>NC_071501.1:84140948-85390948 GCF_028408465.1 Anastrepha ludens | reverse complement strand
TCAATGGGTATGTAAATAAGCAGAATTGTCGGTTTTGGAGTGAAGAAGAAGCCAGAAGAATTGCAAGAGCTACCAATGTATCCAGAAAAGGTCACAGTTTGGTGCGGTTTATGGGCTGGAGGTATCATTGGACCGTACTTCTTCAAAGTTGCGGCGAATCGTAACGTAACTGTGAATGGTGAGCGCTACCGTGAAATGATATCCAACTATTTTTTTGCCCAAAATGCAAGAGCTTGACTTGCATGACATGTGGTTTCAGCAAGACGGTGCCACATGCCACACAGCACGCGTGAGAGTGGACTTGTTGAGAGGCCAGTTCGGTGAACTTTTTATTTGACGTTCGGGACCTGTCAATTAGCCACCCAGATCGCGCGATATAACGCCTTTAGATTATTTTTTGTGGGGCTATGTTAAAGCTCATGTCTATTCAGACAAGCCTGCTTCAATTCACGCATTGGAAGACAACACTAAAGTATTTCTATGTGAGATACCGGTCGAAACATTGGAAAGAGTTTGCCAAAATTGGACTAAGCGGATGGACCATTTGAAGCGCAGTTGCGATCAATATTTACATGAAATAATCTTCAAGCATTAAATTATATGGACAGTACTATCGATTGAAATAAAAAAATTGCATGCTTTTTTTTAATTTTACGTGTGTTTTTTTGAAAACTTTCCTATAGCTTTTAAAAAATCGCCATTTATTTTGTCCCCTTTAAAGTAATTCGCATGAGATATTATGCACTCGTGCCGACGTTTTTTTAAATCTGCGAAGCACTCCAAAAAGTCATTTTTACTTTTATCTTCAGCTCCTCCTTCAAGGCCGTCTTTATCACGTCACTCGTAGCGTAGCGTCGTCCTTTCATGGGCCTCTTCAGTTTCGGGAACACGGGAACAAGAAAAAGTCACAGGGGCCAGATATGGGGAATACGGTGGCTGTGGCATCATTAGTGTGTTGTTTTTGGCCAAAAAGTCGCGGACAAGCAACGATGTGTGAGCCGGAGCGTTATCGTAATGCAAGAGCTAATTTTTGTTCTTCCACAAATCCGAGCGTTTCTGGCGGATTGCTTAGCGCAAATTGCGCATAACTTGCAGGTAATATTCCTTATTGACCGTTTTACCCTGTGGCAACAAGAACTCATGATGCACAACGCCCCTGCAATCGAAGAAAACGGTAAGCAAAACTTTTACATTCGACCGAACTTGGTGCGCTCAGTCCAGTTCGGTCTTGGTTCGTGCGGTAGCTTCCAATGAGATGATTGAGATTTAGTTTCCACGTCATAACCAAAAACCCACGATTCGTCAGCAGTTATGACCCTCTGGAGTAAATTTGGGTCGTCGCGGGCAGAGTCCAACATTTCATTAGCAATGTTCATGCGATGCTGCTTTTGGTCGGAATTGAGCAGTTTTGATACGAATTTTGCGCATGCCCAAATAATTAAAAAAAAGTCCAATGGTCCTCAGCAACTTCTCTAACGGTAATTCGACGATTGGCCAATACCATTTTCTTCACTTTATCAATTTTTTCGTCTGTTGTTGAAGTGCATTTGTACCACCGATAAACGTTGCTTTGTTCCATAGTAGCTTTTGCGTATGAAACAGTCATTATTCGGAATGCCTCCGCTCACTTTATTTCATTTTTCACAGAAAATTGGATACAGGTTCTTTGATCCATCTTTTTGAATAGATAAAAATCGAAGATGAGCCGAAACACGTGCAAGCAAAGCAGCTGAGTGAGAGACATGAGTACCAACATATCGCCACAAAAAAATCGAAATTCGAATATACGTAACCTGCGAAAATTCAAAATTCGCGATACTTTTTGAACACCTTTCGTATGGCTGCTCGTGGCTTCCTTAACAGCACGCCAGTTCTAGGTTTGTTGGGCCACATTTGTTTAGTTATTTTGCAGGTATTCATGTCAGTCCATCTGTCAACGGCCTGCTTCTGGAATAGCGAGAAGATCTCCCTTTTGTGCATGCCTTGGAGCAGCCTATTTCTACCACTTCGGAGTTATTATAAAAATAAATAAGAATTTTACACGTTTTTTTTTTAACTTTAAGATCCGTAAAAAAAAAAACCACTAAATAAAAAAAACTAAAGTTCTATGAAAAAAACTTCAGAATGCAAATTTATTACATTTGAGCTCTACATAATTTCGCTCGTATACCGACTTCCTCATGTGTGATTTGGGTTGTTGCTGAGTTTTATAAATGCATGGAACGTTTTTAATGTTAATTCCAACCTTTTTAAAATAAATGACTGCAGAATGCTAGTCATCCCATAGTTTAGTGTGTGTGTATGTAGTGTTATCATAGATACTTACGTCATAGGTACACCCTATCACACCATTCAAGTGAATATTTAAAAATTTCTCAAAATTTGCAACTAACAAAAAACTTATAAATTTAAATTAAAAAAGTTTATGCATTTAAAATCCGATTTTTATATTATTTTTGCATTCCATAGAAATATTTTTCCATATGCAGGCAGGGGCAGTCAGATACGCCAATGACACACATGACCTCGCCTGTCTATCTAGTGCACTCCATCTATTATTTGCCAACAATTCAGACGTCATTTATTGTATTCGCATTTGTGTCAGAGAGGAATTAAGATAATAAAAAAAGGATCAATAAAATTTAATTGGTTTAAAATGCAAATTATAACTTTTTCTTTCTACAAAATGTACGCATTTTTACTTGCATAATAAATGCACCTACCCAACGGCGAAATGCCAAACTATTTAGTAGAAATTCTCAATTATGAACAAATACCAGATGGAATAAGGCATACTAGTTCCAAAGTGCCTAGAAGTGTACTAGTTACAAAAGGACCAATTGGAGGTGTATGCAAAACAATTCTTTTTATTGTGTTTTTTGTTGTTGTTATGTTTTTGGTTAGGAAAATTTTAAAAAATTTTATTTTAATTTGTTGTTATTGTAACAGCAAAACTGTACCAAGTAAATGCTTAGGTGCGTTGCTGAAGTTAGACAGTTTTTGGCCGCAGCAGCATTTTAGAGGCGCAATAGTCCTAACTCTAGGTCAAAGGCTTGGACCCACGTAATGAAACCTCGAAATCGTTTTAGTTTCTTGGGTTAACTTTATTTGCTATGACCATTTTAAATTAGCAGGGTACATAAAGTAAAATTTTAACCCATTAGCTCCCACACGAATGGGTTGTTTCGACCCCCATCTTAGAAACTTCGAGTAAAAAGGCATTTTTAAGAACGCTAGGGGGTTAAGATGTTCTAAAAAATTATTTGGCATAAAATTTCAATAGGGGTCCTCTCAGGCACAATTTTTGTACAAAGAGTCGGTAAGTGTACAGAAGATAAAAAACATGTATCGCCTTCATCCAAATTTCGGGATTTTGGGCACAAATTGGACTAGCACTTTTTCTGTGTATTATGAATTCTCATTGATTAGAATAAAAATTTTTTTAAATATATGCTTTTTAAAAATAAACTCATATAATCAAAGATAGAAAAAAAGTTACGTAAAAGTATTTGATTTCATAATAAAATATTTTTTAAATATTCATTTATCAATTTTTAGAGTAGATTAGACTACTTCGACCTGGTGTCCTTTTGTGTCCTCTGCTTATCACAGTATCTCATCCAGACGCAGTGTCCTTATTACACTCAAGATAGAGCTGTGTTAGACTGAGAGTATGTGCTTTTCTTCTGACTGCAATTGGCCGCGATTTCTCAACCTTTACGTTATAGCGTTGCACTAAAGGAGAAGGAGAGTTATAGGCTGTTTATATAGGGTGGGCCAGAGAGAGAATGGTAACACAAAGGACATGTCAAATGTGTTCACAATTTACTTAAAGGTTTGGCATTTACGAAATGGGACGCTATACGCTTGAACAAAATTGGAAAATATTGAAAACCTATTTCCAAAGTTGTGAGTCTTCTTCTTCTTTTCTGATTTTCACATCGGTGGCTACGTCAATAAGCAAAATTGTCGGATGTGGGGCTCAGAAAATCCACAAGTTACTGTAGAGAAGTAATTCATCCTCAACGAGTCACTGTTTGGTGCTGTTTTTGGTCTGGCGGCATCATCGGGCCATTTTTTTTTCGAAAATGAGCGAGGAGCCGCGGTTACAGTAAATGACGAGCGTTACCAGCATGTCAACGAGTTGTTTCCAAAAATGGAAGAGGATGACATGGACGACATTTGGTTTCAACAGGACGGTGCAACTTGTCACACTGCCAAAGTTACACTCGAACTTTTGGCTACCGTTTTTGAAAACCGAATAATCAGCCGAAATTCCGATATCAATTGGCCGCCTCGGAGCTGTGATTTAAGCCCGTTGGACTATTTTTTGTAGGGAGCCGTTAAGGACGAATGCTATGCGAACCATCCAGAGACGATTGATGCCTTAAAACATGAAATCGAAGTTGCCATTCATGAAATTTGAGCCCAAACAATCGAAAGTGTGCTTAAAAATTGGGTTGATCGAATGGCCTACTGTAAAGCCAGTCGTGGCAGTCATTTGAACGATATTATTTTTTATTCATAAATGACATTGTTCAATCTTCAAAATAGAAAAAAAAGTTTGAAATAATATTGATTAGTTTTTTTTTTATAGCCGATTCAAAAAGCAAATTTTACATGGCCCAACCTATACCTCTTTTGGTTGTACCCTCCTAATAAGAATCTCCCCTGGCGTAGTCCCATAGTTTGTTTCAGCAAACCTCCCTTAGCACTAGCTCTTCACTTCTAAGCTTCTCCTTGATGATGTGTTGTGCCATAGCAAAAACAGGCTCGGACCCTATTAAGATTGCAGGTCCTCTCTAGCCAGTACATCCGCTTCTTTGTTCCGAGTTATACCCCTGTGCCCTGGGACCCAAATTTGATGACGTTTAGTGGAATAAAATTATCAGTTGCCTGCCTTGAAGATAACTGCCTTAGCTACAGAGCGAACCCATAGTAGGGAATGGAGTTTAGAACCAGTAGATCTGACTGCAGGGTATCAACAAGCACAAATACACAAGCACACAAACTCACACATACACACACACACATATATACACACTAAAACACTAGTAGCTGCTTATTTACCAGACTACCACAAAATCACTTTTATAGCATTTAATTTATGCATTTTATGGCTGTCATCCAAAGTATTGGAGTGAAGATATAAAATCCACAATTATAATATTAAATAACTACTCAACGCACTTGAAGCTAATTTATAGTCGCTTATCTGCAACACTCAAAACCGCACATTCGAGCAATTATATTAAAGTTATGCTGCAAAAGGCACTCTGTCAACCGCGCCACCATAATTCAACTATTTTTCATTCGCAATAATGTCGGCTGCAGCAACAGCAAAATAGAAATCTGAAAAGCAAAGAAAATAAGTGACGTAAAGTTGGTAAAGTGAAAAGCACTACAGGGATTAATTAGTGGATAAATTTAGATTTTTTGGATTATGACACTCGTGCAGCAAATGTTGGTAATCAAAGGCTAAAAGTCCAGCTAGACGAAAGCTAAACAAAAGTCAGTTCTAGCCATCTCTTTCTGTGCGAAACATAAAATATTTCACTTAACTTTCCAGAATTGTAGACAGTTTCTAATGCTGGAAAGTCATCTACAGGCCCGAAAGAGGCATATTTTTTGGCAGTAAAGTTTAAACTCACTGAAACTTTACAGGTCCGTTTTAATACCACCGCAAGAACCTTATATAGCTTTCTTGAAACCATTTTGTGACTCTTATAAAGCGCAGAATTGGTCCCATCCCCACGCCAGGCAGTTCCATATGAGAGTTGAAAAAATATTTACCTAGAAAGCTTGATCTAACTTTAGCTAAGGCTGAACAATTGCAAAAGAAGTGATCAGCTGTTTCTTCGTCGTCCTCTTCCCCTTCCTCATCTCTACAAATCTTACAATATTCAAGGGAGAAAACTTCTAGCCTGAAGAATTCCTTTTCAAATAGCCAATGACCAATTATAAAGAGTGGTTAAATTTCAAGGGCCGATGTTGAATGTAAACCACACCTAATCATCAAGTTTTTTCTGCATTTCATTTGACTTCTTTCAATTTCCGACTAATTCAATTTGAATCATGGAAAGATACACAATCGAGCAACGCGTTAAAGTTATTCAGGCTTATTAGGAAAACGGGCGTTCAAATCAAAATGCATATCGCGCACTTCAGCTTCAGTGATGAGACACATTTTCACCTTAGTGGATTCGTCAATAAGCAGAATTGCCGCATTTGGGCAAATGATAATCCAAGAGTGATTGCCGAAAAACCAATGCACCCACAAAGAGTGACTGTTTGGTGCGGTTTATGGGCCGGCGGCATCATTGGGCCGTATTTTTTCCAAAATGAGGCCAGTCAGGCAGTTACTGAGAATAGTGTTCGCTATCGTGAGATGATAACGAACTTTTTATGGTCCGAATTGGAAGATATGGATGTGGACCATATGTGGTTTAAACAGGACGGTGCCACTTGTCACACAGCTAACGAAATAATGGTTCTTTTGGGCGAAAAATTTGATGGCCGAATAATCTCACGTCGCGGCGATGTCAATTGGCTGCCAAGAACATGTGATTTGACACCGTTGGACTTCTTTCTTTGGGATTATTTCAAAGAAAAGGTGTACGTCGATAAGCAAGTAACAATTCAAGAGCTAAAGGATGAGATAATTCGGTACATTAACGGCATAGAACCTCAATTATGCCTCAGCGTCATCGAAAATTTGGACCATTGGATGGAGGTATGCCGTCGAGGCCCCGGCCGCCACTTGGCCAATATTTGGTTTTACACGCAATTGAGCCATACAAATACTATCATAATAAAGGGAAATGAAAATAGTTTCCTAAAAAATTGTATTTTATTCAAAATCAACACCGGCCCTTGAAACTTAACCACCCTTCACAAGCCACGGCTCACAAGATATCCTCTCTTGAAAGGCTTGGTCTTTTTCGTATTTATCTCTCCATGAGCTATTGACCTATTGCCTTATTATTCTTCAATCTATAATCAATAACTTATATCTGAATTAAAATTCCCAGTAGTTTTTTTTACTTATCTTTTTACTCAAATTTTAAACACATTTCGAAAAAGGCTACCGAATATTCCAAGCCGAGAGAGTCGCTATAGAGGCGGCATCCGATGATCTGCTCCCTAGTGCAGTGCCATTCATAAGCAACATAAATTCTTAGATTTCCAATGTGAAAGATAACGCCATAAGAAGTTTTTTCATTCTGGTTTTTTTACGCCAATATCTTAACTTCATTCCAGCTAAGGCGCATGGCGCGAGGATTTCTGACTCCAGCAGTCGTCTGGATGTATTCGCTGGCCTTTCTCGTCTGCTGCTTCCTTGAAGTTACAGTCAATGGTAACTCGAGTTATGCACCATTTTCCCTGGTGAAAACATTGCTGATCCAGTTTCATTTTCTCAGATCTTTCTCCCAATTTCTCCGGGTTTTTTCAGATCATTCATAGCATTGGCTTCTGCAGTGTATTACCATTCGATATAGTAAATATTTGGCCCGAATATTTTGAAGACTTTTCATAGGCATCTGTTTACAAGGACTCGTAGTGAGCTTGTCGCATGTCAGCTGTCGTCGCATTCCATGTTTCGCACCCGTAGAGTGAAGAATACTTTATGTTGGTATTAATAATTCAAAATTTTGTGTGCCCTGATATGTGTGACGCGTTCCACATTGCTTGCAGAGAGCCAAATGCCACTGTTGCCTTCTTTATTTGGCTTTTTATATTATCGCTCGAATCGCCAGTCAGCGATTAAATGCTTAACCCGAAAGTAGCAGAAAGAAGTGCAATCTTCCCGTTCAACTCCATCCGTATTTTTTGTGTTCAATGCACGACTTTGATTTTTTTGATATTGAACGCCAGACCGGCTTTCTCTGCTGCTTCTTGCACTGCTTGAAACTTCGCTGCTATGCCGTGGTAGTTTTGGAACAGTAGACAGTTGCTGTCTGCATAGTCGAGATCCGCTAGGCGCCCTTGCAGTTCCCAGGTCCCGCTTTCAGATGACGTGACGTTCTTCATGACGGCGTCCAATACGATGTTTAACAGCAGTGGTCAGAGAACACACACCCTGGTCGTACACCTGCTAATACTTTGATGTGTAATGCCGTAAGGAGACAAATATTTATTCTGATAACTAAGTGGCAATTTAAGCTTGAAGCTCTGGCTTTCTTACGTTCGTACCCGAATACTTCGCTTTAAAACTCATACGTGTATGGATGTAGAAAATTGTGAGATTGCAGAGCTCTTTGAAATGTATTTTCGTACATGTACAGTTACAGTGAGAGTAGCCATCTGTTCTTTTGGCTACTCGTGGTTTGCTCTTGGACAGATAAAGCTGAAGTCAACTCAAGTCAGCAAGCGTTGACCTGTGCGAATTCTATGGCCTTCTGGTTGTAAGTTGATCGAAGGCAGTCGAATCAGCATCATCATTTGGCCGAGTTTAACGAAGCGCGCCAGGCGTTTCTTTCTCGTAGTTGGACATACCAAGTCAAGCCAAGTTCTTCTCCACCCGATCTTTCCAACACAGAGAAAGCCTTCCTCTTCCTCTACCACCGCCAGCTAGTACCGCATCGAATATTTTCAGAGCCGGGGCGTTTGTATTCCATTCTGAACATGATCCAGCCAACGCAGCCGCTGGCTCTTTATTCGCTGCGCTAAGTCTATGTCGTCGTATAGCTCATCGTTCCATCGCCTGCGATACTCGCCATCCCCAACGTGTATAGGTCCAAAAATCTTACGCAAAATCTTCCTTTCAAACATTCCATTTGTGCCAACCGACATTGTCATCGTCGAAGATTATACACCACACGTTAAGGTGGGCATGATGAGAGCCTTGTAGAGTGTTAGTTTTGTTTGTCGAGAGAGAATTTTACTACTCAATTGCCCGCTGAGTGCAAAGTAGCACTTTTTGGCAAGAGAAATTCTACGTTGGATTTCCAGACTGGCATTGGCTGACATCGACAAAATCAATGATTCGACAAATCATTTACTGGAGTTAAAAAAGCCGCAACTGCCGTTTGTGGTGCGAATCTATACCAGACACTGTTCGATGGGCATCATTGCGGTCAAACTCAGCATAACCTAGAGCCACTTGTGCGAAAGCTCAAGAGAGAGATGTGGTATGGAGAGAGATGACGTGAAGTCCGCTCAGCCTACTACTACTTCTTCTCATTTTCGAAAGAGTTAAATGTAGGCTCATTGGCTGTCACTTTTTAACTAAACCTGCGGCGCTTTCGTATTTAGATATCAGCCGCGAGCGAATATTTTAAAATTCGCAAAAGAGGTACAAACACATCCTCTACTTCCTTTTTGTCTGTTGTCACTACCTTTGTTTTATTTCTTGTCTTTAGTTTCTTTAAAATACGAGTATTACTACTTTGCAATAAATGGGTTTCCACTTAATCGCCTAACTTTGCCTTTTTATTTATTTATTTATATGTGAGAGTAATAGTTATAAATAACCAATACACTAAAATTTAACAAGAACTATGGCTACTAAGGCCTTCGGCTCGAGATTTATACTTATAAGACTATTTTAGATAATTTAGAGATAATTTACATTAAGTATTAAAAAACAAACAAAAACTTTGTGTTATGCCGGATGAAAGTAACAATAATTTTATATATTTAGTTTAGCTAAGATTTGAAATTTAAGAAAAGCGTTAGTATTATCTGAGTTTGCTAATTTCAGATGGTCAGAGGGTTTGCTGCTGCCAAAAACTGTTGTTTGGATCTGACTTAGGCCAAGGCATTCGTCCAGGAGATGTTGTACTGATAAATCTGGTATATTGCAGTATGAGCATGGCGGCTTCAAGGCTCCATTTAGTAAATGACTATGAGTGGGAATTGAATGTCCGATTCGTAGACGCACAAAAGTTTTGATACCTCTGCAAGGAGTGTCAGGTGGGAAAATCGGTTTAGTTCCATGGGGATTATTTAGTTTGTAGTAGTGATGATATGTGACCCAATCATGCGTGAGTTTTCCGGCTAAGTAGTTTGACGCATACATCCGTAGGTCTTTAGGAGTGAGGTGGTTAAAGAAATGTAATGGCTGCATCCGTGCTTTATTTCCACGTGCATCAGCAACTTCGTTGCCTTAGATTCCAGCATGACCAGGAACCCACATAATTTTTATTGCGTCTTTCTTTTCATATATAATATTTCTTATCATATTGATGAGTAACAGATCGTTTTTTGGGTTCTGCAAGGCTTCAATGACGGATTTGCTGTCGCTGCATATTAGATGTTTTTTGCTCGTTTGGGAGGTAAACATTACTGCTTCATGCAGTGTAGCTGCTTCTGCTGTGAAAGCTGAGCAGTATGTAGGCAGTGCACCGACAGAAATTGTGGCGCCGTCGCTATTTGTCACAGCAAATGTAGTGCTGGTGTCCGATTTGGATCCGTTAGTGAATATAAAATCCCATTCTGCAAGAAAACGCTCAGTAGCTTCGCTGTAGTGCTCTATGTATTCGACCGATGCTGTTTCAATTTTTTTAAGGCAGAATAATTTATTATAGAAACAGGATTTAAGGGAAACCCACTGAGGGTATGTTGGTGTTCTCATAAGGATCGGAGTCGATATGATGTTCAATTCTTTAGCGAGTGTGATGCATCGCGACAGGACCGACGGCTTTTTGCTTTGCATTGTAAGCTGTGACGACCTTTCGACTATGTTGAATAGAAGTTTGCTCTTGCAGTGCATAATTTTTGGTATTAATATCAGCGTCTTGCTCAGTACTCTGGGTGCGATATCTGGTAGTCCTGCTTCCGTTAAGACAGCTTTGGTTGGGGATGTGGGGATACATCTTCTAGCGCCTGTGTGATATGATGCTTGCAGTAGTTTTAGATGATTTTTGGCACAGCGACCGCATATAGACAGGGCGAAATCAATTTTTGATAATATTAACGCTTTCGTTATATATGTATATTAGGGTTAAAGTATGTACTAAAAAGTGTTTAGACGAAAGATATTTTATAATATTTAATCTAGATAACAAGCTTACTCTAATATATTTACAATGGTCTTTAAATGTAAGTTTTTTGTCAAAAACAACGCCGAGTATCTTAAGAGTGTTAGTGTGGGGGATTATATTGTTAGAAAGGGAAGGGAAGATACACTTATGTTTACGGCAGATGTGGAATGTTGCACACTTATTCAAAGCCATGCTAGCTCCTGATGATTTAGACCATTCAGAGATCTGACCTGAAATATTTAGAAAATGAGTTTTTATCTGGGAAAGGTCGTTTAGGTCACAGAAAATTACCAGGTCATCAGCGTAAACAAAATGACTAATAGATGGGAGTGGGGAAATTAAGGAAGTAATTTCATTGAAAGCTATGATGAACAAAATTACTAAAAGAGGGGAACCTTGAGGTATGCCATTGTGTAATTTTAAAATATTAGAATTGTAATTGTTGATACTAACAAAGAATTTGCGGTTCAGTAAAAAAGATTTAATTGTATGGTACATTTTGTTGCCAACTTTCCAGCGATTTAATTGCCGAAGAACAATATGAGGACCTATCCTATCGAAAGCTTTTTCGAAGTCTAGGTTAAGAACTGAAACGTGTTTTCGAGAGGATAGAGCGGTTGAGGCAAAGTGTTCAAAATATAGAAGTGGGTCAATCACACCAAGACCTCTTTGAAACGCAAATTGATTGTCAGATATGAAACCTTTTTGTTTAGCGTACCACAGTAACCGAGTTCTCGAAAACCTTAGCCATGCAGGGGAGTAAGGATATAAGTCTGTAGTTCGATTGGGTTTATTAGGTTTAAAGATAGGAATAATCTTTGCAGTTTTCCAGGCCTGCGGGTAAATACCGTGGTTGAAAATGTTGTTATAGAGATTAACGAGTCTGTTTCTAAGACTGTATGGGAGATTTTTGAGAAGGGGATATGGGATGTTGTCCGCTCCTGGGGTTTTGCCGGTCATTGAGCCTATTGTAGTCTCAAATTTTTCTAGCGTAATTGGTAAATTAGAAAGGATGGCTTTGGAGCAGGTAAAGGTGTTGTCGTAGGGTTCATATAGGATTTTGTTCTTTATGGTATTGAAATATGTATGGAAATTAGATGAATGTGAATAATCCCTCCGAAAAAAATAATGAAATTTCAAAAAACAGTATTAAAAATTAAATTAGTATACTGTTTAAAATATTTTGTTTTTATAATATTGACCCTGAGTGTATATATGTATGTATTAGGCCGGATCGATTTGTGGGGAGGCAAAAAAATCGCCCATTGCTCTGTGAAAATCATATTCTAGGGATCAAAATAAGAAACTTTGCCGAAGGAACCATACCCCTAAAACGAATTCTGATGTCCCCCAATTTGGGTCGAACTTTTTAGTTTCTTTTCTCATGTAAAGGCCAAAAATGGTGATATTTTGAAATGATTGTATGACGAACCCCCCAGGGAAGTTCCAGAGGGTGTGCCACTGGCATGGGTGGATTGGCCGTCCAAAGTTAGTGGGGGTCGGTCATACATGTGGGCTCGATTGGAGCACTCTAAATGGGTCAAAGTGGGATATTTCGTTGGACCCAAATTGGGCGACATCAGAATTCGTTTTAGAGGTATGGTTCCTTCGGCAAAGTTTCTTATTTTGATCACTAGAATACGATTTTCACAGAGCGATGAGCGATTTTTAAATCGACCCGCCCTAGTATGTATGTATAAGTAACAGCATTCACAATAGCAAAAACAACGAAAAACACAAGAATAATTGAAAGAATGTCAAGACACTTCATCAGTTGCAGCCACCACCAACTGAAGCGTATCCAACGCGGCGACATAATAAGCAATCTCAAGGACAATCCGTCCTCATCATACCCACTTACAGCTTGACAGGCAAACAACCAATCAACTAAACCGGATTGGGTGGCATCTCTTCAGCACAATGCGACTTTAACCCTGAGCTCGAGTGGTAGAGCTGCTTGGAGGACAGCCATCATGACAATATTATGCATACTCGTATATGTGTAAGCTATATTTGTGTGCGTGTGTGAGTGTGAGTGTGCCTGGCAGCAAATTGTGCGCGTTTATCGTCAGAACGCAATCAATATTGGCGTGCGCGATTGCACGCTCACACGGTCGCTCAGTTCGTTGCTCGCTGCCAGCTATCGATACAAGTAACCACACAAACAACTCACACAAAGAATCCACACACGCATACACACATACTGATATGTGTGCGTATGTAGATAAATGCGAATTTTAGTCTTAATGCTACTGGGAAGTGAAGTGAGTTGTCGGTCGATTCGCGAGGAGCGATATATGACGCTATTATGCGAACCCCACGGATGCTATCAGCAACGTGCCGCTAATATAATCACATCTACTTAGCTCACATCTTTTATTTTACTACCGATGGAGTTGCTGCCATTACAGCTGCCTTTAGGCTTAGCCACGTCAACAGCTTCCATGCTTCAACGGCATTGGGGCCCACAACAACAGCAACAACGTCTGTTAACAATTTTCTGGTTTCTTAGGCTGCGTTTTTTTTCTTCTCATCTCACTTTTTTCGTTTTGTTTTCGTGTTATTTTTTTCAGTCCTCCTACGCTTTTCCGCACGAGTGGGGATGGGTATAAAATTGCAATAGTAAAACTTCTTTACCAACATAACAGCCTTTGTTAACATTAGATTTGCTTATTTTATTGCCAAGTGAAGAAAGATCCACACATTTATTCACTGGCGCTAAGGCCAAAAGCTTTTGCGAAGATACGAAGTAACTCAACAGCGGTGGGAAACTGGGAAAGGGTGGCAATCTTTATTCGCATTAGAATTTTATCTTTCTTTAGTGTTTCATGTTTGTTCTTTATTCATGACTGGCAATCTAATTTGATTGGCTGATTGCAAAAAAAAAGCAAAAAAAAAAAACAAAAAACGAACAGAAATAAAAGTGATGACAATAGATAATGTCTAATACCAGTAAAAACTACAAATAAGCAGACAACCTCAAGATTTTCTTTCGCAAGTTATAAACAGCTCTGAAAGGGGTGAGGCTGATTCAAAGCACTTTCAGCGAAAATGTCAGGTGCATTATGCCAAGTCGTGTTTAGAGCACTTAAATCAAGGCATCATTTACTATTTCGGATGAAATTGATGATTGATCCACGCACTTGCCAACCAAGCCAAACCGCGTTTATTCTGATAAATGTACGATATACATATGTGCGTACTTTTCAATCATCTAACACCAACCCGGGTCATTATCTCTTTGCAGTCAATAGTTGCTCATGTCTCTGTTTGTGAGCTCAGCATGCGTAGCTCTTTTTATGCAGTACGTGGAAAGTGCACAACTACGCAGTGTAGGTTAGGTTAGGTTGGCCAGATGGCTTGTCCAACACAAGACACCCGGTGGCCTCAAGGCTCATTGAGATACCAACATTTGATTTCCATTAAAGCAGACATTTTGTCCTGTCAACAGGTTCTCGCCGGCGACGGAATTTGTTGCTTTCGGCATCTGGTGGCTCAGTAACTCCAGGATCATACTCCGCTGTTGTAACTGTAATTGCATATCGCTCAGTGATAGCTGCCGACTATGCCTGCGTTAGATGTAAACTATTTCTCTTCTTTTTGCTCAGAAAACCGTTACCAGCATTCTCAGAAAACCGCCCGAAGAGACAATTACGTATGTACAACCAATGGCATAATCCGTCCAATGGGACAGACCTCAATGTACCACTAGTGGTACATGCCGGTGGAAGCGTGTTAACCCGGGAAGTCCCATAACTTTTTTTGTTTTGGATTTTTGTGAAATGTTGTATACTTATGTATTTCGATCTCCTGAGCACGAAAATGAAGTCCATTTTCATTTTCCTCGCCTCGATTTTCCGGAAAATGCGGAAAACTAGCGTTACCATATGGTAATCGTGGGACCTCTAGACAACATTGTTATCTTTCCATTTCACCAAACATATACCAGTGCTTTTCATTTCAATTGATTCAGAGTAACCTCTTTCCATTGACTTGAAGTCTTTTTTATTCACTAGTGGACAGCTTTCTGGAATTCTGTTTTCTCGGATTGTCCCAGTACCATTATATCCGCATAATTTGAGATATGCCAACAGAGGATAACTAATAAACAGGTTATCGAAATAAAACTGGAATGACAGCGATTTCAATTCATCAGGAAAATCGTCGATCATGCTGACTAAAGGAGCGGCGCATTTTCTAAACTTTGCTTCGTACTCCAAATTCGGTCGAGGATTCTTCCCCTGGTAAATTTCAAAATTCACCAAATAACCAGATGGAGTACATAGGGACCAGACTTTATATCCAAATCGTAATGGTTTGCCCTTTATAAATTGCTTGCATCCATGTTTACCAAAATAGGATATCACGCTTTCGTCGAAAGAAAGATTTTGTTCCGGATGGAAATTTTCTATCAGTTTTGCTTTCAAATGATCCGTAAGAGGACGCAGTTTCCACATTTTGTCAGGATTTGGGGCGTCTTTTGAAGAAGCCTTGGAATTTTCTTCGAAGTGGAGATTTTGCTAAATCTCTTGAAAACGATTCCGACGCATGGTGTTACTGACAAGAATGTTCCGAATGTCTTCATCCTGACTCCACAAATGTTTGTAATTGGAGTGATAATTGTAGACAGTAACGATCAATATGCCTATGAATGCTCTAAGTTCGCTGACTATTATATTTGGGTTCGGTCTATTCTGTTCCACCGAATATAACGCACTTTGTTCGCAATATGTTCCAATAATATGCAATCAAAACATTTTTCAAACTGTTCGTGTGGCAGTGAATGGCGACAATCTTCGTAATTTGCGCTTGGAAAAATTGGAATTAGAGATGATGATTTCTTCTTGACCCATTCAAATACAGTTTCCTTGTTTCCTGATGGCAATGCAACGTTTGAAGGTTTCGGTTCAATTGTACGTAAGCGCTTCCTCATTGGAGATTCTGAACGATTAGCCGTTGTTTCTTCATCTTCCATCTCATTATAAGTGTCTTCAACCTCAATAACAGGCAAATCTCCTGGATTTGGTGCTGAAAAATTTAGAGTTTATAAGATTAAAATGATGGTATGCTTATACCGTCTCTAAACATGCCTCCCATATCCTCCTCTTCATGGAAACCTTGCATACGTCGCCCACTAGCCATAACAACTTCGCAGCCACCTCTTAGTTGAGCCGGGCAAACATTATCTGGAATGCCCGCACAATCTTCTTCAGCGTCATCTTCGCCAGATTCGTTGCCATCCACAGGAGGCTCGATATAAAGAGTGGTTGGAAAATCACACAGTTGATTTTGATCTTCTGCTTCATCGAGTTTTTGAATGAAATCAAGCATTTCTTGCAACGATAAACCGCTGTAATTCACAAAATATCAATAAATATGATCAAAAATCTCAAAAAAAACTACACCAAACGTAAATAAAACCCTGTACCCTAGACGTCCCACGGTTACCATATGGTAACGCCTTGAGTAAAATACAAAAAAGTTACACAAAAAATCAAATTTCCAACAAAACTAAACTTGCATTCACTAGTTTATTTCATTAGCTACCAACTGATGCAATATTTTTGGAAATATATCAAAAAAGCAAAAAGTTATTCATATACTTACCGACGTGCCATGTTAAAAAACCACAATAATTCACTTTTTGTTTTTCACCTGAGTTTGTCGTCTTATAGCTTTGCTAGCTGCACTAAAAATAACAAAAAACTTATGTTTTTCCGTGAGCTGCATTTATTCTGCGTGAAATACAGTTATTCTTTTTTGTTTTTGTTATTTAGTTCAGACATAATACGTAAAATTGCAACGGCATGTTTGCATTACCATATGGTAATCGTGGGAAGATTCGGGTTAAGATTCAGTTTTGGCCAGAGCGCTTTGGAGACACGGCAGTTAGCAGTCAGAGACCACCTTCTATTGGTTTTCCCGATGGCAGTTCGTTTAAATGCTTACTTCTTCTACCACTCGCTGAAGGTCAAGCTCAGAGCCATTCCTCGCACACTCATCCGCTCTCTCATTTCCCTCCACTCCAGAGGGACTGGAGACCCAACAATATATGAAGTTGTGTTGTTCCTCCTGTATTCTTTAACATACCTTAAATTGATGCTCGCTGAGCCCAGTGCCTCGATCGCTCACTGCGAGGAATCTACAACTTTCCCCCACTAAGTCCACGGCGAGCCTCTTTACCACTTGCAAAAAGGAGGTCGAACTGCCTCTCAAGATAAAAATCGATGAAACACCGATCCCGACAGTAAACAATGCCAAAATTTTCGACAGTTGCTCTCCTTCTCTGCGCACACTACCGCTATTGACACTAAAGTACCGCATCGCAACAAGGTCTTCAAATCGCTTACCAGCAGCACTTGGGGCAAAGACAAAGAATTGTTGCTATCGACATTTAAGGCAATAGACCAGCCGGTTCTAAACTATGCTGCGCCTGTCTGGTCGCCTGGAACCAGTGGCACGCAGTGGATAAAGCTACAGACATGCCAAAATAGTACCATTCGGACAGCGACCGGTTGCCTCCAAACTGCTCAGCAACCAGTTTCTGTTAGTTCGCGCAGGTTTCACCCTTGCAGACATCTGCTTGAGCCAGAGCCGCCTCCTAAGCACAACAGGAGACACCTTTTAAATGACGCCGACGAGATCCTGGACAAAACTACAATAACATAAATCTACTGGACCGCAGAGTGCTTAGACAGACATTAAACGGCATTCGCTGGAGACTGTCACCACCTTCCTAAGCTCCCGTCCACTGAATGCCGTAATCGGAGTCCAACCACCACCTATAGGAGAATAAGAGCTCCAGCTTTCCCGTGAGACCCGCGTAACACTGGCACAATTACGTTCTTGATACTTTAGCAGGTTAAACTCCTACTTATCCAGAATTGACCTCGACAAACCAAGCATATATCCGGCATGTGAAGGCACTCCACACGATACTAACCACCTTTTCACATGCGCTTTGAAACCTACTCATCTAACACCCCTCTCCTTCTGGACCCAAGCTGTCGAAACAGTATGTTTCCTGGGCCTATCTTTAAATGAGCCGGACGAAGACGACCGGTGCTACATCCTACACTGACGGGGCTTCACAACAACATTTGCTGTTTACCTATCAAAGAAAATGGTAAGGTTTGCCGAAGGTAAGTTTATTAGCTTTATCGTTTTGCTGCTTTGTCTATAACGTAGATCTCTGTATCAAAGACGTTTAACCTGTCTGGGAGTCTAAACAGTTTGTATGGATGTGAATTTTATCCCCACAATCAGGCCAGCTCGCGCACACCAACCAATTTCGAAACATATCTTGCAGAAATATCTTTCCAGTCAAAGCAACGTCGTCGCCGCAAAACTTCTTTGCTACTTCTTCGCACTATGAGGACTCTTTTTGCATTTTATGCAATTACTTTTCAAGAAATGTATCTTTTTGGCTGCTCTTGCCGCTCTTGTTTGTTCCTTGCCGGTTCTCAAAGCTATGAGAATGCCACAACAGTAAGCCGACCATGCATTTCGTTTCGATCCAGACTTTGTTGCTATTGATCAGCAATGATACCTACATCTCATGGTACTAAATGGAATAATCCTTAATTTTGGAAAAGTCACATGGTTGACTTAACATTTACATAAGCGAAACTTTGCACTCAGTGCGACTCAGTGTGATTGCCGATGTTAGCTTTGATTCGGCTTAGCAGACGATCAGCATTCATTCGACAACAAATGCTAGCGAGAACTGAGAGGCAATGAAATTCACTCTTCTCTTTTAAAGCAACAAGACCAGCAGTTGTAGCTATTTTTATAGCTTTTACAGTACAGAGCGAGGTCACAGTTACAACATGAGAAATTACCATGAGCAACCAGATGCATCCGATTGAACCCATGATGGAAAGAATAATGAGATGGTGCCTATCGTGGTCCCGTTACTTTGCTCTCAGCGAATTTGACACAAGTTATGTGATTTTAGCTCCAGTATGGCCAGATTACCATTTTCGTAACTTGATTTAGCATTTTTTTTTGTTATTTAATTTCGGAGTTTTAGTTCTTTCTTCATGACATTCTACATGCCATTTTCTAGCCTGTTCTAATTAAAATGTAATGTTTATAATTTTGTAAAATATATATTTTTTAATAATGAGTTCAATAATTCATTCAGTTTTATTTAGCTTTACTTTTTTTAACATCTGGTAGCAGATGCCCGCGATTGCAGGTGTTGTTGGTGTTCTTCTGCTTTCGGCAGTTAAATCTCTCTCTCGCTACTGCATTGTTGCCTAGCTTTGGATATAAAAATGCACTTTCAAAATATCAAATATCAGTTTTTTTAACTTAAAGTTTTGGTAGCTTTAGGTAAAAAAAAAAAAAAACAAACACGAAACTTCAAAATTTTCGCATTTTCGGTATAAAAAAGCACTAAATTTATTGGGAAGAGCAAATGGTTGGCAATACTGCACAACGCGAAAAAACGTGACGTGACACACTGTCTGATGGGCGCAATCTTCTTTCTATCATTCTTGAATTGAACCGTTGCTTGGGTTTTGCTCTTTAGTTTTGTGGCTATTTTGTTTTTTGTTTTTTTTGCTTTTCAAATAATAGAAAATAAAACTGCGTCATATTGAAAGAGGACTTAATTTATTTATTCGCAAAAATGGTAATTTTAGCTACGATTTTGTAAAAAATTACCCAAAATTGCTCGGTGTTCGTATTCAGCGCAAAAATTCTCTTCAAAAACATTTGCTCCCTATTATACGCCAGAAGCAAAGTTCAAATTGGCAGGGCTTCGTAATTTATCAAAATTATATATCAACAAAAATAGGCGCAACCGATGGCTTGGTGCGTAACTAGCATCCGGAAGTGCGTAGGTTCGCATCTCTGGGAATGAAACATGAAATAGTAGAAAGAAAAAGTTTTTTCTCATAGCGGTCGCCCTCGGCAGGCAAGGGCAAACCTCCGAGTGTCTTTCCGTCATGAAAAAGCTCCTCATAAGAAACCATCTGCCTGTCATTTGGCGTCAACTTAAAACTGTAGATCTCTTTATTTGCGGAGGAGTTCAACCGAACACCCAAAAAAGAGTGTACGCGTACTTTTATTATACAGAACAAAAAAAAAAAATACTTTGTACAAAGTAAACTCTGTTTCTTCTACTTACTCACATACATAGATTATGTGTTTAAGTTGTTGTAACCTTCAAATGTAAATTTTTTGTTGCTTCGATGCGATTGCCTTTCGAATCAGTTATGTTTCAAATCAATTGCATTTCAAGCTATGAGCGTAATGAAGGTAAACATGTCTCTCTCTTAAAAGTGCTTTCGTTCACTTGTGGAGTGAGCGTTGCGCAGATTAAGTAGCAGAGTTTTTTGGGAGTGGCTTAAAATACTAAATGAATGAACTGTTGAATCAGTTTAGTACATATCGGGTGTTTTTTTTTTTTTAGCTGGATAAGAACTATCGATATCTATAACTATAGTTCGCCAGCTGAGAATGGCAAACTGTGTTAACATTTCTGTTCACTAAGGTTCGGCCAGATTGGGAAATAATCACGAATTGTTTAACGGCAGCACAACGCAACGCTTTCAAATTATGGAAAGTTACTTTGAAATAAAAAAAAAATCTGTTTGCAAAGTTCGTAGAGCACTGGCAGCATCATCGGTGCATATTTCTTTCTATCGAAATGTGGCAGGAGCTACCATTACGGAGAATGACAATCGCTATTAAGCCATGCTCAGTGAATTTTTGATTTCGAAAATTAATCAGCTAAGCATCGGTTCCAACAAAACGGTGCTACTTGCCATACAGCTCGCTTAACAATTGACTTATTGCAAAATCAATTTGGTGAAAACTTTACTTCCAGAAGTGGTCCTGTTCACTGGCCTACTCCTTCGTGCGATTTACGCCTCTAGATTACTTTTAAAGTCACTGGTTTATGCAGCCAAAACGAGCATTGGAAGATAATATTGAAGCAACCACTGACGCCATACGGCCGGATTTATTGAAAAGAATTAGTAAAAATACTAATGGAAAGGGCCATGTAACTCGTAGCCGCAGTGGACATTTGCAGGATATCATAGTCTGAAATAAATGTGATCAAATTATTACCATAGTAACCAAGAAAATAAATCATTCCAAGAATATTTATGCTTTGTATTAAAAATTTAGGTTTTCAAGCTCTTAAAAATACTCCGAATACAATGCACATAGTTCATTTACCCTCTGCTAGGTGTCTAACTGGTGGAGAAGGACTTGGCTTCACTTGGTGTGTCTAACTGGCGCCGGTTAGCACGAGAAAGAAACGACTTTCTTTGTTGAAAATCGCGTAAGCGGTTATCGCGCCAACTAAGAAGAAGAAGAAGGTGTCTAACTGAGGCTCTCCTTCATTTTGACTTGATGTTGTGCACCAAATAGAGAGACCTGGAAGTTTTATTTTATTTCTATTTTTTATAAATAAATTTCTGAAGTTGTCTGCATAAATGTTATTCTTTTCTAGGCTTTTTATGGTTTCGAGAGATGAAAGTGAGTCTGTCGTGATTGCAAATTTACCTCGACTGTGGCTAGACAATTTTATGGCTTCATAGATGATTATAATTCCTGTCGCGATTCGTGGTATAGGCTCTGAACTCTCCTACAAAATTGTCGCATCATTGTAGTCTGCACAGATGAGTTTTATTCAGTATTATTCTATGCAGCTTAACCTGTCGTTTGGTATCACCTACTCTGCGTTACCGCTTACTATAATAATTTTATTTTAATAATCATCACCATCATTTGGCGCTACAGCTCTGTGTGAGCTTTGGCCTGCTGCACAAAATGTACCCGTTAAAAACAGTAATTGCAAAATCAAATCAGCTTCCAAATTTCTCCTAGCCTCAACGGGTTTATTATTAGCTGTGTCCGGGCGACACAATAATGTTGTTAGAAATCTCCATTCACTGATTCCTCGAGATTCCTTGGTAGAGAAGTAAAAAAAAAAAAAAAGTATTTATCATTTAAACACAAAGCCTTATGAAATTCGAAAATTTTTTGAAAAACAAAATTTTATTTCATATTTTTGGTGCTATCAGAGGACAGTTTTTGTTTAAGTTAACAGCTAACCAGTAGTTAGTCTTCCGATTAGCTTTACAAAATAGATGAGCACTTATAAAAATATCATCGAACATTGAGAAAACTACTCTTAGTGTGCTTAAAAAAGAATTCTTAGGCTTCTTGAAAAAAAAAACATGTTAAGCAGTTCCTTTGTTGAATTTTTTTTTAGCCCATTTTTGAAGTGAAACTTCTTAGGCGTCGATGGACGAGCGAGAATGGAGAGTAAAATTTCAAGGCCATGCAACGTTTTGCGCATTTTCGTTCCGCAAGAGAGAAAAAAGATATAACGTAGAGAAAAAGAAGAGAGAGAGAGATATACCTTATGTACAGTTATGGTGTTTTGAATAGGTAACACTTCATATCGTTCACCCTGTATATCTCAGCTACACTTTAGGCTATTTTTCCTGAGTTTTTCCTTGTGGTTGCTAATTTCTAGTGAGAAATAAGGCTGCCCACTTTTTGGCGCTTGTTTGTTGGTGCAAACTTGTAGGAAATATATTTTTGGTGATATATTTCCTTAGTGCCTACTTTTTGGCGTTATATTTCCTTGGTGCTTACTGTTTGGGGCGTTTTTTGGTCCCAATTTTTTTGCGATTTTACTTGGGTTCTACTTTTTGGCGCTTATTTCCGTTTTCTGGCTAGTGCTTGTGCGTACTATAAAGTGCTGTCTATTTCGGCGTCAGATTTATAGGTATTGCCTTGCGGTAATTTGTGCCGTTGCTGCGGTCCTGGAATCGCTGCGTTTGTGCGGGTGATAAACGATCGGAGTAGTGCGCGTTGTTGCCACGGGTTTACCTACACCTACACCTACACGCGTTTACCTACATCGGTCGACCCTTCTCCGGTTTTAGTAAATTTTGTCTATTTGTATTCTCTGCAAATGTTGTGGATTTATTTAGACATATATTCTTTATCTCGCCGTAGCCGAATGGGTTGGTGAGAGGTCGTTGGTTCGAATCTCGGTGAAAGCAAAATTAATAAAAACAATTTTCTAATAGCGGTCGCCCATGTCTGGATGTACTATATGTAACCCCTTAAGATAAATAATTATTTAGTCTAATTTATTATCAAATGAGGTCTTTTGTAGACTTTCACTTGAGTCTGGTGAAGGTTATGGGATTTGCTATTACTTTTGTGACAAGAATGTTTGAGTGCGATTGGAGTATTCAAACAAGATATTAAATATTGCTTCACAAGCACACATACATACATATAATACATACTTTTAGGAATGTTAAGCCACGAGCCTCCCATTTACAGCACCAACGCAAGTAGCTTTCAATTATGTTAGACGTCAGTCAATTTTATATAAAAAGGCAAGTATTCAAAGAAAATGCAAATAAGTACATAAAATATTGAAAAGGAAATAAACTTTCCATATATGAACCAAACACAGCATTTGAGGGAAATCAAAAAATAAAAGCCGCAGCATCACTTCCTTTTTAAAGAAAATTCAACCATTGGTACACACAGACACACACACACACACACACATGCATAAGTGTTTAAACAATGCGCGAGCATTTGGCTTAGTATTTGTGCAACGCCGCTTTAACAATAAAAGCGTGGTTAGAATGGCTGTCACTGTTAATCAGTTCGTTGTCTGTTTGATGTGGGTGTGGCATGTGGCCTCCTAAAGCTGTCAGCAACAAAACAAATCGCCAACAGTCAACGCATCTCGCTTTCAATTGTTCACTCCCTCATGTGCTTTATCCTCTTGAGCTGATTTGATTTGCGTACAATGGCTCTTAGATGTAGCATCGTCGACTCAATTAGAGCTGTTGCCAAATCGTACACAATACTTCCCACGACTGGTACACGCAAAGAAATAGGAGCTCAAATAATGTATTTAAGTCGTTAGATTGTCATTTTGTTAGAAGGGTTAGTCATTTTAAGAAGGCCGTATGAAACAAGAACAACTTTAAAATCATTTCTTTAATGTATGTAGCTGTTAAAGTGGTATAGAAGATTTATTTTTTTTTAGATTTAAGATGAAAAATTTGAAAAAAATGCTCTACCTATATTCGCTTTGGTATATAATTTGCGTTCTTGGTACATGTAGAAGCAGAAATCGGCAAGAAGGTCTAGGTAAAGTACGTAACAGCAATGAAATTCCATACCATAAATAATAGGAATACTTGCGCTGCCTAGAGTAAAATAAATTTAAAATTTTTTGAAAAGAAAATTTTTCATTTTGAATATATTTTAATTTTTAAATATTTCTTTGAAATTGCCTAGATGGCCACTCTTCACTTGCACTAAGAGAAATAATTATAGGGAACAAACCAGCTTCATAATTTTCTTTATAAAATTACGTTATAAAAAAACTACGTAATACTTAAAACTAAGTGATCTTTTTATACACATCTTAAAACTTGTAATATTCCTTTAAGTAAGTTGAATATAATCCATTAAAGTATAAGAGATTCCATTTCCATGCAGACAAAATATATTTTTAGGGCACCATGACAAGAGGAACGTAGCTATCTGTAAAGCTCTAAGATGAATTGTAATACCCGATTCGCAAAATAGCGCAAAAAGTAAATCGAAATAAAAATAAAATGCACAACTTTTTAAAAAGTCCTGCTGAATATGGAAAAATTAAAAGAACTGTTTCGAAGTCTAAGATTGACGACAGCTGTTAGAGAGAGATTACAAAGTATCTGTAAAAAAATTAAATAAATATATATATATAAGTGGGGCGTACACCCTCTTTGGGTATTTGGCCGAGCTCCTCCTCCCATTTGTGGTATGCGTCTTGATGTTGCTCCACAAATGGAGGGACCTACAGTTTTAAGCCGATTTCGAACGGCAGATATTTTTTATGAGGAGCCTTTTCATGGCAGAAATACACTCGAAGGTTTGCCATTGCCTGCCGAGGGGCGAACGCTATTAGAAAAATATTTTTCTTAATTTTAGTGCTTCACCGAGATTCGAACCGACGCTCTCTCTGTGAATTCCGAATGGTAGTGACGCACCAACACGGGCGCCCTAGCCAAATCAGATGTTAACTTTCTCTCAATGCTACGAAGGGTAGAATACAGAAAAGTTGGAATGAAAATTTGAATTTAGAATATGAAAATAGGACGGCTAAGCCAAAGCTTACACCACGCCACAAAGCAGCTAGGCTCGAATTTGCCATTAATCTTAAGTTCACAAATAATGTTAAGTAGATTTTAAGCGATAAAAAAAATACAATCGCAATGGTCCTGATGCTTGTCAGAAGTATTGGAAAGAATATCCACGGTGGCTCTCTTTTGACCTGGAAAAGCTTTAACTACCATCGCAAGACATCAATTTGTTTTATTTCGCGGAAAAGTGAACGCAGAAAATTACGTAGAAGCTTGGATATTATTTTATTGAACTTTGTCGAAGAATTTCACTATCAGTCTTTTTTTTTGTTTTTTTTTTTTTGATTTTTTTTTTTTTATGGAGGTTGAAATCAAAATGTCAGAAACATCTCAAAGGTGCCGTCACACCAATGGTATGTGGGGCACGCTCCCACTAATACTATAACAATCCTCCACCTCGGATAGTTCTACCCTGGGACCACAAAAGGTAGAGCCGCGTTTATGTCCGAAGACACAACAGGTACCCGCGTCCAGGTTCCTCTCCTGTAGGCGTATGAAGGCTATACACCGTCGATAGTCTCAATTACTTCCCCTGTGTTTATAGGTGGTCCAAAGTAAAGGAGGCATCGGAAAGCTTGCAGTAGTGTTATCTTAATTCACTACCGTCTTGTCTTCTGTATGATACTGTATTGAGTGTTTCACTCAAACGTCTGTGCTTGTTGTCGGTTCGTCAGAGACTGTCCGCCTTCTATGTTGCTGAAACGCTTTGCGTTCCCAATCTCAATCAATATGGCGAAGTCGCGTCATAATCTTACCTGCAAACGTTTGCGTTGCCTCCCACTTACCGCTGGTTGCGCGCATATCTCGTATGAGGGTGCTGGAGGACGGTTAATGACCCAGGGCTTGCTCCAGTATAGCTCGTTCCTCTCTAAAGCGGTCGCAATATAACATGACGTGTTCTGCGTTTTCGTCTGTATTCGGGCAGTTTGGACAGAAAGGGCTGTCTGCCAGCTTAAAACGGTGCAGGTATTCGTGAAAACAGCCATGTCCGCTGAGCAACTGTGAAAGTTGATAGTCGATGTCTCCATGTTTTCTCATTAACCACGTGGTATGGGCCTTGCTGTAGGTCTGGGTGACTTCCCGTAGATTAGACTTTTTGGTCCCCGCCCAGATAGGTGCTGCATACAGAATTATAGAGTCAGCAACCAATGACAGTAGCCGTATGCGATTTCCCTGGGGCATTCACTATCAGTCTTGGACGTATGAACAGCACAATACTCCAATGCACAGCAGACAAAGCAGTTTTTGGAGTCGAAAAATCCAACGGAGAACCTTCTGCTTAAGGGCCTATCTTAAAAATGTTTTTAAAGAGGAATGGGCAAAAATTGATGTGATTGTCTTTCAGTCGCTCATAAGTTCGATGCCTGAAGGACTAGTATTAGTGACCATAATTAACGGTGTACATACAAAATTAGCCTGACTGATCTGAGTAGATCTCACATAGGCCACCAGGGTCCGTAATGTTTGTTTATTTATTTAGTAGTCTAAAAATGCAGTATTCCTTATAGTATTCCTTATATAATCAAAAATAAATTAAACTTATAATTTACTCGTTTCATTGAATGAATGGAAGAAATGGTAACATTTCTTATAATTGAAATGGAAAAATTATTAGATAATACTACGAATTTAGTTCAACAATTCATTTGGTAACAATTGAATTGACTCTTTGTTGAAGAGAAATCTAGGACAATATGATTTGAAAGCGAACTAAATTCTCTATCGTTTCTAGAAACCGGATCATTGGAAGCGCAATTATACTATTTTCTTAGATTAATTATGAGTTTTGTCCCATGTATTTATTTCCTTTTACGCCCTTGAAAATCATAACATGTTTACAATAAAAGGCATGTTTTATTCTTATTCTTATGTTTCCCTTCACTCCTTATGCCGCAAGGTTTAAGGATTCAACCTCTGATTATTTAATTAAAAAAAAAACAAAATTTGTTCAGTGTCCCAAATAACTATTTATTTTTCTTAGAGTATATTTATTTATTATTTCATGTATTAGGAAATCGATAAAAATAAAGAATAATTTAAAATTACATATAAAATCAACATAAATCTGTAAGCTGAATCTGCTCTGTTAACCTGTTACTCTGCAATTCTGTTAGTCTCCTGTTACTTCAGCGATTCATTAGTCACTATTTTCTGCAATTTATAAACAATATTGCCTTCCCGTAATGGAATTTGTTCATCATTGTTCTCTGTGTCAGTCCTCTCACCAGTTATGTCCGAAATTCCGTAACTGATTTTTTGTTCGGTTGCTTCTATTAATTACGGTAACATGAAGTTAATGTCAATAAATAAAAAATTTTGGGCGAAACTGATAAAAAAAAGTTAAGTTCAACAAAGCTATAGGATTTCCCATGCATGACTTCAGTCAATAACAGCAACTACTGATTTTCAATAGTCATTTCGTAAAAAAAAAATTAAAAAACCATGTTTGCTTTTCCACCTATTCAGCGTCGATCTCTGTAGCTATGAAAGATATATGACTGTGGCTGAGAAGTACTTTGCATGAACACTTGTAGAGCAGATGTACATACAGGGTTGTCCATATTCGACGGACCCATCTGGCAACCCTGTATCTTTTGACAGGGACGTCAGATCGCTTAATGACATACAGCATTGGAAGCGTCAGTCCAAGCAGATTTTTACCATAGAACAGTACACGCCACGCGAGCGCTCCCAAATTGTTGAAATTTACATTCAACAAAAGAAGTCAAAAGAAGAAGAAGAAGAACAAAATCTTCATGTCCGATGAGGCTAATTTCTTATTGAATGGGACGGTACACAATTAAAATTGGCGTATTTACGCCACTGAAAATCCTCCCGAAATTCAAGAGGTACCTCTTTACGACGAAAAAGTCACTGTTTAGGGCGGCGTTAGTGCGAAAACGATTATTGGGCCGTTTTTCTTCGAAAATGAAGATGGTTAAGCTGTTACTGTCTATCAGGAGCGTTTTCGCGATATGATAACCACTTTTGTGATGCCAATAATTCGTCGAAAGCGTATGAGGCAGTTCTGGTTTCAACAAAACGGCGCTTCACCACACACAGCTCGCACCACAATCGATTTTTTGAAGAAATTGTTTCCTCGTCGTTAGATGTCGAAAAATGGCGATTTTGACTGGCCACCGCGTTCGCCCTATATAACGCCACCTGACTTCTTCTTGTGGGGATATTTAAAATCAAAGGTTTATATTAGTAAGCCGAGCAACGTCCGTGAGGAAATAGCGCTATTCCAGCCGAAATGTTAGCTAAAACTATGGAAAATGCTGCAAAGCGAGCACAATACGCCGTACAGGCTCAAGGCGGCCATTTGGGAGAAATCATATTCAAAAAGTGATGTCAACAAATCTACTTGAACTAAATAAAATGATTATTATCGTCAATATCAAAAAAATTGTGTTTTTCTTTGATTAAAAAAAAAAAAAAACACATATGGGTCCGTCGAATATGGGCAACCCTGTATGTATGACAAGAAACCTCTAATCAGTTACGGATGCGTGCTCACCTAAATTTATGTATGGGATCTCGCAAGATCTCTTAACCGGAAGCCATTAGGTTATTCGCCTATAGTAACAGTGATATCAGGTAGCGAGTTCTGGCTCGCCAATTGCTTCATTACATACAACCTACCGGCAAGAAAACCTTTGACTGCTCCAAGTGAATATCTGATAAGATTAGCGAGTAATTGTGGTGTTCTTGAAGGAAGGATATCACTTGACCGTCACTTTCTGTATTTACCTGATAATGTTGAGCTTCTTTATTTAAGGTGACTTTTTATTCATCAATACCTATGTTGATCCTTCCAAAGTAATCCCACTTGGACGTAATAAACGTCTGCCAACGAAGTTTTCCATCTTCAATTCACCTGTGAGGCGCTCTGGTATGACCTGAGCTCTATCAACGATGCGGATTTTATCTCCACAAATGTTGAAAGTATCCGTTTTTTGGGAACAGGAAAAGTTGCAAGGTCTAAGTCGCTGAGAGGTGATTATGGTATGATTTTTGGCCTCCTCTGGCAAGCAACGATGAGTAAGAAGAGGTAAAATCTTGAAAATATCGAGAAAATTGGAAATCGAAGTTACGTGGCCTACGAAATTCGATGAGACACTTAATTTTCGTACCTATTTCGTAAAATGGTTTTGTTTAACAAAGCTCCTCGATGGCAGTACGAGTAAGAGAACAGGGTGTATAAATTCTTGAGCTGTCTCTTTTCTGGCGAAAAAATCTGCTAACTATAAATTAATTGGGTAACTGTGAAGTGCATACAAGGATTCAATAAGGGGTAAGCTATACACTCCATGCAAGATTGCGATGATTAGTAGAAGTTTAAATAGTAGTAATGTCAAGACAATGAGCCGCACCTCGGTAGCCGGGTGTATATAAATGTGCTTATTGGTCACCCCCAGTCAGCATTTTGTTTAAGCCATAATCTTATGGCATGAACCTCTGAGCGAGAAAAATGGTTTTATCTTGTTGGATGATTAATGGAAACCTTCTAATTTTTATACTATAGATTCCAGCTTGGAACCCATGGCCAGTCTGGAGCCATCGGCATACATGTAATATGTGACTAACTTTCCGGAGTTTAGGTCCTTATGTATTTACCCTAACTGCAGCTATTTGGGAAGAAAGACCTTAAACTTGTGCGTGAAGATGAACCTTCGAAGCCACTGGTGCGTAATGATTTCTAAACGAAGTCCTTCCTGGTTGGTCTATTATTCGAATACAGCTGCGTATTTTCTATATTCAAAACTACATTCAATCAATTATTTAATAATTATTAATTATTGCGCTTCACATTATGAAAAGTGAGAAAATCTGAGTTATAGTAAACAAAAGTTTCTTTTATTATACATAAAAGTTGAAGTTTACTTTTACTTTTACAATACATAAAAGTTTCTTAGGCCTGCACGAATTTTATTCTGAGTGTAGAAAGCTGGAGTCTGGTTTTCTGCGATTGTTTGGTGGTTGATTTGCTAGTGGGCGGCATTCGCAAGTCCATTCATTAAATAGTCAGTTTATGGTTTCATTTTGCTGTCGCTCTTATATATATATTTTATATTTAGTTGTTTGTTCTTTTTGGCGGTTTCACTCAATTTTAATACGATTTTGTCGCATCTCGTATGAATCAACTTTTCAATGTTTTTTCACTGCATTTGTTCTAGTTATTGTCTTCCGTGTTTCTTATTAAGTTGATTTTGATCTTATTAACTTGATTTTGGTACATCTCGCTTTTCAAACTTAACTGGGTTTCTCTCATTCATTTCGTGTCTGTAATGAGCTCCTTTGTTTCGAGTTTTGCATTTGTGAATTTGAAGCTTGAACAAATTTTTGTCAGGCGAAGCTTGATTAAACTTTATGTAGATATTTTTGAATAGAAATATATATTATATGTAAATTTAAAGAATATGCGAGTTTTTTAAAATAACTTTTTTTTCTTTAAAAATCTCAAGTTATTAAGCGCTATTGTTTGGCACTGAGATTCGTTAACTTTTGTCTGAGGTTGCTACTACCAAGGAAAGTCACAATTACAATGCTTGCATATTTCGAAGCAGGAAAATAGCTTTCATATGGGTACTAGGCAATTAAACAGGAGTTGAGTTTGCAAAAAAATGTACATCCGTTCCATCTCCGCCCACATAAATGGGTTAAGACATGCCCCTGAAAGCATATTACAGAAGATTTTTTTTTCAAAGATGTGGGAATAGGTTACAAATATTGAGGTATGCGCGCTCACGTGGCATGTGACCGGATTGAAACTGTTTAGAAAATGGTTATCCACACTCATGGGGCTGCTAACAGGCTACGCCATTATGAGTAGATGTAAGCCTTGCTCGATTATTTTTATATAAAATTTGTAGAGATAAACAGAGCCTGAAGCCTTAAGCGATTGCAATGGAGTGCAATGGAATTGTGGATGCGCGGAAATATTTTCAAACACTCAAGCATTATTGAACATTGTACTTAATGACATGAGTATGGGGAGAGAGAGGTGGAATGGGTACTCATTACTACTCGACTTTTTACTCATCTGAAATCTTCGCAGGCTTTTCATGAATCTCAGCAGTATTTCGATTGACCATTCTCAATACATCCGACTCAAAATTGTACCATCTAAGGCGAAAGTCAGAGAGCGACATAAAAAAGAACCCTGTACTATATTCATGCAAAAACAAGATGTACACAGTGGATCGTCGATTATGCCTGTGGGTACCAAACTTCATCCAAATGCATCCTTTAGCTCCTATTTGGAGCATAGAGTCTCATGGATTGTGCCCCGGAATAAATTCTATGAGGGCTCGTAGCTCATTCCTCTCTATCTGAAGAGGAATTTTGCCACCACTTTTCAAGAAACACTTGGCTGTTTTCCAGGTGTCAGAATTGCAACTCTCGACTCGACTCGGGTTCGACTCTTCCAGCTCTACTTGGTCATAAAATTGGCTCTGGTTCAATTAAACACTCCAAGCAACCACAGTTTGCGAATTCATCAACCAGTTCTTTGCTTGCAAATACATATCATTTTAAGTTCATTGCTGCTTGTAAGAGAGTTTAGCCCAAAAAAAAATAAATTAAAAAACTTAATTAAAAAAATAAATTTAAAAAATAAATTTAAAAAATAAAATAAAAAATTTGTCAACGAGGTTTATATGGGAAGGAGTTCGATGAGACGAATTATCATAGCGGGAGCTTCCTTTCTACTGAATGGCAACCATATTGAGTCTGGTTTGATTGTGTCAGATGCCTTCTCAAAGTCAACAAACAGCATGTAAAAAGGGAAGCACCACTCAACTGATTATTCCACTACGATGCAAAGAGTATTGGCTCAATCAACACAGCTTCAGTGAGGGTGAAATTCCGGTTGTTCGCCCCTTAAGGAGTTTTCGTTACATTGCATTCACTTTTGTATGAGCGTATCTAGAATTTGATAGATGGCCTTGAGCTGGGTTACTCCACGCGAGTTGCCGCAGTCACGCAAATTGCCATTCTTGGGCAGCTGCGCGATGATGCCTTTTATCGAGGCCGGACACAGCTTTTCATTGTCTCAGATGACAATGATGTGGGGTTTAAGAATTTTCGCTGAAAATGAACACTACTTTTATTTAAAAAAAATGTTATTAAAAAGCAAATGAATAAATAGAAAAAAAAAAGTGCGTGTAACAGAAGTGAAACTTTCAAGGCAGACTAAGAAAGAGGGAGAGACCCGAGAGAGAATGAGAGAGAGAGAGAGAGAGAGAGAATATACAATATATCTAAATAAATTCACAACATTTGCAGAGAATCCAAATATACAAAATTTACAAAAAACGGGGAAGGGTCGACCGGTGTGGGTAAACGCTGGACACAAGCCGTGGCAACAAAGCCCACTACTCCGAGTGTTTCTCACCCGCACAAACGTAGCGATTACAGGACCGCAGCAACGGCACCAATTATCGCAATGCAATACCAATATATCCGATGCCGGAATGGATAGCACTTTATAGTACGCAAAAGCACTAGCCAGGTAACAGAAATAAGCGCCAAAAAGTAGGCAAAAAAAAAACGAAAAAATTGGGACCAACCAGTAGGCACCAAAGAAATATAACGCCAAAAAGTAGGCACCAAGGAAATATAACGCCAAAAAGTAGGCACTGAAACTATAACGGGTGGGCCATATAGCGTTTGCTTTTTTGAACCACCTATTTTTTTGAGAATGGTAACACAAATGACATGTCAAATGTGTTCATAATTTACTTAAAGGTTTGACATTTACGAAATGGGACGCTATACGCTTGAACAAAATTGGGAAATATTGAAAATCTATTTCCAAAGTGGTGAGTCTTCTTCCGCGGTTACAGTGAATGGCGAGCGCTACCGTAACATGCTCAACGAGTTTTTGCTTCCAAAAATTGAAGAGGATGAAATGGACGACATTTGGTTTCAACAGGACGGTGCAACTTGTCACACTTCCAAAGTTACACTCGAACCTTTGGCTACCGTTTTTGAATCGATATCAATTGGCCGCCTCGCAGCTGTGATTTAAGCCCGTTGGACTATTTTTTGTGGGGAGCCGTTAAGGACAAATGCTATGCGAACCATCCAGAGACGATTGATGCTTTAAAACACGAAATCGAAGTTGCCATTCATGATATTGGAGCCCAAACAATCGAAAATGTGCCTAAAAATTGGGTTGATTGAATAGCCTACTGTAAAGCTAGTCGAGGCGATCATTTGAACGATATTATTTTTCATTCATAAATCGCAATGTTCAATCTTTAAAATAAAAAAAAGTTTGAAAAAATATTGATTAGTTTTTTTTTATAGCCGATTCAAAAAGCAAATTTTACATGGCCGACCCTATATAAGGTATAACTCTCACTCTCCTTTTCCTCCACGTTATATCTTCTTTCTCTCTCGCAGAACGAAAATGCCCAAAACGTTGCATGGCCTTGAAATTTTACTCTCCATTCTCGCTCGACCATCGACGCCTAGGAAGTCTCACTTCAAAAAATTGTGTTGCTTTTATAATTTTCTCGCGGAATATTTTAGTTGCAATGCTGAGTAAGATGAGCTCAGAGGAATATTCTGTATGCATTAAGGTGGCACAATAATTTTGAAAAATTAATAAAAATATTTATAATACGCCACCACTCGTAAATCACCCAAAACGTATTTGTGGAGCCAATAATTGAATTTCTAAATTGCTTCACTTGTTTGTCTGCCGCCTTTATTTAAATTTTAATTTTTAACAAACTTTCAATCGAATTCACTCGGAAATGTTTATTATGCATTTTTCGTATTTCTATTACTTTTTGTATCTTCACATATGGATAAATATTTATAGGCATAAAAGAGGCTTAGCATAATCTCCTGTGAATATTTTATTATTTTTTCAATTAATTTTTTTGTATTTTTATTGCATAAAAAATGCCATATTCTCTTTTTTTAATTATTTTTTTTTTTTTGTTTTTTGTATCATTTCACTTTCTATTCATCTCCTACCGCAGATTACCACACAGCAGTGCAAATTCTGGCAGCAAAATTTGCGTGAAGAAAATTAAGACACAGTTCAAATAAAAGTATAGAATTTTTGCTTCTCTTTCGCCACTTGCGTTTGAATTTCTCATTAAATTTTTGCTTGCGTCCTATATTTAAGCCTCGCTACCAAATTTCTTTCCAAAAATTTGCCTACGAAATTCCAATCAACTTAATCATTAGTTTTTCTTTCACTTCCTTAGGCTGCTCTCAAAACAAATTGCTCCGTGCTTATTTGCTGTTCTAGCATTTTATTTGTATTTCTCTCGATGTGCAGGCCAACGTACGTACTTACATAGTCGTGTGCTTAGACAAACGTATGTACGGCTGTATGATGGCTTGTCTATTCAGCAGCTTTGTACGTACGTAAGCCAGCATTTTTGTGGTGAATGGCTTTTGCATTTTCCTTTCCTGCTGCCTTTGTTGCTTAATGCTTAGACTGATTGCAGGCTATTATTTTGAAAGTAGATATAATTTAGCATACATCCATCTTGCGTCTACTTTCACATTAGACTTTTTGAATCTAAGCATTTAAGTAATTGCTTAGCTAACAACATGAAATGTGCGAGAGAATAAAATGGGAAAAGTTCCTACAGATTTTTTGGCCAAAAATATTCCCTATATGCATGTACGAGGTGTGTTCAAAAATTATCGCGAATTTTGAATTTTCGCAGGTTACGTATATTCGCATTTCGATTTTTTTATGGCGATATGTTGGTACTCATGCCTCTCACTCATACCGACGAGTTCGGCCATTTTGAATGTTCAGTTAATTGTTGACCGCTGGTTAGCTTGCACGTGTTTCGGCTCGTCTTCGATTTTTACCTATACAAAAAGATGGATCAAAGAACCTGTATAAAATTCTGTGTGAAAAACGAAATGAAGTGTGCGGATGCATTCCGAATGTTCACTACGTCATACGGAGAAGCTACTATGGACCAAAGCAACGTTTATCGGTGGTACAAAATGTTCTCAGAACGACGAAAAGCGTGCTGGACGTCCGAGCACTTCAACAACAGACGAATAAATTGATGAAGTGAAGAAAATGGTATTGGCCAATGGTCGAATCACCGTTAGAGAAGTTGCTGAGGACCTATACATATCGATTGGCTCGTGCCGTTCTATTTTTTTAATGATTTGGGCATGAGATGGGTTGCCGCAAAATTCGTACCAAAAGCAGTATCGCATGAACATTGCGAATGAGATGTTGGACTCTGTCCGCGACCACCCAAATTTGCTCCAGAGGGTCATAGCTGGTGACGAATCGTGGGTTTATGGTTATGACGTGGAAATCAAAGCTCAATCATCTCAATGGAAGCTGCCGCACGAACCAAGACCAGACCGAAAAAAACGCGCCAAGTTCGGTCGAATGTAAAAGTTTTGCTTACCTTTTTCTTCGATTGTAGGGGCGTTGTGCATCATGAGTTCTCCTTGCCACGGGGTAAAACGATCAATAAGGAATATAACCTGCAAGTTATGCGCGATTTGCGCGAAGCAATCCGCCAGAAACGAGAAACGCCCGGATTTGTGGAAAAACAAAATTGGCTCTTGCATTAAAATAACGCCCCTGCTCACACATCGTCTCTTGTGCGTGACTTTTTGGCCAAAAACAACACACTAATGATGCCACATGTCACAGCCACCGTATTCCCCAGATCTGGCCCCCTGTGACTTTTTCTTGTTCCCGTGTTCCCGAAACTGAAGAGGCCCATGAAAAGACGACGCTACGCTACGATTGACGAGATAAAGACGGCAACGAAGGAGAAGCTGAACAAGATAAAATAAAAATAATTTTTTGAAGTGTTTCAAAGATTGGCAAAAACGTTGGCACAAGTGCATAATATCTCATGGGCATTACTTTGAAGGAAACGAAATAGATATTAATGAATAAATTTTTGAAAAAAACACAAAATTCGCGCTACTTTTTGAACACACCTCGTATGTATGTACGTCTGTCTGTACGTATGCGCATGTATGCAAATGCCAGCTGCGTAAGCACAAGGATGCGAGTGAATGCGAGGATGCCATGATACCGAGATTTTGTAAAAGCATAAAAGTCGTTTCAGAACGAAAAGTATTTAATCATATAAAAAGTACTCAGCACTTAATTTTCATAACTATTTTATTTAATTACCATTTGTTTACTGCAGTACACAAAGGCGAAGGAGCATAAAATGTCTTTAAAAAAAAACAGTAAGAGCTACAGAACTTTTGCTTAGATAGTTGCATGCTGAAATGAGATGGGCAAAAATGTTTTTGAATACGGCCATGAAATATGGGACAAAGTTTAATGTAACGACTATTTTGCAAATTTCAAATATTTTTCGCGTTAAAATGAACCTTTTGGCCATGTTTCCAATTCTCAAAACTCAGTAATGCTTAAATGTTATTATCGCTACAATGCGAAAAATGCTGATTAGGGGGTTACGCCACTTAATTAAAAAATATATTATATAGAAATATTTTTTTTCACGTTGTTTTTTAGTGCTTATGTTCTAGGTTAGTGTAGAAAATTTGTCAATATTTTATAAATCTTGTGCAAAGTTTGAAAATTGCATTAATATGATGTCTTTTATAAAATGCAGGGCATGCAATAAATAGGCAAAAATTGCCAAAATGTGTTGCTTTTATAATGTAGCTATCATCGGATACACTTTGGCCTCAATACTCGCTTTGTGATACTACTGGAGTGCGTCCTTTACACTCCTGAGGCTTCTGTGAATCAGCCAATGGACTTAATGAATTTATGAATAACTCCGGCAACGCTATTTGAGAGACCTCTTCAATGCAGTTTTAAAGATTATATTTGAAGTGATTTTCAAATTTTCAGTTTACAATTTTTTTTCCTGTAAGAGCAAAGACGGCGAACTGGTGACTGACGTACAGAGCAATCTTAAATTATGGAGGGAACACTTTTCGAACCTATTAAACAGTGACAGCTCCGCATGTCACCGAGAAAGTGAAGATCCCGATACCCCAATCGTTGACGACGGAATTAGCGTTCCGCTACCCGATCATGACGAGGTGAGAATAGCGATAACGCGGCTAAAGAGCAACAAAGCCGCGGGCGCCGACGGACTGGCAGCTGAGCTATTCAAACATGGCGGCGAGGAGCTGGTAAGGTGCATGCATCAGCTCCTATGCAAAATATGGTCGGATGAAAGCATGCCTGCCGATTGGAATTTAAGTGTGCTCTGACCAAGGGCGATCCTGCAATTTAGACAGAGACAGAGACGGAGACAGAGACAGAGACAGAGACAGAGACAGAGACAGAGACAGAGACAGAGACAGAGACAGAGACATAGATACCTCTGAAACACAGACACAGACACAGAGAGATAATTTCTCGGATTCCGTGGCAAATCAGAAAATATCCTCTAGTTTGAGCAAACGAATTTTGCTCATTCTCTTGATATCGGAACCCAAAATTCGTAGCCTTGTTCAAGGAAAGGCAGAACACTAATAGAGAAAATGCTGAATGCTATCCGGCTTCTCTAAGTGCAACAGGCAAATTGGGTTCTCAATGATTTCAATTGTGATCAAATACTGACCACAAGGGTTCTGTCCTGTAATAATATCTTTGCTACCAAGCTTTAAAAGAAAATTTTCTGTTCAGGTTTGTCACAAAAAGCTTTGCAGTTCTGCAGCGGTGTAGACCGGATCAGCGCTCTTTATGTAAATTGGATACATAATCGCTGATCCACTTCTTGATTCCTGCAGAACTGATTCCGATTATTGGTTCTGGTCCCTATGGGGTAATTGACGAATTCATCGGCAATTTCATTTCCTTGAATACTGCGGTGTCCTGCAACCCATACAAGTACGAGCTTATTCTGTCTTGCAGCAGAACTAAGCTTCTTCTTACATTCCTGAACAATCTTAGAGATTTGCTTTGCGTTCCGCACGGCCTTCAGTGCAACCTGACTAAAGACTCCAATCAGTTTCCCACGCTATCTCCTATCAATTATCCATTCTGCTACTTTCGGAATGGCGAAAATTTCCGTTTGGAAAAGAGATGAACAGAAAACGGAAGGGAGGGATATAGCGTAATGATACTTATTACTATCGCTTGAGTACCATCCGGCTCCAGAACCTATTTCATTCTTGGACTCATCGGTAAAGAAAATATATTTCAAACTTCTTTGAATGCACTCTGAATTACTCTGAATTTGACATCAAATTTTCATTCCAAATGAAGAAAAGAAGAGCATAAGATAGTCTTTAGGTGCCAAAATCCCGAAGTATCGTCTTTGTGGAGTATATATGGAGTTTAAACATTATAGCATTTGATGCAAGTTATTTTTTAAAATCTGTGCGTTTAGAGAAAATAAGAGAAAATTCAACGCCAGCAAAAAATAATTGTCAAAAATCGACGTCATTTTTGAGCCTTTCTAAACTTCTGCATTATTATCATAGTATTCATTGCGCCATAAATTTGCACCCTACATTTTTCGGGAAAATCGCAATTTTTCAGAAAAAGTGTGAAGTACTGATAAAAATTCGTCAATTTTTTTTTTTCATTTATACAAAGTGTGTAGCTTGAATTTATATGGTTTTTCTAAAAGAATGAATAATATTTTCATACAAAATTTATTAAAATTAAATAAAGAAGAAATAAGTTGTGAAAACTTGTCTATAAGTTGTTGTTATAGCGCCTTAACAAAGTGTATCATAAGTAATAATAAGTTTAGTGAACCATAAAAAGCTTAAGAGTCGATTTTTGTTTGTGTGGCTGCCTAATTAAACTTAAAGGTTTTTTGGTAATCTGTGCAAAAATATGTGTAACTATTACAAGAAATAAATTTGTCTATATGCTTAGACAAATTAAAAAAAAAAAAATATTCCTTTGAAAAAAAAATAATTGACATAATTCCTTCAAATTTAAAATAAGGTATTTTTAATCATTTTCCTCCGTTAAATTGCGCAACCACCAACTTAGCACTCTAAGAAATCGGCTAATCATGCAAAAAGTAGCTCAAGATTGAAGTTAAAGTAAGAAATATTTTCCATTCACACGCCCACTCCTCCTTTATTAGCTTCACAACGGCAAAATATAAATTGCATTGGTTGTGTGTGCTTGTGTATGTATTTGTTTGTATGTATGTGTATGTTAATATACACATCTCTACACACACTTGCTCACAACTCAACTATTTTCTCTTTACTTCGACTAAGTTTTCCTGCTTTCTTAGCTTTAAATCGCTGGGTTTGCTCTTCATACAAAAGTTTACTGCCGATTATTTATCTTTTGTTTGTGCGGGCTGTGAGTTGTTGCTGTCGCGACTGCCAGTACTTTCGTTCGCATACACACTGCCGCTCGCATAAATACGAGTATGTACGACTACAAACAACAACTACACACCTACACTTGTGCGAGAGAGTATGAGAGGGCTCAATACTGTTACTGTTTTCAGATTAGGCTGCTGGCAACACCTTTTGTGTCACATTCGAAACAATAGACAGTTCGCTTGCCTTTCATGGCGCATAAGTACACAGACAGACAGACATACTCGTATATGAATGTTTGTGAAATGTTGGTTGTTGTTTGCTTAAGCTCGTACAACCATTGTTTTGTCTAACTTTCCCTAATAATGCCTCTGCAAGACTGTGTGTGTCCTTATACGCCTGTTTTTGCTTTGAGTTATCGTTGCTGTCGCTTTCTGCCTGCGAAGTGTGAAAGCACCAACACAGGCACACATAATACATACGTACTTTCATACGATTACAATGTTGTCGATGAAAGCTGTCGATTTTTCTGTTTTGTTTTTTTTGCTTCTGTGATAGCAGAGATTGTCTTTTTAAAAGTTAGATGAGAACGTTTGTATGTACATATGTAGGCGTGCACAGCCTTTGTCAAATACCTAAGCACGATACCCAGTTCTCTCCAATTGAGACATTTTCAATAAAATCACTTAAATGTTTTATACTTTTGAAGTGAAACATCTAAGGCGTCAATGGATGAGCGAGAATGGAGAGTAAAATTACAGGGCCGTGCAACGTTTTCGGCATTTTCGTTCCGCGAAAGAGGAAAAAGATATAACGTAGAGGAAAAGGAGAGAGAGAGCTATATCTTATACATATCTTAGATACACTTCAGGCTATTTTTTCTAAGATTTTCCTTGTGGTTGCTCATTTCTAGTGAGAAATAACACTGCCTACTTTTTGGCGCTTGTATGTTGGTGCGCGGTATTGCCACGGTTTGTGTCCGTCGTTTACCTACACCGGTCGACCCTTCTCCGTTTTTTGTAAATTTTGTCTATTTGTATTCTCTGCAAATGTTGTGAATTTATTTAGATATATTGTATATTTTCTCTCTCTCTCTCTCTCCCTCTCATTCTCACTCGGGTCTCTCCCTCTTTCTTTGTCTGCCTTGAAAGTTTCACTTCTGTTATGTGTACTACGCTACACGCACTTTTTTTAATTGATAAACAGAAAAATGTTTCCATTCACATGAGTTTTTGGATTAAAAAACCCGGCTTTTTTTACTTCATATCATCATCATCACCATTTGGCGTCACAGCTCTATGTGAGCTTTAGCCTGCAAAAAAATTTCTCCATTTGACTAGAGCTTTGGTTGATTCCTTCCAGTTGTTGAGTTTCCCCATGGCGTCTTCTAGTTCGTCAGTCCATCTCCATCTTGATGTCTTACTTACTTTTGTGGCAAATGTTTTGGCATCAGTTTTTTTTTTGTCCTTGAGCTCTCGCGGGGTCCATTCTCATGGTATGGTCTAGTCATCTTAGTCTTTGGAGCTTTGTTAAGGGGTTATATACCTTGTGTTTTTCAAAAAAATCAAAATAAATTTTATTTCTTTATCGTAAAGTACACTCCCTTGAGAACATTTTCCAAAAATTTCATAGAGATCTGAGCAATAGATCGAAAGTTACAGCGTTTTAAATTGTGCGTCGTCACGTCCTGAGCGTATGGCCTCATGCGGCGCTTGAAACTTTAAACGCGATTATCTCAAAAACGTGTTTTTCCAAAAATGCTTTTGCGGTGGACGCGATTGCAAAAAAAGTATTCAACCGATTTTTATAATTTTTTTTTTAAATTGTTCGTAATTGATGTCGCCTCTTAGTGAACGATCAACTTTTTATGTATAAATTTTTATTTTGCAGATATGAATTTTTTAATGCCAATTTTAGAACTGTAGAAGTGGAGTTTTTTAAAAAACATGTTCCTATTTTCACAAAAATCAAAATATTTAATATATTGATCGTTCACTAAGAAGATATAACCCTATACTAATGAAATCTTTTCGATTTTTTGATTTCAGTTGACTTGGTGGACTTGAATCGCGTCCACCGCAAGCCTCTTCCAAAAAAAGGGTCTTGGGGGAAAACGCCAGAACTCCGCCATTTTTAAATATTTTTACACAAACAAAGCCTTTTTTTTTTCTTTAAACATTGTAATATCCAATAATAAAAACTTTTATACAATAAAATTATTGCTACATATCTTTAAAAAAAACCCAACTTTCGCTAATTTCACCGGACCACAAGGTATATAACCCCTTAAGCCGCACAATATTTTCCCTCTTATAAGTTGGACCAGTTCATTGTTCATCTTATATGCCACTCGCCGTTGTCTTTGACTGCATCGAAGATTAGCGTAAAATTTTTCTCTCGAATACTTGGAGTTTATTTTTGTCTTTTTCACTTATTGTCTAAGACTCCGATCTGGAGCAAAGAACTGGTCGGACTAAAGATTTATACTTGCATTTATATTTTGCAAGGTCTGTTCAACAACTTCGATTTAAAAGTTCAATAAATGAGTTCAATGCTCTGCTGCTGGTATTCTTTCATTGCGTTATCGTGACTTAGTTTAAACTCCAAATACGTGCAAGTTTTGATTGTACCACATCATTTTTTCTGGATATCGACATATATTTTGTGTGTTTCCTCGTTAAAAACTAATAGTCAAATGATAGCAAATGCAGGCGAAAGAAAAAAGTACACTTCAAAATTTTGTTGAAATTTTTTTTGTGGTTTTATTATCGCTGCAAAGTGGCTTTACATTGACATAATTGAACCTCTACAACATTCAACAGGAATGGATTCTCTTACACCTCAGCATTTAGAAATCATTGACCCAAATTTGTGATATTCTGCATACTGAGCGCATTTCTTACGTCGTTTCAAAGACGCTCTATTGGACTTAAGTCGGCACTCGAAGATACTTTATCCAGAACAGTGATCAAATGGTCTTCGAAAAACTTTTTACGGCACTGTGCTTTGGATCATTGCCTTGTTGACATTTTCAAATCACCGGTAATCTCTTTAGCGCATAAAGTAGCATTACATTTTGAAGTATCCTCAACGTGACTTGCTTTCCGGAATCTTTCCTTCAATACTATGAATTGGGTCGACACTGTTCTACGTAAAGCAGCCCCACATCATGACTGTGACTCTCTCCTAGAATGGATAATTTAGAGGTAATGGAATAGGAAACAGATTGGAGTCTTTAGTGACAGTCAGGTTGCACTGAAGGCCGTGGGGAATGCAAAGAAAACCTCAAAGATTGTTGAGGAATGTAAGAAGAAGCTTAGTTCTGCTGCAAGACAGAATAAGCTCGTACTTGCATGGGTTCCAGGACACCGCAGTATTGAAGGAAAATATAAATTGGCCAACTGCGAAGCAGCGATCACTCCACAGGGGCCAGAACCAATAATCGGAATCAGTTCTGCAGGAATCATGAGTTAGATCAGCGATTATGTAAGCAATTTACATAAAGACCGATGGCCCAGTCTAGAACGCTGCAGAATTGCAAAGTGTTTTGTGACAAGTCTGAACAGAAGACTGGCGAACTTTCTTCCAAAACTTGAAAAAAGATGTTCCGTTGATGGTTTGTATTATTGTATTACAGGACACAACCCATAGGGCCAGCATATGATGAGCATAGGAACCATTGAGGACCCGATTTCCCTGTATTGCTTACGGGAGCCAGATAGCACTGATATTTTTTTTTGTAAGTGTTCTGTATTTGCTAGAGCAAGGCTACGAATTCTGGGTCTGATTTTATGAGCATGAGTAAAATTCGTTCGCTGAAGCTGGTGAATGTTTTCAGGTTTGCCAAAGAATCTGAGAAATTCTCGCAGGACAAACTATCTCTGTCTCCGTCGCTATTCTATCCTATCTCTTTCTTTCTGTTACTTCTCTTATTTAACCCTTGACTATCTACCCTTTCACTTACCAGAGCTTTAAGTATCATAGAATGGGTTTTTAGCCTGAGTGTTTTAGGTGTTTACCAATCTCTCGGTGTTTCTTGGCTCGTCTTTTTTCAAAGTTTAATTTCCCTGGTAGCTTGCGATCGAATGCTTCGTGTACTTCCTACCAGTTATATCAACTCTATTTATTTCAGTTTCATGGCCGAATAAAATATAACGACTCAGATTTTGAGTCCAGGTTTGGTGCGCCCGATCAAAATTGAATTCGGAGTTGTCGTTGCGTTGCTATTACCAATAGCTTCTTCTGAGTCGGTCGACCGTGAAGCGCTGCTTTTGCCAAACTAAGCTTTTCTTTTTTTTTCGTTGTTGGCTTTTCCAGGGGAACAAAAATTTCTCGATGAACGTCAGCAACACTTTTATTAAGATCCTGTTTTTACAAACTAACGAGCATCTTATCAATCTGGCTAGTAATCTTTCGTGCTGTGTTTTTTTCTGTGGATGTTTTCTGCTGTTTTATACTCAGAAAAATGTTTCAGAACATTAACAGCCATCGTCTTTGAAACGATTAACTGTGTTGAAATATAGTGGCTTTCTAGGATTGCCCGAACTTTTGCAATTCTATGCTTGCTTTCCGAAGAGCTGGGGTGTCATTTTTCCCTTTCGTCATTACTGAATCGTTTCAACTAAAGCAAACTGGTGTAAAAATACTCCAGATACTTTATTTTTTACTAACTTACCAACTACAATATAAAACTGAAGGCTTAGGTTAGGAGGTGCTGGCTGATCTGTAAAAAGATCCCACTTAGACCTCTAGGGTCTATTGTGTTACCAGTGCTGTGAATCAGGAGTCGAAGATATTATTTGATTCCATTCTTAGTGCTGGTCTTCGAGAGTCTTAACAAGCCGTTCAGCCTTTTGTCAGCAATTTCCTTCAAGGGTGAAAAATGTGTTGTCGAGTCCTACAGTTGGCGAGTCCTACAGTCCTACATTTGGCGAGTCCCACAGAGAGCAGGGTAGTGGCAAATTGAGTACTTCAAAGTACCTATAGCATTCGTTTCATTGCATTTATTACACGCAATGCTCTGGGCTAATACCATTTTGAGCTGGGTAATGTGGGATGAGACAGCGTCCCGTGAGTATTCCAACCAATTTTTGCAGTCTTTTCTAGAAAGTGATAAAATCAAGTTTGTAGTTTTCGGATTCCAAGCATAAATTTGGCAGATTTGTACGAGGTTTAGTGTTTCCATGTCGACCAGAGGGTTTCCAGGGCAAGTTTCTCATTCAGTTCTTTTTTCAGAAAGGATAGTGATGCGCATATATCTAGCGTGCTCAATTTCGGCCAGCAAATACCTGCCTTAGTGAGCTCATCGGTTTCTCTTCCATTTTCTTATATTCCTTTGTCTGCTGGTATCCAGTAATACTGACCTCCCCACTTCCGCCGAGTTCACCCATTTTGCATCTGCATTGTTGAACAGATTCCGAGTTAGTCCGAGGCCGCTTGGTTATCAATTAAAATTTTTGTTCGAGTAGTAAGAGAAGTTAATTCCCGAGCTAATTCAGCTACTCTTGTTGCGAGCAAAATTAGAAACAATTCACAAAATTTTGGATACAGACCGAAGCGCTCGTAAGTACATTTCTCATAAAAATTTCAGTGCCTCCCTCCAAAGCGCAAAAAAGCATTGGGAACACTTGAAGAAAATGAAGTAAATTGACGCAGTTTAGTGATTGGGTGATCACAGCAAATATATTCAAGCTCAAAAAGTACCGCTACTGCATCGTGAATTTATTTGTCAAACTTCGCGGGATTAAAATTTCGCTCTAGTTATTTTTTTTCATGAGTTGGCAGCACTGTTAATAACATCTGGGCCCACTTTCTTGTGAATGTAATTATCACTAATATATTTACGCTTGTGTTTACCAAACGACCAAGAGTGCATTTTTCGATTTTTACAATGTCTGATTTGATTAAGCAGAGAAGTGCCATCAAATTTTGTTTGCGGAATGAAATTTCGGCTGCGGAAACGTTTAGCATGTTGCAGAAGGCATTTGGTGATTCGACCATGTCGCAGAAAAATGTTTATAAGTGGTACAAAGACTTCAAAGAGGGTCGAGAACGTGTTGATGACTTGGAGCGCTCCGGACGACCATCGACCTCAACAGATGACCAACACGTCAATAAAGTGAAGGAGTTAGTGGTCAAAAATCGTCGGTTGACGGTTAGAGACCTTACTGATATGATCGGAATATCAGAAGGATCTGGGAAAACCATTTTGAGCGACCATTTGGGCCTACGAAAAGTCAAATCTCGTTTGGTACCGAAAACTCTCAATTTCTTGGAAAAAAGTCGTCGCGTTGATGTGTGTGAAACAATGCTTTCAGACTATCAGGACAAGCTCAAATGCATCATTACGGGTTACGGGAGATGAGACTTGGATTTATGCTTACGACCCTGAAACAACCGACCAATCAAGCGAATATCGTGCTAAAGGCGAGGTCAGACCGAAAAGAGCACGTCAAAGTCGTTCAAAAATAAAGGTCATGATGACAGTTTTTTTTTCGATTTTCGTGGTGTGGTGCACTATGAATTCCTTCCACCTGGCCAAACTGTTAATAAGGAATATTATTTGAGCGTTATGCGTCGTTTACGTAAAGCAATTCGTCTGAAAAGCCCAGAATTATGGGCCAACAACTCTTGGTTTTTGCATCACGATAATGCAACGTCTCACACTGCACTCGTTCTTCGCAACCATTGCGCCAAAAATTCCACGCATATCGTTCCGCAACCACCGTATTCGCCTGATTTGGCTCCGTGTGACTTCTGGCTATTCCTAAAACTCAAGAGACTACTCCGGGGAACGCGTTTCGAGTCGATTGAGGAGATGAAAGCTGAATCGAAGAAGGTGCTGATGGCTATACCATAAATGGACTATTTGACATGTTTCAGTGATTGGAAAAATCGTTGGCATAAGTGTATTTCATCGAAAGGGTATTATTTTGAAGGGGATGAAATTGATTTACAAGAATAAATAAATATTTTTCATTTTACAACCAAATTCACCTTACTTTTTGCCCACAGTAATATTATATTTGGTTGCCAACGCATCGTTCTTAGGTACTTTTCAACGGCTGTATGTAGCTTATTTTATAAAATGTGCCCTTAGCAGTGCCTGCCGACTTGCCTTCTTCTCTTTAGCGTTGTCTAAGGACCTTTTTTGCTTTTGGGTTCTGAAATCCTTTCTTTTCCTCTGCCTTCCTTTCCTTTGCGTTCCTGTGCGTTTGTTTTTGTGCGTGTGTGCTTTCCTATGTGTTTAGCTTAATTTTGCGTAATTTATATTTTATGCCTTTAAGTATCTTCCATACAATATGTTGCATGATTTATTGTTGGCTTTGTTATTGCACTTGCTGTTGTAGCCATTTTTCTTCGGGCACCGATTGCTACCTGCTGCTGTCATTGGCGTACTTGTTTCTTCGCATTGTTTCTGCTTGTTGTTTTTGTTCTTTTTGTTGGCCGTTAGTCAAGTAGCCGGCATGCAAAGCAGCAAAGGTAGTAAATATACAAAGTGTTTGTCGTAAAGTTTAATTTACTTACACGCAGCATTGAGTGTCCATAAGGTAAATGAGCTAACAACTTGTTTGGCTTGCACAAACAGCTGTCGGGTGTTTATGGGTAGGTGTGGCGGTTGGACTTTGAGTTCACATACAAACATATTTAACTGTAAATATTTGCGATTTCGTGCACTTTCGTGTGTATTAACTTCATTAATTGTAATGGCTGAAAGCAAAATGTAATGTGCAAAATTTTCTTCGAGGCATATTTTAGTTATTAGGATATTATCTGCGTCCTGGTAAGGCGAAAAGAGCTTTAATAATTTGAAGTTCGCTTTAATGATGTAAAGCTAATGAATTTTAAATGCAAATTTGAAATTTGTGGCTTGCAGTGATTCAAGCGGTGTTATTTATTTATATTCCCATTGGGGTTTGCTGAAAATAAATCGTAAGCATCTTAGTTCGTCTAGTTCTAGTGCAAGCAGCAGGCTGTAGGACTAATGATGATGATGATGATGAGGTTGAGGTTAGTTCTACTGCTTACTTGCTTTGTTTTCTGCCCAGATAAGCTCACGAGGCAACTGGCAAGCAACTGTCGATGCCCACCCGAAGTAATATAGGAAGCAGTCCCGCGAAGGGTGTCTCCCCAAGAAGAGAGGAGGGATCGTTTTAGTGGTCTCACCACACGACGCATTAGACGACGGTCGCTGTAAGTGCGAAGACAATTTTAACCTTACCTCACACACCAAAAAAATAAAAAGATAAAAGAAAATAACACCATCGATGTCTACGTCCCGGTATTGTCACAATGAACAACAGATTTGGGATCCCGCTTTATTTTTTGAGTACCGAAAATCTCGAGATTGTCGAGTGTAGTATCTTTTTTATTCAGATACATTAACTAAAATTTTCATTACAGAAAATTCCTTTCCTGAGGAAAGAAAAGCTTTATTTCTAGCACTGGTAGAGCTCTAAGCGTTTACAGCAACTCTTTTGCTGAGTTTGTATTTGGCGGAGAACTGAGTTTTTAGGGTGCAAAAAAAAACAGCCAAAAATGATCGACAAATGCAGTCTATCTGAAGAATATATTGAATAGTACTTTACTAGGTTGTTCAATGATTTCTGAATATTATTCTAGCCTTTTAGACTAGCTGAAGGAAAAAAATCGTGAAAAAAGTAAAAAAAATACTTTCCCAACAGAACAACACAAGAGCAGTTTGACAATGGCTAAAATCCCTTTATTAAAGTTCAAATTAGCCAGATTTGTCCTCTAACGACTGTCATCTGGGTTCAGGTCTACAACAACGCATGCGCGAGAAGCATTTTTCATCAAATGATAAAGTCAAACCAGCTGTGGAAGCGTATTTTCAAAATTCAAATTTCCACACAATACTTTTAAGATATTATACTTTAAGTAAATGCAAAAAAATCAAATATTGGGTAGTCGAAAAAGTCTTTTCGTATTTCTAATCAAACTTCAACTCATTTTTTTTATACTTATAATGAACTCTATTAAACCAAATATGTACCATTTTGGTCGACCACCTTTCGCCATTTTTCTTCTAGAGACATTATTCCATCAGTGTAAAACTTTTGTGGTTTCTCGGCGAAAAACTGCGACAAGTAATTTTCACAGGCTTCTCTTGAAGCCAACTTTACTCCATTAAGGAAGTTCTGCATTGACCAAAACAAATGGTAGTCCGATGGTGCAAGGTCAGGGCTATATGGTGGATGCATCAAAACTTCCCAGCGAAGCTTTACCAGTTTTTGCCGAGTCATCAAAGATGTGTGTGGCCTAGCGTTGTCCTGATGGAAGACGACGCCCTTTCTGCTGATCAGTTCTGGACCTTTTTTTCGATTGCTTGCTTCAATCTCATCAGTTGTTGACAGTAAAGTGTAGAATCAATCGTTCGAGCAGGCTGGAGCAGCTCATAGTGGATTATTCCTTTCCAATCCCACCAAACACACAGCATAACCTTACGAGGCGTCAATCCTGGCTTTGCGACCATTTGTTGAGCTTCACCACCCTTGCACCATGATCTTTTTCGCACATTATTGTCGTATTTGATCCACTTTTCGTCTCCTGTTACCATTCGCTGCAGAAATGGTTCGATTTCATTTCGTTTCAGCAAAGAATCGCAGATGTTAATTCGGTCCATTAAATTTTTCACAGACAATTCATATGGTACCCAAGCATCGAGCTTCTTTTTGTAACCAGCCTTTTTTAAATGGCACAAAACCGTTTGATGATGAATGTTTAGTGCCTTGGCGATGTCATGGCAGCTTATGTGACGGTCCTGGTCAATCTTTTCCATAATTTCATCGACTTTTTCAACGATAGGTCGACCGGAGCGAGGTACATCTTTCACATCGAAATTTCCAGAACGGAAGCGAGCGAACCATTGTTGTGCTACACGAACTGATACCGCAGCATCTCCGTAAACTTCACAAATTTCATTGGTGGCTTGCGTGGCATTCTTCCCTTTTCTATACAAAAATTTCAAAATATAGCGAATTTCTTCATTATTTTAACTAATTTTTGAACAGTTATAACTTTTTTTCAACTTCTCCGAATTTAATTTTTTTTTTGGTTGAATGAAGCTTAAAATGTCACCTTTCTAACACCATATGATATGACACAATGTGATTGGTAGCACTGGAGATAGATGACTCCAACGACATCTATTGACAATATACGAAAATAATTTTTCGACTACCCAATATTTTGAAAATTCTGACTACCCTAACCACTTAGAGGTAAAAACAAAATTAAATAAAAATAATAATAATTGGCGCTGTTAGGTGTTTGACCGAGCTCCTTCTCCTATGCGGTGTGCCTTTTGATGTTGCTCGACAAATGGAGGGACCTACAGTTTTAAGCGATGCCGAACGTCAAGTGGATGATTGCCATTGCCTTCCGAGGTGCGATCACTATTTGAAAACATATTTTCTAGTATTTGATGTTCATGTTCCACGAACATTCGAACCTACGCACTCCCGAATGGTTAAAGATAAGCTTCATTTTATTTTAAAATAACTTGCTTGCACTATTCAGCACGGACTTGTGGTGGCTCGATCTATATTAACTAATCTTTCAATTTTTTCGGCAGACTGCTTTACGTATTTTTGGCTTGGCGTCCAAATGGATGTAATTTACACTGATACCACTAAGACTTTTGGTACGATTTTCCACAAAATCTTAGCTGTTTAATAGGCAAACTTTTGGTGTTCATTGTATTTTATTGGAATGGATTACATTTTTTTGGAAAACAGCAGTTCTAGGAATCTTATTGATGGTATTTCATCGAAACCATTTATTGCCTCCTCTGGGGGACATGCCCAGAGTAGCATCTTAGAAATATAATTTTTTATTCTCTTCATAAACGACATTTCCTCGTGCTTTTCTGCAACGAGATTTCTTCTGTATGCCGATGGTTTGAAAATTTAATCTGAGTTTGGTTGTTTTAATGACTCGGTTGTTTTACAATCAGAACTCGATAAGCTGCTGTGAATCTCCTTTTCCTGAACATGAAAAAATGCCATAAAGTAACGTTTTCTAAGTTGTCCAAGCCACTTGTTACATCGTACCATTTATCTAATACCACTCCTCAAAAGATCGATGGGATTAAGGACCTAGGAGTGGTTTTTTGATTCACGGGAACCTCAGTATTTATTTATCATGTTATTATTTAGACGCTCTTATGAAGCATATGATTGGTTTCAGCCCAATATCGGCTAGTTTCGTAAGAGAGTCAAAATGGTGTTTTCCTGACAACCTACACTACTCTTAGCTAAGGCTGGAAAAATACAGAGGAAGTATTGTATTGTTTCCTACTCTTCCTCGTCTCTAAAAATTCTGCATTATTCATGCGAAAATACTCCTAGTCTACCTAACAGTTAATGATCGGTGATTTTCGAGATGTTCTTCCTTGAGAGCTCAAGTAATTCTCTTGTCCCTTTCTTATTTACGGTCTTCATAATTAATTGGACTCCTGGATAATATGGAATTCCAATATTGCCTCTGTTTTTAAGCATTTTATAGTCCCGCAATTTCGGGGTCGAACAATTTACATCTCTAATGGAAATTTCTGACGATTGTATATATGCGAAGCAAAACAGAAACAAGTCTCCCCTTCACCTGAGAAGTATTGCGTATACCCACTGCCACATTATTTCACTTAACAGCAAGAGGGTGAAATTTTAGATAAAAAAATGTGAGCCGTCATGGGACGCCTGGCAGATGTGAAACATCGTGTGTGTACAAGTAATATGCATAAAAGATAGTATTATTACAGGAATTAAATATAGCCTAATGAAAAAATGCAGTATTACGAATTTCTTACAGAAAATGGTAACTTTATTTAATAAACATTTATTTACATGTGATATCAAAATTCGATATTAATATCAAGCCACAATTTAAATACTTTCATCTGTGACTTCAGTAATAGTTATATTCGATTTATTTCTGTGACGATTGGTCGATGATAACTAAAGTACGTTACAAAAGTATTGGATGAAATATTATCAAGATATCTCACAAATACATCATCTATTGTTGCTCCATATTTGGTAGTAGATTCTCTTGGATTGTTGTTGATTTGCAATTGAAATTCTTTTTGAAGTGTGCTTTGAGTGCTGAAATTTTTTGTATTTTCAGGTGGCGCAAAATTAATCATCCAGATTTGTATTTGAAAATTATTAAATAAAATTAAATAAAAAAATGACTTTGAGTGATGAAATTTTTTGAGCTTTCAGGTGGCGCAAAATTAATCATCCAGTTTTGTATTTGAAAATTATTAAATAAAATTAAATAAAAAAATGACTTTGAGTGATGAAATTTTTTGAGCTTTCAGGTGGCGCAAAATTAATCACCCAGTTTTGTATTTGAAAATTATTAAATAAAATTAAAAAAATAATAAATAAAAAAATGATTTTGGGTGATGGAATTTTTGAATTTTCAGGTGGCGCAAAATTAATTATCCTGTTTTGTATTTGAAAATTATTAAATAAAATTTAAAAAATAATAAATGAAGAAATTATATTGAGTGATGACTTTTGACCTTTACGCCCGCCATTGCTTGTCTGTTTTTATACAGCAGCTCTACACTTCACAAATTTCAATTATGATTGACGTACTGCACCATTTGTAAGAAATATAAATAATCCGATAGCATGATTAATTTTGTGTCACTTTGTATGATAATCAAAATGTGTCTTTAAAATATGCCTTCCTCCATAGGCTTAAACTTTTTATTCAATTTCAACTTTTGCTCATTACGAGCTGGCATATCTCGAATTTGCTATTAAATAAGTTTGTACTTTTCATTTCGAATTAAGAAAGCAATAAATTTGGCATTGCAAAATAGTTCCACTTGGTTTAAATAATTGAGTAATGCAACTTCTTTCTGCTGTGGCCCTGCTTTCTGTGACCTTTTGATATTTTTCAACTCAAACACTGACCTTCGTCATTTCTTCGCACAGAGAGCGCTTCTCAAAGGTGCCCACTCTAGCCAGCCTGCCAGTTTCCCATGAATTCTCTGTAATCGAATTCCTATTATCTACATAGCAAATTACCGAACACATTCAAAAACACATAGCACACCAACATTTACTAAGCACTCACGAGCATCCAACTTCAGCTCTTTAGCAACTCTACATTTGTCTCTCTAACATGGCACACATACGAGTACTAACACACTTTAACCCAAATCATTTGTGAGTTGTTCCTTTGAAATTGGCTTAGAACTTCTCATACTACTACACATAAAATATATATATGTATACCTTAGTATAGCGTGGCGACCCGTCGCCACGGCAAGCGTCGCCACGCCAACGATTCGGTTTACAAGTGAGCCAATAGATGTTTCACATCAAAAATTGGAAAGAATCCATAACGAATTGTTCTTACTGAGTACTTACTACATAAGCATATTTAATAAAAAAGGAGAAAAAAAAATATATAACGCTAGCTGTTTTTGAAAAGTCTTTCTTGCGTATCCACACAATTAATTGCTTTTGTTTTCTTTCCCAACAGTGGATTACGAAAATGAATAGATTTAATGCTAAGTCTTACGCTTTTTTTCTTCTAACATTCAAGAACTAATTAATTCCCATCATTTTCACCTTTGCATTACAGATATCAACAATCGCAAATCACCAGCGGCATTAAAAGTATTTTCCTGCAAGATTATTGGTTTCGGAGATTCACTGCAATCGCTGAGGTGATGACTAAAAGAGCTACGCAAACGCCGCAAACAAAGTGCACGTGAAGAGCAATTTGCCGACGTTGCTGTGTAGAGAGCATAGAGAGCAGAAACAGAAAAGCCAGGGAAGGCGGGAAGTGCAGCGACAGATATCGAAAACAGCAACACAAACAACCGACGCTTCAGGCAAGCAACGCCGATTGGGAGGCAGCAAAGTTGCAGACTTTTAAATGCATGTAGGCGAAATTTGTTACAGCAGAGCAGGAGCATAAAGTAGACGCCAACGCAAATTCATACAGTAAATGCAGCAACAACACTACCTGGTCAACAGCATAATAACTGTTTGTGGGAAGCAGCCTGACAGCAAAGCACTTGAAAGCATAGCAAAACAGCTTTGCACGCAAAATCATCACCCACAGCAGCAGCAATAAAAATACACTATTTAAAAGAAGGAACTAAATTAAAGAGTGGGCAATAATAGAACGGCCCACACTCCGATTGTTGGTGCTGTGCCAAGCACCGGCGTGCCAATGGGGCTGATACTGACACTGACAGTGAATGAGAAAGGCGCGAAAATAAAGTGGCATAAATGAAGTAGAGTGTGGCAAAGCATAAGAAACTACAAAAACAGGGCGAGTTTATAAAAATGTGTCGAGCGCTGGTTTTGTGCTGACAGCAAAGAAATTAATGCACAAGTCAGGCCAAAGCAAGTAAAGTAGTGAAGAAGTAGCAAAAAAGGCGCCGCCAGCTGAGCGGGGTAGACGCGAATAGTAGACAATTTTGACTGCTGACAGCACTGAGCCTAACTGCTATACTCTTTGTCACTTGTTTGTGTCGCGCGTTTGTCAAATGAATCAATTTGTATGCCAAAAGTGTCGCTAGACAAAGTGCAAAATAAAAGGAGCATCGGACTGGCAGAGCCGCACAGCAGAAAACTGTTTGACAGCTCGGCTGTCTCAGCTTATTCACGACAACCTTAGAGAAAGAATGTCACATTTTGATTATGAACTTAATTTGGATGGCAAGATAGGCTGTGGCGGCAAAGCAGCGTAAATGACGTAAATGATATAGCAGCTAAAAGCATTGAATTGAAGTCACATCAGCGCTTATGAAAGCAGCAACAGTAGCAGCTTTGGGCGGCATGCAAGAAAGCAGCAGCAATTACTGACGTCAGACGGCGAGTTATGTAGCGAAATAAAGCGGCAGATAGCTGACGTAAATCAATAAACAGGGCGTGGTGGTGACATAAAACGAAGTGGCGAGGAAAGAGAAAAGGGTCCCTAATGGTAAATGCAAGCACGCGCCAAATTTTATATAACTAAGCTGGCAAATAGCAGCTAGAAAAGAGATGGCATTGCGGCAAGTTAGTATTTGAAGAAGAACAAAATTGAGGAAAAACTTGTGAATACTAAGTACTGAGTCATATGAAAGCCTACAAGCAGGCGTTGAAGTATTGTATTTGTATGCGCTAAATTTGCAGGTCTTTTGAAACTTTAAAACCCGCGAACGGACTGATCAGTAATTGATAAATTTTGCATAGTCTTGCGTGTAAAATTGTTGAAGCAAGCATTGCCTACTTTTCGGTTCACAAATAGCTTAAGAAAAAGTTGCAAATGCGCGACAAAGCACCACTAGTTTATAGTTTTAGTACTAACTAACAAAACAAAAAAAAAGTCCTGGAATATATTTGGCATCAGCAGAAAATTAGCGCATTTACAAAATCTATTGCATACATACAGGCGCAAAACACTTGTGGCAGCATGATTCGGCGCTTAGTTGCATGCTGACCTCACGTCCACGCTGACCATTGCATATTTCTTGGCGCCTGCTGTTAAATAATTGCGCGCGACGCAACGTGTATGTAAATTTGAACAGCAGCAACAACAACATGCACCATTCATCAACACGCCTTTTACTGCCCACAATACTGATCGTATTGGCTACCTGTCGCCTGACCCACACCTGCCCAGCCGAAGTTTGCATCTGCAAGTGGAAGGGTGGCAAACAGACGGTGGAGTGTGGCGGACAGCATCTGCCTAACATACCCGAGGGCATGGATCCTGGCACGCAGGTACTCAACTTCACGGGTAATAGTCTGCAAGTTTTGCAGAGCGAGCGTTTCCTGCGCATGGATTTACTCAATCTGCAGAAAATCTATTTGTCGCGCAATCAGCTGATACGCATACACGAGAAAGCCTTTCGCGGTTTAACCAATCTGGTCGAATTGGATCTGTCCGATAATATGTTGCAAAATGTGCCCACCGAGACCTTTCAGGACTACAGTTCACTGATGCGTCTCTCGCTGAACGGCAATCCCATACGCGAGCTGAAAACGTCGGCCTTCCGTCATCTTTCGTTTTTGACAACGCTCGAGCTGAGCAATTGCCAGATCGAGCGCATCGAGAATGAGGCTTTCATTGGCATGGACAATCTGGAGTGGTTGCGACTGGATGGCAATCGCATCGGTTTCATACAGGGGCCGCATATTCTGCCCAAATCGCTGCATGGCATCAGCTTGCAGAGCAATCGTTGGATGTGCGACTGCCGATTGTTGGATGTGCACGCGTGGCTGAACAACTATGTGACGCCAAAAGTTGAGGAGCCTAAGTGCGTTGAGCCACCAAGGCTCAAAGGGCAGACAATCAAGTCGCTGAAGAAGGAGGAACTCGCTTGCCTGCCCGAGGTGACACCATCGTCTACGTACACAGAGATATCAGAGGGCCGCAATATGTCCATAGTTTGCGTTGTGCGCGCCATTCCCGAGCCACAAGTGCTGTGGCTTTTCAACGGGCAGGTGATGACAAACGACAGTCTGATCGATAATCTGCACATGTACTACTACATAGATGAGGGCGGCAGCGCGGAGGAAAAACGCAGCGAGATTTTCATTTACAATGTCGGCCCCGAAGATAATGGCACTTTTTCGTGCGTGGGGAAGAATGTGGCGGGCATTACGTTCAGCAATTACACGCTGCGCGTCATAATCAAAGAACCGCCAGTGGTGAATGAGGTCTCCTTTCCGCGCGACTATATGAACTACATCATAGCGAGCAGCACTGGTGCCGGCGTTATCTTCGTTGTGCTGCTTTGCACGATCGTAGTTAAATGTAAGCAGCGGCAACCCAACAAGCGTAAGAAGTGTACGGGCGGTGGTACGGTTACGAATGTCGTCGGCGGTAGCGCGCATGCGACCGACAACGGCGGCAACGAGACTGGGTTGATGAAATGTTCATCGATACTGAACGACGGTGACTCGCTGAATGGCGGTGCTGGCCTATTGATGGCGGAAGGCATGACGCCGACGAAGTTGTGCAAAGAAAATGGTGGCGTCATCATTGGCGGACAAATGAAACAGAATCTGTTATTGTATGCGCCCGCTCACTACCAACAACAAACACCAACTTCTGCGGCGGTGGTTGGCGAGAGTGGCCAAACCCTACAGCTGAGCGTGAGTATGGCAGGGGCAAGTGGCACGCCACCGCCCATTTTAGTTGGCAACGCCATGAGCTACTGCTCGCCACCCTCGTCTGTGCGTAACTACCAAGAGAAGAATCCAGATTTGGTGAACGATGCGGAGAGCGTAAATCACAACAAACTGAAAACTGCGTCTTCGTTGGATGGTGATTACGATGCCGCTAGCGAGTGCTCGGGCCCATGCAGCATACAGGGCATGTCGACGACACCAGTGCAGTACGACAACTGCTATCAGCTGGCACCTCAGTATGGTTCGCAGATCATACGGCCGTCGAATATGCAGTTGAATGCGGCGGCCGCGTCACGCTTTGCCGCCATGACAACACTGCCGCGTGGCATGCAATTGAAAACGGTTATGAACAGCATGAGCAGCGCTCCCGCCCCACAGCACCAAGTGGATGTGCATCTGAATCCCGTGTGTTTTTTGGGTCAGGACGGCTTCGCGTATGACTACAGCAATGCACACATGCAACAAAATGCGCCACCACCACCACCTTCGCATCATCACTTGCAGCTACAGCAACAACACTCGCTGGGCGCCGATCCTTCACAATTGCAACACATTCAACAGCAAAACTATTACCGCACATTGCCACACAACCGCGCGCATAAGCAGCAGCAATTCGCCGCCTCGGCTGCGAACGCCGGCATGCGCTATAGCCTAGAAGCGGAGTTCCTGCAGCGCTCCGGCACACCAACCTACGATAAATACATACCCAATGTGCGCTTCACAGCCGAGGGCTATCCGCAAGCCCAGCAACAGCAACAGCACTTGGTGCAATATCCCTCACCGCCAGAGGGCTACAAGAGCAGCCAAAGTCCCGCACTAAGCTTGCATGACGGCAGCGTGGGGGGCGGTAGTGGCGGTGGCGCTTCAACCATCTCAACAGCCACATTTCAGCAGTGGCCGCCTTGTTTGCCCGGCTATCATATGCAGGCTGTGCGCTACCCGCCAACCATTGTCGGTGTATTGAGCCCGCAAGCGCATACGCCGCAACAGCAGCTACCACAACAACAGCAACAACAACACATGTTGCAACAGCAACACAAGTCTGCAACAACGGTTGTACTAACACCAAATGGTCCAACAAATCAAACGCAAGTGTCCACAATAACAACCGGCGCGACGTTGGCCAATGCGAGCACCAGCACGGGTCCCACCACATCCACATCAGCTGCCAAACGTTGTGTAGCCGCACAGGCGGACGCCTCTACCATACCCGAATGCGATGAGAATGACGTCTCACCCACCACATCGACAGCTGCTAGTAGCAGTAATGACGGCAGAAGCAGCAGTAGCAGCAGCAGCAGCAGCAATGCAACCACAGTGACAATGTCTGCAAGCAATACAACAGTAGCAACAGCGACGACCGCGACGGCAACCGAAGAATCCTCAAAACTGCGGCATTTAAACGGACCGCTAGCCGATAGTCCAGACGAGGGTTATGTAGGCGATTCGCATGAAGGTTCTGATATTTGACGACGCGGTGCCAATGGCAGTTGTGCAAACACGCACGCCAAGGCGGGCGGTAGTGGTGTGAAGGCGGTCAAATTGGACGACTCTGTAGCGTTGTAGAGCAGCTGTTCAAGTAAGCATTTTCACAATATGAGAAAACATGAGTAGAAACACACGCACGCTCCTGCATAGGCGGGGGGGAGGGGCATAAGTAAAAGTGTACACATACGCACCTATTCGTAGGTACTTAAATACTTAATTGATGGGTTCATTTAGTTGCGTTAACTTAGTGCCGCTCATTTAGCGAGTAATTATGCGTTGAATTGTTGTGGTCGAGAGCTAAGCGGCCCTTCAAAGCTGCGGTTTGGCACTTATGCGCTTTTGTACTACCAGCGTTTCTTGTACACGTCTTTGCTGATGTTATTAAAATAATGCAATAATACAGTCGGCTTCCTCGCCGTCCCTCAAAACGATATGCGATCCAATGCCGGCTATGCCTCAGGTATGCATGCAGTGCGTTTGGGGCAATCCCATGTACGGGAATATTGTACGAGTAGGTCTCTAAATTATGAAAGACGTGGAGGCAGGCTCGCCACTAAAATATCTCATGAGAATATTGTGATTGAGTTTGTTCTTTTTTTAATAAATCGTGACATTTCACTGTGGGCCCAAGTATTACTTTTCTACGCAAATTTATTAGAAGAATGGCATAAAGAAGAACAAATGTAAAAAAAGGTAACGCTCGCACCACTACTAAAGCAAACAGTTAGCACATTTCCGCGCAAAATTAGCATAAGCTCGAAAGCGTCATCATTTGCAAGCTGTGTAGAATCTCAAATGTAGGGAAATTAGAAGCATTCCGATGAAGAAAGCGCAACGCAGCATATGAATTAGGTATGATAAAATTGATGTGGTTAATGAAAAAAGAGGTATAGCAAATTAAATCAAGCTCTTTGATCTCGTCAACAAACTGAAGGGAAGTACCAGAGATACCGTAGCACGTTCGTAGTGGGTAAGACTCCGTCAGAAAATATGAGATTTGCAAGTGGTCTTTCGATTTCTTTGAAACTTTGGGAAATATTAGTTCTAGCTAAGATACATTCGAGCCTAAAAGGATTTTGAAAAATTTTCAAAATTGAGTCATCTACGCCATGTTGAAAATCGGGACCGTGTTTTTTTCAAAAATCAATATTTCTTGAACCGTTGGATGGATTTCAATGCAATTTACAGACAATATAGAAACAAATAAGTAGTTTAAATTAGTATTATGTTAAAAAAAAAATTTCGAAATTTTGACCAAAAAAAAGTTAAAAAAATTGTTTGAATCAATTTTTAGTTGATTTGGCCAGTTTTTTAGATTTTCTGTTATACACGTAACGATTCCTTATGATTTAACCTTTATTTTGAAAAAAACAATTTTATGGTGTCTATAATAGTTCTCGAGATATTGCGATTTTAGTGGAAACGCGCACGCACGGTTTAGGTAACAGGTGTGCAATGCGCGCTGCGTTATGTGTTCCTGTATGAAGTGACTGGAGCAGACTGCTGCAGGTCTGTGCGCGTTTTTCTACTCCCGCGCTGCGTAACCGCGAACTTCACGGTGCGCGCTTCCACTAAAATCGCAATATCTCGAGAACTATTATAGACACCATAAAATTGTTTTTTTCAAAATAAAGGTTAAATCATAAGGAATCGTTACGTGTATAACAGAAAATCTAAAAAACTGGCCAAATCAACTAAAAATTGATTCAAACAATTTTTTTGACTTTTTTTTGGTCAAAATTTCGAAATTTTTTTTTTAACATACTACTAATTTAAACTACTTATTTGTCTCTATATTGTCTGTAAATTGCATTGAAATCCATCCAACGGTTCAAGAAATATTGATTTTTGAAAAAAACACGGTCCCGATTTTCAACATGGCGTAGATGACTCAATTTTGAAAATTTTTCAAAATCCTTTTAGGCTCGAATGTATCTTACCTAGAACTAATATTTCCCAAAGTTTCAAAGAAATCGAAAGACCACTTGCAAATCTCATATTTTCTGACGGAGTCTTTCTTACCCTAGTGCATCCACTGCCTATACTTTATTTCACATGGCGAAAGATTAACAAGTTTTTTGCGTTCTTTTAAAATTATAAGAAGAGTGAAACTGAGATTATAAACAATTTTTTTTATTTAATAATATATAATAACAAAATATATTCGCTTTCGTTTGAGTGAGTATAGGTTAGGTTAGGTTAGCCTGGTAGGCAATAAGCCACGCATAGACCTTTTGGTGCCTGACGTTACCAGATGGAGACCGACCTCTATGAATACCGCAAGTAGACATCATGAGGATGTCAGCGCTTTTAGCGAATCTAAGCAGGGCTCGGAGATCCGCTTTTGAGACGTCCTCCAAACCCTGAAACAACCCTGGGAACCCCAGGCATTTTAAGCGCGTTTTTAATAATGCCGGACAGACGCACAGAAGGTATTCAAAAGTTTCCTCAGCATCCTCTCTGCATTTCCTGCATTTGCCCGCGTTAGCAATCCCTGTCTTGTACGCATGTGCAGCCAATAGATTATGACCTGTTAGCATACCTATGATAGTTCTGCAGTCCTTTCGCGAGAGCGTAAGTACGAATTGAGTCAGTTTTTTGTCGTTAGTTCAACACATGACTTTTGCTGTTTTGCATGTGGTTAGATTAGTCCACCTAGCTTTCACTCGCCTTTTCATGTAGTCGTCCATTTCGTTGTATATAGTACTAGCTGACCCGGCGAACTTTGTTCCGCCCTAGAGGCAATAAACAAGCAGATTTTTGATTTTATTACGTAATTTTTTTTATTAATCAAGTATTTCAATGAAGCTTTAATAGATTGCACTCTTCAGTTAAGCACCTTGTGATACCCGACATTTTTTATTTTATTATCAGGTGCAAGAACAAACAACGCAGATGGTTTTCCGACCCGTGAACATGCCACATATTATATAATTGACCATGTGAGAAACATTGATTTTCTAGATTCAGACCACAAACTTTCAACAATTGACCTTGTGATTTGTTAATGGTCATAACGAATGCAAGATGGATCGGAAATTGAAGTCTTTTAAACTCAAATGGAAGATCGGTTGGGATCTTCGGAATCCTCCGAATGAGAACTTCTTCACCTTCGAATTTTTCTTTGAGTGTCGTCGCGTAAATCACATTGTTCATCAATTTATTTACCACCAAACGCGTACCGTTGCAAAGTTTTGGTGGGCTTATGTTTCGAAGCATGATCCAGGCACATTCAAGGCACATCCAAGGAGTTTAAAAATTCAGTTAGATAGTTGGTGGCTTCATTTCCATTTGTTACACAGTCACGCGATTTGAATGAATGCATTTCTCCAATGATATAATTTTGAGTTATGTAGTTTAGGTCATCTATATCTTTATTCTTAGCCGCTAAAACTGCTCGCTCACTCAACCATTCATTATTTTTGTAGTTATTAATGATGTTTAGGAATACTTTATTGATAAGTTCGTCTTTCGATGAGACAAAGTTACAGAAATTCTGAGGAAATGAAATCAATCCGCTCGATTCGTCAACAGGTACTCGACCATTACCGATAGTCAGTTATTGCTCAGAGAAATCTTCAGTAGATGTATCATTGAGTAATGCAACTCTCATGTTTGTTGTCAGCTGAAATTTCTTCACATAGCGCCATAGATTCGATGATTTGAGTCAAGGAGAGTTTTTTTTCGTCAGCAGCCGTTGATCTTGAAATGACTGGCAGTGTTTGGCGGAAGTCGCCAGACAGTAAGATCATTGCGCCTCCAAAACATCTCGAGTCATTGCGTATATCTTTCAATGTTCGGTTAAGTGCTTCTAATGCACGTTTATGCGCCATTGTGCATTCGTCCCAGATCATGATTTTCGATCCTGATAAAACTTTGGCCATTGCTGAGTTTTTTGAAATATTACATGTTGGTTCTTCAATTTTTTGAAGATTTAACGGCAATTTTAATGCTGAATGAGCCGTACGGCATCCTTCTAATAATGTGGCTGCTATTTCAGAGGAAGCAACTGCAAGCGCAATGTTGGATCTCGCACAAACAGTGGCTAAAATTACTGACATGAGGAATGCCTTACCAGTTCCGCCCGGGGCATCAAGGAAATATGAACCACCATTTCCATCATTAATTGCCTCCATTAATGTATCATAAACTTCTTTTTGTTGGCGATTCAACAGTGGTACCTACATTCGTTTGAACTACTAAATGTACTTGTTGATCTCTGTTATTCGCTCGATGATTTCGCATTGCCAACCGAGCCGTATCACGGGCTGCCTCGCTTTGCTCTTGTCATTGAGAAGCACGAAGTCGAGCCATACTAACGCGCCGCTCTTCACGGGCAATTCTTTGTGCTTCTTCAGTCGTTTCGTTCGCAATGTTTCGTATCCTTCTTGCATTACGGCTTTGTCGGGAAAGATTCGATCGTGTTGGTCGCGGCATTTATAATGATGATTCAAAGAGAATACAAATTACTGTGATTATATATTTCTGACAAAATTTATATTATGAAATTTTCTACTTAACCATAGACAAAATTACGTTTAGCTGTCATTTGCGTTTTGTTATTCCATATCTGTTTAAAGTTTTAGAGCCGTCTGTATAGATGTGAAAAGTCCTATGGCCAGGCTTCATGCCTTTGTGCCATCTCTCCTCTTCAATTGTAGTACGAAACCTTCTCTCCCAATTAAAGTACAGAGTCATGTAGTCTGTGCAACCTGAACTCCTCTTTCCTTTTGAGCTGTGCCCGAAGGTTCTGCATGTGAATACCCCCGCAGCCACTAAACTCCTCGCGGATTTCGCTGCCAAGTCAATAGGTGGCATGCTGAGTATCATTCCAGTGCACAGTGCAGCGAGTCACTGAATCCTTGCCACTTTTGAGTGAGTATAAATAGTGCACACATCATTTTTAATTTTTTTTAGATCTTTAAAAATTTAAGGTCTTTTATAAAATTAATTTGATAAAACTGAGTACACAGCTTTACTACATAAAATCTGTAGTTTCACGTGCCTATGAAATTCTTTCTGAATAACTTTTATTACTATAACTTTTATTATGACTAATAACTTGGTTTGCTTACTTTCAAGAAATCCCTTTCGCAAAATAATTATAGGACTATGAATAAGTTCGTGCGGTTTTACAACAGATGTCGTAACTTGATTATTATTCCATTGATCCACATTTCCAAACATTCATTGGAGAGCTACTGTCGTAAGGCACAAACGTCAGTATAAGTTTTTTATTTGAAGCGTAAACAACAATATTTTTACCACACTTGAAAATGTCGAATTTCGTGCCAAATAATGTGTTTTTGCGGGGAATTCTTCTTCATTATTTTAATATGAAGAAAAAAGCAGCCGAAAGTCATCGTATCTTGGTGGAAGTTTATGGTGAGCATGCTATATCTGAGCGAACGTGCCAGAAGTGGTTTGCACGCTTTAAAAGTGGTGATTTTGGCTTGGAAGACGAAGAACGCGAGGGTGCGCCGCCAAAGTTCATGGATACCGAATTGGAGGAATTGCTCGATCAAGATCCGGCTCAAACGCAAGAAGAGGTTGCAAAAACTTTGGGAGTTGATCAATCAACCATTTCCAAACGTTTAAAAGCCATGGGAATGATCCGAAAGGTAGGCCATTGGGTGCCGTATGAATTGAAGCCAAGAGACGTTGAACGCCGTTTTATGGCATGCGAACAACTGCTTCAACGGCACAAAAGAAAGGGTTTTTTGCATCGAATTGTGACTGGCGATGAAAAGTGGGTCCATTACGACAATCCAAAACGTCGGGCAACGTATGGATACCCTGGCCATGCTTCAACATCGACGTCGGCGCAGAATATTCATGGCCTGAAGGTTATGCTGTGTATCTGGTGGGACCAGCTGGGTGTTGTGTATTATGAGCTACTGAAACCGAATGAAACGATTACGGGGGATGTCTACCGACGACAATTGATGCGTTTGAGCCGAGCACTGCGAGAAAAACGGCCGCAATACGCCGATAGACACGACAAAGTTATTTTGCAACATGACAATGCTCGGCCACATGTTGCACAAGTGGTCAAAACATACTTAGAAACGCTCAAATGGGATGTCCTACCCCACCCGCCGTATAGTCCAGACCTTGCGCCATCCGATTACTATCTCTTCCGATCGATGCAACATGGCCTGGCTGACCAGCACTTCCGTAATTACGATGAAGTCAAAAAATGGATCGATTCGTGGATTGCGGCAAAACCGACCGAATTTTTCACAAAGGGAATCCGTGAATTGCCAGAAAGATGGGAAAAAGTAGTAGTAAGCGATGGACAATATTTTGAATATTAAATTTGTAACCATTTTACGTCAATAAAGTTTCAAATTTCGAAAAAAAACCGCACGAACTTATTCAATCAATTCCTTTATCATTTGTTTGCTCTTCACATTTTTACCTCAATTATTTTCGAGTTGAAATTTCTTTTTGCGATTTTAATCGTTTTTTATGCCGACCTTACTTATTCCGCTTTTTCTGCTGCCTTGATTTTATACTCAATGAAGCGTTAAATTAAACGACAGTTTAACTTTTCTTATTTCCTTACCTGTCGCATGTCTTTCGCTTTTACTTTCCATTGGCGCTGGTCAGTTCCGCACAAGCATGAATTTTTTATCTGAGCAAACTTAAATCTCATTACTATTTACTCAAGCCCTTTGTGGCAACTATTGCAGAAAGAGAGCGAGAGAGGGCGAAGAAGAGAATGGGAGGATGACAAAGATGTAGTGAAATAAACTGGAATTAATTAGTAAATATGAGAAATGTATTGTAAATATTTTTGATATTTTTACGAATAAATTTTTTTGTTTCGAAAATTTGTTCATTGGTTAGGTGGCTGGTGGCAGTGCTTTTCAAATAGCTACTCAAGCGGCCATTTGGCCAGAAGTTTCATTTTCATGCACTTTTCGTAAATAATAATACCCATGCCGTACCGTAGCCGAGGTATTCAAACTATTTCGATCCCCTACAAAATCAAAAAAAAAATTAAATACGTAAAAAAAATTTGATAAAATATGAAAAAAAAAATTTTTAAAATATAAATATTACTTCAGTGATCTGCACTTTAGTTCTGAGTTCGATTTGTTGCTTCCCGCAGCTATTCTGGCATCTAAAAACTCAAAACGATCCATTTGAACTTTGGCTGAGAGAAGTTATAAAAAATTAAAAATTTCAAGCACTTTTTCAATACGTAATTATCACTATTTGGATCACTTACAAAAAACAGAAATTTTAGAATTGAAAAAAAAAAAAAAAATGATAAAAGAGAAATAAATAAAACAAAGAATAAAAAAATTGGAATTAAAAATAAAAGAAGGAGGATGAGAGAGAGAGAGAGAGTGATAGAGTGATAGAGTGCGAGAGAGAGGGGATAGAGTGCGAGAGAGACAGATAAAGATGTTGAAGGGAGAGGAAACAGGATGAGAGAGAGGGAGAAAGATAGAGAGAAAGAGGGAGAAAGATAGAGAGAAACATAGACAGAAAGAGGGAGAAAGATAGATAGAAAGAGGGAGAAAGATAGAGAGAAAGAGGGAGAAAGATAGAGAGAAAGAGGGAGAAAGATAGAGAGCAAGAGGGATGTCTAACTTACAGTCAGTTACATAAGAGCGTGGTCACTAATAATAATAATAACAACAATTGATAATGCCCATTGCAAATACCTCAGTAGCAGTGTCCTGCATTGTCAATTATGGCCTGCGACCGTCGGGGCATACTTTCCACAAGTTTTTCTGCATATTCCACCGGAAAAGACCTACAAATTTTCCGAATTCGTCGAGATAGTTGTTCTAAATTACATGGCTTGCGTCGGAAATGCCCAGAAGGAGGATTAATAAGAAAAAATTACGTTGCTCCAATCGCGGTCCAAGTTTTCTTTCGCCCATTCCACTCGTTTTTCAACATGTTTTGCACTCAACATTGGTTTTTCCAAAGTACTTCGATATTTCAGTTTATTGGCAAGCAAATGCCTGCGAATCGTTCCGTAAGATATGTTAACACCTTTTCCTTTCAATTTCACAGCGGCTCCACGTAAAGTCAATGCTGGAGCTTTCGAGGACAATGCGAGAATTTTTTTTTCGTCTTTTTTTGAGACTTTGCTTGCACTTCCGCGATCGGGGAAATCATCAACGCTACCAACCTTTTTATAGCGATTTATCCACTTGCTAACGAACTGCTTCAGACGGGCGCCATAGCCGAATGATGGGTTGGTGCGTGACTACCATTCGGAATTCACAGAGAGAACGTTAATTCGAATCTCGGTGAAACACCAAAATTAAGAAAAACATTTTTCTAATAGCGGTCGCCCCTCGGCAGGCAATAGGAAACCTCCGAGTGTATTTCTGCCATGAAAAAGCTGCTCATAAAAAATATCTGCCTTTCGGAGCCTTATTTGAATTTCACTTAGATTGAGAGCGTATCCCAAATTCATGCAGGCAGGCTTTTTCTGCTTAGAGAATTTGTTTACTTTCATATTCGGATTTATGTTCTATGATCACGAGTTCATTCAAAAGAGGTGACCATTGACTGAGACTCTGAACGAACTTCAGTTTTGCATTTCACAACTTAATTTGATTTAGTGACCAGAGGGGACACTGCTATTACTGCTAGTGCTTTAACTAAGAGTGCATTCCCTCTTGAGCATTCCATCCCACCATGGCCGTCTTATTATATGACTCATAAAGTTGGCCGACCGATGAAGTCAATCGCAGCCAAATTCACGTACGTGATTATCGCACCAATCAAGGAGAAGAAGAAGACGTGTCTCTTGGCGTATTCTTTTAAAAACCCCAACTCGACGCTATTCCGGTTTGAAGTACACAATTTCGCTTAGCCTTAAATTTTATTTACGAGCTCTATATCGTAAAAAATATATGTGCCCAAGGTTTTTTTATTTTCTTAAAAGAAGTATGCCTATTTAGAATAATTCATAATTTTTGGCTTGACAAACCATTTTTAAGAATTCATATTCCGGTTCTATTGGAGCTCGAAAAGTTGATTATAATAAACATATCTCCCGAGTAGGGAAAACTGTTCAAAATCCGTTGCCACATTTTGATGGGAGGAATTTTTTTTATCTTCAAAATGCCAGGAACTTTTTAACAATTTTTATGAAATTTTTTTCCTTAAACTAATTTTTTTACCTTCAGAACTTTCGATTCCCTTTATTTTCATTAAAAATAAGAAAATTAAAATATGCGAGAAAAAATGTTCTTTGAGTCTTCAGCCAAACATCTCGAAATTCTCAAAATTATTATAACAAAGAAAAAAAAAACATTAAGCAAAATTTTTTTCAACAAAAACGCTCTATGTGATCACGAAATTAAGAAAAACCCTTATATACTCTTTGGTTTCGGAAAAAAACCAGGAAATTTTCAGTATTATTTTAATACAAAAAGAAAGTGACATTTTTTTTTTATATTTCGACAAAATAACTTTTTATGATCGCGAAATTCTAAGAAAAAACCTGGTTTCTGAAAAACCAAAATCGTACAGAAGAAGAGAGGCGTAGAGAGAGGGAAAGAAAGATGATGGAATATAGTGAAAGAGAGAGAGAGAGTGATAGAGTGCGAGAGAGAGGAAGATAAAGATGTTGAAGGGAGAGGAAACAGGATGAGAGAGAAAGAAAGGGATAGACAGGAAGATAAAGAGGGAGAAAGATAGAGAGAGGGAGAGAGGCAGAGAAAGAGGGATGTCTTACGTATCGACAACTTGAATACTCCTGCAGTTTCTTTGGAATGCGAAAAGTAGGTGAAATCCATATTTGAGTCTACATTGCTTGGCATCATATAGTTCCTAGTCCTGCTCTGCTGACTGTACATGGTTAATAATTGATACAAGTACCCAAAGCGCCTCTTTTCATTCCTCGCCTTCTCTCTACTCTCGAACTTCGAGAGGAACTCCTTAACATGAGGAACTTCATCACTAGTTTGCAATGGTTCACATAACCGTGACTTGGCATTCTGGGTCTTCAGCCTAACACTTAAATATAGCCTACCCTCCGCTGTCCTATATTTCTGTCTCACTTTCTCTCTCCATTTTATCCTTATAATGCATTTCTCGCCCAAGTCGCCCCTCTCATGGGCAATCATATAACCTCACCTAGCTATCGCGCACTCTCGCTACGTCCATTCGTTAGTGGCGAATATATTCTCAGCTGCATTTTAGTTTGAATTAACTTTTTACCTCCATATTTATTTAAAAACTTTCCCCTACATAAATAGATACCTTGTCGTTCAACTCATCTGTAATTTCCACTAGTGAAATAAAAGAACAAAAAGAAAAAAATCTTTCTTACCAATTCTGAGTTTGACAACAGATTTGAGTCATTAAAATCCGAAGTGGAAAACTTTTGGTGTCTTACAATTCAAAACGTGTGCGCTTGCACTAAATAGCAATTATGTTATCTTCCTATTCTTGCAGTTACACTGCGCAATTAGTTTTTGAGTTTTCGTTTTAACCTTTGGATGGCTCGTGGCTAAATGCAAGCCAAGTGGCGTAGCAAATTAGCAAATTTGGTCACTCCATTCAACTTGAAACTAAATGTTGAAAATAAAATGAAAAACTTTCTTCCAACTAAAGGCCAATGAAGAAAATGTAGCAAAACAAAAGGAATGCGAAAATTTGTTGAAATATTTCTTTTCTCATTTTCTTTAATGAAAACAAAAGATTTTTTGTTCCAAAGCTCTCTTCATTTTTCAACTTTTGCTTGTATACTCCTCACCTTTCAGTGTCTCCGTTTGGCGCATTTTCGCCCACTGCCGCGTGACACACATTTCGTTCGCCGGCACACAATCGTTCCCACTTTCCCCCTCTCACATAAATTTTCTCTTTTTTGATTTATTTCGTGTACGATTTTATTCCAGTTGATGTAATTGAAAAAGTTTTCATTTAATTTAAACTTTGAACCATTCGTGTGACACACTCACACCCACACGCACGCACAGGCAAGTCACAGCGAATAGCTTAAGGTGCGTCAATGGGTCGCTGTGGCGTCGACAAAGACGTTGGCAATAAGCAGCATATTTATGTGCGCGGGTAGGGGAAATGTCCCATTGTAAGACTACTTCACACAGTGGCAAACTAGGCAGCGCAGTGTATAGAAATTTATTCACTTAGGCAACTCATTGAAACAGACTAGGCCATCTTTAGCATTCTGGCATTCGAAGCTGCTTGCAAAACAATTGATTTGTAGAATAATTGGTAGAAAGCCCAGGTTGTTTGTGGCAGTGATGGAATAAAGTGCGCAGCGGCAGTTGAAAAGTTCTTAAATTTCCGCGCTACAGGACGTTCTTAATAGGCCAATGTGGAGTTGGCGGCGAGAGTTACGTGGAAGTTGGTACTTGTAGGCAGCCAGGAAGTTGGCATAATCAGTTTCTGTGTCAGGTAGGCTCCTCAGGTCTCCGAACAACTGGAAGCAAACAAGAAAGTGTAAGCTGCGGACCTATTTATTTGCATTTTCTTGACATTCTTTTGCAACAAAAAAGAAGTAGGGGAAAAGTGAGAAAATAAATGCGCATGTGTGTGTGTGTGTGTGTGTGTGTAGGTGAGAGAAATGAAACCAGCTTAAAGATGGACGAGCAATATAAAAAGCGCTACAGAGACAGTTGTTAAAACAAAAAGTCGGCATTTGTATTTGTAAGCCAGAAAAATATTTCTTAAGATGTGTATGCACATAAAAAAGTTAACTTATGGCGCATTCTTTTACAAACGGAGCTCGACGCAACTACGATTTGAAGTACACAATTTCGACTTGCCTTAAATGTTGCTAACGGGCTCACTGTGGGAAAACTGATTTGTATTTTAGGCGGTCTGGTATATTCTTATAGAAGGACCCAAATTTTGAATATTTTACAATTTTTCGCTTGGCAACTCATTTTTACAAACTCACATTTTTGTCGAAATTATTTTTGTAATATATAATTTCTTAATAAATAAAAAAAAAAACTTAAATTAATTTATTATTGTAATTTATTTTTGAATTCTTCAAAATGAAAAAAATTTCGAAAATGGGCATCGAAACCGAAAATTACAAAATTCTTAATCTTTTACTTGTTTATAATTTCTTAATTATTTTACAAAAAATAATTTTTCTTAAATTAATTTTTTTACTTACAAAATGAATGAATATTCGAAAATGGGCAGCCCAGCCAAAAAGCACGAAATTTTCAAGCTTAAGCAATAATTTCTTAATATTTTTTTAAATTTTTTTTCTAAAATTAACATTTTTGTTTCGATTATCATCTTTTATTTTTTTTTAATTTCTTAATAAAAAAGTTTAAATTAAAAAAAAGAAGTTTAAATTAATTTTTTTTTATTTTAAAATTCTTCAAAATGAAGAAATTTTCGAAAATGGGCTTCAAAAGCAAAAATAACAAAATTCTGAAGTTTTTATTTGTTTATAATTTCTTAATAATTTTTCAAAAAATAATTTTTCTTATATTATATTACAATAATTTTTTACTCTCAAAATGAATGAATTTTTAAAAATGGGCATCGAAGCAAAAAGCACGAAATTTTCAAGCTTAAGCAATGATTTTTTCATATTTTTTTTTTTAATATTTCCTAAAATTAATATTTTTATTTCGATTATCACCTTTTATTTCTCTATAATTAAAAAAAAAATAAATTAATTTACATTTTTTTAAATATTAAGTCTTAAATTACTTTTTTTTTTACTTAAAAATAAGCATCGTCCCCAAAAATTACAAAACTCTAAATTCTTTTATTTCTTTATAATTTCTTCATAATTTTTGAAAAAACTAATTTTTTTACTTTCAAAGTGAATACATTTTTTAAAGTAGGCATCCACGTCAAAAATCCTGAAGTTCTCAAGCTTTCATTTGTTCATAATTTCTTAATAATTAAAAAAAAAATGATTTTCTTAAATTATTTTTCACCTTTAAAATGAATGAATTTTTCAAAATCCACGCTAAAAAGTACGAAACTTTTTAACTTTCGAACCCCTTTATTTTCATAAAAAATATCCAAAAAATAAGCGGAAAGATTCTTTCTGAATCTTCAACGAAAAATCCCAGATTTCGAAGAACTTTGGTTTCTATATTACGACAAAAAAATTTTATATGACCACGAAATTCTTCTATAATACTTTCATAAAATCTTCTATTTTCTGAAAAAGAGAATATTATTGAGTAAAATTAAAAAAAAATTTCAAAATTTCGATCCACTTTATTTCCAGAAAACAAAAAAAAAGAAAACAGAAAACAAATTTCCATATACCGACAAATAAAAACCTCTCATTATTCAAAACAAGGTATTGGGTCCTCACCCATAAATCACGAAATTCACAAACCTTCGATCCACTTTAAAGAAAAAAAAAAAAAAAAATGTTTACTTCTCTCTTTCTGTTCCTATGTGGCATTAAAACTAATTTTTTGTTTACCTACAAATGATTGAGTCTCTAAAAATGGGCATCCAAACTCAAAAATATGAAAAAGACAGAATAGCTTGGAAAAATTCACGAAAATCTCAAAATTGCGACATTACGTAAAAAAAAAAACGAAAATAAAAAACGGGAAAAATATTTCCATATTCCGAAAAAAACACAAAAAGAACTGCATGTGATCGCTAAAAACTTTATATAATTCTAAAAAACCAGGTTTCTGAAACAGTATAGTATTGATTATTCAGCCAAAACTCACAAATTCTAAAAATATCGAGGCCTTTTGAAACCCCAAAAAAAAAAAATTACTTTACTTTATGTGATCAGTTTCTACAAAAAATAAAAGTATTGAATGTCCAACTAAAATTAACAAAATTCTCAAAACTTCGATTCCCTATAAAAAAACAAGCAAATATATTTCCGTATTCCGAAAAAAACTATATATGATCACGATGTGCTAAAAATATTGTAAATACTCTTTAATTTCAGAAAAACTAGTACTGAGTTTCTAGCCAGGGGTAACGAAATTTCAAAATTTCGTTACCCTTATTAAAAACCCAAAAAACAAGAAAAAATATTTTTTTTTAATATTCTCTAAATGAGTCGCCAAGCCAAAAAACATGAAATTCCCTATACTTTTTACAGTTTGTCATTCAAATCAAAAAATTATTATTATTTTTTTTCAATAAGCGTCCAATCACAAACTCGTCTTTTTTGTTCTCAAAAATAAACGAAGCAAAATTTGCCAGTTAGAAGCAAACAAAAAAAATGATTAAACATGTGTCCGTAAATATTTTCAAAAACCTGCCTGCTTGTTAAAAAATGCCCCACATGTTCATATACATATAGATATAATATAACACTGCATAAACCTATCAACAGCAAGCAAACCGGAGGTGCGAAAACAGGCCGTAGGAAGCACAGGAGAGTAGCAGTATTCCGTAGTCAGCTTTTAGGCACGCATAAGTGTGACACAATTCTATGAAAACAATACAAATGCAGGTATATCAAGAAATTTCTACTTCAAGAGCACTCACATGCTTGCCGTCAAGTGATTTCTACTTCTTTTTTCTTATTCGTGCGCTCCGAGCAAAATAAAGTCACAGCAAAATCAAATTAAAAGCGACTTCCTTACAAGCACACGCGCATATGCAGCTCTTATTACAAAAAAAAAATCTATTAATTTGTACATATAAAAACGCCCATCTGTATACATATATTTACAAAACACTCCTCAAAGCGGCAAGCTCGAAGCTGCAGCAGATACTTCTGAGTATTCATTTGGCACCTGCGCTCACGTTTTGATTGTGATAAAATTTATTATTACTCATACGCCACGTCTAACGTTGCTTAGCATGACAAGCGTAGTCGTAAAATTTCGGTACGAGCACCACTTTACCTACTCCAGTTGGCTGAAAGAGATTCTATTTGTATAGTTACTTGTAAATAAAGTAAAATTCAACAATAAATTTCCGGCATGCAATTGAGTAGGCCTCCTTCACGTAGGCGCGCACGTGTGAAGAACAATGGAATTGTACAAAACTTCTCTAAAGCCATTTCCAGTTTTAGCAACAACCTTAGGAGTTTTACAATGCATTTTTATAGAGTTAGAAGGTTTAATTTTTTTTGGTTTTTTTTTGTACTAAGAGCAAAGCGTATGAATAGGCGGCTATCGAAACTGAACTGCTAACAGGTCTGGTAGGAAAAAACTACAGTTGTTATTGAAGGAACTGCTTTTAATATAAATAACTACCCAATACTGAATTACTTACGTAAATGCTAGAAAACATGTTTTGAATAAAAATAGTGAATTACTTTCGTAATTTATGGAATATAACTCAGAAAAATTTAGTAGAAATCAAGGCATATTCAGTTAAAGCGATCCATATTCTTATAGAAAGTAGCACTGCTGTAAGCTCAAGTACCAAAACAGCAGATAGTTTTAGTATTAAAACGCCGCTAGACGCTAATTAAGCCGTTCAATCAACAACTGTAAGGTCTAGTGACCCTTTTCAGAGACCACTCTGCAGAAATACCACTACACCAGCTACTCGAATGCAATACCATAGCGAGTAGAAGAAGTAAATATCTAAAGGGTTTCCTCTAACAAGTGTTATTTTGAATAGGCCGCTATTTCGGTAGATACCACTTTTGAAGCTCCCATTTTTACATTCGACAATTAGGAACTACGCCATTAATAAAAATGGAACTCATTGAAGTTATGAAAATTCACTACAAAAATGGTGAAAATTCGGCAGAGACGGTTCGTTAAACTGAAACATTTTTGGGTCATCGTGAAGCACCTTGTCGGACTGTTGTTCAAGCTTCAAGCTGTTGGGACAAGTTAGTAGTGTGAAGAATAAAACCCATGCACGTCGTTCAAGAACAGCCGGAAATATTGCTGTTGTCGCCAAAAGCGTTGAAGAAAACCTAGATTTGTCCTTTCCTCGTCGTTCTTTGGAATTAATCATTCCACAAACGTCATTACATCATATTTTGCATAAAGATTTGGGTCTTAAGGTTTATAAAGTCCAGTTAACACAAGAACTCAAACCGGCCGATCATCAACAACGTCGCGTCTTTGCTGATTGGGTCGTTGAAACGCATGAAAATGATCCGGAATTCCATCGAAAAATCATCTTGAGTGATGAGGCCCATTTCCACCTCGGTGGCTTCGTCAACAAGCAAAATTGTTGGATCTGGGGTTCAGAAAACCGAAGAGTTGTTATTGAAAAGTCTCTCTATCCTCAACGTGCGACTGTTTAGTGCGCTTTATGGTCCGGCGGTGTCATTGGACCTTACTTTTTTCGAAAATGAAGCTGGAGTAACAATTACGGTGAATGGATTGCGCTATCGAGAGATGCTTAACGATTTTTTGTGGCCGGAGCTGGATGGTTTGATGGATTAACGTTTATTTTCTAAACGTTTATTTTCTAAAAGACGGCGCTACATGCCACACAAGCAACGAAACCTTTGACCTTTTACCATAATAACACCTCTTATTGAAGAACTCTTTACTCCGAGAAAATTTTTGGGTTTCCTTTTAAGTCTATTTCGCACCGAGAAATATGTTTATTATACAAAAATTTGTCCAGGATATTGAACTGGGCCGTGTTTTTTAAGAATTTTTTACTTTAAGGGCAATATTTTTTACTTTAAGGACAATATTTTTAGTTTGCTTATATACCTTAAAATATTTTTTGCTTAGATTTTTCAACTTTTTTAAGTAAATTATTTTTTTTTATTATATCAAGTACAGCCTTCAGACATAATTAAACCCATTGTACTACACTCGAATTCCCTTCCATACACTTCCGCTTGAATTTTTTTGTTTTTTTTTCTTAACTTCATATTGCTGTTTTTTGTTTCCTTGTTCACTCCTCTCGGAAGCATAGGTCCTCGACAAGACTCAGTCTTGCGTTACTTTCATTAATATATTTGATTTCTGACTGGGTAGGTGATTAGTCTGCCACTATCAGTCCTAAATGTAGGAATGCCCACCTGTCGTTGCTTAGGAACAATGCCTTCTTACTGCTTGGAGCGCCATCTGTGCATTTACGCTAGTCCACCGAGGCCGCTTCATAGTGTTCCAGGGCAGCTTGTATATTTTACCCGTGAGTAAAGAGAGATTCCTGCTGAATATGACAAACGACTTAAGCAAGAACACTTCAAAATATTTCGAAACATTTTCAGCATAGAAAGTTGACTTTCAATCATCTTTATAAAATTGGTGAGTTGAGAAAGGCAAAACTAACATTTTTGAAGTTATACAAGCGAGTGTTTAAATTAATATTGGCGTTCTTGGCTAACTCAAGAGACTCTAGGGATAAGGATAAGGGTACATGATGCATATCCGATTCGCAAATCAGAGAATGACCCTCAGTTAAATGGGAAATTAAATTATTAGCTAATATATTGTTCAGCTTATAAGTTTTTACAAACGAATTAGTGTGAATTAAATTAACTCTAAAAGGGCTGCCGAGGAAGTTAATATCTTTTTTCATATTTTTATAAAAATTGTAAAACCTAAAAGAATCTAAATTTTGAAATTTTTCATTTCAAAACAGCATCTGCGCACGTCTTTTGAAGGGCACTTTACTTCTTCTAAGCTTGCCCCTATTTTTACTGGTTCGTATTTTCCTGGCAGGGTATGAATGAATGCATGAATGTGAGCTATGTGTGACTGCGCATTAGAAAATTAGTAATAATAAAATGAAATCGATTTTAAGCTGTATGAGCGCTCGAGAACAAGACTAAATGAACCCAATTAAAAAAAAAAAAGTCTTAGTAAGCATTAAGGCACCTTTCTGGTCTAGAGGCGAGAAAATTGAAGGCGTTGAAAATTGAAGAAAAACAACCGGTATCAATTAATATAAAAAGCGTTTTTATTCATTAGCTCAGTTCTTAATTTACCAAAAAAAAAATTTTTTTTTTTCCAATGACAAAAATAAAAAAAATTGCTTCCCCTGACGTAACACATGCCACTGGAGTAACTGATTGGGCTGCTCAGGTACGTCTGAAAAAAAAAAATGCGGTCGATTAGTCTTCAGAAGATATGATGGGTAGCAGATTTACAAACAAAACAAAAAAATGAATTCGAAATACAATATTTTATCTGTTTATTGGAAAAACCAAAAAAAAAAAGATTTTCTTTCACTTTCTCGCTCCTAAAAAAAGTAGAAAACTAGATTATAAAATTATAGTTCAGCTATCAGCGAGAGCCACAAGTCTGCTCAATAACATATTAAAAATTCAAATCAATCAGTTCAGTACTTTTTGAGAAATTATCTACCAACGCCAACTCGGGAAAAATAGGTTCGAGAAAAACCCGGTTAATGCGCTTATACCTGGGCATCGTACTCCAAAGCGGTCTCGTTCTAAAGGACTGTAACGTCTAAACTACAACGAATTTGAATATAAAAATTGGCAAGCATATCTTTGAAAGTATAAACTATCATAACACGAAATTTTCGAAATTCTATACCAGAAAGGTGCTTTAAAGAACTTCTTTATATGTACGCACATCGTACACCGTTGCCCAGCTAATAAATGTACGGGGCTGGTTGAAAAGTAATGAGCCTAATTTTTTTAACCCTTCTGCTATGTTAGGAAAAAATTACACATATAGTGTTTTGGGTCAATTTGACCCACTTATAAAAACCCAACTAATAACACTATTTTATTGAAAGAATTAATTTTTTTTTTTATTTGAATCAAGTTAAGTGTATGTTAATTGCAGAAAATGGTTGAGATATGTATGTTTTAACGGCAATTTTCACAAACTAAGCTGCTATGTTCCTTCCAAACAAATTTTTGGCACGTAGTGCAAACAGCTGAATATTTTTTCGAATTTTTTGTGTGATGACGGAAGAAACATCGCTGTCGTTTTTTGGTGGATTCATTTCTGGCAGAAATATTAGAAGTAGACGCTTCATCTGCAGATTATGAGTTTTCTTGAATATTTTTTACTATATTCTTAGCAGCGATTCCTCGCGGCAGTCTCTCTCTGCGGACAATATTTGGTTCGATCATTTGCTTTCCCAGCTCTTCAACAAAAAGTCTTCGCTTATAAAGCTTGTTGGAGTTCCATGAGGGATTTATCTCTGTCCATATTACGTATGCGTTATATGCCATATATATATATGGCTTTCTAAAACGTTCTTTTTCTTCATGTCGACAATTTCTCGGGGCAAACAAAGCTTATTTTTTCTCACTGCACCGACTAAAGTAACGTTCCTGCGAAGTAGCTGAACGGTGAGATTGTACGTCGTAAAAAAGTTATCGTAAGTAATAGTGGGACCTCTGGGAAGGGGTTCTGCTAAGGATAGAACAATACGTTCACCTAAAAATATTTGTATAGAGACGGTTTATTTATACTGTACATTGGTTTGAGACATACAAAAAGCCAATTTATAAATGCATTACCTTCCGGTTGCGTATTTCTTGCCCGTCCTAAATAAACTTCCATGTTCCAGGCATACTTGCTTTTTGCATCACATAGAGCCCATATTTTTAAGCCGTATTTTGCGGGCTTCGATGGAATGTATTGCCTGAAGATGCAACGACCACGAAAACGTACTAACTGCTCATCTATTGTTACATTTTCATTTAAGTGATAATATGACCTGAGCTGCCGATTCCATTGATCCCAAATGTTTCTTATTGGTGCTAATTTATCACGCTGTCTTCTCTCATCCCTGTCTGCAGCGGAGTCAAAACGAAGGCATCGTGATATGTTCATAAATCTTTCCAAGCTCATTGTGGCCCGGAAAATTGGTCTGCCATTATTTTCATCCCACAAATGAATTAGACTTTCAGTGTGCGATTTGTATACTCCTGCTTAGATTTGCAATCCTATGTATGCTTCCAATTCTATAAGGTCTATAATTTTCCAATTGTCTCCAAAAAACTGCAATCCTTTGATGTTGCTCATTTCTACCACTATGTTTTTTATACTTGAGGGCATGAAAATATCAAAAGAGGATTTTATATCTGTGACCATGGAAATAGCACGCTTTGATGGGCCAGGACTTTGACATAAAATTTGATTTCGAGGAGTTTTGCCTCTTGAAATTGGAAGTGGCTGATCATGCCATATTATGCTCTTATCTTTCGATAAAATATCGAGAATATACATATAAACATAGAGCTATGCAAAATATACTCGATCTCCGATAATTAGCTTTCTTTGCCTGCGTTTTTGATCGAGTGATATAATAATAAACGGCAAAATGTTTCAAAATACTAAGTGGGTCAAATTGACCCAACAACGTAATAAGTGTAATGAAATTACATTTGGTATCCCCCAGCAACATAAAAAACAGATGTTATATTATTTTTCATATTTATCTATTCCTTTTACTGCAGTTAACAAATAGAAGAAGAATCAATACAATACGACTAGACTAACAGGTGAATTTCGATGAGTTTTACTGAAAATTGGGTCAAATTGACCCAAACATAGTAGAAGGGTTAAGCAGTTTTATTAAACCTTTTGGCTTATACAACTAATATTCTTCAAAATAGGACCCTTGAACGTCAATACACCGCTGGTAGCGGTCCTTCCACTGCGGGAAACATTTTTTAAACTCATCCGCCGGAATCGCGTTCAATTCGGCTGTCACAGTTTTTTGGTTAGCCTCAATGGAGTCAAAACGCCTCCCCTTCAGCTTTCTTTTCAGGCGCGGGAACAAGAAGAAGTCCGGAGGGGACAGGTCTGGGCTGTAGGTAGGGTGGGGAAGCACCGGAACCCCCATCTTGGCCAATCACATCTTCGTCTGTTTGCGTCGTCGAAGGCCTTCCAGATCGCTGTTCGTTTTCGACGTCCTCCCGGCCTTCCTTGAACGACTTGTGCCACCGTTTTACATGGGCACTGGACAGAAATTGGTCCCCGTAAGCCTCCTTGAGTAGCCCAATGGTTTCGGTACTCGTTTTGATGAGCTTTACGCAAAATTTGATCCAGTAACGTTGCTCCAACGTTCGCTGCATTTTCGCCACTGCAAAATCCTAACACACTTTTAAAACAGCTTTCACGCGCGGAGCGATTTTGACTGCTCCGCTGTTGCCAGCGAACTGGGAGTGGTTTCTAGTGGAAGGAGAAGGTCCAACGATCATTTTCCCCCACAAGCCGATTCGGTTGATCGCTTGGCAGTCGCTCCGCGCGGGAAGGCTCATTACTTTTCAATCAAACCCTGTAGATATGTTTGTACCTATTTTCATGCAAGAAGACTAATTGCCCACAAATCATTGCGAATTATAACGGCAAACTTTCACTGAATACACAAAACTATTGTTGCTTTATAATAAATACAATTTGAGTTGTTACGTCTTTAATTAGTTAACTTCAGTTTCAGGGAAAAACAATGGCAGATGAACAAACATTTAATTGAAAACTGATCGGATAACAAAGCTGGAAAAAAGTGGGTTCGAATCTATAAATCTTTGTACGAAAACACAATGTAATATATGTAGATATTATGTGAGGATACTTGAATAAATCGAGAGAAGATTAAATTAGTACACACAACCACACTTTTGTACGGCTGTATGTAACAGTGGCTGCACTGTAATAGCAAGAAGCCAGAAATCTTACTCAAAGATGACTAACCACAGGAGCTGCATACAAATCTACAGCTGCATACAAACCAACAGCTGCATACAAACCAACAGCTGCATGCACAAATCTACAAACGCAAGCAGCTAATAATTTGAACAATTGAAATTTAGAAGAGCACACACACATACATACACGCGCGCGCACACACTCATGCACATTACAAGTATTTTATGATAAAATGGAAATTTGATTTAAATTCAAGTAGATAAGAAAACTTTTGCAAGCATCGATATGAACGTAGAGATAAATTAGTGATTGCAGCAGCATAAAACATTTATTATCGCCGGATTGCAAGTGATTGCCAGAAATCGCACACACACACACACCCACATGCAGGCATTTATTTATATAATTTAATTATAATTAATAATTATTGATAAATTTTAGTTTATATTATTTTGTAGCTTTTAAACTGTTCAACGTTGATTAAGTGTCATACATTTGTTTCTTAATTTATTTGTGCAAAAAGTTGGATAAAGTTGGACAACAAACACACACACACACGCATTTAGAGCGAAAACAAGCAATGTACAGGCGGCACATTAAAATAGTGTCGATATAATTGAACATATAATTCATTGAGCCATTGTAAATATTAATTGTAACCATTTAAAGATTTTGTAGAGTTCATTAGTGAATGCATAGCAATAAAAAAGTATTTGTAAGCCGGTAAGTGTTTAATTACCAAAATGCGAAATTTGGCAGGGGAAGGCGTAAGAGACCTTTGCCTAGGCGTAGGTAAATACATTTGTATATATGTATGCGCACAAACGATTTCAAATGAATTATTTGGTTTAGAAATTATGGGTATAGCTGATTTGTAGAAAAATTTTGTTTCATATTTTTCATACTTTATACAAAAAACCTGCGAAAGGAAGCGCGTAAATTATTTAAGTAGGAATTGAAACAAGCAGCGCTAAGAGAATATAGAAGCACAAGCATTTATCAGTTTTTGGCGTATAAAATGTTCGGAGGTTGCTGAGCAGGAGCCAGAAAGCATGAAGTTATGAATCCACGATTTTTATTTGTTTGTTTCTGTTTTTTTTTATTTGACTTTGAAATTTTTTTTTTTGAAACAAGGGTTCTCTCTCGATCAGCTATTTTATCTATATCCTTAAATCGTGCTAGTGATTTTCAGGAAGTAGCCTTTTGTGATCCTGCAGGTATGCAAAATGTCAGCTCAGTCCATGAGTTCGTGCGTTTTTAAAATGTGGTTTTAAGATTAATAAAAAAGGTGTTTAAAGTATTTATTAATCAATGATATATTTTCCGTCATTATTTACAATTTCTTCCAAACGTTTTGGCAAATTTTTAATTCCCTGCTCAAAAAATTGTTTGGCGCCAAAATACGCTTCGATAGCCCTTTTCATAGCTTCTTTTGAGGAGTAGTTCTTGTAACTCATATGGGATTGAAGTCCACGGAAAAGATGATAATCACAAGGTGCAATATCCAGAGAGTATGGTGAATGCGGCATTAGCTCCCATCCGAGCTCGTTCAGCTTGCCTAATGTTTGCCTTGCGGGATGAGGTCTTGCGTTGTGGTGGTGAAACAAAACTTTGCGTCTATTCACTAAAGGCGTTCGATTTTTGTTAAGTGCCTCATTCAGATTTGATAGCTGATGGGAATAAGAATCAGCAGTTATCGTCTGGTTTGGTTCCAGAAGTTCATAATAAACAATACCGGCCATATCCCACCAAATAGAGAGGAGAATCTTCTTGGGGTGAAGGCCATTTCTAAGGGTCGGTTCTGGTGTTTCACCTTTACCTAACTATTGGCGTTTGCGAACAGGATTATTGCATAGGACCCATTTTTCATCACCAGTAACGATACGGTTCAAAACACGTTCATTTTCAAGCCGTTGCAGCAGCTGAGAACACACATTCACTCTCTGGTGAGGCTTGGCGACGAAAAGTCTATGCGGAACCCATTTTCCCAGCTTTGAAACCTTTCCGAACTGAAACAGGAGCCTGTGAACTGTTCCATGCGATGAATTTAACCTCTGAGCTATCATATTGACTGTGAAATTTGGCTCAGCTTCCACGAGTTCGAGCAAGGCGTCGGAGTTAAAGACTTCAGGACGACCAGCGCGCGGGGCATCCTCTACGTCTCAGTTACCACTTCCGAATTTTGAAAACCACTTTTGCGCAGTCCTTACACTCAAGGTATGCTCTCTATGAACAGTGTTTATTTCTGTAGCAGCAGTTTTTGCGACTTTTTTTAAAAAATACAAAATATGCCTCTTATATGCGTTCGAAGATTCCATTTTTTTTTTTTAACAACAGGTGCTCCTTTCCTCGATTAAAATCACGTGTTGAGTTACCAATATATCAAAGAAAATATGAGTAGTTCCGTTATATTCCGCGAATAATTTTTTGTATGCAAAAATCGTACAAAAGTGAAATTATGAGTAAAATATGCACGAACTTATGGACTGACCTGATACTTAGGGAACGCGGGAGTGGGGGCGATATTAAACTTTTTTCCGATAGTCAAGCCGCGAACAAGGCCCTCCCAATGCTATGGTGTAGATCCAGACTAGTCAATTCCCGTAAGGAGGAGATCAAATCTCTTTGCTGCGTAGCCAACATTTTTCTGATCTGAGTTCTCGGACATAGGAACGTATAAGGATATAAAATGGTCTATGAGATACCCTGGAAGTGGCTGTATTTGACTCAAAAACCTTCTAACCAGTCATTGGCATTCCCCTGACTGTTGCTAAAAGGGAATTGCGCAACTTATTTTCTTAGAAAAGCGCAAAAGAGATGGAATTCCATTTCATCCAGTGCTATTTTGAAAACCCTTTGGCCCCTATACCAAAAATAGAAGACTGGGAAAGTCCTGCGGCTCCACGGAATTCAATTTACAAACTCTTAGCTGTGTTTACCGGTCATTGGACGATCGGCACACACACGCGAAAAAACTAGGCTCACCATTTAATCCCCATTTCAGAAGCTGTGGGGACCTTTCGGAAAAGGACACTATTGAGCACTTTCTCTCTTAATGTCCGGGTTTGGCAGTTAGACGATTAAAGTCACTAGGCACTCGTTTCCATCACTCCATCGAACTTCTCTCATAATCCACTCCATCAAACTTCTCCATTGTATCAACAGCTCTGGATGGCTGTAGACATCTGCCTGTTGAAGATCTCAAAATGGTAACAAAACGGCGCTTTAGTGCTACTTGAGGGTGTCAGACTGGCATTTCAACCAGTTCACCTACCTATCTACCCAATTTTTGTTCACTTATAATCACGTTATGTTTACTCTAAAAGTGTCTACACAAATTTTCAAGACTTCACGCCCATCTTTTTGCGCGCTATCGAAACTTACTTGTGTGTTAATTTGGAGAATCTTGGCATAAAATCTACGCGACTTTATATTTTTTTAATAAATAATTAAATTAAACGTTTGCTGAAAACTATTTTATTTACACATTTACCATTTTTGTTGTAGTTATTGGAAAGCTGTGCATTTTGCTGAATTCTGAAAAGCTTGTCCGTTAACAGTGGTGCAGTTTATTAAAATTACTGTGTTAAATTTCACGGAAATGACTTATTAACTCATCATACTTAGTGTAGATGCGTACGATGGTCGTTATAATTACTGTTAGTCAGACACAAAACAATTGACTGATAAGAGTATAAAAAAACGAAATTGCTCTCAGGCCGCTTTCTAAAATTTTCTTTATTATCCATTCATGTCTTTCAAGAAAAAAACAAGTTGGTTAATTTAAAAATTTTGAGCGCTCTCCGGGCCATACCTCACAATATCGGTATCACATTGCATCACCCTATATGTACAATGAATTGCAGGTGACATTAGGCTTCAAAAAACTAGCTTTCCCACTTTGATGCCTCCCAAAATAAAGGAAAAAAAAATAAGAAAGTTCAAAACACTCTTCGTTACCACTTCTCTGTTTTTCTAGCTCAAATGCATATAAATGTGATAAAATTATCACCATCAGCTGAAACGAATTCGATTTTTTGTTAAATATTTTATCTCTAGCGATGATTTCCCAGCATTCTCTGCCTTCTTCAAAACGGCATGGCGCTAAGATGTTTAAGGCCTTCGCCTTATTCGGCTGCCTCGGGGACTCTTGTTGAGTGCATAGCGATAGTTTTCTCCCCGAGAAGGATGACAATTCAGAGCACTCTCTCCGCTTTTTGTTGCGCATTCAGTAGACTAAGGAGACGTGTTTTTGACGTTTCAATGAAGGATTTTTTTTTGAAAATTTCAGAAATTATTCTTTAAATATGTATCTATAAGACAGAAAAATGTTTGAATTAAATAAACAATTTTTTGCATAGAAAAAAAATATTGAAAATACGCCTTTTTTTACTCGACGAAACCCATGTATAGTAACCGCTTAAGGGGTTATACGCAGTTATGAAGCAAATAAAAGACGGGTTGTCAAGGATTTATCCTGAAGAAACTTCAGAATATTTTAATTAGAAAATTTTTGGCGATTATAAAAGCATCCTTCAAGAACGTAACAAAACAAATGACTGATAAGAGTATAAAAAAACGAAATTGCTCTCAGACCACTTTCTAAAATTGTCTTTATTATCCATTCATTGTCCGGACCATACCTCGCTATATTGGTATCACATTGCATCACCCTATACAGTAATTTGCAGCTTTCCCACTTTGATGCCTCCCAAAATAAAGGAAAAAAAAATAAGAAAGTTCAAAACACTCTTCGTTACCACTTCTCTGTTTTTCTAGCTCAAATGCATATAAATGTGATAAAATTATCACCATCAGCTGAAACGAATTCGATTTTTTGTTAAATATTTTATCTCTAGCGATGATTTCCCAGCATTCTCTGCCTTCTTCAAAATGGCATGGCGCTAAGATGTTTAAGGCCTTCGCCTTATTCGGCTGCCTCGGGGACTCTTGTTGAGTGCATAGCGATAGTTTTCTCCCCGAGAAGGATGACAATTCAGAGCACTCTCTCCGCTTTTTGTTGCGCATTCAGTAGACTAAGGAGACGTGTTTTTGACGTTTCAATGAAGGATTTTTTTTTGAAAATTTCAGAAATTATTCTTTAAATATGTATCTATAAGACAGAAAAAAGTTTGAATTAAATAAATAATTTTTTGCATAGAAAAAAAATATTGAAAATACGCCTTTTTTTACTCGACGAAACCCATGTATAGTAACCGCTTAAGGGGTTATACGCAGTTATGAAGCAAATAAAAGACGGGTTGTCAAGGATTTATCCTGAAGAAACTTCTGAATATTTTAATTAGAAAATTTTTGGCGATTATAAAAGCATCCTTCAAGAACGTAACAAAATTTTTTATTTATGAAAATGTTGATTATAGAGCGCGCTGCAGGCGATTTCTGGAACCTCCTTTAAAAAAAGACGATTTACGGTGTACATCGTAACTCAGGATTGGATTATCTGAAATCAAAAAACCAAACAAATTTTGTTAATATATTAGATTATCTAGTAATTAATCGTTCGGCTAATCAAAATAGTGAATTTTCACAAAATGGCAGCTTTTAAAAGAAATGATTTCGATTTTTACGTTAAAATTTGGCCGTAAATTAATTATAAAATGGAAAATAAGTATCAGATTTACAAAAGGAACGATTAATTACTAGAAAATGTATCTTTAAAGATTGAGTTAAAACCGTTGACCCATCAAACAAGCCGTTTTCGAGATATCGTGTACACCGACTTGAAAAATGCCGTTTCGAAAAAAACACGTTTAAAGTTTCAATACCGGTTGAACGTGCCTTAAAACGTGCCGAGGCATCTCTACATATTTAGGTATAACTCCGAAAGTATTGCTTAGATCTACTTCAAATTTCGTGCGTATACTTTTGAATATATGTACATTACAAAAATGCAATAAAAAAAATCGATTCTTTTGAAAGTCATAACTGCGTATAACCCCTTAATAATGTCGCGTTTACTGGATATTTCTATCCCCAGGTGTTTAAATTTCATAACTTGCTCTATCATCGTCCCTTCTATTTCAAGTTTGCATCTGATCGTATTCTTGGCAACTACTAAACCTTTTGTTTTTTCTCTGGAGACCTCCATATTAAACTTATGTAGTAATCTTTGCAAATTGTCTTCAGAGTCCGCAATTAATATGGCATCATCTGCATAACATAGAATTGGTATGCTCATGTTATTAAGACGATACCCATCTAATGACTTGACTTCTTTTATTATTTGTTCCATTATTGTATTGAAGAGTATTGGGCTCAGCGAGTCTCTTTGTCGTATTCCGCTTGCGCATGGAACTTCGTTCATATAGGTATTTTCCATCTATTCTTATTTTTGTTTTGCAATCACAGTTCAGGTTTTTAATGACGGTAAGAATGTTTGCTGGTACACCTTGTTTGGCCAAGTTGTTCACAAACAATTATTTCAACAAAAGAAATATTCCAAAAGTCTGTAAGAATTTTTTTTTAGTTTTTTCTTTTCGTAAATCTCCTTAATACTCGTAAAACGGCAAGGTTTGGCAAGCAATATAAATAAATGCTAAACTGCAACTGAAAGAGAGTAGTTGCATAGATGATATAAAAAAATTAGTTAAAATTATTTAAAGCAAAAGATTCATCAGATAAATTACAAAAAGGGTAATGAAATTGAAATTATGAAACGGCTGAAAATAAATTAAATAGGATTTTTATAAAAAAAACTTAGTATTTGGAATCATAACAACTAAAATGAGTGCATTAAGAAACAGCAATCAGTTTGGGGTACATTTAGATATTAAATACAAAAACAAAAACACACATCCAATATAAGGGAAAGAAATTTTGAAAATGCAAGTAAAATTAGAAAATTCAAAAGATGTTGTTCGCAAGCCGAAGTAAATTTGAAAGAGAAAAACGCAAATGTATATAAAATTATATATAAGATTGAAAACTGAAGATTATGTGAAAATTCATAGAACCTAATGCAAAGAAAGTAGTTATACCAATACAAACACATACATATAAAAATCATTGTAGACGCAAACACAAGCATAAACACTTAGTAATAAAATAGTAATAAAATTTTGTGTAATGAAAAATTTTCAAAATACGCGTAAAAATTGAAAAACTTCAAATATAGCGATTAAGGAAATTCGTACATAAATAAATTTAAATTAAATGCAAGCTAAGTTTAGTGAATCGCATGTAAGTCGAATTAAATTAAACCGCATTAAACTAATATTATATTATTATTTAACATTTTGCAAAAATTAAGATAATCATAAAAAAGGAAACCAAAAACATGAATGTAGTTCTTACAACAACAAACAAACTGATTACCATTAACAGATAATGAACGCAACCCTAAGTATACTTTAACGTATGAGAATGATAGTAATGTAAGACTCAAAAAAAGCAAAAAAATAAATTAAAAAATTTAACTAAAATTAATTGAAAATAAGCAAACGTAATTTAAGTTATTTTTATTTAAGAATGCATTGTATACAAAAGTGAAAGCAAAAACAACAAAGTGCATGTAAAATACCACAAAAGCAAACAAACAAACGAAAAAGGGCAACGCCACAAAATACACACAAAATACACCTTCACCAGCACGTTTACACACATACACATAAACAAACAAAGTAAAATATTATAAATGTAAACACCTGCTCACCTGTACACAAACACACACACACCACACACGCATACACATGTCACACGAGCGCAATATATTAACGAGTAAAAATGGAAAAAATTTGAACAAAAATAAAAATAAAAAAATTAAATTATGCAAATGAATGAATAATTGAAGCGTTGGAGTCGCGCAGAAAAGGACGAGTAAATAAAATTTAATGAAATTAAAACACTCTTCTATGCATCTATTTCTGGGGCATTGCAAATTCTCGTTTATGGGGCGTAACAAGAAATTACCCAAAAAATTAAAAATAAATAAATAACTAAAAAAAAAAAGCACGCTAGCTGAAAAAAGGGTGGAAAGCGAAAATGGTTTGGCAAATAAGCGCAGCTATTTTTCTGTTGAAATTTCGCGGAAAGGTAAGGTCCGACTCAGCAATAATGGTAAGTAATTGTGCCCCTACAAGACAGTGCTGAGCACTTTTGACAAAAATTCCAACACATTTACAAGTATTTTATTAGTCTCTAATACATGCTCATTATCAGAATAGCATATACAACATTTTTTAATGGGGAAATTAAATATTTCATTTGATATTCTTTTTCCCTGTCCGGTGTGACTTCTATCTCTCTTTTACCAATAGCAATTTTTTAATAAGTGAAAAATATATCTACTGTACTTTAAACGCCAAGGCACCAGAGTTCATTAATTTTAACGAAATAATGTGGCTGCTCTGAAAACAGTTCTAGTGTGAGATTTAGCTGTCTTTATTTCATACTTGTTATAGCCGAGCGAGTAGATGCTTGGCTAAGACTTGAAAATTTGTGAGTTCGAATCTCAGTGGACGAAACATCGAATTGGTGTGTACAAGTTTTTCAATGTAAACAAAAAAATATTGAAAGTTCGTGAGTTCGAATCTCAATGAAAAATATAAATTTTATAATTTCTAAATAAAACAATTTAACGGAACTAATCAGCCTGATTACTTTTTAATGAGGAGTTATTGAGGAGTTTGTGCTAATTACTTTTTGATGACAAAAATGAGTAGTTTAGAGCATAGTAGATATATTTTTCAGTTATAAGAAATTGCTATTGGTAAAAGAGAGATAGCATATCACACCGACAAGGGGAAACTATCAGAACTTTCCCATGGCCAGAACAAAAATGTGTAGTTGGATGAGGATAGCGATGATGATAATATGAGTGCTTATATGATAGTCAGCTGTCTTGTAGGGGCGTATTTAATATTTTATGTGTAGGTGGGTAAGTATTTTAAGGAACATAGAATTGAAAAAATCAAGCCTGAAAAGAGGGTTTGCGGGAAGTCTCAAAGAAGAGCTTGTTGGTAGCATGGGAGCGAAAATTAAAACGCCAACTCAGAGGAATATTTTTGGAATATTGCGGTGTTTCACTGTAAGTTTTAGAGTAAAGCAATTATAATTATGCTGTTCAAGAAGCGATGAGCTTTGTTGTGGACAACAGAAGGAGAGGCAGATCTATATGCGTAAGCAGCGACAGCCAAGCTACGCTCATGGCCTTAGACAAGCCCCAACCCCATCAAGGATAGTCAAGTTCTGTAAATCCAGGCTGAACTATATCGGTAGACGTAATAGCCTGATGGTAACATGGGTTCCGGGACACGTGCTAACTATGGGTAACGAGACCTCTGACTCCTTAGCCAAAAGAGTTGGCCTCAAAGGCCGTTCTGCCGCTCCCTTCTGCGAGCATCAAAGCCACGGTTAGCAATTGGGTTACTACAAGGTGGCGCAAAAGTAATCTTGCGATGTTTTTTGGCTGTAATTTGAAAAAAAAGAAAACCTTTGATTCTTTTTGTGGATTATTTTTATTTGGTTTTTTAATTTTTTTTACATCAGGTCGAGAATATGATTTCATGTAAATGGCCGCCCCCACAGTTGATTGCCATTTGAGTCCTTTTTATGGCATTTTCCATCACTTTGGCCAAACTTCCGGCGATAGTTCCTCACATTCTTGACGGATATTGTCTTTAAGAGCTGCAAGAGTCTGGAGCGGTCGAATCAGGCGATCTTGCTGGCCAGTGCAAATCGCCAAAACGGGAGATTAGGCGCCCGGGAAATGCATCCTTCAGCATATCGGTTGTTGCACGAGCAGTGTGTGCCGTTGCACCGTCCTGTTGGAACCACATGTTTTCCAATCCCAATTGCTTACTTACGTACCCGCTAAGATGGAAATGGGCCTCATCACCCATTTATTTTTGATGAAAATGGTGATTAAGGATGGCTTGAGCGTATGTTAGACGCGATGTCAAAACAGAACTGACATTAGGGGTCAATCGCAAAATGTATAGCATTTTCTGATAGGAGGATTACTTTAGCGCCACCTGTTACAACCCACAAGCGAGCTTGGCAAGCTGTGAGAAGCTGCAGATGGACTAAACTGATCTTACCTGTCATGTCCAAACGACTGTCGCAAACCCCTCTGTCATTAAGCAGAAGGGACTGCATACAGCTGGTTCGACTGATGACGAGTCACTTTCTATGGGCAAAGTACATGGAAAAGGTGAGCATCTCAGACAGCGCACTCTGGTCAGCATGTCGAGAGGGGGATGGGACGGCGGACCACTTTCTGTGAGTCTGCTCGGCCTTCGTTCGAATCAGGCTTGAGGTCTTTGGCACTGATGTGCTAAAAAGCGATCACCTTGGCTCCTTGGCACCACAAGATCTCTAAAATAAAAAAAAACTTACCGCAAGTAGTTAACTTGTTTCTATTTTTGCACGGACTTTTCTAACGAAATTTCAGCAGCTAGTGAAAATTGGAAAAAAAATGGAGCTAGGCATAATTTTTTATAGAGATGTGTTTTTTTTTTTGAAACTAGGCTATATGTTGCTCACATATATCGATTGATGGACCCTCTCACCCTCGCGCCCAGTTGAATGATTCTCAGGTCTAAGGGCATGGCAAATTTTGAGAAATTAAAATTTTCTTGGATAGGGCTTTGGATAGGAGGATGACGACCAAGTGGCGACTTACGTTCGTATTAACTGCTTCAAACTCCTTACGAATTTCACCAGGTGTGTGATATTTGAACCCGAAATATCCGCAGTTGTAGAGCCCAGGTGTGTAAACCTTTGGCCGTTGAGAGCAGTGCAGCTTAGAAGAAGGTGTTGAGATTATTCCACCTCCTTCTCCAAACAACTTCGGAAGAAAGGACTTGAAGCACATCCTACACTCACCATATGGACACCTAACGAACAATGAACGGTAAGGATATCTACGAAATGTGAGAGCTCAGTCTTAGAAGTTGTTTTTTATGAAATCGAAATCATTATAGAGCCCGGCAGTTTCTTACTTGGCATTTGTCGGAAGAGACGGCAGCGAAGTATGACAACTACCAACGCAAAAGAAATTGCAACTTGAAAGGTCCTTAATCACATTAAATCATAGGTCGCTTTAACTTAACCGTTTTAATGAATGCATGAAATGAAATAAGAGGAGTTTTAGAATCATAACAGAAATTTCTACAGAATATTACAGATTTAATTATCATCTTATCACGTGGTACAAAGACTTCAAAGAGGGTCGAGAACGTGTTGATGACTTTGAGCGCTCCGGACGACCATCGACGTCAACAGATGACCAACACGTCAATAAAGTGAAGGAGTTAGTGCTCAAAAATCGTCGGTTGACTGTTAAAGACCTTACTGATATGATCGGGATATCAGAAGGATCTGTGAAAACCATTTTGAAAGACCATTTGGGCCTACGAAAAGTCAAATCTCGTTTGGTACCGAAAACTCTCAATTTCTTGGAAAAAGTCATCGCGTTGATGTGTGTAAAACAATGCTTTCAGACTATCAGGACAAGCTCAAATGCATCATTACGGGAGATGAGACTTGGATTTATGTTTACGACCCTGAAACAACCGACCAATGAAGCGAATATCGTGCTAAAGGCGAGGCCAGACCGAAAAGAGCACGTCAAAGTCATTCAAAAATAAAGATCATGATGACAGTTTTTTTCGATTTTCGTGGTGTGGTGCACTATGAATTCCTTCCACCTGGCCAAACTGTTAATAAGCAATTTGTCTAAAAAGAGCAGAATTATGGGCCAACAACTCTTGGTTTTTGCATCACGATAATGCACCGTCTCACACTGCACTCGTTCTTCGTGACTATTTCGCCAAAAAATCCACGCATATCGTTCCGCAACCACCGTATTCGCCTGATTTGGCTCCGTGTGACTTCTGGCTATTCCCAAAACTCAAGAGACCACTCCGGGGAACGCGTTTCGAGTCGATTGAGGAGATAAAAGCTGAATCGAAGAATGCGCTGATGGTTATACCATAAATGGACTATTTGGCGTGTTTCGGGGATTGGAAAAATCGTTGGCATAAGTGTATTTCATCGAGAGGGGATGAAATTGATTTACAAGAATAAATAAAGATTTTTCATTTTACAACCAAATTCACCTTACTTCTTGCCCACAGTAGTATGTAACGAAAACAAGAATAAAATGTGAATTTAAATGCGAAAAAATGTATTTACTTAGTATTTTTGGGAATGCCGGAACGTGAACACTTTTGTTAACGTGAACTGCCTTCGTTTGAATTAGTTCACGTTATCGAGCGTGCGCTGTATGTGTAAATAATGACTCAATATTCCTCAAACTGGAAAGATATTATGGTAATAATTTGAGAATTATTCGAAATTATTTTCGTGAACTTGTTGCTCCTATTATATCAGTATGCGGAATTTGTGTGTACATAACCACAAAATATTCCATGTGCAAGTACAAAGTCATATCATAATAATTCCTCAGTTGATATTCCAATAATTAAGGCGAAGCTGGCATCCCAAATATTCAAGTTTAGTACACCAGAGTTACATTCCGCTTCATAAAGTTACATATGGAAATAAATTTAACACAAATAATCCGAATTTAACATACATTCTTATGCGCATATAAAGTTGTGCATTCTCCCTCCATGGCAACGGAAATGGGAAATGAGAAATCATAAAATACGAAGTAATATCCACGCACACATGCAAAACAAGTGTGTGTAAATATCCATATGCAAAAATTAATGAGAGTGTGTGAGTACATGAAAATCCCTAAAATCAATCCACTCCATTTCCATTGCATAGAGCGTGCAACTGAAGGAAAATAGAACCAAAAAAAAAAAGAAACAAAAAAATAACGAAATCAAAAATTGAACTTGATCTCATTATTATGCAAACAGGAAAGCGCATTGGATTATGTTTTCGAATTTTAATTTTATCACCGGCTGGGATAACGAAAAAAAAAGTGTAAAAGTGAGAAATCCAAGCACATCGATTTTGCTCGTCTCACTTCAGTATGCAAGTGGAATAAGCAGAAATTCGCGCGCCATTTGCGAGAGACAGCCAGCAGCGGAACGCGCCGCCTTTTCAATTGAAGATGACGCTCATCGAGCGGAAAATTATGCAATAGCGGCGAGTTTTTTCAATCTACTAAAAGTAGCGAAAAGTAATAACAATAAAACGTGAGAAGCGCTTGGCAGCTGAGCCGTTCAAGGGTAGCTGAAAGCCATGGGCGTTCAATGGAGCAGCCAACAGGCGAACGATGTCAAATCAGTCACAGCGAAATACTGAAATAAAAAATAAATACAAATAACTAATTGCTTTAAGCAAAATGGGGAAAAACGCGCGCTGTGGAAGATTTAAATGGGGTTTTACAATTAAGCGAGTATAATTTTAAATTGAGAAAATACAGCTAAGTTAATTAAATTGGGCGCCAAATCGATTCGAAGGGCTTTAATAGGCCAAAGTGTTTGTGTACGAGAATAGTTAAAGGTGGAAAATATATTTAATCCTCCGTTGGGTGCTCGGCACAGGCTTTTTCGACTTTGGGCGTGAATATTTCCATAATAGCCGACGACTTGAGCTTCCAAGTAACTTCCGAAAATTTAATTATCTATCGATTTAAGCAAAGGTAAATCGGTGGAATCTATCCTGCATGCAATTCTGAAAGAGATTGAGGAGTCTCTTTTTTAGAAGAAGTTTGCGGTGGGCGTCTTTCTCGACATTGAGGGGGCTTTAACAACGTCCTCGCGGAGGCAATTACCTGGTCTCTAGGAAAACTCGGGGCGGAAACGACTTTATAAGATTTATCTACAAAATGCTCAGCGACAGAACTGTCGCGGCTGAGTGGGGCGGCATCTCCATCAACCGGCAGGTGAGTAGAGGCGCTCCGCAAGGTGCTGTTCTCTCACCACGTGTCTGTGTTGTTCTTGTAAATTACTTGCTGGAGGAGCTGGTGAGAGGGGGCTGCAGGGTAGATGACGTTTCACTAATTGTTAGCGGAAGATTTGTGGATACTCTCTACAACTTGATGCAGGGATATCTAAACGCAGTTGTTAGTTGGGCAACGGATTGCGGCCTGTCAGTGAATCCTCTTAAGACGGAGCTCGACCTATTGTCGAGTAAATATAAAATACCCAGAGTTCAACTTCCCCCACTAGGAGGGGCTCCTCTGATGCTTTCTGACAAGATGAGGTACCTAGGTATTATCCTTGACAACAAGCTTACATGGAGGCCCAATATTGAGGAAAGAGTGAGGAAGGCAACAATCGCCTTGTATGGGTTTCTTTTTTATGGGGAGGAATCGAAAGCCTTACACCGCCAGTGTGGGACTTTAACCCAAACTAAACCTCTTACCGCAAAGTACCGATTCCACCGGTACTACCGTCAAGTATTTCGTCGGGAGGCGGTTTGAGCGCGTTGCACTCAACGTCAGTTACTGTCCTGATGCAAAATGTCACAAGCTCCATCTGCCTATCCACCACTGCCTATACATCCCTGTTGGATCTATACGCCCCCTTCCCCCATGTCACTGTTCGTTACCATAGAAAAGTTAGTTTCTAATAGTGATATCGTCAGTTTACCTGCGTTTTCATCTCTGGATTGGTGTGCTGCTTCACGTTCTTATTTGGCGTTCGCGCACCCTCCTTGCTTACTCGCTATGTCGGAGTTGCTGCATTATTTCAGCAGCCATGTGTTGGTCTTTGTTCCAACTGTCCTGGCTCTTCAACATCAGTGGCACTAAGTTCTCGTGATGCTGTTGCCAAGGCTGTCTTCTAGTTTACCCCTTACTCTTCTGAAGCGGGGATACATGAGAAGCACTTGTTCCTCGTCCTTCTCAACTGCTGGTGCACACTGCTCGCAGTATGGACTTTCTTCGTGTCCAAAGCAGGGAAGGTACGCTTTAAAGCCGCCATGACCACTTAGGATTTGGCAGAGATAGAAATCTACTTCTCCGTGCTTTCTCTGGAGCCTAGCTTCAACTTTGGGCGTGAGACGGTGGGTCCACCTGCCTTTATTTGCATTGTCCCATCACGTCTGCCACTGGCCCATGCAGCGGTGGTTTATTGATTTTCTCAGTGCCAGCTGGTCGCATTGGGCTTGGTTGTTCCTCATACGTCTCATTTCGCACATCTCCTACGCCATCAGGTCGAGTGGGCATAGACCAGCTATGAGGAGCGCCGCGTCTTCTGAGACTTTTCTGAAGGCAGAGCAGACTCTAAGAGCACACAAGCGGTACGTGGAGTTACTACTTCGTACGTATGGAGCGTGTTGGAATGCATCGCGCCAAACTGTCGCGCCATATAAGAGGGTAGACCTTACTACTCCAGCCAGGACCTGTCTTGCCTGCTGTCTTGGTCCTCCAATGTTCGCCATAATTCTAGTCAGGGCTACCGTCGTAGTCGCAGCTTTGTTGCTAGCGTATTCCAAGTGGTCGCGGAAGCAAATTCGGTGGTCGACCAAGATGCCTAGGTATTTTACGTATGGCTTTGACTCGATAATGCTGTCCCCAACTCTAATCTTGGCCTTTTCAACTCTTTTTCGGCTGCTGATGAGACGGCTTCTGTTTTATGAGTAGCTAGCTTTAAACCGTTCGCGCCTAGCCATCTTTGAGCCGTGCCTATAGCTTGTTGCGCGATATTTACAATTTCCGCGAGCGTTTTCGCGGTTACAACGATTGATATATTGTCCGTGAAGCCAACGAATGTTGCTCTCTTGTATACCTTTAGTCGCAAAATGCCGTCGTACATAATTGTCCACAGGAGAGGCCCAAGTAAGGATCCTTTTGGCACACCAGCTGAGACCTTGTAGTCAATGATTCCGGCGTCGATCAGACAGATAGCTGGATATGATATGCTGTAGATAGGTAGGCACTTGCATTGCGCGAAGGGCGTGTAGTATGTCCATCTATCTGGCACTGTTGAACGCATTTTTGATATCTAATGTTACTACCAGGCAATATTCTTTTGCGCCACTTAACCATCGCTTGCCTTCAATTGCCTTTTTCGCAATTACTTTTACGGCCTCCATCGCGTCTGTGGTAGATCGCTTCCTCCTAAAGCCAAACTGGTTGCTTGACAGCTGTCCATCTACATATGTTTTCAGCCAGTTTTTAATCACAAGCTCAAGCTACTTACCAATGGAGTCCAGCATGCACAGTGGATGGTATTCATTTGGAGAGCAAGCACCTGGTTTTTTTGGTACAAGTACCAATTTTTGTAGTTTCCAGACATTTCGAAAGACACCTTCTTGCAGATAAACATTAAAAACTCTCGCAAACAGGTATGGGTTTTGCGACACTGCTTTTTTCAACGCAATGTTTGGAACTCCATCTGGCTCTGGCGCCTTTTCGAGGCGATAATTTGCTACTTAGTTGGAGCACTTCGTCTGCAATTACCGCCGGAATGTAGATGGCTGGTTCGCTACTTAGCGTTCTAACGAAGTCAGGCTGCGAAGGGAAGAGTTCTCGTACAATCTGGTCCAAGAGAGTTGGGCATGTTGGTTGTACCGTCTACTTCATCTTGTTCCGCACTATTTTATAAGCCGAGCTCCATTGGTTATTATTGACGTCGTCACATAGTTCTTTGAACATATTGCGCTTGAGATCGCGAATGGCCAGTTTAAACGCTTTACGCTTAGTTTTGTAGTTGAGCCTGAGTTCTACGGTGTTGGTTGCATGCCGTGAGCGCTGACATAGCCTTTTGGCCCGATTACATTGTGCTCGCAACTCCGCAATCTCGTCGTTCCACCAGCATACTGGCTTACGTGTTTGGCGTCTTCCTTATCGGACCATAGCGGTATCGCATGCTTTAGTGATGGCTGACTTTATCCCCGACGCTGCAGTTTCAACCGTAAATATTACCTCGGTGTCGTCGAAGGCTTTCTCAAAGAACTTCTCATCGAAGCTTTTCGTTTTCCACCCATTCTGTTGTTTGTGGGGTATCGTGCCTACTTGAGCTTTTTCGTTGGCAATGACTATTGCCCTATGATCGCTATATGTGTAGCAATCGCTGATGTACCGTCTTGTAGCTCTGCTTAGTCCCCAGCTTATGAACGAAAAGTCTATGATGGAACCAGTACCATTTTTGCTAAATGTGTTCTCTGTGCCACTGTTGAGTAGAATGAAGTCAAGCGCTGCTAGTGCATTTAAAAGCTCCCTGCCTTTCGGGTTCGTTCTTTTACATCCCCACTCTGCTGCCCACGCATTGAAGTCACCTGCTATGAGTGCCGCGCTTAGCGTCATTAACCAGTTCAACTATGATGCTGGCGAAGGTACACAAATCTATACTGGGTGGTATGTAGCAGCTGTATATGTGTATGATATTTATTTTGCCACGCACACAGGCAGTTGTTGCAACTGGTTTCCCGAGATGGGTTGGGTTACTCCAGCAGCTCCATATGGCACACTTGCCATTTGCGTTGCTGGCACATGACGCCTCGTGCCTGTTTTTATACTGCTCGCTAAGTATAGCAACATCGATGCCCAGCTCGTATACCGTTTGGGTAAGCAGGCTTTGCGCTGCTTCGCAGGGGTTGAGGTTAAGTTGCAAGACTTTAATGCTTTCTTCTGTTGGGCTGCTCTCTGGAATGCGGGGCATGTTCGCCCTCCCGACACATGGTTAATGTCACTTAACTTGACTTCCGTCAGGAAGGTTTTTTTTATCGCCTCTAACCCTTCTTCTCTAGACGTCACTTCGAAAATATCTTTTATTTGTATGAGTGTTTCTTGCGTTAGGGAGCGAACCTGTGCACTTTCGCCGAGGACACCTTCTATTGCTGTCTTGAGCTTCTCAATAGCTTGTTCAGCTTGCCGCTTTAGTTCAAATAACAATTCGACCTTCGCCGTCTTCTAATGCCCTTTACTATAGGGCTCAGTTCTTTGAGCTCGAGTTGCGATTTAATTTTTTTTAGCATTTCCGCGTGTGAAAGTTCACCGACTTTCTTCAGGAATAATGCGTCAGGTTTCGTTGGTATTTTTTGCGTGGCTTTGGTCTTACGTTTGACCACTGTTGACCAGCCTTCACGTGATTGGGTGCCCTTCACGCCGAAGGGTGCATTCATGCCTACTGCTGCCAGGCTTTGTTTCTTTACAGCAACCACCTCTTGTAGTTGGTTGGAGTAGTGTTGTTACTCTTTGGGCCTGGCCTCTATTGGTCCTCTCGGCGATTCTAAGCGGATGCACTTTGCTATTTGCTGCGACGAATTGGGCGCATCCCGCCTGCTATTGGCAGCTGTGCGGGCTAGCTTTGCTTGCTTTTTGCGATCGCTCCTTCGGTACCTTCACCCACCGTACTTTTTTCATATAAAAACTCACCAAATTTTTTGTTGATGAGGTGACTTGTTATCAAGACGCTTTCAATGACGCTTTCTATTGGAAACTTAGTAAGTCGAGAGAGAAGTGGTATACTCCTATATATATTTATATATATAATCGGCACTTACACCCGCTTTTGAGTGCTTGACCGAGCTCCTTCTCCTATTTGTGGCATACGTCTTGATGTTGTTCCGCAAATGGAATATTCATACATCTACATATTAATACATTAACGTAATAATCTGCAAATATTTCCCTCCATTTTTGTCTATTTATTTGAATACTCACTTCAATTCTAATACGCATTCAAATTTTCAAAGGTGAAAAAATATAAACTTTTTTTGTTGATTGCCCTGATTTTTTCTACTCACTCAATTCGTTGAAACTGTATAAATATAAAATTCTCTAACACCTGCTTCATCATTACCACCACGGAGGCTCATCAGTCCACACCCATACACTGCTTTTGCAAGAAATAGTACGAGTTTTTAACTTGGGTCAGCTGTTTCTGTAAAAGTTGCAAATATATTTATTTTCTCATTCGCGGAAATAACAGTAATCAGCTTAGGTGTTTGTTAAAGCAGAAACGCTCTCATCGGTACTCCTTTGAAGGTAATTATTTTACATTTTCCGCATAATTGAAACTTTGTCCCTCACTTTCACTCTCTGTCTCTCTCCATCTCTCTCTCTTTCTTGTGTCTTCTGCTTAAGTTGTGAAAATTAACTTGAATGATTTACCCTGTCACAGAGAGACATTAAAAAAATTGTACAATTTTTCTTCAAAGGGACACAATTTCAACATAGATTTAACAGAAAATTGCGCAATTAAAAATGTAATCAGAGAATGGAGGATAAAGAGGAGTTGAGTTGGAAAAAATGAGCCAGTTATGTGCCTACATGAATACCTCCTATGCAAATAAAAACCGAATTTTTTTTAAATAAAAAGTACCAATGTAAATTTTGTAGATTTTTTGCGAATAAATATAAAGGGTGTTATTATAATTATTATTATTATTAGGCTACTACGCATTGCGACTAAAATAGAAGTATTGTGCAAAATCTGCTGAGATACCCTATATTTTAAGGCTTTTTGAAAATGTTGGCACATTTCATGGTTTATTGTTCCACAATTTATATGGATGCACGGCAATACCACCTGTTTTCTGCCTAGTGCGCGACATTCACTAAGAATATTTTTCTAATTTTTAGTATCCATTTCACAGAATTGGCAGATGATTGTCTCAGAAATACCAAGTGACCTGTAAGGACCCGATGAAATGTCTTAAGTCTAGTCTGCTGAGCGAAAGTAGCTTATCAGACATTCCTCTATACGGCGTTGGGAATTGTTTCGCTTGATATTTAGCCTGTTGAGTTAACGTAAGACTAACGCCGTTTAGTTTTGGGTGATTAAAGTTAGGTATCTTAGTTTACTTAGTGAATAGCATCATGCCGGTTTTGCTTGGGTTTACACTTAAACACCAGTCTGTGGCCCAATTGCTGAGTAATACCAGAGCTCCTTCCATAATCTCACTGATTGTTGTTGGAAAAACTCCTGAAACCATGAACAGGGCATGTCATCCGCGTACGCCACTACTTTAATTCCCTATACCGTATCCTATATTCAAATTCTGCTTCGATATACAAATTTTGCTGCTTTTTTAAGTAATCCAACCAGCTGTTAATGTTCTTTTGGATAATATCGGTCATGATAGTGGTGATCAATCGTTTTAAAGCGCCTTCCTTTTTTCACCAAATGCATTTTCTGGATAAATGATAGTCACAGGGTGTCAAATCAGATGAATGCAGATAATATTATAAAAAAAAGTAATTTAAATATTTTCATAAAAATTCACTCACTCTCACTCACTTTTGACACACTCTTGTCCGATGAGATCGTTTCTGTATACTCATCAATTAGTCCACGCTAGTTGATCCACTCCATGTCGAAATGCTCAGGAACCCATGTTGCCTTTGGGTGAAATGACTCAGCCATCTCGTTAAGATGAGCGGCATTTCATGGCCACCTTGGAGGTTGGCGACTGCTTTGTGAGAAAAAACTGTCCGATAGCTGACGTCATAAGTTTTTTTTGTTTATAAAAAGTTAAGTATTTTTTGGCAAAGAGGGTATAGTTTATATCATATTAGTCTTAAAATAAACACTTTTACTGCTGGCTTATATGTTTGTATGTATGTACTAGATTACCTTGTTTTTATTATATTTTTTTTTTACTCTTTTTGTTTTGCAAATAAGTTGCCCCTCAGCACGGCTAAGTACTGCGTGTGCTTTTTTCCAGCGCTTCACAACTACCTCCATGCACCTAATTTCATGCATTTTAATACACCGGAGACTCATTAGTTATTTGTTGTTTATACTTTTTCATGCACATACACACACACACACACACACACACACACACACACACATACATTTGCAGGACTCCACATTTACATTTTAGCTGGTGACTATAACTCAGGCCGATTCGAGCGTGCGTATGTGCCTATGTTTGTAGGGCTGAGTATTATACTATGTAAGCTGTGCTTGTATATAAATGGCCAGTTATTTTTTTTAACTTTTCCTATTATACTGTTATGCTGGCATTGCATTACTTGCCTTTTTTTACCATACCTTTATACTTTTGCGTATTAATTGTTGCAATTAATATTGCACTAAATGCGTTCGGTGTTTTTTCTTGTTTGCTGTTGTTATTGTAATTACTTGTACGCGCATGTTGCTATCACTATTTTTGCTGCTCATCCCTTATCGTGAGAAGTTGGCTTACATTCATTATCTGACGGCACATTGGGTTTTATTGTTCCTCTTGAGGATGGACGGCGTTACTGCCTTTGACGTTGTCCCTTGTAATGGTTTGATTTTTTTTTGTGTATTATTTAAATTACACTGGTATACAAATAAGAAAATCTGAGCTGATATATTTGACTATTATTTGTGGTGAAAAATTTTTGGTTTTTCATTCGATGTTGGTTTCTCAATGCAACTTGACACATTTTTCTTAAATTTTAATCCAATAAATAAAAAGTAAATTTAAGTTTTAGTCAAACTCTGAATATATAAGAGAATATATATCGTAAATATATCGGTTATTGGCACAATACAGTTACAAAATTATTACTTTTATTGTATATCGCAAATAAATCGTAAGACTGACTTTTTTTTAGAATTTTTGCTTGAATGCTTATAACTCTTACACTTTCAACTACATTTGGATCAGCAAGCCCTAATTTTCTTCCTAAAAGATTAGACTTTGACATCCAAATGAATCGGTGGTAAACATATTTTACAGTTAATAAGCCAGTAGACTGATTTCAAAGTGCATAAATACGCAAAATAATAATTTGTATATGTATACCAGGTGGCGCAAAATTAATCACCCAATCATGTTTCTGAATAACATTTCTTCAACGATTTTTTTTTTTTTAAATTAACAAAAAAAAATTTACGCGAGAAACATAGCGAATATTTTGAAAAACTCTCTTCTGATAACTTTTTTGACTTACAGTTTGTTAAGGTGCTCATATATTGGAATCGAGTTATTTTCTGGGGTAAATTTTGCTAATCTCAAGAGCAGAGAATCACAAAAAAAACACAATTGATTATTAATTCCGAATTGTATATACTTGCCCTTATCACCATTAATTCGTATTTTACGATTATTTTCTACTTTCTAGAAGGTGGCGCAAAGTTAATCATCCATCAATCATGGTTTTGAATAAACTTTTTTCAACGATATTTCAAAAAGAATTCACATGAGAAACATTGCGAATTGTGTGAAAAACTCACTTTAAAAGAACTTTTTTGACTTACAGTTCATTATACTTGTATTGGAATCGAGTTATTTTAGGTGATAACTTTTGTTAGTCCTAAGAGCTGAGAATCGCAAAAAAAAAAAAAAAAATTTATAACTTCGAATTGTGCATACCCTAAGATTATAGAAGGTGGCACAAAATTAATCATCCAAATCTGCTTTTGAATAACTTTCTTACTAAACACAAAAAAATTAGTCCGAACGACGGAAGTCTTTACTTTGAGGCGTTCCATTGCTTGCCAGTTTATATGCTGCAGCTGTATAGTTCTTCTTCTTGATTGGTGCGATAATCGCTTAAGCGAGGATGGTTTCATGTGTAGAAGTACCCGCAAGTGGGGAAAGTTCCTGCTTGACATTCACTTGGGAGTGGTCAGAACGACACTTCTATGTACGATCCAAACAGCTCACAACTTCCGCGCTTCCCCCAAGTATCCTCTGAGTAGCCCCCAACCACCTGTTTGAGAGCGAGCTAATGTGAGAAGGCGAAGCATCCGAGCATATCTGATTGTGCGTTGGACTTGGGACAGCTACGTAAAAATCCTTCCCCAATGAAAGCGACAACAAAGCCTCGGAAGAGCTGTTTAGTTATCTAGTATCAAATATGATTGACATACAACGCGATTTACAAAAATTTTTAAACTTTCGTAGGGTGATTAGGATCGTCAAAAAACAATAAAAGCGCTAGAATCTAAAACACACTCGTCAAAACCAGTCATAGAATGTTTTAAACTTCTAAATGACTTATCAAAAAACTACAAAATACACCTTATTTGGGTGCCAGGCCACTGGAATGTACCAGGGAGCTGCAAGGCAGACGAACTTGCTCGAATCGGTACAACATTCAACCTCCACGAGGATAAGACGCTGATACCCATGCCTTTAGCCACTTGTAAGCTACTGAAGATAGGGAAACCATCAATAAGGTAAATACAAGTTGGCAAAACTTCACAATATGCGGCCTAAGCAGACAGACATGGCTGAAATGGAATAGCGGGCGATCAAAAAGCTTTGCTAAGATTTAACAGAGAATTTTCTATAAGCAAAATGATAGGGGTAAGGTGTCATTGCGACTGCCATCCCACCTACCTACCGCAGGGTGATTAACTTTGCGCCAGTATATATCTAATAAATTATAAATAATCAATAAAATATGTATATAAAAAATTGTAAAAAGAAAGTATTTACATCCGCTTGAAGATTTTGCACCAAACATTATTCATCCCTTGACTATCAAATTTAAAATGCCAAAATATTTTAAGAATGACTTTAAAAACTAAACTTTTTAGACTTTACTTACTTCTTGCAAGTGTGCAATGGCTTTTTTCATAATAAAATTTATTGTTGTAATCAATGGTTATGTCTACTAGTACTAGTGGCGCATTTGTAAAAAAAGTGGTCACTTTGGTAGTCACATTGAAAATTACTTGCATTTCAGTGTGAGTCCTAATACTTTTGGCCAAGGCTATATTTATATATATAAATATAAGCATACAATTAAAAAATAAAAAAAAAAAACAAAAAAAATTTCACATCCATTAGATTCATACGAAAATAATGGCAATTTAATGAATTATTACTTCTTTTTTTTTTTTGCAAAATTTAAAAGCTTCAAATTTATCTTACTTTCTTAACATCTGATTTTATATCCGGTCTCCGCGTCAAATCTGACATAAAAAATTGCATTCAAATACCGTGGGACAAAAACTTTGTAAACCAGTTTTATAGTCCTGCTCATTGTTGCATTAAGTGGACATTATTTGTGTGCCAAGGCGAATTGCGTTGAGTTAAAATTCAATTAAATGCGCTGGAAGTACCTCATGCCAGTGCGCTGATGGCTCTTTGGAGTATTGCGCGATAGGTGTATGGGTTTCCTGCAGTGGTGCGATGTACAAGCATATTTTTTCGGCTTGGCTCTACTACGCACCTTTGCAGCTTCTTGTGCTCATTTCGCTTCATCCAGCTGCTGCTCTGCACTCGCACTCACACTCACACTCGCACCGATAAACCCACTCGCACTTGTTCTTACACTCGCACTCCCACTCGCGCTCTCATTGACACCCTCCACCTGCACCCACGCCCATACCCACAGCCACATCCACAAACCACTTCAACTTCAATTTGCACTTGTCTCCCGATTCAAGCACACAGATTAACTGGTTTTTGTTGCTTTTGCAGAGGTTTTGTATAATTTTTTCATCCTCCAATAAGTGTGTTTATATGCGTGTATGTGTGTATGTGTGTGTGTTTGTTCATACCCAACACCTTATTTGCCTCTGAACGCGTTGTTAGTGCCGCTTAAACAGTTTCTGCTGTTTTCTTTTCGATTTTCTTGTTCTGACTGCCCCACTTCTGTTAGTTGTTACGCTGCTATTTAGGGCTGCTTTTGCCATTGTTGGCCATGTAAAAGCAGAAAATTAATCTGTTGCAATAAATTTGTATGCTCTTACATGTTATTCCACATATATTTTTTTATCACTCGCCTTTCACCCCCTAAACAATTGTTTTTCTTACTTGTCTCAGCTTGCTTATCTACACGTAATGTTTGCTATCCATTGTTGTTGTTGTTGTTATTATTATTATTATTCTTGCTGTTGTAAGCCTTAGAGTGTTGTAATTAACTGAAATCCTTTCCATGTTTATTACGCATATTTATATTATTATACCCATTTAGGTAATTGCGTGAAATTTCAATTTGCGCGTACTGCCTTACCGCCTGGCTGCCTGCCGCTTGCTTTCGATCGGCTTCCTGGTATCAACTGCTAAAGCCTATCGAAATCTCTGAAAATTCCCCAATGGGCGCACGATTTAGATTTCTAATGGTAGAAAATTTTCCAAAATATTTAGATTTTAGCGCTCGTGGCGTTCAAAGACGAATTATTTGCTATTTGATTTCCCCGTCGGATAAATCTTCATATACTCGTGTACCCAACGTTTCTTGTGCATTTTAATTAATTTACACTCAGTGCACGGAACTCACGAGCTCCGAGCTGAACCGCAATGGAGATGAGTAGAATGAGCGTGGCAGTAATTAGGCGTGTAAGTAGTAAATAAATGAGCGGATCAGTTGGGTTGAATGAAGGATGCGGGTTAATGCGTGCACTTAATCGCAACGTAGGATGTAATTGCCATGAACTGCAGAGTTTATGAGATTTTAATGGAAATATTGCCGATTTCAAAAGCCGATTTTCAATTTGCTATGCTTGCACGAAAATCAATCACACCATTGAAAATCAACTTGGAGTGGCTACTGCTTTATAACAGCAACGCGGAATTGCTTCCGAAAATGTTGGGCAAATTTGTATATTCGTAGTGTGGCTATGAAAGAACGAGACTGGAAAATGCACGAATACCATACACAGATTTGCCGTCAGCACCTCCCAGCTGTTTTTTGAGAAACCTTCTCTTTCGAATGCAGTACCACTCCTTTCCGTAGAAAAAAAAAAGTACAAAACTAAGCCTCGCTGGTATAAATTTTTTTGCTTAGGCCAGTTAGAGACCTGAAAAATCAAGTTATAGAAAACGTTTTTTTCAATAACATTTTTTTCCAATAATATTCACTCTTCGGCTCTCAATGTCAAGTCCACAAATGAAATTCTGTCATGAAAAAGCTTCTCCCAAACTCATAGGTCTCTCCACTTGCACTGTCAACATGAAGGTGCACACTATAAATTTGAAGAGATGGTAGGCCAAACATCTTTGTCGTGAGCTAAGCCTACTCAAGAAGGCCGATAATATTTTGGACGACCGTTGGCGTTGCTATGTCAAAAAGACATGGCAATATATAAATAAGAAAAACTGGTTCAACTTGACTGTTGGTCGAGAATACCTGAAAATTAAACTGTAACTATGCCATCCGATTGACCTTTTACTGTTGGTCTCGGTGAGTGAATAAAACTACCGGAACTCAATAACCGGCATACTTTTTTTTATTGAACTCTTAGTCAAAAGGGCAACTTTTTGACACTTGGGTGATCCAACAAAGATTTACTTTTTTAATGCTTGCCTCTAATTGGCCTGACCATTATTAATTTGCACCTATACACGATGCCTTTTCACATACACTCAGTTGCATATTTATAGACACACCATTCTATGTTTCTATTGCTTTTTGTATTTTTTATTTATATATTTCATACTACAAGAAAAAACATATAACACTAAGTTCAACAGTTTTCATTTTTCATATCGTCGAAACTTTCAACTTTTTACCCAGCATTTCCATATTAAAAGACTCGTGCTTGTGCTTTACATGGAAAAAAATCCGTGACAGCTCAGCTAGAAAATGATCAAAAATCAACGGTATCTTACAGTGACTAGAAACTTACACTTTGTTGTCCTAAGATTCCGTGGACTATACAATTACTGTTGGAGTACATTCCATCCGCATTTCCGAGTTACTACTGTACCTAATCTCAACAGCGGTTCGCAATGCACAAATTGCAGCCATTAGTATACGCACACTCGCTCATACATAACTACATATTCAACAGGACCATCTACACACATTCATACATACATAGCAGCTGCACTGGCTGCGCTCGAGCTGACGCGATAAAACCGCTACACTCAGCGACGCTCTTCTGATCACTTGCTAACATTCTCTTCGCTGATCACTCTTTCATTGTGATAAATGCAGCTAAGTCAATATCAGCAGAGAGACTGCAACTTCAAGCTCAAGTCAGTGATCTCTCCACCCCCATTTAATTATTCTTTTTATTTATTTAAATATAAAGTCTATGAATAACCAATTCGTACATACAACTAACACAAATGAAATAAAATTATATAAAAGATTTCAAAAGTTTACTAAAAACAACATTAGACAAAGAAAAATCAAGCTCGATAAGAGATGAGTGTGCGAGCAATCGACGCGTTTAGGGCATAATTTGTTTTGCTACGAGTATTACTTCCATAAAAAGGGGTTTGAGATTTAAAAGGCCACAAAGCATGTTAAAGCAAAACCTTTTGAATTTTCATTTTGAATCCTATTGATTGATTGTGTGTTCCACTTTCATCCTTGCTAAACCAATGCGTACATTTGACGAGCACATTTGAAGCCGACAGTGTTTGATTGAGGATTGGAAAATTTCAGAGTACACTCTAAATTCGTGATCACTTTCCACAAATCAAGCTTTTCAGTCGCTTCAAAGATATATTGAAAATTTGGAGAAAATCTAATAGTTTCTTATAATTTAATTTTTTTTAATCTTGACATAAGCATAAGAAATATGTAAGTTGGTTCAAGATGGTAGGAAGATACATGAGTACGACTCAATACAATTTTCTTGCCTACTAAAGTGGGAAATATTGTCAATCAGCACTACTTGATTTTGCATTTAAGATCGAAGTGAAGCGGGCAGCAGAAGGAGGTACCAGTATGTAATAAAATCTTGTGAAGGTATATTTAAGTTGCAGAAAATATGCCTTTTCGCGGTAGTAAATGATTTGCTCTAATTCTGGACCGCAAACTGATTTAAAAAACTTTTGTGAAGCTGAAGGTAAACTGAGCACTTAAAGTCTTCAATTCTTAGAATCTAACTCTAGTCGGAGCAGTAAGCTTTTTTGCCAGCAAATATGCAACCACATAAGAGCAGATAGGTAAAACCATTTCTGGTTCAAAACTAAATTTAATTACATGCAAACACCGCATTTAACAAAAAAGCAATGTTGTGTTCTTACTTGCTTAAAAAAGAAGCTGCAGTAAAGTTATTATCAACGATGCACAATTAACAGCGAAAGATGAACCTGAAATAACACGGTACGGTGCTTCACATTTTTCGCACAAAATGAAACGGTGTCATATTAACATTCACACAAGGAAATTACGCATTTTTACTAACCATCAGTGAAATTAAGACAAAACAAAGCTGAAAAGTAGGAAATTTGAACTTATTTCCATACAAAATATATGAAGGTACTCGGGCACTTGGTCGCTCGTCAAAGCAAAGAAATTTGATTGAATTTGCCACGCTAATCTAATTTTTTTATTTAATGAGAATCGATGATAGGGCCTCCAAGTAGGAGTGGCATACTCAAGGTGAGATGGTATAAAATACGAGTAAGGAAATTTTAATGTGGTTTAATGTGAGTAATGAATGTAAATTTCGTATAAAAAATAACACTCACGTCTTTTATTTGATCAACAGTCCCCAGCACATGGCTAGCAATACTAATAAGAGCTTTCATAAATAAAGTGGGGTTTTGTGGTATGCGATAAGTGGTGTCAAAGCATTTTTTAATGTTTTAGGAAAAATGAGATCTAGAGCACCACGACTAAAGACTGTCAATCTCAACTTGAAGATTTGATGTGTCGAAAATTATTGACGAGTAAATTTTCAAGTTATCAGCGTATAACAGAAACTGAGCAAATGAAAAGTAAGCACTAATGTCATTAACGAACAATACGAAAAAGATCTAACCTAGAATACTGCCCTGAGGGAAACCGGATATTCCCCAGAAGGGGTCCAATAAGCACGCCGTCAATAGAGACAGCGCCCCACCTATTACTAGGTATATACCTATGAAATGAGACTTCCAGCTATTAGTCCATAGATGCCGCTAGGAGTACTTTTAAACCTTCCCAAGTGTCTTGTATTTTTCGTTTGTCATCTGTCAACAATATTCAGTTCAGATGTTTGTTACGTTTCATACAACAATGAATTTTTGTCGCCCTTAAAAATGTCGAATTGCGTGCCTTCAAACTACGATTTGCAGACATCGTGAAACCACTTGTGAAATGCTGCTCTCCGGGTTCAAAAGGAAGTATTTTTTGCATCGAATCGTTACGGGTGATGAAAAATGGGTGTATTTCCGTCCGCCCGGCCACAAGCCAAAAACAACGGCCAAACCAAATCGCTTCAGCCGCAAGGCAATGCTGTGTGTTTTCTGGGATCACCGTGGTATGATTTGGTACGAGCTATTAAAACCCGGTGAAACAGTTGACGGTGCACGCTACCAACGACAATTGTCCGATTTAAACAGCGCTATACACCGAAAACGCCCAGAATATGCCGATCGGCATTACAAAGTAATTTTTCTTGATGACAATGCACCGAAACATCGAACAAGAGCAACCCGGGAATTGGTGGAAACGTACGATTGGGAATCGCTGGTGCATGCGGCTTACTCACCAGACTTGGCGCCTTCCGATTACCATTTGTTTGCCTCGATGGGCCACTCACTTTCCGAGCAGCGCTTCAACTCTCACGCAGAAGCCAAAAAATGGCTCGATGATTGGTTTGCGGCCAAAGACGGTCAATTTTTTTGGCGCGGCATCCACAAATTGCCTGAGAGATGGGAAAAATGTGTCGCTGGCAATGGATTTTGAAGATTAAATTTGTAACCATTTTTTGTTAATAAACGTTTGAAATTGAAAAAAAAGTCTCATTTCATAGGTATATACCTACAACTTATGCCATTGCAAAAAGATGGAATGAAAGCCTAGAAAAACTAGTTTATGAATTAGTAACTTATGAGAAACTTTATCTTAAGTTATCGAATGCTTTGGAGACATCTGTGTAGATGCAGTCGACTTGACAGCCAGAAGAAAACGCGAGGTACAGTATTCACTAAAACCTGCAAGGTGCGAAACTGTGGAACGCCCCGTAAGAAAATCATGTTGAGAGAGAAACAAATTTCGGCCTTAACTATGCATTCGAATAACTTAGAAATATTAATAAAAAATATAAAAAACGATGAGAAGCAATTCAGCTTAGTGTTAGACGAGTGGACTTTCAACAAATACTTTGCTCAACATCGAGCTCTTTCGACATATCTCATCAGATATGTACACGCTCAAAATTCGCTCAAAAGTCCGTGTAAATTGAACTATTGTCTTTTATTTTGTTACTACTGAAATAATCTTCACTTTAAATAAAAAAGGTGTATTTTATCATTTGGTGGAAGAGCTTCTCAGACAATATTAATGCAATTTTTTCTACTCGAGTTCTTGAAAAATAATGAATATCTAAATCCCGGGACTAATCCCGCAATTCTGGGAATGCAATAAGTAAATCCCGAAAAAAGTAAAGTCGTTGCAAAATAATGAATATCTAAGTCCCAGTCAAGTGTTGTAAAATAATGAATTTCAAAATCTCGGGACTAGACTCGCAATTTCGGGGTTGGTTAACTGATATCGGAAAAAATTGTATGCCAAATCGAGATATTGTAAGATGCAGTCTATCCAATCTAACCTAACCTAGGGAGAGTGACCTCCATTTGTTTTGTTTTTATCAAGTACGAGACCATAAACTGTATGACTGTCACTATAGCCGGAGCCGTTGTACCATATAAAAGACGATATATACATACATTAGGGCGGGTCGATTTAAAAATCATTGCTCTGTGAAAATCGTATTCTAAGGATTAAAATAAAAAACTTTGCTGAAGGAACCATACCTCTAAAACGAATTCTGATATCCCCCAATTTGGGTCGAACGAAAAATCCCACTTTGACCCATTTAGAGAGCTCCAATCGAGTCCAAATGTATGACCGACCCCCACTAACTTTGCACGGCCGATCCACCCATGCCAGTGGCACACCCCCTGGAACTTCCCTGGGGGGTTCCCCATACAATCATTTCAAAATATCACCATTTTTGGCCTTTACATGAGAAAAGAAACTAAAAAGTTCGACCCAAATTGGGGGACATCAGAATTCGTTTTAGGGGTATGGTTCCTTCTGCAAAGTTTCTTATTTTGATCCCTAGAATATGATTTTCACAGAGCAATGGGCGATTTTTTTGCCTCCCCACAAATCGACCCGGCCTAACATACATACATATATAAGTATCTAAGTAAAAAGCGTAGATAAAAATGTACGAAATAAAAAACGAAATGTCAAATATCATTTTAGATGCAGACAGGCATTTGTTGTCTTTGACCTAAGCGCCACTAAATGCACTTATCAAATGTCCTTGCCACAAACTCAATATAAATTCTGGCTACATAGATACATTTATTGTCTGTGCTTTTGTTAAGAGCCCCAAGTATTTATACTAACTTGCCATTGCATAGGGCGGAAAATGTATAAAAATATCTGATTGTGTGTAAGTACAAAGTTGTAGTCTCAATCGAAGAGCAAACGAAATATATAATAATAAATGCAAATTTTGGGTCAGTTGAGCGAATCGTAGCAGAGCTTGGCAGAACAAAGCAAAAAGCGAAAATAATACCAGTACTAATAAACACAAAAATATTGCACAATAATACTTTCACTCTCACTTTCGTAGCACTTTTGCCACTCAATCGAAAAAACTTAACTAAACCCTACTCATTCCAATAAATTTGCATTCTTCTGTAGGCAACACTTTGACTTTGCTCACCCAAAGTGTGTCAAGCTCGCTCTTGCTCTCCATCGCTCTTGGTCTTGTTTTCATTCTCCTACATCTCTCATCACTGCCTCTTTGAGTACATTTTTTTTTTGCTTACGATTTAGCATTAAGGTTCTGACACACGATAGGATTTCTTATTTTTTCAGACGTATAGCAAAAATATGGCATACGAACCCTGAGGTTAGGATAAATTTTTGCACCACAGAAGTAACAGTCCCAATCACGATGTTTTCAGGATTTCAACTCTCTGTGCTGCGCGAGATCTTCAAATATTATTTTTTTTTTTTCAAATCCTATCCCTTCCTTCCTCAAGAGAGTAGAAGGTCCATACTCTCACTGTCTTTTGTGTTTAGTGTAATTAAAGAAGAAATGGACTGTCCATCCCAATCGCGTATGTTAATAAGTCTACAGAATCTCTACGCAACACTTACCCATTTCATTTCGAATTGCTGAAGGGAGTATTCTGGTCTAGACGCCTTAATTTTAGGTATTTTTAAAACTAGGATATAAAAAATGAAAAGCATTTTTACTATCAATTTTTTTTATTGTTTTTATTAATATTGGAAGAGTATACAAAAAATTAATAAAAAAATCGTGGAATTACTGACCGGCGGAGTGGGGATACATAAAAAACGGTGCTCAATGGATGACATGTTACCAACCCTACTAAAACAAACAAATAAAAAAAATCTCCATTAGTTAGGATGTCGCTATCGGATAAGGCAAAATCAAAGAAAAATAAATTCACAAAATGACGTCAACTTGAAAAAAAAAGTTTTTTTACCCTCTCTTTTTTACCGATGTATACTAAAAAATTCTAATCAAACTTCAAAGCGATCGGTCACGTAGAGCTTGAGATATCATGACTACCATCGCAAAAAAAGTAGTTTCGAGAAAATCGCGATTGAAGTTTGTTCAACAATTCCAATAGAATAACTTGGATCATAACATTTATTACTCACTCACTCTGGATAAATCGGCGATATATTTCCAGGTATATATTACAGAAGTATAAAGTGTATACGGGTGGCTGATGAATTTTGCTACATTAAGAAACTCAAATAACTTTTTTTTTAGTGTATGGAATTCATTTATTTTTTTTTCAAGTTGAAGGTCATTAAATTTTAGTTTTAGTTTTAAAAATAATTGAATTTAAATGCTCGTTGACACAAGTGCGGCATCTTAGTAAAAAGTTGTTCATTGCTGCTTTGAGAGTTGCGACAGGAATAGCCGCAATTGGATTGTTTTAGTTCATCCAAATTTGTTGGCTTTGTTTTATAAACTTCTTGTTTACATAAACCCCACAAGAAAAAGTCAGGTGCAGTAAGGTCAGGCGACCTGGGGGGCCAACGAAATTCGGAGTTTCTTGAAATCAGTTTATTGGGAAATTTTCGTCGCAACTCTGTCATAACAGTCTGGGCTATGTGAGACGTTGCCCCATCTTGTTGAAACCACACAGAGTTGAAAGGAATTCTCTTTCGGCGTAGTTCTGGATAGAAAAATTCTTTCAGCATTTTCAAATAACGGTCTCCAGTAACCGTAACGGTGTAACCATTTTCTTCAAAAAAATAAGGCCCGACAATACAGCGTGAAGAAACCGCACACCACACTGTCACGCGAAGAGGATGCAATTCCGTCTCGTGGAGTATCTGTGGGTTAGAAGTACTCCATATTCGACAATTTTGTTTGTTCACATTGCCGTTTAAATCGAAATGGGCCTCATCAGACATGAAAAGGCAGTTTAACATGTTTTGGTCTTCTTCCACCATTTGCAGGATCTTCTGGCAAAATTCCAAGCGAATCGGCAAGTTTGCTGCATTCAGTTTGTTAACCATTTGAATTTTGTAGGGAAATAAGTCTAAGTCTTGGTGCATTATTGTTTGCAAAGACTGTCGACTGACGCCAAGTTGAGCAGATAAGCTTCTTGTTGAAACCCTTGGATTGCTTTGTATAGCTGCAGCTACAGCAGTGATCGTTTCCTCCGTCCGAACTGGTGGGTTTCGATGATAAGGCCTTCTTGCGACTGTTCCTTGCTCAGCAAAATTATTCACCAGTCTCATTATGGTCCATCTGCTCGGGGGATCGCCGCCAAACATCCGCCTGTACTCTCTTTGTACCAAAACTGCGGACTCCAGTGCGTGATAGCGGCGGACTATCCAAATTATTGTTTGCGTGTCCCAGTTATCCATTTTAATAAATTTTAAAGATCAATCTGCAAATTAAAATAAAAATGGAACAGATAACTTAAAAAGAAAAAAAGTTATTCAATTTTTTTGGTAGCGGCTTTCATCAGCCACCCTGTACCTTCCGCTCAAATATGAACGAGACGTTATCAATAAAACGGTCCGCGGATGACATATGGCAAAAATAAATTTTTTGTTTTTTGTTAGGACTGTTATAAGCTTACATGGCAAATTTCAGCGTGATATCTCACATAGTTTGTTTTCTGTGCTACTGTCAACAAGTCAAGCTCGAGTGTGTTCTTCGAATTCTCTTTTATGACTTCAATTGTCTCAAAATGTTTTCCAGCGGCAACTTGAGCTTGGGGAACAGGAAAAAGTTACATGGAGCCATATCAGGCGAATACGGTGCTTGTGGAACGATATTAACATTATTTTTGTTCAAATAATCGCGAACAAGACGTGATGTGTGAGCTGGTGCATTATCGTGATGCAAGAACCATGACTTGTTGTCCCATAATTCCTTCCTTTTAAGACGAATGTTCTCGCGCAAATGCTTTAAAACGTCTAAATAATATTCAGCGTTAACCGATTTTGCGATTTGTGCGATTTTCAAGCACAATTTCCTTTATTTTTCCGATGTTTTCGTCGTTTACTGATGTTGCTGGACGACGTTCATGAGGCAAGTTTTCAACCGATGTACGGCCCTCTTTGAACGATTTGTACCACTGAAAAACACGTGCACGCGATAGAGTAGAGTCCCCATCGGTTGTCTGCAACATTTTTAAGGCGTCTGAAGCCGTAGTTTTGTTGGAATAACAAAATTTCAAACAAATTTTTTGTTCAACTTGAATTTCCATCGTTAAATTCAAAGAACACACTCGAGCTTGACTTGTTTACAGTAGCACAGAAAACAAACTATGTGATATATCACGCTGAAATTTGCCATGTAAGCTTATAACAGTCCTACCAAAAAACAAAAAAATTATTTTTGCCATATATCATCCGCGGACCGTTTTATTAATAACATCTCGTTCATAATTGAGCAGAAGGTATATTAAAATTATTTTGGGCTTTCGAAATATTTTTTTGCAAATATTAAAAACTCTGTAAATATTAAAATATATTTATCCATTAATATAAAAGGCGTTTCTCCTTTAGTATTAAAAAAAATTAAATATTAAAAATATTTTTTCCTTAAATATTAAAAATATGTTCTTCCATAAAATTTACTGAAAGATGTTTTCCGTAAATATTAAAACTATTTTGGGTTTTAAAAATATTTTTTCGTAAATATTAAAAATTCGGTAAATATTAAATATATTTTCCAATTACTACAATATTAAAAGTATTTTCCCTTAAATATTAAAAAAATATAATAATATTTAATGTTTAAATAAAAATAAAATAATAAATAATTATCAAAAACTGATTTTTTTAATATTAAACATACTTTTCTCCTCAAATATTAAAAAGTATATTAGATATTAAAAATATTTTTTTTTTCTAAAACAGAATTTTCCTAAAAAAATATTTTTCTAAAAATTTTTGTAAAATATTTTTTTTTCTAAAACAGATTTTTCCTTAAAAATGTATTAAAAAAATATAATAATATTTAATGTTTAAATAAAAATAAAACAATAAATAATTATCAAAAACTGATTTTTTTTAATATATATTAAACATACTTTTCTCTTCAAATATTAAAAAATAGATATTAGAAATGTTTTTTTTTTTCTAAAACAGAATTTTCCTTAAAACATATTTTTCTAAAATTTTTTTTAAAACATTTCTTTTTCTAAAACAGATTTTTCCTTAAAAATTATTTTTGGTGTTAGACTTGAAATATACAAAAACGAATTAGTTTTTCCATTTGTTTCGCGTTCTGATATCTCAGTTGGAATATGCAAGAACTACTTTTATGGTAATCGCAGGCGAAATTTTAATTTGTTTACCTTTAAACCTTGAATTAAAATTCGTATAACGTATTTCGTTCCATTTCAGATAATTATTGCTCTTCTTTCTAAAAAATTGACTTCGTGTGTTAGCACCTTAAATTTTAATATTTTTTTCATTCCTTACTATTCCATTTCATTTTTATTTAGTATCGTCGCTCGAACTAAATTTGCTACTAAGATCTTCAAAAGCTTTGGATAACAATCGGTGTGTTATTTTTTGGTATTTTTATTTATTTTGTGTGCATCTTAAATAATGCAGAAAGCTATTTCACGCTCTACTGAAACACTTTTGAAATATTTTATAAATAATTTTTCGAAAATTGTTGGACACCAGTTTTCGATTTATTTTTGTTTTATTTGGAAAGTGGCATTTTTGTAATATATATCAAGAACTCTTTTTTTTTTTTTGAGCTTTAACGGAATATCTAATCTTAAGCTGGTTTTATTTTTTTTTTAAGTGCAACCAAATCCCTTTGATATAAGTGTAAAATGCAAAGCTGGAGGTTTACTTATCCAAAGTGTTTGAGCTTTGCGATTCAATTTTATTTTTACCTTTTAGCATAGAAAGTACTCATTCCCAAATAATACGGCTAATATCAGCAATACAAACTGCACAGAGATAGTAGTACAAGCATAAACACAAACATAAAATGCACTTTAAATCCCAATGTGACGCCGCTAACTCAACCTTAGTAAGACACTTATAGACTCCGTGATAAAACCTTAAAGGTCCCTGATTGTCTCTTGTCTGATTACTGTGGCCCGGTAACATTGAGGGTAACTGTAACGCGGTTGAGTTAGTTGGACTGGGCACTACGCTCCAAATTACTCAAGGCAAAGTTGATATGCCAACGCCTTTGGCAACATGTAAGCTGCAAATAGATAAATACAGCTTAAGCACTGCCAACAATCGCTGGAGACAGTTACATACCTGTAGCATTAGTAGACGGACATGGCCAGAATGGAATATGGGCCGCTACCTAAGTTTGACAGGAAAGGCTTAAGATTATTAATAGGAAACTGAGCACTGTTTTATAGGAAGGGGATGTATAATTGGGGCACCATATTTTGACTTGTGCAGTTGCTATGAGGAATTGGAAGAGAAAGAGAGAGTTGAATACCTTCTATGTGGGTGCAGAAGACAGAAGGACAGCAACGCGGATGTTGCAGATATAAAATTAGCTACACTAACTAAATTTATAAAGTCCACAGGATGGTTTAAAGAAGACCAAGTGGAGTAAGGATGCGATAGTTCCGGTGGTATCACAAGGCGGCTCTATTTGGCTTTGGTGCGTCGTAAGACAGCCACTTTACTTAACTTATTATACGAAGAATAGTTTTGTAAAATACTTTACCCATTAACTCCCTAAAAACGGGATTATTCTAACCCTAACCTAGCGTAGTACACATAACAGAAGTGAAACTTTCAAGGCAGACAAAGAAAGAGGGAGAGATCCGAGAGAGAATGAGAGAGAGAGAGAGATCCGAGAGAGAATGAGAGAGAGAGAGAGAGAGAGAAATAATATATATCTAAATAAATTCACAACATTTGCAGAGAATACAAATAGGCAAAATTTATAAAAACCGGAGACGGGTCGACCGGTGTAGGTAAACGCCGGACACAAACCATGGCAAAAACGCGCACTACTTCGAGCGTTTACCACCCGCACAAACGCAGCGATTCTATGATCGAGAAACGGCACAAATTACCGCAAGGCAATACCAATAAAGCCGTCGCCGGAATGGATAGCACTTTATAGTACGCACAATCACTAGCCAGGAAACGGAAATAAGCGCCAAAAAAGTAGGCACCAAAAAAAAACGCCAAAAAAATTGGGACCAAAAAACGCCCCAAACAGTAGGCACCAAGGAAATATAACGACAAAAAGTAGGCACCAAGTAAATATAACGCCAAAAAGTAGGCACCAAAAATATATTTCCTCCAAGTTTGCACGTACGAACAAGCGCCAAAAAGTAGGCAGTGCTATTTCTCACTAGAAATTGGCAACCACAAGGAAAAACTCAGGAAAAATAGCCTAAAGTGTATCTAAGATTTATATAAGGTATAGCTCTCTCTCTCTCTCCTTTTCCTTTACGTTACATCTTTTCTCTCTCTCGTGGAACGAAAATGCCCAAAACGTTGCATGGCCTTGAAATTTTACTCTCCATTCTCGCTCGTTCATCGACGCTTAAGAAGTTTCACTTCAAAAATATGTTGTAAGGTCGCAAGAGGGTTAAATGTGCTAGGAAATTATGCACCGAAAAATTTCACTACGGGATTTCTCAGATAAAATCCTTATAACGATAACATAAACGTCTACAGAAACTAAAATAGCAAATAGTTGCCCAATTCTCCTTAAATTATGCAACAGTTTTTAATATTTTTTTTAATAGAAATGAAAAAAGCTGCGTATTGAAAAATAGTTGGGGTTTTTTTTTTAATATTTTTGCCTAATGATATCACTCTAAATTGATTTTATTCCTCCCCCAGACAGTCAACCTCAAACTATTGAAAGTGTTCCGTGTCCTCAAGATATGGTAACCTGATACACTAATTAAACTATGTAGCTGAACTATCGCTTTCACTCTCATATTTTTCCTGCAGATAATACGTTTTAAGAGCGTGCAAACTATGCCAAGATAATGATGGTCATACTAGCGTCATCTGTGTGTGAATTCTGTAATTCCTGGCATAGAAATAGAGAAGGTCGCCCACGCACTGCAATGAATCTGCGAAAATGCAAATATTATTTTCGCTAATGTCATAAGAAGTCAAGAAAAAAAACTGCCATGTCAAATAACGAAAACAAAGTTGCGAATAATAAAATGTTGTGAATGCAGAAATTGTTGTTAAATATTTCGTTATGCATTACATTTGGGACTTTTCCGCAAAACAAAAAAAAAAAATGGTGTGCCATTGATAAGCGTCCAAGTATGGCAGTATGTAAGTATGAAAGTATGTAAGTAAGCGCGCTCACACTCACACGCATGGCTATTTTTTCTTCTTCTTCTTCATACTTATTTTTTTATATATTTTTACCACACTTTCAAGCATTTCTGCTATGCCGACAGCTCGTTGGCGAAGAATGCAAAGTACGCAAATATGCACATAAGCACACATGCACGCACGCACACATGCACATATTTGCATACAAGTGCGATTACATTGTAACGCGAACAGCTTGAAAATTGTTAAAAAGCGAAAATGGAAAATTATGCAAATTTTCAATAAAAAACGCAAAGGTATCGATTTTTTTTTATCATAAAAAGATGTTGAGTCAAAAATAAGAAAACAAGACTCAAAACTGGACGATGAAAAAAGTACAAAGGTACAAAGTAAATTATCAAAGGAAAGTCAATTTCCATAGCCGTGTGCACCATTGCTTGTGCGGTGAAGTGTGACTGTTGCTCATATTTTCATACATTCCTGCACTTATGATGAGTAATGTGTCAATTTTTTTTTATTTTAAGTTGTTTATTGTAAGGATATTTGTGTATCAAAGGAAAATAGGTCAATCAGTGACGTTATTTCTTACGGTAAATTTCACACAATCATTAAGGTTTCTGTCTTTATCAATCAAGCAGAGCGTTGCGTTGGTTTGCAGCCTCAACTTAAATTTCATGCCAAGCAAATTATTTCCTATTGAGGGTAATAAGCGGAAATCTAAAGGGGTGCAATCAGGCGAATACTTGGAATGTGCGAACGAATGCCATGCAGCTCCTATATACGATATAATCGCATTTGGACGGTATTTGTAGTGAGGGAAGACAACTTATTTCTTCATTTACTTAAAAAATTGCAATAGAAATTTCCAAAAAATCCTATTAGTTAAGCTCACCAAAGTATGCAAAGGAAGGCTGGCATAATGCTCTACTCGCTGAATTTTCTTCTCATCTCTTCAGCTGCAAAAAAATGTATTAGAATAAAAACCCAGCCATTTATTAATGCCCCAACTATTAGGAAGTGTCCTATAATGATATTCACCACCCTACCAGGTGAAGTGAGATAAGAAAAAAAAATTAAGGAAAAACACTTGTCTCCTTCCTATTTTTTAACAGGCAACCTTGGTGTGAGTTTGACAGGCAGTCAAGTGTGTGATGGTGTGAGTGCTTGGTCGTTTTGCTTAAGCGTATTCGCGGGGTTGCTGTACCACATTTGAATTTTTATGGTAACATTAAACATAATAGAAAAAAAATATAGTTGGAGTCGTGTTAAACATAGTTGGTGGTACATGACCTGGCGAGTTTTAATAAACAGTTTAAACTTTTGTCAGCAATATCCTTCAGAGATGAAGAGTGTACCGATTCCTGGCAGTTGTAACGAGTTCTGCTTAGAGCAGGGCAGTGAAAACGAAGGTGTTCTAACGTAGCGCTTACTTCTTCGCATAAGTGACACGCGTCGCTCTGGACCAATCCCATTTTAGCGGCGTGATATGTAATGAGACAATGTCTCGGCAGAACTCCAACCAATATTTTACATCTTCCACTTCCTATGAAGTGATACTCGTAGAATGAAGTTAGTTGTTTCATCATTATCAACATTATAGGATTACAGTTTGGGGTGAATCATTGCTTCCGTTACAATTCGCCTCCATGTCACTCGGTCATCAGCTTTTCGCTCGATATCAGATATGCCCATAGCGCCAAAATCGTCCTTCAATATCATCTCTCCATCGTTTTCTCGGAGGACCTCTTCTACTGTCGCCTTATGGTTTTGTTTCGACGATCTTTGTTAGAGTTATATCGTTGCTCATTTGTAAAATGTGATCGTACCATCAAGTGCTTTTCGCTTTCCTGATTACATTTGCACCCCTGATAAGTGTGTCTAATTCGTCTTTGTACCGTATGCGGTAACTGACGTCTTCACGTCGTACAGGTTCATATATTTTTCTCATAACCTTCTTTTCAGAACAATTTAACTGATCGATTTCTTTGGCTTTCAGTACCCAGACGTCGCACCCTTATGTGAGTGTGGGTCTTAAGACAGTTTTATGACAGTTTTGGAAATTCGATCCGTGGCCTGATTGTTGTTGGAAGCGTTTCAATAATCACCAATTCTGAGATGAAGTTACTAGTCTGAATTTCAGCCCCTTTCGAGAATTCTCACTTAGTATCTTTTGGTCTCCTTCTTTCTATTGAAGTTTCTCTTTTTCTTTAGAGGTATTCAATCTCCGATCAGGCTTAGCAGCATACCCACGAGCAGGCGAAACTGGGGAGATTGGGATTGATGGGTGAGAGACTTCATTGTGTTAGGTCTGTCATCGAGTTACACTTCGTTTCCCTTTGTGATGCCAAGTTAGTTGTTTTTGTGGCATTATTTTGGCAATCCTGTGAGAGGATGAGTTAGTTCCTCGTCTAGTTTTTCAAAACTGAGAGTGAGGGATATATGTTCAATGTGCTCATAATACGCAAGTAAGTGTCTCTCATTTCCCGCTATTTAGGCGTATAAGTAAAGCACCGACGCCCACAGATATACCGGGGGAAGTTTAGGTCTGCTTTACTTGGTATGAGTAACTGGTGAAAATTTGCAAAAAATAGAGGCAAATGGCGAACTTTTTGTTTTCGCTCTCAATCGACGAAAGCTTCAAGTACCAAATAAGACGTTTACGAGCGGTGCCTTTTATATGTCGGGATTAGAGAACAAAAACAAATTTTAATAATCGAAAATCGCTTTATTGTTTTTCAAAATATTCTCCATGAAGATCTATACACTTTTGCATGCATTTGAACCAATTGTCGAAGCATTCTTGCCACTCTGAATGAGATACCTCCAAAACATGCATTCTGAATGCCGCAACCGCTTCTTCAGGTGTCGAAAAACGTTGACCTCTCAGTTTGTTTTTTACGTACGGGAATAAAAAGAAGTCATTCGGTGCCAAGTCAGGACTATACGGCGGATGACCCATTAATTCGATGTTTTGGGTGCTCAAAAATGCAGTTGTTTGAGCCGATGTGTGAGAGCTCGCATTGTCCTGGTGAAGAGTGATCCGTCTTTGGCGATTGGTTTTCCTAATTTCTTGGAAGACAACTGGCAAACAAATGGTTGTGTACCACTCAGAATTTACTGTTTTGTGTTGATCTAGTGGTACGGTTGCGACATGTCCAGTTTTTCCGAAAAAACAGGCGACCATTTGCTTGGAAGTGCTTCGTGCGCGAACAACTCCTGTTGGGTTTGGCTCATCTTGAAACACCCATACAGTCGACTGCTGTTTACTTTCGGGCTCATACGCGTAAATCCATGATTCATCACCTGTCACGATGTCATAGACGTGTTTCGAAGCCCCACGATCGTATTTTTTGAGCATTTCCTTCGACCAATCGACACGAGCCTTTTTTTGGGCGATTGACAAATTGTGTGGGATCCAACGCGAACAAATTTTTGTGACAGTCAAATGTTTATGCAATATTGAATGTATGCTGGTCCCACTAATGCCTCAGATTGTCTCAATCTCACGATAGGTCACATGCCGATCTTGCAATATCAGTTCGCGCACAGCATCAATGGTTTTCGGAACAACAACTGATTTTGGACGATCTTCACGAAATTCGTCTTGGAGTGAACTACCACAACGATTGAATTCACCATACCATCGATAAACACTGGTCCTTGATGGAGCTTCATCGCCAAAAAATGAATTAAGCTCATCCATGCAATGTTGCTGAGTTAATCTACGTCGAAAGTTGTAAAAAATAATCGCGCGGAAATGTTCACGATTTAATTCCATTTTTGTACCGAGATGAATCTTTAAGTTACTGTAAACAACACAAATAGCACTGGTATTTCAAAACGTTCTGAGTACGTAAAAGCCAAAAAATGTCAAACTTTGCGATACAGCTGTCAGTTGCCAGATTGCAACACCAGGGTTGCCAAATCCTGCCAAATAAAAGGCACTCCTCGTAATACTAAATAAAAACGGAGCATTTTCTTAAAAACTTCATTTAGATTTGTGCAAAAAGTTATTTGGGTTAAAAAAAAAATGTCTGACATATCCGTTTTACGGTGAGTTGTTGTGGTTGCCAAATCAGATCACAGAATAAGTGCACGGACATGCCAAGTTGAAAGGGAAGTAGTGCTTTATCAGATATTTCCTCTGTGTATCATCTGTCAAAAAATAAGAAAACCCATACAAGAAAAATTTGATAAGTTTAACTGAATTCCCATCATCAAATGCAATTTAATTCAAATTTCTCCCTTTAAAATACCCAACACCACAAAGGAAATAACCAAAGCTTCATGCAAAAGAATGCATCAAAAGTGTTGACAATGGGGGGTCAAAGGGACCATTTCTCATGTATGTATGTATTAGTGTACAAGCACTCAATGTGAAGAGATGTATGTTCGTGTACCCACAGGCCTTACACTTTAATTTCCCGCTGTCAGTGTGTGATTGGATGTTGTGCAGATGTATGTGTTTAGTTTCATATGTGGCAAAAAGGCATTTGAAGAAGTAAGAGTTCTAGCGGAAATGGATAGCTGAGGTACACCAATAACTCAACGCAGACAAACGTGTTTACATACATGAGCTACGTGTGCCTTTCAGTCCATGCGTGAGTAGGTTTAGTGCTGGTGCCGCTTGGCGAGAAATTCTCATATGTGCAAAAACTGCAGAAGGATAAAAAATTTGATGTTGGTATGTAGTCTAAGCTCACAGCCACATATGCGTGCACCACTTACAAACACCCTCAGACATCGTATATCTGTAGTCATGTGGAAAAGCAAATGCAGCCGTGGACCTGTTATTGCACTTAGGTGACCAGTGTAAGCTCAGCCGAAACATAATGGCTCAAACTATTTTTTTGGAGTTACTACTCGTAGCCTACGAAAGTGAAATAGGCTAAATTTCGAGCTATGGTGTCCATTTTGATTGTTATACGCTTTTTGTTGCTATTGTTACCAAAAAAATTGTCCACTCTGTCATCATGGGCGCACCACAATCGGCTAAAGTCGTGCCACAACATGGATTCAGCCAACCAAATTCGCACCTTTATTTGTATAGTGTGTCACGGTAGCGATCATGAGAAAAATTTGTGTGAAGAAAAAAAGCAGAGGAAAATAAGGAAAAATATGACTATTTTTATTCCAAACAAAATCGATTTTTTTTTAAATATGTAGAATTTTTTGACAAGTATTTAATTTTTTTTTTGTTAGTGCTTTCTTTTTCCACGTACCGACAAAAACATCGATGTATTATACTTTAAAAATTATGCATTTTTCCCCAATTACCTTGCAAAAATACTTCAGGCGTAGGAGTGTATGGAGGAATTTCTGTCCAAAGGGCCTAATGCACAATTTTGCATGATTTTCCAAGTATCAAACGCACCATCTATGCCCTTTTTAGGAATGTGGTATGGAATGCCGTTCACAGCAAATTTTTTTAAATGTTATTCCTCCAGTTGCTTGCATTCTTTATTGCATTGTTTTTTTGTGTTTTTTTTTTTCTTCGTTTGAAAAGAAATTTTTAATTCTTTGTGACAAAGTCAAGCATGAATTTTTAAACTTTCAAATCTATTTTTACACCTGCAACAAAATAAAACCAGATTTTTGAGGACGAATTTTGAGCTCCTTGAGAACAAATTCAAAACGTTTTTGCACCTGAATCAAAGTAAAACAAAAACTATTCATATTTCCAAAGGTCTTCTCTTTCATTCGGTGCCCAAGTCAATATACCAGGTGAAGTTTAAATTTTTATTAGCTTTTTTACTTTTCTAAACCTTGCAAAGCATAAGGTTTTTATTTTAAATTTAAAACTAATTTTTACTTGAATGTAATTTACCATTTTAAATTCTTTTACTGTTCCATTTGAAATTTTAATTTTGATTTCATTTTCTATTTTATATTTTTTTTTAGTTATAAATTTAATTTTAGTGTTAAAGTTTATTGAAATATTAATTTTAATTTTAATTAAAACTGAATTTTTTTACTTCAAATTTAAATTTTATTATTAATTTTTTAAATTTAAATTTATTTTTGTTTAAATTTTTCTAACTTTAATTCCAAAACTAGTTCATATTTTAATTGAAATTATAGTTTTTGGTTTTAACCCTCAAGGGACACAGTACTTATGCGATAGAAAACGAAAGGCCCCAATACGGGTATATGAAAATAAGTCAGTTTTCATTTCATTATGATTATGCGGACTATGAGGATGATGAAGAAGACGATGAAGAAGAAGAAGTGGAAGAAAATAATGAATTACCTGCTAGTGGCGAAAAATTTGTTGCACGTGATGGTACTGAGTGGATGAAAGAACCAAATGTAAGTCGTCAGGTACTCAGACAAAATATTATAAGAGAACGTTCTGGACCAGCTAGATGCTCTGAAATGGTGTCAATAGAGCAAACATTCAAATGTTTCATGAACGTTGAAATGGCTGATATAATTATGCGCCACACAAATAAGTTAGCAAAAGAAACTTATAATGCTTACAAAAATGCGCATCCAAACACAACTCCTAAGTCATGGACGCCTGTGTCAATAACAGAGCTGTATGCATTTTTTGGCATACTTATTATGACGGGTGCAAACCATAGCAATGGAGAACATGTTCGAGATTTATGGAGCGCCAAAAACTATCCTTTATATCGCGCCACAATGGGACTCAACCGTTTCTGTTCGATATTGCGGTTCCTAAGATTTGACGATAAAAACACTCGTGCAACACGCTTACTAACTGATAAAGCAGCACCGATCAGTGAGTTGTGGACGATGATGAACAATAATCTTGCTGCACATTACAAGCCCAGCTCATGCTTGACGATTGATGAACAATTATTTCCTTACCGTGGACGCACACGGTTTACGCAGTACATACCGTCAAAACCTGCTAAATATGGTGTCAAGGTTTGGTGGATTTGCGATGCCACAAATGCATATCCACTGCATGGACAAATATATACTGGCCAAGCAGAAACTGGTAGGGAAACGAACCAAGGCGAACGAGTGGTGAAGGATTTTTCTGCCAAATACCAAGGAAGTGGCCGAAACATTACAATGGACAATTTTTTTACGACCTTGCCAGTTGCAGACCTGCTTCTCACCTGGAAACTCACGATCGTTGGAACTTTGCGCAAAAACAAATCATATATTCCTCAAGAAATGAAGCAGAACAAAAACAGGACAATTGGTTCAACGACATTTGGCTTCAAAAATAATGTGACAATGTGCTCTTATGTTCCCAAAAAAACAAAGCAGTAATTTTGCTTTCGACCATGCATAATGATGCTGAAATAGCTGACAGTGGGAAATCTGAAATAATTGAATATTATAATCGTACCAAAGGTGGTGTTGATCGAATGGACCAAATGTTTGCGGAATATCCAACACAAAGACAAACAAAACGATGGCCACTAGCGATGTTCTTCAACATGTTGGACATTACAGCTCTTGCAGCCTACATTGCCTACGATTTGAATAACCCTATGTTGCCTTGGAGAACAAACAACAAGCGTAAGCAGATCCTGCGCAGCTTGGCTGAAGCATTGTGTATGCCCATTATTGAAGCCAGAGCCATAAATCGTCAAGTGACGCGAAATTTTTCGACTAAAATTGCTATTGAAGCATATTTCAACCGACCGCTGGAATCAATGGTGTCAACAGCAGCATCAACATCTGCCGCAGCGCGCACGCTAAAACCTGTGTCCGGATCTTGCTATTTATGTTACGCACAAGAGGAAAAACGCCGTAGAAAAACCAGAAAGCTGTGCGTCAAATGTAAGAAGCCAATGTGTCACATCAACAAATTGCTCTATTTGCCATGATTTTCCATAGATATAAGCATTTTTATAATTTTTATAATAAAAGCCAATAATATAATGTGTGAAATGAATATTTTTAATTTTTCAAATAAAAAAATAATATAAAAAATGTTTTTTTTTGATTATTATGAAGATTTTTACTATTGGGGTACAAACGTATCCCGGGTGTGTGTTTACGTATGTAATGTGTTTGGAAGGCTGTAGCTCTTGAACCAATGGTCCGATCTGGTTCAAATTTTGAATTTGAACTCAAAACTAAATAATCTTCCCGAAGTTAGCGGTATAGAGGTATAGCGGTTCAAAAGTTACAACACTTCAAAGTTGAAGTGGATACATTTGTACCCGGGTGTGTGTTCTAGGGTTAAAGTTATTCAGGCTTATTATGAAAACGGGCGTTCAAATCAAAATGCATATCACAGAAAATCATCTTCAGTGATGAGGCACATTTTCACCTCAGTTGATTCGTCAAAAAGCAGAATTGCAGCATTTGGGCGAATGATAATGCAAGAGTGATTGCCGAAAAACCAATGCACCCACAAAGAGTGACTGTTTGGTGCGGTGTATGGGCCGGCGGCTTCATTGAGCCGTATTTCTTCCAAAATGAGGCCGGTCAGGCAGTTACTGTGAATAGTGTTCGCTATCGTGAGATCATAACGAACTTTTTATGGCCCGAATTGGAAGACGTGGATGTGGACGACATGTGGTTTCAACAGGACGGTGCCACTTGTCACACAGCTAACGAAACAATGGCTCTTTTGAGCAAAAAATTTGATGGCCGGTGATGTCAATTGACCGCCAAGGTCATGTGATTTGACACCGTTGGACATCGTTCTTTGGGGTTATTTGAAAGAAAAGGTGTACGTCGATAAGCCAGCAACAATTCAAGAGCTAAAGGATGGGATAATTCGGCACATTAACGGCATAGAACCTCAATTATTCCTCAGCGCCATCGAAAATTTGGACCATCGGATAGTGGTGTGCCGCCGAGACCGCGGCGGCTATTTGGCTAATATTTTATTTTATGCGTAATCGAACTATACCAGTAATATCATAATGAAGATGAATGCCAATAATTATCATCATTATTGAAAACAATACCGGCCCTTGAAACTTAACCACCCTTTATTACAAAAAAAGCTTTCGGCCGTTAAGGGTTAACTTTCGGTTACTGATTCAAATTATAGTTTTAAATGTTTGTATATTTTTAAATATTTTTGAATTATTTTACTTTGAATTATTATATAATACTAATTTTTGCTTTTAGTTTAATTTTTTATTTTTATTTTAAGTCTAAAACTAACTACCAATTTAATTGTTATTATAATTTGGTCGCTGTTTCAATTTTAATTTTAACACTAATATTATTGTAGTTTAAACTTTAATATTAACTTAAATTGATTTTTAGTTTTCATTCTTTTAGTTTTAGTTTAAATTTTTAAATTTTTTGGTTTTAATTTTTTTAATTTTAATTTGATTTTAATTTCATTTTTATTTTAATTTTAATTTTAATTTTAACTTTATTTTTAATTTTAATTTTAATTCTAATTTTAATTTTAATTTTAATTTTAATTTTAATTTTATTTTTAATTTTAATTTTAATTTTAATTTTAATTTTAATTTTTATTTTAATTTCAATTTCAATTTCAATTTTATTTTTAATTTTAATTTTAGTTCTTATTTTAATTTTGATTTGGATTTTAATTTTAGCTTTAATTTTAATTTTAATTTTAATTTTAATTTTAATTTTAATTTTAATTTTAATTTTAATTTTAATTTTAATTTTAGTTTTAGTTTTAATTTTAATTTTAATTTTAATTTTAATTTTAATTTTAATTTTAATTTTAGTTTTAGTTTTAATTTTAATTTTAATTTTAATTTTAATTTTAATTTTAATTTTAATTTTAATTTTAATTTTAATTTTAATTTTAATTTTAATTTTAATTTTAATTTTAATTTTAATTTTAATTTTAATTTTAATTGTAATTTTAATTGTAATTTTAATTGCAACTTTAATTTGAATTTGAATTTTAATATTTTATTTAAATATAAATTTTAATTTTAGTTCTTATTTTAATCTTGATTTTTATTTTATTTTAATTTAGATGTAATTCTTTGGCCTTAATTAATTTTTCTTGGTTTTAATTTTTTTTTTAAGCATTCAACGCGTTGTAAAGTGTTATATCTCGAAGCTCTAGTTTGGTTAATAGTAATGAAAATAACTGCGGGTTCAAATTTGCCTTTTAACATTCTTTACTTTTCCCCCTTTTTTTCATTTTCCTCTCCAATTTAAATTTGTAACAAAAAGAAAATAATACTAAAGTTATATGCAGCAATGCACATAAATATTATATTTCAATGCAATGAACTGGTACTTTCACTCAGCCGTCTGGTTACTATAAAAGGCGATTTTATCAAACCACTAGTAGCTGATGCCTCGAAAGCTGTTTTGAATCTTTAGTTTGGCGGAACTCAAAAAAATCTAAAAATAAATTTCAAAGGACTATTATAGTTGTTGTTACAGCAAAACAATTCCTCTTAATAATCTGCTTAAAATGCTGGACAACAGGCCATCCGTAGCCAATTACAAACCCGGGAGCGACTTATTACCTTCCTTTGGAGGAAAATTATTAGCAAGTACGAAAATAATCGACTCGAAGAATAGTTTCGCAGCTCACTGTGACATACGCCATCCAAATGACTGTGAATTCATATCGTTTCGTGTCGTGCCGTACATGAACCATGACACATACACGCACACACGCACAGTCAACGTAACAAATGACTAAAAAAAGTTCCTTTGCTCAGTGCGTAGAAAAAGTTAAATAAGAAATGGTGTTTTTTAGTTTTTAGTTGCTTTTCTCATTCAAAAAACTTTTTAGCATATTAGCCAGCTTTTTTCGCCGTCATTTCCACTGCGCATGCATCAACTTTATTCTAATCCTTATGCTAGACAAAGGCAACGCCAAAGCCAAATGCCACGCAAAGGGCACACATACGTACGTATACACACCCCCATATACGTACATTTATGTTTTTTTTTTTTTTTTTTTTTTTTTTTTTTTTTTTTTTTTTTTTTATCCGAAGGGGGAATCTTACATAGATACCGTCAATATAGATGGCATGCACGATTCATACTGATCGCTAAGGGTGCACCTCATTCGGGACCACGCACAGTCAGTATTACTACTAAACTGGACTTGCGAAACAGTACACCTACGTACTAAACCCTAACTCCGACTTCTGTAGCTTTAGTTTGCCCTGCGGTACCGCCGTTTAAGCATTGCATCGCAGGGCCAAGCTAGCCATTATGGCTCTTCACTTATATCTCTCTCTCCGTCTACCCTTCATTATTTCTTTGTCTTCTTTCTTTACTGCGTTCCCATTCCTTTTTTCGCAGTTCCTGTAACGCATTTGCGGACCATTCTCTCATCTTGGCCCACACCAACTTCGACCGCAGCATGTGATCTACAATGTTGCCTGGGGTTATTTTTTCTTTTATTATTTCTTCAATGCACATTCTTTCAGATGCGTATCTCGGGCAGGAGAAGAACACATGTTCCACGTTCTCACTACCGTTGCCGCAGAGCGAGCAGTCAGCTGCGTCCTCGTGGCCGAGTCTTTGGAGATACTCTCTATAGCATCCATGCCCCGTCAGGAACTGTGTGAGGTAGTAATCTGTGTCACCATATCCTCTCTCAACCCAAGCCTGTACGCTTCTGATAAGCTTATGCGTCCATCTTCCTTTTGTCGCTAGGTCCCAGCGATTTTGCCACTCAGTTATGCTCCCCAGTCTTTCTTCTTTACGCTCTTCCGCCGTTAATCTCCTGTTTAGGCTTTTGGCTTTGTCGTACACTCTACCCAGTTCAGAGGCCATTATATCTGGTGGCATGATACCCGATATGACACATACTGCTTCAAACGACACTGTCCTGAAGGCACATGCAACTCTAAGGGAAATAAGTCTAAAAACTATTTCCGCCTTCTTCGCGTATGTTTTCTGTATCAGGGCTTTACCCCATATGGGTGCTGCATACATGAGTGTAGACTGTGTAACTTTAGCCAGGAGCGCTCTTCTACTCTGAGTGGGACCACCGATGTTGGCCATGATTCTTGACAGTGCCGCCGTCACCATGGCTGCCTTTCCGCATGCTTTTTTAATGTGCTCCTTGAAGCTTAGTCGAGCATCGATCATTACACCCAAATATCGTAGTGCCGCTTGTGTTGTGACGTTAAACCCATCAATGTTTAGTGTGGTCGTTTCTAACTTTTTTCTACTCGTAATGAGAACTGCTTCTGTTTTTTGCCCTGCTAGCTGTAGTTTAACCGCCGTTAGCCATTGTTTGACCTTCGTTGTGGCCTCGCTGCAGATACTCTGAATCTGAGGGATTGTTTTGGCGACTATGGTTAACGCAATGTCGTCTGCGTATCCTATTATTTGCACTTCCCTCGGCATTGGAAGTTGCAGTACCCCATCATATAGTACATTCCATAGGATCGGGCCCAGCACAGATCCCTGCGGTACTCCGCCCGTCACTGCATATCTCTTAGGGCCTTCATCTGTATTGTACAGAAGTACTCTTTCCGACAGGTAACTGTTTATAACCCGTACTAAGTAAGCTGGGGTTTTTTTTCCTTCAAGAGCCTTTATAATATGTGGCCAGTATGCCGAGTTGAAGGCGTTCTTGACATCCAGAGTGACAACTGCACAGTATTCTTTGTCACCATGCATCCACCTGTCACCCTCAATAGCCTTACTTGCAATGTTTGTCACCCTCCTGACGGCATCGATGGTTGAACGACCTTTTCGGAAACCAAACTGATGTTCGGATAGCTCAGCCGGCGCTTTCTCCAGGTGCTGTTCCAGGCGTGTGCAGATTAGTTTCTCCAAGATTTTACCCATAGTATCTATCATGCAGAGTGGCCGATAAGAGCTTGGGTCACCCGCTGGCTTATTTGGTTTCTGAAGTAGGACCAGTTGTTGTTTCTTCCATACTTTCGGAAACGTGCCTTCATTTATACACTTGGTGAAGTGTTCTGCAAATGGCTTTGTGTTGCGCCTGATAGCGATCTTCAGCGCCTTGTTCGGAATTCCGTCAGGTCCTGGAGCCTTAGCATTGCCGAAACTTTCCGTTGCCAAAATCACCTCTGCTTCACTGATTGTGACACTATTTTCTGCTGCGTGGCACTGGGTCTGGCTTGGTTGCATGTCTTGCTTTGGAAAGAGTGTCTGTACAATCTTTTCCAAAAGAATGGGGCAAGTCGGCGCCTGTCCTCTACCTCCTTTGACCTTGGCCATAACGAGTTTGTAGCCATCACCCCACGGGTTTTCGTCCACATTCTGGCACAGTTCTTTAAAGCTAGCTGCCTTGCTGCTTTTAATGGCTTTCTTTAATTCTTTCCGCTTCTTTTTATAGTTCTCGCGGAGCCTGAAGTGTTCTGCCAACCCATAGCTCCTTTGGGAAAGGCGCCTTGCTTTTTTGCATTCGCTTCTTAGGGTGCTGATCTCCTCGTTCCACCAGTATACAGGCTTTCTGGGAGCGCTCTGTGTTTTCCTGCTCATAGCGGCATCGCAAGCTCTGCTAACATATTTTACTAGCAGTTCCGCCTGTAGTTCCACATCGTTGGTGCTAGTTGGGTTCTTTTCTAGCATGATTTGGAACATTTCTTCATCAAGTGTCTCCACCCTCCAACCCTTATTCTGTTTTTTCTGTACGGTTTCTTTTCCATGCGAAAAGTCCACCGTAATGGCAAGGTGGTCACTGCCTGTGTAAAAATCATTCACTTTCCAGCTTGCTGATCGTATTAGAGCCCTGCTGGCGTAGGTGATGTCGATTATTGATGCACGACCATTCACTTCGAAGGTGTTTTTTCCCCCAGTGTTTAGCAGAACCGCATCAAGCAGTGAGAATGCCTTAATCAAGGCATCTCCCCTTTTATTGGTATATCTGCTACCCCATTCCAGGGCCCACGCATTGAAATCACCCGCAATCACGTTTGGTGTGGTACCACGAGCGTTTTGCACAAGTTCATCCAGTAAGTTTTCGAACTCTGCTTGCGTCAGTTTCGGTGGCGCGTAGCAACTGTAGAAATATATGCCACGTATTTTTGCTCGGGTATAGTAATCACTGTGGGTGTGCGGTTTGTCCTGCAGGGTATTTCCTCCACAGGCCCAAATAGCAGCTTTACTTTTCCTATCCGAGACCCACGTTCCGGCGTTTAGATTTTTATGCTGGTCGCTGACGAGCACAACATCCACCTTATTTTCATATACCCTTTGTTTTAAGAGCTCTTGTGCAGCCTCGCAATGGTTTAGATTGATCTGCTCAATCCTCATTTTTTGGTTTTAATATACGCCGCTTGATACAGGGGGCATTTTCTGCTTCCAATCTGATGGCTTGTGTCCTCCCGTCCATTTCTTTTACAAGCTCCGCAGAAGGGCTTTTTCTCGCATACTTTCGCTTGGTGTCCCTTTTCTCCACATTTGAGACAGTTCTGGCTTCTGTCGTCTTCGTTTTTGCATGCCCTCGCTAGGTGTCCATACTCCAGGCATCTGTAGCATCTCCTCAAGTCAGGCTTTTCTCTTATTCGGCATACTGCCCAGCCGATTTTCAATTTTTGCTTCTCAAGCAGTCGCCTTGCGTCCAGTGCTGGTAGGCTTATCACTGCTGTTTGCGTGCCTGCATACGCCGCTCTAACGCTTTTTATTGCGTTTTCACTAAATAGGTTAAGCTCGTTTACTTGCGTTCGTATAGCCTCACCTATGTCCTCCTTGGTTGTGATTTCATCCAGGTCACGGATCTCAACCAACATCTCGTGGGTTAGGACCTTGATTTGCGCCTGGTCCCCTAGCACCTTGCCAATCTTCTTCTGATATACTCCTGTATTGGCCATCTGCTCTTTTTTCAGTTGGAGCAGGATTTCGCCTTTGGCCGTCTTTCTGATACGCGTTACGTTTTCGCCGAGTTCTTGCAGGGCATCATCTTTTTTAACCACCCTGAGAATGTCACTGTACGTCATTGTTCCGGCACGCGCAATGACAATCGCATCCGGCCTCGGGGGTGGTTTATTTGTCACTTTCTTCTTGGCTGGTTTGCGCTTGACACTAATCCAGCCATTTTCCACAACCGCGTTTGTCCTCTTAACATTTTCCTCTCCTTTGACTTTCTTGTCTGCACTTGCTGACACTTTGTGTTCTTCCTCGCGTATAGTTTTACTTTTCTTGGGTGGCGTTTTTCTGCCCGGCTGTTTATCGTCGCGTGGTCTTTTTGGTGTTCCTTCCGCCATTATACTTCCAAGAACGTTTCGCTTGGCTTCCCTGCTTTTTGCTTCTTCCTGTGCTTTCGAGTGCAGCTTGGTGATCGCTTCAAGGAGTTCCCTTATGTTGTTGTTAATTGAGCGTTGCGGTAGACGCATTGCTTCAGTCAGCTTCCCAATCATCTCACCAAGAAGCGTTAAGGTATCATTACCCGATTGTGCTGCTTTTTCATTGCTTTCTTGCAACGCAGGTGGCGACGATTTTGCTCTCTCAGGCCTTTCTACACTGAGCGTCTTGATAGGACTCCGTCTCAGCTTTGGTGCGCGCTTAAAAGGATCAGCCCCCGTGATTATACGACCTTTGGGGGTCTTGCACTCCTCGGTTAGGTCCACTAGTAGATCACTCGATCCACTTGCTCCTGGTACCTTTCTGTTAGCCTCTTCCAGGCTTTCCTTTTCACTGCCCATAATGGCTCCATATATGTTACTGCTGTTGTTGGTTATAATTATATTTCTCATTTGGTTTTCCATTCTTTTTTTTGTTTACCAGCGCATCGTGTGTAGGGGGGCGGGCCGAAATAAACAGGAACGGGTATACCCTTGGGGACAGTGCCCCTACCCCAGTTCCCTGAGGCCTGTTCTTCGCTTTACCGGTCCCGGAAAACACGGACGGACCGGAGCTCACCCGGGGCAACGCATACTACTACCTCTGCGTCCAATACACACTCCCTGACTAGGGCCCGAAGGGGCTGGTCACTGATACACCCCGCAGCTAACACCTCGGCAGAGCAAGCTCACATCACTCCCTTCACTTCAACAACAGAGATGGTTCTTGAAGTGATGAGAGACTCCCAGTGCGCCACGGCATATACCGGTCAGTTAGCAGCCGCACCTAACATGGTGAACAGACGCTGACCAGGAAGCCGTCCACTATGGAAACCGCCGCGCCTGGATTTTTGTTTTGTTTTGCTCCCCATGGCCTTGGGGGCCTTTGGGGGAACTATTTCTCAGAGGCATTGATTTTAGGCCTCTGTCACCGGAAGCCTCATCGGATGGGCTGTCTTTTAGCCGCATCCTCCGCTTCTGGCCGCTCATTGTCGGGGATTGCTTATTCGCTTAAACTTATTTCGCAACTAACCTGCTACTACAGGCCTTCCGGCTATCCGCAACCTGCCGACCCCCACGGTAGCTTAGAGCCCAGCTTAGTCGTTCAACCCGGTGGAGTGAACAACCAACACTCAGGTGGTGTCTACGTGACGTACATTTATGTATGTTTGTATGTGCGTAAATGCACAGCGACTTTTCGTTAACGGTTAAGCCTTATTTATTTCCAACCATAAATAACTCTTAACGAATGAAAATTTTCACTAACGTAATTCTAACGTCTGGCGGCAGTGAGGTGCTGTGGGCGAAAGTCAGGGCAAATGCAAAAGATGAAAGGAGCATTGTTGATTAGTGTTGTTGCTGCCAAAAAAGAAATGTACGATTCACTCAGCAACGCTTGTGACGTTGGTATTTACAAAAGTAGATATGTAAACGTATTTGTATGTGTGTGTGTGTGTGCATGCAGTTGAAATGAGTTTCATCTTAGCTTGGCTAAGCTTTGTTTGGCTTGACTTTAGGTTTTGGCATTACCTCATTGCTGGTGGTGGGTGCCTTTTTCTGCTGTTTCTTTCGTGGACTTTTTTTTTTTTGTACTTTCAGAAATTTATTGCACTCAATGTGAAGCCAGCATTAGGCTACCTAGGTGCACTTTAACATGGCTGAGGTCACCGGAAGTACTGAATGGAACGAGATGGGGAGAAGAACGTAGAATTTTCCAGTGACTTTTTCTATCTTAAATTTTGTAGAAAAATGAAAAATATTTATTCAAGGTAGAATTTTAATCTTCATTTCAATTTTAATTTAAATTTCGATCTTAATTTTAATATTAATTTTAGTTTCATTTTATTCTGATTTTCTATTCTATTATTCCAGCCGAAAGCCTCCGATGCTAGCACTGCACTACTTCTAGTTTGTATAATAATTTTATTGTAATGTAAACCTTTATAAAAAAAAAAAAAAAAAAAAAAAATATTCTATTATTCTATTTTCATTTTTACTCGACTTTTTGTAAGAATTTTATTTTAAATCTTAATTCTGATTTAAGTTTTTACTTTTATTGAAACATTTTTATTAATTTTAGCTGTAAATTTATTTTTAATTCTGATCTAATTTTTATTTTGTTAATTGTTAAAATTTCCGTAAGAATTTTAGTTTGTATTTTATTTTTAATTCTGATTTAAGTCTTGTTTTTATTTTTATTTAAATTATTGCAAGAATTTTAATTTTATTTTAAGTTCTGATTTATATTATATATAATTAAATATAAAAAAATTAATATTAGTTTTATTTCTATTTTAGATTTTTTTCTTAATTTTATTTCTATTTTAGATTTAAGTATTTATTTTTATTTAAATTTTTGCAAAAAATTTTATTTCATCTTCAATTCTGATTTAAGTTTTGTTTGTTGTTTTTTTTCAGTTTTTGTAAAAGTAAAAATTTTATTTTTAATTGTCTTTAGTTCTTACTTAAATTTTTGTAAGAATTTTAATTTTATTTTTATTTCTGATTTAAGTTGTGTTTTTATTTTTATTTTCAATTTTTGCAAGGGTATTAATTTTAAGTTTATTTTTAATTCTGATTTAATTTTGTTTTTATTTAAATTATGTAAGAATTTTAATTTTATTTTTTGTTCTGATTTAGTTTTTATTTTAGTTTGAATTTTTGTAAGAACTTTAATTTAAATTTTAATTTTAATTCTGAATTTAGGTTTTATTTTTACTTAAATTTTTGTAAGAATTTGAATTTTATTTTTAGTTCTGATTTTGGTTTTTATTAAAATATTTGTAAGAATTTTAATTTCTATTTTATTTTTAATTCTGATTTAAGTTTTGTTTTTATTTTTTTTTGAATTTTTGTTTTAGTTTAAATTTAATTTCCGTTACAGACATTTTCTGTGTTTGAAATTGAATCTTAATTTTCATATTGGACAATAGTTTCAGCCATCCGATGACTGACGGCGGCTTTTTTCTCTCTCCGAAACGCAAACTAGGTCTTCGAAGTTCCATTTTTAGGCGATAGAATACAAAGGAATTTCAACTTAATTCGAATCCTCAATCCTTAATTCTCAATCGAGTGCAGCAGTGAACTACTGAAAACCCAAACTAAATAATGTCAAAAGCAATATCATACAACATACTATGGTAACATACCATATGACTCAACAATGGGTATTTAACACAGGAATTGAAAGTAGTCCGAGAGAGATCAGTCTTGGACTAGTTGCATAATGACTAGTAAGAGCTGTATGTAAAACGAAAATCAAAAAGAAAAGAAATTAAAACTATTGTGTTTGTTGTTTTTTTTTTTTAATACCAGAATGTACTTGAAGTTATTTTCATGTAGTTACAGCATAAAAACAATTTCAATTAAAGTGGAACAACAATAGCCTAAACCAGATTGGATAAACCAAAAAACCAAAATGGATGATAAATTTTGCGTCAACTGGTTTCTTAGTCTTAAGAGCTAAGTAGGTTAAGATTATTACTAAGTTCGGACGATGCCTGTGCGCTAACATCGGATGAATCCCTAAGAAGACTGTGCATGAAAGTGTAGATAATAATGAAGTATGAAAAATCAACGACTGGTGCACGCGACAAGGTCTTTCCGTCAATCCGCACAAAACAACCTTAGTCTTGTTCACAAGAAAACGGAAACTGGATGAACTTAGTCTTGCAGCACTGAAAGGCGTGAAACTCTGTCTATCTGAGAAAGTTAAAAATCTAGGAGTAATCTTGGATAAGAAGCTGACTTGTGGAACACATGACTCGCTGAAGGTGGATCGCGCATTAACGATCTTTCAACAATGTTATAGAGCCTTAGGCAAAACCTGAGGTCTGAAATCTACTGTGGTCTGATGGATATACACAGCACTTATCATACCAATCATCATTTGCCTCTGTGGTTTGGCAGCGACGGACTATAGTTAAGTGCACACTTCGGGAACACTACGGGCTGCAAAGAAGTATATGATTATGCATTACGGGTGCCATGAGGACAACATCCGGTGATGCTCTAAATGCTAGATACAATAGGAAGCAATAAAAGCAATGTGTAGACTCCATAAATATGGTTTCTGGCACGAATACGGAATTTCTAGACACAAACAAATTTCTAAGATGCTATCTAAGCAGTATCCACTATTTTGAACACCTAAGGACGACCTTGTAACAGCATGTAAAAAAATGTCTACTTCCTAGCATTGAAAAATCATAAAACTTGAGTTACTTCAGCGACAAATCACACAGGTCGAATGCCATTAGAACTATTCAGAACTAGTACTAGACAGCTACAGTATACAAACGAACTAGTTCAGAAGTAGTACCACTGAATGCAGTGTAACCATATACTTGCAACTGTACCGACAGATACACATTTGTGTACAAACAATGCTGCCACACCACACGTTTGTCATTGTAAAAAAACACATAACTAATTACTAAGTATTATTCCTGGAGGCGAAAAAACGGGAGGGGCACTTTTTGAATTTTAAAATTTTAGAGTTGCTGCATAAAGTCCTCCTTTGCTATTAGTTTGTTTCGGCCCACTGCTGCCCCACCTGTTATTAGTTTTCTTATAAATTTAGTTTATTACGTTTTTGTTGTTGGCGCTGTAGCAGTCTTTCATTAAAGTGTCCATTCTATGCGTAGCACACGCACACGCACACACAAAATTATTTATGCACATAAATAAACTCAAACGTTGATTGCATTTTGCAATGCAGGGCAACCAGACTTGAGGCAAAAAGTGGACGTTATTGTTATTGTCATTGTTTTTATTTTTTTTTTATTTTTTTGTTTTTTTTGTTTTTTTGTTGTTGTTTTTGGTTTTGTTCTTATTTTTGTTTTTATGTTTATTTTTGTTTTTGTCATTGCTTTTATTTTTTGTTATTGCTTTTATTGTTGTTTTTGTCGTTCACACATGCACTATTCTTTTAGCTTTTGAGTTGTGCATCCACATGTTTGTTGTTGTAACTGCTTTTAACAATGCGCTTACGTCGGCAAACACGCACGCAAACACACACCCATAAAGTCTACTTCAGTTGAGTGTTGAGCTGCTTGTAAGGTCCGTCCGGTTGTCCTTCCATCATTGCAAAGCTGAAGTTGAAGGATTGCAGTAACATATTTCATTGGTTGACTAGTGAAGGCGCATGGTTGCCAACAGTAAGGCACACACACACACACACTCACACTCACTTTCATATCCACACACACACACACACACACTCACACTCACTTTCATATCCACACACACACACACTCATCCATATGCCCAAACTTACATTAGCAATTGTTTATCAACTACATGTAAGCTATTTTAGCGCAAATGAATCTGCCTTTGTAGCCGCTGGCAACAACACCAACTATAAGTACACTCAAGTGTAAGCGTGTAAGTGTGTGCGTATCCAAGTGTACATGCTTGTTTATTTGCTTGCCACTTTTGTTTTTTTAGCTACCTCCTTACATGTATACCTCCTGTTTGCCTGCTTGTGTGCGTTTGCTTATTCGTCGGCCTGTCTATCTCTTGACTGCCTTCATTGTTCAGTGTTGCCTTGATTTAAGGCCGTAAAGAATCACTCTCGTTGACTAAGAGGCGAGATATGTACAAGTAGTTTTTGTATAAATTAAAATATAAAGTGATTTTCCAACACCACTATTAGGCGTCATCCTCCATCAGCTTCTTACCACAATTACCTCCATCAGGAGGTAACCTCACGATAACAACAATAACAAAGAAAAAATAGCAGCATACATTTAAATCATGAAGAAAGGGTTTGCATTCAATATATGCATGTGTGAGTATGTGTACATATATATTGATATGGCTAGTAAGTGGGCGCTGCAAAATTGAAGCGAGCACACACATACAGATGTACCAAGCAATCAGAGTATGTATGTATGTGTCCATGTGTACGTTGAAATGGCAAGGGTGATTGTCCGCTGGCAGTAAGAAAATGGAAATTTATGAATTGTTTTTGAATTTGCCCAACAGACAGTTTATTTGTGTGTCTATGTGAGTGTGAGTGTGAGCATCTGTGTGCTTATACGAGCATCTGTGGGAGTTTAAACCTCATACGAAGCACATGTCTTGCGGTTTTCTTTTCAAGTTGTCTTTTATATTTGAATTGAAAACAACTGATGCCTTTCTATGTTGAGACAATTTGTGGTGAACATTTTTTAAAGATTTTTTTTACTGAAATTTTTATTGAGACTTAAATTTTCTTGACTAAAAAAGTGCTTAAAATGTCTAATTCTATTGCTTTTATACACACACGTCTCTCCGGCCACTTGTATAGGGTTTTTAATAGGTGCGCTTTTTTCCGATAGGGAGGGCGAACGACGCAATATTTTTTATTTTTCGCTTGTCATTTGTAAACTTCATTAGTATACATTTCATCATGGAACGCTACACACTTGAGCAACGATTGCAAATCGTGCAAATTTTTTATGAAAATAATCGTTCTGTTGCTGCTACTTTAAGAGCATTACAGCCATTTTACGGTCCATTTAACAAGCCGTCCCGTTTTGGGGTTATGTGAAGTCATTGGCCTACAGTAACAAGCCGGCGACGATTTGTGAGCTCAAATATTGAACGCGAAATTGCTGGAATTTCGGCCGATTTATGCAAAAGAGTGGTCGAAAATTGGGTTCAACGATTGGACTTCGCGCTGGTCATGCAAAAGAAATCGAATTTCATACTTAAATGTATATGTTCAAACTCGATAATAAAAAAAAATTAGTTAAAAAAATCAAACCGTTTGTGTTTTATTCAAAAAAGTTCAAAAGTTGAAGCGCTCTTATTGAAAAACCCTATAGTTTAGGCAATGAAGAGGTCTTCAAGCTACTTCTGCATTTAATACGCAAGTATCGGTAGCCAAGGCGAAAAGCAGGACAATACAAACAATCGCTCAGGTGTAAGCTCGTAATATATGGAAGGAGTATCGAACAAGATATGGGCATGCTGCTACTTGGGTACCACAATTACAGCATCGAAAGAACATAAAGAATTAAGAGCTAAATCAACAACCACATGAATAAAGCAGCACAAATCATTTAAATGTATCAGCAGACTGAGTAGACGTGTTTTTGAGTAGTTGCAGTTTAATCCGTGATTTTATTTAATCCACTGAGTGTTTGTTTACTAAAGAACTGCGTAAATCCTTTAAGAGCGGTTCTTTTGTCCGGGTAAGTCAAAATCATAATAAAGTTTAACATGACTACTTGAAATGCTGCTAAATAGCCTTGTATGTCAACACGAACAACGGCCTTGAACAAATTGTCACCATCCCCGCAAACACCTTCCGTACAAAGTAAGTCCCTTAGTACCGATCCATCAAGCGCTACTCTCAATGCGTGGTTTGCGAAAATTGAGAGTTGCCTAGAATCACAAAAGCAGAGCATCATTGAAGAGCTAACATTACGATTAAGATAATCCGAAGAGCGAGTAATGGAGCGATTCAGTGAGTTGCCAGCGGATGTTAATAACCTGAAGTCGGCAGTTAAGCACATGGAAGAGCGCGTAAAAAAACTGAACAGAAATGTGCAAATGTAGATGTATAGACCTGTATGTGTGTGTGCGTGCACTCATGAGAGTGGATGTCGTTTCATGGCAGCCAGCGAGAGTGACCTTCCCTGAGTGAGGGGAAGAAGTTAGTTAGTTACGGTGGATGGGTGTGAGCACATGGACGGCGAGCATAATATATTTGTAACTATTAAACGAATAAATAAACATCTTAAATACACGTATTTGTGCGACTCCTTATTGAGTACAGATAATATAACAGGTGAGTTATTACAGTAGACAAATTGCGCAGCGAGGTATATGCACTTACCGAACAACTAAATATATACGAGAACAATGCAATATCATCAGATGTGATTGTTAGTGGGTTGCCTATAAGGACAGATGAGAACATTCTAAATGATTTCTCCAAGCTGTGCCAAACGCTTCAAGTACAACTAGCGCCTGTATGTTCTGCTTTCCGGTTACAACCAAATAATAAAAGCGGAGCTCCTATTATAATCAAATTGACCTCTGCTGCAGATCGCTCTCAACTGCTGGAAGCTGTAGCTAAATTCTGCAAAGATAAGAGACGGGCACTTTCTCTTAGTGATGTCGGCGTCAGTATTGAATGGAAGCTATTTATCCACGAATGTCTTACGAGAAAAAATCGTGAACTAATGCGTTTGGCTATGCAGTATGCAGTAAAAAAAAGCAAAAGCGTCTAACATCAGTTTTCTCTGTTCGTGGGCAAGTGTTAGTTAGAGCTCGACCCCAAATTGGTGCTGTAATTATAACTGAAAAAACGAGTATAGAGAGAATTGCAATTGCTAATATGTAAAAACAAAAACATTTATTTAGAATGCGTTATATTATTAATGTTATGTCTGCGTTAAGTTTATTCTCTTATTTGTCATTTATGTTTTCAAAATTCTTTGCTTTGCATTGTAATCATTTTTATTTTAGTCTCATTTCTATTTGGTTCATCTCATTTGTATTTTTCATATTCTTAGCTTTACAATGTAATCTTTTTTATTTTGATCTCATTCCTATCTATCTCATTATCCCCTTGCTTTATTTAAACTCCCCCAACTACAGTAAAGCTTATAAAACAAGCAAGGTGTTTCAAAACTGCAGTTTCTAGCTACTTCTAACCTTTAATCCCCCTCTTCTTCTCCCATTCCCACCATCTTTCTCTTTTTCTCACTTAGTATTCTAAGTTTTAGTCTATAAGTTTAATAGGTAAAATAGTTTTAAAATTTAAGTGGCATTTTTTTGTATACCATTCTCGTATTCTAGAATTATAAGAAGATGTACTACCACAAGACTTTGTCTTACTATGTACTACACAAATCAAATAAATTTAAGTCACTGGATGCTTACGCGATATCATTTGGCGAAATAAGCAACTAAGCTTTAAAGGTAAAGTCAGAATTTACAAAACAAGGGTTCGACCAGTACTCACCTATGCCACTCAAACCCGAGCAGATACAACTGCAACACAACAAGCAATGAACAAATTTGAGATGGCAACATTGCAATCAATCACGGGACATACTCGCAGAGCAACGAAGGATTAGAGGAATGTGCGAAACGCAAGCCATTGTTAGGTGGAGCCGAAGATGGAGAAGGGCATGCAAAAAGCATATGCCACGCATGCCCGTCAATAGGTTGGCTAGATCAGTAATGACAGAAAAACCGATGTCTACCTGGGAGGGCCACCCAGACGTTCTCCCAAATGCTGGAATGAGTTTCGGACATCCAGCTTCATCGGCAACTAATTTCTTTTAACATACAATATAACCAAAGGAAATTGTACCTATCTCTAGTACAAAAATTTGTAAAGAACCGGATGTACTCCTATAGTAAACAAGAAGTAGAAGTAGAAGACCTTTTCAAGATGGGAAATGGTGATTCTCCCTGCTGTATAAATACTGTGAAATGTGAGCAACCCTGGCACTTTGCGCATCTACAGTCTCGCCAAACAACATTAAAATTAAAAAAAAATATATATACATTTTAGAGGGAGATAAGAGAATTACCTATAGAAATACAGAAAAAATTACTCCGTCCAGGGAAAATTGATTTTTTGGCCCTTAGCTTAGATTTGGACGGTCAAATAAAAGTCAATAAAAAAAGCCTATCTTTTGATGTAAATACAAGTAAGTCTAGAAGAAAGTATATTTTCATTAACACACAACGTAATCGGTAGTTTCATTTTAGGTCCACTAAAAAAAAAAAAAAAAATAATAAACTTTAGCGTCAAACTCGTTTTTGTGCTTAAATATCTGAAAGCCTCAATTAATTTCTTATTCATATTGCGGTGTTTAATTTAGCATTCGAGCCATTTAAAGAGTAAGCATTGGGTAAAAATTTGCCGCTCCGATTCCCTAATAGTCCAAATATAAAAGCTAATTCTTTTTTAAGCAGAGAATATTCTAAGACATGATAATTTCTAAGGTTTAAATCCGCTTGCGTATTTGTCTAATTAAAGCAGATTAACAGTTTAACCTCCACAACGCTCAAGAGACATTGTAAATTCAACATAAGCTAATGAAATACTCTTACATATACTCATGCATGCACACACATACATATGCAAGAGTGCTTGTGTGCATTTTAAAGAGTGAAAAATAAAATCAACAGAAGGTAATTACGTTGATTGCTTAACAAACCGCAAACTCACGCTTCGGTTGGCGAATGTTGGCAAATCTGCTGACTACAGCAACAAACGCAAGCCTCATATGTATGCGTGTGCATGTACTCTAGATATTAAAGAATACACATGTAAAGTATGTGTACAGCCGCCCTTAATGCCATCTTCGGTTTAAATAAAAAATGCCGACATAATTAACGCCCAAATAACGCAGTAGCACGTGGCAAGGTGACTTGTTATTTTTTGCATATATAAAATATGCAGCCTTCCCTCCACCTTTATATAGGTATTCGTATGTTTTATTAACATTTCGTTTTAATTTAAAAATTATACGTTCTTCAATAGTACGTTTTTGTTTATGCATTTCGTCATTTCGTCATTTTACCTTGACAATAAAAAAAAGAAAAGAAATGCGCATACGCTGGGAAATGTACACGTTTTCGAAAATTTATTTCACTGATTTATGCAAAAGCTGTTGCTTGCCAAAAATTCGGAGGGATCGTGGCCAACGAAAAACAAAAATAAAAATAAATGCAAGTAAATAGTAAACAAACGAAAGAAGTAACAATTCGGAGTGAAAATTTGCTAGTCACTCATACGTAATGGCGTACAGCATAGACTAATATATAGTAGCTAGCAGGTTGGGTTGCAGGGTTACGGTAGATGTTGTATGCGTAACCCAAATGCTTATCATTTAACCATTTTAACTTGTGCGAGCAAAAGCACATACACTCACCTACAATCGGGCGCTTATTTACCATCAAGTGAAGAAGTAATTGCGTACATATGTATGTATATTTGTATGCATGTATATACTATTGCACGTGAGCTCTGTGGGGGCCAATATGAAAGTTAAAGCATGATCTTGTGATCTCGGTATTTCGAGATTTTCGTGATTGCTGTGAAATTAATGCCGACATTTCGGGACTCGTAGTGGGATATAACTCGCGAATTTAAAAAAAATTCAAAATATGATACTTGTTTTGTATGGTTTTACGTCTCTTACATTTTCACTTTGTGCTAAATTGAATATATTTTTTTTAAATTTATTTTTTATTGAAACGTATTTAATAATTATTCATTTACGTTCCATATCATTGCCCCTAGTCTTAAAAACTAACAAATAATATTTTTTTAACGATAAATTTAGAAATTCAAACTATATGTTGTTAACCACTAAGTCCTGGGGTTTTTCCTTTTTTAGACGTCTTGTGTGTAGCTCTTCAGCATTTAAAATAGAAGCTAAATTGAAAATAAAAATGTTCGAGTATTATTTATTTATTTAGTTCAAATCAGACATTTTTGAAAGCAGACATTAGCTCATAAATTAATGTATGTCTTAACTATATTACAATACATTAATTAAGGTAGTAGTCTGGTCAAATAGTTATTTTTTATATGTATTTCTTAGGAATTGTTTTTTAAGAAAATAAAATGGCGGAATTTTTCTTTTTCCTTCTTCTTCAAAAGTCCGCTATTTTGTTATTTTTCAAAATAATTTTCCCTTTGTAACACCTGCCAGAATGACAAGCCTACAGAAAAATAATCAGTTTAACTTTTTCGTTTCAGATGTCCTGAAGAGCCAAAGTCCTATTGACAAGCCACCTATCTTTGTTTTAAGACGCTTACGTTGGTGCCAAACTACCACCAAAAAATATGTAAAAAAATGTTTTTGAAACTATTTGATCCCAATAATGACCTACTATAAAATCAAAATGTTCTACCTAAATTAATAATTTTTTTAAAGTTAAGGATATCGGTAAAATGTAAAATTTCAATTGTGATTTATTAAAATTTTGCATTGTGCTAAAACCACTAAAATGAGTAAAAGTTTATTAATAGATTGATATCAAGATTCGATCGCATATTTCTTTTACAGACTTTCTTCAACAAAATTACTAAATAAGCGCATATGAACTGATGCTGAGATTTCCAATGTTTAACTCGCGTCTCTCCTACACCGTCAACCAAATGAGCTCTTACAGCGCATGGCACGAAAGAGATGCAAAGACCTGCGTCTCAGTACTTTCCCAGAAGGACGGAAGCTTACTTTGGCACCAGAAGTCCGTAAAAGATATTTCTAACTAATATTTGTAGATTTTTATTAATATTTTATAACCTTAGAAGTAAGATGTATCAGAGGCACACAGGGTTTGATTGAAAAGTAATGAGCCTTATTTTTTTAAGCAGTTTTATTAAACCTTTTGGCTTATACAACTAATATTCTTCAAAATAGGACCCTTAACCCTCGAGAACACGCGCCTCGTAAGATAGCACGGATTCTCGCGCATGAGCATTTTGCTCACTTCATGTAAGAATGTAACTTTTTAATGGATTACGATTTTTAAACATTTCATTTTTAACATAGTTATAATACCAAGTCATTTTTTTGCAATTATGTGTTTATTTAAGAAATTCACACTGTAAAAGTATATAAATTCATTCAATTAAGACATAACCAAAAATTTTACATTCATACTTTAGTATATTAACAAAAAAAACTCCTTGTAACAAAATAAATAAATAAAAGACAAAAATCAGTCTTCGGTAAGATTGACATTTACGTTGCTTTCGAAGCAAGATTGGCACATATACTTAACGTGTTCCGTGCAAAGTATATTAATTTTCCACATAAAGTGCAGCCTTTTTTCGAACGTTTGTTTTTACTCCTGGGGCAAAGCTCGCAAAAGCCAGATTGTAGGTGTTGGCTTTCAGGTTCTTTTGCTGGTACTATGCGATCCATAGTATTTCTTAAATCATGAGGTAAAGTTTTTATGGCCTGCCGATTAGAAATATGTGGCTTCATTAGCTCCAGTGCAATTTCCTTTAGAAACGTCCTCCTCTGGGTTAAATTACCTGTATTTGATTTGTAAATAATTTGAGCGTTTATGCCAGTAATGTCAATAAGCGTGAAAAAGAGGCGCATTGGCCACCTGCAGGTTATCCTGGAAACTGAATATGTGCCTTTCATTTGATCAACAGTGTCTACACCCCCTTTCGTCTGGTTGTAAAAGGTTATTACTTCGGGTTTGTTCTCAGATGTTTCATCATTAGCTTGGCCATCGGCATGAAATGGTGATAGCATAAGTACAACTTTTTTCTTTTTTTTCACTGGAACGCAAGATACAAGAACCTTATTTTCGGCAAATGCAGTCATTGTATGTGGTTGCGGTCTTCCTTTAGCAGAAATAAATTTAGGTGGAATTTCCTTTTTATTTTTTCTTATTGTACCCACAATGGTCGTTTCTATATTGTTTGTATAGTTCATCTGCTAAAGGTATTGAAGTAAAATAATTATACATGGTAATGTTTTTACCACTATTCAAAATTGGGGCAGCAACCCTTTTCACAACCCGAGGTTTTCAACAAAAAAGATAAATCAAGAAATACTTACATTGTTTCTCGCGCAATGAGCAAAATGCCGCTCTCAAAAATCAACCGTCTGCCTACACGTCCGATCGTGCACTAATCGAAAGAAATGCTCGTCAAAGTACGTAGCACAACTACTAGCGAAGGTACTCACCACAATTAGTGCCAGAATTACATAGAACATAAAAATTTCGCCAAATGAAAAATTGCTTGAGCAAAATGCTCATAGCGCGTGTTCTCGAGGGTTAAGCGTCAATACACCACTGGTAGCGGTCCTTCCACTGCAGGAAATATTTTTTTAAACTCATCCGCCGAAATCGCGTTCAATTCGGTCGCCACAGTTTTTTGTGACCCCCAGAACCCCCATCTTGGCCAATGCAGAGGTGCAGAGGAAGGCGGTGTGAGCCGGCGCATTGTCGTGATGAAGGCGCCAATTGTTGACGAGGTCGGGCCGAACCCGGGCGACGCGGTTTTCTGCCGAAGGAACACTTCTTTGTAAAATGCCTTCTTGAGTAGACCAATGGTTTCGGTACTCGTTTCGTTTAGCTTTACGCTAAATTTGATCGAGTAACGTTGCTCCAACGATCGCTGCATTTTCGCCACTGCAAAATCCTAACACACTTTTAAAATAGCTTTCACGCGCGGAACGATGTTCACTGCACCGCTGTTGCCAGTGAACTGGGACCGGTTTCTAGTGGAAGGGGAAGGTCCAACGATCATTTTCCCCCACCAGCCGATTCGGTCGACCGCTTAAAAGACGCTCCGCGTGGGAAGGCTCATTACTTTTCAATCAAACCCTGTATGTTTATGAAAAATGTAACCGATAGTAGTTATGATATAGTTTATGAGTCCAGGGTTAAAAATACACGAAACCCATGACGCCGGTATCAGAAATCTGTCCTAAAATTTAGTTAAAAAAAAAAACTAAAAGACTCTCTCGACTTTCATATTAAGTACTTATGAGACTAACAATATTTTAAAAATTCCGAAATTCAGGATTCGTCAAATAAACTAGTTTTGAAATTCTCGATACTCTAAAAGTACCGACATTTTGGAGTCCCGTAATTTTTTAAAAAGGGGATTCTGGGATCAACATCCCAAAAGTTGGTTTAAAAAATAATAAACTATCCTGACTTTCATATCAACTACTTTTGAGATTTTCAGTATTTCAATAGCGCTGAAATTTCGGGTGCGTAATCTTCTATGAACAGGGCTCTGGGGCCAGCATCAACAATTTTAGTTAAACAAAAATAATTAAAAAACTATGCCAAACTAGTCCCATGTCAACCAGTTTTGGATTCCCTGTACTTTAAAAATCTCGAAATTTGGGAATCCTGCAATTTCGTAATAACGGGGTCCCGGGATTAGCATCAAAAATATTAGTTGGAAAAAAATTAGAGATTCTCTATACTTTCTAAAAACGGGATTCCGGAGTAAGCGTACCAAAATTTATTTACAAAAACAATAATAAACTATCCCTAGTTTCATATGAAATAGTTTTCAGGCTCACCGTACTTGAAAAATCTTGAAATTTCAGCATCCCGTAATTCACTAAGAATGAGATCCTGAATTTAGCATCAACAAATTAAATTTAAAAAATGAATAAACTATTCCCAGCTTCATATCAACTAGTTTTGGGATTCTCGATATTTTAAAAGTACCGAGATTTCGGAACCCCGTATTTCAGTAAAAATGGGGTCCCGAGATTAGCATAGAATATTTTAGTTAGAAAACAATAATCGATTAACAATCTCTAGTTTCATATCAACTAGCTTTGAGATTCTTCATACTCTGAAAATACAATAATAGTACCGAAATTTCGTCACTGGCATCCCAAGTGTGCACATTCATGCTGTTGAGAGTGTTATTATTTTGGCCACCTACTAATTTACATACTTTACTTAGTCTGTGTGCGTGCATATATTTTTAAATATTCGTTAATGGCGGGAGCAGGTGGTACAGGTGAATGGGTTGCGCCAACCGCTGGTGGAGAGGTAGTTTGCTTAGGTGGCACGGTATTCGTTGCTAATGATTTTTCCTTGTGATTACGAGGAATGAGTGAGAAAAGAAGAAGTTGGTGTAGTGTGAAAAATGGAAATACCCAATGAGAAAGATAACTAGCCATACAAAAAATTTTAATATATCAAACAACAAAAAACTATTGAATGTTTACAGGCATTTTCATACATTTACAGTGCATCTTCTTCTTAATTAAACAAGTAAAATCGTCAAAATAAGTACTGCCATACAAAGTTTAGCCCTTGCTGCCCTGCGAGAGGCTCACTTGGACAAATATTCAAAATTTGACCGTTGTGATACCACATAAGAAGAGGAGGGAGGAAAGGAGCCCGAGACGCCTCAAGCTACTCATTAATTTCTCTAATAAATAAATAAATGTGTATGTATATAAACCCGCAGGTGTAGCAAAAAAGAGAGAGCCCAGATGTCTAAACCTTTGCCCGATGAGATCAGAGCAGCTGAGAAGAAGGTGCTGAGATGATCCCATCTCGTCCTCCAGACAGAAAGGGTTTGAAGCAATCGCAAGTCTCACCGCATGGATACCTAACAGAAAATTTCGGGCAAGGATACCTACCGAATTCGAGAGCTGCGGCTTTGTTAGCCTTAGAAATTCACTCGAACGCCCCCGATTTATCCGTGGCAAGAAGGAGCTTTGCACGTTTGCGCACTAGCCCAGCGCTCGCTGCCTTGACGCAAGAAGTATATAACAGATTCTTAAGGGAACCCCAATCCTCTCATTATGCGATGAAAATGTCTCCAGGGTCCCTTGATTTGGCAGCTCAACAGCCTAGTAGTTTCTCTTTATTCCGCTGCGACCGGAAACCCAGATGAGCCAAATATCAAAGTATCCCGATGTAAACGAGACAGAAGTCAGGCATTCTCCGACTAATTTCGAACGCACACACAACGAGCCAAATGCCCTAATTGCCGTTTGGCTGTCGGAGTACATATTTATATCCTTTACTGTAATTACAAGAGTAATCAACCAATCCCCTGTCTCCTTAATTGTGGCTGCTGCCGCTTGGAAAACACTAGAGTGGTATGGAAACCTAAATTCGAACCTGATGAGGAGCTCCTCGCAGAATACGCCTCACCAACTCTTCTCGTATTGAGTTAATGAACTTTAGATTTTACTGCTCTAAGAACTCTGTTTAGTTCCATTTTTCAAAACTCTTATTTTTGCTCTATAAGTCTCTACTGAGCCTTTAATATTTCTCCGTTGGCTTTGTTTTTGCGCCTTTCCACCGGGGTTAGATTAGAATTTGATACAAAAAATGAAAAGCTTATTGTATTTACACTAAATTCAAGAAAGTTATTTTCTGTGACAAGTTCCGAAAATCCCGAAAGTCCCAGCTTATCAGCTTCTCCCAGCTGCATCCCTAGCAGCTTCGATCTACTGCATTGGATCTGTCTATTATAACAGGCAAAGTAACACTTGCTGTAATTTTTATCTACCAGCGGTCTCAACTTTTAGTGCAACTCGAACATCATGCAAGCTTTTAGCACCTTAAAGAAATGAAAGCCAATAGAAATTGCACTAGCCAATCACTTTACTTGATACGTAACTCCATTACTTTCTTTGTCTATAAAACAGAGTTTTGGACATCGTTGTATTTGCTTCTTAACTCATTGAGTAGGGACTCTTTCACTTTATATAGAATATGCTGATACGTGCAAACATTTTTGTTTCAATTTTACTATATTAGTTCTATGATGATATATATGTATCCAGTTCCGTCTTACAAAGCCATGTCGCACAAAAACATGAGACACATAAAAAGCCTAGCCTGCTTGGTCTCCAATATTGATTTGAATCAAGTCCTCTTGGCAGTTAATATGCAGCGAACTTTTCTCCTTCTTTTCCTTTATTTCATTTTATAAAGTTCTATGTTTAACGCCTGTGTGGCTCATCAAAACGCACTTACAAAAATATAAAAAAAAATCACTGTAAGACTCATTGGCTAACTGGCCACAATTTTTCCCGATTGGGTGTGAGCATCCACAAAATTTCACACTTTTGTTATTATTTTCTCGCAAACACACATGCGACCATATTTTCGTACACCGGTCATTAGTATGCGATTTCGTTCCCTATCAAAACAGAAAAGAAACAAAGAAAAAAAAACACCCAAATTTGTTACCTCAATCTCAGCAAGTAACCCATTTGGGCGAACCCCAACAAACAGACATGCAATTATGGATGCGCTTTTTAGTCAGCAAAGCCAGCATCTATAAAAAATACACACACACATATAGTTACATATTCAGAAGAGCGTATCGCGTGTTACACCTATGCACCTTCACAGCCTTCATTGCCAACATTTGCCGTCAGCCCAAACATCACCTGGTCTTTCATGGGTCGCCGCCACTTACACCGTGTGCGGCTGTATGAGGATGAGCAAGTCGTTAAAATTAACGAGGGTCCATGACTGCCTACAGCAACGCCACCATCACGAACCATCTACACCATTCCGCTTGCACTGACTGACCCCAGCTGAGGCTGGAGATGCTGGAGATTTCTATTAAAATGTTCCATCACCCCGGGTAACTTTTCCAGATTTACCACAACTACTTACAACCACTTGTTTTAGCACGCACGTACTTACCACTTACAAACAGACGTAGGTGTATGTATGTACATGTGTGTGTGTACATGTATCCAAGGCATCTGGCATTGTACTCGTGTGTGGGCAAAAATACTTCTCTGTTGCTAAAGCTTAGCTTATTTTGCATATTACTACGTGTCACTTATTTGCTGCTTATTTGTTTTTATAACGGTTCGTTATTGTCCATAGTTTTTAACTACTTGGAGTTATTTGTATAAACAAGAAATTGGGCAACAGAAAATTAAGGTTTGGGTTCAAGTGTCAGTGCGGGAGCCCACTCGGGATTATTTACATACTCGCACATATGTTTGGCAAGGTGAGATGAGGCTGTGGGGTTACTTATTTATTCTAAAACCTTTTTACACACAAATTGATTAAGGCTTAAGTGAGGGAGTGTTAGTATACATATATGTATGTGTGTGTGGATGTGCATATATTTTCACATTAAATTATGTATTTTGTGGCAGCTTACTTTGATAGGCAAAAACTTGATTTTCATTTATGATTTTTATTGCTTCCTGCCGGAAACTTTGATGTACTTTAGATTTTGCTATTTACAGGTTGTAAGATAAGTGTTAATTTATGTGGCACGTTGTTTCATAAATAAATAATCTTGTACGAAAATAATGTAGATTAATGTTATGCCATAAAACTTTGATTGCTCTACAGGGTAAAAAGCATGCTTTGAAAATTTGTTTGAAATTCTGAAAATCTCTACCATAATAAAATTGTTTTAAAGGGTTTTTCAATTGGCGCGTGTCGATTTTGGCGCCCTGTGGCAGCCATTTTGTTTTGGTGACATCTGTCAAATCTTTTGTTTATTATTCAGTTGCTCATGCCAAATCATCATGACAAGTTACACGATTGACCAAACCGTTCAAATGATAAAACTTTATTATCAAAATGAGTGTTCATTAACGCAAACGTTGCGCGCATTGCGCCCATTTTTCGGTAGATGTGGTGGCCCTTCAAAGTCGACTCTTCAACGTTTGGTGGCTAAATTTGAGACGACCGGGTCAGGAAACAATCAGCCAACACCCGTACGTTGAAGGAACGCAAGATCAGCCGAGAACTTTGCCGCGGTCCGTCAAAGTGTACAGCAGAACCCGAGGCAGTCTATTCCTCGCCGTGCACAAGAACTTGGCCTTTCGCAGACTTCAACTTGGCGAATTTTGCATCAGGACTTGGGTCTAGACCCGGAGGAGATCCAACTGACCCAGGAGCTCAAAGTTGATGACCATAGACAACGCCGTTTGTTCGCTGACTGGGATTCGAATCGCTTGGAAGAGAACCCCAGTTTTGGGCGAAAAATCATCTTTAGTGACGAGGCGCATTTTTGGATGAATGGCTGCGTTAACAAGCAAAATTGCCGTATATGGGACGACACCAATCCACACGAGGCTCACCAGGTGATAATGCATCCTCAAAAAGTTACCGTTTGGTGTGGATTTTGGGCCGGCGGCGTCATTGGTCCGTACTTTTATGAAAACGAGGTTGGTGAGGCGGTTACCGTCAACAGCGAGCGCTACACAACGATGATAACCAATTTCTTATGGCCCATATTGAACCATATGGACCTAGACGACATGTGGTTCCATCAGGACGGCGCTACGTGCCACACAGCAAACGCCATTTTATTCCATTTCAACATCTACCCGCCCTTATTGAAAAACCCTTACTTTAGTAGAATTTACAGAATTTAATATGTGGACACTAAGTAAAGTGAATTTATTTGTCAAACTTCGCGGAATTAAAATTTCACTCTAGCTATTTTTTTCATGAGTTGACAGCACTGTTAATAACATCTGGGCCAACTTTCATGTGAATGTCATTATCAGTAATATATTTACGCTTGTGTTTACCAAACGACCAAGAGTGCATTTTTCGATTTTTACAATGTCTGATTTGATTGAGCAGAGAAGTGCCATCAAATTTTGTTTGCGGAATGAAATTTCGGCTGCGGAAACGTTTAGCATGTTGCAGAAGGCATTTGGTGATTCGAATATGTCGCAGAAAAATGTTTATGCGCGGTACAAAGACTTCAAAGAGGGTCGAGAACGTGTTGATGACTTGTAGCGCTCCGGACGACCATCGACGTCAACAGATGACCAACACGTCAATAAAGTGAAGGAGTTAGTGCCCAAAAATCGTCAGTTGACTGTTAACCCTGGAGTACGAATGATCGACGATTCGACGAGCATCGTTTTTTTTTTACTAAATTGCTTTTAAATGTGTGTGTCTAACACTCTCAAATTTCGCATGGTGTTAGTAGGCCATTGACTCTTGTTGCAAGCAGTCGTGTTTTTTAAACCGCGTTGCTAGAACATTACTTATTTTTGTTTTGTGCTCGTCGAATCGTCGAAGGTTAGTACTAGCGTGACTTTTATGTCTGGATTAATATCATTGCTTATTTGTATTTTCATATTGCGGAATTATTTACTTTGTCCTTTTTTACTTTAGTTGAAAAACAAAATGGCTTATAATAAAAAAACATTAATCGATAATGAAATTGAAAAGTTTTTTGAGAGTTGTGATTATTCTGATAATGAGGATGTAATTGAAAGCGATGCAGACGAAAGCGACGTGGTGTTAAGTGACGACAGCTTTTCAAAAACTTCTTCTGAATCAGAAGAAGACAATGTTGTATCGTTGATCCCCTTAAATGTTTTGAAATGTTTATAAGTGAGGAAATATTAAACGAAATTGTACAATGGACAAATGCCGAAATAAATTTAAGACACAATAATTCTAAACCTGCTACAGCCACAAATAGAATAACAAACGCAAAGGAAATAAAAGCTCTGCTGGGAATATTAGTCCTCTCAGCTGCAAGAAAAGATAATCATCTCGCCGCTAGAGAGCTCTTTGATAGTACTTATTCTGGATCGCGATATGTGGCAACGATGAATAAAGACCGTTTTTTGTTTCTTCAAACACGTTTAAGATCTGCTGACAAATCGCAACGTATCCAAAGAATCTCTGACAAATTTGCTCCAATTAGAAACGTTTGGGATTCTTTTATACAAAAGTGTATTGAAAACTATATTCCAGGTAATTATGTAACAATAGATGAACAATTCCTGGCATTTAGAGGTAGATCGTCTTTTCGCATGTACATACCCAACAAGCCAGCTAAGTATGGCTTAAAAATTATTATGATGTGTGACAGCGGCACTAAGTATATGGTTAATGCTATACCATATTTGGGAAAGGATTCAAGTAGAGGAAATATACCGATTGGAGAATATTATGTGAAGGAACTTACAAAAAGCATTCATGGGACAAACAGAAATGTAACGATGGATAACTGGTTTACTTCGGTTCCCTTGGCAAAATCGCTATTTAAGTCACCGTATAATCTAACACTTGTAGGAATCTTGCGTAAGAATAAAAAAGAAATACCCAAGGAGCTGCTGAACATGAAAGGACGTAAATGCCAAACTTCGATTTTCTGCTACGACCAGGAATTGACATTACTTACATATAAACCAAAGCCCAACAAAGTTGTGTGTCTGTTGTCATCATGCAATGAGGAAGGAACGGTTAATATTGATAATAAAAAGCCGCATATGATCGAATTATATAACTCAACAAAAGGCGGAGTCGATACGCTGGACCAAATGTGCAGTGTCATGTCGTGTTCACGAAAGACAAATAGATGGCCAATGTGTATATTTTATGGTATCCTAAATATAGCATTTATTAACAGCTAATTTATACACACAATATGTTTACTGCCGGAATAAAACCTCTCAACCGCAGACTATTCATGAAAGAGCTCCACAAGAGTCTTGATGAACCATGGCAAATATTGAAAATATTGTTACTTCGAATTGCAGTAAAAACAACGGGGAGTTAACCAAAAAGGATAAAAAAGAAAATAAAAGAAGTATGTGAAGATCATGTGTGTACCAAAAACGACGAATGACGAAGTCAAAATGTGATAAATGCGAAAAACCTATATGTGGAGAGCACAAAGTTGAACTGTGTTACTCTTGTTCAATGTGAATACTTATTGAACTTTTCTTTAACTTTTTTTTAAACCAAGAATGTGTAATTTTTGAGTTTTTACTGCTTTTATTTTTGTTTTACAACAATATTTAGTTGCTTTTTTTATGATCTCAAAATTTTGTACAGCATGAAATGAGTTAGTACAAAAATTAAATAAATCCTTTTCCTATGAATAAAAATTGAATTTGTTGTTTATATAGATTAATCGGATGTCAAAATAATTAAAATCATTTATTAACAGAGTATGTTTGGTTTTAAGCTATAGCTGTAGTCAATTAAAAAATACGTCGTCGATTCGACGATCATTCGTTACAACGTACGTAAAATATGTTTCGTACTCTAGGGTTAAAGACCTTACTGATATGATCGGAATATCAGAAGGATGTGTAAAAAACATTTTGAAAGACCATCTGGGCCTACGATAAGTCAAATCTCATTTGGTACCGAAAACTCTCAATTTCTTGGAAAAAAGTCGTCGGGTTGATGTGGGCGAAACAATGCTTTCAGACTATCAGGACAAGCTCAAATGCATCATTACGGGAGATGAGACCTGGATTTATGCTTACGACCCTGAAACAACCGACCAATCAAGCGAAAATCGTGCTAAAGGCGAGGCCGGACCGAAAAGAGCACGTCAAAGTCGTTCAAAAATAAAGGTCATGATGACAATTTTTTTCGATTTTCGTGGTGTGGTGCACTATGAATTCCTTCCACCTGGCCAAACTTTTAATAAGGAATATTATTTGAGCGTTGTTTACGTGAGGCAATTCGTCTAAAAAGACCAGAATTATGGGCCAACAACTCTTGGGTTTTGCATCACGATAATGCACCGTCTCACACTGCACTCGTTCTTCGTGACCATTTCGCCAAAAATTCCACGCATATCGTTCCGCAACCACCGTATTCGTCACCGCGACCTCTGCTTCCTTGCGGGTTCCAGTCCAGTGCCACTCTCGTGATGCTATCTGGTGGTTTTATCAACGTGTGACTTATTCATCGCCATTTTCAACGGTTGGTTTGCCTAAGGAATGGTTCCTCATTCGTTAATCTCCACAGAGCGTCATTACTGATGGTGTTTGGCCAGAATATTCTGCAGATGTGCGGAGACATTTGTTGACGAAAGATTGTCGCCTCTATGTCATAATGTTACTGACAAGCCCTGTTTCACTTCCGTACAACAATACCGGCTTCACGCATGAGCCGAATATTCGTAGCTTGGTGCGCCTGCAAATTTGCGAACCCGCTCATACTGTATGCTAATGCCCGAACGCTACCCTAGTTTTGTTTAGCCTGCAGCTGATAGTGCAGCCGCCTGTCGTCATGATGCGAAGGGGTAGCAGAAGCTTTCGAGAAATTCCACCGGACATCCGCCAACCAATATCTGCTTTGCGTTATTGTGGTTAACTCTCATAGTCTTGGTCTTGGCGATGTTGACCTCCAGTCCGATAGTGCGTGCCAGCGCGACTAGTCTGTCCGCCTTCGCTTGCGTACCGGTTAGATAATGTTTCACAATTATTTTCCTTTTTTGGAAGGGCAGGATAAAAATGTCAGAAACATTTCGATTGATGCCATCGCGCCAATTACAACATACCTCCCCTCTTCGGCTGACTTCCAACCCGGGACCGCATTTCCACTACATCGAGGCTGGTGCCGTGGTTGTGACTATCAACCTATCATCATTTGGTTCCTTAATGATTTTGCACCTTGCCTTGAATAAAGATGGTTTTGTTCATGTCATCTGATATCCAGTAGGATTTTTCCCGCAATAGCGCATATTGCATCCTCTGATACTATCCGGTAAGCACAGGCAAAGCACTCACCCTATTGGCCTACCTAGCTCCTGGTAGGTGTACTTCTGGACCAAAAGGGAGCGGCATATAGCCGATAGAGTCTGTCACAGTATATAGAAGCCTACTCCTTGCACCTGGGCTCTCCCAATGTTCGGCAGCAAACCGTGTTGAAGCTTTTGTAACTACGGCGTTCTTCATACTGACTTTCACCGCGTGCTCTTTTAAGGGCATGCGCGAGTCAATCAGAACCCTTAAGTACCGTATAACTGGTTTATACTGGATGTTGAGACCTCCGAAATTTACCGTCAAACGCTCCTTTTTTCCCATTTGCTCAACAAGACTGCTCCTGCTTTTTGCGCTTCTAGCTGGAGTTTGGCGCAGAAGTGTGGACGATGACAACATCCGATGAAGCGACGTTTGGAGTGTTAAGAGAGAGTGTTGCACGTTAGCAACGGCAAATATAGCAGGCGATGGAACGATAGGCTGTATGAGCTTTACGAAGACATAGATATAGCGCAGCGAGTAAAGATCCAGCGGCTAAAGCCACATTGATAAGGACCAATCAGCTGGTTGGCGGTGGGCTTCAGCCTTTCACACAATACGCTCGCTAGAATCTTATAGGCGATATTTAGTAGACTAATCCCGCGTTAATTGGCACAGATCGCAGTATCGCCCTTCTTATGGGTTGCTGGAATCTGGAGCTGCAGACTACCATGTTATGGGCCCCGGCGAAGTTGATTATGCCTAATAGGTCAAAATATAGAGCTATTCAAAAGACGCGCCCAGATGTTATTTTTAAAATAAAGTATATACTAATTTAGTGGCTTTCAGGTTTTACTATTTTTATTTATGAGAAATGCAAAAATTTAAATGTCCACCATGGGCACGTCTACAGGTAAAATCCGACAAACAGTCAATTTATGAATGCCTAATTGTTGAGAGCATCGAGAAATTCATATTGAATGTTTTTTGGCAACACTTTCCGCTACAGCAGGGATATTCTCAATTTCTATCCTAGACAGAACCTGTTTCTTGAAAAATGTTCACCATTCTATAAATTGCTGGTTCATTCGGATGATTATTTCCACCATGATTATTTACACTAAGTGGAATAATTAACCCTAGAACACACACCCGGGTACAAATGTATCCACTTCAACTTTGAAGTGTTGTAACTTTTGAACCGCTATACCTCTATACCGCTAACTTCGGGAAGATTATTTAGTTTTGAGTTCAAATTCAAAATTTGAACCAGATCGGACCATTGGTTCAGGAGCCACAGCCTTCCAAACACATTATATACGTAAACACACACCCGGGAAACGTTTGTACCCCAATAGTAAAAATCCTCATAATAATAAAAAAAAAACATTTCTTATATATTAATATTATTTTATTTGAAAAATTAAAAATATTCATTTCACACATTATATTATTGACTTTTATATTATTATAAAAATTATAAAAATGCATCTTATATCTAAGGAAAATCATGGCAAATAGAGGAATTTGTTGATGTGACCGAATGTTCAAGACACATTGGCTTCTTACATTTGGCGCACAGCCATCTGGTTTTTCTACGGCGTTTTTCCTCTTGTGCGTAACATAAATAGCAAGATCCGGACACAGGTTTTGGCGTGCGCGCTGCGGCAGATGTTGATGCTGCTGTTGACACCATTGATTCCAGCGGTCGGTTGAAATATGCTTCAATAGCAATTTTAGCCGAAAAATTTCGCGTCACTTGACGATTTATGACTCTGGCTTCAATAATGGGCATACACAATGCTTCAGCCAAGCTGCGCAGGATCTGCTTACGCTTGTTGTTTGTTCTCCAAGGCAACATAGGGTTATCCAAATCGTAGGCAATGTAGGCTGCAAGAGCTGTAATGTCCAACATGTTGAAGAACATCGCTAGTGGCCATCGTTTTGTTTGTCTTTGTGTTGGATATTCCGCAAACATTTGGTCCATTCGATCAACACCACCTTTGGTACGATTATAATATTCAATTATTTCAGGTTTCCCACTGTCGAAAGCAAAATTACTGCTTTATTTTTTTTGGGAACATAAGAGCACATTGTCACATTATTTTTGAAGCCAAATGTCGTTGAACCAATTAGCCTGTTTTTATTCTGCTTCATTTCTTGAGGAATATATGATTTGTTTTTGCGCAAAGTTCCAACGATCGTGAGTTTCCAGGTGAGAAGCAGTTCTGCAACTGGCAAGGTCGTAAAAAAATTGTCCATTGTAATGTTTCGGCCACTTCCTTGGTATTTGGCAGACAAATCCTTCACCACTCGTTCGCCTTGGTTCCTTTCCCTACCAGTTTCTGCTTGGCCAGTATATATTTGTCCATGCAGTGGATATGCATTTGTGGCATGGCAAATCCACCAAACCTTCACCATATTTAGCAGGTTTTGACGGTATGTACTGCGTAAACCGTGTGCGTCCACGGTAAGGAAATAATTGTTCATCAATCGTCAAGCATGAGCTGGGCTTGTAATGTGCAGCAAGATTATTGTTCATCATCGTCCACAACTCACTGATCGGTGCTGCTTTATCAGTTAGTAAGCGTGTTGCACGAGTGTTTTTATCGTCAAATCTTAGGAACCGCAATATCGAACAGAAACGGTTGACTCCCATTGTGGCGCGATATAAAGGATAGTTTTTGACGCTCCATAAATCTCGAACATGTTCTCCATTGCTATGGTTCGCACCAGTTATAATAAGTATGCCAAAAAATGCATACAGCTCTGTTATTGGCACAGGCGTCCATGGCTTAGGAGTTGTGTTTGGATGCGCATTGTTGTAAGCATTATAAGTTTCTTTTGCTAACTGATTTGTGTGGCGCATAATTATATCAGCCATTTCAACGCTCATGAAACATTTGAATGTGTGCTCTATTGACAACATTTCAGTGCATCTAGCTGGTCCAGAACGTTCTCTTATAATATTTTGTCTGAGTACCTGACGACTTACATTTGGTTCTTTCATCCACTCAGTACCATCACGTGCAACAAATTTTTCGCCACTAGCAGGTAATTCATTATTTTCTTCCACTTCTTCTTCTTCATCGTCTTCTTCATCATCCTCATAGTCAGCATAATCAGGTAATACTTCTGCGGCACTTTGCGAAACTTCAGCATCGTCATCAGCAATTTCAATGTCATTGAATTGAATTTCTTCTTCATCTTCTGAGTCAAAGTCATAGGGAGCATCATCGTCACAAATTTCATCAAATAAAGATTGTATATATGATTCTCGCTGTTCCTCAGTTAGCTTGCATAATAAAAAAAATTAGTATATGTTTACATTGTTGCTTATTTTACATTTTTTACCTTCTATATGCTGCACTTGATAAACATTCGTTTCTTCTTGAAGTCATTTCGTATCCAGTTATTTATAGTTTCAGTTGTATTTATTTTCATTTATATTTTCACTTCTTACACTTTTGAGCACCAAAACAATAATGAAAATATCAACAGGCAGCATTTATAACAACACCTCGAGTGAAAACAACCCTTGCAGCTGCATATAAAATACAAAAACCAGTTATACCAGTGTATTTGCTACCTACGTACCCATACCTTGCGCGACCTTTTTGCACATATCTTTTGAACCAGGTAGAATATTTCAATGAAATAAAAACCAGAATGTGTATTCGTTGCTACTCTACAGGTATATTATTATGAATTATATTATTTTGTTTTGCATTTATCAGGACAACAACAAAAACAAAAATCCACTGTTGCATGTCCTGACTTTATTTGCCCATATCGCTGGAACCAGTAGGAATATTCGAATGAAACAAAAGACAAAATACTTGTTATATATTAAAATATACATTTCAAAAAAAAAAATCATAGAAATCGGTTGAATAAGCATTAAAAAAACCGGAAAATAAGGCCCCGGGTACAAACGTATCCCGGGTGTGTGTTTACGTGGTATTTTCTGGGTGTGTGTTCTAGGGTTAAATGGTTAAGAACTATTAGCGATTTTAGCCAACTTATTTCCTTTTAATTCAACTTTAGTAGTTCTTTTGTGAAAATAGAGTTAATTCTGCTGCAAAAGCCATATACATAAGCTTAAAACTGTGTGTAAATAACAAAAAAAAAAAAAAAATACGAAATTGTACAATACAAGATTTCAAAATTTCATCAACATCTTACACTTTTTATTAGAACTTTCTCAACAATTTTTAGTTTGCAGTTTATAGGCCATTAATTAGTGAAATATCAAAGTGCAAATTTGAAGTGGCTCACAAATCTTGTTGATTTTTGTAATTCTATTTTTTGGCTGGACCTTATTTTGGGTGCAATATTAAAAATATTCTCCTCATATTTAATGTGTGGGGAAGCACAAATGGCGAAGCTTTAGCGACTATGGAAGGTAGTTTGACCTCCATACCGGCTAAAAATATGCTTCTGCTTTGATTTAAATCTTAATTGAAATCCCTAAAGCTATTTCACCGCAAAGAGCTGATATGAAAAAATGTATGAAAAATAACTTGAAATAAGAGTTTCCATTTTTTTTCTCTTTAGAACTCGATATCTACCAATACTGATGTTCAAATGCATAAGCAAAGAAGAAGTGATCGAAATATTTTCTCAATCGCTTATTTGTTAGTACAAAAACAAATCTCTTTAAAAATTTGCATAGCAAAAACTCATTTGTCACTCACTTCAGCTAAGCCAGGCGTAGCTTAGAAAGCTGATAAATGCTTATCTGTCCATGCACTGCAGTTGTATAGCAAAGAAACACCTACCAACACATACACGACTGGTTTTTCAAATCATTTTTTTCCTTATCTAAATACTCTAATAGAGATGCTATACGATGAGCGCACTAAACGGCGTTGGCAGCTTCATAAATGTATCCTTTCAATCAACGCAGACAATCTGCACACGTCAATCAGCTTAGCAGCAACAAAAAGGATGATAACAAGTGAGCCAAGTTGAGAGTAGCAGCGTAAAGCAAAAAACAACAAAAAATTCAAATTCAACGGTAGCATACAAGAAAACAACAAAACGAAACAATGCAGGAATAGTCAACCAAGCAACGGACTAACCGAATTCCAATCTCAAATAAAGCTCGTCCGTTGCAGTTGGCGTCATGTCGAATTAGAAGTATGAAGTGAAGAGACAAGGGAGAGAATGTGAATAGAAATTTGCAAAAATAGTGAACAGTAAGCATTCACGGCGTTGGCAGGAAGAAGTGCAAAGAATAAGTCATATTCGGCATTTTCTTTTCCCTCTGCTTTCGAAAAGTAATTTTATTTTTTCTTTTCGCTTTTCCACTTTTGCACTGCCAAGAGTGCCAGCCGAGCTGAAGAGCGAGCCATCAACGTCACGAGTGCACATAAAGCAGCACATTGACTGAGGATCAACCGAAGGTATGCCACAATTGACATGACGAAAGCCAAAATTGTGAATGCCATTCAGCAGCCAAAGATACATAGGCTAAAGCGTCCTCTGCCAGCCACCCGTTTGTATGTGTATGTGCCAGTTTTTATGTGTACATATGTGTGTGTGCATATGAGTCTTATATTTGTGTGCACCTTAAAAACTAAAAAACCTCAACTGAGGTCAGCTCGCTTGAGCTAAACTGACAAGGAAACCAACAAACTTGGCAGTTGACAGCAAAGCATTGTTTGTTAGCAAGAAAAAAATATATGAAAATAAAAAGAATTCGAGAGGAAACACCAAAACCGAATACAAAACAAAATAATGAAGAGCACAACAAAAAAAAAAGAAGAAAATTTGAAGAAATGAGCATAAGCAATGACAAGAAGCTGCCACAGCGTAGGGGCAATGGCAGAAAAAGTGATGATATAAGCAGGAAATTTGAAAGCATAACAGTCCGGAAAAGACATTGTCTTGCTCGCCAGCTGGCAGTGGCTATATAGGGGTTTACTGGCGATGCAAGCGACATGCAGACATACATATGAACACATGTATATATATACATACATGTATACTTGTGCTGCAGTGAAAAGCCAAGTTGCTCATATAATGGATGGAGAGTGAGAGTACACTAGTTCGAGAGTGAGTAAAATTGCACTAGTTGCAAAATGACCAATTGGAGGTGTATGCAAAGCAAATATTATTTTTCACTATAAGAAGAAGAATACCGCAAATGTTAGTTAGGTTAGGTTTGACAGCCGCATCGCACATAGAGACAACGATGCCATTTAGACCACGAAATGGGTCCGTTGTGAGACGCAGGGGCTGGGCTACATTTCTCTCTCCATATTGAACCATCCTGAGCTTCTGACAAAGCGTAAAAGTTAGTTCATACCTAAAGTGTATAGATTACACAGGCCGACAAAATTTAACCAACATTCAGACCCAGAAACCAGACTATATATTTCCGAAGAGATATCCTAACCTAAAAGTGCAAAAAACACCGTTTTTGCCCATATTTGAGGTTATGTAGCCATGCAGATGTTTTCTTTCACCAAAATTAAAGGATGGCATCTTTAAATACAAATCTTCTTTTTTCAAATGGCGTTTTGTTTGCTCAAATATCATTTTTTTTCGCAGAGATATCGCATTTTGAAATTTTCATGTTTCTAAATTTTCCTACACCTGAAAATCGATTAAGGTAACATAGACATGATATAGTCGATTACTAATTTTCTTGAATTGAGTCTTATTTTTCTTAAAATTTTGTCTCACTCTATAAGTGTGCTGACCACACCCCTACACTATCTAACCTTTGGGTACCGAGTCACACACAGCCCTAACCCCTAGAAACCACCCCTACCATAACCTCAAATATGGGCAAAAACGGTGTTTTTTGCACTTTTAGGTTGGGATATCTCGAAAACCAGAGCTGATAGAGCAATTCTGAGGTCAGATTTGGATTCAGCGTATCATAAACCTTCGGAAATATATAGTCCGGTTTCTGGATCTGAGATGCTGTCGGCCTGTGTTATCTATATTCGTTAAGAAGTAGGATTTTAAAAATCGGTTCCTGCTTCTGGCTAGAGCTGGGCATGTGCAAAAAAGGTGTTGAATTGTTTCCAGCTCCTCCTCATCTCTGCAGCTACTACAGAAATCATGTGTGTAAACGCCTAATCTCCTTGCATGATTTCCTATGAGACAATGTCTTGTGAGGGCCCCTACTAAGGTCCTGATTTGAAGTCTACTTAGTTTTATAATACTTTTGGATAGACGTAAATTTAGCCTTGGCCATGTTTGCCCAGCAATTTCACAGGTGTTAACGCCAGTCCATCTTTGATTTGAACTGATTAGTGCGTTCGTAATGAGCAGCTTACAAGTTGCGAGAGGCATCTCCCTAAAATTATTTATGTCTGGCATACCGGTACCTTCTCTTGCAAGTTGGTCTGCCCTACAGTTCCCTGGTATATCTCTGTGGGCTGGAACCCAGCATAAGATTATCTCATTTAGAGATTGGCGACAACGTAAGGCACTCCTTGATGTTTTTTGGAATGCATCCAGGGCTCGTGGGACAGCTTGGCTGTCTGATAGAATGCAGATAACAGTTGATGATATTCTGTTTATCTTTAGCCATTTTACGGCTTTATGAATAGCGTTTATTTCCGCTTGAACAACACTATAGTGATCCGGTAGTTCAAAGGATTCACTAATAGAAAGCTGTTCGCAAAATAACCGTGATCCTACACTAGTATCTATTTTAGCTCCGTCCGTGTAGATCTGAACGGGTGTGTTGGGTGTTGGATCTTCTTTAAGCCATTCCAGTCTAGAAGGGGTTTTCATGAAGAAACTCCTTTCGAAGCAAATAATGGGAGGATGATAATCACAGTTAATGGGTACATCCGTGTCCACAAAGGTTAAGGATGATGAATATTAGGGTTGATAGGGTAAATCTTTTGCTTCTTAGGACAGTGTTAACTAGTTCGTTAACTAATTTCAGACTAATAATGAGGCTAAGCAGTTCGTTAAATAGTATGAAGCTGCTGTAGTATGAAGCAATCAACGTCAGAAGGAAGTGTAATCCATACATTGATAATATTTGACTATTTATTTATTTTAAAATGGAAACAAAATTTATAAAAACACAGTTCTTACTACAGCAAAAACCATATAAAGCAAAGTTTCGAACTTTGTATAAAATTTGAAAAAAAATCAGGAAATTTCTATCAAAATTTCATACTTTTTAATTTCTAGAAAAATTTCGGGTATGCAATTTTATATATCATTAAATTTTATTATAATAGGTCTATTTATAAGTTCGTGCGGTTTTACAACAGATGGCGTAACTTGATTATTATTCCATCGATCCACATTTCCAAACATTCATTGGAGAGCTACTGTCGTAAGGCACAAACGTCAGTATAAGTTTTTTATTTGAAGCGTAAACAACAATATTTTTACCACACTTGAAAATGTCGAATTTCGTGCCAAATAATGTGTTTTTGCGGGGAATTCTTCTTCATTATTTTAATATGAAGAAAAAAGCAGCCGAAAGTCATCGTATCTTGGTGGAAGTTTATGGTGAGCATGCTCTATCTGAGCGAACGTGCCAGAAGTGGTTTGCACGCTTTAAAAGTGGTGATTTTGGCTTGGAAGACGAAGAACGCGAGGGTGCGCCGCCAAAGTTCATGGATACCGAATTGGAGGAATTGCTCGATCAAGATCCGGCTCAAACGCAAGAAGAGGTTGCAAAAACTTTGGGAGTTGATCAATCAACCATTTCCAAACGTTTAAAAGCCATGGGAATGATCCGAAAGGTAGGCCATTGGGTGCCGTATGAATTGAAGCCAAGAGACGTTGAACGCCGTTTTATGGCATGCGAACAACTGCTTCAACGGCACAAAAGAAAGGGTTTTTTGCATCGAATTGTGACTGGCGATGAAAAGTGGGTCCATTACGACAATCCAAAACGTCGGGCAACGTATGGATACCCTGGCCATGCTTCAACATCGACGTCGGCGCAGAATATTCATGGCCTGAAGGTTATGCTGTGTATCTGGTGGGACCAGCTGGGTGTTGTGTATTATGAGCTACTGAAACCGAATGAAACGATTACGGGGGATGTCTACCGACGACAATTGATGCGTTTGAGCCGAGCACTGCGAGAAAAACGGCCGCAATACGCCGATAGACACGACAAAGTTATTTTGCAACATGACAATGCTCGGCCACATGTTGCACAAGTGGTCAAAACATACTTAGAAACGCTCAAATGGGATGTCCTACCCCACCCGCTGTATAGTCCAGACCTTGCGCCATCCGATTACTATCTCTTCCGATCGATGCAACATGGCCTGGCTGACCAGCACTTCCGTAATTACGATGAAGTCAAAAAATGGATCGATTCGTGGATTGCGGCAAAACCGACCGAATTTTTCACAAAGGGAATCCGTGAATTGCCAGAAAGATGGGAAAAAGTAGTAGTAAGCGATGGACAATATTTTGAATATTAAATTTGCAACCATTTTACGTCAATAAAGTTTCAAATTTCGAAAAAAACCGCACGAACTTATTCATAGTCCTATTAGTAAAAAAAATTGGAGTTCGCAGTTTTAAAGATTATTAAATTTTAGTACAATAAAGTGCAAGTTTCAAGTATTTCCAAAATCAAACTAATTTTAGAGAATTTTTTTTGTTCGCGGTCTTATGGATTTTCTCCATTTTGCGCCTACTCCACATTTTTTATAGGGAAGAAAATAAAAAAAATGTCAAAAATCAACGCGATTTTGGAACCACTTGAGACTTGCATTTTACTACATCGAAATTCAATGATCTATAAAACTGCATACCCGAAATTTTTTCAAAAATTCCGAGTAAAAAGTTTGTACTTTTGATAAAAATTTGCCGATTTTTTTTAAATTTTATACAAAGTTCGAAAAAGCTTGAACCAAACCAAAATGTTTAATTTTACGACGCTAATAAAGAGTGGCATCTAAGAAAAGTTAGCTAAATTGGTGATTTTGACATGGGAAAACACCGCGAGCAAAATACTTGTTCGATACGACCAGTCAGACTCATTTGAAGCAATCTCGGGAGTTAAACAAAGCGACGCGCTTTCATCCTTGGTTTTCAACTAAGTGCTGAATGAAGTAATGTGTCATTTGGTTCCTAGAAGGCCCTGTTGTTGTTGTAGTAGCATAAATATTCCCCATACATATGCCGGATGTGCTGCTGAAGTGACAGTCTTTGGCCGGATTTAAATCCGGGTCGTTACAGTTACGCCAAACTCACTGTCATGGGTTTGTCCTAAAAGGATGTCCCAAAAGGATATCTTCACCCGCATAATACAAATACGTGCGTGCGCTGATGACATAGTCATAAATAAAAGATGTTACAATCCTATAAGAAGTACTCAATGATCTAGAAAAAAGGTCCTGCAAGTTGGACTACCCATCAAGTAACCTTTAATTGGGTCCCGGGACACCGGAACATAGAAGGTAACGAAAAAGCTGATGAACTGGCAAGAGGGGGATCTGCCATGAATAGCGCTCTTGCAGTACCAGTATTCACTCCACTAGGTGCGGTCAAGAATGCAATTTCCCTAAAATACCTTCGAATTGCAGATTGTAGATGGAGAGACCAGACGAAATGCAAAATCAGCAGAACGTTATGGCCCACCTACAACCTCAAGCAATCGTCGACATTAATAAACATGAAACGACGGGACACCCGTAGACTTACGGCAGTCATAACTGGCTTCTGGTCTATCGGAGAATGGGCATCCCTTACAACACATACTGTCACAGTTGTAATCAACCGGAGAAAAAAGAAACAATCTTCCATTTCCTCTGTGAATGCCCTGTCCTATGGAGGGACAGAATGTTAACCAGGGGCAAACCGCTGTTCGAGAGTCTCGAGCAACTGTCTGGCTTAGACGTCAACAACCTAATAAGGTTCCTAAACCGCACAGACTGGATATAGTCCTGCTGCAAATAACTGCTAAACAATTTGGTAACGAGGATGTGACAACAAAATGGTGCGGAAGCGCTAGTTGGATTCTGGCTGAATCACCACTCTAACCAACCAACCAACCGACTACCCATCAACCACGACAAAATCAAGTACGAGTATATGCTGCGGACCAAATAAAAAAACAACCCAAGTGATCTTTTTGTTGGCAGATACACGACGCTATAGAAGAATTTAATTAACTTGGATTGGTGCTTAGCACCAACGACGGTACAGCAATTTTCATACAAGACAGACTACAAGCAGCAAATAGGGCCCATAAAGATGTTCAAGTTAAAATTCCATTCATGAAACCAAAAACTACGTATTTATCATGCTTTCTTACGCCCAATTATGACGTACGGATGTGAAGTGTGGACGATGAAGATGAATGACTTGAACCAAGTAGCTACGTTCGAAAGAAGGATACTTAGACAAATCTTTGGTCCAATCTGGCGAGAAGATGACACATGTCGCAGTAGAAAGAACTCTGAACTTGAGCACCTCATCCAAGGCCAAAACATCAGAAAACACATAAAAGAGCGGCAGAAGGAAGAGCACCAAAATGAGCCTGCAAAATGAGCAAACGTATCGAAAGCGAACTAAGGTCAGACCAAAGAAAATATGGGTAGATGCAGTTATCAACGATCTCAAAGAGATGAACGTGAAAAACTGGTGGCGCTTAGTAGTGGATTAATAAATCTTTAGGAAGATAGTTATGCAGTGCAGAAGCCGTGGTCCAGCCAGCACTGTCATGCTGAGAAAGAAGAAGCAGAAACGAATTTCGAAACTTTGTTTTATTCGATTTTGTTGTTGTTGTTGTTGTTGAAGTGGTTTAGTAATTCCGCTGAAATAATCCTAATTAGTGACCAGCGCCGTTTTACTACCACCGTCCTCGTGTGATTATGTTTTTTTTTTCTTGTTTTAAGTCAGATCCATTAAGTGAGGTCCAAGTGTATCAGCAAATTTTTTATCTCAATGTCTGAGATCTAATTAATTTGCTGCAAAAAATGCTTACCGAAGGAGCGGAGTCATGTCCTAGCTTGATTTTGTTGTAGTAAGAATTATATTTTTGTAATAAAAGACTAATTGAAACTACAAAATAAATAAATAAAACTTGAAAGCTTAGCAATATGTGAGAACTTTTCTGGCCAGACTTCTTCGGCTTTGGACTTGAATTTAACATATTTCTTTCCTTCTTGCCTGAGCTACCACCAGGTAGCTTCCTAAAATTTAATTTCCTATCGATTCATGGATATAACCTTTTAAAAAGAATCCTCGAGCAGGTCGAAAAAGGGCCACACCCGGGTGCTCAACGGTGAGCTAAAAATAAAAATAATTCGCATTTCTTCAGCTGCAAAGCAAACTGGCAGCAAGTAAGTAGTTCAGAACTAGTCGCTGTGACTTCAGCGTACACATAGGTGAGCACTCTGACCGAGCGAACTAAATGAAAAATGAGGCGAATGATGGAAAACATAAAACAATTGTTGCAAGTAACTTTGTGTCCTACAAGAATATGCTACAACACTTTGTTTTTGTTTTTGTTTTTGTTGAACAAAAACTGGTTGCACAAATGTTCGTCTAATGCAAAGCTGCTCACTTTGGGATAGCACAAATGTGTTTGTGTGTGTCTGCTGCAACTTCCAGTGCATGTGTGAATCTGTGTGTTGCTTTTTAACATCGTCAAAATATTTGGCAATGTTTTCGAAATGCAGAGGAAATGTATTTTCTCCATTAACCACGTGTGTTTATGTAGTTGTGAACTTTTTGGCATTGAAGTAAAGCGTTTGTATGCCCAAAGTTTGATATATTTTTTTCGTTCGGTCTTTTGCAACTTACAATAACTAAAGGTAATCAAAATGTATTCGAGCGTACTTGCGACACATTCTGCTTGTGTAAAAAATGAGAAAATTACAATAGAAGAATTGGCTGGAATTGTAATAAAATGTGTTAGAAAATATAGAAATTTGTTTCGTACAGGATGCGCCATTTCAATCAAATCAATGACTGTATTGGATAACTTTGGCAATTCTCAATCGCTAGAAAGGTGCTTAGAAGTTTTAGTTTTTTGCATGGTTTAATCGGTAGATAGCCTAATAAGCCGCCGAAATAATAACTGTCTAATTTGTTTTTGACCGTCAAATTGTGATTATAAAGGGTGGCTAAATTTCAAGGGCAGATGTTGAATATGAACCACACCTAAACGTCAACGACACCGTTGGACTTCTTTCTTTGGGTTTTTTGAAAGAAAGCGACATCGAAAATTTGGACCATCGGATGGAGGTGTGCCGCCGAGGCCACGGCGGCCATTTGGCCGCTATTTTGTTCCATACGTAATTGAGCCAATTTTATGATAATAAAGAAAAATGACAATAATTTCCTAAAAAAATTGTATTTTATTCAAAATCAACACCGGCCCTTGTGAAACTTAACCACCCTTTATATTATTTTCTTTAAACTGAGCTCAAGGCCGAAACTGAAATAAATACTTTCTGCTTAAAATATAAATACAGTCTGCTTTCATTTTCAGGATCTTAAGTTTAAGCTCGTTTGTCTTTTCATTAGTTGCATTAACTCAACTTCCACATCATGAAATATTTCATGGCCTTCCTATATCCCAAGATGACACAATTCCGTATTTGGCCGATTCAGATTTTCTAAAGTGAGAGTCTACAGTGGTTCCCCAGAAACACGCCACAAGATATCTGTATGGAAATGTTGAAGCGGTTAGTCAGAGTGCAGTCAAAAATTTAAGTGTCTGTGTGCTGCCAAGCTCAGCAGTTGAACATGTGTAGAATTTTCAATCACATTTTTCAAATGCTCACATTCAAAGTTTATTCCATCTCATCATTAACCCCATACTATTGCGTCTGGGTTCATTGCTTAGCTTCTTCGTCGATTCATTGAAACGAAGCGATGAAGGTGGTACACTGGCTCAAGATAAACGGAGTCTGTGGAAACGAAGAAAACGCGAAGAAAACACTGTCAGGTATGACACCAGCGGGTGCCAGCGGATAATCGGGTGCCTTACGTTAGCTTGGGTTGGAGGTATAAGGTGGTCATCTCTGCTAAAGATGAATGGTTAAGTCTAGAGAACCTAATAAACAGATTTCAACAGACGTTCCACAGCGGGAGATCCGAAACCAATGCTGGTAGGGGATCTGGATGGCATTTAGACGAAGACTCTAAGTACTCCTACGCTTTTTAATGGAAGTCTATGCCAACTTGAATGTAGCATATTGGCTAATTGAGAAAAAGTGGCGAGGTATATTAGTAATTAGTACTAGAATTTGTAGTTACAGTCTGGCTACACTAACAGCCCTTACTAACCCACGCTGCTCTTCGAAGTTAGTCGTTGAGTGACAAAACCGGAAGACAAAACGGAACAGTGTTGTAAAACATAACAATGTCGGTCTTTTTTGGGTACTTGGACACTGCGATATTACAGAGAACGAGTTGGCTGATAAACTGGCTAATGAAGGCTCACCACTGTACCCTGAACCCTTCCTTAATGAGGTCTACCCATAGAAGACGTTGGTCTGAGTTTGTTACGCATAATTCAAACTTTAAATCTTTGAAGTAAATCAGTGGGTATACACTTTGTTAATCTACATGATAAGCCGGTGTTATTTATTGTATTAAATTAGAAGCTTGAAGATTTGAGTGCAGATATGCGTTTGTAGATGTGCGTAGCGCCTTAGGTTGAAATCTTTATGGGACTTTTATGTTTAATTTCGAGGCTTAGCTCCATACTTAAGCCACACATGTCAATAATGGCTTAGTTATAGGTAGATTCGCAGAACAAAATTTTGCTACCAGGTAGATACCTATGAAATGAGACTATTTTTCAATTTCAAACGTTTATTAACAAAAATTTACAAATTTAATCTTCAAAATGATAGCCATCGCTAGCGACACACTTTTTTCCATCTCTCAGGCAATTTGTGGATGCCGCGCCAAAAATATTGGCCGTCTTTGGCCCGCAAACCAGTCATCGAGCCAAACAGTGATAATGCAGACTTTTAATTGAATAGCCAGTAAAGTGAGCGAAGTTTTAAACCCAGTTATTTATGAATACTTCAGGAATATATGTGGGAGCCATGTTAGTACTCTACTGAGTTCACTACCCAGGTATTTTGCCTGGCCGCCTTGAGGTAATTGGCAGTGATTTAAAGCTACTGTAAGACATGAGTCTTTTTGGAGTGGGACAGTTGTCTGTGTTGATTTGATTCGATTAGAATTTATAAGCCACTGGTTGAATCAGGCACTTTGACGAAGTTGTGGTAACTTTAAGAGCTGAGAATGCATAATTTAACATCAGTAAAAGAAAACAGAAAAAATTATCCCTATGTGTGCATTGGTCTAACATTTGGGCTCCACCCTCATGTAATATCACAACAATGGCATATTTTTTCCATGAATCCCTTTATCTCTAGAGTACCTAAGCTACCAAGAGGAGTGATTCAAGAAATATTGAAGGAGTAGCGTAGACTCATTTGCTTTGCGCTTCATCCGCTATGTTTTTTAGAACCTCGATCAGCTTACTGTCCCTAGGGGATGCTCACTTTTGGTAATTAAAAAATTAATAAAAAATGTATACACATTAAAAAACAACAACAACCTACCTATAACCTTTACCTTGATAAGAAGTCTGATTTACACTGAAGCACCTGCTTTCAATATTTTAAATTCTGCCATAGCTATTACTATAAATTTTCAGCACTATTTATACCACCTCAGTTGTACCTCGAACCTTTATCTAGAAAAAAGGTCGAAGTTTCAAATCCTATTCCAACTATTGCTATAAATTTTGAACACTATTTACATCACCTCGGCTGTGTCTCGAAAAATGTTGATTACACTCCTTTGGAAGTTCATAAAAGACTCGACAAAAATTTGAAATGTACCCGATTCTGAAGAGCAAAGCAGAAAAAGGTTCAGTAGGCTACTTATAGCTGTATGAGGGTCGTTTAAAACGTCAGTGCAAAGCCTAAGAGATGACATTATTGGCGCGTATCGAGGTTATGTTCAGTTAGAAGCATCTATTGGAAAAATATACACTAAGGTCACACCAAGTTTCAGCCAGATGTGTCTATTTCTTTGTGTTTGGCATTCGTTTGTGTCGAGGAAGTCGAGTGATTTTCCTTTTCCATAACGACAACGCACCAGCTCGCGTTTCAACAGTTGTGTTTGTAAAATTAATGGAAATGGGGTTCTAACGTGTTTCCCATCTCCTCTATTTTACATAACTGGCTCCCTAAGACTACTATTTGTTCCCCAATTTGAAGAAATGGTTTGAGGGAAAAAAGATTTTGTTCAAACGAGGAGGTGATTGCAGAAATTAATGGTTATTTTTCAGACTTCGATAAATCCTAATATTCGAAAGGCATCATGTCGAAAAATAAAAAAACGTTTACCCCGAACAATTGAGTACTTTAAGTTTGTGCACGGACTCTTTTAACTGACCCTGGTATGATTGTACCTTTAGTCAGTCTAGTTTGTAACCATAGATTCATATAAGTACAAATAAATAAACGGTTTTGAACTAAATATGAGCTAATATTCACCACATTTTTATCACCACCGCCTTAGCTGAATGGCTTGGTTCGTGACTAACGTTCGGGAGAGCGTAGGTTCAAATCTTTGTGCATCAACTTCAAATAATAGAAATCATTTTTCTAATAGCGTTCGATAGGCAATGACAAACTGCCGAGTGTATTTCTGCCATGAAAAAACTTCTCATAAAAAATATCTGCCGTTCGGAGTCGGCTTAACCCTTTACACTCGGAATGCCAACACTGCTGGCATGAAGTTTTATTCCGGCAACTCGGAATGCCAGCACTGCTGGCATGAGCATTTTTTTCGGTAATTCGAAATGCAGACTCTAGAAAACTATAAGATGTGAAATGTTATAAATTTTCTCAATAAATTCATGTAAAAATTATATATTTTAATATTTTATATTTTTAACTAAAAACGCATTTGATGATAACAACCACAACAACATTTTTGATAATAAAATATATATATAATATCATTATCGAGTTGTTGGAAGGAAATGTGAAAAGGGTTAAGGGGGGGGTAGGGTCACAAAATCGAAATTTTTTTTCTTCACTCATCTTATAGTAAATCATTTCAAGAATGTTGTGTCAAAATTTTAAGTGGATCGGAGCAGAACTCTCAAAGTTATAGCCTTTGTAGGCACTCTACCTCGAATGCGAAGCATCGATAATTTCTCAGAGTCATTTTTTCAAACGCGTTTTTCCCGAAACGACTTCTTAAAAGTCGGTGCCAATCACAACTCCGAAACTGTTCAACCGATTCTTTTCAAATTTGGCACACGTTTTCTAAATCAAAAATACCTCCCCCCCCCCCCACACTGTTTTTTTTTTTATTTTTTTTTAAGGTTGTTTTTCACTTACACATATGGCGAAATTTTTCGCCAAAAATCCTCGTTTTACGTATTTTTGCCACCAAAACTACAAAAATGAAAAAAAAAAAAATTTTATTAATGGGGGGGGGCGGGGGGGGGGGAGCATTACGTCATACTTTAACTGAAAAATTCGACTTTTTTAGTTTCAGATGATTCTACGACGAATGCCGATTGGCACCGCAGAGCACCTCTCGAAAAACATATCTCCAAAAAAACTCTGTCATGGGCTTATTTGTCAATATTTTATTATTAATATTTTTTAAAAACTTATTGAAAAGATGTACAATAACATGCAACTGATTTTATTAAAGTATCTTAAGCCATATTTCTGTAAAAAATTAAAAATAAAAGTGTTTTTTTTTTAGCGCTAAACCCTACCACCCCCTTAAAACTGTAGATCCCTTCATTTGTGGAACAACAACAAGGCGCACACCACAAATAAGAGGAGGAGCTCGGCCAAAAACCTATCAGAAGAGTACGCGCCAATTATTTACTTATTTTTAGTATCAATATACAACCCCTGCCACATGAATAAGTCATCAATAGCTGGCTTACCACATTGAATTTTTATTCATTCCTTATTCTGGTTCGAACCAATCGTAGCGCTCGCCACAGTAATGCCATGAAGAAAGCATTTCGAACAGTACCAAGTCGGCGCTGTAACCGCCGGTGTTGTTAAGAAGAAAAATCTATAAAAAATATTTCACAAAAAAATAGCTACGTCACTTACACCCTCCTCCCTATTCAATGAAAATCCAAATAACAAAGAAGCAAGCACAATTAATCGCCTTCAAGCGAGTATTTACGTACAGCGAATAAAAGATTTTCACCGCCTACGCGTACATGCAAATACTCATACACAAGCATATAAACCACAACCAAGAATATTTCACCAATTTCTGTGCTATATCATCAGAATAAACATTTTAGGTATACTCTTACATTCACATTAACAACAACACGAAATTAGCAGAAAATATTTACTTCGAGTACTCGTTACTCATACGCCCCGTAATCTCAGTGCACCATTCATACGAACTACTTCATTTGGCGAATTTAATGTAGCATATGATTGAATTTTACTTTGAATTTAATTAGCAACTTAACGAAACGAAAATAATTTCGCCAACATAATGTGCCATAAGTTGTTGTGGTCGAAAAGTGAGCGAAACCGTGCATACACACGCATATATCATATTTGATGCATACGTGATTATGCCATACAAAGACGAAATGAAGAAAAGCGCAAAATAAAAAGGGGAAAAAACTACAAATAGCATTCATATAAAGTAATGGTTGAAACTTTAACTACATCAGCACTCGTAAATGCATGAAAGCCATAAAAGCAAATGCCAAAAATGCTATGGAGCGCTAGTACATTCATGCATACGTATACCTATATGTGTAAGTAGGAGCGAGTAGTGTGCGGGCGGTGCAATGTGAGTGTAGGTTGGGCAATGTATGAATTACTGAGTAGTACAAAAATGCTTAAGCTACAAGTGCCATAACTATTTTTTCTGTAAGGGATGCATGAAAAGCTAATATCTTCACATCACATTTCATTTTGCATTGAGTTTACCAAATATTTTTTTATGTAAAATTAGTTAAATTGGTTGCAGTGATCCTCTTTTAATTTTTTCCTCTTTGCTAACTTATTTACTGTCTGATTTGGTTCATACTTCGAATATATACAGAATGCCTTGAATAGCATTTCCTGTGAAAAAAAGAGTATATTAAGACTGTGAAGACTTTAATAGTACAAGAGCTCGTTGATGAAGAACCAAGCACTCAAACATGGCTGCCCACTGAATACTCTCTAGCCAAATAAGTACAGTTTAACTGGAATGTGGATTGCTTCGAATCTGCATTGAATGAATTAGAGGAATGTAATGTATAAGAGATAATAAGTGATAGATAAGGTAAATTGTGAAGGAGATTTTTACTTCTAAATCATATATGTTTAGGAAAAATATTTTAAATAGTGGCTGAAGCAGTTTTGGCAGACAAAAGTGCTTATTATCTTTAATATTATCATAAATTACCTTGTCTCGCATGAAATGCAGAGTGCAGATTTCCCCAATACCAGCAGACAACCACCATTAAAATTTCTACACAAAAATTAAGTAACACTTCCGCAAATGTCTTCCCTAACGCCATCTTGACCAAATGCACTTATGGACAAAATAATAAAATCGAAATATTTAAACCAGGTGTAGAATCAGCACATCCATGCACCGATCAACAACCGTACGAAAGAAAATTACGTGATTCGCCAATCGTATGAGCTGAATCGCATTGAAGCCAAGGAATGCAAATAGATCGTTACTTATTTTCAATTCAAATTAGTCCCCAAGTTCCACATTGCTTTGGATCGTATTTTTAGGTCACAATAGGCATGAAATGCCTGAATTGTTGAATAATTTAACAAATAGACATAAAACAAAAGGTGAAGTCCAAAATAAACAAGACTGGTGTCATAAAAATGCTTTTGATGGCACCATCTTTCTAAGGAGTTAATGCGTTGGAAGTCACATCCCTAGCTGATTTCTAGCGAAAGCTTGGTGACATTCGGTTCAGTGGAAGCGAAATTATTGCGTCTTAAGTGTCAGTATGTTTGTGTCATCGGTACAAAAATGAATTTCGAAGATAGAGCTAATATCAACTTTCGTTTTAAAATCGTTGAAAAGTTTACCGAAACATTCGAATTGATGAAACAAGTTTATGGCGATGATTGTCTATCTCGTGCCAAAGTTCATGAGTCACTTACATGTTACCCAGATGGCTGTGAGGACATAAATGACAATGAACAAACGGGCCGATTCAAAATCAGTAATCAAACCGAAAACTCCATAGAAATTGTTCGTAAATTTATCAAAAATGAATCAAAATCATTGTTGAAATTCATGGAATCGCAGTTGAACATCTTAAAAACACCGGTTTATCGTATTTTAACTGATCATTTGGGCTTCCGAATAGTCTGCGCACGTTTCATTCCACACAACTTAACTGAGGACCAAAAATTGCTCAGAATTCAACTTTCGAAAGACCTCATTAAAGAGGCGAGAAACGACGAGAACTTCCTTTACAATATTGTACCGGGTGACGAAACGTGGCGTTTCTAACATGAATCTGAAACTAAGCGGCAAAGTGCCGAATGGAAGGCTCCAGACGAGCCACCACCCAAAAAATCGCGTTTGGAGAAGTCGAAAATCAAGTCGATGCTCATTTGTTTTAACGATTCCAAGGGAATTGTCTACAAGGAGTTCATGCCAACAGATCAAACCGTCAAAGGAATTTTCTATCTTGGCGTTTTGGAATTCAACCTGAATACCGCGAAAAAGGAAGCTGGCGCTTATTGCATGATAATGCACCATCTTATCGATTCGCTCTTCTGACTGATTTTTTGACTAGAAATCGCATTTTAACCATCAATCACTCATTGTATTCGCCTGACATGGCTCCTTGTGACTCCTACCTATTCGGAAAACTGCATTTGGCCATGAAAGGAAAACGTTTTGTGTCGGTAGAGCCCATGTAAAAGGCTTGTACCGACATACTGAAGGACATTCCGGTCAATGACCTGAAACACTCTTTCGAAAAGCTTTTAGGCCGCGCAAAACAGTTTATTTCGGCCAGAGAGGACTAGTTTGAATAAATAAACACGGAGTTATCAGAACAAACCTCCTGGCGTTTCTATATTAGGTCAGTCTTGTTTATTTTGGACTTCATCATAACCATTGATGCGATTTTGCTTTTATATAAGAGTTCTAGTGAAAGTGGTGGATGCAATAATTTAGTACGGAAAATATATTTTATATATCCCTCTTTGTACTAATTGAAACATAAGCCTCTACTAATCGCCCAATAAAATAATAAAATTGGTTTGTGTTCAATACTAAAATTTGTTCAATATCAAAAGTTCGGACTTTAATTTTTTTCACAAAATATCATAAATGTTTCAAACGGATCCGAGTTCCGTCTAGGATGAAGAAGACGAAATTTAATATTTTTTTATTTATTTATTAAAAAGAAAAAAAACTGGCAACTAAGGCATTGGGCTTTGTTTCATAATATTTTTCGTTCATCTGTTAAAACTGCTTCTAGGCTTTTATTACCCTTGTGTGCTTCTAGCTTTATTACTATCCGGTTAAAGGAGCTTTTTTGTTCTTAAATACTCAGTCGTAGGATGAGCTAAAGCGCATTTTTTCCTGGCAAAGGCGAGTTTGTAGTTATTTTACCTTTCTTTTGACTATTAAACTTTTATGAAAGTCTTCAAGGATATTCAAGAATGCAAATTTTAAAGGATATTTTTAAGCAATAATTTACTTGCTTTAAGGAAAATTAGAAGGTTTATTGAAGAATAAGAATTTCAATGGGCATTTGCAAACTATAATTAATAGCGCTTGAGAAAGTTTTCAAGAATTTTGAAGGATAGAAACAAAATTTTTTTGCTTTTAAGAAAATTTTCAAAAATGTTGAAAAGAAAAATTTCTCATGATATTTTCAAAATATAATTGTTACCTTTTGAGAATATTTTCTAGAATTTTTAAGAGCATTTGCAAAGGAGAATAAAGGTCTTCCAGTATGTTGAAGGATGCAAATCTCGAAAGACAGCTCTTAGTGTTTGAGATAATTTTCAAAAATATTGAAGTATACAAGAAAAATTTTTTGTCTTTAAGAAAATTTTGAGAGATATTGAGAAAAAATCCCTCAGAACACTTGCAAACCGTAATTATAAAATATAATTGAAAGGATAAATATTAATTTGATTCCAATATGTGCATAGCACCTACTCTAACAGATTAAAAGAAAAAATTTACTGCTTTTGAAAAACTGAAAACTAGAATTTAGTTATCTAAAACAGCTTTGCTATCGCACACATACCGATTTTTGCATGGGGTGAAAAAAAGTTTAATTTTGTAGCACGGTGTAAATTTTTTTTTTTCTCCCATCATTCAAAAATATGCCTTCTGAGTCATTCTCTAATGGTGTTTTGCTGAAATTTGTTTACAAACAGAATCTTTTTTATATAGACAGAATGCCTTGCTGGCTCTAGAGTTATAGAAAAGCACACCAAAGTGTGGGGATATTTCACAAAAAACAAAATTCACTCAGCACCTTGATGTTTTGGTGTGAACAGAGAATGCCGAATTTCGTGGGAATTAAGTGCCGATAGTCTCGCATAGCATAAAAAGTACTAATAAAGTAAGTGGCATTAATGAGGTAACCAAGTGTGGATAAATTTTGACTATACTCGCACTATATAAATATTTCTTATTTTTAGCATATTTTTCAAATGATCAACAAGAATAATCTTTATTATAAAAATATATTACAGTCTGTAACAAAACGCATGCAAATCGAAATTTCAAACCTTGTGAAAAATATTTAAACCTTCATGCAATTTCTCTTAAAATTTTATACTTTTTACTAAGAATTTTTAGAAAATTTATGAGTATACAGTTTTATAGCTTATTTAATCCTAGTATAATAAAGTAAAACTTTGAAGGACGCAAAATAAGCTTTTCCAATACTTAATAGGTCAGGCTGCAATGATTCTAAACCATCCGCATTTCGATGAAACTTCCTTTGCAATGAAAAACCCTTTAAAAATTTTCTTCAGGTAAACGCTTTTTTCAAGAGAGCGCCTAAAAACCAACGGACAGCGATTACGAAAAGCAGAATAGTTTCCACGATTTTCTAATTTCATTTCACTTAGATTTTTTTTCTTTTTTTGTTTTTTTTTTTAGATTGTTAAGAGGGCATAAACACGTCGTTTCCGCCATTCGAGTGAATACAATTTCCACTCAAACACCTTTGTTGTTATTGCTGTAGCTGTCGTTTTCTGCCTAAATTTCTATTTTTCTTCCATTTACTGCAACGGCTTGTGAAAGTCATTAAAAAATGTCTTTGTCTCTTAATGCCCCATTGCCGAGACACACACACACACACATGCAAGTACATGTAAGCACCGACGATTATACGACAATGTGTGTGAGCAGTACACGCACACAAGCACACAGTTGCACGAACAAGAGCATCAAGAAAAGCACACAAATGATTTTTCGAGCGAAAGTCATTGCGTTGAAGAAGATGTGACAATACAATGACAATGGCGTGGCACGACAAAGCGCGCACGCAGACAATCAAATGAAAAGACACGCATTCAACTTCATTAACGTGACCGGCTCGAAGACAGTACTGTGAGACCACCATGTCTGTGAGAAAGCCAGAAATAGAAAGCGGGTTAGGCCAGGCTGCCAGTGGGTCAGAGCAATAACACAAATGATGCTACAAAAGTTCCAGTGGCACGTTGAGCGTACAAAGCGCTGTTGTTGCAGAATGTACAGAAAACTCTTTGTGCATATACAAAGTTATAAAATGAGGGAAATTGAAAGGAAGCCGCATAGGTGTATAGCTTCAATTTTCTGGCGCTTTTATTCGGACATATTTTAGTTTTCAGTAGGCGATCAACCGACTTCAATGAAATTTTAGTGAGTGAGTTATTGTGGGGTGACTAAGACGGTTCCTAAATAATTTGCCTCCACTGGGTGCCTTTCAAGTTGATATATTTTTAGAAATCTTTTTTACTGTCTGAGTTGGTTCATACTTGGAATATATTCAGATCAACCTAAGAATAATTGCTTTGGAAAAATTTGATCCATTGGTTAGCGCTGGGGTCCATATATGTCAACAAAATTTGAATTATTTGGTCCATAATGTGTATATTATACCGAGGGACAATAAAGAGTATTCGGAAAAAATTTCATATGCACGTGGAACTACAAATTCTTTAAATATATATTTAGTATGTCTGCCTAGTTTCTCCATATTCTTACAAATTTAATTTTTAAAGAACTTTAAAATTCGAGGACTGAAATTTTTAAATATTATTTTAAATACTAATACTCACTCTATGATACTAATATGGATATGAAATAAAAGAAATTATGTCCAGCAATTAAAAAAAATACCAGTCGAACGGTTAGACGCGATAGAAGTGAAACCTTCCGTAAAACAAACTGAGAGAGAATGAGACGAAATCAGCATTAGGAGCGGGATAATTATAGGTTCTTTATAATATTGCTATAAAGTTCATATTTTATTTTCTTCATTTTATTATTATTCATCCTCAATGTTTTCAATTTCAACAAATGATACGAGTGGCTTATGATAGCTAAAATATGATACAAATGCTTTGGTTTCGATGTTGTCAACATATCTTTGAAATACCGCGTCAATTGTTGTTTTTGATCGTGTTGTCGATTCAGTGCGATTGTTACACATTTTTAAATTGAATGTTGTATTGAGAACGTCAATTAAAGGAACCGCTGTGTCCAATGCAAAATTGACGTTAAAATCGCCACTTAAAATCATGGGAACTTTATCGTAATCTTTTCTAAGTATCCGCGATACTTCTGGTGTATACTTTACTAAATTTTCGTGAATGAATTCCGCTCTGCTATTTATTGATTGATTCGGTGAAATATAAATTGCCACAATTAAAACTGTTTTTCCATTGCTCAATCTGGTTTCGCATGCACATATTTCTCCCACTTTAGATAGCTGAACAGACAGTGATTCTAGTTGCGGTGCCTTCTCGCTCACCGTGGCTCCGTAATACGCAGGCTCGCACACATACGTACTAGCATACATACAAACATACATACTTATGACGCTTGAACTAAACACCAAAGCAAGTAATAAGCAGTGTAGTATACATACTACAATACTCACTATACTAGCGTGGCTCAGCAGTACGCAGCCACACACACATATACATACGTATATTAACATATAAGGCTTCGTAGCCAAGAGTGTCGCTTTTTCGTTTCATCGAGTCTCAAATCACTCCCAACGATTGTAAAGAAGTTTTCACTTCAAAAAATGTTTCTTTGCTTTCTGCCAGAGCAAATATAATACAATAATTTCATTGGAAAACTGTATCCTTAAATATCCTTGAAATTTTTTAAGGTGTTATTTTGAAAAAAAAATCTACGTTAATGGTATATAGGTATATGTAGTAATGCATACCTCTACTTTATTCTTCTTGCTGCTACATAAAAACGTCAAAAATAGGATTAAATATTATGCAAAATATACACAGTGGATATCCCCTTTTGATACTTCAAGCCCCTTAAAAAATTAAATTTCTTGGATAAAAAAAAGTTGCATTAGGTGAGCAACTAAGTTCCCGCTGTTTGCCAATAGATGCCGCCAGCAGTGTGTGCTAGTCGATTCCAACTTAACCTAAACGTCATAAACCAAGCTTCGACATATAGTAAACAAACTGCTTTGACACATTAGAGATTTTGCTTTGGTATCATACGAGTATACTTTTGGTTTTGTGAAAATGTCTGATTCTGTGCCGAATAATCATCATTTGCGGGAAGTGTTGATTTTCCTCTTTCATTCGAAAAACACGGCGGCTGAAGCGCATCGAGAGCTGCAACAAGTTTATGGAGATGCTGTTTTAAGTGAAACAACGTGCCAAGATTGGCTCCGTCGCTTCAAAGACGATGATGGTGATTTTAATGTTGACGACCGTCCGTGTGGAGGAAGGCTAAAAACCTTCGAAGACGCTGAATTGGAGGCATTGCTTAATGAGGATCCATGTCAAACGCAAGAAGAGCTTGCTTTAGTATTAGGAGTTACCCACCAATCTGTTTCCAAGCGATTGCATGCTTGGGGAACGATTCAGAAACAGCGGACTTGGGTTCCTTATAAGTTAACCAAGGGATTTTAAACGACTTTTTTCACCAGCGACAAGAAAGGAAGGATTTTCTTCATCGCATCGGGACGGGTTATGAAAAATGGATTCATTACAGCAATCCAAGGAAAAGAAAGTCATGGGGACTGTCCGGTCATGCTTCTACGTCGTCGCCTCGGCCGAATATTTACGCTGCGAAGGTTATGCTATGTATTTGGTGGGACGAGGTTGGTGTTATTTATTATGAACTGTTAAAACCAAGCGAAACCATCACTGGGGATCGGTATCGACTTCAATTGATGCGATTGAGCCGATCCCTGCGCGAGAAGCGGCCGCAATACGCGGAGAGGCATGAAAAAGTGTTTCTACAGCATGACAAAGAGAGGCCGTTAAAACCACCTGGAAGCACTGAAATGGAAAATCCTAGCCCACACGCCATATTCTCCAAATATTGCGCCGTCCGATTATCACCTGTTCCGATCGATGGCACTTGATCCAGCTAACCAGCAGTTTCATTCATATGACGACATCAAAAAATGGCAAGATCCGTGGATAGCCTCAAAAGATGAACATTTTTACTGCGAAGGTATACGAGATCAACCAGAAAGATGGGAAAAAGTAGTAGCCAGCGATGGGCAATACTTTCAATGATTCACTTGTAACCATTTTTTCAGAATAAAGTTATATTTTCATCAAAAAAAAAAGTTGCGCATCTAAGATTTGGTCGCACGGTGCTAAATTTTTTTTTTTTTCAAAAATAAAAACAAACCATGTTTAGATAAAGTAAAAAATATCAGGTGGTGTTGAAGTCGATATATCCCAAAAAATTGTATTGATAGCATTTTTCCCCCTTCTTCACTCCATTCGGGAGCATAGGGCAAGACGAGACTTATTCAGAACATATTTTAACTTTCTTAGAAAAATATTTCAGAAACAACTGAATACGCCAGCTAGTCCTGGCTCCGAAAAGCTGTAAAAATAATATCCGTGATTAGGATAGGTTCACACTGTGAAAATATATATTGTATTTTATTAGCATAAAAATGTATTTGGAAAGATCTACTCATCAGACAGTGCTGAGTCATATCGATGTTTGCACGCTAAAAAGTCAAGTCAAATCATGCCGGATTTTTGTGCGCTAAGAAGTAAATTGAAGTTAGCAACCTTTCCTATAGACTTAAGTAGGTGTTATTATTACTCGTATTATTGCTATTATTAGGCTATTGTGTACGGCGACCAAAAGCAATCTACTGTGAAAAGTACTCTATATTTTAGTGCCTTTTAAAAATTTTGCCACCTTCTGGCGCTTATTGTTCCATAATTGATATGGACTCACGGCAATGCCACTAAGACGGGGTAGCCTATTCCGCCTAGTGCAGTACAGAAGTTCATTCACAAATAGTTAATATGTTCTGCATTTTCAGTGTCCATTTCAAAGAATTGACAGATGATGGTCCAATTTTGTTTGCGTGAGATTTGAAGCTACAGTGGCCGGTAAAGTAACCAGTTCAAAGTCTTAAGTCTACTATGCGGAGCGAAAGTAGCTTCTCAGAAATCCTTCTCTCCGACGTTAGAAATTGTTTCGATTGTCGCTGGTCGTTGGAATTTCGCCAGGGTACAACGAATTTATTATCACCTCACTTTCTGAAAAATTCATTAATGTGGCCTTTTGTAAGAATATAGAAAATCTCTGGGCCAATATGATGCAAGTTTGAGGCTGTTTTAGCTAAATGATCACATATTTTATTTCTTTCATATCCCTCATGTCTAGAAACCCCACCTGATAATACTGAGTTGAAGTTCACCGTTAATGTGTTAAGAATGTTCAGGAAGTCATTTATCATTTGTGAGGTGATTAAAGTTGACAGAAGGGCTTTCAAAACGGATTGACTATCTAAAAATATGTACATGTGCGTTCATCTCATTTTTCTACAGAGGCATTCTATCACCCATATTTCGTTGGCATGTATTTCTGCCGAGAAGATAGTTGAGAAAAAGCCCACTGGAATCGTTTTTTTGAGTTAAGGGGTCCTGGAGGTCTAAAATTTTCAAAAAATCTATTTTGTTTTTTGATATTTCGAAAGTATAGACTTTCAAGAATATACTGTCAAACCTTTGGAAGGATATTCCCAGTATTTTCGATTCTACAGCCGCTTGAGCAGGTAGAGAACGATTCGTGACGCGGCGACATCAATGGTCGCACTATCCACTCTCAAAACTTTAAACTCATTATCTCAAAACCACTTTTTTCGGCCTAGTGTCGTCAAAAAACAAAAAAACTATTCACCCGAATCGTTCACGTTTGTTCACAACATCAATGGCCATCGAACGTACTAAAATCATATTATTATTTCAATTGTTTCGTATGTTTTTGATTAAAAAACTGAAAAGGCCCGATTTTGAGAGTGTGAAATTCCAAACTATTTTTTTTTTTTATTCTAGTACGGGACATTCTTTTTTTTGTTCACTCCTCTCGGGAGCATAGGGCCGCGAAAAGACTCAGTCTTGCGTTGGTTTATTTAATCTGTTGTTTTTGTTTTTTTCTCTGACAGGGTAGGTGATTAGCCTGCCGCTACCAGTCCTAAGTAGTGGGAATGCCCACCTGTCGTTGCTTAGGAACAACGCCTTCTTACTGCTTGGAGCGCCATCTGCGTCTAATATTTTTATGGCAGAAGGATCGCACAGATGGTTGAGGACTTCGCTAAATTTGGTGAGTCTGCGGTATTATCGCGATTGCCCGCTTCCTCTTGCTGGCGCCACTGATGTATTGTGTAACTGTGTGGTTTTCATTGTCTTTTTTTTTGTTTGGGGGAATAGAATTGGATTAAAAGAGTCAAAGAGCCAAAATGGATAACAGCGTCCAGGTAAAATTTCTTGGGAGGGTTAACTTCAGAGCCATTTTTAAGATTATTAAAATTAAATAAAAAGCATATAAAATTTAAATATCGTTTTTGATTTTTGTTTTTATTGCAAAAAGATCGGGACCTCTCAAGACCCACTTATTTTCGCTCCTGTTCTACTATCTTCTAATTTCAACCCATCAGTAATCATATCTGACAGCCAAGTTTGAAGTTGATAGAATTATTTCTCTCGGCCGTACGTTTGTTAATAAGAATTTGAACGTTCCTGAGGAGCATGAGTTAAGTGACAATATAACAACCTTATAAAGTAGTTAAAGTACAACATAAGTGGTACAGTTATAAATTATTTTATTGCAGTAAAATTTAAAATAAGAAAATAAAATTTTAATTTTTTCGAAAAAAAAATTTAATTTTGTCGGGTCCGTTGAAAAATTATATGGTTTTCCTTCACTGCAAGACTAAAAGTGGTATAACCTTAACTTCTTATTAAGGGGATGCTTTTTTCTATAGCTGAAGAATTAAAGCGCATCTCTATTCTCCAGCTAGAGAAAGCAGCTTTCTGTTCATGAACCCAAAACTCCATTTAACGCAATAACAAAGCTTTGACATCAAGTATTCCATTTTGATAGAAGTTGAAGAGGAGATAAAATCTTGAAAATCGTCGCGTCAGACGGACAAATGAGCACTTGTCATTAGCTGATAATTCATAGCTAATGCACTGAAGATTAGTCAGAAAACTGGCTTCAACCAAAGATACTCCTAATTCGGTTTCGGAAATTAGATTCAGGGAAAACCCGCAAAGAACAGACTATAGATAAATAACCCCAATAAAAAAGTAACTCAAGTCCACTATACGCTTTACCTACGCAATTTCATACCTTGCACTTTGCATGCCCTCAGCCTTAGATGAAAGCTACAAACTTGCACAAATTGCATCTATTTGTGCAACAAAAATGTGAAACATCTAAAAAAGGAGAAGTAAAAAAGAGCTTTTCAAAGCAGCAGCAACTGGGCAACAAACCACAAGAGATTTCATAAGCGCCACTGGAGCTGTGTGGACACTTGAGAATTGGCATGCACACCCACCCACGCGCGTACGCACTCACCAATGCTGGTACAACAAAGTATTAGCAGCAGAAATCAGCTTTATGCATTTTAAGTGAACAATTTTTCTACCTCGACTCAGCTTGACTTAATGGCCTTTGGTGGATATCGCAGTTACTTTGTTTTCATTGCATTTTCCACTTTTTTAACTCCTCTGCACATTCCACAGTGCCATTCATTTGCGAGGCATACCAATGCATACGTATCTATGTATAGGTGTGGTACATACATATTTTGTGCTTACTTTCCTTTCTTCAGTTAGCCTTTTACCTTCGCTACGCTTTAATTCTTGCTGGCTTATCAAAGCAGATGGCTAAACTCATTTCCCATTTGTGTCCTTCTCATAATTCGCTTGCTCGCTCAATAATTTTTGGTCAACTTCAAGTGCTTTTTTGGTTTTTTCGCTTTTTGGTCGTAATTTGCACCAGAAGTGGCCACTATCTGTGCTCTTATTTACCTACTTTGCGTGCTCGGAGACAATCGCTTTTAATTAAGATTCATTACTCAGCAAGCAAAAGCAAATGCGTTAGCTAACAAGCCAATTACTTTTATGACAAATTTAGTTACATATTTTTATAAGAATTTTTATGTATATGAGCTTTAGTTTAACTCGCTTTTGTTTTACTTGGACTTTGTTAGCATTGTGCTTGAGCGCTCATTATTCTTTAAAGAGGTAAAACGGAACTTATTTTCGAGAGAAAAGGAAGAACTTAGAAACTGCATTTATTTGAGTATCCAGCATTGGTTGCCAAACTAGTGATCTATTGTAGGCTGGCTGAAGGCTAACGGCGAAGTAAATTTTAAGGGCATCTGCATAAAGAAGAAATTTCGAAAAATGTAAAGTTGAACTTATATCATTAATAAAAATTAAAAAGAGTAGAGCCAACAATACTATCTTGAGCAATACCAGACGATACCTGAAAAGGACAGTAAGTTTTTTGTTCCAGTGCAACTTGGTAGGTCCTCCAGATAAGTTAATAAAACGAAATCCTAAATTTTATGAGAGCTCCTGTCAAAAGTATTCGAAAAGCCAGTGTTGCGGGCGTTAACTTGACAGCCAGCCTCAAAGCGAACGATAGACTAGTCAGAAAAAATTGTGAAGCTTGAAATTGTAAGCCTTCCACTGATAAAGTCATGTTGATTATAAAGTTTTGAAAATTAATTTTTTTCTGATTTAATTTTCATACTTTTTTATGCAAATATAGTTCATTCTCCTACAAAAATCATATAAATACAAGTTTGAAATTTTTCAAAGATTAAAAAAAAAGTTAAAAATAAATAATTGGCGCGTACACTTCTGTTAGGTGTTTAGCCGAGCTCCTCCTCCTATTTGTGGTGTGCGTCTTGATGTTGTTCCACAAATGGAGGGACCTACAGTTTCAAGCCGACTCCGAACGGCAGATATTTTTATGAGGAGCTTTTTCATGGCAGAAATACACTCGGAGGCTTGCCATTGCCTGCCGAGGGGCGACCGCTATTAGAAAAATGTTTTTTTGTTTTTTATTAATTTTGCTTGCACCGAGATTCGAACTAACGACCTCTCTGTGAATTCCGAATGGTAATCACGCACCAACCATTCGGCTATGGCGGCCGAAAAAGTTAATTTTCATCAAAATTCCATATTGAAATTTTCACCAGAATATTTAGAAAAATTTCGAATTTTATTTGATAAAAAAAATATACAAAAATAAAAATAAATGATTGGCGCTTATGTTTTTGTTAGGTATTTAGCCGAGCTCCTCCTTCTACTTGTGGTGCGCGTCTTGATGTTCCTCCACAAATGGACTTCGACGTTAGTATTGGGGTATGCCGTTTTAAAGCTCATTAAATTGTGTTATAACAAAGTGGCAGCTTGAAAAGGCTAGAAAACCGTGTTGATTTAAAAAAAATGCCTCTGCTGGCGATGTTAGAAGAATATAAAAAAAATTTCGAGCATTCTTTATACGAAGAAAATCGGCAAAACTGACAGCAGAAAGAAACATTTTCAATCCACTTCAAAATTTCACTTTACTATAACAAAATTCTGTGGTTTTTAAAACTGCCCAAAAGCAGCATCGAAGCCATGCCTCAACAATCGTATTTATTGGACTTGGAATTAAGCCACTTTTTGCAAAGAGAAAGAGATTGTCACAATCGAGAGCATAAGGAAAAAAGAATTTTGAAAATGTCAATTTCCTTTTATTTGATTTTCTTAATATACATATCGCACCCTAAATACAAAATGGTCACAACTCAAAATTTTCCACACTCGAGCTTGACTTGTTTACAGTAGCACAGAAAACAAACTATGTGACATATCACGCTGAAATTTGCCATGTAAGCTTATAATAGTCCTACCAAAAAATAAAAAAATTATTTTTGCCATATATCATCCGCGGACCGTTTTATTGATAACGTCTCGTTCATATTTGAGCAGAAGGTGCATTTTGAGTTGTGACCCTTTTGTATTTAGGGTGCGATATGTATACTTAAGAATATACACAGAAAATTTAATATCGTTCCGGTGAATATTTTCGAAGTTACACGCAAATTTGAAAGGGCGTTTCAAAGTGCTTGAAAATACAAGGCCGGACTTTAAACGCGTTTTCCTCAAAATGGTGTTTTCAAAGTCGGTGACCAACATTACTTGAATACGGCTAAACCGATTAGTCTTAAATTTTAACACGAGCAACTTAAATATATTTTTATTCATTAATCGAAGGTTTTTTTATAAACAATTTAAGGTCAAAATTTTGTCCAAAAATCGATTTTATTTTGAGAAACCGACATTATGTAAAAAAAATTTATTTTGCTTATTCCTTCGATTAACATTACTTTAACGAAATCTGTTTGACTTTTTCAATTTCAGAGGATTCAGCTCTGAGATATAGCGGCCACCGCGAAACATCTTCTTTGAAAGAAGCTCTCGGAGATCAGCTGTAGTTTCTTTACGAATAAATATTTTTACCAATACTAAGTCTTAAAATACTGCTAAAAGACAGCATAATATACAATATGTACAAATTTTTAGATCAATAGACTAAAATGTTTTCTCAGAAAAAATTCTGTGAAATTCGCTTTTTTCGGCTTTCTAACTGTATATATCCCCTTAAAACCTCGCTAGTAAGATCTTGAGGTCGAGAAACGCTTAAAATTATTATTAATTTTTCTCGAGAAAAAAAAAAAACACCGTTTCACACTATATAACACTTTATACTGTGAACACTTTCATCTTTAGTTTAAAAAAGCAACAAATAAGTGTTTTACTTAAAAAATTCCTAAACAAATAAATTTTGCCATTTTTAAAATATAAACAATTAAGCCTTAGGCCATTTCCCATAATTCTTCTTAACAAAGTTTTTTCTAGAATCAAGAGAATTTGAGACAAAAGTCCAAGAAAAAAATATTGACTTGCAAAAAAATATAAACTTCGATTACTCTCTAATTACAACAGAACTACCAAATAACAAGAAAATATTATTTTTAAACGTTCACCCACAGGTGAAGCGGCTTACACCAGAACTATTACTTTGAGGGGATGAAAAAGCCGCTAGCGCACTATATCTGGTTCTTCTTAACAAATTAAGAAACCTCAACTCAGTTCTATTAGGCTGGGTCCCTAGGCATGAGGGATGTGGAGGAAATGGAATGGCTTTTCATCTAGCTAAAAAAGGGGCAAACATGCCTCTAATTGGTCTTGAGCCTTTCGATGCTCTTAGAAAAGGCCACATTAACGAATTTCTCAAAAAGTTGGAAGAGCAGAAATTTGTTGTACACTGGCAAAATTCTATCGGTCAGCGACAAGCGAAACAATTCCTAAAGCCACATAGAGGAATTCCTGTAAAATTACTGGTGCTCAGCAGAGTAAACTTAATACTTTTAAGTGGTCATTGTAGCCTTTTACTTTACAGGTCACTGAAGCCTGAGATATTTTTTTTTGTTTTTTTTTGGTGGGTGAGTTAGGGTTAAAAATGCCTTGGCACTTACAACGACCGTCGTCTACTGCGTCATGTGGTGTGGCCACTTAGGCGATCCCTCCTCTCCTTCTGGGGAGACACCCTTCCCGGAACTGCTTTCTATATTACTTCGGAGGGCCCAGAACGGCATCCATAAAGGACTAATTCTACTCACTCACGTCTGGGTCGACCATATTTGTAACCAGTTTTCATGCTATAGGCTCGTCTTCTTGTGTCTCTATCCGTGCGGCTTCACTTTGTTGCACTGTGTCGAGGTCAATCTTTTTTTTTCGTAGTACGTTCTCGATGTATCTCTTTACCGCGTTCCAGCTGTTCCCACGTTCGATCTTTTTTCTGATTATGTTGCTCGATGCAATGTCGCCAATCTGCTCCCTCAGAGCATTTCTTTCCGCGAGCCATCTGTCACAACTAAAAAACGTGTGTTGAGCGTCATCGCTCGGTGCTTCGCAGTATATACACTTGGGCCTGAGATATCACTTAAACAAAATCGGTCTTATTCAGACCATCATCGGCCGATTCTGTGGAGTAGACACTGAAAATTTAGAACTTCTGTACTAGGCGGAATAGGCTACACCACCTTGGCGGCATTACCGAGAATTCATGCAAATTATAGACCAATAAACCCTAGAATGTGCTAAAATTCTTAAGGCTAAAAAATCCTTAAAGTATAGAGTATCTCAAGGAGCTTTGCGCAATAGATCTCTTTTGGTCGCAGTGTGCAGTAGCCTAACAATAAAAATAATAATTGTATCTGGTTGTAAGATTATTTTGAAGGTAGCGAAATTGATATCGATGAATAAATAAATAGTCTTTGAGTAAAATAAAAATTCTCCTCTTCTTAGCAAACCTCGTATACCCATGCCCATTTCTAAACAATGAGTGGCAGTAGCAGCGAGATATGAGCACTTGTTTCTCTCACCGCGTGCTTGCACCTTTTTGGCAGTGCAGTAAAAACACCGATCCGAAAAAATTAAAAATTCTTAACAAGTACAAATAGTAATTTTAGGTCGTTTGGGTATGTTGTTGTTGTTGTTGTTTTAGCAGTAACTTTGTCCTGTCAGTGTAGTGTAGTTACCAATCGTTTTCGTCTAGCTCATTTAACGGTAGGCCCAGTAAACTTGCTGTTTCGACATGTTGGGCCCAGAGGGAGAGGAGTGTTAGATGAGTGGGTTTTGAGGGGCATGTGAATAAATGGTTAGAGTCGTGTGGGGTGCTTTCTCATGCACGACATATTCCATTCCCATGGCAGCAAGTTCTACATTACCGGAATGACCCGAGTTTTTCCCGACCAAGGGCTGCCGCCCCAGTAAACTAGCCCTGTCTAGTTAACCGTTTAACATGACGAATCGACATTTGGGCGTCTTCTTCAATACTTCGCGAGTAGTATGTATATTCCGGGCTACAGGACAATATCAAAAATATTAAAATTTTAATATTTTTATCATTTTAACTCAAAAATTTAACATTTTTACCATTTAACTCATTTTTTTAACTTACAGTTACTCAAAATTTTAACATTTTTTAACATTTAACTCATTTTTTTAGCTTATATTATCTCAAAAAAAAAGTTAAAAATTTTGAATTGGGTCGATTTAGTCCACCCCTAAATTATAGTTACTCGTAGTTAATATTTTTAAGATATTAAAGATATCTATTTTTGATGTACTAGTAATCAATATTTAGGTTGGTACAGTTAAAATTTTGTGTTGGGTCGATGTCTATTAAGTGAAAAAATGTTAAAATATTTATTACAAAATATTTAAAGTAATCTATTCAAACAAAAATAAAAAAAAAAGTTAAAAATTTTGAGTTGGGTCGATTATTATTGATTGATAATTTTAAATATTTATTACAAAATATTTAAAGTAATCTATTCAAACAAAAATAAAAAAAAAAGTTAAAAATTTTGAGTTGGGTCGATTATTATTGATTGATAATTTTAAATATTTATTACAAAATATTTAAAGTAATCTATTCAAACAAAAATAAAAAAAAAAGTTAAAAATTTTGAGTTGGGTCGATTATTATTGATTGATAATTTTAAATATTTATTACAAAATATTTAAAGTAATCTATTCAAACAAAAATAAAAAAAAAAGTTAAAAATTTTGAGTTGGGTCGATTATTATTGATTGATAATTTTAAATATTTATTACAAAATATTTAAAGTAATCTATTCAAACAAAAATAAAAAAAAAAGTTAAAAATTTTGAGTTGGGTCGATTATTATTGATTGATAATTTTAAATATTTATTACAAAATATTTAAAGTAATCTATTCAAACAAAAATAAAAAAAAAAGTTAAAAATTTTGAGTTGGGTCGATTATTATTGATTGATAATTTTAAATATTTATTACAAAATATTTAAAGTAATCTATTCAAACAAAAATAAAAAAAAAAGTTAAAAATTTTGAGTTGGGTCGATTATTATTGATTGATAATTTTAAATATTTATTACAAAATATTTAAAGTAATCTATTCAAACAAAAATAAAAAAAAAAGTTAAAAATTTTGAGTTGGGTCGATTATTATTGATTGATAATTTTAAATATTTATTACAAAATATTTAAAGTAATCTATTCAAAAAAAAAAAAAACAAAAAAGGATACATTTATTTTTTAAAGTACCTTTCAAAAAAAACGACGAACTCCTCAAAACAAGAGTCTTTGAGTCAGATTTGAACTTGCAACAAAATTATTGTTATAATTCCAACTGCTTAACCAACTCATCTAAACATCATATTCTGAAGTAATGTAATTACAGCTGAGTAGTATGCAAAGCAAGCAATGCTGATCTTATCAACATTGCTCACAATCTATAAATAGAATAAGCATAAGCACAAACCAAAAAAAAAATGAAATACTGTTGAATACGAGTCACAAACTGCAAGATAAGCATAATATTTGATAAGCTTTTATACATCAACACATGTTTCGACTCTGTCGAAACCGTTTGACTTTGTCAAACATGGTTACAAGTGCAGTATGTATTTAGCGTTAGAAGAGGGTGGACGCAAAATAATTGAAACTTCAAATTTGAACTCTTTGAAGTTCAAATTTATAAAATTTACCCAATATTAGTTCATAATTTAAATCTCTTATTAAATATGTTATTGGATTAGATGGATAAATTTTACTAATATAAAATATTTCTCGAGTCCAATTATTTTTATATTTGTTTTCAAATTGTTTTTTATGTGATTGAATTCTTACTTTTTCTCCAATTTTAAAAACTGGTTTTTCTAAATTGTTTCTATTAATTTTAAAACAATTATCAAATATTAATTGTTCATTTTTTTCATTTACTTCACAAGGTTTCATACCAATAGTTCTATGTACATCTTTGTAATTATATTCATATAATATTTTATCAATTACATCAATCCAATTAGTATTTTTCTGAATTTCAAATCGTATTTTTAGTTTTTCATTAATGGTTCTATTAAATCTTTCTACAATTGATGATTTCTTTTCACTAAATGTTTGATACATGTTAATATTGTATTTATCTAAAACTTCTTGGAAATGTTTATTTAAAAATTCTTTACCAGAATCTGTATGAAGTAATTTTGGTGCACAACCTGCTTTTTTAATAATATTTAAAAATGCTTCAGAAGTTGTTTTTCCATCTTTCTTTTTTAATGGTTCTATATAAGCAAATTTAGAAAATGTATCAATTACATTAAGCATATATTTGTATCCTCTATTAATTCTAACATTAACTGTTGTCATAATTAGTAAATCTGCTGCCCATAGTTCATTTATGCCTTTAGTAATAATTTTTCTTCTTTCAAAATTTTTTCTTACTGGTTTATGCAACTCTTTTGCTATTTTAAAATCATTATTTTTAGTATCAATAAATTCATCTTTATCCATTTCAAAAATATTTAAAATTTATTTTAATTAAATAACAATGATATCAGATAAAGTTTTAAAAGAATATATTAAAACACAAAAAGACTTAAAAAATAAACTTCAACAATTTAATTTAAACAAAGTAATAAAACAAGAAAAAATTAATGAAGATCTTCAAGCAATTATTCAACCATTAAATCAATCAGTTATTAATGTTCACAATTTAAATGATAGCTTTAAAAATTTAATAGTAGATTTAAATCAATCAAATCAATCATATAAAAAAACAATAGATGGACATTCACAAAGTGAATATGTTTCAACGGAGTCGAAACCGTTTGACAATAATATGAATTTACAAACTAATGAATTTAACGAAAAGCAACTATCACCAATTAGAAAAACAAACAAACAAAAATTAGTTGAAAGTACACCAACAACTAGCACAGGTTCACGGAGCGAACAGTTGACTCCATCAACATCAAAAGACGCTCTTTTGCGTAGTGCAAATGAAACGTTATCTACACCAGTACAATTTATTTCAGACAAAATTGGAAATATGGCAATGAAATATTTAAATTTAAATAATTCTGATATGAAATTATGTGACAATATTTTTGGTCTAAGATCTGAAGATGGAAAAGATTTATGGATTGGTAATACTGAAGTAAAAATTAGTAATAATGATATTATTTTAAATAATAAAACTTATAATGGAACAAAAGGGTTATGGGAATTGATAACTTTAAAAGAACCATCAACAGCTGTAACAAATAATGATTTACAAAATTATGAAGAAATTATATTATCAACATATGCTTACATGCAAAATAATGACAAAAGTTCTAAACGTATTAAATCTAGCGTTGGAAATAAATATATGAATTTTATTAGACCAATATTGATTAAAAATAAAATTATAAAAGAAAAAGTAGGATCTGGTTTAAATTCAAAAAATAATCTTTCAAAATCATTACAAAATTTTAAAATTAAAACTAGTTTACCTACTGAATATGTTCGTTTTGCGAATCGTTCACAATGTGAACGTGTTTATTGGAATGATATTAATGAATTAAAAGATAGATTAAATTTGTTGTTAGGAGAGTATAATGCAGGAAATGATAGTCCAGAAATACATAATGAAATTATGAATATTATTGAGGAACTAAGAGAAGAAAATATGTTGACTCTCTCCGAAGGAAACGTATTAACTGTTTAATTAAATTACATATAAATTTAAATAAATTAAAAAATTTTTTTCTAATAAATGGGAATTGATAAGTTTGGACAAAAATCTTTTTCAGAAATAAATTCATCTAATGAATATTCTCTTAATAGAATAATATCATTAGAAAATGAAGTTGAAGAAATTCGTTCAAATAGTGATCAAATGAAAGATATTATTAGTAAATTAATGGAATTAAATCAACTACTTCAAAAAGAAGTTGAAAAACAAGAAAAAGATAATGTGGTAGCTTTTGGTGTTGTATATAAAGAAATAGAACAATTAGAAAATAATTTAAATCAAGATATTATTAACATAACTAAACAAGTAGATTTTATAGAAACAAATATTGAAAATTTTAAAAACAGTTTAGAAAAACAATTGGATAGTTATTCGGAAAAACAAATTTTAATTGATAATTATCTTAAAGATTTAGTTTTACAAAATAAAGACAATATTAATCAAAATAATATTACTAAACAAAATGATGAAACTAATAATAAGATTGATAAAAGTATTCAAGTAGATGAATATATAAAACAATTAAATATTGAAGAAAGTGAAACAGATATTGAAGAAAGTAAACTACAAATTGAAACAAATATAATTCAAAAATAATTTAAAAAATTCATACATATATAAATGATAAACAAAAATAATAAATCAAAATAAAAATTCAAATATTCAACATCGTTGAAATATGTTCACATCATATTTCATTTGAAATTAAAAAAAAAACTTAATCTAATATAATTAATAATTTAATGTATAGTAAATAGGAGGGGTTCGTTTTAGTTACCTACATTTCCTATTTCATAATGTCCCCAGGGTAATTTGTAAGTCTTATTTAACTTATCGTTATCATTATTATTCAACTTTTTATTGAAATAAAACTTATCATCATAGGGTGACAATCCTATTTTATTCTCTTCTGTAGTATATAGTTTATTATCATATGATCTAATATTATGAACAGTTTCATTTTTATTTTTTAAATTAATTAAACAATTCTTATAATCTTCAATTGTTAACTTTTTAATATTATTTTTCTTTATTCCTTTACAAACTTTTTTATCACAAACATCGGTCTTAAATGCATACATTTTACTTCTAAGTCCACAAAATTCTCTAATTGGTATTCCATTATATTCATCTTTAAATTTTCCTGGTACTTTTTTATTAATATTAGATTTTAAATCTTCAATTGGAAAATTATCTATATAATCACTGGTATCATAATTATCTAGATCATCTTTCATTTCAGAATAAATATCAAAATCATCATCAATATGTTTACCTTCAAAATAAAGAATAAATGAATCAGTATCTGTTCCTAATAATTTCATTCTATTACCATATTTAGTTTTAAGTTGTACATACATTTTAAACATTAATAATTTTGATAAATCTAAAATATTTTGACCTCCAAAGATAGGTTTATTTAATTTAATATTTGTATTTTTACCAAACACTACACACATATTATGATCTATTATTTTTCTTGATTGATATGTATTTCTACTTATTAGTTTTCTCATAATTTTTTCAGTTTTAACTATTCTAACATTAAGTCTATTTCTAACATTTTCCATTTGCTTACCATATACACTATTATTCATAAGTTTGAAAAAATCTTTTTCAAAATCGTTTTTAGCTTCTTTTCTAAGTGTTGTATTTTTTTCAATATAATTTTTTAACCATGCTTCTTGTCTACATTTAATACCTCTATGAATTTTAGTTAAAATTACACCATTATTTAAATATTCTTTTAATAATCTTATATCAATTATATAATTTTTCTTTGGTAACAACGTACACATTAATTTTTTAATTTTATCATTTGGTTTACTACCAATCCCTTTATTAATTAAGTCTGTTTGATTTGGTGATAAATCTTCAAATTGTGGAACATAATGATGAGGTGCTGGAGCATAATCATTATAAAAGTTGTGTAATTCCGGAGGAATACTTATATCAACTTCTAATGTATATCCAATATTATTATCATCAAAATCTTTATTTAAAATATTATCAACATTACAAAAATATTTAATTTCATCTTCATTTAACCATTCATGATTACCAACACTTAATTTTTGTGACATGGCCCATCCATATAAATTATTTGCATCTAAATATAAAATATAACTTGTTAATTTTTTAGAATCGTATATACCTTTAAGAGAAGCTTCCTCTTTACTTAATTTATAAACTTGTTCTACAATATCAGCATGTTCACTCTGTGAACCGTTGACAGAGTCAACATGTTCCTTTCGGTAACCGTTGACATGGTCAATATGTTCACTCTGTGAACCGTTTCCTTCGGAAATGTAATAATAACAATTATTAGCTTTAGCATAGTTATGTGCAATTTGTGATATTCCACCTCTAGTTCCAATTTCTTAAAATTCATACATATCTTGATCTGTTAATAATTCTAATTTTTGTTTGGTTAATTTTAAAGCAGATGAATTACTTAAATGTGGTGAACTTATATAATGTATAGGATCTAAATTATAATTTTTAAAACATTCTTTTCTAAAATTATCAAATACATCACTTAAAAGTATAACATCTAATTTCAAATACCAGTTATGATAGTCTCTAAATGTTTTACAATTAAAATGTTTCCAAAATTTATTTGCAAATTTATAATCGTTAATATTAATATTTCCATTTAATGATGAATGAAAATCTTCAAGATTTGGAAATTCTGTTATACTTAATTTTTTATAATCATCAATAAATTCATATGGATATACACCTTTTCTAAGTAAATAACATTTATTTTTTAATGATAGATTTTTAAAAATATTATTAAAGTTTTCTAAATGATCAAAATTAATAGGTTTTATATTTTTAGTATTACAAACTGAACAAATACTACAAGCATATATTTTATTCTCAGTATTTTTACCAACTTTATAAGATACATAATCCATTTTTCTTATTTTCTTACATGTTACACAATATATATCATTAACATCTAATAAATTTTTAACAGCTTTATCTAATGAAGTATTTATAAATTCCATTGAATCTATAAATCTTAATTCTATTTTTTCGACAACTGTATATAATTCTAAATCTGTTGAATTACAATTACGACAAGTGTTTCTTGTCTTTAAATTATATTGATATTTACATTTTTCATTTTTACATTTTAAATATTTAGTTTCACCTACAATAACTGGTTTTTTAATTTGTTTAAATTTTTCAGTACTCGTTGCTAGAACACTAGTTTCAGTTTCAGGATGAAATTCATCTAAATATTTTAGAAATAATTTTGAATCATAACCTTTTAAATTATGAATAATAATTGGTAAAAATTTTGGCATCTTTAACTTTAGATTACATTTATTACATAAAGCCATTCTATATTTACCAGTTGTATGGTCATGATCCCAACATTTTTTATTTTCTTCAGAAAATGGAATATCACAAATTTCACAATTGTTAGTATTATCAAACTTTAATATCGATTCTTTATCCTGAATTATATTATTCAATTTTCTTACTTCATAATAATCTTTAGCATATTTTATTAAATTATCTAAGAATGATTTCAATAGCACTTTTCTATTAGAAGTATTCTTTGAAATATATTGTTTGTTATAAGTGTTATAAATACCATAACTATTTGGAATGTGTTCATGAAGTAATATTGTATTTTTACATTTGTCAGATTTTTTTTTATTAATTTTTTCCAAAGTACATTCAAAATCAGCATATAAAGTATATGGATGAAATAATTCTGCACCATTAGATTTATATTTTAAAATATTTTCACCCTCTTTAGGTAACTTTATATTTTGTATTATATTATTATCATCTTTTAATAAATAACATGTTTTTATATGTTCTTCTAATTCATCAGATTTTTCAAAATGTTTAAAACATTTATTACAAATATGTAGATGTTCATGCTGATGATGAATTTTACCACTTAAAAATCCAGATAAATTTTTAAGTGGTACAAAGTGAGATTTGTATGTTTCTTCTGTAATATTTTCTTCTATATATATAATATTAACATGTTTTTTTGGCAAACCATTAACGAAATTACGAAAAGAGTTACTTTTATACATTAATTGAATTTGGTAATATTCATCATCATTTTTTTCTGAATCATAATGATAAAAATTCATGGTAATATTAAAATAATCTTCTAATTTTTTAACATTTTCTTCATTAATTATAAATGGAAATTCTAAATTTAGATTTTTAAATGTATCATCATTTTCTAAATCTTCAAGATATTTTTTATATTTTGTTGGTCTTTCTGGATGAATTTTTAACACATCTTGATAAATAGAATATAAGATACAATATAAAATACATTTATTATCAGTATTTTTAATATTAACACAATTTCTATTAGTAAATGGAATATATGATCCAGCAAGAATTTGAGACTTATCTCTACTAATATGTGTTTTTACTATTCTAACAAAGCTAGCTGTAGATCCTTTTGTACATTTTTCTGAGAATTTATTATTTATTTCCTCTATCATTAAATAAAATTCTTTTGTATAGTTTAATTTATTAACATAATGTATTTCTGATCTATACCAATATTCATAACTTTCTTTAATTTTATTAGTTTTTTTATCAATAATCACAATATTTACCGCTGTTGCTAAAGACACTTTAAAATTACTATATTTTTTAAAACCTTTGAAAAAATATTTGAAACAATTTCTTTTTATTAATTCTAAATGTCTTTTAATATTAAATTCTTCATTATTTGTAAACTCTAAATCAGCAACCATATTGTTAAAACATGAACCATTTAATTGTTTTTCTTGAATATCAATAATATCAAAATCATAATCATCAAAATTTTGAAATATATTTTGAATAACATCATTATTATGCTTTTCTATTAAAACATTTATTATGTTTAATAAACTATTTTTATTTTTATTATACCAATATTTTGGCAATTGAAAAATATGTTTATTTGCTCTAATATATTTTTTTAGATTTTTTAAATTTTTGGATTTCAATTCTTTAATATTAAATGAATTCATTTTTATTTATTTGATATTTTTACTTAATTTTTCCTTATTTATATAGAAAAATTTTTTTTAATAATTTAACTTCGCACCTCAAACATTTTAATACTTTAAATTGTGATGTAAATACTAATTAAATTTATTTAACTTAATTAGAAATTAATTTTTATCATTAATTTTTTCATTATTTTCTTTATTATTAATATATTTAATATGAAATTGAGATTTTAAATGACGTTGTTTATGTGGAAGAGTATAATTTATACCACATTCACACTCTACGCTTGTAGTTCTACTTGGTAATGAATTACGATATGCGAATTTTTGATTATAACATTTTTTACAATACCCCTTATTCAAATTAGAAATAATTGTTTCTTCTAAGCATGAAAAACATATTTTTTTACCATCTATAATAGATAAACATATTTTTTCACCATTTATTATTTTATGATATAATCTTTGTTGTTGTTGTATTATTTCACCCATTGTTTCCAATTTATTAACAAATATTTTTTTTAAATTTATGTTAACTTTGTTAACTATTTTCTTCGAAAATATCAATTTACATTTCTAATATTTAATCTTATACTAATTTTTTCTTTTCTAAAATCAATTAAATTATTATCCTGATCAACAATATAAATAGTTATATTTCTAATAGTATTTGTATTTACTGGATAGTATATTAAATTTTTAGGTATTTCATTTATTTTTTCACCAGGTTTATCGTTAATGAAAAATTCATGAATAATATTTGTTTGTTTATTATTTTCATAACTACCTCCTACAATATTACATTTTATTCTAATAGAATTAACATTCATAATATTTACTGGTAAATCAGATGATACTAATGTATTAGGTTGAATAATTTGTTCACTAAATCCTAGTAATGAAGCTATGGAATTTTTTTGTGTAAAATCAATAATATAATTACTTTTAATTTCAACTTTTAATGTTGTCATATTTGGTTTAATAGTAATACCCTTTATTTTCTCTTTTATAAAATTGTTTATATCATTTATTTCATATGAACCAGTTGGAAATGTAATTTTTTTGTTAACACTGTTAATTGTATGTAAATTATCTTGTGAATCATTTCCTTCGAAAATATGTTCACTTTGTGAACCAATGACAGAGTCAACATAATGTAAAATATTATTTTTTAATTTTTCAGATATGTTCGGTATAGAATTATAAGTAGAAAAATTAAGCAAACACATTTCAAAATCATGTTTAACTTCATTTGACTCTGTTGAAATATGTTTATTATCTAAAATTATTGGTTCATCAAAATTACATGAAATTATTGAAGTATTTCCATCTAATGATATAGTCGGCATTATTTAATTAAGTAAAAATTTTAAACATAGATGACCACAAATTATTTCATTTATTTCTTGATCAATATTATTATTAAAAATTACAGTATTTTCATTAGTTTTGAAATATTTTTCTATTAATATTGGTAATTTATTTATAGCAAAGGAATCATAGTAAAAAATATGATTATTATATTTTTTATATGCTACCCAGTGTGTACCATTACCATCATTATTATCTAAATTTATTATTCCACATTCTTTATCTTTTATCTTTTCTGGTAATCTATCTTTCATGAATACACCCCTAAAATTTGCTATATTAAATTTTCTAGCATATTTTTTTAAATCATAATTACTTAATGGTTTAATTGGAATTAATTCAAAATCAAATTTTTTTTAAGTAACATACCATTACCAGATTTTTTAAGTAACATACCATTACCAGATTTTATATTTTTTTCTTCTAATGCTTTATTATGACGTATTTTTTCTTCTAATAATTTATCGTTAGTTTTTTTATCATTATATGCTCTATATAATGTTGTTCCTGCAGTAACTGCAGCTCCTATTGCTGGAATAAGTGGTAATAGTGCTGGTAAAAATCCGCCAATTTTTTCATTATTAAAACTTTGTAACTGAGACATAGATAATTTTAATATAAAAATTTTAAAAGTAGTTTTATTATTATCTAAATGTTTTTTTATTGAATTAATTTGTTTTCTAGTTAATGGTAAATATGTTTCATTCATTACACTTTCTTTAGTTCTTTGTAATTGAATTGGTTCTAATTTTATAGTAATATCTGTTTTATTTTTCATAGCATCATAAACTTGTTTTTGTTGATCCTCATTTAGAGATATTGGATATTTAATATATCGTCCACATTTTGGAATAAAATTAATTTCATTTTCATTTGTATTATGTTCACTTTGTGAACCGTTAACAGAGTCAACATTTATCAATTCTTCAGTTAATGAATTGTGAGTTGTTAAACCCATACCCATTTTTCTTTTAAATTTCATAGCATTAGTAGTTAAATATGCATTTACTTTTTCTGATAAACTAGCATCTTTTGCTGAAACTCTTGACCATGCTTTATCTTCTAAAATTTTATCAGCTTCATGTCTTTTCTTTATATCGTTACTTTTAGAATATGCAATATCATGTTCTTTAGCTGCTTCATCTAATTTATTAATTGGATGTATATCTTTTTCAAGTTTTAATTCAAGATTAGTACCAGGTCCTAAATAATTATATCCTGGAGAATGTAATTCAAATGGAAGATTATTTATAAGATTATTTATAATACCACTACCATAATATCGCACCATTTATTATAATAGAAAATGTGATGTATTTATTTATTTATTTGGATAATTATTAATCATGAACTGAAGGTAAACTTGAAATATCATCATCAACTTTTTTATTAATATTAGACAATTCGTTTTTATTTTTCTTATTTATTTTAGTTACATTCTTTAAAAGTTCCTCTGTTAAACTATTTGATTTAGTCTGTCGAGAATTGTATTCATTTGTCGAGAATTGTCGAGAATTGTCTTCTTTTGTCGAGAATTGTCGAGAATTGTCTTCATTTTTAGTGTTTTTGCCAATAATTTCAATACCAAGTAATTTAAGTCCATTATTAAGAGAATCGCGTGAAATATGATTTTGTTCGCAAAATTTTACTTTAGTTAATTTTAAAGTACTAGCTTGTTCTAAATAATTAATAGCTAAATTTCTTTCTCTAATTTGTTTAAGTTCATTAGCATTTTTTGGAATATGAATATTTTTTGAATTTCTAAAACTTTTTGTTTTCCCTTGTAGTGATACAAGTGGTGAAACAGTTTTAGTAGAAGGGCTTGGATGATTGTATAAATTAGTTATATTCTTATACATTTTATTCATTTTAATTTATTTATGAAAAAATTTTTTAAAATAATTATATTTTTCTTAGTGTTTCAATATAAAAAAATATTAAAAATTTTTATTATAATAAATGTCGAATATACATACAATTGAAGAATTTAAAACAAATACTGATGTGCCTATCTTGAAATTAAGAGGATCTAGTATAAAACTATTAAATAAAGAAGAAATAGAAAAAGAGGTTAAACAAACACAAGAATTTATTAGGCAACATAAATCTCAGTTTAATAATAGAAGTGGTTTTGTTCAATGTTTAAATGATGCACTTAAAAATAATGATCATGTATGGCATGAATATGCTGTTTGTATTATGAAAAGTGTTAAAAATATTAAAGATTATAATATTGAATTACATTCAGAATCAAATAAAATATTAGTAAATGAATTATTAAATGAGAAAGCTATATTAGAATTTAGTTTAATGAGTTATGAAGAAATTATTGGCAAATTAAATGATGATATGTATGAGTTACAAGTAAATTATGATATTCTTGAATCAGAACATAATAACCTTATAAATAGCATTGAAAAAAAAAACGCTGCATTAGCTGAAAAATATAAGAACAATTTTATTAAAAGACAAAAAGCTATTGAAGAATCTAAAACAATGAAGATTGGACTAGTAAATAAAAAAATTACAACACAAAAACTCAATGATTTATTGAAAAGTGTAAGTAAAATGAAATAAAAAAAAAAAATATTGTTAATAAATGAATACTTGTGTTAATATTATTCCATATCAAAATGATTGTATATCACAGTTATACATAATTGATGCTAATAATAAATATAATGGAGGATGTAGATGTGTCATAATGGATCCGTCTTTATTAAAATTAATTTCTATTGTAATTTTTATTGTAATTGCAATTCTTATATTTTATGCAATATATTTAGATATACAAAAAAAGGTAATTGAAAATGAATGTAAAAAGATTAACAAAAAAAAAAATATTAAAAATATTTAGGATTTTTTCTATTGCATTAAATGAATAATTGTAAAAACAATTTTGATAAAAATAATCAATTATCAAAAATAGATTTTATTATTTCAAATGGAATAGATAAAATAATGCAAAATGAATACATTTCAATGGTACTAATTATTATTCTATTAATAATGTTTTTTTATAATTTGATAAGACAATTAAATACAAGACTACAATTATTTTAAACATAGGTTTCGACCTAGTCAAAACATATTAGTAAATTTTTAATAATATTTTTTAGTTAAATAAATGAAAGAAGAAAAAGGTATCGAATCTTATGACTTTTATGAACATTTGCCATCTAATTCTACACTATTAAATGAATATGGAAGACCAATAGAAATAAATATTAATAATCAAGACATTAAAACGTTACCATCAAAAAGTTTACTTAATATTAGAGGTCAAATTATTGCTAAAGATAAAGATGGTAAAATATTAGATAAACTTAATCCTGATAAAATAAATTTTGTGAATAATGGTATAATAAATCTGTTTAGTAAAATTACATATTTTATTAATTCAGTTGAAATTGATAAAATTGAAAATCCTGGAATAACAACAACAATTAAAGGCTTAGCATCATTTTCTAATGATTTATCATTAAATAATGCTGGTTGGCAAATTGTAAATAAAGGTAGTGTTTGTAATAAGAAAGGTTATTTTTCTGTTAGCATTCCATTATGTATATTAATTGGGTTTTTTGATGATTACAAAAATTTCATTTTTAGAATTAATCAAAAATTAGAATTAATAAGATCAAATGATGATACAAATTGTTTAATTATTGATAATAGTTTAAGTGATCATACTTTTTCTATTGATATTAATCAAATTATATGGAGAATGCCTCATGTTAAATTTTCAGTTGAAGTTGATCATGAAATTAATAAAAAAATTTCAAATAATACAAACTTTCAAATGTATTTTAGAAATTGGAGATACTATTGTACTACTGCAATTCCAGCTGTAAAGACTTATACCTGGAATATAACATCATCTAGTGCTAAACCTAGATATTTTCTTATTGCATTTCAAACATCAAGAAATCAGAATAATTATGAAGACAATAGTAAATTTGACCATTGTAATTTAGAAAATGTTGTAGTTAAATTAAATACAAATAGATATCCAAACTATGATATGCAACTATCTATTAATCAAAATAAATTTGATACATTATATAATATGTTTCTAGATTTTAAAAATTCATATTATGGTTCTAGTATAAATAATTTACCAATAGTTAATTGTGATACATTTTTAAAAGAATATCCAATAATATGCATTGATACATCTAAACAGAATGAGGTAATTAAAGAGGCTGCTATTGATATTAAAATTGAATTTAAATGGACAGAAGATTTTCCATCAAATACAGTCGTTCACTGTTTAATTATTAGTGATGATAGTTATTCATATAATCCACTAACAAATCAAGTAATGCATGTTTGACTTGTTTTTTTTTAATTTTTATAAAATTTAAATTAACTAAAAATTAATTGAAATAAATATGTAATTAATTATATTAATAGATTAAAAAAATTTATCTAAAATTCTAATTATGGATGGTCATTTAAAAGTTACTAAATTAGATAATAAAATTAAATTAACTATTCAAAATTTTGATACTCATAAACCAATAAAAAGATTAAATGAAATATTTCCGAATATTATTAGAGCAATTATTTGTGGACCAAGTAATTGCGGAAAAACAAATGTATTATTAAATATATTATCAAAGATTTATTATTCTGATATAATAATTTGTTCAAAAACTTGCTATCAAGAAAAATATAAATTTTTAGAAGATATGATAATTCAATTCAATAAATTGTGTGTTAAAAATGATTTGGAATCTAAAGATATAAAATGTTTATCAATTCAATCTCTACCAACACCTGAAAATATTAAACCATATTCTGTAATAATATTTGACGATATCTCTACAGAACAACAAGATAATATTGCCAATTATTTTGCTTATGGTAGACACAATAACATTTCTTGTTTTTATTTATGTCAAACATATTCAAAAATACCTAAACAATTGATAAGAGATAATGCAAACTATATAATTTTATTTAAACAAGATAAGACTAATCTGAAACACATATTTAATGATCATTGTAATGATATTGATTATGATATTTTAAAAAATATGTGTATTCAATGTTGGAAAGAACAGTTTGGATTTTTAGTAATAGATAAAGAACAAGAAACAAATGATGGTAGATATAAAAAAATGTTTGAATTTTTCTTTACAATATAAAAAAATGTTTGAATTTTTGTTTGAATAAGATTTTTATTTTTTATTATATCCAGTTATTTTGGAAATCTTTATATTTTTCATTTTTTTCATCAAAAACTATATCTAATATTTTTCTATATTTATATAATCCATCAATGGTGGGCAGCAGATTTACTAATTATGACAACAGTTAATGTTAGAATTAATAGAGGATACAAATATATGCTTAATGTAATTGATACATTTTCTAAATTTGCTTATATAGAACCATTAAAAAAGAAAGATGGAAAAACAACTTCTGAAGCATTTTTAAATATTATTAAAAAAGCAGGTTGTGCACCAAAATTACTTCATACAGATTCTGGTAAAGAATTTTTAAATAAACATTTCCAAGAAGTTTTAGATAAATACAATATTAACATGTATCAAACATTTAGTGAAAAGAAATCATCAATTGTAGAAAGATTTAATAGAACCATTAATGAAAAACTAAAAATACGATTTGAAATTCAGAAAAATACTAATTGGATTGATGTAATTGATAAAATATTATATGAATATAATTACAAAGATGTACATAGAACTATTGGTATGAAACCTTGTGAAGTAAATGAAAAAAATGAACAATTAATATTTGATAATTGTTTTAAAATTAATAGAAACAATTTAGAAAAACCAGTTTTTAAAATTGGAGAAAAAGTAAGAATTCAATCACATAAAAAACAATTTGAAAACAAATATAAAAATAATTGGACTCGAGAAATATTTTATATTAGTAAAATTTATCCATCTAATCCAATAACATATTTAATAAGAGATTTAAATTATGAACTAATATTGGGTAAATTTTATAAATTTGAACTTCAAAGAGTTCAAATTTGAAGTTTCAATTATTTTGCGTCCACCCTCTTCTAACGCTAAATACATACTGCACTTGTAACCATGTTTGACAAAGTCAAACGGTTTCGACAGAGTCGAAACATGTGTTGATGTATAAAAGCTTATCAAATATTATGCTTATCTTGCAGTTTGTGACTCGTATTCAACAGTATTTCATTTTTTTTTGGTTTGTGCTTATGCTTATTCTATTTATAGATTGTGAGCAATGTTGATAAGATCAGCATTGCTTGCTTTGCATACTACTCAGCTGTAATTACATTACTTCAGAATATGATGTTTAGATGAGTTGGTTAAGCAGTTGGAATTATAACAATAATTTTGTTGCAAGTTCAAATCTGACTCAAAGACTCTTGTTTTGAGGAGTTCGTCGTTTTTTTTGAAAGGTACTTTAAAAAATAAATGTATCCTTTTTTGTTTTTTTTTTTTTTGAATAGATTACTTTAAATATTTTGTAATAAATATTTAAAATTATCAATCAATAATAATCGACCCAACTCAAAATTTTTAACTTTTTTTTTTATTTTTGTTTGAATAGATTACTTTAAATATTTTGTAATAAATATTTAAAATTATCAATCAATAATAATCGACCCAACTCAAAATTTTTAACTTTTTTTTTTATTTTTGTTTGAATAGATTACTTTAAATATTTTGTAATAAATATTTAAAATTATCAATCAATAATAATCGACCCAACTCAAAATTTTTAACTTTTTTTTTATTTTTGTTTGAATAGATTACTTTAAATATTTTGTAATAAATATTTAAAATTATCAATCAATAATAATCGACCCAACTCAAAATTTTTAACTTTTTTTTTTATTTTTGTTTGAATAGATTACTTTAAATATTTTGTAATAAATATTTAAAATTATCAATCAATAATAATCGACCCAACTCAAAATTTTTAACTTTTTTTTTTATTTTTGTTTGAATAGATTACTTTAAATATTTTGTAATAAATATTTAAAATTATCAATCAATAATAATCGACCCAACTCAAAATTTTTAACTTTTTTTTTTATTTTTGTTTGAATAGATTACTTTAAATATTTTGTAATAAATATTTAAAATTATCAATCAATAATAATCGACCCAACTCAAAATTTTTAACTTTTTTTTTTATTTTTGTTTGAATAGATTACTTTAAATATTTTGTAATAAATATTTAAAATTATCAATCAATAATAATCGACCCAACTCAAAATTTTTAACTTTTTTTTTTATTTTTGTTTGAATAGATTACTTTAAATATTTTGTAATAAATATTTTAACATTTTTTCACTTAATAGACATCGACCCAACACAAAATTTTAACTGTACCAACCTAAATATTGATTACTAGTACATCAAAAATAGATATCTTTAATATCTTAAAAATATTAACTACGAGTAACTATAATTTAGGGGTGGACTAAATCGACCCAATTCAAAATTTTTAACTTTTTTTTTGAGATAATATAAGCTAAAAAAATGAGTTAAATGTTAAAAAATGTTAAAATTTTGAGTAACTGTAAGTTAAAAAAATGAGTTAAATGGTAAAAATGTTAAATTTTTGAGTTAAAATGATAAAAATATTAAAATTTTAATATTTTTGATATTGTCCTGTAGCCCGGAATATACATACTACTTTCGCGCTACGAACTTCGCCACAACATATATTTTTTTTGAAAGTAAATTTTCACAACTTTCAAGCGTTGTTTTGGCGTTCAACCATTCATGATGATTTGCCAAAATAGCTGAACCTGACTGGAAAAATATTCATTCTCAGCTGCCAGACCAAACCATAGTTAACGATATCGATATTTCTCATTCAGCTAAAAAAAACGCTCGTTTTAAAAACAAAAAAGCTCTAATCTGCGATGGGTGGGGGTTGGACTCCGATAACGGCATTCGGGGTTTGGGAGCTTAAGAAGGTGGTAAGGGTCTCCCGATGAATGTCGTTGATTGTCTGTCTGTACACTGTCCGATACAGTAGCTGTAGGTCTATTTTGTCTGCCATGCCTGTGAGGTGGCTCAGGCTCAAGCAGGTGTCTGCATGAGGGAGTCCTGCGGTAACACCCTAGCAGGAACTGCTTGCTGAGCAGTTTGTTAGGCTCCTTCACAGGTAGAATATGGACCTCGTTGTCAAGATGTTGCATTGGGGGAATCATTAGACATCCTGTCGCGGTCCTCATGACAGTGTTTTGGCAGGTCCGTAGCTTCGTTCACTGCGAATCACTGGTTCTAGTCGACCAGACGGGCGCAGCATAATTTAGAACTGGTTTTGCTATTCCTTGTCTTTGTCCTAAGTGCCTCCGGCAAGCGACTTGAGAACCTTGTTGCGATGCTGTACTTTAGTTGCAATAGCGGTTGTATGCGCTGAGTAGGAGAGCAAGCCGTCGAAGGTAACTCCCAATATTTTGGGGTTGTTAACCGTCGGAATTTGTGTATCATCGACTTTCACCTTGAGTTGTAGCTTGACCTCCTTTGTCCAGGTGGTGAAAAGGGTCGCCGTGGATTTAGTGGGGGAAAGTGGTAAGTTCGTGGCAGTGAAGAAGCGAGAAAGGCAGGCGAGGTATAAGGGTATTCGGGTTAGTTGTGCTAAAAAACAGGGTACGCTATTTATTTTGACGGCTTATTCTACATTATAGTAGATCAGATATCTTTTTTTATTTTTTCTTGTGCAAGACTAATTTTTTCATATAAGTAGGTACCTCAGCCTATTGTAAAATAATCTTTAAATCGCGGTTTTCAGAGTAGCTCATTCAGTTTTTGCAGTACTGTAATGTTTTTATATATTTTTGTTTGTTTTTCAACTTTCTATTTTCACATACTTATACCCACACATCTTACATATCTTCTTACTTACTTACTTATATGGCTCCATCAATGATCACAACCTGTTACCGGATTAAGGTCGACTGCAACAAGTTTCGCCAGAGCGCCGAAGAGTCTCGAAGAGTGTTGAATATTTAGTGAAGTATCTTTTTTTTCGAATAACCCAAGAGCGGCTGCATCAGTCTACGCCACAACCCACGATACAGCGCAAGTAGCTTACATAATTTAGCAATAAAAAAGAGCTTGCATACATTCTGTCAACGAAGTACCACGAACCGTTCAATAAAACGCAAAATATTTATTGTCATCAAAATTTATTTTGTCGCCTTCAAAACAGGCTCCCTTCGACACAATATACATATGCCAACGAATAGTGCAGTCATCAAAGCGTTTGAAGAGATCTTCTTCAGCTCCCTCAGCGAATTCTTCTTAATGGCCTCTATCTATTCAAAGCGGCGTCCGCGGAGTGGCAATTTAAGTTTTGGGAAAAGGACAAAGTCACAGGGGCTAAATCCGGTGATTGTTCGAGGATATTCGTCAAATTTTTGGTTACAATATGATCTTTGTGAGACGGTACGTTATCATGGTGCAAATGCCACGAGTTTTCTTTCCACAAATTGGGCCGTTTCCCACACACATTCTCTCTCAAACGTAGCATAACTTCCAACTAATATTCTTTATTTACAGTAGAACCATTTGGAATGAATTCCGAGTGCATAACGCCATGATAATCAAAGAAAACGAGAATTACTCTCACCGAAAACGAAAAATACTTGACCGACTTTCACGTTTTTTTTTTGGTTTCGGCTCACATTCAGCCGCCTGTTGACGGTTAACTGGTTTGCATGCCAAACTCATATACCCACGACTCATCGCCTGTTATGATGTGGTGCATAAACGTTGGATCCGAATGCACTTGCTCAAGCATGTCTTCAGCCACCTTCTTCCGATGAATATTTTGAAAGAAATTCAACTCCCTTGGAACGAGTCGAGCAGCCACGCGTCCCATGCCCAATTGATGGTGCAGAATGTTGCGTACTCATTCGTGAGACACGCTAAGGTCACGAGCTACCTCCCTCAAACTGAAATCAGCACCATTTCTTTGACTTTCTCGATGTTTTCAGCCGTTGAAGACGTTGATGGGCGATCAGATCGGAGCAAATCTTCCACGATTTCTCGGCCCTCTGCAAAAATCTTATACCACTCGTATATCTGTGTTTTTGATAAAGCACAATCGCCATAGCCTTTCTGCAACATTTTCAACGCAATCCCGTTCAGAGCACAAAATTAAAGACAAATTCTTTGTTCGATATTTTTATCCATAGTGAAAATCGCAGCTAATTGACATATCACGCTCAAACTCTACGACACTACAGAGGACAATTGTACCAATATTCCAGCAAAAACAAATTAGGCATATGTGTAACGCGCGCTTTTTAAATGCATCATTTTCTTTAGATCCGACTGGCTGTGTTTTAGGTTCGATCTTTCACTAAACTCATTAGATTCGGGGTTAACGTATCATATCATATAGACCAGAATTGGTCACAAGTGTTGCTATAAATAGTTGTTGGATAAATAGAGACAAAGACTTCCGATCTTGGCGGTCGAGGTGTTTTCTGAGAGGCACAGCCCAGACAAAATTAGCAAAAAAGATAGCATTTGATACACCACTTGCAGAACCACTGCTTTTTATCAGTCGAACCAACTTGATTTGACTATGAATCTGCCTATGTTGTCTATTCTCTTTTTTGCAATTTCTTAAACCATCCAAGTTAACCATCGAGAATTTCCCCAGCGTTCTAGAGAGCGTTCAGAGCTCAGACTTGTGCACTAACACAGATAGTGAAAGACAGTTTTGTTAGATTATTCTTGAAAGCAGCTTCTAAGCAGCTTCGTCTATCATTGCACGGCCACCGCATCTTCCTAGCACTGCAGACCTTACTAGTGATGCACTACTTTGCAAGCTTAGTGACGGACTGCAAAATAAACAAATTTTCCTAAAGATCAATTCGGAGCAAAATCTGATTGGCCGTATCTTTCAATTTTAACTGATCTCTATGTTGCCCTTTTTAGCTGTGGAACCTGGAGCCTAAGAAAGATAGAGTCTGTAGAGGTCGCTAGAAACGCCAGTTCTAAGCTAAAAGTGAAGAAGAGTCCAATGCTCTAATTGTAGTCTATCTAACAGCGAGGTATGAAAATATATCTTCCTAAATTTTCACTTCCGAGCTACAAGCGAGCTTTCAAAAACAGCTGAAATGTCAGCCGCTTAGGTTCTTGTGGTATTCCGGCCAGCAGTGAAAAAGATGTAAGGGTGAAAAAGGTGTTAACAATATAATATCATAAAAATATTGAGTGAAAAAAGCTTCGATCAGGCACAAGATTATCTATTAATGCAACTAATTTCTTGTCCGATTGATTTTAGATGAATCTCCAAAGACTTCTGATGATCACCGCAAGATACTTCTGGAGAAACGGGCTGTACGCAAACAGCGAGAACTTTTACAATTATTAATTTTTTTTGTAATTTTGCTAAAGTCTAGTTGAAACTTAATGTATTAATGCTATGTTTTTATTTTTGTAAAATTCACAGGCAAAAAAAAAAAAAATTTTTGAAAATCTTCATTTTTCGGGTCTCTGGCTACCCCTAACCCCATAACCTGATCTATTTATTTACCTGTATACTAAAGGGTGGTCAAATTTCAAGGGCCGATGTTGAATATGAACCACACCTAAACGTCAACGACACCGTTGGACTTCTTTCTTTGGGGTTATTTGAAAGAAAAGGTATACGCCGATAAGCTAGCAATAATTCGAGAGCTAAAGGATGAGATAATTCAGCACATTAACGGCATAGAACCTCAATTATGCCTCAGCGTCATCGAAAATTTGGACCTTCGGATGGAGGTGGGCCGCCGAGACTGGGACGGTCATTTGGCCGATATTTTCTTTTATACATAATTGAGCCATACCAGTATTATCATGAAAAAGAGAAATTACATTAGTTTCTTAAAAAAGTTGTATTTATTCAAAATCAACACCGGGCCTTAAAACTTAACCACCCTTTAGATAAGGAACTATTTGCATTTGGTGGTCTTTGGAGGTGTGCCGCCGAGGTCGCGGCGGCCGTTTAGCCGATATTTGGTTTTACACATAATTGAACCGTACCAATATTATCATAAAAAAGAGAAATGACAATAATTTCGTAAAATAATTGTATTTTATTCAAAATCAACACCGGCCCTTAAAAGTTAACCACCCTTTATATTACCATAAGGTGAGGTCAGGTTGTGCTGCTGATCTGCAAAATGATCTCACTTAGACAAAAAATTCCATTTACCTAAACAAAATAAGAAAATTACTCCAAATAGCAGCAGGACTTTAATTAATACAAAATTAATTAATTAATTCTCACAAAAAAAAAAAAACAGATAACCAAAAAATGGCAAGAGCCAGTCCATCTGAAGAAACACATCTTGTTTGAGTAATATTTTCTTCCTAAACTTTTCTTTCCTACAAAATTAACCAATTTGCCAAACAGTGATTACCTTTGACGTTTCCCCATTAAGTCGCAAATAAATAATAAAAAGCTCCGCTTGAACTACTCGCAAGTGATTCCCATGACATGCATTTTTACGAAATGAAAGCCACAAATGCAAATTTCTACTATGGCAGAATACAAACTTAACTCCACATACAGCCGGTTGAGATTTTTTGTTGTTTTTTTATCTTTTTCGATTTAAAAATTCCCATATTTTTCATGTTTTCTTTCTTTATATCCCTATTTCTATGTTTTTTTTTTGTTTTTTTGTTGTGTTTTATGTTCTATTTTGTTTTGTTAAGCGCACAAGCATTGATTTCGAATTCAATGAAATATTGATGTATCCACAATTGAATTGATACCAACTAAAGCTGAACAAATTGGAGTGATGGGTCATGACTCTCGCTGCACACCTCGTACATTCTCGCTACATTAAAAAAAAAATCAAACCCAATGCACAAATTTATAAATATAAAAATAAGAACACAAATAAAATAAAGAAAAATAAAAACTACAACGCAGCGTTGCGCAGCAAAACTGACGGCCGTCGCGCGCAATGTAGTAAAATAAAGGTCGTAAAATAAAGGCAACGAAATCGGTGAAAAAATAGTTATTCGAATTTTTCTACTCTCTCATTTTTATTTTTTTATTATACTTCGTACAAAAGGGCCACCACCGCTATGGGTGTCCGTTGGGGAATTGACCTTTGGTATTGACGGCACTTCAGTAGTTATGATCCCATTTTGTTATTGTTTGATTTTTTTTTTGGTTTTTACTTTCTATTTTCCATTGTTTTCCAAATAGTTTTGCTCTACACGACCACCTGCTGTTTTGTTACAAATTTTAGTTTGAAGTGATGCCACTGACTCCAATCGAGCCACTGATGGCTGACCTGCGTTGCGCTTTTCCTCTAATAGCAGGATATTCTCAACGCTAGGTTTTTTCACTTTCAGAGATATTTTGATTGATTGAGAGTTTGCCCATGCTAGCAATTTGTTGTCGGTGTTGTTGGTGTTATTGTATGTTATTGTTGTATTCGCTTTGTTACGGTGGCAAATGGATTTAATTTGTAAAACTTGCTTTTACACACATTTTTTCTCGTTTCTTTTTCGTTTAGGTAATAGAAGGGACGCAACTGAAGTTCGCGCGGTTTGATTTGGGGTTTAAGTATACGTGCGAAAAGCAGAAGGTTTCTAAATATGGAACTTCATATATAAAATACACCTACGAGCACTTGAAAATAGTGAATTACACTATGCAACAAATTAAATATTTTTTTATATAGGGTTTACACCATGCAACACCTTTGGTCACCTTAAAGTCAATGGAGGTATAAAAATAAGTCCTCTCTGATTTACTAATGCAAAGAAATTAGTAATTTTAATTAAACATTTTTACGAAGAAGTGATCGAAGTTTCGAGTGTTTTCTGGATGCCTGAAAATTACCGATATCGATAACAACATCTAAATACATCAAAAAACCACATTTCAAAAACGAAGGAAACTGTGTTGACATTTCTTATTACTAAGGTTTGGCAAGTCATCGTGAATCGTCGAATGCCAAACCACCGTTTTCAAATTGTGAAAATTTACTTTGAAAAAAATAAAGTAAATAAATAAATCTGCTCGTAAAGTTCATAGAGCGAAGCGCTGAAGAAGACGCCGAAATGTTGGTTCGTTGTCGTCCTCAACTTCTTGGCTTTTGTCCTTTGACTGCGTGGAAAATTTTATGGGTTTACTTGCCTATAAAATACAGCGCGTCCAAAAATTTAAGCCAACTGACCATTGTGCCGCATTTTTGATGCTGGGCTGACTTTATTTTATTATTCATATTTATTGGAAAAACTTGTAGCTAAAACTTGGAATGAGCAACCGAAACGCGGTGAACATATGACAGATATGATATTACAAAAATAAAAGCCATGAAATTATCTCTCAGCTTATAATAAAGAAAAAATTAATTCCAAAAATATTTCTGTTTTGTATTATCATTTTAAGTTATCAAGCTCTTAAAAAAACATCCGATATATTCGAAAACATTTTTTTACTTTTGACTTACCAATTCCAATCAAAAGTCACAGTACTCCTGTGAAGATTATCAAGCGGGCCTGAAGAGAACTACAAAGCTTCGATTTTTTAAACTGAAAAGAACCAAGCCGTACTTGGACCAATTACAGCCGAAACCAAACTGAAACCGAAACGAACAAATTTAAAGAACCCAAGTAATAAATCCATTGCTTGAATGATTTATTAAAAGTGTAGTATTTTTATTACAGAAAAAGCAAAAGAGGGTAAATAGATAAATTTTAGTCACATTAATTTTAAAGCATAAGCTTCAGCTCCTTGCGAGCGGCACCATCTGCCGAAGTAGAGCTGACTTGTAGCAATGAATAATTACTTACACGAAGGAGCAACAAATGATATATCCTTATAATTAAAATAAAAATGTTTTCATGTCATTGTTATAAATAGAAATTAAAAAAAATATGTTTGCTCTTATATGCGATGTTAAGCAGGCATATCCCGCGGTAGTTTGCCCAGAATGCAGAATCACCCATCGTTAATATTAGACAAAGCACCCTCAGACTCCTGCCGCTTGGTATGCTCTCTTCCGACCATATCCTGCAAAGGTGCCGATGCATGCGATTTGCCATCTCTTTACCTCCAGCTTTCAATAGCGAAGCAGGAAATCTGTCGGCTCTAGCGGCTTTGTTGTTTTTAAGTTGCCTAATAGTTATTCGCACTTCCTCCAGGTCGCGTGGTGGTACGGCGATTCCGGCTTGAACGACTGGGACATTGGAATCTACTTACTCATCCACGCTGCTGCATCCCCCTTTAATCAACTAGAAGTGATTCCTCCATAACCTACGCCTGCCTTGGTCATCCGTCACCAGATTGTTGATGTTCGACTTTACAGGAACTGGCCCTGGTCTTAAAATCTTCCCGTGTTTTACGCCTGAAAATACGTCTTTCTTCTCTCCTCAGTTCGCGATATCGCTCCGTCGTAGCGCGCATCGTGGGTGACAGCAATGTGGCTTTGCATGCTGTGTCTTTACTGCAGTAGCATGGCGGTACTGGGCGTCGTACCAGATATTTCGCTGCTGTTGGTGTAAGCCAACCACCTTTTCAGCAGCGGTTCGCATGCGGCAAGTGATTATTGCCCACTGCTCGTTTACGTCGTTGACTTGGGGAGGAAGGTGAGTTGAGCTGCGCAGTTCCTGGCTGTCTCTTGTGACTGCCAACGTCTAGCTTTCGTTGTGTACGTTGACATGCATTTTTTACCACACATGGGCGTGTGCGAACCTTGACTGCAGGAAGGTCGACAAGTCGATGTTGGCTCCTCGGATCGTGCGCACGTCTAACGCACTGGAACAATGCCGTCCGTTTATCACAATGTGGTCAATCTACGATCGCATCGAGTGATCTGGAGATAGTCAGGTAGCTTTGTGTTTTTTGCTGTTTCAATGCTGGAATCTGATGCTACTTACTACCATGTTACGCGCTAGTAGTAGTAGGCTGAATTTACAGACTGTTGAGCCAAAGACATCTTCCTTGCCCACCTTGGCATTAAAAGCGCCATGCACGATTTTGCTATTGTAACGAGGGTTGTGCTGGTAGGTTTGTTCCAGACTTTTGTAGAAGCGTTCTATGACCTCATCGTCCTCCCCGTTCGTCGGGGTGTGCGCGCAGGTTAAGCTCTTGTTGTGTAATCTAGTTTTGGCTGGGAGTATGGTAAGCCTTTCATTTCACTAGCTTGAACTGGGATATGAGGTGGAGAAGTCGCCGGCCAACCGCAAGGCCTACTCCAAATTCGAGCTCCGTTTCATGGCAGCTGTAATAAATGTCGCAGAAAAGTGTCTCAGAGCAGCCTTGCCCATATGAGTTTCTGATGTGCGACGATGTCAGCCTGTCTCAGGTGGCATTAATAATTAATTTTGCATATTTTTCGCTTCAAGCACAAAACTGGTTCCTAGAATGCGCCTGGCTATCACATTTACACGGGAGGAAACAGTATTTCAAATCTAATGGAAAATAGTATGAAAATTTATTCTTGCTAGTGCAGAAGTATTTTGTACTTTAAGCAAAATATTAAGTCATGAAAAATAGGAATTTGCTCTCGATCTGGTACAGGTGGCTAAACATCGCTTTAACATCATTTAAACATCTTTTTTCTTGAGTGCTGATTTTTTTTAACTTTTTTTTGTTCTCGCAAATGGTTTTGCATATTTTATACCATAAGAAAAGAGGTTTTATGTGAAAATAAATGTAAAATTTCGTCAGAAAAAAAAACATTCAAAATAAACACAATTTTTTAGCATCATAAAACTTTGACCTGACCGACTAGAATTTCATATGCCCAAATATCTTTTGAATATTCGAATTTAAAATTTTGAAATTTGGATGGAAATTTGTTGAATTTTTATCACTTTTTACCGTTTTTAAAGTTTGATTTTGCTGCTTTTGATTGGACCATGGAAAAAAATTAGAAAAAAAAATTTAAAAAAAAAATTCTAAAAAAAATGTAAGAAAGACATTCTAAATATTTAAGGACAATAGCCAAATATCCAAATATTTTCTAAGTTGACCATCCTACCAAATCTACTGTACATTCATTGCATCGTCGAACTCTAATGCCAACCCTTCTATCGAATTCACCGCATTTCACTTGACCGTCATGCAATGCAAATTTATTCCCACTGCAGCAGCTCGTTTACCCAGTTAATTATTTATTTGTGGCATAAGCTCGACAAAGGTGTGATCTATGCAATTGCCACAAGATATATGCAAACCAAAACAAATAAAAGTAAAACAAAGGTAAATTCAAATTATTTGTTATAAATGAAAAAGGGAAAGTTCAGCAAATGTTTTTGGGGTTTCGATAATACCTGCCAATCTCAGGCGGCCAAAATACTTTACATATTCATGTTGTGTTGTATTTGTGTTTGTGTTTTTTTTTTTTTTTTTTGAAACTCTCATTTAATACGAATCTATGCATGCAAAACAAAGTGCATAATTAATGAAATTTAGCTGATTTCTTTTGTTTAATTTGATTAAACTTCAGCTGAAACCCTTTTTATGATTTCATTAAATTTTTAAATAAATCACCGAAGCAATACTGTGAAATGTCAAAACTGTTGCATTGCAGACACCTCAGCAACTTTTTCTAGAAAACAAAGAAACAAAAAAAAAAGGTGAATATGCTGAGCTCACAAACCAATTTTTCAACCACTTAATTGGCTGTCCAGTCAAGCTATTCCTGCTACAACATTACATAGGCAGGTACAGTAGCACACAATGTGATCGGGTTAAAATGATATTTTTTGAAAAAAAAAGGAAATGCTCAGATGAGGTAAATATACAGCAATTATTATTATTTTTATTTTCAATTTTCATGCAATTTTATTCACATGCGTTTTCAGTTTTTGAGATAGAGCAGAATAACCCATCGATACCTTTTTTAAGTGCGTGTTAAGCTGTGTATCAAATTATTTGCTGAGAGCAGACTAGATTAATTTTCCGCAAATATTATTTTCGAAAGTTCAGCTTACTCTTTCTAAAATCTTATGAAAAGTACCACTATTTTATATGAAATCTATTTCAAGAAAACTTGAAATTTAGCCCTCTTCATTCGAGTCCCTTTTCGCTCGCGCGAACAGGCAAAGCGCGACGATTTCGGTCAAATTAGGTCAAAATTTTACAGGTACTTTAAAAACATTTATAAACAAACAAGCGTACACAAATAATAAAACGGAGCTAAGGCCACAGTGCCGTAGCAGCGTCGCTCAATTTAAGACGTCAAATCACTCAGGAGCTGCTGCAGCGTTGCTTGAGTTCACACTTCAAATCGGGCAGCCGCCGGCCCAGTACCGCTCAAGTACAAAAGGTTAACAGAGTAACTGGTGCTTAATGCCACTGTTGTTGTTAGCAAGTGGTGAGTAGATGAAGCAACTAGTAACAATAAACATATCCTGGCAACGCTGGAATGGGGCTGCCTAAAATTCCATTTGTTTGTAAAATAGTGAATTATGCCAGTTTTATGAGGTATAACGGCGAATCTTGCTCGATTACTTTGTTGTTGTTTTCACATGTAAATTTTTCGTCAACCGTGCCGAGCAGAGGGATAGCGAGCAGAGGAGTAGCGAATAGCAGAGACCATATAAAAATATCCATGTGAATTTTTTGTGAATGCCGCTGCGGTGTCCACTCTTGGTCAGCCATAAGTCCGGTTCGTCTCGGTAACGTAAAGCTAACTGTGGTAGGAATGTTTCACTCTGGGTCGGTGGCTCGACTTCTACATTGTTCGGAAAAAATTAGGTTATTTGAAAGAGAAAGGCTCAGGAAATAAAAGTGTGTTCTCGAAACAGCAAAAACGGTGCATTAACAGCTAATTTTCAATAAAATTATTTCTTTCTTGTTTAATTTTATTAATAAGCTTTCATGAAAGCAAAACTTATGCCCTTAAAAAACTATATAAATCGTAGTTTCAGACGTTGTGTAAGTTCAAAAATACATGAAAAATATTTCCATACAAATTTCAAAATTTTTTACAAAAATGTTTTTGTTTGTTAGTCAATTTTAATATTTTTTTACAAAAATAAAGTTCATTCGTTAAAAGAACCATTTAAACCGGGTTTTCAAGCATTGTGAAAGTTAAAAACAAAAATGGAAAAAAATTTCTTCAAAATTTCAAATTTTTTAATGAAAAATTAGTTTTGTTTCTAACTTAATTTTAAAATTTTTTTAACAAAAATAAAGTTCATTCAAGGGCAAAAACCATTTAAATCGAATTTTCAAACATTTCTCAATTTAAAAAATAATAAAATAAACTTCATAAAAATTTCAAACTTTTTAATAAAAAATTTGTTTGTTTCTTACTTAATTTTAATAATTTCTTTTACAACAATAAAGTTCATTCGTCAACAAAACAATATAAATGGAAGTTTTAAACATTGTGTAAGTTAAAAAAAAAAATTAAAAAATTTCAAACTTTTTAATGAAAAACTTTATTTGTTTCTTAATTAGTTGTAATAATTTCATTTTACAAAAATGAAGTTCATTCGTCTTTCGTTCAATCGATCTTTCAAACAATGTGTAATTAAAAAACAAAAAAAAATTTAAAATTTTAATTTTTATAATAAAAAATTTATTTGTTTCTTACTTAATATAATTTTCATACTTTTTCTTCAAAAATAAAGTTCATTCGTCACAAAACCATTTAAACCGATTTTTCAAGCATTGTGAAAGTTAAAAAAATATTACAAAACATTTCTTGAAAATTTCTAGTTTTTTAATAAAAAATGTTTTTTGTTTCTACTTAATTTAAAAATTTTTTTTTACAAAAATAAAGTTCATTCAACACCAAAAAACATTTCAATCGAATTTTCAAAAATTTCTCAATTTAAAAAATAATAAAAAAAGCTTCGTAAAAATTTCAAAGTTTTAAATAGAAAATGTATATGTTTCTTATTTAATTTTAACATTTTTTTTTTTACAAAATTAAAGTTCATTCGTGAACAAAAACTATATAGATCAAAGTTTCAAACTTAACAAAAGTTAAGAAAAATAAATTTTAATTTTCAAAAAAAAATTTTAAATTTTTTAATAAAAAAATTAATATATTTGTTTCTTATTTAATTTTAATAATTTTTTTTTTAATAAAGTTCATTCGGCAACAAAAACCATCTAAATCGAATTTTTAAACAATTCTTAATTCAAGACATTTTTAATAAAAAATTTATTTGTTTCTTACTTAATAATAATAATTTTTTTTTGCAAAAATAAAGTTCATTCGTCGACGAAAACTATATAAATCCCAGTTTCAAGTGTGTGTAAGTTAAAAAAAAAAATAAAAAGAAAATTGTTATAAAAATTTAAAATTTTTTAATAAAAACTTATTTGCTTCCTACTTAATTTTAAACAATTTTTTTACAAAACTAAAGTTCATTCGGTAACAAAAACCATTTACATCAAATTTTCAAACATTTCTTAATGTTTAAAAAAAGATTTCTTAAAATTTAAAAATTTTCATAAAAATTTGAATTTTTTTAAATAAAAACTTTATTTGTTTTTTACTTAATATTAATATTTATTTGGAAAAATAAAGTACATTCATCAACAAAAACCACATAAATCGAAGTTTAAAATATTGTGAAGTTAAACAAAAGTTTAAGAAATTTTCTTCAAAATTTCCAACTTTTGAATCAGAATTTTTGGAATAATTTCGTGTAAGCAGATTTCTAGCTAATGAAATTTTAGTCCAAAAAGTGTAAATGAGATCGTGTTGATTTTTGATTTTTTTGTACCGACGGTGGTGCGTGTTTTCTTCCATATAAAAAAAAAATTTCGAGCACCCATTACTAAAAAAAAATACGCAAGACCGCCAGCAAAAAGAAAGGAAACTTGGCCAAAATCACATTAATTTCTGAATCACTACAAAATTGCCTTTTATTATACCCAAATTCAACGAGCTATAAAGCCGCGTATGCATACTTTATCTAAAAATTCTCATAAAAAAATTTTCAATTTTGAGGAAAATTTGTTGAACCCTTTTTTAATTTGCACTAGGTTTGTATGATAAAGCTGTTCATTGTGCATTAAAAATATTTTCACAACTTATTAAAAACAATTTTTTTTCAAACTTTATCTGGCCGTGTGTCTGTTTAGATGCGGGAACCTCTGAAACAGATGAACTGAAATCGAGGAGAATTTTACTGACATGAAAAAGTATTCTGAGCTTTAAATTCTATATTTTGTTCTGAAAATATTACTCCACGCGTATTGCTGGACTCAAAGTATTTCTAAGTATTATTTTTGACTCAACTCAGCTCATTTCAAAATATTCGATCACCGACTATGTTAAAGCAAATGATTTTATGAAAAATCTACACGCAAGGTAGTGTTCGGAAAAAGATAGTATTCAAAGTTATATTTCAGGCCCTATTTAGTTCGAATTTAGAATGAATCTTAATTATGTTATTAAACCGATTTTGTTTTGCCAAAAACAAAAAAAAAAATTATTAAATAATTGCCTCGCACACTTCTGTTAGGTGTTTGGCCGAGATAATCCTTCTATTAGTGGCGGGCATCTCGATGTTGCTCCAGAAATGGAGGGACCCACAGCCGAAATCAGGTAAACAGAAAATTATTAATTTCTACTGACCCTCAGCTTATGAGTGTTATCTACAATGCAACTGGAATTTTCAGAGCCAGCGGCTTCAGAATAAATGTCTGTGTAAAAGCGGAATTTTTTACCTTCTGATTGATAGTTTTTTTAATTAATTAAAAGTTAATTGAAAAATTTGTAAAGTTGGATTTATTTTAGTACTCAAAGCTGTTAGTAAAATTAATTTAATTAAAACTTGCTTACTTCTTTCGATTTAACGTACAAATAATTCTGCACACCGCAAACATTCGATGATTTTTTTTAGCAACTGTATATAGTACGCTACAGTAACTGCATGCATGCTTTTGATTTGTTTATTTGCATTTTGTTTTCAAGTCAACTCATCTAAATGCACCGCAGCTCGTTGCTCGCTCATCTGCGCTGATCCATGTCTTTCGCCTTATTGCTGACTACAGCACTGGCGCTGGTGATGGCAATGACGGTGGCATAGGTCAATCGATATGCTTTGATTTCCGCTTTTCATAGCCATTTCAGATTAATAATTCCCTGCTGCTACATCAGCAATTCAGCCAGCAAGAGCGTGTCACCGAAGGGGTGAGCTCAATATGGGTGGATCAAAAACTAAAAGGAAAATATATTAATTAAAAGTTATAATTTGGGTAAGGGCTGATTGTCAGGGAGTTACCTCATCGTTATTTTGAAATTTCGTAATTAGTCATTTTTGTATTTTTTTAATTTTATATTTCTATTCAAAATGTATATTTTATTTATTCCTTACGTTTTTTTTTTTTTCAAAGTCAAGGAAAGAAGTTCAAGCACGAACTGCGAGGAATTCCAATACATAAATTCCCATACATTGTGCGTACTCCTCATAGGCTATCGTCAGGACAGGCATGATGAGAGCATGATAGAGTATTGGTTTTGTTCTTAGAGAAACGAGAGAAAATGATAAAAGAGACAGCCAGAGTGTTTTCGTAGTGAATTATTTTAAAAGTGAAAAAATAGCTTGAAAATGTTAGAATGACTGGAGCAGTGACGTTAAGCTAAAAACTGATAAAGAAGGAGTAAACCTTTAGCGTAAACGCAACCCATGAAAAATTGTATATGCAGGTAACATATCAGATTCTATATAGTAGTCCTGCAAACTCAATTTTTCATTTTCTGCGAAATTTTTTTTTTTAAGGACCATACATTTTTAAAGGACTAAAGTTGCAAAAAATTATTTTATATGGATATCCGACGAAAGAGAATACATCGATTTATAGAAAACTATTTTTCTTTTAATTTCCGTCAGTACAAACATAGTATAATAATGTCCATTGAAAAACTTACCCTTGGATATCCTTGAAATTCCCCAAGAAAGTATTTTGAAAAAATGTATGTTAAAGGAATACTTATTTACATATCTACATATGTTGTAATACAAACCCTTACTTCGTTCTTCTTGCTTTTTTATACAACGTTAAAAAACATTGTCGCATTTCCTCCTACGAAGTCAAGTATACGCAGTGTACACCTCAGTTTATGCTCTCCCTTAACGTTAAAGTCCTTTAAAACACTAAATTGATGGGAAAACGGAAAATAAGGATAGGAAGTACTACTACATAAGACCCATAGTTTCACTTGCAAATGAAATGGGTGCTAGCGCAAGGATGACTAGAAAGCAGAACCGAGCAGCTACAGCTGGAATCACTTCGTGCCAGAAAAGGCTCTAAGCACCTAATTGAGTAGTTTAACTACACAAAGTCTCAAGTTTATGAATTTCATTGCCACTGTAAGAGAGTGGGTATTTCAGCAAGACTCCGCATCTGGTTATAAAGCAATGAAGACTCGGGCTGGGCTCCACAGTTTCGTTTTTTCTCGCACTCGTCGCGAGGTATTTGACCGCTTTGAGTGACCTTGCTCTTGGAAAGCCATATAATACTTGAGATGGTCTAAAGACCACCATCAGTAAAGTGATACACACAATGAGAAAAGAAAACTAAGCTGGTGCATATTGGCGCTTAAGGGTCTGGCTGGAATAGGTTGTTGTAGCTAACTGGAGTTACTCTGTGTAATCACCGAATGTGACATTTGAACCCGCACCTTATAATAATGAGATGCATGCAATTAGAATTATAATATAACTAGATATATTTGCATTATTTTCATCAAGTTCAATAATCAAGGTGACCCTATGAATTTTTTTTTTCTGATTAGTTCTAATATTATTTTTAGTATATTTTAATAAAATACAAGTTCCATATATTTAGAACTAGAATAGAAGCCTTAGAATAGAGAGTAAACTACTAAAGTTTTGAAAAACCTAGAAAAAAAAATATATGAAAAGTGAGAGGTCTCATTATAAATTTTTATTTATTTTTTTATTAATTTTTTTATTATTTATTATATTTTTTTTTATTGGGTATGGGAATAAGTTTTCGTCTTTTAGCCAAAGTTGCGAATTACCCAAACAGTTAAATAATATATTATATTATGTGAGGTATGTGCCATTGGAAGCTACAACTTTACCCCATTCTTCAGTCAGCATACGGATTCTTCTGATGAAAAATTACAGTTCTTTTGACTTGATTCATTCATTGAGCCAGTTTGCGATGCTCTCCTAAGAAGTTAATCGCTCTCCGATAAGAGCTGACTGCACTGATCGGAACAGATGTTAATCCGAAGGTGCAATGCCTGGGGAATAAGGCAGGTGGAGCAAAATTTCCCAATCCAGTCCCTCTAAATACTCCTAAACCGATTTATGAACGTATGGCCTGCCATTGTCATGCAGCAAAATCAGTTTGTCATGTCTACCGTCCCGTTTCGGCCGCTTTTCTTTGAGAGCCCGATTCAAACGCATTACGTCCAGTTGGTAACGATCGCCCAGTGATGGTTTCAGATGGCTTAAGGAGCTCATAATAGATGGCACCCTTCTGATCCCACCAGATGCGCAACATAACCTTTCAAGCATGAATATTTTTTTTCGCTGTCGATATACCTGGTTCTCCTGGCAGGCTCCAACTTTTCGGCGCTTAGGGTTATCATAACAGATCCGTTTTTCATCGCCCATGATGATGCGATGCAGAAAATCTTTTCTTTTCTGCCGTTCAAGAAGCATCTCACACGTCACCAAACGTCTCTCGAAATCCCTCTAATTCAATTGATGTGGCACTTAGTTACTGGCTTGCTGGACCATTCCTCTCTGTATTTTCGGGACGAATGTAGACATTTTTGACATCGGATAAAAAAGGATCTTTACGGTTGAAATAAATGTAAACTACTGCGATCGAGACTTCACATATACACCTTCAAATCACCAGTAAACTACTAAAGCGAACAAAAAATGGTATCAACAGCGACACCTCTTTTACGAGAGCGGAAACTTATTCCCTTACCCAATATTTATATACATTTTTTTTTTTTGTTTTTGGGCTTCTGGTTCAGGTTTGACCTGTCCGAAGTTACCATAGGTTTTCTGGTCCAATGGTAGTGCTGCTAATGTAGAACGCGGCCACCGCCAAGAATATGGGCATACCCTAGTAACACGTTTATATCGCTTGCAGTTTGATGCAAGACGGACGCCCGCTATTGCCGCCACTAACCATTGGTTAAACGCTACCAGGTGCTTTGTTTTAGCTTTGGTGCTCAACATCGATTTTATATTAGAGTGGATTCGTCATACAGAACAATATCTGAAGCAGCGGTGCTAGTTATCAGCGGAACCATCTCTATAGATATTCTAGCACAAGAGGGCAAACGGTGATGGGAGGCAAAAACACAGGAATTCCAGCTATTAATGTATTTGCACCTGAAGAAATAATGGAGAAAATTATGATAGACGAAGAAAAATAGAATACCGTCGCAAATTTCGTGGAGGATATTATTCGAAAAAAGAAGCGTGAAATGGAAACTTATGCTGAAGAGCATTGAGCATAGGTTTCTCAAAACAGGCGACACTGGACGCAGCGTGAGTAAGTAAGTGTCCATCTTGGCCCTCTACCTCGAAGCTATGCGGAAGCAGTCCCGGGGTGGAGGGAAAAATCCAAGAGAAGAGGAGGGATATTTTTAGTGGAATCACCACACACGTAGTAGCGGCGGTTACTATATTACTATATGGTGCGAAGGCAGTTTTAACCCAGCCTCACCGCCGAAAAAGAAAAAAAAAAACATCGACCTTATCGGCTTGGTTGCTAAGTCACTACGCTAGCGCCGCCATCGCTCTCAGGATCATTGCACTTATGAAAACCTCCCATCGCGACAATATAGCAATTCCGCGAGGGCCTTAGGCTCATACTGGAGTATTGTATACTATATATTTCCTTACATTTGCTTTCATTGTAATTGTTTTTTTCAAAAAAATGTTTCATGCTATGATATTAAAAAAAAGTTACTTAAATCCAGTACTAAAATTTTTATTTATCCAATTTCCATCGACATTTTACACTACTTATTCAGCCTGAAAACAAAATTGGGTAGGCAGGTTTTATGTTAAATGGCTCAAGATGCTCGTTTATTTTTCGTAACTCTTTTCTCCATTTAGCAAGCGCCCTACATTTTTTTATATAGAGAAAATGCGGAGCACCGTCAGCGAAACAATTTATTAAATATCAACGAGAAATCTAAGCCACGTCACACTTAACCTTTATTGTACTAAAACTTAATGAGCTATAAAACTGCACACACATTTTTTTTTTTAATTTTGTTCTGATTAAAAATTTGAGATTTTGCTTTGACTCCCTCAATTTCGCTCTGATTGGCCTGAAACTTTGACACATAATTGCGAAAGCGTCAGCCTTTCTAAATATGCAAAACCCATAAAAATCGGTTGTGAAAATAGTCAAAAACTGTCAACATGAGGTGCTTTTATAATTTTGCAATGTAGTTACTATAGTTTATATACGTACATATATTTTTACACAAATATTCAAATGGAGCAATCATGGCAAATTACTAATTTCCAATTATTTCATTGGCGTTATTACTTTTTGTTGCACCACTTGCCAGACAGTCGGGCGCCCCTGTTGATTACCTCTTTCATGCTACTTGACCATTCATAACTAGCACACATACACAGCCATACAAACACATACCTATACATGTGAGCACTAAGTGCACCCCACCCACACTTGACTCTTCAGCAGCTGCTCTATTCGATGTTTGTTGGCATTAGTGGATCGTAGCATACTGCCAGGGGCAATGTGGTGCGACGGATGTGGCCATTTGATTGCCACTATTGCAGTTACTGTTACCAGCAATCGTTAAAACGGCTGTTGTACTTCGGTATATTGCTTTTGCTCGGTATTTCTTTTTGTTGGTTACCCACATTTGAAAATCATTGGCAATTTGAATCGTGCACCAAATGATCCTGCTTGTCTACACCAGGCAATCTCGTATGCGCTTTACCATAATCGCTGTTGCTAGTAGAGTGGTTGCTATTGCTGTTGGATTGTATATTAATATGTACGGCTATTTTACATGAATGTGTGTGGGTGTGTGAGCGCATAGGTAGTTGTGCGGACAGCACCAGCAGTAGTGGTTTTCATTACAGTAGCATTTTTTTGCATACTTCTGTCGGTTGTCGATTGCCAGACGATGGTCAATTGCTGGCTGTCTGGATTTTTGCAATAATTCCATGTTTAAAGTAATATTTTAGTATTTGTATGTGCATGTGTGTGTAAGCATACGGCTGTGCAATAATGTTCACTATAATTCCGTGTTGTTTAGTTTCTCTTTTGAGTTGTTTTATAGTAATGCATGAAATAGGGGTGTTTTCATCCTAAGTAAGAGTATACAAATTATCACTTTGATTCCCATTGGATTGGAAAACTTTTGCCAGGAGTTTTGCAAAAGCCATTGCCTTGTCTTTGTCACTTTATGCGTATGTTGTCTTTTTTGTCTGTTTTTATGATATTTTTTTATTGGACTTGATAGTTTAGTATCTTCAAATATTTAGAGCACTTCAAAAAGGAGTAGTCACCTTTTTTATCTGGTTTCTAGCATAAAATATGTTGAATTATTGATTAATTTTTAATAAAATTAATTTCTGGCTCATGTCGTCCGAATGGAAACAAACGATACGGCTCTGAAATTATTCGATGCTAACAGAGGGAAAAACAGCCTCCTCTGCGTTGGAAAGATCAGGTGCAGAATAACTTGACTTCGCTTGGTGTGTACAACTAGCGCCGGTTAGCACACGATAGAAACTCGACCAAAACAGTTTAACGGTTATCGCGCCTATTAAGAAGAAGCAGAAGAAGAAGAAGAAGAATTTTTTGAAATTTCTATCAACATTTACTTTTTTCATAACAATATAAGTATGAAAATAATTTTTGGAAATTTTAAAAATTTATTTGCTTTGCTCTAAAATTAACTAATTAAAGAAGAAGTTTCTAGCTGTAGATGTTCAAGTAATTCCCCAAATCCTCATATCACCTAATTCCCAAAATTTTGATTCATTATAATAAAAAAATGTTAATAAATAAAGAGTTATCAGATTGGAGGTACTTTTTCCAATAGGGTCCTCCGACCGGTGACGCGCGCCTACTGTTAAACTAAATACATCGGTTTTTTTCAATATTTATTAGCATTTCATCATGGAAAACTTACACTTCAACGACATCCACAAATCATTCAATTTTATTACGAAAATCGGCGCTCTGTCTAACTTATGGTGATCAGCGAAGAGGCCCATTTTTGGCTTATTGGCTACGTCATTAAGCAAAATTGCCATATTTGAGCTGAAGAGCAACCCAACGCCGCTCAAGAACATCCATTATATTCCATGAAAATAACCATTTAGTGCATCCTATAGGCTGAAGGAATCATCGGCCCATATTTTTGCAAAGATGAGACTGCGAATGGCGATGTAACAGTGAATAGCAAGTGCAATCGCGTCATGATAAACGATCTTTTGATGCCGGAAATAGAAGCTCGTGATCTCCAAAGCATTCGATTCCAACAAGGCGTCCCGGCACTACTTAACATACAGCCCGTCAATGGATTTACTGCGCCGTCGCTTCGGTAAGCAATTTGTCTCTCGCCTCGGACCAGTGGATTGCCCACGAGAGATATCACACTTCTTTTATTTGTGGAGGTATGTGAAGTCAGAATTCTTTGTGGATAAGCCAGCTTCGATTGGGGCATTGGAAGCCAACTTTACTAAAGTTATTTACGAGATACCGAACAAAGTTCTCCAGCGAGTCATTCCAAATTGTTGTTGAGGGATGGCCGAACTAGGACGCATTTACGGCAAAGATTTCAAAGGGATTACCTTTAAAAAATAAATGTTATGAATGGTTCTACAGAAAAATAATAAAAAATTAGCCAATAAATTTGAATTTTCGTTGTTTTATTACAATTTAAGTCCGATACCTCTAAATAGATCACCCTTTACTACGTTGTTCAACAAGCCTTTTATGGCTTGAAGTACATTGCCTGGACATCTTGTTCCGAAGATATTCCAATTCATAGATGTCATCCCTGAAGCGATAATCTGGAAGGACTGCAAATTACGCTTCCACAGCTCTTAGGAACTCATAATTTAAATGAAAGATAAACCCAAGAAATAAAAAGAAAAGTCATCATACAGATACACATTTCTTTTGATATAAGTTCTGTAAAAAAAATTTCAGCCAAAAAAAAAATATGTCGGTCAGACAGGTAATTAGTTTCTAAAAATGTCTGACTTACGCATTTACTGGTACTGGTACTGGTACTGATACTGATACTGATACTGATACTGATACTGGTACTGGTACTGGTACTGGTAGTGGTACTGGTACTGGTACTGGTACTGCTACTGCTACTGCTACTGCTACTGCTACTGTACTGGTACTGATACTGATACTGGTACTGGTACTGATACTGATACTGATACTGATACTGATACTGATACTGATACTGATACTGATACTGATACTGATACTGATACTGATACTGATACTGATACTGATACTGATACTGATACTGATACTGATACTGATACTGATACTGATACTGATACTGATACTGATACTGATACTGATACTGATACTGATACTGATACTGATACTGATACTGGTACTGGTACTGGTACTGGTACTGGTACTGGTACTGGTACTGATACTGCTACTGCTACTGCTACTGCTACTGCTACTGCTACTGCTACTGCTACTGCTACAGGTACTGGTACTGGTACTGCTACTGCTACTGCTACTGCTACTGTACTGCTACTGCTACTGCTACTGTACTGGTACTGGTACTGGTACTGATACTGATACTGGTACTGGTACTTGTACCGATACTGATACTGATACTGATACTGATACTGATACCGGTACTGGTACTGGTACTGGTACTGGTACTGGTACTGATACTGATACTGCTACTGCTACTGCTACTGCTACTGCTACTGCTACTGCTACTGCTACTGGTACTGGTACTGGTACTGCTACTGCTACTGCTACTGCTACTGCTACTGCTACTGCTACTGCTACTGCTACTGTACTGCTACTGCTACTGCTAGTGCTACTGCTACTGCTACTGCTACTGGTACAGGTACTGCTACAGGTATTGGTACTGGTACTGCTACTGCTACTGCTACTGCTACTGCTACTGCTACTGCTACTGCTACTGCTACTGCTACTGCTACTGCTACTGCTACTGCTACTGCTACTGCTACTGCTACTGCTACTGCTACTGCTACTGTACTGCTACTGCTAGTGCTACTGCTACTGCTACTGCTACTGGTACTGGTACTGGTACTGGTACTGGTACTGGTACTGGTACTGCTACTGCTACTGCTACTGCTACTGGTACTGGTACCATGGTACATGTACAAAGAATTACCAGTCTTTGCATCTGCGGGGCATTGAGGACCACACCCACAGAGGCACTAAACATTATGCTTAACCTATTACCAATAGAACATTTCAGCAAGCAAACAGCTGCCCAGGCTGCTCTCAGACTATGAGAAATCGGTCTACTCAGAATAAACAGGAGAAGGCACTCTTCAATTTTAAAAAAATTTCCCTGCATTCTTGGTACAACGGATTTCTGTAAGACCAAGAATATCAATCAAGATAAATCCTTCGCAACAGCATTTCCTTCCAAAGGAAAATGGGATAATGGGATTATTGTCAGGTGGAATTATATAAAGATCTATACAGATGGCTCAAAACTAGATAACAGAGTAGGTTGTGGGGTTTACTCTGATAAACTCGGAGTAAGCCAATCATTTCTCCTACCTGATCATTGCAGTGTATTTCAGGTGGAAGTCACTGCCATAAAAGAGGGACTTTCGGTATTAAAAACGAGAGTATTATCCACAAATGAAGTCTTCATATATTCGGACAATCAAGTAGCAGTAAAAGCGCTAGAATCTAAAACACGCTCCTCAAAAACAGTCTTAGAATGTTTTTAACTTCTAAAGGATGTATCAAAAAAGTACAAAATACACCTTATTTGAGTGCCAGGGCACAGGAATACAGCAGGAGGAACTGCAAGGCAGATGAACTTGCTCGAATCGGTACAAAGTTCGACCTCCAAGCGGATAAGACGCCGATACCCATGCCTTTAGCCACTTGTAAACTATTGATATATAGGGAAACCATCAAAAAGGTAAATACAAGTTGAGAAACCTTCACAACATACCAACTAAGCAATCAGATTTTGCCGAAATGAAACAGCAGTCGATCAAAAAGCTTGTTTAGATTTAACAGAGAAACTGTAAGAAAAATGATAGGGGTATTAACTGGTCATTGTCTGATAGGCAGCCACGCTAGAAGGTCAGCACTCCCGTACTTCGATTTCTGTAGAAGCTGTCTAAATACAGAAGAAGAGGAAACAGTCCGGAACCTTTTATGTGAGTATGAAAGCTTAGCGTCAAGGAGGCTTTGCTCGCTTGTCAAGGCATTTTTAGTTGATTTAGCGGACATAGCGCATCTAAAACTAACGCAGCTCTGCTCGTTTATTAAAGCTACCGGATGGTTTTGGATTGAAAAGGAACCCATAGGGTAAAGATAAGCTCCAGTGGTATCACAATGCACCTATGAAGGGTCTAAGTGTGTCATTGCGACACCCACCCCACCTACCCACCTACCTAAGCATTTACTGCCCTCAGGTGAACGCCATCCTGGCTGGTGCAGCTCGAGTTATTTATTATAGTTTAGCTCCGCTCACAGCTCCTATACTAAGTAAATTTTTATTGAAAAATTATTTTTGCATATGAAATTCTCGAATTTATTTAGCGCTCCAACAACTCTGAAACAGTTTTGCTGCTCAACTTGTTATTACTATTTTCTGACATTTTTCTATTTCACATATTTGTTTTTTTTTTTTGCTTTTTTTGTCGGTGGCTTCAACATATATACACTTCAGGGTAGATGACCAGACAACTGCAATAATGGCAAGCAAAAATTAAAAAAAAAAGTTCACAAAAAACTCTAAAAAATCAAATAAAATGAATTGAGTGCGCCAGCGACCGGCCAACGCTGTGCATGAGAAGAAGAAAGGAAAGAAGAATATAAACGGACTTTACGAAAAAATTAACTAAATTCACAATTTTGCTACGCGGACGTTGCGGGTGTGAAAGTAGCAATTATTACACATTTTTTCACAGCGGCGCCAGCGACTTCAGCCACTGAAGGCGAGCGAGTGTATGCGACATTGTTTCTTTGGAAATATCATCGCACTTCCTGTGCGACTACCAAAGTGCGCCAATGGCGGTTGTCCATATCCTTTGAGCGCAATTCTATCACCAAACTACTAAGGAAGTTCTGAGTTGTAAAGTCGCATGGGACCGAGGCAACATCGGACTATTGTCGGGCACTGTCATTGCCGTTGGTCAGTCAACGCTTCACTGGCTTTCTGCCAAGGCTATTCACTCACTGACAGACCGAAAAAACGACCAACCGTGGATCGTTCGACCGGACTTCTATTATGGTTTGATAGTTGCTGTCATTTGCTCACCAAACAGCCGATTGTCGTTCGTCAACTGCGACGGTCGGTCATACGGACATTTGGTAGTTCACTCACTTGGCGTGCCGCTGGTTTTGTCAAAGGCTACTGGTGTATTTCTTTTGGAGCGCCAAGTGAACCCGTAAACGCAATAAAATATAATTGTGTGTTTGTTTTTTTACTGTGCTCACTGCTGCCATGGCGCGCACCACAGCAATTCCTGCCGCCAGCTGGTGCTGCCACTATAGCCATTGTTGTCGCCGCTTCATTGCGAGCCCACTTACACTCCCTCTGGCCGCTTTTTCTGCGACTCCGTTGCGTTGCTTAGCATTTTGTTGCTTTGTATTCGGTCGCCTTTTGTTCGTCCCGGTGCTTTTGTTTTCAATCGCCTCTTATTCTTTTTTCTGATTTTCTTTTTATTTTGCTCCTGCCCCCTTTTCTAATATTTGTTTGCTGTTCTTTTGCATTTTATTAATATACATTTGGCAACTTATTTTTTCCCATTGCCGTTTTTGCACATTGCCTCTTTATTACTAACGCAATTGTTGTTGTTGTTGTTGTTATTATTGTTATTGTGTAGCAGGGCATAACATTAAAAATTTATAAGTTTCAATTTTCCTGTTGTGTGCCTTTCTGATTTGCTTCTTAAATTTTTTTCGCTCATTCATTTAAAGTCAGGCCGTGCCTCCAACGACCACCCGCAACCGCCCCTCGTTCCATGAATTGGATTTGAAAGTAAGCGAAACAATCTGTGGAAATTGAATTCGTTTGTTTTTTCGCGCCAATCCACCTCAGCCTGTATGTGTTTTATGGATTTTCCTTGTTTCTTTTTTTTGTTTTTCGTTCGCTGCTGCGGAGGAGCCAAATTAGGTATTTCGATTTTTGCATTTCGTTCTCCTTGGCGCAAAACTAAAAATTCATTGCTGTGAGTTAATTGCGTAGAAAATGATGCTAAAATATTCTGAAAGTGATTGAGACCATCCACCTCTGGATACCCTCCTACTTCGCCGGGTCTCACGGTAATTGCAGGATATGCAGGATATGAGTCAGTTTATAGAGCTGAAAGAGCTCGTTTCAATAATTTTGCAACACGTGCGTAAAATATATTTTTAGAAACAGTGCCAGCATTTACCGCAGTACCTCGCAAGAATCTGATGTGAAATAATTTATAAATAAAATTTGCGAAAATGCATCGTGAAAATGTTGATGTTCGATAATTCGACAGCACACAAAATGAATTTAAATTAAGTATTTCTGAAAAAAAGTAGCACGAGTGGGAAATTATCCCATTGCAAGTGCTTTGCTGATTTTACCCCAATTTAGCAAAATATGTATGTAAAGGGTGTTGAATTTAGAGGTGTCGGACTTTAAATTGAAACAAAACAACGAAAATATTAATTGATTGGGTAATCTTTATTATTTTTGTGTAGAACCATTCATGAGATTAACTTTTTTAAAGATAGTCCTCTTCAAAACATCAATTTTGAATAGCTTTGGTTGCTATCTCATGAATAACTTTAGTAATGTTGGCCTCCAGTGACTCAATCGAAGCTGGTTTATCCACAAAGCATTCCGACTTTAAATGCCTCTACAAATAAAAGTCCAAAGGTGAGATATCTTGGTGGCTAATCTACTGGTCCGAGACGAGAGGTAAACGACGCAGTAAATCCAATGCTCCAAGGACTGTACAGCAAGTAGCGCCCCCTTGTTGGAACCAATAAACCAAATGTTGTGGGACCACGGGCTTGAATTTCCGGCATTAAAAGGTCGTTTATCATGGCGCAATAGCATTCGCCCTTCATTGTGCTTACCGCCACCTTCATCTGTGAAAAAATATTAACCGATGTTTTCTGCAGCCCATAGGGCGCACCAAACGGTTATTTTCAGTGAATGTAATCGCTGCTTTTCAATGTTTTCGGGTTGCTCTTCAGCTCAAGCAGCTCCAAAACCGTGTTGATTTGTAAGAATTTTTCTTCCCGGTCTTGGGTATTTTCTTCCATACGAGGTGTGTTAAAAAAGTATCGCGAATTTTGTGTTTTTTCAAAAATTATTTACTAATTCATTAATATCTATTTCGTCTCCTTCAAAGTAATCTCCATCAGATATTATGCACTTGTGCCAACGTGTTTTCCAATCTTCGAAGCACTTCAAAAAAACATTTTTATTTTTATCTTGTTCAGCTCCTCCTTCGATGCCGTCTTTATCTCGTCAATCGTAGCGTAGCGTCGTCCTTTTATGGGCCTCTTCAGTGTAAGGAACAAGAAAGAGTAACAGGGGGCCAGATATGGAGAATTCGGTGGCTGTGGCTGTGGCATCATTAGTGTATTGTTTTTGTCCAAAAAGTCGCGCACAAGCAACGATGTGTGAGCAGTGGCGTTAGCGTGATGCAAGAGCCAATTTTCGTTCTTCCACAAATCCGGGCGTTTCTCGTTTCTGGCGGATTATTTGGCGTAAATTGCGAGTAACTTGCAGGTAATATTCCTTATTGATCGTTTTACCCTGTGGCAAGAAGAACTCATTATGCACAACGCCCCTGCAATCGAAGAAAACGGTAAGCAAAACTTTTACATTCGACCGAACTTGGCGCCCTTTTTTCTGTCTTTGTTCGTGCGGCGGCTTCTATTAAGATAATTGAGCTTTGGTCTCCACGTCATAACCATTAACCCACGATTCGTCACCAGCTATGACCCTCTGGAGCAAATTTGGGTCGTCGCGGACAGAGTCCACCATCTCATTAGCAATGTTCCTGCGATGCTGGTTTTGGTCGAAATTGAGCAGTTTTGGTATGAATTTTGTGGAGACCCGTCTCATACACAAATCATTGAAAAAAATTGAATGGTTCTCAACAACTTCTCTAACTATGATTCGATGATTGGCAAATACCATTTTCTGCACTTCATCAATTTTTTCGTCAAAGCAGCTGTCAACAATTAAGTGATTATTCAAAATAGCCGAACTCGTCGGGATGAGTGAGAGACATGAGTACCAACATATCGCCACAAAAATATCGAAATTCGAATATACGTAACCTGCGAAAATTCAAAATTCGCGATACTTTTTGAACACACCTCGTATGTAAAAAAAGAAAAAAAAATTGCCGAGGATTCGTTAAAATGGAGCAAATGAAAACTACTATCAACAAAAAATCAAAAAAAAAATAAAAATAAAATTGTCAAAAATTAGCTCGATTTTTGAGCCACTTGAAATATGACTTTTTTTGACCAAAATTCAATTGACTATAAAACTGCATACTCCAAATTTTTCTTAAAAATTTTAAAATATTGATGGAATTATTAATGAATGAAAATTTTTTTTTTATTGAAAAAAGTTTGCAATTTGTTTTTATTTCTTTTGTAGGTGAATGAACTATTTTTTCATGAAAAGGCTACTAAATGAGTTAAATGAGAAACTTCGCGCATAGTTGTATTATTAGAAATGCTAAGGCCAACTCAGACTATATGGTTTCAGTTACGAATTTGGGAAGACGATCGATGGCGCAAAGGCTTAGTTCCGAGAAGGGACACCATCAATGTATTTGCTGATGGAGCAAAACTTGAAGAAGGGGGTTGGCACTGACATATATTGTGCGGAACTAAGCACCAAAAACTCATTTAAACTCTCTAACGATTACATTGTATTTCAAACTGCGGTCTTTGCTGTAAAGAAAGTAGCAGAGCTTGCATGTTCAAAGGCAATAATTAGCTGTACAACAAACTTATGTGCGGATAGCTAAGCGGCTTTAAAAGCGATCAAATTGTATTGGCTATCATCCTAAAATCTCCATGAATCCAAGGAAGTAATTAACAAGCTCGCCTGTAATCACAGACTTTGTGTATATTGGGTTTCGGGGATAGAGGCATGGAGGGGAAAGAGATAGTGAGCGAAATAGCTTAAGAAAACGCTATACTTGCAGGAGATCAAATAAGTCAGGTACTGAAACTCATGCCCACAAATCTAATACTAACAGAGCACTGTAGGAAATATTATGAGCCGCGTACAAAAGGGACCCTGGATCATCTTCTAAGCTACTGTTTGGCTCTCTCGAAAAATAGACTAGGCTACCTGGGTTTATCCTTGGGTGTATCCTTGGGTGCATCCCTGAACTGGAGTGAAGCCAATCCTAAAATTCAAGAACAATACGCGCAGCCTGAGTGGTGCATAATTTTGCTAGAACTCTTATCTGGTATCACTAGACACCCAATGGGCAAAATCCAATGAGCAAAAAGCAAATTTATTTGCAGAGAATCTTTGTAAAACCTTCTGTGCCAATGATGGATCTGAAGATATTGACATCTCGTCAAATTGGATTGAAAGCGATGTCAGCATTGAGCCAGTTAGTAACGAAGAAGTAATGAGCGAAATTTTCAAAATGAAAGCGAAAAAAACGCCTGGTTTCGACCTCATAACTGCAGAAATTCTTCAGAGATTGCCCATTAATTGTGTTACTTGTCTGTCTCAATTGATTAATTTGTGTTTTTTGTTAAAATATGTTCCTATGTACTGGAAGACAGCAGAAGTAATTATGATTCTGAAAGCCGGAAAATCGCCAAATGATGTGTCTTCATACCGACCTATTTCTCTGCTACCAATGCTGTCCAAACTTTTTGAACGACTGCTACTGACTCGAATGTTGCCGATTATAGAAAACAAGAGAGTTATTCCAACGCACCAATTTGGCTTTCGAAAAAATCACTCCACTATCGACCAAGTTCACAGAGTTGTTAGAACCATAGAGTGCGCGATAGAGGAAAACAAAGTTTGCGCAGCGGTGTTCCTTGACGTCTCGCAGGCGTTTGACAAAGTTTGGCATACGGGCTTACTCCACAAACTAAAATTGATTTTGCCCAGGAATTATTGCGAAATCCTTTCTTCCTACCTTGATGGCAGATACTTTCGTGTCAGACTTGACAACGCCTATTCCTCATTGCAAAAAGCACGCGCGGGGGTACCTCAAGGAAGCATCCTAGGCCCTCTCTTGTACCTCTTGTATACGTATGACTTACCGGTTCACGAGCAACACGTTACCGCAACCTTTGCAGATGACACGGCTATCCTAGCAGTTGGAGAAGTGATAGAGACTACAACGACGAAATTGCAATCAGCGGTGAGTTCTATTGCAACATGGGCGAAAAAATGGCGTATCAAATTAAATAACTCCAAATCAGTTCACATTGTATTCGGCCTGAAAAAAACAATTTACAAGCCAGTCTACATAAACAGCGTAAATATACCGTACGTCAACGAGGCAAAATATCTTGGTATAACCCTTGATGCTAAACTGCGTTGGAGGGCGCATGTCAAGAAAAAGCGTAAAGAGCTGGAATTAAAAACAAAAAACCTTCTTTATCTTATTGGCAGACACTCTATTCTGTCAACGAACAACAAACTACTGCTATATAATCAAATACTCAAACCGGTCTGGACGTATGGCATTCAGCTATGGGGATGCTCAAGCGAATCTTGCATGACTGTTATCCAACGATTCCAAAATAAAGTGTTGCGCAACATCGTCAATGCTCCATACTATGTGAGAAATCTCGACCTCCATCGTGATCTTGGTATCTTACCCATCACTGACGTGGCGAAAAAGTACGCCATGGCTCACAGACAACGTTTAAGTACACATGTCAACGCTGAAGCATTGGCTTTGCTTCAGCCAAATACTCATCGTCGGCGGCTCAAGCGTAAAACAGTTTTAGACCAGATGGGCACCCAGTAGCAGCTGTACCTTATATATTTATACATTCATAATGAATTTATGAATATTGAGGCATCTTAGTTTTTTCCTTTTTTAATATATATGTTCAATAAAAATTGCTCGTTAGTATCTTTATTCCGTTGTACTAGTTGTAATTTCTAAACGTTATTCTGCCTATACTTTAAGATGCGTTAATAAAAAAAAAAAAAAATAAAAAAAAAAAAAAAAAAAAAAAAAAAAACTAGGAACCAAAATGGTCCCTGCCTGGTTTCGAACAGCCTGGCTATCGACAGAACATCCAGTTTTTGGTCTGCCAGGCCTTTTTTATGCAATGAATTTTATTTCGAGAACAAATTTTTGAAATATTTTCACCAATCTTTGAATTGCCGACTCATTCCAAAGATTATTTCCACCAAAAAAATCACGAATTTTGCGATATTTTGTTCTTAAACATCGAACTTTTTCATTATAAGTTTCAGTGATTTTCACGCGTTGTTTCATGGTTTAAGACTCCATGGTTACAATTGTATATCTTTCTACTTGACAAACATGAAAGCTGATATAAAAAAGGTACCGTCTATTAATTATTCACTACTGACTTCTAGGCGTCACTTTTGAAAGAACTTTCATTGATATTACAAAGAATGTCAAGAAATTTGTTTTTCTTTCAGGGTGGTACCTCCATTTACTTGTTTCACAAATTTACCTTACCTACCTAGTTAGGCTTGACAAAAGAACTTATTATATAAGCCTGGCCACATCCTTTGAAGAAGCCGCAGGTGCGAACAACATGCGAGAGCTTCCCCGTATTATCAACAATCTCACCAAACACAAATCCAATTCTTTACAGCCGATTAGAAGCAAAAGCGGTGAGCTTTTAAGCAACGACGATCACCAACTTCAAGGGAGAGGAGAACATTTCGAGCATATCTCCAACCCAGATACAAACAGGGAGCTGCAGTGAGAAGAAGAGCATACAAACAACAGAAAGCGTAACTCGGCAGTATCCAGCCTCACTCCCAGCATAAACGAAATTAAAGATGCTATTAATAAACTCAAACGAAGCAAAGCGGCAAGTGACAGGATCCCGGCTGAACTTTTCCTCACCGATACATATGTTAGCGCGTCGACTCTACATCCGCACATCGCTGCAGCCTGCGCGAGGCCATTAGAGAGGCATCACGTTGCTCAACACTATTCATAAAATTGTCGCAACTATTATTTTGGACAGACTTTAACTGGTCGAAAAGTTTTACGCGATGAACAAGTAGGCTTCCGTCCCCACCGAAGTTGCGTAGATCAAGCGAATACTCTAAGGATAGTTATTGAACAATATTTAGAATGGAACACCCCACTTTATATGGCGTGCATTGATTTCCAGAAGTCTTTTGATACCACCAACGCACTGCAATATGGTCTTCCCTAGGAAAAAAAGGAGTTCCTACAAAAATTGTGCAGTTTATAAAGACACTCTACTGCACTGCAGAGCTAACAGTTCTCCACAATGGCGCCACAAGCATTTCATTTAGAACAACATCCGGCGTGAAACAGGCTGCCCACTGTCGCCACTTCTTTTCGCGGTCACACTTGACGAAGTGATGCAGTTAGAGAGAGCCAAGGCGTCACTTGGACGCTATCCCGCCAACTACACGACTTCGACTACGCTGACGATATTTGCCTACTTTCCCACAGGCATTCCGACATGCACCCCAAATTGCAGATTTCCTAGTCACCACTGCACGAAACGTTGGTCTGGAAATAAACAGCAAGAAAACGGTAGCAATGCGAATCAACAATATAAATCCCAACAATATTGTAATCGAGGGAGAAACGTTGCAGTATATTGAAAGTTTCTGTTATCTCGCTAGCATAATTTGAACTAATGGCATAGCTGAAGAAGACACAGAAAACCTTTTGCGTAAAGCTCGATCAGCCTTTGGACGGTTCCAGCCAATTTGGCAAAATAGACAAATCCCGCAGAAAACTAAATCATAAGTATTCAACTCATGCATAAAATCCATCCTCTTATATGGGACTGAAACGTGGCTGGTGTCGAGAAGCATTACACAGAAGCTTCACAAATAAATGCCTTCGGATAAACACTAACCAAAATATGGACTTGTGGCAGATGCCGAACAAGATCCAATCCAAAAGTTGATTAGTGGTCGTAAATGGCGATGGTTTGGGCACACTATCAGAAAGGACAGGGAAAGCGTTAGCATAACAGCATTGGAATCAAAACCACAAGAACACAAAAAACCCGGTCGCTCACGAAATACTTGGAGAGGTCTTAAACTTCGTGAACTGGTAACAGTTAACCAAACGTGGAATATCGTGAAGAGAGCAGCGGTTAACAGAATAAGATTTAAATGTTTTGTTGCAGCCCTATGTTCCCAAGTGGAATGATAAAGGAATAAACAACAACACAAAAAGGCCAGTCGGGCTATGTACGCATATTTGAAGTGAAACTTCTTAATTTTTGGATTAAATTTAAATATTTTAATGAGGATTGAAATGATTCATTATAAAGTTACATACAATAAAAATGGAAAATATTATTATTCCTTTATTTCTGAAATTTGACCTTAGTCGGTGCTTCAATAGCCTGTACATTTTGTATTGATGGTGCAATAGCAGCAGTGAATACAATCGGTTTATGGTAACTGAAATAGGATATATATGTTCTTGACTCGATTGTGTCGATATAGCGAGAAAATACGGCATCCATCGTTGTTCCTGATTTTGTTGTTGAAATATTACAAATGAGTAATGACCGCACTCATTTGTAAATTCAGTTCATGTTCTAAAAATCCTATTAATTTCATGGAAGTGTACGATGCAAAATTTACATTGAAATCTCCAGTTAACATAAGAAGTTTCAGATCGTCGCGTTGAGGAAGAAGTTTACCACCATGACGAGTGTATCTTAATAACAAACCATGTAAAAATGCGACAATGTCGTTGATATGTGAATTCGGAGTTATGTGGACACCCACAATTACTATGTTTTGTCCATTTATCGCACGGCACACAGAAATACAAATATCACCGACATCTTCTGCTATAGCTGCATTTGATGATGGCTGTACAGTAGGCCGGGTCGATTTGTGGGGAGGCAAAAAATCGCCCATTGCTCTGTGAAAATCATATTCTAGGGATCAAAATAAGAAACTTTGCAGAAGGAACCATACCTCTAAAACGAATTCTAATGTCCCCCAATTTGGGTCGAACTTTTTAGTTTCTTTTCTCATGTAAAGGCCAAAAATGGTAATATTTTGAAATGATTGTATGGCGTGCCCCCCAGGGGAGTTCCAGGGGGTGGGCCACTGGCATGGGTGGATCGGCCGTCCAAAGTTAGTGGGGGTCGGTCATACATTTGGACTCGATTGGAGCACTCTAAATGGGTCAAAGTGGGATTTTTCGTTCGACCCAAATTGGGGGACATCAGAATTCGTTTTAGAAGTATGGTTCCTTCGGCAAAGGATGAGGCCCATTTCCATCTTAGCGGGTACGTAAATAAGCAAAATTTACGCTTCTGGGGCACTGAAAATCCGCGTGTAACCCACGAAGAGCCATTACACCCGCTCAAAGTCATTGTATGGTGTGCTGTTTTCGCTGGAGGAGTCATCGTACATTTTTTCTTCGAAGACGTCGGGGGCCAAACGGTTACTGTGAATGGTGAGCGCTACAGAGGAATGATCAACGAGTTCTTTTTGCCGCAGCTTGATGAATTGGGATTGGAAAACATGTGGTTCCAACAGGACGGTGCAACGGCACACACTGTACGTGCCACAACCGATATGCTGAAGGATGCATTTCCCGGACGCCTAATCTCCAGTTTTGGCGGTTTGCACTGGCCAGCAAAATCGCCTGATTTGACCGCTCCAGACTTATTTTTGTGGAGCTTTTTGAAGTCGCGGGTTTATGTCAATAAGCCCCAGACTCTTGCAGCTTTAAAGACAATATCCGTCAAGAATGTGAGGACCTATCGCCGGAAGTTTTGGCCAAAGTGATGGAAAATGCCATAAAAAGGGCTCAAATGGCAATCAACTGTGGCGGCGGCCATTTACATGACATCATATTCTCGACCTGATGTAAAAAAAATTAAAAGACCAAATAAAAGTAGTCCACAAGAAGAATCAAAGATTTTCATTTTTTTTTGTTTAATTACAGCCAAAAAACATCGCAAGGTTACTTTTGCGCCACCTGTTACATTTCGTGACGGTTCTTTGTAACGCTAGCTCGTGTGTCGCACCCTTAAAATTATACTCTGACGCGCGTAAAGAAGTTGTGTCTGTAAGAAACGATTGTTTCATAGACTGAACATGCAAAATAAATAAACTAGAAAGCTATATTTTTATTTGTCTTTATTCAGAGTTTACCTGTGCCGCCGGCGCTTTAAAAATTACCACTTAAATCGCACAGAAAAAAATTTAGCTTTTCTTAAATTTGGTATAAAATATTTGCAAGTCGATATTGCCTAACCTCCACATTTATTTTCATTTCAGAGATGTCAAGAACATGAAATATGTAGCACTTATATATGAGAATGATATATATATTGGTACTGACACCTTTAACTGGGTATTTGGCAAAGCTTCTTCTCCTATTTGAGACGTGCATCTTCATAGTTTTCCACAAAATGATACCCTCTAATTTTTTTAATATAATTTACTGTAACTTATTTAAGGGGGGAGCCTGGTTTATAAGGTCAAAAACATCAATTTTTTTTTTCGTTTTATGCCATTCCAAATATATTTCAGAATATTCACACAAAGTTACAGAGCCTAACTCTCAATATTTCTGTAGATACAAAGCCGAAGGTAGGCGAGCGTTAGGTAGTTACGCTGTGACCGGACAGCTGAAGTACAAACTTTATCTTCTTTTCTCGACTTTTCATTTTTATGATTTCTTTGAATTGGCGTACATGAATGAAAAAAACTAATGCACCTTTTGAAATGAATCATAGCTTGTTCCCTTCAGTATTAAATTTTCTTCTATTTGAACTAACCAAATAGATAAAAAAAAATTTTCAAGATTTTTATACCAAGTTGAAGTGAATTTTTTTTTATAGAAAGGCATTTTTTTCTTTAAAACCTTCAAAAAGTTGAAATTTTGGAATTTCTCTCAGTTTTCTTAGTTTATCTAAAATAAAAAAATCATGATAATTAGAAATCCATTTGAATTTTTTGCTTTAGATAATAATTACGAGCTGTATATTGTACGCCAGTTGGAAACTCCAGCGTTGCAGCGCTCTACTAATTTCTATGTTAAACATTTTTTTAAACTTATTTTAACCAGTACAAACATTTTTTATACTTTTTAAATGTTCATTAAAAGATAGAAAAAACTTTGCAGTGCTAAATTAATTTTTTCCTTTAAAAAAAAAATCGCAAAGAGATGCAATTTTTAGACCTCATAAGCCAGGCTCCCCCCTTAAATTTCTCATGCTCCCATCCTTTATTCAGTGCTTGGCAGAGTTGCTACCCCAATTTTCGGTCTGCATCGTGATGTTGCCCTGCAAAAAGAATTTCACTACGCTTCCGAACGGTAAGTGGTTTTTATGGGTACTTATTTTCATGGCAGATCTGCCGTTTTGCTCATTTTTCTTGCATTGCCTTATTATGAACTATTATAAAATATTAAAATTACAATTGCTGGCCAAGTAGCTTTCATTTCGTTTGCACACACATGTTATCAACATTTACCAGAAACAATTCTTATTGCATAACGAAATTGTTGAAAGTTGATTAAATTTTATTTTATTTTGTTTTATTTTTTCACCCCATAAGCAGCTTTCACTTAACCCGTGAAGTGCTGGCTGACAGTTTACAAGCAGCTAAGGCAAAGCTGACATGAAAAGCTATTTTTGTTGAACAATTCATACTTACAGATTTAATTTTATTTCAATTTATTTTAAATGCATAATTCATTTTAATTTTGCTTGCAATTCGTAAAAGTTCATTGAGTTCAGCGGAGGGGCGGCGCGTTGTTGCCGGAAATCAAGCAGACAATGAATATTTTCACGGGGTCTCGTGTGAAAAACTCATCAAAAGGATACTCAGTGCTCATTAACACACATTGCAAAGTGCAATAACATCAACATGGACAAGAGCGCACAAGCAACAGCAACAACAACAACAACAACAACAGCAGCAATCACAGAGGCATCAGCAGCCATAACGAAGGAAAAATGCGACAGCAGTGGCATTTGTAAACATGCATACTTAATAACAAAAAGCAAATATGAAAACAACAACAATAACAACAACAAACAAAGCAAACAAACGCGCGCCACAACCGCCATAACAACAATGCCAAGATGAGACGTTGAAGCAGGGCAACAGAAATGAAAAATTTAAACAAACCGAAATGTTGCACACAAATTACAAATGCCACAACAACAACAGGTGAATTTGTATTTGTATTTGTATGTGTGTTTGCTTGTGCCACAAAAAGAAATGAGGGAAAGCAAATACGCTGCAATCGCATTGCAAACAAACTGACAGATGGCCAAATAAAGCGAGAAGCGATGTAGGTGGATTGGCCAGTTAGACAAAAAGCCAAGCGATATATTCAAGGCAGCGCGACAGACACTTGAGAACAGCTGATAAAACAAATCAAAAAAAAAATCTGTTACAATCAGCGTTTATTAAGCAAAGTTGGCGGGCTGCTGTCAACTGCGAAAATGCAAGCAACAACAACAGTGTCAGCAGCAGTGACTGGCATGGCTTTACAAAGAGCGCCACTCTCTACTTGACAGCAGCAATGAATTCGACAGCTGCACTAACAACAACAGCAATAAAACCAACCACAAAGGGATCATAAGTCGAGCAGCGCCAGTCGCAAAGTCAAGCGTCCCATTCATAATGAAAAAGCAGGCAACAATAATGTGGGTGACAGGCATTAAGCAGCAGCTGTGTGAGCAAATACACCGACTTGCATGTGGTAAAAAGTGTGGGTACATACATACGTATATTTTACTTGCAGCACTTTTTCTGCATACTTACTTATCTGTATGGGCATATGTATGTATGTATATATGTATGTATGCAAGTGTGCATGGATGTATGTATGCGTGCATGTATGTATGTATGTGTGCATGTATGTATGTATGTATGCAGTTAGGTGCACGCAGGTACTTTGTTAGTTGACGCGTGTGAACAGACACTTGAAAGTTCAAAGAGGTTCTTAACCTGTGGCTGATGCGGATAGCCACAGCCATAGCAACAACAACATATGTACATATATACTCTATACTTATACATACACATATATACTCATGTTGTGTTTGCAGTGAGAAAATAAATGAAGTATGCCTAAAAGTAAACAGCTGAATAGTTAGTGCTTCCTTACCCAGCAAACGAAAATTAGGTTTCCATGCTCGCATCAGAATTTAGCGCAAATTCAATTGCCTTACATTCAAATTTAAGAAGCAGAAATAAGGTAGGGGACGTTTGCGTCGTCCAATTGAATAAGCGTTAAATTGTAAGTTCTTCTTTAGTGGAATTCGGGTCACGTGACGTGCATGCATTGATTTCTCTCTAAGTTTCGCATATTTTCACGTCATTTCAGCGGTGGCTAGGCTACTCTTCACAATAAATATAATTAAACCTAAAGATTTTACTTTATAATGTTTTGGAGGTGGCTGATTATCTACGTATTTGCAATAAATTTTCAAAAATACAAAATGGCGGATCGAATCTGACGGTAATTAAAAATGTTAAGCTAGTTATATATTTATTAAATGTAATGTTTAAAGGACTTTAGAGTCGATGAACGTTTACCGAAACATTTGAATTAATAAAAAAAGTTTATGGCAATGCTTGTCTATCTCGTGCCAGAGTTCGTAAGTGCATTTCAAGTTTCAGAGATGGTTGGGACGACATAAATGTCAATGAACATTCCGGCCGCCCAAAATCAGTAATCAAACCGAAAACTCCATCGAAATTTTTCGTAAATTTATCAAAAATGAACCGTAATCATCGTTGAAATTCATGGAATCGTAGTTGAATATCTCCAAAACATCGATTTATCACATTTGAACTAAAAATTTGGGCTTACAAAAGGTCTGTGCACGTTTCATTCCACACAACTTAACTGAGGACCAAAAATTGCTCAGAATTCAACATTCGAAAGACCTCATTAAAGAGGCGAGAAAATACGAGAACTTCCTTTACAACATTGTAACGGGTGATGAAACGTGGGTTTCCAACATGCACCTGAAACTAAGCGTCAAAGTGCCGAATGGAAGGCCCCAGATGAGCCACCCCTCAAAAAATCGCGTTTGATGAAGTAAAAAATCAAGTCGATGTTCATTTGTTTTCACGATTCTAAGGGAATTGTACACAAAGAGTTCGTGCCAATGGGCAACACCATGAATGCAATTTTTTGTCCTGGCATTTTGAAGCGTTTGTTGCATGGCACTCGTCGAATTCGGCCGGAATACCTCGAAAGAGGAAGCTGGTGCTTATTGTACGGTAATGCACCATCTCATCGGTCCTCTCTTGTAACTGATTTTTTGACTAGAAATCGCATTTTAATCATCAATCACTCACCCTGTTCGCCTGATATGGTGCCCTGTAACTTATACCTTTTCGGAAAATTGCATTTGGCTATGAAAGGAAAACGTTTTGCGTCCGTAGAGGCCATCCAAAATGCTTGTACCGACACTCTGAAGGACATTCAACGACTTGAAATACTCTTTCGAAAAGATTTTAGATTGCGCAAAACATGGTATCGAGGCCAGAGTGGACTTTGAGTGATCAGAACAAAGCTCTTATAGTTTCTATTTTAGCTCAGTCTTGTTCATTTTGGACTTCACTTTGTACATAGTTCCTGGAGCTATTTGTTGCGCGCGTCTTCACGTTGTTCCACAAAGGTAGGGACCTACAGTTTCAAGCCGACTCCGAACGGCAGATATTTTTTTTTATGAAGAGATTTTTCATGGCAGAAATACACTCGGAGGTTTGCCATTGCCTGCCGAGGGGCGACAGCTTCTAGAAAAATGTTTTTCATAATTTTGGTGTTTCACCGAGATTAGAAACTGCGTTCTCAATGAATTCCGAATGGTAATCACGCATGCACCCATTCGGCTACGCCGGCCTCTTTCTAATTAATATATCTCAAATTGAACCACTCTAAAGAGCGGCTGTTGTAGCTGATTAGTGCCCATTCGATAGTGCCCTGGTTTGAAACTCCGAGCGTGGAAAACCGAATGATAGAAAAAATAGCACTCGGCTACTATTTCAAAATTGTGTTTACTTTTTTCAATAAAAATTTTATTTAATTTATATAACTTTTTTAATGAAAATATTTTTTAATCAAAAACTTCATTTATTTTCATCCTAATAACTTCTTAATTAATAATTTTCTATTAAAAAAGTTCCATTTGCTTATTTTACAATTTATTTTATACAGTTTTTTATAAATTTTATTTTTTATTATATTTTTTTATTCACAAGCTTTATTTAAAATAAAATAAATCAAATAAAATTTTTCTTTTGAAATAAATAAATTAAATTTTTTTTTATTAAATAAATTTTTTAATTATTATAAATATTAAAAACAGTTTTTAATTCAAGAATGTTTTACATATTCTTTTTTTCAGTTTTTTTAAATTATTTCATAAATATTTTTATAAACTTTATTTGTATTTCACTTTTCTTGTTTAAAACTTTAATATATATATTTTATTTAAATTCTATTCATTTTTTTTATTAATATATTTCAGTAATATTTTTATAAATTTTATTTGTATTTAAACTTTGCTTAAAACTTTTGTTTAATATTTTTTTTTTTAATTTAATCATTTTTTTATAAATTTTATTTCTATTTCACTTTCCTTGTTTAAACTTTTGTTTAATTTTTTTTTAATTTTTTATTTAATTTATTTCAAATATTTTTTGATTGAGAACTTTTTTTTATTTTCTACCTATTAATTTTTCACATATTTGTTGTTTTATTTTGTCTATTTTTTCATAAATCTTCTCTACTATAAAGGTGAATGTCTGTACGTTGTCCGCGCATCACTACGAAACGACAACACCAAATGACGTAAACATTTTTATACATTCATATTCTCACCCAATGAAGGTTATAGGCATCTTTTCATGATGGAACTCCCTTTCCACAGCCCCCAGGCCGCGCCACCACTCTCTTTCGTCACTAATAATCCAATATTTGCTTAAATTTAATCTAAAAAATCTTAGTTTTTCCTATTTCCCACTATTTATAGCACACTCTAGACTTCGTAATCCGCATAAGCTGTTCAACTATGACCCAAATGCAAAGTTCAAAAACGGTTTGAGATAGAAAATTAATAAAAATAATTTTGCTTGATATTTTCCTGATTGGTTGTTTTGATTTTATTTAATTAAATAATGGTTATTAATAAAAAATTATTTTCTATGAAATTATTGTTTGTAATTCTTTTATACTTCTGCTCAAATATGAACGAGACGTTATCAATAAAACGGTCCGCGGATGACATATGGCAAAAATAAATTTTTTGTTTTTTGGTAGGAGCTTGACTTGCTTACAGTAGCACAGAAAACAAACTATATGACATATCACGCCGAAATTTGCCATGTAAGCTTATAATAGTCCTACCAAAAAACAAAAAATTTATTTTTGCCATATGTCATCCGCGGACCGTTTTATTGATAACGTCTCGTTCATATTTGAGTAAAAGGTATACATATCCTAAATCTTAAAGCTAGTTTTTTTATAAATTTTTAATTAAAGTTTTCTCTAATTTTTTAATCATTTTTGTTTGTTTTAATTTTACTTGCATAACATTTTTAATATGAATATTTTTATTTAAAAACTTTATTTACTTTTTAAAAAAAAATTTTTTAATGCACAAGTTTTATTTAAAATTGGCTTTGCCTTTTTTTGCAGTTTTAACATCATTTAATTTTTTTAGTATTGTTTTTTTTTGCCTTTCTTATTTAACCCATTACTGCATAAAGTTTGTCCTTATACTTACAATGAATTTCTGTGAAAATTTCGGGTTATGGTGATCACATAAATCGAGTGGTGAAAGAAAAGTTACACATTTGTCTGTAGTTTGTTGTAAACAAGCCGTTCGATTTATCGAACGTTATGCATACCGGCACCTCAAGCTATCCCATGAGAAATAAAAAAACCGAATGCTTCTAGCAAAGTTTATTTAAAATACTACTGAAAATGAAGAAATACAAGTAAATTAATTATATATAAAATATATTTAGGTATTGGGCTCTACATGATACTCCATGAAACACTTAGGATGGAAGCCTACTTCACATTTTTGGCATTGGTATTTTGATTTCCCACCTCACTTATTGGCACAACGGCGTTCGGAATTTATTGGAACAATCCAATGGTTGAGGCAATCAAACCGTGTAGTGGACAATGGTGTAGCTGGTTTTCGTCCTTTATGGGGGGGGGGGGGGGGTGTTCCGTGTGTCACAAGCAGAGTTCGAGCCACATACCTCCTAAATGCAAACAAGGACTCAGTGTCCTTATTACAGGAAACATCAACGAAATAGGCAAAAATTGGCCACCACCATTTCCTTATCCGCATCCTTGTACGCAAATTTGCAATCGCCTGATCGCATTTATCCACTCCACCCATATACTTATTATAGTTAGAAATTAAAGACGGTTGGGGGAGTGCAATTTTTGCTTTATTCACGTGTGACCACCGCGTGGCAGTTGCCATTGTCATGTTTTTGAAATTGGTTTGCGACCGTAATTACATTGTTATCAGATCTTGATTAGATCCCCTATTTGTGTGAAAACGACGGAGTTCGCACTTAGTTCGCAATAACTTACGTCCTAAATGGTTCAAATTAGCATCGTGCTCTTCATCCGATTTATCACTGTCCTCATCTGTGACTTGGCCTTCAAGTCCGTTGGTGGCTCTACGTAAATAATATTTTCATTGTTAATATTTCCATCATCGCTCTCCAAAAGGCTCAAAATTTAACCTACAGTCAATCTGAAAAACGCAAAAAACCAAACCACTTAGAGCCTGCTATGCATAAGGTTCGATAAATCGGACGCCACAACTAAATACTACAGAAAATGTTTGATAATGAAGCAAGCTTCACAATTTTTTATGTTTTGCTTACTAACACACTTATGCACTAATAACCACTTGTCACTAAAATTGTCTGCTAAAAATATACCAAAAAAATTAAAAAAAATATTTGACCCTTTTCGCGAAAAAGTCTGCTTGCAATCCGGCATACTGAAAAATTTAAAATAACGGGAACTTTTTACAAGGGGTCGACAAATGAAGGGTTGCCATTGTTGAAGAAATAGTTTTCTTTCGATTACAACCTTTAAGTCACCTCGACATCACACTTGCTTGATACAAATTTAATTTAACTCATGAGCACAATACGCCGTACAGGCTCAAGGCGGCCATTTGAGAGATACTATATTCAAAGAGTGATGTCAACAAATTTACTTGAACCAAATAAAATGATTATTATCGTCAACATCAAAAAAATTGCCTTTGTTTTTTGATTGAAAAAAAAAAAAACACATGGGTCCGTCGAATGTGGGCAACCCAGTACAATTTTTTAAAGGATTTTCTTGCCGTTTTTAATAATATAAAGTTTCACAAAATTCTTGTTTCTAGTTTTTTATTAAAACTTTATTTTATTTATAATAAATATACTAGAATTTTTTTATTAAATTTTTTTAGTTCTAATTTTTTTTCTGAAGGTTTTTAATAAACTTATTTCTTTTGGTTTTAGAATTCGGTTTTATGTTCGAACTGTATGTTTCTTCAAAGGATTTCGTTTTCTCTTTTATTTTAAATTTTGTTATATAAATTTTCACAAATTTTTGTTTCTAATTTTTTTATTTAAATTTCCTTTCATTTAAAAGTTTCATTTATAATTTTTTTTTAATTTTTTATCTTTTATTTTTTTTTTAATTTGTAAGTTTCCTTTATCCTCCTATTTTTTAATTTTTAATCAAAGCTTTTTTTTAATTTAAGTATTTCCTTTTTTTTATCTACTCATGCTGTATGGTTTGTTGGGCAAAATTAAAAAAAAAACTAACACCTTTTTATAATACAAAGACAAAACGTCACAAATACATACAGAAGCATGCAAATATGCACGGAAATGCAAAGTGTTGACGCTGACTCTCAAAGCTGTTTACTTGCTTGCTTTGCGCTAACCTACACATTTACCTCCTTCGCTCACTTGGCTTGCGTGGCTTACTTCATAGTAATCAGCAGCAGCAGGAGCAGCCAAGTAAACTTACAGCCACATAACCGTTGGCAAAAACAGTCAAGGAAGTCATTGAAAGTATGGCAAGCTACAGTTGCAAAAGAAATAGCAGAAGAAGTAAAAGTGACAAGACAAGGCGTTGAATGAAAAACATTTACTAAGGGCGGAGGTTAGAAGAATTAAAAGAAGAAATAAAAAAAAGCCCTTACAGTAGACACAAATCCTAGCAACTTTGGATAAGTATGTTTGTGATCACTGAACTGTAGCAGTCGTAAAGGCAGATCAAGCAACAGCATTTGTAATACATAGTGGCAAATGTGTTTCACACAACAACAAGAACAATAAAGACCCCGTTGGTAAGATGGCAGCTATGACTGCGGGGTATGCTGACATAAACAACTACAACAACGCATACGCACGTCCACCTTGCAAACTGTTATGCCTGCAGAAATTTGTACGGTACTAAGTAACTGGATGGAAAATAACGCGACACAGGGTGAGTCTGTTTTACTGCAGCATCAACGCGCACACAAAATTGTGTCACTGCTCGAGGATAAGCGATTAAACTTCAACGTGTTGACATGCAGATGCACGCACATGCACACAAACATCCAAGTGTTAGTGTGTGTGTGTATGTGTGGGCGCAAGGTTTTTATTTTCATTTCCTCATTTAGCTACATAAATGGCTGAGTGTGCGAATGTTGGCGCTTTTGCCTTTGCTTTAGCATTTTTACGCTTATTTTCATTTCATTGCATTTGATGGAACTTAGTCTTTTATTTTATTTTTATTTTTTATTTTATGCTATGTTTCCTTTTTCTGAGCTTTTTTTCGTGTATAATTCAGACAAGGCGTTTGCACTGACTTGGCTATGAGAATGTCAAAGCGCAAGCGTTGATGGCAGTTTGACGAACGAAAAAGTAGAGCCTGAGGCAAACAACCTCAAGCTGCAAGCTTTTCAAACATGTGCGCGTATGTAATTTTCTAAAGTATGTTGACTCTGGCAATCTGACAACAAACACTGAACCTGATTTTTTGAGTTTTGTGTCTGGTTGCATGCGGTTTTTACACTTCATGTGGCCGCTGATTGAAATCTTTGCGTGGGAATAATTACAAAAAAAATTTGAGTGCTTTAAGTAGCTACAGCACAGGTACCCATTGACAAGTTTAGAGAACTTATTTGTTTCTTATTTAATTTTAATGTTTTTTTAATTAAAATATAGTTCATATTACGGCAAAAGTCAAAGGAATGCAAGTTTCAAACATTAGGAAAATTTGAGCAAAGAAATGCAAAAAAAAATTCATTAGAATTTCAAAATTTCTTATTGAAAAGAATTTTTAGAAAAGATTTTAGTAGCAGAGTTTTAGCCTATAGAAATTTGATAGAAGTACAAATTTCAATTCGGTTAAAAATTGCGTTGATTTTTGACAATTTTTTTTCGCTTACGGCATTTATGGAAATATTCCATATAAAAATATGTTGAGTATTCAATAAATAGAGAAAATCTACAGGACCGCCCAAAACAAAAAAGTTATCAATATATTTTAATAAAACTCAATCGGCTATAAAACTGCGCACCCATTGTTTATTCTTTTCATTTTGATTAAAAAGTTTAAAATTTTGAGGAAAACTTTTCGAATTTTTATAAAACTGGCACAAAGTTTGAAACTTTGATTTTTTTGATATTTACTAAAGAATAAACAGCGTTTTTATAAAAAAATGAAAATTAAAAAAAGCGAATAAACAGTAGCCAAAGCTGGTGAAAATGTTGTGCTACTATAATTTTTCAAGAACTACGAGTGTCGTTTCAAAAGTTCATGCAAACTCAGAGAGATGACACGACTGGCGCGTTCTGAGACTATTTTTAGTTACTAGCATCTCATGGAAGTACACACACCAAGTTTCAGCCAGATCGGTCCATCCCTTTTTGTTTGCCATTCGTTTGAATCGAGGAAGGCGAGTGATTTTCCTTTTCCATCACAACAACGCGCCAGCTCGAACCTCCGCAGTTGTGCTCGCAATATTAAAGAAAATGAGGTCTCAACTCGTTTCGCATCCCCTACTCTTCAGACTTGGCTGCTTCGGATCACTCGGACAACTAATTGTTCCGGAATTTGAAGAATTGGCTGTCCTGAAAAATATTTTGTTCAAACGCGGAGGTGACTATAGAAACGAATGGCTCCTTCCAGACTTGGACAAATCCTAATATTCGAAAGGAATCACCAAACTAGGACAATGTTGGACGAAGTGTAAAAGCCTAAAAGAAGACTATGATGAAAAATAAAAAAGGTTTACCCTAAACAATTCAGCAGTTTTTATTTTTGCACGGACTTTTCAAACGACCCTCATACCGCGCACGTGGGAACCGAGCCATATTTTTTTTATGTTGGTAGGACTGTGTGCCACATCTGTTACTTTTTAGCGCCATCGGATCATTAGTGCCTGCCTGGGCGGCCGCAAATGTGGGCAAACAATTCTTGGATTTTGCATCATGATAACGCGCCATCGCACCGAGCCCAAATTGTGTTGAATTATTTGGCTAAACACCAAGTAAACACCATCGTGCAAGCGCCGTTTTCACCTGATATGGCCCGGGCGACTTCTTTTTGTTTCCCAAGTTGAAGTTACAACTTCATGGAAGGAGATTTCAGTCGATAGAGGAGATCAAAGAAAATGCGACGAAGGAGCTGAAGGCCATCTCCTCGTCGGCCTACCAGAGGTGTATGAAGGACTGTGTTAAACTTTGGCACATCTGTCTTACTTCAGACGGGTCATATTTTGAAGGAGATAAAATAAAATTGCCTGAAATTTAACTCTGTTTTGTTGCTTTTAAATATTCCCGGTACTTTGTGATATCATAGGGTATATCACTGTTCAGGGAAATCCAATGCAAGCCAGAATTTACAAGACGATAGAAGAACGTTCGCATTATATGAGGAAGTTACGTGCATGGAGTTTTATTCTATTTTGGTGTTCCATTGTTTTTGGTTTGTTTTTCTCCTATTAAAAGTTTTTGTTTCAAATTTGCCGTTTTTGTTTTTTATTTAAAAAAATTTTATTTTTCTATTTCTTAATTTTTTTTAACTTATTTCTTTCACTTTTTTATTTTCCTCTTACAAATATTTTAATAAACTTTTTTAATTTTTTTGGCATAGAAATTTTATTGACTTTTTTTATTATGATTTAAAAATTTTAATTGATTTTTCTATTTAAATTTGTTAATTTAAGTTTTTGTTTTAATTTTAGGATTTTATTTCATGTTTCTATGTATTATTAATTTATTCCTTAAATTTTTTAAAATTTTTATTTTAATGTTTTTTTAATTTTTTTTTTGTTTCAAAATTTTATATTCTGATTTTTAGTTTTCCTTATTATTTTTTTTTTACTTTTATTATTTTGCTCTTACAATTATTTTAATATTTTTTTTTATTTATTGCTTTTATTTTAAAAAAATTTGGCGTTAAAATTTTATTAATTTTTTTTAAGTACTTCTTTCGTTTTAAATTTTGTTTGGCATAAAATATTATTAATTTTTTTTTATTTAAAATTTTTAATTAGTTTTTCGAATTAAATTTTTTAATTTGAGGTTTTGTTTTATTTTGAGGAATTTTTTTAATATTTCTATTATTAATGTATTTCCTTAAATTATTTTAAAATTTTTATTTTAATGTTTTTTTAATTTTTTTTGTTTGTTTTCGTTTAAAAATTTCATATTTAAATTTTTAGTTTACTTCAATTATTTTTTTTTTACTTTTTTATTTTCCTCTTACAATTATTTTAATAATTTTTTTTATTTCTTGCTTTTATATTAAATTTTTTTCGCATTAGAATTTTACTAATTTTTTTTAAGTACTTCTTTTGTTTTAATTTTTTTTTGTCATAAAATATTATTAATTTTTTTATTTAAATTTCTTTGATAAAAGTTTTTATTTATTTTTCGACTTAAAGTTGTATTTCATTTTTTTACTTTCCTTCTTAAGGGGGAAGTCTACTGTGAATTTTTCAAAAAATCGATTTTTTTTTTATTAGCTTAAAAAATACTTTGAACCCTCTTAAATAAGGTACAATATGTGTTACAGCTGGCTAAATTTTTCTTCGGTGAAATTTCGACCTTTTCCCGAAGCGCTCCAAAGCGCGTACCTGCTATACTGAAACTTTAAACGCATTTTTCTCGAAACTAAGTTTTTGTATACGGTGTACACGATATCTCGAGTTCTGATAAATGAATCAGCTTAAAAATTTAATTAATATATATTCCCTGTAATAGTGTCTCTCGTCTGACATAGGATTTTTTTGATATCGTTATTTGTTAAATTGTTATAAACAATAGTAACATCAATTTTAGGCAAAAAAAAAGAAAAAAATTTCAAGAATCTTTGTTCAACGCCAAAATTTTTTATCGACATAATCCTACGTCAGACGAGAGTCAATACTATGTATATGATAACAATATTTTGTTTTTTTGTTTTAGATCACCGAAACGTAAGATTTCATGTACACCGTTTAGGCACCTAAGAAAAGCGGACCTGCGCTTGCAGAAGTGCCACAGCGGCCATTTTGAATATTTTGACTTAAAATTTTTTTTTCAAAAACTTAAATATATAATAAAGATAAGAGTTTAAATAGATTTTATGTACGAGCAATATTTTGTTAGAAATAAAATCCGGAAAATAAGCCTGTTTTTTCCCTTGTCACAGTAGACTTCCCCCTTAAGTTTTTTACTTTAAGTTTTTGTTTTAATTTTAGAATTTTCTTTTATGTTCCTATTATTAATTTATTTCTTAAATTTTTTTTAATTTTTTTTCAATGTTAATTTAATTTTTTTTTTGTTTAAAATTTTATATCTTCATTTTTAGTTTTCTTTAATATGACTTGCTTACTTCTATATTTTGCACTTGCAATTATTTTAATAAATTTTTTTTTCTTTTTGCTTTTACATTAAAATTTCTTCGCATGAAAATTTTTATTACTTTTTTTATGTACTTCTTTTATTTAAAATTTTTCTTGGCATAAAATATTATTAAATTTTTTTAAATTCAAATTTATTTCATTCAAAAGTTTGCATTAATTTTTCAATTTGAATTTTTTAATTTAAGTTTTTGTTTCAATTTTAGGATTGTGTTTTATGTGCCTCTTTTTAATTTTTTTCCTTAAATTTTTTTTTAATATTTGCATTTCAAGGTTTTTCATTTTTTTGTTTTTTTCTAATTTATTTTTTAACTTTCTTTCATTATTTTTTTAACGTTTTTCTTAAAATTATTTAAACAAAACGTTTTTTATTTACTTCTTTTAACTTACATTTTTTTGGCATTCAAATTTTACTAATTTTCTTTTTATTTAAATTTCCTTCATTCCAAAAATTTAATTAATTTTTCTATTTAATTTTTTAATTTAATTTCTTGGTCCAATTTTAGAAATTTGTTTTATGTTTGTATTATAATTTTTTTAATTCATGTTTTTTTAAGGATTTTTTCCCCTTTTTAGTTTAAAGGGCTTGAATATGCAGTGCTGTATAATTTTTGGTTCTAGCTATTTTTTTTATTTTGTTTCTATTTAAAAACCCTAATTAATTTTTTTATTTAAATTTGTGTCATGAAGAAGTTACGTAAAAGGAACTCTTCTCTTGATAGGATTAGAGCGGAAACGATTCATTTTCTGAACCTTCTCTCAACCATGTTCAACGCTTTGATGACTTAAACATTCCCTAATCGCACACCTACCTCGCTCTCTAAAGGTTTTTCTAACGAAATGCTCTGAGAAGCATTCGCTTCATTTACGCCTCATATGCGCCACCTCATAGCATCAAAACAAAATTAACTAGAATTTGTCAACAAATATGTGTCACCTAACATCAGCAAGTGTATTTTTGGCAAGTCTCTTGTAGTCTTTGGCGAACCTTTCGGGTGCCTACTTTTACTCCTTTCTCTTCCACAATTCCTTTTCTAATGTTCCTCGCCCATCCAGTGTTCCACCCATTCAGCTATGTTTTGTGTTGTTGTTTCTGCTGCTGCTTTTACCAATTTTCGTTTGATAAAAGTAAAGCGGTATTGCGCTTTAAAAAAATATTTATTTATTAGGCCACAACAACAACGAAAGTATCAAATTATATATCTAAAAAGAATGTGTGCTATAAATAGTTTGGTTATATTTTGTTTGTAGTCGTTTATTTATTTATTTTTATATTGTTTATTTTATTTTTATATCGTGTATCTCTTTAAAAAAAATGTATCAATTAAAAATGAGTTTCTGCTTTAAATTATTAAAAGTTTTATTATAACGCAATTAATACTAGCTCGTATTAGTATTAGTAAGTGCTATTATGTGTGTGTAAAGCTTTTCAATTTAAATAGAGATAATAGAATTATTTATTCGGATAGTTTTTCTACTAACATTATTAGTGATTTACAGCTGAATTAGTATTAAAAAATATGTTGAAAATAAAAATGCGAATAAAAATCTGAATAACTAATTAAAAAAAAATACATTCAAAATAAATAGCGTGCAAAGCTTAGTAGTCTTTGGAATCACCACACACATAGTAGCGATGGTTACTATAAGGTGCGAGACATTTTTAACCTATTCTCACCGCCAAAAAAAAAATGTTTTTTTTCAACTCGCTGGACATTTAAAGGTTGGCAACTAAAATAATGCCCAACAACAAACAACATACACAGCATCGTAAAATGATCTCGTAGTAGATTATTTATTAACTCCTTGGGTACAAATCTTTGCTTCCCGCAAATAAGAGCTCAAGCCAAAAAACCGATGGTGGTCAGCTTTTTTTTAAAAGACAGCAATTGAATGTGTTTTGGGTAAGGTTTTGAACCATTTTTGATGATACTATAAACTGACCATATAATTCAAGATGAGTTTGAGGCTTACGATGAGCCATAACGAGATGCTAAGGGCGCATTAAGCAAAACGGTTGTTGCTACATGTGCCCGAAAATAAATAGAGCTACCCGAAAATAATGCATCAAATGCAAGAAGACAACCTCTGCCGCCGAAAATTGCCCCACACAAACGAAAGGCCAAAACTGCTATAAAACGACAACTTCAGAAAAACGCAGTACACGTGAATTAAATAAGGTGTATTTTATGGCTTAAGATTAGTTTTTGATTATAAGTCAGAAAAGCTGTGTATGTTGAAATAATTGTAATGTATCTATAACAGTATATCTCTTAGCCCAAAAAACCCTAAAAGAAAAAACCAACAAAAAGAACAAAAAAAAAAAAGTTAAAAAAAGTTACAACTTATTAATAAATTATTTACTATAAATATGTACATACTTGCCCTAACTATGTGATACAGAAATTGATCACTTATCCTTCGTAGAAATGGCTGACTTTTGCTTAGAATCAGGAGTTACAGCGTATATTATTTTCAAATGGCAGCGAGATCAAAGTGACCAACAAAAATACAGGGTGGCGCACGAATCGTGCTACAAAAACAAAACGTAATAACTTTTTTCTGTGTGAGTAATCGGCTTTTTTTTTTATTTTATTTTGCAGATTAGTATTTAGATTTACAAAAAATGGAGGCTTGGGATACCGAAAAGAGGATTTGGATAGTGCAGCGGTACCATGCTTTGCAGTCCATCATTTCCGTCCAAAGGGAATTTAGGCGGAGTTTGGCGGCACTCCCCCGAGCAGATGGACCATTATGAGGCTGGTGAACATGTTTGCTGAATCTGGAAGCATCGCACGCAGACCGTACCATCGAGATCCCCATGTTCGGGTCGAAGCCACAATCGCGGCTGTAGCATCGTCAATTCAGGCAAATCCAAGAGTTTCGACTCGTAACTTGTCGGCGCAAATTGGAGTTAGCAGACGGTCATTGCAGCGGATAGTTCATGATGACTTAAACTTGTTTCCGTACAAAGTTTAAATCACAAGCAAATTAAACCCTCTGGATTTGCCTATTCGCCTGGAATTTTGCCAAAAAATTATTGAAATGGCCGAAGAAGACAACAACTTCATAAATTGCTTGTTTATGTCTGATGAGGCCCCTTTTGATCTAAACGGCAATGTAAACAAGCAAAATTGCCGTATATGGAGTCAATCAAATCCGCAAATACTCCATGAGATGGAACTGCACCCAGAACGAGTCACAGTGTGGTGCGCAGTTTCATCAAGGTGCATTGTCGGGCCATACTTCTTCGAAGAAAACGGTGTAACAGTGGCTGTAAATGGGGACCGTTATTTAAACATGTTGAAGGAGTTTTTTTATCCAGAACTGCGGCGAAGACGTATCCCTTTTAACAGCATTTGGTTCCAGCAAAATGGAGCAACTGCACATATAGCCAGACCGGTTATGGAGGAGCTCCAACGAAAATTTAGAAATAAATTGATATCCAGATATTCCACTTTCCGCTGGCCCCCAAGGTCACCTGACCTCACTGCACCGGATTTTTTTTTATGGGGTTATCTCAAGCAAGAGGTGTATAAAGCAAAACCAAGTAATTTGACTGAATTGAAGCAGTCCATCACAACAATAATTGAGGCGATCCCGACTTCAACCCTTCAGTGCGCAATGAACAATTTTCTCATCAGGTGTCGCATATGCGTGAATGAGCATGGAGGTCATTTACGTTCTATTATTTTCAAAACTAATTAGTTACATAAAATAAAATTGAATTATCTATACAATAAAAAAACAAAAAGTTAAATACATTGATTAGAAAAAAAGTTATTACGTTTTGTTTTTGTAGCACGATTCGTGCGCCACCCTGTACTTTAAAAAGGTAAGTAATAGAGAGACTCAATAATATATAAGCATTATATTCACGGCAGCAGAAGTGTATTTCACTTGGAGGATTTAACATTGAAAAATAAAAAATATAAAAACTTTAAAAAATACTTTAAGCGACGCACTTAGCTTATCGTAAGATAATTCTAAATATAACAAAATTCTAAATATGATTTTTAGAAGACTAAACTACTTATAGTTAAATTGGATATGTTGTTGCTCTTCCTAGATTTAAATGTTGGTATCAACGTAAATATTATTTATTATAACTTTCAATTTAAGTTTATCTGGAGTAAGGAGAATAAATAAATATGAATGCAAGTCCTCTTTTGTGGACTCTGGTCATAGATGAACTTCTCCACAAACTGAATAACCCAGGATTTCACACTCAGGGTTACGCTGATGACCTAGTAGTTTATGTATTAGGCTGGCATGAGGAAACCATTTCGGATCGCATGCAGCAAGCCCTTACAATAATAAACAAATGGTGCACGGAAAAAGGGCTCTCCGTTAACCCATCCAAAACAGTACTTGTACCGTTTACTAGGAGAAGGAACATAAATCACAAATGTCCGACCCTTAATGGAACAACACTTCAACTCTCGACAGAAGCGAACTATCTTGGCGTCAGTCTTGAAAAAACGCTTACGTGGAATTCCCATATTGAGAGAATTACTTCAAAAGCCACAAGCGCATTCTTTGCCTGCACAAGGCTTTTTGGTAAGACATGGGGACTAAACCCTAGAATGATCTTCTGGACATTCACCACAGTTGTGAAACCCATAGTCACTTATGCATCCTTAGCGTGGTGGCCTAAGGTCAAGCAAAGAAAAACAGTAAACGAATTAAACAAACTGCATCGCCTGATATGTGTTGGTATTACAGGGGCTATGGAAACATGTCCCACGGATGTATTGGGTGTGCTCCTAAACATACCACCGCTTCCAATCTTGATTAAAAGGGAAGCTCGCTCGAGTGCCTTAAGATTAAAAGGTATATCTGAACTTAAAAGTGGGGATATGAAAGGACATTTAAAGATCTTAGAAGACTTCCTACATAGTCCCATTCTTCATAGGGATGATATACTATCACCCAAACCAATACTCTTCAGGAACTTCCAAGTTATAATTAATGAACGAACAGACTGGAGAACTAACTCTATCACTTTCAAACCTGGCTCCCAGCTATGGTTTACTGATGGGTCCAAATTGGAAAATGGTAGAACAGGGGCAGGAATCAACGGGCCTAAATTCAAAAAATCGATTCCGATGGGATTCTACCCAACAATATTCCAGGCAGAAATACATGCCATTGAAATATGTGTGAGAGAATGCCTTAGAAGGAAAATGAGAGGTACTCACATCTACATACTTTCAGATAACCAAGCGGCTCTAAAAGCCCTTCTATCAACAACTATCACCTCCAAATTGGTAAATGATTGCCTGAACCTTCTCAACACTTTAGGGAACTTCAACATAGTAACACTAGGCTGGATTCCTGGACATGAGGGCATGAGGGAAATGAAATGGCTGATGACCTTGCAAAACAAGGAGCAAATATGCAACTTACTGATCCTGAGCCTTTCTGTGGACTCACAAAAGGCCACATTAATGAATGCCTTAGGAAATGGGAAGAAAGAAAATTTGCTGCACACTGGCTAAACTGTGCCGATCAGCGTGAAGCCAAACTATTCCTAAGTCCCAACAAAGGAATATCTGACAAGCTTCTCTCACTAAGCAGAGTAGATCTGCGCTCTTTTAACAGGATATCTTACAGGTCACTGCAGGTATCATCTAAATAATATTGGTCTATCTGAGACCAATGTCTGCCGCTTTTGCGAAATGGACATAGAAAGCTCAGAACATGTGCTTTGTGAATGTCCTGCGTTGGGCAGACAGAGGCTTCATCACCTTGGTGGTATCGTAGTATCTCCTTGCAATCTTTGGAACAACAAACCCAAAATTGTGCTAAAATGTTTAAAAAGCCTAAAACTCTTGGGTTACAAAAATAGGCCTTTCACAATAGATCAGCTCTGGTCGCAATGCGTAATGGCCTTCTAATAATAATAATAATAATAATGAACAAAGATATTATTTAAAAAAAGTTTGCAGTGTACTAATATTAAAAATAGTATTGAACCGCAGAGTCTTGTTGGAACGTGTTCTCAATTATTCGATTAAACAGGAAGTGAAAAAAAAAATTATAAACAGTAAATATGCTTGGTTACGGACAAACTTTTTGTCAAAACGTCCGCTGGCATCTCATCAGTGCTAATATATTTTATAATAATGTATTTTCTTTCAACAGCTTCACGCACAAAGTGATGACGTATATCGACATGTTTGGTGCGATTATGGAAAATTGGATTCTTGCTTAGCTTACCAGCTCCTTGGTTGTCATTGTAGATAATTACTGTTCTGTATTCGCCGATTATTCCTCTGACTAACTTCTTCAAGTGCATTGCTTCTTTGGTTGAATCAGAAAGCGTCATGTACTCAGCGTCGGTGCTTGACATAGCCACTGTACGCTGCTTTCAGCACTCTTAACTTATTGCTCCGTTCGCTAATTTCAATTTAAAACCTTTGTATGATCTTCTGTCATCAATATTTGACCCCCAATCGGCATCGGCGAATTCTGTTTTTGAGTGAATCCTTTTGCTACCAGTCTAGCTTTTCTGGTGTCAACGCTGCCATCTGATTTGTATTTAGTTCGAAAAGCCCACTTAGATTGGACGATCTTCTTCCCAACTGGTTGATCTTCGATTTCCCAAGTATTATTTGACTTGATCTTAATTTCCTTTCGGCGAGACCTCTACCTCGTTTAAGACCTCGTGGCGCTTGAACGCCCAAATCTTCAGTTGTTTTGAGGTTGTTATTGTTGATTTTCGGGAAAATTTACCTATTATCCATTTCAACAACTAAGCTTGAAGAAAAAATAAAGTAAAAAGTGTCATACACAAACGAACAATGCAAAAAAACTTGAAGAACTAAATTTTATTTAAAAATGCGTCGATTTATAACTTTTTATTCCCTTTTAAAAATTTGCTCATCTCCGCTCTGAGCATCTCAAAATTAACGTCTCTCTAATGACACTTTTTCCAGCAGACTCATAACTGGATTTGCTTTAAGGCAGCGATTGTGTAGATTTAACAAGTACGACGGCGATAGTGATGGCAAAGATGTTACCAACAATGTTGCGCATGACATTGATAAGTCATAAAATCTATACTTACTACATAGTCGGCACTCAGCTCATTTGACAAATGTGCAGACGAGCGCATGAAAAGCGCGAATATATGAATTTATGTGCGCGACACATTTGCTTTATGACTTTATGCGCGTGATGTGCATTTGATACTCATGCATTTGGGGGCCACCAAAAAACACATGCACGCATACATGTCCACACACATACATATATCTACACATAAAGATATTATTTCATGATATAAATATGTACAAGATTTGCTTGCTAACAGCGTAAGCTGCTATGAGCACTGCTGGGCTGCCCTGCACTGCCTTATAAATTGGCTTGTGGCGCCTCAATGAATGAATTTTAACTTTACGGTCTCGTTTTTTTCTAATAAAATGCAGTTAAAGCGAAATATTTTATGTTTTCACTTAACTGCGTCTGGATTGTTTAAGTAATGCTGATGCGTCTATTTACTTGAAGAATTTATGTCCTTCATATGTTTTATGCTGATTAACCCTAAGCGAAGTGATTTTGATTTGTAGCGTAAAAATTTAATAGAGGAAATCGCCAAAATCAAGCAATCTTCGTTATTTACTTATAGTTTTCAGTAGGTAGACGCTTTCGAATTATGGGACCTAAAAGGGGTATTTTGCATACAAGCGACTCCATATGAAGTAATCCAAGTATTTTGGGTAATGTCATGAACTCGTATAGAAATTGGTTTAGTTGTAGATAGTGATGGCACGATTAATCGAACAATTAATATCAATCGATTATTTTCCTTTACTTGTCGGTTTAATTGTATCGTGAAAGCCCTGTTGATTAATTGCAATGTTAATCGATTATTTCCAAAATAATCGAAAGATGTACGCCACTAGAAAATAAAAATATTTCACATCAGCAGCGCTTTTTACAATTTTTTTCAAAAACTTATATTGTCCAAGGTTTTATTCAAGCGAAAAAAAAAGGAAAATGCCCCCAATACGAAGTGATGTTTGGAAGCATTTTTCAAAGGAGAGTTCTACAGATGTAAGGTGTAAGTTGTGCTGCAAAACTTTAAATTGCTGAAGCCTTAAAAGTAAGTTAAAAATTCCACCATCAATTAATCGCAACTTTAATGTACAATGTGTACTACAGAGAAACAATGAAGCATTGTATGAAGCCAGTTGTGTCACAGAGGATAGCAATGAATTGCCAAGCACGAGCCAAAAACCTACACCCAGAAGCAATCAACCAAATATAAACACTGTGTTTTCAAATGTAGAGAGTTTTGCATCAGGTGGTACGAAGCATCAGAAATTGACGCAATCAATAGTGGAAATGGTTGTAATGGACAATTTGCCATTTTCGCATGTGGAAGGTATTCTTTCATATGACTTTTATTTCTGCATTGTCGCAATGCATTGTTGCTGATTCCTCATAGACATATGGATGTGTGTCCTTTTCACGGAAAGGGTTCTTGCAGTTGATGAAACATCAATATCCGCTTTATAAAGTTCCGACCAGGAATACAATAAAAGCGGAAATTGAAAAAATGTATAATAGAGAAGTGGAAAAATTTAAAAAGATCTTATCGCATGTGTCTAATATCTGTTTGACTACTGATATATGGGCTGACACGCAAATGAACAGCATGCACGGTGTGACGGTACATGGTTTGTTTGAAAGTAAACAATTTTATGGAACAATTGGTGTATTTAAACTAACTGAAGCCCATACAGCTGCACACATCTCAGAAGTACTAAAAGGTTCGCTTTCGGAATTTTCCATAAGCAGAAGCATTGTTATTGCAGTGGTTACTGATAATGGCGCTAATATCGTTAAAGCTATTTATAATGCTTTTGGGGAAAATCACCATATTCCATGTTTCGCGCATCCGCTTAATTTAATTTGCGACAGTTCATTAAATACGCCTGAAGTCAGCGATATCATCACAAGCTGCAGAACAATAGTGACTTGGTTTAAACGGCATGTTAAAGCCAATGATAATTTGCGCCAACTGCAAATATCTGCTGGAATTCCTGAAGGCAAACAGTTAAAACTCATTTTGAACGTTAAAACCAGGTGGAATTCTACATATTATATGCTTGCTCGCCTCATTCAGTTGATTCAATATGTCAGCCAAATTTTAATAAGCTTTTCTGACGCACCACCGATGATTACAACAAAAAACAAGGAAGAAGTTATTGAAATGATCGGCTTATTAAGACCCCTGGAAGCGATGACGACTCAAATAAGTGGAAAAAGTACGCCACATTGAGTCAAGTTATTCCACTTGCTCATTGTGGGCGCCAACAAATAATAAAAATTTCTTGCACATCTGTGGCGGCAGATAAATTGAAAACGAATATTTTAAAACAATTTGATAGGCGATTTGGAGAAATGGAACACTCATTTTTACTGGCGGCATCTACTTTACTGGATCCTCGTTTTAAGAAAATCCATTTCCATAATCCAATTGCTCTATCTACAGTTATGCGACATATAAGAAGGGAAATGGCTAAAATCGAGCATATGGAAGACAGCATTGGAAGTGGAAGTGAAACTTCCTCCGCCGGTGATACCGAGTTCGATTTATGGGCTCCCCATAAGTCCTTGGCTCACAAGCGGAAAAGAAACGAGATCGACTTAACGCAACCACAAGATGAATTAAGCTACTTTTTAAATTCTCCAGTGCTCGAATTGAAGCGTGATGTGGTAACCGCCTGGGATGAAATGAGCTCAGTGTATCCAAAGCTTTACACACTTTCACAAAAGTATTTTTTCTTAATAGGAACATCAGTTCCTTCGGAGCGCCTTTTTTCAAAAGCAGGGGCCACTGCTACAGAAAAACGCAATAGATTGACAACCAAGCGTTTATCAAAACTGTTGTTTTTAAATTCAATCCTTAATAAATAAGTTTCAATGGAATACGAATATAAGTTCAATAAATATTTAAGAAATTCTTTCAATTAACCCGGAAATTTTAACATACTGTAAATTGTGATTTTTTTGCCTTTATGATTTTTTAATATTACCTGGAAAACATCGATTAATAATCGGTTATTTGAAATTGATTTCGATTAATTGCAATTAATAATCGATCGCCGCAATTAATCATATGATTCCATTAACCGATTAATTCATTTTTTTGCCATCACTAGTTGTAGGTAAAAAATAGAAAAAATCTGATAATTATTTATTAATAATAATTTTGAAATGTATTTTGATCTAGAGTTTTTTGAAGTGAAATATCTTCAAATATCTTTAAAATTTTTATAGTTGACTAAAATAAAATTTATGTTCATTTTTTTTTTTTTCAGAATTTTTAAAAATATTTTTTCATGTGGTATTTGATAAGTACCCTACCTGAAATGTACCTTCTTTTAATTGCTAAGGCTGTGCTATTAAACCTCATTAATTCAATCATTGCTCACAAATGCCGGGAGTCTCTCAACGAGATGGCAGAATATTTCCGCATCCATTTCATATGAATGCGAGGAAATTCTGAGGCAGACAAATTAGCGAAAGGGCACTACCACTCGCTTGCCTTTCGGTATGGAAATTGTAGGTATACCTCTCTCAACCTACAAACTGCGTGGTACAAGTGGCAATGCCTCTGCAGCGAACAAGAGATGGGTTGATAGTCTGACATGTAATGCTACAAAGGAAGAACGTCTTTATGTTAATTGCTTTGATCACATGCCATTGTCTCCTAGGACGGCATACTAAAGTATTGAACATACCTCATTTTGACTATTGCAGGAGTAACATGCATGAAGAGGAGGAAGAGGCAAGAGACATCTTCTCTGTTACTGTCAAGCGTGGTATGCCACTAGGATGAGATACTCTGGCTTGTCCTTTTTGAATGATATCGATGACTTTATATCCCAAGTTTCTACAAGATAAATAGGGTTGGACTTAAAATAAAATGGTTTAACGAGGAGTGTGGTATTACAATGGATCGGCAACGGTCTAAGAGGGTTGGTTTTGAGACCTATTGCCACTTCTACCAACCCACCTATCGGTAATCACTTCGAGTTTCTTAATAGGATTCCCATAACTTTGCGAATTATATCCAAATACTTATATATTGTGAATCAGAGAAAAATACCACTATAGAGAAGTGGGGACATGAAATTTCTGAGAGTAATCCTTGCTCTGGCTCTGAAAGGATTTGATGCGGCACCAGCTGGTTGTAGCAGAGGGAGAGGAAGGCCTCCTTTGCGTTGGAAAAATATGGTGGAGAAGAACTTGGCTTCACTTGGTGTGTCGAACTGGCGCCAGTTAGCAGGAGAAAGAAGCAACTGGAAGAAGAATCTTTGATAAGCTCTTCACCTGGAAAAATCACTTTTCGTACGTCACAAAAACAGCGTTGAGAGCAATATGCGTATGCCAAAGGCTTTACGGTAAAACATGGGGTCTGTGGGCAAAGATGATGGCATGGTCTTATAAGACAATAATAGTGCCAATGATCACCTATGCCTCACTGGTATGGTGGCCAAAAGTACACCAAACAAAGGCTCAGACAACACTTACTAAGGTAAACAGAAGAGCCTGTCTGAGCGTTACGGGAGCAATGCGAACATGCCCCACAGCGGCTGCAGGAATGGCCACTGGACTCATTCCACTATATCTTGTAGCCAAAGAGATGGCAATCCTAATCTACTGCATCTCAAAGAAGGCAATCTTATTGGACATGTGAGGATTCTACAAGATGTAAAAGAAACTATGATAGAATTCTCCAAGAAATTCAAAGTGGTCATTACTGAACGCTCAGCGTGGAGAAACAGTGAAATATTCCCAAGCAAACCTTTGCGCCAGGTGTGGTTTACTGATGGGTCTAAAAAGGAAGACGGTAGTGCCGAAGCTGGAATTGTCGGAGCACATTTAAAATAAGCAGTTGCAATGGGAAAAACAACTTCAATTTTTCAGACGGAGGTCCACCCCTTAGAGTTGTGTGCCAGAGAATGTGTACGGAGAGGCCCGCGCGGTGCCTATATAGACATTCTCCCTGACAGTCAAGCAGCTCAAAAATCGCTGCATAGCTTCTCCTTCTAATCAAGGTTGGTCTGGGAAGATTTTAAAATCCACAATACCCTAGCATCAAGAAACTTTGTTACCTTGATGTGGGTTCCGGGACATGAGGGGCATGAAGAGAATGAAGTTGCGGACACTTTAGTGAAAATGCGGGCGAATACTCCCTTCATACGTTCTGAACCTTTCAGCGGGGTAAATAACAGGTTCAAAAGTGCCTTTCTAAGTGAATAAGAACAACGAGGCCTAATCAATTACTGGATAGCCCAATCGGGCATGCAGCAATCGAAAAGACTAATAGATCCAGAACGCATAACGGCATAAGCAATCCTTAACCTAAGCAGAAAGGACATAAAACTTTACACTGAACTACTAACAGGACATTGTAAACTTAATTATCACATGAAAAAGATAGGTGTGATAGAAAACGATTCTTGTAGACTCTGCAAAGAGGCACAAGCAACAGCAGAACACGTTCTATGCGACTGCCCAGCAGTGGCTCGACGCAGACTAAATTAGCTGGGAAATGGGGCTATAAATCCAAACTTCCTGATAGAAATTAAGCCTACAGCAGCTTTAGGAATTATTAATAGCCTAATACTGTTCGAGTAGGCTACATGACTGCACAATAGATCTATTCAGGTCGCAGTGCACAAACAGCCAATCAATAATAATAATAAATAGAGAAGTGCTACGATAACCGGAAATTACAACCGGCCACCAATCAATCGAAGCATCACTACCTACATAAATTAATAACCAAATGAATACATTTTTTACTGGTTCGCTGTAAGTATTTGAATTTTACTCGAAAAGTTTTTAGAATCACGCTATGAAGCTTGCAATGATTAATGAACAAAATCAAAACAATTTATAAAAGAAAAATCTCAGGAAATATGTTTTTCAAAAATGGCAAAACCGAATTCATTAAAATTAAAAAAAAAAAGATTTTCGCTAATAGTTTTTTTTACCCATCTTCGAGCGCTACAAGAATTCGACATAATTTTTCCATTTCCTTTTTAGTCAGTGCTTATAGGACCATAATCAAGAAAAATTAAAAAAAAAAAAAATTCTGACCATCGGTGTTTTAGATATGGACTGGTCGAAAAATCGACCGCTGGCCAAAAACCGTCAAATATATTAAAAAAAAATACAACATTTATGAAAAAATTTAGCACACGAAGTCAATTTATTTCATTTCATTTCAAATACAAATATTTTTTTGTTGTTTTATTGGTAGAAAAGTCAGCTTACAAATTTTTATGATAATCATCAAAACATTTAGTATGTAAATGAATATTGCATTTTTTGCAAGTAAAAATAGTATGTTTCTGGCAAAATTTACGCCGCCGAAATTTGTTTTCAATGCTTCTCATGACGGCGTGTACCCTTTCATTGATCCGAGGAAGGTTCGATGGACCTTCATCTCCATGTTCGTTTTCATACTCGTCCTCGTCCTTGTCGTAATTCAATAATTCTGTTGTGACTTTGGAACGAAAATCAATTTGGGACCGTGGTTTTATATTTTCAATTTTTGCCATCATACAATGAAGTTTCCATGCATTGACCATTTGTCCATATTGGCCACCACCATTTTTTCCTCTCATACATATTCTATAATTTGCCACCGCATTATCATGGAGATCAACACCACCCATGCCATGATTATACTCTTGAATAACTTTTGGCTGCGGGATAGTAATAGTTTGTTTTTTCTTCCGACAATATCTTTTAGTGCTAATAATTGGATTGACTGTGGAGTTATTAGTTATAACAATGACTACAGCATTATCATTCCACCGAACAGTCAATATTTCGTTTTGTCGTGAGGGGTTGCTGCTCCCCCGTAGAATGAACTAGAAAATAGGTACCCCCTTTCAGAGCATAAGCACCATGTTTTAAACCCAAACCGGATTGGCTTTCCCTTGATAAACATTTTGCAGGAGTGGCGTGTATTGAATCATCTGTTCGTCTAGAGAGAGATTATGGCTAAAGACTCCAAACTGCATAAACTTTTTGTTGAGAGCGTCAGTAATAGGACGAACCTTCGCAAAACGGTCTGTTGCGTTTAAATTCGTGTTGTCAGCGAGATGGAAAAACTGCTTAGTTTTTTTAAACCGATTACGACTCATAGCCTGCTTCACAATTGGAACCCCCATGTCCGGTCCAACAGACCAGTAGTGGTCAATGTGTGGCAAAGTATGGTACCCCGATAGGTACAATATTCCAATAATCCCTTTTAGGATAGTTCCGCCCTAGTTCGATATTAGACGAATGAGAACTAGTTCGATTTGTAGGTATTTTCTAATAGTCCCGTACCATCCAATATAGGACAGATTCGATTTTGAAGGTAAGGTACTAGTGCTGAACTAGAATTTTGGTTCACTAGGAGTGATTTTCCCTGCAGGGGTAGTACCTTTCCTATACCACAAACATACTCACTTCCATCTCTTTCAATAAGAAAAAAATATTGCTAGATTTTGTTCTATCCTACATGTTAGTTCCTGGCCAGCGGTCGATTTCTCTGTTTACGTGCATGAAACAGTAAAAATTATTGCAATATCGATATGTTACTTTTTTGATTCTCTTAATTTCATCTTTTATCTTCACAATAAATTAGTAACAATTATTTGTTTTTTTGTTTTTCATTATTTTTTTATCTGCACAAAAAGCACGTAAAAATAGTGATAATTTCATTCTTTTACAAAAATCTGCCGTGAACCTTTTTTTCTTAAAAAATTACGCTCTAGAAATTAACTAAATTCCAAGTTTAAAACTTGTGAAAACTGATCAATAAATTTACATTTAGTTTCTGAGATATTGGAGTCCGAAGTTGGTGGTCGAAAAATCGACCAGCTGCCGAAAATGGGTTAAAAAGTAGATATACCTAGTTCTAAAAAAAATTAAAAATTGTTTTTTTTTAATTTTTTAGTATTTTTATTTTTATTTTTTATATTTTTTTATATTATTTATTTATTTTATTTTAATATAAGTAACTAAAGAACAATTTGTTTACGGTTTGACGTTATACAAATGACAAATGAACTATCATGCTCTGCACACTCCTCGCAGAATAATTGGCTGCTCCTTGAGGTGGTGCAACTTTTTACGGATCAGTCTTTCTTTCCACTTCTTTCCACAGAGATGAAGCTTTGCTGTTAACATCGTGGGAAAGCCTCTTCATTTCGCACATGAACATGGCATATACAAAAAATAAAATAAAAAACTTTATATAAATATTAGAAAGAAACGAAGAAACTATAATATTTCACTTCAAAAAATTCCATATATATATAGCGATAGCGGTATATGTTCATATACAATTGCCGCGTACACCCTTTCTGGGTGTTTGGCCGAGCTCCTCCTCCTATTTGTAACGTGCGTCTTGATGTTGTTCTACAAATGGAGGGACCTACAGTTTGAAGCCAACTCCGAATGGCAAATGGTTTTCATGAACAGCTTTTTCATGGCAGGAATACACTCGGAGGTTTGCCATTACCTGCCGAGGGGCGACCGCTGTTGGAAACAACTTTTTTTTCTTTATTTTGCTGTTTCACGGAGATTCGAGCCTACATACTCTGAATGGCAGTCACGCACGAGGCCATTAGGCTACGGCGGCCGCAGTGTTCAGTTTAGTTCTCATTATTATGGAAACTGTAATACCGATGAGCTAGCCAGGAAAGGTACTAATTTTCATCTGCTTAGCGATAGAAGTACCATTAGGCTACCTATGACCACGAGCAAACTAATAATTAAAGACAACATTTAGCAAGAACCCAATAGAGCATGAAGAGATAAAGACACAAACGTAACAACTAGGCTACTGTGGCAACAAATAAATTAGAAAAAGACAACGAAACTGCTTAGCGTTTCAAGAAAGGATATCTCGAAGATTGTGGTTTGTCTAACCGATGGTTGGCTGTTTCGCAACCACAAACAAAATATAAGACATTTCAAAAATATAAGACAAAAGAATATAAGATATCACTCACATAGGACCAGTAAGGTCCGACTCCCACCATACCTAACCTAACCTATTTCTCATTATACTTAACGCCAAAAATAAACCCATTTTTAAAGAATAATGGGAATCTCCGAAATACTTGAATCTCTTGACATTCAAAATTAAGGTATACGAAATTGCTTGCAATAATTGCTTTTATTCTTATCTGGTACTGAAATCGTTTGTCGGCTGGTCTCAATATCAAAAAACTTCACCGGTTGCCTCCCTGCTTCGCGAAGTTGCACCAGCATGTGAAATTTTGTTAGCTTGTATTTGAAACAATCCGAAGCCTCTCTTCCGATTGTATTGAAATTTATGAGAGTTTTTCTGGATATACGAGGGGTGCCTTTTATATTTCGGGATTAGAGAACAAAAACAAATTTTAATCATCGAAAATCACTTTATTGTTTTTCAAAATATTCTCCATGAAGATCTATACACTTTTGCATGCGTTTGAACCAATTGTCGAAGCATTCTTGCCACTCTGAATGAGGTACCTCCAAAACATGCATTCTGAATGCCGCAACCGCTTCTTGAGGTCTCGAAAAACGTTGACCTCTCAGTTTGTTTTTTACGTACGGCAATAAAAAGAAGTCATTCGGTGCCAAGTCAGGACTATACGGCGGATGACCCATTAATTCGATGTTTTGGGTGCTCAAAAATGCAGTTGTTTAAGCCGATGTGTGAGAGCTCGCATTGTCCTGGTGAAGAGTGATCCGTCTTTGGCGACTTGTTTTCCTAATTTCTTGGAAGACAACTGGCAAACAAATGGTTATGTACCACTCAGATTTTACTGTTATGCGTTGTTCTAGTGGTACGGTTGCGACATATCCAGTTCAGGCGACCATTTGCTTGGAAGTGCTTCGTGCGCGAACAACTTTTGTTGGATTTGGCTCATCTTGAAACACCCATACAGTCGACTGCTGTTTACTTTCGGGCTCATACGCGTAAATCCATGATTCATCACCTGTCACGAGGTCATGGACGTGTTTCGAAGCCCCGCGATCGTATTTTTTGGGCATTTCCTTCGACCAGTCGACACGAGCCTTTTTTTTGAGCGATTGACAAATTGTGTGGGATCCAACGCGAACAAATTTTTTTGACAGTCAAATGTTTATGCAATATTGAATGTATGCTGGTCCCACTAATGCCTAAGATTGTCTCAATCTCACGATAGGTCACATGACGCTCTTGCAATATCAGTTCGCGCACAGCGTCAATGGTTTTCGGAACAACAACTGATTTTGGACGACCTTCACGAAATTCGTCTTGGAGTGAACTACGACCACGATTGAATTCACCATCCCATCGATAAACACTGGTCCTTGATTGAGCTTCATCGCCAAAAAATGAATTAAGTTCATCCATGTAATGTTGCTGAGTTAATCCACGTCGAAAGTTGTAAAAAATAATCGAACGAAAATATTCACAATTTAATTCCATTTTTGGACCGAGATGAATCTTTTAAATCACTGTAAACAACACAAATAGCGCTTGTATTTCAAAACGTTCTGAGTACATAAAAACCATAAAAGGTCAAACTTAGCTGTCAGTTGCTAGATTGCAACACCAGGATTGCCAAATCCCGACATATAAAAGGCACCCCTCGTATTTAAGCAAGTTTACGGGTCTTTTGGAACTCGCTAGGTGGTGCTGAGGTTCAAATATTCATAGAAATCGTATTTATGGCCCCTAGCGCCTAAAGGACTATCATAGTACTTCCATACATAGTCTTGGAACAAATTTTAATGGCCCAAAGGGCACTGGGTGTTATAAACTGGGTGGAGAACTGTTACCCAAGACCGTGACGAATGGTAACGACTCGTGAACGAAGCTAAAGCTCACCCCGAGCTGTAAAGCTGCCCAATGATGATGCCTTATGACTCAGTTTAATTGATACTTGGAATATGGGTGTACTTATTATATATAAAAGCTAAATGACTTTTGATTCATCCCATCCTCTGGCATGTGGTGATGGAAGTTTTGTAGTTTTCTTTAGAACATCTGGCAGTTGGATAGATAAAAAAATATATATAGTATTACTCAGTATAAAAAAAACCTGAATAATCCTGTTGCATATCCATTTTACCCTGATTCTTGTTTCATTTGCTCGGCATTCAGCATCTTTCATTTCCCCATGCATTGATTCGAAACCCTCAACGAGACATCTGAAGCACTGCGAGTGCTTATTCCTGGAAATTCAACAAACATAACTGGAGGGTAACTGTAAGATGGACGAGCGGGCTGATTGCGGAAGGATCCTAACTAAAATGGACAACAATTATGCTACATAGGTGGCGCAAAATTAAGCACCGGAAGATTTATAATTTTTACAAATGCCGTCATACGTCTTTTATATTTGACCATTGTTAACTTTACAGCTGCAGTATCCAAGCATGCAAGCAATGGATCGCGTAAAGGCCTAAGCAAAGATTTCCATTACACAAAAACATTTTTAATTTTATTTAGTAAAAAAGTATAATAATTTAAAAAACAAATTGGATGATTAATTTTGTGCCACCTTATATTATCAATCTATTTTGAAGTAAACAAAGATACAAAAATTAATTACCCCAATTAAATACCAGAACAATATTTAAATGCAAATTAATGAAACCCAGTTAGGATTGGATTAAATCCCTGTGGAGTGAGTTAAGAAAATGAAATTTGCCACCAACGTAGCAGTACCTTAGCGTCATTGTTATATAATACCCTTCCCACTTTATCACTGCTGTCATTCAATGTGCTTACACGTGGCAGCGCTGCCGTCGCAGCTGCACCCGTAATAAGTGGAGGTCACTGTAGCTGTCGGTGTACGCATAAAACGCCTAATAGCCTTTCTAATATTGCCACTTTGGTATATAGGTCAAAGAGATAATTAACGTTCAGGGAACGTAAGCGTTAAGCGGCTGTCAGACAGCGATATTTACTAGTCATTTCGTGGCAAAGCAGAGCCAGCTAAAGCCAAATCTACTAATGTACGAACACATACACACATACTATATACGCATTCCAAGTAGGCCAGCGATCAAGCAGACAAACAGACAAGCAGTAAAGACAACCAAAAAGCAATAAAGCAATAAAACGCTTCAATTCTTTTCTCCTCGAATACGATTGCCGGCCGCTGCGATTGCTGTTGTTCAACCAGTTAATTTAAGTACGAGTAAGCTGCGGAACTGGCACTGGTTGCTGTCGGAAGACAGCTGCTCCACGAAGGCTAATTTCACTTTGATGTACCAACAGCAGTGCCATTGGCTCAGCATTGGATTAATATTCCTTGTACAGCACAGCCGCGAGGCATCGGGGAGAGTCTACAAGGCATTGTTTGCCTCACAGTGGCAATTGCTGCAGAGTTCGCACTAATACACACCCACGTAAGTGCGCAAATTTGTACATTGGCATGGATATATCAGCCTTGCAGTGATAATTACCTGCACTAGTGCGCTGAGTTTCTAGACCAGAACTGATGTTAAATCGGGGAATTAGAATCAGTTTGATCGGAATTGCGTTCTACGCATTCAGAATGGACTAAAATTGTGTTTTGGTATTTTCGAATGAAATAATTCTGAAACAGTAATTTCAACTACAACGCCACAACGTACGATATGCAAAAATTAAAAATCCTCCGATGGAGACTAATTTTGCGCCGCATTTTTCGAAATTTGATTCATGAACACCTCCGATAAAGTAAAAAGCGATATAGCAATAATGACATCAAAAAGGGTTTGAAAATCTTTAATGCAACTAAATTTTTGAATAGGGTTGCCACCAATGTAAAAAAAGTAAAATTAGTTAGGCATGCTGTGAAAACCAAATATTACTATAAAGGCATCAAAAACAGATATTTAGTTCCGTCGTTTTTCTGAATAGGGTTGCCATGAATGAAAAAATTTAAGAGCAGTAAACTTGTAAGTTACTTGCGCTATTACAATATGAATACCAATCGAAAGGTGTCCAATACAGCTATATTTTTGAATAGGGTTGCCACCATACAAAAATAAATTAGATGAGAATGTCAGTGAAACAAGATATTCCTCCAGGGGCATAAAACTTAGATCCATTACTTTTCTGAATAGGGTTGCCATAAATGAAAAATTTGAAAATAATGAAAAAGTAAGTTACTTGCGATTTTCCAATATGAATACCAATCGAAAGGTGTCAAACATTTGTGAATAGGATTGCCAGCAACATAAAAAATAAAATTAGTTGAGCATGCCAATCAAGCAAGATACACCTAAAAGGGCATCTAATGAAAGATGAATAGGGTTGCCACCAATGAAAAAATTTAAAAGAATTAAAAATGTAAGTTACTTACGACCTTGCTATATGAATACCAATCGAAAGGTGCTTAACACGATCATATTTTTGAATAGGGTTGCCACAAGTAAAAACATAAAATTATTAAGCATGCCATGAAAACAAAGTATTACTAATATATAAAGGCATGAATTGAGAGATTTTTTCTTTATATTTAATTCCATCACTTTTCTGAATAGGGTAACCACCAATGAAAAAATTTAAAAGCACTAACTATGTAAGTTACTTGCGATTTTATAATTTGACTACCAATCGATAGGTGTTTAATACAGCTATATTTTCCAATAGTTTTGCCACCATTAAAAAAATAGTAAAATTAGTTAAGCATGCTTAATTGGCATAAGATATTCGTACAAGGGCATCAAGTGAAAGTTTGTTTTTTATTTAGTTCCATCACTCGAAATAGGGCTACTAGCAATGGAAAAGATGAAAAACGAAATAAACATCTAAATTAATTAAGGTATCACAGGGAAAATATGTAATACAGGCATATTTTTAATAGGGTAGCCGCCTGCGGGTAAGAATAATGGGTGTGGATGGTCCTCATTTGAGATGTGGCAAGTCCTTCAGGAAATCCACAACGGTCGATAATTCTTAATGACAAGGCGAACAAATGTCGCCCTCATATATGCATTTTGCCTTGATTTCACATCGCAACGTCTGTCTTCATATGAGGAGTGGCTCAACCAACGTCTGTCACGAGGCGAGGGGTTGTCTCTTGGATATGCTATTCGTCGCAAGCTATACCTATTGTGGATAGGGATTCTAGGCTGCCAATCTATTACTCTGGAATCACATTGTTACTGAAACCAAAACCTGGCACTTTGCACCCAGTGATAGCAATTAATCATCACCATATTTTCGAATAGGGTTGCCATTAGTGTAAAAAACTAAAAAGGTAATAAAAATGTTAGTTAATTTATGCATTAAAATATATTTTTAAAAATATAAGTGCTCTCAAAATCCGATAGGGTTGCCATCTCCCTAAAAATTTAAAAATAGTTTAAATTATCTAGTTGTTAATATATTACAAAATATTCATTTTATGAGAGTTCTTTAAGAAAATATAGTTTTAGACTTATTTATTTTTGAATAGAGTTGTCAACTATTTACAAGTGTATTATTTTGTGAAGGTAATACTTCAGTGCGATATTTTAATTAATGAAAATTGCTGAGTTATACTTTAAAGCAAAGAAGTAATGGATAGGATTGATATGTTTTAATGAAATTTCTTAGAATTTTTTTTTATTTAGCCGATAAAACACAAGCTAATATACATTATTAGTGCTAAATAAAAGTTATGTATGGAAGTTTCTACTCCAGCAAACTGATACAATTTTTCATTTAATCAAAAGGGATATTTTTTCCCTTAATCAAAGAATACTATACTACTAAGGAATACTACAGTATAATAAGAATTAAATTTAAAACACTCAGAACTTCGCTACGTCAAATTATGACCTTTGCTTAAAAAGGAAATAAAATTGCCGCTGAGTTGCCTAACTGCAGATCAGCGGTAACCCTACAGGGACTAGAGGTAATAATCGGAATAAGTTTTACAGGAATCGTGAATTAGATTAGCAATTATGTGAGCAATCTACATAAAGAGCGATGGTCCAGTCTAGAATGCTGCGGAACTGCAAACTGTTTTGTGACAAGCCCAAACAGAAGAATGTCGAACTTTCTTTCAAAACTTGGTAGAAAAGACATTCGGTTGATGGTCGGTATTATTTATTACATAACCCATGGGGTCAGCATATCAGCATTATTGACGACCCGATTTGCTTGCCTTGTTTAGAGGAGGTGGTTAGCACTAAGCATTTTCTTTGTGAGTGTCCTGCCTTTGCTAGAGTAAATCTACGAATTCTGGGTCTGATGTCATGAGAATGAGTAAAATCCGTGCTCCCATACTGGAGGATATTTTCAGATTTTCCAAAGAATCTTAGAAATTTTCACAGGACTAACTATCTCTGTCTCCAATTCTAATCTATCCTATCTCTTTCTTTCTGTTACTTCTCTTCTTTCCTTCTTGACTATCTACAGTTTCTCTTACCAGAGTTTTGAATACAATTGGTTTTTTAGCCTGCGTGTTTTAGGAGTCACCAATCTCTTGACCCTTCTTGGCTTTGTTTTCACATTTCAATTTTCATGATTTTTGGCATTGAAAATTATGACCCAACTGGAAACGGCTAAGCTTACACGCTCTAAGTCCCGAGGTTTAGTGCAATGGAAAATCGGCGTAATAAGGAAAGGATTGGTTGTACCTCACTGCTTACACAAAAAAGCAAAGAAGGAAAGCGAAAAATATTATATGTAGCTTCGACAGACCCTTTCAAAGGTTAACCTTGTTGTTGTTTGTGTTGTTGTTGTTGTTGTAATCGTATAAATATTACCCATAAAGAATTTGTGCATATTGTTGGGGTAGCAGTCTCTGGCCAAGTTATTCCGGTAATATTTTCATTGTTCACATTGCCATAATTTCGATTGTCATACCATTTCAATTTAGAAGCCTACAATTCTCAACTCGAGTTTATACCTCATGTTTGCAGTTGTGCAGTTTTGGTCTAGGCTTAGCTTGCCTGATATATTGGAAATTTTATCTGGCACATTCTTGAGCGAACAAATCAAGCAATCTGTATACCTGCACAGGCCAGGGAGCAATACAAAATTTTGAACATCTAATTGTAGTAAAAAGTTGAAAAGTTGAATGCCGTGCGTTCTCCTTTTTTCTTTTCTATTTAACTTGATTCATGTACGATAAGTTCTACCCTTCTTTTCCTATTTTTTTGTGTTTTTTGTAAATTTGTATTCACTATTATTTTTCAAAGTCCATGATTTATTGGAAATAATATAGAAAAATGTCAAAATATTTAAAATTTTTTAAATAAATTACGATTTCTTAATCACCAAATAAGACATACAGCAGAAGGGAACCAACGCTTGTCTCTGTTACTTTGCATACAAGCGAAAGCATGAGCGAGAACGCGGACTAGTCATGAAACTAGTTCGAACCCAACGCCCATCGCTACCAGGAACTTTTGCTAGACTACTCTTCCATCCCACCTACAATTCGCAGCTGCTCACTGATAGCCAAGTTAATGAGTTTATTTGCCTTTAATGAGTTTTATTTACCATAGCAATGGTCAGCGTTGTTTTTATTGTGGCAACACATCAATGTGCGTGTGTCCATAAGCATGTACTCGAGAGTGTTTTTTGTATTATATTTGCAACTAAACGTTGATGTACCTACATGTGAATGTATACCCTTTAGCATATGTGTTAGTAATCACACTTTTAATTGTCTCAGCGGGAGTTGTTGGCAGATAATTGACATCGTTGCGAAAATGCGAAATTGAAAGAGGCAACTGTGCAAAAAGTAGTAACTGCAGAACGATTACAATTGATTTAGTTTAATTAGTTGAATTATAATATGCAACAGTAGTTTGCAAATTACAAATTGGTAGCAGATACTAACGAAATATGGACTGATATGCAGCTGATGTATGCATTATTTTTTACACTTCTGCAAGCCAATAAAAAAGAATAAATTCCATTTAAGATTTTTTTCTAAATTAATTAATTTTAAAATTGATTTGTTTCTGAAAAATTGCAGGCTGCAATCAATTATTGGCTAATGAAAATCACTAAAGTACACACAATAGTTGAATAACGATGATTTGTGTTAATTACTCTGCTACTCACTTTCGCTACTTAGTAATAATAAATACAGTAATAAGCAATAAAAATAATGATACAGAATATACAATACTAACAAAACTCTTTTCAACAAGCAGCATGCAGGAGTTATAATCTTCACAGTATCCGACAATCAGACAGAAAAACTCGAAGTAGAATTTTCAAAGTTGTGGCGTCGGAGCGTATACGCAACATTTAATACACTTTAAATTCAAAGAAAAATTAAAAAAAACGAAATGATAAGAAAAACAGCGTGGATCGACAAGTGATCAGATTAACAGCAGGAGATGGTGCAAAAAGTATCATTTAAATTTTCTCAACAGTTGTGATAAGCGACTTCTTATTATTTGTAAACATCTACTCGGGTCTGGCCAGCCTTTTTCGACTTTGGACGTGAATTTAACATATTTCTAAATATTATCTCTAACGACTTCAGCTTCCTGGTAACTTCCTAAAATTTAATTTTTTATCGACTTACGCGCCAACCTAAATCCAATCAAACTCCTCCATTATATCAACAGCCCTGGCTGGCTGTAGATATCTGTCTGTTGGAAGTCTCGTAATGGTATCAAAACGGCGTTTTAGTGCTACTTCAACCATTTCACCTACCTACTTACCTATCGAGTTATGGATATAACCTTTAAAAAGGGATTCTCGAACAGCCAGACCCGGATGGCCAACCAAAAAATGATGTCCAGCGTAGGATTCAATGAAATTCTGCACTTCGTCGAAGTTTTCCAACATTAAATCAATTCTATAGATTACTTGGTTTTTCATTGTTATCCAATTGCTCTTCTTTTCATTTATGACTTAAAACTTAAGTCAAACTAAATTATTTCTTATGCGACCATTAAATGGAGAATACAAAGGGTTATAGAAGGCCATTTTCAACTTTTGCAGGTAATTCCTAGTTTTCACTTAAGGATTTTAGTTTTTGCTTTGCTGTAATATTTAACTAAAATGAGTTCGAAGCTTTTGTCGCAACAATCCCGATCTGCGTTTTCTAAACACTTTTTGCATTTTGCAATAAATAAAAAAAAATAACACAAAAGTCAATTGCACTAGGTAATTTGAAACTAATTTTTGTAAAGGAGTTGGCTGCAGAACTACGAGTAGTTGTGTCCTCATCTATAAAATTTGAACCAACTTCGCCATAAACGGAACTCTGATCGAGGAAGTGGACCCCTTCACTTACCTTAGCAGTGTTATCGTGGCAAAGGGAGACCACAAAGGAGAATAATTTTGCTAAGAAAATTGTCAAACGGAAATGAAGCAAGCCTGGCCCCACATACTACGTCGACCTAATAATGATTTCACCAGAACTGCAGTTGACAGGAACCCGCAGTGCAGCCGCCGCAAAGCAAGACCATCAAACATTTGGAGAAGGATTATTGAGGCGGAGATGGAAAAGACGATCGAAACATGGAGTGAAATTAAAATACGAGCTCAAAATCCGGTGGACCAGTGAAACAATTTCCTGAGGCCCTATGTTCCATACAGAAATTTGAGTATGAAATGTATGTTCCTATGTAATTATATAATAATAATTTTAAGTATTTAAGATGGCTTTCCCGGTAACCCTGTATAAATCTGTATGTTTTATGATACCGTGTATTGCCGTAAAATTTTTAGCTTAAAATTTCTATTGCAGATTTTTGCCGAAAAGCTGGTACCGATGGTTGCCATTAAAAGTTTACCGTAAAAAGTGTATCGTAAAATTATTGCCTTAAAATTTCCACTCTAAAATTTTTAGCTCAAAGTTGGTACCATAAAATTGATACCGTTAAAAGTGTACGTTAAAATGTCCACCGTAAAATGTTTACAGCAAGGTTAGTACCATGAAATGGATACCGGTAAAAGTGCACCGTAAAATGTGTACCTTAAAATATCCACTGTAAACTTTTTACCGCAAGGTTGGTAAAAGTGCACCGTACAAAGTGTATCTTAAAATTAGTACCTTAAAATTTCTACTGTAAGCTTTTTACCAAAAAGTAGGTACTATCAAATGGATACCGTTAGAAGCGTACCGTAAAATGTGTATTTGAAAATTTCCATTTTAAAAATTGTACCTGAGAGCTTGTAACATAAAAAGGATAGCGTTGTAAGGGTGCCGTAAAAAGTGTACCGTAAAGTGTACCGTTTATGAAACATGCGGTGGAAATAGCGAACTTTACCATAGATATATCTATACACGAGGTATAGTCAAAAAGCATAATAGTTTTAGTACCGCTCGTACCATTAAAAGTGTACCGTAAAGGTGTAAAATTGTTACCGCATAGCTGGTACTATTATATTGGTCCCGTTAAAAGTGTACCGTAAAATCTCTACCATAAAATGTTGTACCGTAAAATTTTCACTATGCAATTTTCACCGCAAAGTTGATACCTTAAAATGGATGTCGTTAAAAATGTAACAAAAAATTTCTAAAATATGCAGCGCATCATAAATATTTCCATGCACTAAATATATTTGACAAAAATAATAATTTTTAGTACCAGGATCGCTATAGGTTTCTAAGTGAGTAATCCACACAGCAACTTTTTTAATTTTCATGCACGTCCAACCACGCACACGCATTGTTTGTATTAAACGAAAATTTGATAGCATAATTGTGGAGCAAAAAAATCGCTTATTGTAAATACATACACGCAAACCTACATACGAGTCCATATATAAATATAATTATATTTTAATAAATGTCAATATTGTCTTTGCAACAATGGTCCTTAACCGCATAATGGGCCCTCATTGCCTTGGAGCGTATTTTATTAGTTTAAACAATAAAGAAAATTTACCAAAAAAATTGTAAATAAAACTAAAAAACACAGCTAACCAATGACAAATAAAACAAAAATATAAAATAAATGTGCATGAAAAAGCTAAAAACAATGCTGGTACGTGCATGAATTGTAATAAATTTGAAGCAATAAAAAAAAAAATAAACACAAATAACAAAATAAAAATTAAAAACAAATAATAATTGGAAGTTGGAAGAGAGAAAAGGTTTTTATGGAAAAGTAATATACAAATTTACAATAAAAAAGTCTCGAAAAAACACTCCCTGCAGCATTTCCATTATTTACATATGTCCGTCACTCACTTCATGTTGGAATTTGCATATTCTGCGCAAATTGCGCGACGCAAAATGAATTGCGTCCAAAGACGGAATAAATCAAAATATTAGCGGGGGAAAAAATGCTCGTCAGTCACATCACAAAATATGTATGGCAGCTTGTTAGCGAAACTCAAATAGATGCTACAACTGTCGGACAGACCAATGGAATTTGGCCGATTGCTTTGCTGATGCTTTGCAGAGGAGGAAGAAAAGTCGAATTTTATTCGTCATCAAAAGTTTACAAAATCAAACTACAAAAGTGAGCTTTATTTTGGGTGTAAAAATAGCTTGCAATGCCCTGACAGAAATATGTGTTCACATGACGACAATTGAGACAAAAAATTGTACTCACCATTACATAGCTGCATTTGTAGCGTATCCGGTAATACCATCTTGCAGTAATAGCGCACCAAACCCTCTTCGCAGCACTTTCCGCTCGAAAACTCATAAACACGATGCATCTTTAGAAGTCGTTGTCCAGCAAGAAAGTGCCAAATTATTGACTGGTAAGGACATAGTGGAACAATTTGTGGAACAACATCAAGACGCACACCACAAATAGGAGAAGGAGCTCAGCCAAACGCCTAACAGAAGTGTACGCGCCAATTATTTTTTATTTTTATTTTTTTTGAAGGACTTTGTTTGCAATCATTCATAAGAAGTTTAGATTTTAATAGTTTGGTACGAGCGTAATATGCTCTGTCTCCTGCAGCAATCTTGCTTTGCATTGTGTCGACTGTCGTTTTGTATCGTGACGCCTAGATACTTAAGGCCAGCGGGCCAATTAAAAGGTCAAAAAAATCGATTTTTTTTTTTTCCTGAAATCAATAGCTTAGATATTCAAGAACATGAGACACAAATTTCCAGAGTTAAATTCCAAGTATTTGCAGAGCTACAGAGCCGAGCGTAGTGCGGCGTCGAGCAACCGTGCGCTTATTGTTGTAGTGCTCCGCCCATTGACCGTTTACTCTTTGAAGCGCGTTTTCTCGGCTTTTCATTTTTACGATTTTACCTAATTTATGTAGACGACATTTCATTCAAAATGCGTTATCTTTAGTATTGTTTTCTCTTCTATGTGAACTAAAAAAAACATCCAAAAACTTTTTTTAAGCGACTTTTTTACCCAGTTGAAGAGTTTTTTTTTCCTTGAAAAACCCCTTTTTTTCTACCTTCCCCAAAAATTCGAATTTTACGTGTTTCTCCCAATTTTCTTAGTTCACATCGAAGATAATTACATCAAGTTTTATAATCTTTTTTTTTTTATTTTCAGATGAAAATTGCAAGTTGTTTCTTGTACAGAAGTTGGATACTTCAGTGGCAAGGCGCTCTGGGAATCTATTGATAACTCGGCTTACAATATATTGTTGGAGATTGTAGAAATTTTTTTTTTTAGTTCAAATATATATTAAACTATCCCCAAAACTTCATTTGGCTAATTGTTTTTTTTCCCATCCTACAACGCTTCGCGAAAACTACTGAATTTAGGACCTCTAATTGGCCCGCCGGCCTTAAACGATTGTAAGCCCTCGAAGCGGTAAGTGGCAATTGACATGTCTTGGGGCTGTCTTGTGTCCAACTTGCGTGAAATCTTCAGATAATTGTTCTTTTTCGGCGTTTGTGTTACTTTGAGTTCTACGGTTTCAGTACCTTTCTCGATGCACCAGCTTTCCCTGATTTGGGTACCAGGAAGTGAGTGACACGAAGGAAAGGAGAAGAAAAACTTTTATGCCAAAAAATGGGCGGAGGGGCCATTAATTGGACCAACCACGTTTTTCGGCTTAAACCTAAATCAAGGAAACAAAAACTGGATCCAATTAAAAAACAGAGAATACTGTAACGGCACAAACGGCTTAAACCACACCAAAAAGTTCCTGAACTTTAATACCAACACAGCAAAATCTGCTTTAACTCTAGATAAAAAGGGCTTAAAATTACTCTGCGGAGTACTTACAGCTCACTTTGCCCTGTATCAAACAAGGCGCAGAAGAAGATTCAAATTTTTGCAGCTTAGTTGAATGCGCCTTCCGCATAAAAATATGCTGCGCATTCCTTATTTTTGGCTGCAGGCCTGTATTTCTAAAATTATCGTAAAATGCTATCTATGTTTGTCCTAAGCACTCAGCAATGCTTAAGATTCTTGGAAGTAAGACCACGTGTGATTTTTAGGCTCATTAGTTTAAGAAAAAAAGAGCACAGGCAAAGCGGTCGCAAGTCTGTCATACTGCTGTGGCCTGTCTTTCCTGAATGATAGACTTAACCATAACTTTGATTTGCAAGTGGATGAGAAATCAACCTTGTAAATTATCACTTAATGTGGCTATTGTTTTCTGATGCATGGCGGTATGATATTGTGCAAGATTTGCTAGGTTGTTCCACAAGTTTCGCGATTCGAAAAGAGAGGAGTACTACTACCCTAAATTTTTTGTTTTCTTTGGTTCTACTCTTCATAAAAACGCATGGGAGGTTTCGTTTCAATCTGTCCAATTTAGTATCGACGTGTCACAGCATTTTCTACAATGGAAAAAATTAAGTATCGTGAAGGGATTGAATTTTTACTTTTGGAAGGTTAAAAGCAACGGAAATTTATGAACGAATGTGAAAAGTCATCAATTAGTGCAGTAGAAATATTTGTTGCCGAATTTTAACGTGGTCGTACAAACCTTGAAGACGATCCAGGCCAAGGATAATCAAAAATCAGCAACAATACCAGAAATTGTAGAAGCAATACGGGATATCATATTGGAACACCGTCGAGTGACTACAAGATATTTAGTGGAGGCTTTAGGCGTCTCATTGGGCAGTATAAGCAATATTTTAACTGAAGAGAAAGAAGAGAAGAGAAAAAATCTGTGTGCGCAAGGAATGCCCTTCGCTAACAATGGAACAAAAACACATTCGTATGCGACTTTCTCAGCAACATTTAGAGCGTTTTCGAAAAGATAAAGTGGATATTGGGCGTCGATTTATTACTATAGATGAGACTTGGGTCTATCACCATGATTCTGTTTTTCTTTTTTTTTTTTGTGGAGGAGGGGAAGCATCAAAAGCCTTTGGCCGAAGCCGTGGTTTGGGACTTTACCCCAACTAAATTCCCCCTCATGTCCTACGGTATGTCCTCCTGTAACTTCACCGTTAAGTAGTACGTCAGGAGTCCGTTTTGAGTATATTATTACTCAATCGTCTGTTATTGTCATTCTGTTCTGTACATCGTGTTAAGGATAGGACCTACGTGCATATTCCGCGTATTGAAGGTTCTTCATGATATTTTCGGCCACTACACATGTAACTTTCCAGTTTTCCTCGTTTTCGCACATATGTGGGATAAGATTTGTCCCACTTATGTTTTCGCCAAACGCTCCCTCAAGCATATTTCGCTCATTAATAAACCGCGGGCATTGGAACAAGATATGCCTCGCCGTTTCTTGTTCTTCGGGGCACTGCGGGCAGTACGGGTCGTTCTCAAGATGGAACGTGTGTAGGTATGCTTTGAAGCAACCGTGTTCAGTCAGCAGCTGTGTGATACAAAAATCAATTTCTACGTGTATTTGTTCAATCCACCTCGCAATGTTTGGAATCAATTCAAAGGCCCACCTAGATTTCTCGGATTGCTCCCATCGTATCTGCCATTCTTCAATTGTTCGCAGCTTTTCTTCTTTTTTAGCCACGTTCGACGGTTACTGCCCAATGGTATTATGTAACTTATACATCTCAACCGCGAGAAGGTCGATAGGCACCATTCCCGTTATCATATGGATTGCGTCATCTGAGACAGTGCATTAGGCACTGTGGCTCGTATGTGCTGGAGGTACGATGGCTTTGTGTTTGCCCAGATTGGTGTTGCGTACAGAATCACTGAGCTTGTGACTGTTAACAGGAGTCTCCATATACGTGCGCGAGGGCTGCCAATATTACGCATTAGTCTAGTCAACGCGTTATTCACTGACTGACTGTAAATGATGCTTAAAGGTAATTTTCGGGTCAATGAGTACTCCCAGATATTTGATATATGGCTGCGACCTTATGTCATGGTCAGCTACCGTAATCACTAACTCTTCACGTACTCGCCGTGTTGTCAGTAATACGACTTCAGTTTTATGAGCTGCAAGTTCTAACTTCACATTTTTAAGGCATCTTCTAATTATTACAATTGCATCGTTGCGTAACGCTTGCAACACGTCCAGATGCTTTCCCACTACCATCAACGCAATGTCGTCTGCGTATCCAATAAGGGTAGGATCTTCAGGTGGCTCAAGCTTGAGGATACCGTCATACATAACATTCCAAAGTATTGGGCAAAGCACCGAGCCTTATGGGACACCGCCAATCACTTTATATGTGCCTATTCCGTTGTCAGTATCATAAAGCAAGAGCCTGTTTTCAAAGTAGCTTGATATGATTTTTTCAAGTATTTGGACACCGCGAATCCTCTCAGTGCACTCATAATCTGGGGCCAGCTTGCGGAGTTGAACGCATTTTTTATGTCTAAGGTAACAACAGTGCTGAATTTCTTCGTGCCACCTTTTCATTTCCTGCCGCTAGTGGCTTGACGAGCAATACTCATTACAGCTTGTATTGCGTCCACGGTTGAACGGCCTTTTCTAAAGTCGTATTGGTTTGGGGAAAGCGCTGTTGGTTTCTCTAGAAACTCTTGCATTCTGTTACATATGATTCGTTCTAGTATTTTGCCGAGTGTATCTAGCATACAGAGTGGACGATATGACGATGGATGGTCCGGCGGCTTTCCTGGTTTGATTAGAAGTACCAACCTCTGTTTCTTCCACACTTTTGAAAAAACGCCTTCGTTGAGACATGTGTTGTACAATTTAGCAATAACCTCGGGTGTTGATTTAATTGCTGCTTTCACAGCTACATTTGGCAAGCCATCTAAACCCGGAGCTTTGTTATCAGCAATGCGCTGTACTGTGGAAAGCACTTCTTGTGTGGTGACTTCTGGGATGTCAACCGCCATCACCCGTTGTGTCTGTCGTGGACTTGACTCCACCTGATATGGAAATAATGTGGAAACCACTACTCGCAATAGGGCTGGGCACGTTCGCTGTGGTCCTCTTGGATTCTTGATAGTTCTCATTACAACCTTATATCCCGTTTCGCAGGGGTCGACGTTCACGCTGTCGCAAAGCTCTTTAAAACAGCGATTTTTGCTAGCCTGTATAGCTTTTTTAAGCGTAGTCTTACAGGTTTTATGTCACCATGATTCTGGATCCAAACAAGAGGCTAAAGAGTGGTGTCAACCTGGTTCTTCAGCTTTTTTTTTGTGGATTACTTGCAAACTGTATAACATAAATATATAAACAATAAATTCTTAATGTTATTGCATCCTCTTAGACCAGCTGAAGGAAAAAACTTGACCCAATTTGCAAACGAAACAAAATGTTTCTCATCATGACAATGCACCGTGTCACAAGAGCACTTTGACAATGACGAAAGTCCATGAATTACAGCTCGAATTGTTGGAGCATCCACCGTATCCACCAGATTCGGCCCCAAGCGACTTCCATCTGTTTCCCGGCCTAAAAAGATGCATGCGTGGAAATCGCTTTTCAACAAGTGGTGAGGTTATAACAGCTGTGGAAGTGTTGTTGTTGTTGTAGTTGTAGCAGCATGGAAGTGTATTTTGCAGCTCTTCCAGATTCACACTTCAGGCGTGAAATTCATAAAATGGAATCTTGTTGAAACAAATGTATTGATGTTCAGGCAGGCTATACTGAGTAATGAAGTGTATTTCGAAACATAAAATTCTGCTTTTCATATCGAACCGCAAAACTTGTTCAACTACCTAGTATATGGCTTAAAGGTTTCAATTATGTTTTCCTATTTCTAGTAACAATAATTCCCGCTAAGCACCCTTAATCGAACAAATCGTTGGGAAGAAGACTGGCAAAATTTAAAAAAAAATTCATATTCACAAGCCTCCAAAGCCATTGTTGGGAAATGTGTATATATGTGTGTGTGTGCATTTATTAAACGCATGCAAGCAGCTATGAATGGAATAACCGTTACCTTGTATTTCGCTGCACGAATATGCCTCATGCAATGCCGCGAGCATAATTCTAAACTTTAGAGTGCTAACAGAAAACACATATGCATACACTCACACATAGACACATTCATCAACCTTTTCACATGCAACCTGGTTGGTGTGCAGCTATTTGTGTAGTCAATTTGCAAACAGAAATGGGTATTTTATTTTGCATTCGCGTCAAAAGTAGCTGCAGCTATTTGTTCGCAATAGCAAATTCACACAAACACACACAAAAGCACATTTAAAACATCTTATAATACTGCAAAGGTGTATGCGTGTGTGTGTGTGTGTGCAAATAGTGGCAGAGTGGTGGAGCAAAGCTGCTTTTGTGTATGAATATGAATTTTAGCTAACCAGAAATGAGATTTTCAAATGCAAACACATACAATAATATTTTGCTACTGAAATTGCGAAAGCAAATAAAGCAATGTACAGTAGTACAAATACCCAAAATAGAAGCAGAATAAAAAAAAATAATTAAAATAGTTCAGTGCATCAAATACGAAATTTTAACTGTCCAGTGAATTGTTGACAACACACAGCTGCCCTATGCGCTACCTATGCTGCAGTATACCACGTCGAGGCTTACACTCATGCATGCAATTCACTTTACATGTGTGCACGTGTGTATGGACTGTGGCCCTAGTTGTTTGTCAAATATATTCACTTATTCACCCGGTGCAGCAGCTGCACTGCCGGTCGCCCATCAACATTGTCCAACAGCGCATACACCATACAGTGTGTTTCATAACTATAGTACAGGGATTTAGTCACAAGTTTCCATAATTTATTTATTTGTCGTTTAATTTTAATATTTTTTTTTTTGTTAAGAAAACGTTGTTCCTTCTCCTTGCTCCTTTTAAAAGTTTGCTCAAATTAGAAAAAAAGTCGATATAATTTTCATTCAAACTTCAAATTTTTTAATAAGATTTTTTTTTCTAAATATGGGGCATACAATTGGTACTTGCAACTTCTTTTTTTTTCTTCGTATTTGGTCGAGCTACGATTTGTGGTGTGTGTCTTGATGTTTTACCACAAGTAGAGGAGCCTAAAGTTGTATGCCACTGCCGAACAGAACGGCAGAAGATACCTTACGAGTATGAGGAGAGCTTTTTAATGGCAGAAATGCATACGGAGTTTTGCATTGTCCGCAGAGGGGCGATTTCTGTCAAAAAAACCTTTTTCTATCATTTGGTGTTTCCTGCACGAAAATTCGAACCTCTGTACTTCCGAATGGTACATGACAATCCATTTGATTACGGCGGCCACCTTTTTATGCTCAGTGAATTTTACTAGAACAAAATGCAAATTAGAAATGATTAATTTTTAACAGTTTTCCTCGCCGGCGGCGTTTGGTGGTTTCTCCATAGGCAAAAAAAAAATTCTTCTTAAAAAGTTTGAAATTTTGATGAAAATTTCTTAAATTGTTTAAATTTGCACCCAGTTAGAAATGTGTCTATAGCTATGAAACGCATTGTACATATATGTGTGTATTTGTTTGAAAATTTACATCTGCACGCGTATGTAGATGTGTACACCTGCATGCATATTCGCATGGAAATTCCGTTTAGCTGCTGGTGAAATTTTGCCACATCCCTATTAAACTCTGGCTAGATATGAAATTTCGTGAATTCCAATATCTAAAAATGTATTCAAAAGCAAATATTCGCTCAAATATGCGACAACTAAGGGTGTGCGCTCTATCAATATTGACGAGCGTTGTCTGTGTGTGAGCCATAAAAAATGTTTGGAATATAAGCTTATTTAGATTGAGGAATGGGAAGCGGTGGTGAACTGATGCTGCAATGTGGATTTCATTGCGATTCCATTGCCTTTGTGATGAGTAAGTAGAGCACAATTTTAATTCTCGGGATTGTGCAGCGCATTATTTGAACTAAAATTTACTGTTACATTTTCTTTATTATTATTTATTGTTTTTCTATCTATTCTGCAGAAAAATTAGAAAAGACTACAATTTTGCTAACTGTTTGGAACGCATTTCTGTTTGAGCTTAAGTGGGGGGCGTAGGTGACTTGGGCAAGCAAAAACATTGGAGCGACTCCTTGTCAAGTGAGTCAAGTATTTTTGGCACTGCCGCCAATTTTTTTTTTTTAATTGAGTTATTTCTAGGCTTGGGTTTGATAGGTTTAAAAAATTAAAAAAAAAATTATAATTTTGACATTCATTAAATGCTGAAAATTTTTGTATAGGGCTTTTTAAAGTGAAATATCTCTGATTACTTTTAACATTTTTATTTATACTTTTGGGAGAAAATGAAATTTTTCTATCAAAAGTTTTAAGTATTAATTTAAAAAACTACACCTGAAGATAATTTTTTTTTTTACTTTTTTCAGTTTTTCAAAGTAAAATATACTAGTTAAGAAAACATTTTTTCAGACAAAAATAAATTATTTTTGATCCAAATACAATTTTTTTTTTTAACTTTTGCTTAGATTTTTAGGGTTAAACTTACTTAGAAAAAATAATTTTTTTTTATCACAATTTTTGAAATATAATTTTTAATTTTTGTTTTGTTTTGTTAATTGTTAAAAACATTATTTTCTTTTAGTTAATTTTTATTTTATTTATTTTTTTTTTGCAAATTTTTCAAAGGGAAACATACTTTTTTGGGAAAAAAATTATTTTGTTTTATAAAAAATTGTGGAGATTCATTTTTTTTCAAATAAAATTTTCTTAAAATATATTAAAAACAAATCCATTTTTTAATGTTAAAAAATAAATTATTTTGATCAAAATTTTTGGTTAATTTTAAAAATTTGCCGCCGTATATATTAGTAATTTCTTTTATTTTTGTTTTGTAATTTGTAATTTTTCAAAGTAAATAGATTTATAAAGAAAAAAATAACACGGTGCTGCAAAATAAAAAAAATCGAAAGAACTCTTCAAGTGATATAGTGCACGTTTTAGGACAAGACCAGTACAACCCAAAACTATGTTTAGAAAATTCAAAACACCCTCAAATTTCTTATTTATTGTTAAAAAACCGATTTATGATGTTTTTGATGAAGTAAAAATACATAACTAAACCAATTTTCAACCGATGTTTTATTTCAATATGGTTTTGGAAAGGGGAGTGTATGTGTGTTATGAATGTATATAATTTTTTAGCCACTATTCTCCATCGGACACAATACATAATATTTTAAAACTTGAATAAAATGTGCTCGAAATAAGCTATCTTTCACCTTCATACTTTGAAAACTGAAAAAGTTACGATTTTAAACAAAAAAGTTTTTTTTCCACATTTTGAAACATCCAGCTGAACCGAGACTGCGAGAGAATACCGCATGGCCGATAGTGCTTTACTGCTCATTGTGGCTAGTTTTGAAAGACAGCAATAAGTTTACATAACTATGAATACATCTAACATATCAAAACTCATTATAACCCAAGCTTACCTAATCCAAACTGACCAACTGAAGCTTGCATGAGACAGCAGAAACCTTTGCTATTTGCTGATAAGAGATGGGATGCCGAATTATCAATTAAAGTTCATTTTTTGCATGCTCATTTAGATTTCTTCCCAGAAAAACGAGCCCAGTTCAGCGATGAACAGGGAGAAACATTTCACCAAGAGATATTGACAATGGAAAAGCGTTTCGAAGGAAAAAGCCAAATTAGAATGTTGTCTCACACCGAAGGCCCAAGCAGCTAGTGTGCTCCTTTTTTTTAAGTTAGTGTAATATTTTATATTATTCTAATAAATAATAATAATAAAAATAGAATGTTGTCCAATTACTGCTGGTCACTTGTACGTGAAACAAATACGTCTTACAAACGTACAAGATCAAGTAAACATTTTTGAAATTGCAATTTTAATTTTTGAATTAAAAAAGTAACTTTTAATAAAAACATTTAATTCAGAAATGTTTAATTTTTTAGCAGTATTCTATGTTCAAATTAGCCACTCTTGTATTGCATGGAAAAAACTTAGCTCAGGTTGCGTTAGATTCGTGCAGGTTAATGCAGTTCGGTTAGGATGATTTTAGTTACGAATTTCCTGTAAGGTTATGTTATTTTGTGTTATGCTTAGATACGTTATGTTTAGATACCTTACGTTTATTTGTAGGTGTTTCGAATCGAGTACACATAGAATTAGAATGCGATGCGTTCAATTGTGTTACGTAGTGAAGTGAGATTAGGATAAGTTATTCAACGTTACGTCGAGTTTGGATAGGTTGGCATTGCAAACTAATCAAAATGACTTCCTTTTGCAATGCGGAAAAGCAGCACAATAGGTTTGATTGTCTCACATTGTGTACGGTTGGATTGATTTCGATAACATTAGGTTAGGTGAGGGTTAGTTAGGTAATACTACGTCCGGGTAAGTCAGAAAATTCCAGAAGTTAGTCAGCAAATTGCGTTACTTTTTACATACTTTTTTTTTACGTTATAATATTCTTCTACGGTCTCTGTTCAACTCGAGAACGTTCTGTTTTTATTTTATTTCTACAAAAACGTTCTTCACTTGGGAAATTTCTTATCAATTTTGATGAAATAATGCTTGCGAGATTCGGAATGGACACAGGTATGAGTAAATATACTTAATTCTACACGTATTTCGCGAATCATAACGGAGAACCGCATTAAATTTGCAAATATGAAAGTAGTGAAAAAAAAGTTTCAGTTTAGTGATTTTTGTGTTTTACAAAAAAATCGGTAACTTCGACACATTTTAATCGATTTTTGAAATTAAATGCTTTTTACATTCGGAATAGACACAGCTTTAAGACTTTCTACTAATAAATAAACCTTTCTTTTCAATATTATCGACAACATCTCGTTAAACTCGCAAAATTTGAAAAAATTGACTACAATTTAAGTTTAGTGTTAAAAAATCAGTAGTTATTTTTGCTTAGCGTGAAAAATAGAGGACATACGCCAAAAGGACTAACATTTGCCTCAACAAAATTGTATCAAGATTGGAAATCGGATAAAATGCAGACGAGCTACGAGTTTTTAAGTGGCGGAAAACACGCAAAATCGGTTTTTTAACGATAAATAAAAAATTTGAGGATGTTAAAAATATTTTGAACACAGTTCCGCGTCATTCTCGGCTAGATCTACAGTGCTCATCATGTCACTTCAAAAGTTTTGATTCACTGTAGCACCGTGTACCTAGTATATTTTTCATATAAAAATTTTTGGGAATATTTTTTTTGTCAATTATGAAAAACACCTCCTTAGATTTTTTTTGACTATTTCTAACATTTTTGTAAATTTTTTTGAGAAAAAATTTTTTTTTGTTAGCATAATATGCGTCTAGGTATATTAAGGGGGGAGTCTGGTTTATAAGGTCAAAAAAATCAATTTTTTTTTTTTTTCATTTTAAGCCATTCCTAATATATTTTAGAATATTCACACAAAGTTACAGAGCCTAACTCTCAATATTTCTGTAGATACAAAGCCGAAGGTAGGCGAGCGTTAGGTAGTTACGCTGTGACCGGACAGCTGAAGTACAAACTTTATCTTCTTTTCTCGACTTTTCATTTTTATGATTTCTTTGAATTGGTGTACATGAATGAAAAAAAACTAATGCACCTTTTGAAATGAATCATAGCTTATTCCCTTCAGTATTAAATTCTCTTCTATTTGAACAAACAAATTAGATAAAAAAAAAAATTTCAAAATTTTTATACCAAGTTGAAGTGAATTTTTTTTTTATAGAAAGGAATTTTTTTCTTCAAAACCTCCAAAAAGTTGAAATTTTGGAATTTCTCTCAGTTTTCTTAGTTCATCTAGAATAAAAAATCATGATAATTAGAGATCCATTTGAATTCTTTGCTTTAGATAATAATTACGAGCTGTATCTTGTACGCCAGTTGGAAACTCCAGCGTTGCAGCGCTCTACTAATTTCTATGTTAAACATTTTTTTCAGCTTATTTTAACCAGTACAAAAATTTTTTATACTTTTTAAATGTTCATTTAAAGATAGAAAAAACTTTGCAGTGCTAAATTAATTTTTTCCTTAAAAAAAAAAATCGGAAAGAGATGCAATTTTTAGACCTCCTAAACCAGGCTTCCCCCCTTAATTACTTCAGCGGATAGTAGACAAAACGTAGAAAGACATGAAGAAACAACAACACGGATTGTAAATTTCTCAAACAAGGCTTTAAGTAGCCCAGTGACCCGTTTTTCTGTTTTGCACTTCAAAATATCTCTAAATCGAGAAATTCGCTGTATTTTTTCTTATTTTCTAATTTTCTTAAAGAAACTAGAAGCCATGGTTAACCGGCTACCCAAGAATACAGCTTTTCAATATCAATAAACTCACTCACACACACACACACACACACACACACACACACACACAAATTTGCACTTATTGCACTCAAAACAAATCTTAAGTAGATGAGCCAATTGTATTTCAGGCCAAGTACGCCACAGACTACTACTCTTACTAATATCAATATCATCAATGTACTACTCAGTGAGTCATTTAGCCTCTTTATGTCAACCCCTGCCACGCTCTTAGAATTTTTTTATTTTTATTGTTTTTTTTTTTTTGTATATCACTGATGCAGTTTTTCAATATTTTATAAGTACACCCAGTCAATGTCCATAATGATTAATGGTGTTCGCCTTAAGCAAGGCAAGAGCGAGATAATCGCAAAAAATAGAGCCCACGCTCAAGCAATGAGTATTTTCTGCCTGATAAAAAAATTGTTTGCACTCACTCTCACACACACATGCGGCAATGCTCATCATGTGCCAATAATAAAACTTAATCTATTTCCAATATCCTTCCGTTGATAAATTAAGATAGTATCGGACAAAAATTTTTAATGCTCTGCATCAACGGCGTGCAAAATACACCCGAGAGACTGGACTAGTGAGTGAATGGCGAATGATGGTGGTCCGATGAACAGCGCCAACAATGCCATTTAAATAGCCAAACATACAGAATAATAACAATGGCGAAAGTAGCAACAAAAGCGAAACACGAGTGTATGGTTAGCGGCCAAATAGCAGTAGCTAAGTGGAGTATTGTTGCTGGATAGTCAGTCGGTGGTAGGCGTTGGTTGGCAGCGATGGGCTGAGGTGGGCAAATGGTCGATGTTGCGCGTTGAAAGCAGCCGCGCAGGGAATACGAGCGGGCAAGCAGGCTGTCAAGATACGACCTCGAAATGGACGCACACGGCATAGATGGCGTAATCAATTTCACCATTAACACTAGTGTAAGTTAGCCGTAAGTTATTTGGGCTTCGCAACTGCCGAAGCTGTGTGGAGCGCAAATGTTAGGTTTCGATTTCAAGCGGTGGAAAATTACAGAGAATTTCAGCTTGTGGATGCTTTCGGTATGTCTTTGTATTTACACATTTCAAATGGCTTTATTAAGATTGCTTGTTGTTGGCGGTTGTTGGTTTTTGTAGGTGTATGTATGTGTGTGTGTGTGTTGCGCATGAATAAGTCAAGCATTCTAAGCTAAATTAACATACTTGTACATATCTTATCTGAGTTTCTGATTGAAATGGAAATTTAATTGTTTTCTTGCAGCAGCCACAGCAGCAGCGCTGGTAGCAGATGTATTGTTACGTACCTAAAAATTACAATTACAATGATGGCACACGATAATATTTCACTCAGTGTTGCTGTTTGCCACTTGTGCTGGGTGGCAGAGGGTAATAACAGCTGTGGTTGCTATTGAAATTGCTTGGCACTGGCCGTTAGGCGCTTTTGTGACTGCTGGCAGGCTATTGTGTTGAAAAAATGAAATTCAATATTTGGAAAATGTGCGTAAATGAATGAAGTCAGTTTCAATAGGCAGACACATTCATGAGCGCTACTACGCTGGACATCTACTGGATGCATGCATATATAGGTAGATATGCGTGTACACTCAGGGTGCCACCTTTAGGGTTTGGTATTCATTTTATTATAAATCGGCTATAAAGGAAAGCAAAAATGCTTTTTAATTTTGTTTTTTTGTTTTTTTGTACTACTTTATTGTTAATCGATGGACTATAAATAAAGAAAAAACTATTTAATATACTTTAAGGAGTAAAACTTGCCATTACTTTATTATAAAAATAGAAAAAAATGCTCTTTAATTTTTTTTTTTTTTTTTTTTTCTACTAAAAATTTTAAAAATGTCATTTTTATTATTTATAAACCGACTGACTATAGATATAGGGAAAAATATTTACTTTAAGAAGTAAAACTGGCCATTTATTATAAAAATAGAAAAAAATGCTTTTCAATTTTTTTTTGTTTTTTCTTTTTTTTGTACTAAAAAAGTCATTATTTTATTGTAAATCGGCTATTATAAACAAAAAAATATTAAATTTTTTTTTATTTCTACTGGAAGCAGTAAAACTTGTCTTTATTTTTTTATAAATCGGCTGTAAATGAAAGAAATAATATTTAAATTTTTTTTTCTTTTTCTTTCTTTTGTGGAACTGGAAAGAGTAAAATTTGGCACTAAACACCGCACACAATTACATTTCAATTCTGCTATAATTGAAGTTTCGGCATCTCGTTTAGTTAACCCAATTTTTCAGTGCATTTTCTCAAGTTTCGGCAGTTTTCCCATAACGCCAACATCGATTCTGTGGCTTTTTCGTGGCAGATATACACTCGGAGTTTTGTCCTTGCCTGCCGAGGGCCGAAAGCTATTAGAAAAACCTTTTTTATTATTTAACCTATTTTATTTTATAACCGACTGGTAGTGACGCACCAACCCATTCGACTACGGCGGCCGAATCTAGCAGTCTATATACTCAAATTTCGAGGAAATTGCGCAAAACACCGAACGTGAGATGGTCTGCCTGGCACGTAACGCAATCTTGCTGAACGGCGATTGTCGCCCATATCACCTTCTTTCTTTGAGAGAAACAAGAAATCGCTTAGCATGGCACAGTGGAGCTCGGCATTGACTGTAAGGGAAGATGTTTGCTAATTTTTCAAAAAAAAAAAAAAAAAATACTTCAGTGATGCCGCTCGACCGAAAGTCGTACCAAACGGTCCACCTCTGGCAGATGCATTGATTTCTATATAACTTTTTCTTGCTTTTCTAACGAAAAAATGCGACTATTCGGCTTCTTGATAGAGCCGCCGTGGTGAAAATGGAGCTTCACCTGTAAAGATAATTTTTTGGCACGGGCAATCGCACGGATGTAGACATTTGCTTCCGAATCGAAAAAACCAAAGGGGCTGTGGTAACTATCGGGATGTGGTACCCCGTATGGCGAACCAGCAACCTCAGTTCCAGCTTAAAGATTAGGCTCTTCAAGTCGAATGTGTTGACGGTACCTCTGTACAGTAGCTCTACCTAGGAAATCACCACCGCTATAACCAGTCGCTTACAAGTTTTTATCAACCCCTGTCTAAGGATTAAATTAACAATTTGCTAGCCAAAAATAATGCCAAACAAGGAATTGCTTGAAAAAGCAAACATGGAACCGCTGGAAATTTGGATTAGAATACTGAAATGGAAAAGGAAATTAGTCACGCACAGAATACGTTAACATAGCGAAGAAGACAATGGAATGGCACCAACTCACAGCGAGAGGATGAGCGCCTGGCAGGCCAAAAGTAACCTGGAAGAGAAGTGTGGATCGCGAAGTGGCTCAACTCGGGTTAAACTGGAAGCAGGCAGCAAGCCAGTAACCGGACAAGATATCGCGTAAGTGTTGCTGTTTTCAGCTTTATGAAAAATTCGGTAAAATTTAACAAATTTTAAAAAATTGCCGTGCAAATTTCCAATTTTTTTACAAAACCTTGGGAAACTTTTTTAATGTACAGTCAAATGAAAGCTCGAAACTTTTTACCAAATCCAAAAAAGAAATTTTTTAATTTCTAAAAAAATTTCTGAAATTTTCATCTTTTTTGTTGAAATCTTTGGAAGCTTTTAGGTGTGCAGTTCAAAAATTTCACCAAAAAAATCACAAAAAATTTCAACTTTTTAGTCGTGATTTGGGGGAACCTTTTAGGTAAACAGTTTTGTAGTTCATTTAAATCAAAGTCCCAAACCTTGTACAAAATTGAAAAATGTCCAAAATAATTTCTAAAAAATTTGTATCAAATTCACTTTGTACCAAATTCAAAAAAATTATAAAAAATTCCAAAATAATTTCTAAAAAATTTTCAACCTTTTCGTCGGAGTCTTGCGAATTTAGATTTACAGTTTCGTAGTTCATTTGATTCTAGTAAAGGAAAGTGTAAGTTTCAAGGCTCTAAAACATTGCGTTGATTTTTTTGTTTTGAGAATTTTTATCCATATAAAGCTCATATTTGGAAGTTCTTTACGGGTATTGGGAAGAAAATGCTCAACGTTTATTTTGTTTGCGCATTACAAAATTTTGAAAAATCAATTCTATATTATTTTGTAACGGCTTGAAATCTACATGTTATTGAACAAAGTAGGCAGGAGAATGGTTGAAGTACCACTCCGACCCTTCCCAAGTAGCACTAAAGCGCGTTTACAAAACTGCAAACCAAAAAGTTTCCCAAGATTCCGGCTAAAATTTGGAAGATTTTTTTTTTATTTTTTTTTTGTTTTTGTATTTTTTTTATATCTTTTTGGGATCCTTTTTAAGCTTTTTAATTTCTCTTGACTTTTGTAAAACGTTTCCCGACTATAAGGTTAAGAATTTTTTTTTTCATTTTCTTTTTTAATTTTTTTTATATATTTTTTGATTTTTTAATTTCTTTTGTTAATTTTTTTATATCTTTTCTTTAAATTTTTTATATTTTCTCAAGTTTTAAATTTTTTTTTAAATTTTATTGTATTATATTTTTTTCGATTTTTCAATTTCCTTTTTTAATTTTTTTATATGTTTTTTTTTTAATTTTTTAAATTTTTTTTTTTATAATTTTTATATTTTTTCGGTTTTTCGGTTTTTTAATTTTTTATTTTTAATTTTTTCATATTTTTTCTTTTAATTTTTTTATAATTTTTTCAACTTTTAAATTTCTTTGTTTCATATATATTTTTTTAATTTTTTTAATTTCGTTTTTTAATTTTCTTATATAATACCTTTTTTTTAATTTTTTAAATTTTTTTTTTTAATATTTTTATGTTTTTTTTAATTTTTCCCGAATTTAATAGAACTTTTTCTACTAAAAGGTTGAACATTTTCTTAAATTTTTCTTTAAATTTTTATTATATGATTTACAAAATTTCGGTATGCAATGAACAAAGTTTTTATAAAAAATTAACAAAATTTATATCTTTTTGGGATTTTTTAAGCTTTTTAAATTCTCCTGAATTTTGTAAAACGTTTCCCGACTATAAGGTTGAGAATTTTTTTTAATTTCTTTTTTTAATTTTTTTATATTTTTTCGATTTTTTAATTTTTTATTTTTAGTTTTTTCATATTTTTTCTTTATTTTTTTTTAATTTTTTAAATTTCGTTTTTAATTTTTTATATGTTTATTTTAATTTTTTAAATTTCTTTTTTTAATTTTTTTATATCATTTTTTGAATTTTTTAAATTTCTTTGCTTAATGTTTTTATGTTTTTTTTAATATTTCCCGAATTTTATACAACTTTTTTCGACTAAAAGGTTGCACATTTTCTTTAATTTTTCGTTCAATTTTTATTTTTTTAACTTTTTAAATTTATTTTTTTTTTTAATTTTTATATATTTTTTCTTATTTTTTCCTGGATTTTTACAACTTTTTTCGACTAAAAGGTTGCACACTTTCTTTAATTTTTCTTTAAGTTTTTATTTTTTTATTTTTTTAATTTAACCGCCTTGCGTACAAAGTTTTGATCTTTGATTTATAAAATTTCGCTATGCAATGAACAAAGTTTTTATAAAAAATTAACGAAAAAAAAATTGGGATGAAAAATATTGCGAATATCTTAAAAGCTAAAGTAACTTATTTATGTGAGCACAAGTGTGCATATCCACAAAAATATATATGGCAGCATAGAAGCACACAAAAGATTCAATCTTGTGGAATAAACATAAAATATATGCAGTGGCAGCTGCTGCTGCTGCTCCCCAGTGCCACCTTATACTGCCTCTTCTACTGCCTCTTCTCTATCCCTACTACGCTGGCACTACTTTCACGCGCGCCCACTTCCTTCCTCGCTAGTTTCCATGCTGGATCAATTCTTTAATATCGCTACCTTTCGGTTGCCTAAGCTATTGCGTATTATATTACGCTCTCCTCCGCCTCCTCCGCGCGTTGTTGGTCATCGCTGCAGTCAGTTTACTCTGTTGGCACTTGCCAGCTGCTATTTTGCCACATTTCTTCGTTTTCATCTGACAATGGCCAAATTCTTTTGCCGCAAACAGCCACTAGTACATTACATACATACTTGCCAACGCATCCGAACCTAACGCAGCAAACAAACACACGAACAAACAGGTATACATACATACAAACTTGTATGCGCGCGTGTGTGTGTGTGTGCGATTGTGTGCTTCATGACAATAGAGTTATATGCTCGGCCAATATATTTTCCTTAATTCAATATCAGCGTGGTATTGGCATGTGATTGCACATAGCTGGTGAACCGAGCAACACACACACACACACACGCACATATATCATAGATATACAATAGGGATATGTTACAAAATCAGTTTTTGCTTAAGTGATTTTCTGGCCATTCTTTTAATTTTTTGGCGCAACCTATTAAAGTTTCATTTTCAGATTTGAAGGAGCATTTTTTTGCCACAATTCATTGTCCAGCAGCCTCTTGGATGTCGCTTTGCAACAATAATTGGAAATTTGCGAGCCTTTGTGTGCTTTTGTATACAAATAATGAAGGAGAGCATTTTACAAAAATGGTATTGTAAATCATAAAAAGGGTTGCGAAACCAATAGCACATTTTGAAGTGTGCTTGCCATATTTTTACCACAACTGGTCTACATAGAAGGATATTAAAGTGTTCACAAATGCAAACGGGTAAATTTTTGTTATTTTCCATGCATTTTTTGAGGATAAAAAAGTTGTGAAAAATAATATGTGCAAGAAAACCTGGGCACCTGTAGTAGCAAAAACTCCGCCTGTTTGGACTTAAGGACTAAAATTTACCAAAAAATGGTCTACGGCTTTACTAACTAAAATCTCTTAAAATAATAGTTAGGTGAAAAATAACCGTAAACACTTTTACGTGCAAAAGAAAAAAAAATTCAAGTATCAGCAGAAGTTTTTGTGTCCGAAACCATGTATCAACCACTGGGCGTACAATATGACTTATGAAGTTTTGATGTGGTCGGAGGCGGTACAGAAACCAAAAGAGTCTCCTATCAAGCATCAGTTCTACAATCTATGGAACACTTGCAAGACGCATCGAAAACAGACTATCTGGTTCCCAAAATAGATCTGGAAAAAGCTATAAAATACGCATACGAGACAGAAAAGATTGACAAACCAGAGGCGACTTGAGAATGGACATGGATGGCACTGGACGAATGGACTTACCTCCGACAAACCCTACTATTTTCGTTGATAGTTAGTTGGTTGGTAGAGGTGCTGTCTAAGTGATATGCCCTAGACTCAAGTATCACAAAAAATGTCATTTTGGCACACCAATAGTAGAACCACTGACATTATTTATTCAAACTCTTGATTGGACTATAAATCTGCCTACCCTATGACCAGAAAGTACTGGGAATGTTTAAATAAAACAAAAAAAAGTAAAATTTCAGGCAAATTTATTTTATCTCCTTCAAAATATGACTCGTCTGAGGCGACACACATATGCCAACGTTTAACTCAGTCCTCCATGCAGGTCTGGTAGACCGTGGAAGGGATGGCCTTCAGCTCCTTCGTCGCATTTTCTTTGATCTCCTCTATCGACTGAAATCTTCTTTCACGAATTGGTAACCTCAACTTGGGAAACAAACAGAAGTCGCACAGGGCCATACAAGATGAATACGGTGCTTGCACGATGGTGTTTACTTGGTGTTTGGCCAAATAATCCAACACAATTTGGGCTCGGTGCGATGGCGCGTTATCATGATGCAAAATCCAAGAATTGTTTGCCCACATTTCTGGCCGATTGCGACGTACAGCATCTCTCAAACGATACGATGGCGCTAAAAAGTGACAGATGTGTGCTTTACAGTTCTACCAACATAAGAAAAAAATATGGTTCGGTTCCCAGGTGCGCGGTTCGTTTAAATTAAATATTCTCGGTAATTTTTGATCACAGTGTATGTTATCTATTTTCTTTCGTACAATTTCTACCAAGTTATCTTTGAGCACTCCTCCAGCATTATATGCCGTAGAGCACCCAGACTCACCCCAGGCACACATAGATAGTGGAAGACTGCCTTCCTAGAATTTTCTTGATTGCAGCTTCTATGTACATCTATGGTTCTGCTGCCATTCCATCTTCCCTGTGTAGTCTCCTATATGCCAGTGGCCGGTTATCGTTGATGTAATTCTAAAGATGACTGTTCTTGGCTGTCATAACAGCTCATGAGTTCAAGACCATGTTTCCTTCGCTATTTTTGAGATATCGGTGTTAGTCCATTTGTCAATAAAACATATCTTTTGTAGGCGCTTCGGTGGCAGCTCACTCCTACCACTTCGGATACTCTAGAGGAAGTCCAGTGCCTTGGCACCTCATTAGCTTTCTCACTTCCTTCTATATGATGTCTTTCGTACGTGCTACGGCATTTAATTCTTCTTTGCATTGCCTGACGATTTGTTATTGGTTGCTGGTGACTTTATAGCTAAGATGGCTGCTTGACTATCTGAAAAAATGCATACTTCCGATAGTTGTTATGGATGGTTTTTAATTATTTTGCAAACTTCTCTTATACCGATTTTTATTGATAGTCCAGCAGCGACCAAGGCACTGGCCTCAGGGCGCATCACTTCAAGATGTCTTAAAGAATGCAAAAATCCACAAAACCACACTTTGTTGGGCCCCCGGCCACTCTGAATTAGTGGAAAATGAAAGAACGGATGAGTGTGCAAAGAAGGTCCCTGAGCTGGACCTTCAGTTAGTGAAAAAGGACATAAGCTTTACTCTAAATGAACTGTATACTGCGATTGATTTGAGCGTAATCGCGAATACCAAATCTGGTATCTGACTACTAACTGCAGGGTCTCCAAAGCGCGCTGGTCAAAACTGAATCTTAAAAGGACAAAATGTCGGCTTACGTTCAACAAATCAACTAGCAGCGTCCACGCAAGCGTTATAATGGGTCACTGCGCTATTCCCTAGCCAGTGGAATAATTATACCTTACAACGACTTCTGCAGTAGCTGGGGAGTTGAAGAAGAAATTTAATGTGTCGTGACGTGTGACATGTGACGTGTCAAATATCTTGGCGATTACTTCTTTGAAGACCTGAGAAAATTACAAAATGTCCCACAGGAGGGGTCAGTTAGCTTCTTAAAAAGATCTAAGTGGGTTGACCAGCTAAGTTAGGGGATGAAAATCAAATGCGGTTATCACAATGGGCCTTAGGGCTACCGAGTGTTTCTTCTTAGACAAGCAACCTGCCTAAGTTAACCTAACCAAACACAAATTTTGCGCTTTATTAAAAATTAAATTAAATTAACCAAAATTAAATGGACCTTAACGGACTGCATACTGTGAGTTTCTCTAAATTTTGATTAAAAGGTTTGAAATTTGTATGAAAATTTTTAGAATTTTTTTTTTTTGCAAAACGCTAGAATTTGGTTTTTAAAAGAATTTCATCAAAAACAATTTATGATTATTTAGAAATAAATAAATTTTCAAGACTTGTCAATAAATCCCTGCGCCATCGTTACGAAACGCACTTATACGAAATGTACGCACAAAACCACCCAAGCAATTAGGCAAGTGCCTGCATGCCTCTCAGAGGAGTTCTTGACTGCTGATGGAGATAGTTGTTATACATTTATACATAGAATATGAAAATGTGTGTTAAAATATGTAAAAATTAAAACACTTATCAACATACCCGTACACTTGAGAACTGGGTGCGCATTCACGGTCGACTTCAATATAAGATTCGCTGCAATTTTACTTTAATTCATATTTTAATTTTCTGTACTCAAGAATTTGTTTATATTAATGCCTTCTTTTTGCTTGTTAAGTTTTGATGCAGTAGCACGAGGTTTTAAATTTTTAGCTATTTAATAAAGTTTAAAAATTATGCAAAATATAATTCGTCTAAAATTTTTGCCATTGATCAAAAATATATAAATTTCTCTATTCCTATTTAATATACAAATTAAATGCGAAGGTCGCAAATAAGTTGGCTTCAAGTCTTTGCAATACCGCATCAACTTTTATAGCTCTTTCTTGGCTTCACACTTCAGTGCCATTTGAAACATTGTCAAGGTCACTTCTGTCAGCTCACGTTTGGCGTAATTACATTAATAAATTTCCGAAGCCCACGCGCGTTTGCATGTATTAGCAGGTTATGTGTATATTCATATATGTAAATATGTATACATGTGTATGTGAGAAGTCTCCATGGATGTACAATTGAATGGCAGCCAAGTTGTGCGGAAATATATTTTCTTCAATGCTAAAGCTGGAAATATAACAACAATTATTTATCGAGGAAATCACACACGATGCGGCAGCACATTTTTTCTGCAACTTTTTCCTTGAAAATTTATTACGTTTTTTTTTTCTTGCTGTTAGAACTTCCCCAGATACATGGTACAAATTATTTTATTAAATTAGTTTCATATATGAATTGTGCAGCTGCTAAATCGTTAAATGTTGCGTATACGCAGTGTAAACCTACCTACAACTTTAACTATATTGGACTTAAAAATATTGGACAAAATAAAATAAAATAAAATAAAATAGAATAAAATAAAATAAAATAAAATAAAATAAAATAAAATAAAATAAAATAAAATAAAATAAAATAAAATAAAATAAAATAAAATAAAATAAAATAAAATAGAATAAAATAAAATAAAATAAAATAAAATAAAATAAAATAAAATAAAATAAAATAAAATAAAATAAAATAAAATAAAATAAAATAAAATTAAATAAAATAAAATAAAATAAAATTAAATAAAATAAAATAAAATAAAATAAAATAAAATAAAATAAAACAAAATAAAATAAAATAAAATAAAATAAAATAAAATAAAATAAAATAAAATAAAATAAAATAAAATAAAATAAAATAAAATAAAATAAAATAAAACAAAATAAAATAAAATAAAATAAAATAAAATAGAATAAAATAATATGTTAACACTCTCTTTTATGTTTCTGCTGAATATGTTAACACTCTCTTTTATGTTTCTGCTCTTACTACTGTACGATTACTGGGGAAGCACCCAAAGGTACAGACATTTAAAAATAAAACAACGCAAAAAACGCCAGTAGTCCCCAGGTGGCAAAGAAGACTCGAAACACGAATTGCCGGTCTAAGAGAATCTATAGGGAGGCTTACTTCATTTAAAAATGGGGCTAAATCTAAAAGGTTGTTAAGGCATGTATCTAGTATCATCGCGCCGCTTAAGCCTCAGACTGTGGGTCTTGACCAATTATCAGAGATAATTGATAGGAAAGTACAGCAACTCGCCGCTTACTCAAAGCGATTAAGAAGATACCTCAAAAGTAATCAGAGGCGGAAGGAAAACCAGCTTTTCCACAAAAATCAAAAAAGCTTTTATAGAAATCTGCAACAAAACAGCAATGCAGAATCTCAGACATTATATCCACAACAACAAGAGTTAGAGCAGTTTTGGGAGAAAATATGGGCACAAGCAAAACTCTTCAATGCTGATGCGAATTGGTTAGCCAAAGAAAAAGAAAAAGCGGATAACGTTGCACCAATGCACTTCTACGACATAAAAGCAGAAGAAATAAAGAATAATATATGTACTTCAGCTAACTGGAAATCCCCTGGCCTAGACCAGCTACACAACATATGGCTTAAAAAGCTCTCAGTAATGCACGAAGCACTCGCAAGATGCTACAACGAGCTAGTGAAAAATATAGCTGCTATCCCAGAATTTCTCACTGCCGGAGTAACTTATCTTCTTCCAAAGGACGCACCATCTGCTGATCCAGCAAAATACCGCCCAATTACTTGCTTGAGCACGACATACAAACTCTTGACGAAAATTATCGCTAACCGAATATATGAACACTGTGAAAGTAACAGCATTTTATGTGAAGAACAGAAAGGTTGCAGGAAGCGCACAATGGGCTGTAAAGATCAGCTTATTATAGACACTGTTATCACAGGAGTAGCTCTGAGAAGAAGGCGGAATTTAAGCGTCGCATTTATTGACTACAAAAAAGCTTTTGATTCAATGCCGCATGATTACCTATTAGAGATATTAAGAATATACAAAATCGATGCTGCCACTGTGGCCCTCTTGGGCCGCTTAATGAGCAAGTGGAATACAAAACTGGTTCTAAATGGAACTGTTTCGAAACAGATTTCAATCAAACGTGGTATATTCCAAGGGGATGCCTTAAGCCCGTTATGGTTCTGCATTGGTCTCAATCCACTTAGCAGGCTTCTCACACTTAAACAAAATGGCTTTATACTCAAAACTGAAGTAAGAGAGCACACGTTCAACCATCTTCTGTTTGTTGACGACTTGAAACTGTACGCAAACAAAAAGCATAAGCTATATGAGCTGATAGATGCCACTAAAGCTTTTAGCGATGACGTGGGAATGGAATTTGGACCAGATAAGTGCAAAATAATACATTTGATTAGAGGTCAGCTTGATGAATCCGAAGAAAACTACGCAGTAGACCAAAATACGATTATAGACAACTTGCATAGCAGCGAATCTTATAAATATTTAGGATTTCTGCAACTTAAAGGAATCAACCACACGCTAGTAAAGCAAAACCTCATTAAAAAATTTGAGGCACGACTGAAAGCTATATTAAAAACTAGTCTGAACAGTGGAAATAAATGCAAGGCAATCAATACCTGGGCCATACCTCTTTTGACATACTCGTTTGGAGTAATAAAATGGTCTCAGACAGACATCCTTCGGATTGAAACGCTGATACGCACCACTTTCACAAAGTTCCAAAGCCATTACCCTCAAAGCGCTGTGGAAAGAATATCGCTTCCTCGAAACGTTGGTGGGAGAGGAATCATTAATATAGCGCGCCTACACTTTTCGCAAACTTTGAAGTTACGTACATATTTTCTAAGCAGCGAGTCCCATCTATTTAAAGCTATCGCTATGGCAGATAATGGCTTTACCCCGCTAAGTCTGATGGAGCAGAATATCCCAGTACCTGAGGGGGTTAAATCCCCAGCAGAAATGATCGCAGCATGGAAGGCAAAAACAATACACGGTGCCCATCCGCATGATCTCGAAATGGAATGGATAGACGCACAGTCATCCAATTTATGGTTGAAAAGAGGAAAACTATTTTCTGAAACAGAAGGTTTCGCAATCGCTATCCAAGATCGAGTTATTCCAACAAGGAATTTCCGAAGGTCGATACATGGCGAGGCAATAGAAGATAGATGCCGAAGGTGCGGCATTTACGGTGAAACAATCGACCATATAATTGCTGGATGTAGCGTACTTGCCCCCCGTGAATATGTCATGAGACATAACAATATAGCAAAGATCCTCCACCAACAACTCGCGATCAAACACGGTCTCTTACAAGCAGAAGTCTTGTATTTTAAATATGAACCAAAGGCAATAATCGAAAATGCAAATTTTAAACTGTACTGGGACAGATTTATATCCACAGATCAAACAGCAGCTGCCAACAAACCTGACATTATCTTGTTCGACAAGACAAATAAAACGATCGAAGTAATCGATATAGCGGTGCCCCTTAATCGCAACATCCAAAGCACATACTCCACCAAAGTATCGAAGTATGCAGCTCTGGCCATAGAACTTAAACGGATGTACAAAGCGAGGGAAGTGAATATAATACCAATAATTATATCTTCCACTGGATTAGTGCCTAAGCATTTAATAAAAAACTTGAAGAAGTATGACTGCCAACACCTCTTAGAAGACATGCAGAAGTCGACCATACTGGACACATGTGCAATAGTTCGTAGATTTTTAAATATTTAAGCAATAGCAATCGCATGGGCGTAGAACTTGGACTACGCTCCACCAGAGCACAATCCCTTGAAAATTTTATCCGGGATGTGTAATCTCCGGCAATAGCCGAGATGGATTAAGCTCAAATAGAATAAAATAAAATAAAATAAAATAAAATAAAATAAAATAAAATAAAATAAAATAAAATAAAATAAAATAAAATAAAATAAAATAAAATAAAATAAAATAAAATAAAATAAAATAAAATAAAATAAAATAAAATAAAATAAAATAAAATAAAATTAAATTAAATTAAATAAAATTAAATTAAATTAAATAAAATAAAATAAAATAAAATTAAATTAAATTAAATTAAATAAAATTAAATAAAATAAAATAAAATAAAATAAAATAAAATAAAATAAAATAAAATAAAATTAAATTAAATAAAATTAAATAAAATAAAATAAAATAAAATAAAATAAAATAAAATTAAATTTAATTAAATAAAATTAAATAAAATTAAATAAAATAAAATAAAATAAAATAAAATTAAATTAAATTAAATTAAATAAAATTAAATAAAATAAAATAAAATAAAATAAAATACGTACATATTTTCTAAGCAGCGAGTCCCATCTGTTTAAAGCTATCGCTATGGCAGATAATGGCTTTACCCCGCTAAGTCTGATGGAGCAGAATATCCCAGTACCTGAGGGGGTTAAATCCCCAGCAGAAATGATCGCAGCATGGAAGGCAAAAACAATACACGGTGCCCATCCGCATGATCTCGAAATGGAATGGATAGACGCACAGTCATCCAATTTATGGTTGAAAAGAGGAAAACTATTTTCTGAAACAGAAGGTTTCGCAATCGCTATCCAAGATCGAGTTATTCCAACAAGGAATTTCCGAAGGTCGATACATGGCGAGGCAATAGAAGATAGATGCCGAAGGTGCGGCATTTACGGTGAAACAATCGACCATATAATTGCTGGATGTAGCGTACTTGCCCCCCGTGAATATGTCATGAGACATAACAATATAGCAAAGATCCTCCACCAACAACTCGCGATCAAACACGGTCTCTTACAAGCAGAAGTCTTGTATTTTAAATATGAACCAAAGGCAATAATCGAAAATGCAAATTTTAAACTGTACTGGGACAGATTTATATCCACAGATCAAACAGCAGCTGCCAACAAACCTGACATTATCTTGTTCGACAAGACAAATAAAACGATCGAAGTAATCGATATAGCGGTGCCCCTTAATCGCAACATCCAAAGCACATACTCCACCAAAGTATCGAAGTATGCAGCTCTGGCCATAGAACTTAAACGGATGTACAAAGCGAGGGAAGTGAATATAATACCAATAATTATATCTTCCACTGGATTAGTGCCTAAGCATTTAATAAAAAACTTGAAGAAGTATGACTGCCAACACCTCTTAGAAGACATGCAGAAGTCGACCATACTGGACACATGTGCAATAGTTCGTAGATTTTTAAATATTTAAGCAATAGCAATCGCATGGGCGTAGAACTTGGACTACGCTCCACCAGAGCACAATCCCTTGAAAATTTTATCCGGGATGTGTAATCTCCGGCAATAGCCGAGATGGATTAAGCTCAAATAGAATAAAATAAAATAAAATAAAATAAAATAAAATAAAATAAAATAAAATAAAATAAAATAAAATAAAATAAAATAAAATAAAATAAAATAAAATAAAATAAAATAAAATAAAATAAAATAAAATAAAATAAAATAAAATAAAATAAAATAAAATTAAATTAAATTAAATAAAATTAAATTAAATTAAATAAAATAAAATAAAATAAAATAAAATTAAATTAAATTAAATTAAATAAAATTAAATAAAATAAAATAAAATAAAATAAAATAAAATAAAATAAAATAAAATAAAATAAAATTAAATTAAATTAAATAAAATTAAATAAAATAAAATAAAATAAAATAAAATAAAATAAAATTAAATTTAATTAAATAAAATTAAATAAAATTAAATAAAATAAAATAAAATAAAATAAAATTAAATTAAATTAAATTAAATAAAATTAAATAAAATAAAATAAAATAAAATAAAATACGTACATATTTTCTAAGCAGCGAGTCCCATCTGTTTAAAGCTATCGCTATGGCAGATAATGGCTTTACCCCGCTAAGTCTGATGGAGCAGAATATCCCAGTACCTGAGGGGGTTAAATCCCCAGCAGAAATGATCGCAGCATGGAAGGCAAAAACAATACACGGTGCCCATCCGCATGATCTCGAAATGGAATGGATAGACGCACAGTCATCCAATTTATGGTTGAAAAGAGGAAAACTATTTTCTGAAACAGAAGGTTTCGCAATCGCTATCCAAGACCGAGTTATTCCAACAAGGAATTTCCGAAGGTCGATACATGGCGAGGCAATAGAAGATAGATGCCGAAGGTGCGGCATTTACGGTGAAACAATCGACCATATAATTGCTGGATGTAGCGTACTTGCCCCCCGTGAATATGTCATGAGACATAACAATATAGCAAAGATCCTCCACCAACAACTCGCGATCAAACACGGTCTCTTACAAGCAGAAGTCTTGTATTTTAAATATGAACCAAAGGCAATAATCGAAAATGCAAATTTTAAACTGTACTGGGACAGATTTATATCCACAGATCAAACAGCAGCTGCCAACAAACCTGACATTATCTTGTTCGACAAGACAAATAAAACGATCGAAGTAATCGATATAGCGGTGCCCCTTAATCGCAACATCCAAAGCACATACTCCACCAAAGTATCGAAGTATGCAGCTCTGGCCATAGAACTTAAACGGATGTACAAAGCGAGGGAAGTGAATATAATACCAATAATTATATCTTCCACTGGATTAGTGCCTAAGCATTTAATAAAAAACTTGAAGAAGTATGACTGCCAACACCTCTTAGAAGACATGCAGAAGTCGACCATACTGGACACATGTGCAATAGTTCGTAGATTTTTAAATATTTAAGCAATAGCAATCGCATGGGCGTAGAACTTGGACTACGCTCCACCAGAGCACAATCCCTTGAAAATTTTATCCGGGATGTGTAATCTCCGGCAATAGCCGAGATGGATTAAGCTCAAATAAAATAAAATAAAATAAAACAAAATAAAATAAAATAAAATTAAATAAAATAAAATAAAATAAAATAAAATAAAATAAAATAAAATAAAATAAAATAAAATAAAATAAAATAAAATAAAATAAAATAAAATAAAATAAAATAAAATAAAATAAAATTAAATTAAATTAAATAAAATTAAATAAAATAAAATAAAATAAAATAAAATAAAATTAAATTAAATTAAATTAAATTAAATAAAATTAAATAAAATAAAATAAAATAAAATAAAATAAAATAAAATAAAATAAAATAAAATAAAATTAAATTAAATTAAATAAAATTAAATAAAATTAAATAAAATAAAATAAAATTAAATTAAATTAAATTAAATTAAATAAAATTAAATAAAATAAAATAAAATAAAATACGTACATATTTTCTAAGCAGCGAGTCCCATCTGTTTAAAGCTATCGCTATGGCAGATAATGGCTTTACCCCGCTAAGTCTGATGGAGCAGGATTTCCCAGTACCTGAGGGGGTTAAATCCCCAGCAGAAATAATCGCAGCATGGAAGGCAAAAACAATACACGGAGCCCATCCCCATGATCTCGAAATGGAATGGATAGACGCACAATCATCCAATTTATGGTTGAAAAAAGGAAAGCTATTTTCTGAAACAGAAGGTTTCGCAATCGCTATCCAAGACCGAGTTATCCCAACAAGGAATTTCCGAAGGTCGATACATGGCGAGGCAATAGAAGATAGATGCCGAAGGTGCGGCATTTACGGTGAAACAATCGACCATATAATTGCTGGATGTAGCGTACTTGCCCCCCGTGAATATGTCATGAGACATAACAATATAGCAAAGATCCTCCACCAACAACTTGCGATAAAACACGGTCTCTTACAAGCAGAAGTCTTGTATTATGAGCAGAAGTCTGTATATGAACCAAAGGCAATATTAGAAAATGCAAACTTTAAACTGTACTGGGACAGATTAATTTCCACAGATCAAACCGCAGCTGCCAACAAACCTGACATCATCTTGTTCGACAAGATAAATAAAACAATCGAAGTAATCGATATAGCGGTGCCCCTTAATCGCAACATCCAAAGCACATACTCCACCAAAGTATCGAAGTATGCAGCTTTGGCCATAGAACTGAAACAGATGTACAAAGCGAGGGAAGTGAATATAATTCCAATAATTATATCGTCCACTGGATTAGTGCCTAAGCATTTAATAAAAAACTTGAAGAAGTATGACTGCCAACACCTCTTAGAAGACATGCAGAAGTCGACCATATTGGACACATGTGCAATAGTTCGTAGATTTTTAAATATTTAAGCAATAGCAATCGCATGGGCGTAGAACTTGGACTACGCTCCACCAGAGCACAATCCCTTGAAAATTTTATCCGGGATGTGTAATCTCCGGCAATAGCCGAGATGGATTAAGCTCAAAAAAAATAAAATAAAGTAAAATAAAGTAAGTCACATCCTGAATGAGACGGGACATGGGTTTCTATTAAAACACGGACAGTCTGGAAGATTCCGACTGAGCCATCTTTTTTACGTATATGATTTGAAACTCTACACCATCAATTCCAAACATCTAGATAAGCTTTTGAGATGTGTCGAAACCTTCTCCAATGACATTGGACTTGATAAATGCCGAAAGATCACAATAGTTAAAGGTAAAGTGGTTTCTCGACATGTAATTGCGCAAAGTAGTGGACTCGACATAACAGAAATGTAGCCAGGGGAGGTATACAAGTATCTTGGAGTTATGCAAAGCAGCAGCATAAATACGATGCAAATGAGGAAAAATCTGATAGCAGAATTTAAAAGGCGCCTTCACGCTGTCTGTAAAACCCAACTTAATGGGAAAAACCAAATCCACGCTATTAATTCATTTGTCGTCCCGGTGGTATCGTATAGCTTCGGAATTGTAAAATGGTCATCTACTGAAATAGAAAATCTACAACGAATAATACGTACAATTATGACTAAATACAAGTCACGTCATCCAAAAAGCTCTGTCGTTCAAATGATGCTACATAGAAAAGCGGGAGGCAGAGGACAAATTGATGTTGGAGCACTGCATGACAAACTTATCCTGAACATAAGAGCATATTTCCAACACAAGTGCTTCCAATCCGATCTGTACAAGGCTGCAAGTGCTGCGGATGATAATTATACCCCACTTCGGATGAATCAACCCTAGGAAATCAGGAACGCAACCACAATAGATGAAAAAATCCAAAGATGGTGTGAAATGGCTGTCCACGGCGTATATCGAAAAGACTTGCTGAGCCCACATGTCGACCAAAAATTGTCGCACTTATGGCTTACCAACAGGTCGATATTTGCCGAAACGGAGGGTACCATTTTCGCCATACAAGATAGTGTGATTCCAACGAGAAATTACATTAAATACGTAATGCGAGATCCAAATGCCGCTGCAGACAGATGTCGAAGATGTAATAGTCGAAGTGAGACATTAGACCACGTGCTAGAGGGATGCACCACACTGGCAAACTCTATGTACCTGAAACGACATAATGGCATCGCGAAAATAATCCATCTAAAACTGACGCAGATGTACAACTTCAATCCAAGCAAAATACCGTACTTCAGATACACCCCAGAACCTGTTCAAGAAGACTCCAACTACCTTCAATATTATGACCGAACATTTTTAACAAATGCCACAAGAGACCACAATAGGCCAGATATTTTCCTTATTGATAAATCTCAAGCGACTGGTTATATAGTTGATACTGCTGTTCTTCTAAACAAAAACATGCAAAAAACATATGCAGAAAAAATATCCAAATATTCCGACTTAGGCATTGATGTCAAACGCCAGTGGAAGTTAAGGAAGGTGCACATACTACCAATTATCATCTCAGCCCACGGACTAGTGCATAAAAACTTAGCAGACAACGTCAAAACTCTTCAACTCCCAGAATATCTAATTTTCGACATGCGGAAAGCAGCTTTACTCAATTCTTGTCATATAGTCCGAAACTTTTTACAGTAAACGTTTTTCTTGTTAGTAAATTTGTTAACTATTTTGTATAATATTTATATATATATTTAATTGTAATATTTTGTACCTGTTATAAATTATTGGCTTGCAGCTAAGCTGTCGCCAATTAATGTAAAACACTCCTTTTTTGGGATGCAATAAAAACAAAAAAAAATAAAATAAAATAAACTAAAATAAAATAATTTAAAATAAAGTAAAATAAAATAAAAAGGACATATATACAGTGTTTTTGCGTTAAATTTGAGAGAATTACTTTGAAGTGAACTGTTAAAAAAATAATTAAAAAATTTAAAAAAATTGTTATTGGTGAAAAGGTTCAGTTCACTATTTTAGTAAGGAGGGTAGTTTCTTTAATTAATTTAATTTAGCAGATTAATGATAAAAAATTACTTTTCTCTTTAAATCAATACTTTTTTCATGTCATATAGTTATAGCGCGTTTTTGTAGCATTCGATATCTGATGTGCGCTTATTTGCATGTAGGAACATGAAAAAAAAATCTCAAATGTAAATGAGATATGAACACGAGAAATCGCATCGATAGTGCAAGTCCCATGAATCATATGTTACCACAACTATTTACTTTGCAAATTTAAATATACACAGTTTAGACAGAAATATTTATAGTTTTTTCCTTCTTTGTTATTTGTGCTGTTGTAACTCGGTGGATGCTCAGCTGTTTTGATATTTCAGAGTTATATCAAAAAGTTTGGTCTTTTTCCGAGGTTATTTCTTCTATACACGTCTTAAAAAACTAATTCACATAAATATTTCGATGAAGAAATATGAAGATTTTTTAATGAAAATGTAAGGAGTTTCAACATTACACCAGACAGTGAAGAACTGTATGAGGCAACCTATAGGAGCTACCAAATTTGACCAAAGCCCTACGAAATAATTTCCTGACAGAAGTTGCAAGAAGAGGCGGAAAGCAAATACGAAAATGTTGTGTAGTTTGCTACACTGCAAAAAAATCACAAGTCGATATTGGTTTTGCTCATATCTTTATGATCCGTAAGCTGGTAGGGCAAAGTACAAAATCTGTTTGAAATATGATTTAATGCACAAGGAATTTATGAAATCGATGATTTTGTTTAACTGTAAAAATTATTTTTAAAAAATACTGTAGTGATGACTACACTAAGAATATTAATATACTTTAAAAATATTTAGAATATCGTTTTTCTGCTTGGGAATATACTTAGTGTCATTCCTCCTTTCTAAAATGATTAAAAAACAGAACTCTGCTAAAACTCACAGGGTTTTCGATAGACTTCTATTGCTTGTCACTCATAATTCTAATAATTCCATAAGTATTTAGAAGCTCTATTTCTATCATGGCATCACTTGTCTCCATACTTCGGTTAGGGAATCCCAAATCTGCACCGAACAAACTCCACTGCTTTTCAGGCGTTACATAAAACAATCAATTTCTGAACTTCTTTAACGCGATGGGGTCCCTTGTATCTATTTGTTACAAAAATTTGGTTCACTTTTTGTAAAAAATGTGAAAGAAAGTGGCTATTTTTTTTGTATTTTGTATTGATTTTTCAAGATATTTTGATTTGTGTTCTACAAATATACAAACTTATCTTATTTTTCTGTTTTTGTTTTTTTTTTTTGCTTAAATTTGAACTTCTTGATTTTGCTTCAAATTGATATTTTTCCCCAAGGTCTGATGCGTGTTAAGAGATTAAAAGGGGGGATCACCAGAAGCATCTATTATCGAGCCAAGCAAATGATTGTCGGAAGGAGCAACTAGAGAATAGGGTTGAGGGTAGGTCTCTCATTTCCGTTTTGTAGGTATGTTTGCACTTCTTTAACGACAAGCGGTTGAGTGTTATCATGCTTGAGGCTAATTTTGTTCTTCCTCTCTTGATTTTGACTCAACTCCTAACTTAAAAACACTTCAGAATAGGTTATTTAGCCACTACCAATGAGTTTGCTTTTTTTTCATTTTTTCATTTTACATGGGTCTTCATCTAGTACTACCCGAATTCTGGGTCTCAGGAAATGTGTTGTCTTCAACCATATTGTCGATATTCGCCATCAAAATTAGTACTCTTGCAGCATTAGTGGTACCATCCTCCCATTCTCTAATATACTTATAGTCTCAGCATAACCGCTTAAGACTACTCCGCAAGCCTTAGTCGTTGGTTATATCGCATAAAAAATGAAAGTCTAGGCTTCTACCAAATAAAGAGGAATTCGTATACAAATTTAAGTATTTTCGTGAGAATGGGCTTATGAAGAAATTTACTATTGCTGATGGGTTGGTGCACGCCCTCGCTAAACCTAAGCACAACATTCCTTCACTCACATTCCATCAAGGAAGGAGTGAACGGGGTGCAGCAATTGGAGACAGCGCTTGGTGAACCTGGCTCAAAGTTGTACGGAAGAGTTGATGGATGAGTATGCGGCGAAGGTTAACGAATCACTGTAATGCGTTACAAGAAGAGGTTGCCGCTATCAAAGAAACTGCTGATTGTCTAATCACCTGCGCATTAACTGCCAAGAAAGTAAATATTTTCTCCTATAGCCAAGCCGCAATTAGGGCGCTGGGCTCAATGACGGTGCATTTGAAACTGGTCAGTGAATACCTGGCTTCACTTTCGTTCCCAACCATATTTTTTGGCATAAGGCTCACCCGGGTTCCAGGTTACAGGACATTGCGGGAAACTGCGAGGCAGATGAGCTGCCCAGAGAAGGGACCTGTAATGTAGTTTCGCTGCAAAAGGAGAATAATAGAATTTCCTTGACCAACTGCCTTCTACACTTGAAGCGATGGGATTCGCGTCAACTCAGCGAAAACTGAACAAGTACACAATTTTGTATGGTCAGAAAATCCTTCTGGTCACATGTGGATGGGAGGCGTTGAGGATGAAAAAATTTCAGATCCCAAATTTCATACGAATACTATCCGCGAGGTATGCGTGCCGTGAGACTTGGAATTACCTCGAGGATGAGGTAGAATCATCTCAGCACCTTCTCTTTAGCTACCCTGCTCTCGCGGGTCTAAGACCTAAGCATCTTGATTATCACTTCTGTTCTACGCCTTCTGATACAGCAGGCCTTGATATCAAAAATCTGATGAACTTCATCAGCAGCACACGACTGAAACAACCATAACTCAGTCATCATTCGTAATCCATAAATATTCAGCCACCGTCATTCCCCGTACCCTTTCCCCCCTTTTCTTTCGTCCTATCGGTTTTCTTCATCTTATTACTCTAGCAATCGTATTACTACTGTTAGCGTATAAAGAAAGACGGTGGAGGAAAGTGATATATCTAATATCGAAAGAAAAATTTACTTAATTAATTAAAAAAAAAATTAAAAAAAAATTAGTAAATAAATAAACTAAGATATACAGCTTTTATATGTAGGCTGTATCAAGAAATCCGATAGTTAAACCGATTGAAAAGTCCCTAGAATATCTGACTTTGTTTTGCACTCTCTTAAATTCCAGCCTACCAATTCCTGCTTCGATTAGTTAGTTTATTATCAATACCAGGTTTTTAGAACTCTCCTGTCAGTTTGGTTCATTTTCGTTATTTTTCTTACTCAGCGCATAAATTGAAATAATCAATCCAAAAATTCCCGTGACTGTGGTTTTTCGAGTTGGACTGTAGGGTTAAGTCCATGGTGCTCATGTTCCGATAAATAGAATTCTCTCTATATTTAACTTTTTGTAACTTTTTTGGATTGAGATTTGATTTTGATTCGATTAAATCTTGGATTGATGATTTGAGATCTAATACTAAATCTGTACTAAAAATACAAGTAATCCTTCGTTGGACAAGTTTTTTTACAAACCTTCGGTAGGGCACTTGGGTCTGCCTTTTTTTCATCCTGTTTGAGGGCCCCTTTTAAACAGATTATATCCATATCGGACGGCCGCCATAGCCGAAAGGATTGGTGCGTAACTACCATTCGGGAGGCTCGAATCTCCGAGCTTGAAACAGCAAATGATGGGAAATGTTTTTCTAATAGTGGTCGTCACTGGCAGGCAATGGGGAACGTCCGACAATATATCTGTCATGAAAAAGCTCCTCATAAAAAATATTATAAAATATGTTCGCCAACTCCGAAGACTTAAAACTGTAGGTATCTCCATTTGTGGAACAACATCAAGACGCACGTCACAAATAGGAGAAGGAGCTCAGCCGAACTCCCAACAGAAGTGTACTCGCAAATCATTTACTACTGTGGGCAAAAAGTAAGGTGAATTTATTTGTCAAAGTTCGCGGGATTAAAATTTCGCTCTAGTTATTTTTTTCATGAGTTGGCAATAACATCTGGGCCAACTTTCATGTGAATGTCATTATCAGTAATATATTTACGCTTGTGTTTACCAAACGACCAAGAGTGCATTTTTCGATTTTTACAATGTCTGATTTGATTGAGCAGAGAAGTGCCATCAAATTTTGTTTGCGGAATGAAATTTCGGCTGCGGAAACGTTTAGCATGTTGCAAAAGGCATTTGGTGATTCGACCATGTCGCAGCAATATTGTTTATAAGTGGTACAAAGACTTCAAAGAGAGTCGAGAACGTGTTGGTGCCTTGGAGCGCTCCGGACGACCATCGACGTCAACAGATGGCCAACACGTCAATAAAGTGAAGGAGCTAGTGCTCAAAAATCGTCGGTTCTGATATGATCGGAATATCAGAAGGATCTGTGAAAGCCATTTTGAAAGACCATTTGGGCCTACGAAAAGTCAAATCTCGTTTGGTACCGAAAACTTTCAATTTTTTGGAAAAAAGTCGTCGCGTTGATGTGTGTGAAACACTGCTTTCAGACTATCAGGACAAGCTCAAATGCATCATTACGGGAGATGAGACTTGGATTTATGCTTACGACCCTGAAACAACCGACCAATCAAGCGAATATCGTGCTAAAGGCGAGGTCAGACGTCAAAGTCGTTCAAAATAAAGGTCATGATGACAGTTTTTTTTGATTTTCGTGGTGTGGTGTACTATGAATTCCTTCCACCTGGCCAAACTGTTAATAAGGAATATTATTTGAGCGTTATGCGTCGTTTACGTGAAGCAATTCGTCTAAACAGACCAGAATTATGGGCCAACAAATCTTGGTTTTTGCATCACGATAATGCATCGTCTCACACTGCACTCGTTCTTCGTGACCATTTCGCCAAAAATTCCACGCATATCGTTCCGCAACCACTGTACGAGTATTCGCCTGATTTGGCTCCGTGTGACTTCTGGCTATTCCCAAAACTCAAGAGACCACTTCGGGGAACGCGTTTCGAGTCGATTGAGGAGATAAAAGCTGAATCGAAGAAGGTGCTGATGGCTATACCGAAAATGGACTATTTGGCATGTTTCGGGGATTGGAAAAATCGTTGGCATAAGTGTACTTTATTGAGAGGGGATTATTTTGAAGGGGATGAAATTGATTTTCAAGAATAAATAAAGATTTTTCATTTTACAACCAAATTCACCTTACTTTTTGCCCACATTAGTATTTTAGTTTATCTATAAATCGATGGAAAATGAAGTTCTAGGGATCCAATTGGAAGCTCAAATCGTTAGATATAATAGAAAAATTTTAAGATCAATTCAAAAGTACAATAAACATTAAAAAGTCGGACTGACTAAACCCGGGTACCTAACGGAGGGTTAAACGATCTTTTTTTGTTATTTAAGACATTTATTTTACTTAAATCTCAAGTGCAAGTTCCATAAATTAGACATAAATAAATATGACACATAATATTCTTAAAAAAAACTCTTAAAAATCTTAAAAAAAAAACTTAATTTCAAGAGTTAAAAAAAATATTTTTATAAAAATCTAAAATAAAAAGAAAAACTTGTTTAAAAGTAAAAAGAAAAATTGCATTAAAAAAAGTACAATATTAATAAGACCCAAAATTTAAAAGAAACCCAAATTCATGCACAAAATTTTCCAAGTGTTCGACATTTTTTCTACTTAGCATTTTTCATCAGTTATCTTTGCGCGCCTTTTCTTTTCTTTTCTTCGCCCTTCAAAGCATTCGCTGCATTTGTTTTCCGTTTGTGCCGCAACGCCAAATCAGCGCCATAATTCACGCCATAAACAAGGCCAACACCACAAACATGGCACATCATTCACTGCCTGGCTGGCGCTACTGATTGTCACTGCGTCTACACATGCGAGTGCATCTGCACACATACGACCACCAGAGTATCCGCACACATAACATAACAGTATATGCGTCTGTGTATGTGCGCAGCACTTTAGATGACTGGAGTGCAAATGCATCATCGGAGCTAACATTGAGAGGCACGCATATGCCTTTTTGATAGATGGGTGCTCGCTGCCATGACACTAGCAAAAGCCTAGCCACTAAAGGTACTAGTCAGATTGTGGAGCTACAAAAACAATTGCTGAACGCACTTGCAGAAGTAACAGTAAAGGAAAGAAATGAAAAAATATAGAAAATCCTCTGGTGTGCGCACGAGTGCAGTTTCCTTTTAAGGGAATTGATAAATGCGTATGTAGAAGAGCAGATATTTTTAAGAGCCACTCGTTTCGACAATAAGTCATTTTGCTTGCTGCACATCTAGAAATCTATCGCTCACTGACTCGGTTGCTACAATGTTATTTCACTTTTTGTAGGGAAAAGCTAAACGTTCAGAAAGGGTAGTAAATTAGAAAAAAAATTAAAAATTGTAAGAAAATTATTCGAATAAGTGCAAGCGAAAGTTTTTATATGTTTTTAAATATTTTATAAAGTAAAAGCTTTGACTACTTTTTGCTGATTGTCTTTAGTGAACTACATCTCATGGCCTCTACTCAACATTTGACCAGATGATAAGAAACTTTTTTGACAGTTTTGTGTTTAGTGAAGGCAGTTTGGAGTTGTCATACAAAAATTCGATGGTTGCCTTTTATAGCTTGTGCCCAATAAAGAAATATAGTAAAATTATAATAAAAATGGATATATTCTTTTTCTTTATTGGCGCGGTACCCACTTATGTCTATATTGCGTTTACAAATATTCTCCTTTGAGCGCTTTGAATGACGCGCTTTTACCACTGACAAGTGGATACCTCCAAAAAGAGCTGTGTAAAGACTCCCGCAGCTTCTTCAGGCATTGAAAAACGTTGATCTCGCATTTTGTTGTGCTACCAGGCCACTTCTCTGGTTATGTGCGATGGGCAAAATCGTAATAAAACGTAATAGAGGTGGGGTAAAAGTGGTTGCGTACGCTGATGATGTGGCGTTAATGGCATCCGGACTGTGTCCTAATACGATTAGTGGGATCCTCCAAAAGGCGCTAGGCGAGCTTAACTCTTGGGCTGCAGGCTGTGCCCTAAGTTTAAACGCGCGTAAAACAGAATTCATGCTATTTACGACCAGATATAAGGTACCAATCTTTACCCTACCAAACATTAACGGACGAACCCTCTCAGTTTCAACCAGTGCAAAGTGCTTAGGTGTAATTTTGGACTCCAAACTTAGCTGAAAATTAAACGTCGATGAACGGGTAAGGAAAGCAGAAATTGATTTATATGCCTGTAAACGTATGCTTGGAAGAAGATGGGGTCTTCAACCCAAGTATACATTGTTGTTGTATAAGGCGGTTATACGACCAACTTTAACGTATGGTTCGGTGGTTTGGTGGAAAGCTCTGGAGAGAGAAAACAACATCAAACTACTCGGCACAATGCAAAGATCAGCCTGTGCAATAACGGTCGGGGCAGTCAGATCATGCCCTAGGGAGGCTCTTAATGCACTGACACACGTTATTACAATAGACCTACATATTAAGAACACGGCAACCATGAGTGACTTTAGGCAAAATGAGGCGAGACGCTATAAAGAAAAAAATTATGGTCATGCCAGTCTATCATTGCGAAAAATTCCGTTAACCTCGATGAAGACCCGACGGTAACACCCAATAGGAATTTTGCCACTCTCTTCCCATCTAAGGAGGAATGGAATGAGGGATTCTCACTAAACAGTTTCGACACTACAGTCTACACAGATGGCAGTAAAATGTATTGTGGTGTTGGAGCTGGTATATATTCTCATAGACCTAAAATTGAAAAATCTATGCGTCTCCGTAATAACAGCAGTGTCTTCCAGGCGGAAGTACTGGCACTTGGGGAAGCCTGTAGGCTACTAATCGCAGATTTCTCTTTAAAGAGCAATATCGCTATCCTTTCGGATAGCCAAGCTGCACTCCAGGCACTGGATTCAGCTACAACAACCTCTTAAGTGGTGGAACAAAGTAGGAATAGCCTCACGACCTTGAGCGAAAACCATAGAGTTACCTCAATCGAAAAAGCAGATGAACTGACAAGAAGGGGAACTGCCATGAATAGCGCTCTTGCAGAATCGGTATTTACACCATTAGGTACAACCAAGAATACAATTTCCATAAAATACCTCCGAATTGCGGATTGTAGACGGAGAGACCAGACGAAATGCAAAAATTAGCAGAACTTTTTGGCCCACCTACAACCTCAAACAATCGTCAACACTGATAGACATGAAACGACGGGAAGCTAGGAGACTAACGGAAGTCATTACTGGCTTTTGGACTGTGGGAGAACAAGCAACCAAAATGGGAATCCCTAACAACACATACTGTGGCAGTTGTAAACAACCGGAGTAAAAAATCTTCGACTTCCTCTGTGAATGTCCTGGCCTATGGAAAGACAGAATGTTAACCCTGGGAGAATGACACGTTCGAACAACTGTCTGGCTTAGATGTTAACAACCTGATAAGGTACCTGAACCGCACAGACTGGATATAGTCTTGCTGTAAATAACTGGTAAACAATTTGGTAACGAGATGAGGCAACAAAATGGTGCGGAAGCGCTAGTTCGATTCTGAACGAATCACCACTCTAACCAACCAATCAACCAAGGCGAATAACCCATCCAATCGATCTTTTTAGTGATCAAAAGCTCGCTTCGGCAAGCCCATAAGTGTTTGCTTGAATTTGCTTAGTGAAAGATGATTCGTCTTCGGCGGTTGGTTTTTCTTTATACTCCGAAAACTTATGGCAAGCAAATGGACCCTTGTGGTACGTGCACCAATATAAATATTTTTGAATAAAATAAAATTTAAATAAATAATTATTTATAATGTAATATAATAACAGTACCGTAATACAAAAACAAATATATTCTAAATAGATTTAGGACCGTTCTTTCGTTATTTAAGGGGCATCCGGAAAAAATTAAATTTTTTAATACCCAATGAGTGCATCTCATAGACTAAGGAAAATACTAGATTTTTGCAATAAGCGCTTCTCACTTTTTTGAATTTTTGTATAATAATTTTTGGAATTTTTCGAAAATTTGTTTTTGGCACTTTGCAGGACTCCTTGCCTCCTTCTACTGATATGTGAAATAAGATCAGGTAGTAAAACTTTAATATAAATCTATATTTTTGACAACTCTCCTCTTTCTTGCAGAAGACTTCACAAAATGATTTGTCAAAACGTATACCGTTGTTTTTCACACAACCGCTTAAAATTTCCTGCAAGACGATATTTCATCAGCTAAATAAATTTATACAACCTTTTAAGTGAATCGCTGTGGGCATTTTACCTTTTACAACGAGATTAGCGCTCTCAGTAATCAAAAATTTGCTAATATACAGGATTAACGATCAAAAAACCATAACTTTCTTGTGTGAAATTAGTTTTTATTGATTTCAAAGAGAAAATTGTTCCAAAATGATTACAATTTTAACATAAATTCACTTTAGCTCGATCTGACCACCTTTTGCCTTGACTATAGCCTTCAAACGGTCAAAAAATGAGTTGCATACTGCACGAATGTGATCTTGAGGTACTTGGACCCATTCTCGTACAATCGCTTTTTTCAGCGCATCCATACTGGCATATTTTTTAGTCCTCACCTTGCTCTCCAAAATGGACCAGATGGAATAGTACATCGGATTTGCTTCTGGCGAATTCGAAAGCCATTGAGTGGACGAAATGAAATGTGGAACATGATTTTTTAACCATTCTTGGTTCACACGAGCTTTATGAGACGGTGCCGAGACCTTTTGGAACGTCCATGGTCTACGACCGAAATGTTTGCATTCCACGGCTCTAAAGCAGCTTCTAAAACATTTTTCCGCTAATAAGTCGCTTTCACTTTGACACCAGGCTCGATAAAAACGATTGGAGAGCATCCATCAGCGGTCACTGCGGCCAAACCATTACTTGCAATGGGGCATTGCTTTGAGTGGTCATACGTAGGCTCACAATCTCGTATGAGCGTTCGGCGAAGGGACAACTAGCAAGTGCAGCACTCAGACATTAATTAAGTCCATTGTGCTACACTAGGATTCCCTTTTAATTTTCTTTAAATCTACCCAATCTCCAAAGAAATCTGAGTAGATCTTGTGGGGCCAAGGAGCCAAGATGGTCGCTCAGTGCCAAAGACCTCAAACCTGATTCGAGCGAAGGCGGGGCAGACACACAGGAAGTGGTCCGCCGTCTCATCCTCCTCTTCACAAGCTGGGCAGAGTACACTGTCTGAGATGCCCAACCTTTCCATGTGCTTTGCCCACAGAAAGTGGCCCGTCATCAGTCCAACCAGCCGTCTGCACTTCCCTCTACTTAGGGACAGAGGGGTTTGCGACAATCGATCGGACAAGACAGGTAACATCAGTTTAGTCCATCTGCAGCCTCTCTCAGCCTGCCAAGCTCGCTTGTGGGTGGTAGTTACCCATTTGCTAACCGTGGCTGTGATGGCCGCAGAAGGGAGTGGCAAAACGGGCTCTGGACCAAATAAGTTGGCATCAGATCCCATCTTAGCTGAGGAGTCAGAGGTCTCGTTGCACCGCGATATCCACGTGTCCCGGGACCCATGTTAGCATCAGGCTATTATGTCTACCGACATAGTTCAGCCTGGATTTACAGGACTTCACTACCCATAATGTGGTTGGAGGGCTGTCTAAGGCCATAAGCGCAGCTTGGCTTTCGCTGCAGACACATATAGATCTGCCTCTCCATCGTTTTTCCACATCAAAGTTCATCGCTTCTTGAACCGCATAAACCTCCGCTTGAAACACATAAGCATGCATTCCAAGAGCAAAGTGCAGTTTTGTCCCGCTGGATTCCACGTAGACCCCAGAGCCGGAGCCATGCTCGGTCCTGGAGTCATCCGTAAAAATGCGAAAACAGTGTTTGCCGGGCTTATTTTCTGAGTCTTCCCACAACTGAGCCTCTGGTAGCACTACACTGTATCTCTTTTCAAGTACGACTCTTGATGGCATGGAGTAAAGGGGCATGGAGAGAATCGTTAGATCGACGTCCATGCCTTCTCTGTGTTCCAATGCCGGACAGGGGCCGTACCAGTTCCCATTGTGTTTCAGTCTGCAGATGGCCTTGAAGGCTTGAACGAAAGTATCAAGTGGTGGTAAACCAATCAGAGCATCTAATGCCAGGCCTGAAGTAGTCGGAAAAGCTCCGGTGCACCAGATGGCCACAGTGTATTGTAGTCTCGATAAGGTACTCCTGACTGCCACTACGGAGAGTCTACTCATCCAGACCACTGATGCATAGGTGATAATGGGTCTTATCATATCCATGTAGATCCAAAGGACCTTGCTAGGAGAGAGACCCCACGTTTTCCCAAAGACACCTTTGCACTGCCAGGAAGCTGTCAGCGCTTTTGATGCCTTTGTTTTGGATTACTCCAAGATATTTAATTTCCTTGGATAGCTGGATTGTGACTCTTTTTAGCTTTGGCAGAACGAGTCCATCAAGCTTCCTCCTTCTGGTGAAGAGCACAATACCAGTCTTGGCGGGATTTGCCGATAGCCCAACTGCTCAATTGGGAAATTTCTTTCATCAGAGAACACAATGTTAGGAAATTCGCCACGTTCGTTCAAGCGCAACAACTCCTTTGCTCTTTCGCACCGAACTTTTTTTGCTGGGGTGAAAGGTCGTGTGCTTTTTGGAACTTGTAAGCCTTGACCTTGAGCTCATTTTTCAATATACGTCGAATGCTGTCTAGCGATATTTTCAGTTCTTCGGCCATTTTCTTCCACTTCCACGTGGATTTCGTTCAAGTCGAGCCTTCACTTTCCGAACCATTTCTGGCGATGTTGCGGTTTTTTGGTCCACCTCCATAGCGTTTTGCAATGCTACCAGTACTCGTATCATTGTAACGTTTTATAGTGCGATACACAAACATTTTATTCACTTTGAGGTGACTGAACTCACGAACAATGGTTTTTCCAGCCAAATATAACGCAATCACACTATTACGTTTGAATTCCATCACAGAGAAAAAAAAATTCAACAAAACTGAGACGCAAATGCTTTTGATGGCTTATTAACAGTATATTGAACTGTCATTAGAACAATTTTGACGTCGATGTCATGAGCTGTTTTACAGATACAAGCAGTGTGAAGTTGGTAACACTTCATATCGTTCACCCTGTACATTGAACTCAACTATGAGCAAATTTAACAAAGCGGAAATATATTTAATTATGGGCTGGACGGTTTAATATTAAAACTAGTATTTTATATTAGTAAACTTGGGGATACAAAAAGTACACTCGCAACAGTGCATCAATGGGCAACTCAGGCAGGCTAGGGGATAAACGCCGATAAAACGGATATGATAATAGGTCTATTTATAAGTTCGTGCGGTTTTACAACAGATGGCGTAACTTGATTATTATTCCATCGATCCACATTTCCAAACATTCATTGGAGAGCTACTGTCGTAAGGCACAAACGTCAGTATAAGTTTTTTATTTGAAGCGTAAACAACAATATTTTTACCACACTTGAAAATGTCGAATTTCGTGCCAAATAATGTGTTTTTGCGGGGAATTCTTCTTCATTATTTTAATATGAAGAAAAAAGCAGCCGAAAGTCATCGTATCTTGGTGGAAGTTTATGGTGAGCATGCTCTATCTGAGCGAACGTGCCAGAAGTGGTTTGCACGCTTTAAAAGTGGTGATTTTGGCTTGGAAGACGAAGAACGCGAGGGTGCGCCGCCAAAGTTCATGGATACCGAATTGGAGGAATTGCTCGATCAAGATCCGGCTCAAACGCAAGAAGAGGTTGCAAAAACTTTGGGAGTTGATCAATCAACCATTTCCAAACGTTTAAAAGCCATGGGAATGATCCGAAAGGTAGGCCATTGGGTGCCGTATGAATTGAAGCCAAGAGACGTTGAACGCCGTTTTATGGCATGCGAACAACTGCTTCAACGGCACAAAAGAAAGGGTTTTTTGCATCGAATTGTGACTGGCGATGAAAAGTGGGTCCATTACGACAATCCAAAACGTCGGGCAACGTATGGATACCCTGGCCATGCTTCAACATCGACGTCGGCGCAGAATATTCATGGCCTGAAGGTTATGCTGTGTATCTGGTGGGACCAGCTGGGTGTTGTGTATTATGAGCTACTGAAACCGATTGAAACGATTACGGGGGATGTCTACCGACGACAATTGATGCGTTTGAGCCGAGCACTGCGAGAAAAACGGCCGCAATACGCCGATAGACACGACAAAGTTATTTTGCAACATGACAATGCTCGGCCACATGTTGCACAAGTGGTCAAAACATACTTAGAAACGCTCAAATGGGATGTCCTACCCCACCCGCCGTATAGTCCAGACCTTGCGCCATCCGATTACTATCTCTTCCGATCGATGCAACATGGCCTGGCTGACCAGCACTTCCGTAATTACGATGAAGTCAAAAAATGGATCGATTCGTGGATTGCGGCAAAACCGACCGAATTTTTCACAAAGGGAATCCGTGAATTGCCAGAAAGATGGGAAAAAGTAGTATTAAGCGATGGACAATATTTTGAATATTAAATTTGTAACCATTTTACGTCAATAAAGTTTCAAATTTTGAAAAAAACCCGCACGAACTTATTCATAGTCCTATTACTTTTTACTAGAAGGTACCAGATCCCAAAAGTTCCCCGAAGTTAAATGGCGTAGAAATGTCTCTTAAAGACCACACAAAGTACCTTGGAGTAATTTTGGACAGCAAACGATCATATATATTAGAGAAGAAGAAAAAGGCCAGAATGCTGGGAGTTGCATGTGGTCCATCTCCTTCGATAGTGTATTAGTGCTACTCAGCTGTAGCAAAGCCAATGCTACTCTATGGTGCTCTAGTCTGATGGACTGCATTGAGAAAAGCGACACATAAAACACCTATGGAAAGTATTCAACGTTTTGGTGCTCTTTACATGACAGGGACAATTAAAGCCACTCCTACGGCAGCACTTGAAAGAATACACAACCTACCAACGATTGACATTACGGCAGACGATCTAGCAGCTAGATGCCCCGCAAGACTTAACGCAATGGAGGAATTTACCTGTAAAATAATCGGGCATAGCTCAATAGGTATGAGTTAGCGGACCAATACGGACTATATGACTCCGAAATACAATTGGATGAAGAGATTCCGAACGGCAATAGAAGAAGAGGGGCGAAAAAGAGGTTTGAAACCTAGCCCCAATACGCTTAATATATTTACTGCCAGCTGGAAAATGATAGACGGAGTAGGTGCAGGGATTTATTGCGTAGAGCTGGACACCTGGCGGCCAATTAAGCTCCCTGACCATTGCAGTATTTTGCAAGCAGAAGTCTTTGCGGTAGGAAATGCTTTAATCTCCCAAAACGAAACGGCGTCAGTCTCACGCTAACTCAACAAGCAAAATACCTGGGTGTTATCCTAGACCCCCAACTCAGCTGGAAGTCCAACGTAGAGTACTGGGTAAAAAAATCGAATAAAGCACTTTACAAGTGTAAGAGAATATTGAGTAAAAAATGGGGTATCCAACCAAAACTAACCAATTGGTCCTACACAGCCATTGTAAGGCCAATACTAACTTATGCGGCACTAGTTTGGTGGTCTGCAACAGAAAAGAAATACACCAAAACTAAGCTGAACAAGATACAAAGAACTGTGCGTATCTTAACTACAGAAGCGCTTAGCACCTGTCCCACTGAAGCGCTTAATGTACTAATTCATCTGCTACCATCGGATTTATATATAAAAACAATAGCTACTTGCAGCGCGGTGAGACTCAGAGACATAGGAAGCTGAGCAACAAGCTCGTATGGTCACAGTAAGATCCTCCTATAGGGACCCGCGCTGCTCAAAAACAGATCAGACCACACAGTCCCCGAACTAAACTTCAAGAAAGGCTTTATGGTACATTTTACACCGGGAACCGAATAGAGCAAAGGGAAGGTGATTGGAAGATACGATATCCAAATCTATACCGATTGTTCTAAGATGAGCTGTGGTGTGGGAGCTGGCTTCTATTCGGAGCCACTCAACCTAGCTCAGTCAATTCGTCTTCCTGACTATGCCAGCAGAACTTTTAGCGATCAGAGAAGCATGCAAATCACTAAAGCTCTATAAGGAAGTTGATGCAAGAGTAGCTATCTTCTCAGACAGGTAAGCAGCTTTCAAGGCCTTAGACTCCAACTCCATTTCATCTAAGTTGGTTTTATAGTGTTGAGAAGAGCTGGAGTTGCTTAGTCATTGGCTTGAAATTACTCTGATATGGGTTCCCGGTCATAAGAACATACGGGGTAATGAGATAGCGGATGAGCTAGCAAGAAAAGGTTCAAAACTGGACTTAGCAGAGGTTGCCACCATTAAAAAAATCCATAGCTTCACACTATCTTGCTTTAGCGGAAAGAAGATGGAAGCAAATACTTACATGTATAACAACAAAAAACACATGGCCGTCATACAAAATCCAAAGGGCGAATCACCTGTTAAGGTGTTCTCGGCAAAACATCTCACGCATCATTGCAACCCTCACAGGTCATTGGGAAGTATGGGAGCAGGCAGCCAGACTTAACCTCCCCTTCAATCCCATCTGCAGAAGCTGTCAAGCGGAAGGGTCAAAGAAAAGTCTTTTCCACTATTTATGTGAATGTACGTGGCGAGCTAGGGCACGACTCCGCTCCTTTGGTAAGCCTTTCCTACAGGAAATTAAGAAGATCTCAGACATCGAGATAATGCATTTGCTGCTATACTTGGGCCTCACTAAATGGATCGGACTTGGAAAAAACAAAAATCATCACCCGAGACAGTGGTAGTAAAACGGTGCTGGTCACTACAATAACAACAACAGGAAAGGCTTCAGAATTAGCACTAGCAAGGACATCGAGCAACTCCAATATAAATATATGCGTTGACAGCCAAGTGGCAATAAACGCATGTGAAATTTCATCTAAAAATATTCTAAGAAACAGGGAAGCCATAGAGAGACTAGGCGCAGACAGACGGTTACACATCTATTGGGTACCCGTATATAAGGGCATTGCAGGAAATGAAATTGTGGATGAGATTGCCAGAGCTCAGTTTACATGCCATTTAAACATGAAAATTTCATACTGAAGCCTTTAAATATGATATACAATGACATCGCTGCGGACATGAAAACACGGATAGACAGGAGGTGAAGTAATGTAGTCACTTGTAAATTCCTGAAAATAATGTGTGCACAGAAAGCAGATAACTGCGCCAGATTCGTGCAAGCAGGGCTAAGAAAGCTGAACTGACGCGCCACAATTTGCTATCGGCACATGCATAAGAGAAAGCAATTACAAACAACGATAGCTGCAGATTTTGTATTGAACTGGAAGAGAGGGAAACTCTTGAACGCCTTCTATGTGCTTGCCCTGCATTAGCTAGAACCCGAGTGAAATGTTTAGGAGCTCTATAATATGAGAGGTTAAATGCCTCTCGAGGTAGGAGCTTCGGTGCTTACTTAAATTCGCAACAGACGCAGGCTTATTACAAGAAGCCTACTACAAGGAAACGTAGGGGTCAAGCTGCATCCGGTACCACTAAGGACCAATAGGTCTATGTTCTAGCTTTCAGCCAGGCAGGTCAACCTGACCTTAACTTGGGGATATTAATTTGAAAACTTGAATTTTTTTTTTCGTTTTGATCACTAATATACTTGACTTAAATACTAGTTCAGTTTCAAGTTGAAATATTGAAGATTGAGCATTAAATATTGAAAATATTCTTGTACTAAATTTTAATTAAAACCAAAAATTGCCCGGGCGACCAAAACCTCGACATTCCGTTGAGGAAATTGCTGCTGTAGCGCAAAGTGTTGCGAATAACCTTTAACATCGATGTCTTCGCATTCTCAAAGCATTCATGAACCGCCTGTTGGGCAGATTTTGTAGTGTCTTAATGTTTTATCCACAAATAAAGGGACCTACAGTTTTATGGCGTCTCCGATCGGCAGATTTTTTTATGGGGAGCTTCTGCTATGGTCGAGGAGCGATCGCAATCAGAAGAACCTTTCTCTCTCAATTGTTGGTTCGTGCCGGAAGTTTCAAAGCTGTGCACTTCCGTTTGATAGTCTCACATCAACACATTCGACTACGATGATCGCCAGTGCTTGGATGGAATGACAGTATGTGGATCTGTTCTTGCACGGCGCAACGGATTAGTATCTAACCCAAATCCTCAGCGGAAATGGTGGCTTCCTTGCATACCTCCACCGTTTTAATCTAGCAGACAACTCGACCTGCCCAGAGTGCCACAGTGAAGATGAGAGTGCAGAGCACATGACTTTTTACTGCGACAGATTTTTGGAAGAGCGCTTCGAGCTCGCAAAAGTCCTCGCCGTCGTCCCCACACCAGATAACCTTATAACGCAAATGCTGAGCACGAAAGAGAAATGTGAAGCAGTAAAACAGTTTGCAGCAAGGATATGAGAAACTTAGAATGGGAGCGCACAGCGGCAGCAAAGCGAACGCGAACGCGACAGATATAGAATGCCCAACAGATGCTCAGATGCGTCACCCAAAGAAGCCATTTTGAAAAGGCTCTCCTGTGGGGGAGATTGTATTCACGAACTGACAACAATCACGAGCGCATGAGGTAAAGACTCAAGATGAACCCAAACAGACAACAAGGCGATATCGAGTAACGATATTAGAAATTTCCCATGCCTCATTGGTGACAAACCAGCATCCATTGGTCGATATCGTATAACCCCAATACGCAATTAAGAGACGAACCTGAACGCAGGTACCTGGTGCATCTAAAACGCATAAAAACAGCTCCACCTTGATGAAATTGATTTTAGCAGTCACAGGGTGGAATCAGCCGAGAGGGGACGTAGCGTTAGAGGGAGCATGCCGCACATACCACTTGTGTGACGGCACCTTTGTTGATGTTTCTGACATTTTCGAGTTTAACTTCCTCTGCAAAAAAAAAAACAAAAAAGATCTGTTAAATATTGGTACGCTGACCAGACCCCAGCTTTCTACTTGGTCACACCAGTGCAGGCATAAAGCGCCTTAGTGTTGATGTGTGGAAATCGATTGCATAAGAAATAATTTATTCATGCAGCAGTTAGCTAATAAATATTTAATATTTTAACCAAATCAGCTGAAGCAAACTGATAATTTTTTCATCGCCCAGCTCTACTTGCACTTCACTGGACAACTGCGCTAATTATTTATAATCAGGCTTTTTCTGTTTATTCATTTCCATACGAAGTCAGCTGTAAATACAGAATTTGCTTTGCAAATAGTTTGCTAGCAAATTATGATTACAACAAAAACAAAGTAAAAAAAGGGATTATTGCATGTCATAAACCAAATATTCCGAATTTGTGCTGTTTATTTAAAGTTATGAAATTCATATGCGAGTATTTGCAATATTTTTATAAAATTATTAGAAAATGACGCGTGCATTACAATCGCAAAAGTTTTAATTAGTAGAGAGAAAAATTGTAACTGAAATATCGAAATTAAATGAAATATTCCCTAGGAAAAATATACGACGAACTGCGCTAGGAAAATATTTAGTTAGGGCTTGAAGGCGCGCAGCAGCTACACGCATGACAATTAACCATTCCATGTAATTCACAGCGCCCACGAATTGGCAGCATTAATTCATTCATTAACCAAAGTGATGAGACAAAATTGCTTAGCGCCAAAATTGCCAGTAGTTGGCTGTGCAAATTTGTATTGTCCTTCGTGCTTTGCCAACGGCAATTCGACAGCAGCAGAAGAGTAAATACTGGGCACAGCTAAGTGCGAGCAGCTTGAGATTTTTCTGTATTAGCAGCTAATTATGTTTAAATTAGCCTGGCACTTGAGCAAAGCTGTGCAGCCCAAACCCCGCCATCCCCGCCATCCTTGCCATCAATGCCTTGGTGGCATACTCGCACTCGTTACTCATTTTCCAGCCAAATTCGAACTAATTGCAATGCGAATTGGAATGGAACTGAAATTGCAATGACCGACCGGCGCTTAGCGCTTTGATGGCCTTGCCAGTTAGATTCCAAGCGACACATCGCACAGTTTGTTGACTGTAGTCAATGACAGTTGGGCAACTAAAAAAAAAACAAAAAGAAAAAGAAGAAAAAGAAAGAGGCGAAAGTCAAAAGCCGAACGACGTAGGCAAACACAAATTTCAAATAGGGAAAAATGTCCCACAGATTTGGCGCTACCTCATCCAATTCACTTTGCTTTAGTTGCTCATTGTTATTTGCACCCAACGACAGTCGCTGCCGTAGTGCGGGTGAAAGTGTGTGTGCACTAGGTTAGGCCATCACATCTACACAAGGTCAAATAAATAACGAATGAACCAACAGCGAAATAGCCAAACAATCAGTTCAAAGTAAACTGAACATAAAATTCAACTACCAAAAGGGCGAATAAGCGATCCGCGAAGGCAAAGCTAACGCGCTGACACCATCGCCCTCGCCATCGCCATCAGCAGCAACATAATTCGCATCCGCTGTGCACAGAGGAGAAAAAAAAAATCGAAGCAACAGAAGTGTTAGGGGTCGCCACAGCAGCATGCCACATGTGCAAAGTGATGTGCACTAGAGGAGGAGAGAGAAGAACTCAGTAAATGTGTAGCAAGTGGAAACAGATTGGATTGGCAAGCGAGCGAAAATAGTCAAGGAATCAAAAAAATTAACAGCAAACTGTGAATTGCAAAGGGGCATTGTAATAAATGTGACAGTGTGGCAGAAGGTGCGCGATCAAATTGGGTGCCGCCACATGTTCGCATACACAAACGGAGTGTAGTGCACAGAGTACAGCGCCAAAGTGACGGGCATTGGGTGGGTATGAATGGTAGGGGGATACGGCGAACGTTAGTGGTGCTTGATGCGCAGACACGTGGATTAACTGCTACAACTGGCCGCAGGTAGGCAGAAATGTGTAATATACTCGTCTGTGGATGTATACAGAGTGGCTGCTCTAACGTTTGGAATGTAATTTTTTATACTTTAGCTAAAATAAGTTTATAAATTAAAAAAAAAAAAAAATGTTTGCATTGGAAGGAGTAGCATCTAGAAGAATTAAATAACCTCTAAATATTTCAGAACTTTATTCAAGAAAAAACAATTAATTTGGAAACTAAATTTCTGACTCATCTCCGATGTTATTTAAGGGGGGAGGAGCTTTTTCATGGCAGAAATACATGAAAATATGAGGAGCTTTTTCATTGCAGAAATACACTCGGAGGTTTGCCCTTGCCTGCCGAGGGGCGACCGGTATTAGAAAAATGTTTTTCTTAATTTTGGTGTTTTCACCGAGATTCGAACCGCCATTCTCTCTGTGTATTCCGAACGGTAGTCGCGCACCAACCCATTCGGCTACGGCGGCCGCCACTGAGGATCTACTTACATTCACCTAAACTTGCGCTTATTCGCATGCACAACAGCAGTTGGGTAAAGGCTAAGCCAATTGTTTTGTTCCGTCTGCCGCAAAGTTTATTGCATTTTACTCAACCACTTCGTTTTTGTTGACAGTCAATGTATTACTGCGTATGTATGTGTATGAATGTATGTAAGTATGTATGCAAGAGCACCGTCTAACAGCCGTCATCGCCGAAAATCAGCAATATATTCGACTCTAAGCACAGACTCGCAAACCGTAGCTCCACTTACCGCTGTGCGGAATTACGCAATCGTAATTCTAATTTCGTGTAATATTTCGCATCATTCACACCGCGGCGACAACGGTGCCAAGAACCAAAGTACAGCAAAAGCTGGTGGCTTGCGCAAAAGTAACTACGAAAACGGCTGCTTTGTACTATACTAAGTGCGGTATAACAGGTTTAGCTCTATTGACATTTGCCTGCTGCTCGCCCCTTCGTGTATGCTACAACTATCAACGCAATCGCCATTGATTAAATGTCCACCCGGGCGTATGAATTACTTTTGCTTTGATGATTGCAATCGGTGTGGAATGAAATTAGAATAGACGAGTATGTTGATGTGTAAAAAGAAAACAAGCTATAAAAATAAATGAAAATCTAATAAGGAATTTTTGAGTTGTTGAAATTATTCTGATTAGCATAGTTTTCTTTATGGTAGTAGTCTGGTCAAATACTCATTTTTTATGGATATTTTTTAGGAATTTTTTTAAGAAAATAACATGCGATAGCTTTGATTTTATAGCATGCTATTATTGACATCAAATAGTATACAAAAACAATTTTTTTTCTTTTTTACATATTTTTTGTACTAGTATGGCACCAAAGTAAGCGTCTTAAAACAAAGATAGGTGGCTTGTCAACAGGATTTTGGCTCTTCAGAACATCTGAAACGAAAAAGTTAAGCTGATTATTGTTCTGTAGGCTTGTTATTCTAGCAGGTGCTACAATGGGACTACACCACATGCATCTAAAGGCGTGTGGAATTTGCATATCTTATACTTATTTACTGTATTTAAATAGAGATCCATTGTATTACAAGAAATCCATTAATTTTGTGTAAAAATTTTTGCGCAAATTGCTCAAATTTGTTTTGTGGTCGGACTAAAATGACGGTGAGCATTGATTATTTAGGTGACTTTATCGACATTATCGACTTTTTCTTAAACATCAAAATGGCTGAATGGTAATTTAAATAAAAATTGTAGTTGGCTCATTGTTGAAGTGAAACTTCTTAGGCGTCGTTGAACGAGCGAGAATGGAGAGTAAAATTTCAAAAATGCAACGTTTTGGGCATTTTCGTTCCGCGAGGGAGAAAAAAGATATAACGTAGAGGAAAAGGAGAAAGAGAGCTATCTATACCTTATATATATCTTAGATACACTTAGGCCATTTTTCCTTGTGGTTGCTAATTTCTAGTGAGAAATAACACTGACTACTTTTTGGCGCTTGTTCGTTGGTGCAAACTTGCAGGAAATATATTTTTGTTGCCCACTTTTTGGCGTTATATTTCCTTGGTGCCTACTGCTTGGGGCGTTTTTTGGTTCCCATTCTTTTTTTTTATCCCACTTGAAGCATTTCTGTTCCAGAGAACTGTTTGGACGATTTTGTGATCCTGCTTAGTAGAGGTGATGCGTTCTCGGCGACAATTTTGGCGATTGTTTGAAGTTACCGGCGAAACGTTGTTGGTATTTTTCCACTTTTTGGCAACATTTACCGCAGACACCTTGGCTATTCCAACGGTTCTTGCTATGTCTGCATACCTCAGGTACTTGGCTTTCAAAAGAACTGCAATTTGTTGCTTTTGTCCCGATGTCAAACCCGACTTTCGGCCCATTTTCTAAGAAAAACTGGTTAAATTGAAAAAAAGGATAGTACACGTGACAGATTCAAATGATATGTATATTTTGTCCTTACTGTTGTTATATCTTAGATACATGAATATTCACTATTCAATTCTTTCAATTTTCAGACGATCTCAATTAGTTATTTATGCCCTTCACACAAGATCGAATTAATTGGCACTGGCACTTGCACACTTAACTTTTCACTTATAAGCAAACAAAACTGATCCTTTTCTAATCGTGGCAGGTCAACTGACCGGAAATTCTGAAAAACATCTAAGAACAGGTTAAAAACCCCTAGTATCCTTTTTTATTTGTAAAACCCCAAATTAGATTGAAAATTTTACCTGATATTTGAAGTTTTCAGAAAAAAAGTCATGGGTCATAAATCTATGGCCAGGTACTGTATACATAATATATAACAGTTGTTAACAATTAAAAAAGAAAAACTTTTGAATTAAGTTAATACTGAAATTAAATTAATTAGTGGATTTTTATGGATTTTGTGAAAAATTATCAAATGCACTAGTTAAAGTTTTTTTTTTATTAATAGGACTATGAATAAGTTCGTGCGGTTTTTTTTCGAAATTTGAAACTTTATTGACGTAAAATGGTTACAAATTTAATATTCAAAATATTGTCCATCGCTTACTACTACTTTTTCCCATCTTTCTGGCAATTCACGGATTCCCTTTGTGAAAAATTCGGTCGGTTTTGCCGCAATCCACGAATCGATCCATTTTTTGACTTCATCGTAATTACGGAAGTGCTGGTCAGCCAGGCCATGTTGCATCGATCGGAAGAGATAGTAATCGGATGGCGCAAGATCTGGACTATACAGCGGGTGGGGTAGGACATCCCATTTGAGCGTTTCTAAGTATGTTTTGACCACTTGTGCAACATGTGGCCGAGCATTGTCATGTTGCAAAATAACTTTGTCGTGTCTATCGGCGTATTGCGGCCGTTTTTCTCGCAGTGCTCGGCTCAAACGCATCAATTGTCGTCGGTAGACATCCCCCGTAATCGTTTCATTCGGTTTCAGTAGCTCATAATACACAACACCCAGCTGGTCCCACCAGATACACAGCATAACCTTCAGGCCATGAATATTCTGCGCCGACGTCGATGTTGAAGCATGGCCAGGGTATCCATACGTTGCCCGACGTTTTGGATTGTCGTAATGGACCCACTTTTCATCGCCAGTCACAATTCGATGCAAAAAACCCTTTCTTTTGTGCCGTTGAAGCAGTTGTTCGCATGCCATAAAACGGCGTTCAACGTCTCTTGGCTTCAATTCATACGGCACCCAATGGCCTACCTTTCGGATCATTCCCATGGCTTTTAAACGTTTGGAAATGGTTGATTGATCAACTCCCAAAGTTTTTGCAACCTCTTCTTGCGTTTGAGCCGGATCTTGATCGAGCAATTCCTCCAATTCGGTATCCATGAACTTTGGCGGCGCACCCTCGCGTTCTTCGTCTTCCAAGCCAAAATCACCACTTTTAAAGCGTGCAAACCACTTCTGGCACGTTCGCTCAGATAGAGCATGCTCACCATAAACTTCCACCAAGATACGATGACTTTCGGCTGCTTTTTTCTTCATATTAAAATAATGAAGAAGAATTCCCCGCAAAAACACATTATTTGGCACGAAATTCGACATTTTCAAGTGTGGTAAAAATATTGTTGTTTACGCTTCAAATAAAAAACTTATACTGACGTTTGTGCCTTACGACAGTAGCTCTCCAATGAATGTTTGGAAATGTGGATCGATGGAATAATAATCAAGTTACGCCATCTGTTGTAAAACCGCACGAACTTATAAATAGACCTATTATTTTGCATACATATAACAGGTGGCGCTAAAGTAATCCTCCTATCAGAAAATGCTATACATTTTGCGATTGGCCCCTAATGTCAGTTCTGTTTTGACATTTGTGTAGTAAACACATGCGAAATACACGTTAATAAACAATGTTACGCTACACTGCTCCAGAACGCGGAATATTGCTGACTATTTATTTGACCAATAATCAGTCGGCGAATTTGGCACAACGTGAATTTCGTCGCAGATTTCCTCGCCGTCTAACGCCTACTGGTGAAACACTGCGACGTTTAGCCGCTCGCCTCGAAGAGACTGCCACAACACGAGATGCTGCCAGGCGTGGCAGACCCCGGAGTAGCCGTTCTGCAAAGAATATTGCTGCTGTAGCCGAGGATGTCATGGAAGCGCCGTCAACATCGAGCAGACGACGTGCCACGCAAATGGGTATCAGTCGACGGTCTTTACAGCGAATTTTGGTACAAGATTTGAAGATGTTTCCGTACAAAGTCCAGACGATGCATCAGCTGTTAGCTGCTGACCGCCAATCGCGTCTAGCATACGCTCAAGCCATCCTTAATCACCACCAAGAGGAAGATGATTTTTCATCAAAAATAATCATGAGTGATGAGGCCCATTTCCATCTTAGCGGGTACGTAAATAAGCAAAATTTACGCTTCTGGGGCACTGAAAATCCGCGTGTAACCCACGAAGAGCCATTACACCCGCTCAAAGTCACTGTATGGTGTGCTGTTTTCGCTGGAGGAGTCATCGTACATTTTTTCTTCGAAGACGTCGCGGGCCAAACGGTTACTGTGAGTGGTGAGCGCTACACAGTAATGATCAACGAGTTCTTTTTGCCGCAACTTGATGAATTGGGATTGGAAAACATGTGGTTCCAAAAGGACGGTGCAACGGCACACACTGCACGTGCCACAACCGATATGCTGAAGGATGCATTTCCCGGGCGCCTAATCTCCCGTTTTGGCGATTTGCACTGTCCAACAAGATCGCCTGATTTGACCGCTCCAGACTTCTTTTTGTGGGGCCTTTTGAAGTCGCGGGTTTATGTCAACAAGCCTCAGACTCTTGCAGCTCTTAAAGACAATATCCGCCAAGAATGTGAGGACCTATAGCCGGAAGTTTTGGCCAAAGTGATGAAAAATGCCATAAAAAGGGCTCAAATGGCAATCAACTGTGGCGGCGGCCATTTAGATGATATCATATTCTCGACTTGATGTAAAAAAAATAAAAGACCAAATAAAAATAATCGACAAGAAGAATTAAAGTTTTTCATTTTTTTTTAAATTACAGCCAAAAAACATCGCAAGGTTACTTTTGCGCCACATTCCATAGCATCGGGCCCAGTGTAGATCCCTGCGGTACTCCGTGGAACTGGGTCTGGTTTGGTTGCATGTCTTGCTTTGGAAAAAGTGTTTGTACAATCTTTTCTACCTCCGTTGACCTTGGCCATAACGAGTCTGTAGCCATCACCTCACGGGTTTTCAGTTCACACTCTGGTACAGTTCTTTAAAGCTGACTGCCTTGCTACTTTTAATGGCTTTCTTTAAGGTAGTAGTCTGGTAACTTATTTTGAAAATTTCGAATTTCGGTTTTTTACATATTTTGAAAGTGCGATATATTGGTAATATACTGTACAAATTTTAGACCGAAATTCGAACATTACATGACGAAATTACAGCACATACATGAAAGCGGCCCGTACTTGCGCGCGCTAAGCCGCTAAAACTTTAAACGCGTTTTTCTTAAAACAACGTTTTTCCGGATGGTCGTCGTGAAAACAAATTTTCTATCTAACGGATTGAGCTGAAATTTACATATGTTTTTCTACACATCAATAGTTCTGGCGGGTAGTAGATTTAATTTATTTCGTCCCTAACTTTCCATTTTTTAGTCCGATTTCCACTTTAAAAAAAGGCAAGTTTCTTACGAAGTCCGCCATTTTGTTATTTTTTGTCAAAATCATTTCATCTTACTACCCGCCAGAACGACAAGCACACTGATTAATAAGCAATTTGTTTTTTCTGTTTCAGATGACCACAAGTGACGAAATCACGCCGGCCAGCCACTGTACCTCTTTTTTTTGCCGCTTGCTTCAATGTACAAAAATAGTATCAAAACATTAAAAAAAAAAAAATCTGTTTTGTTCATCTTCTGATACCTTTAATAACATATCAGAAAATCAAACCGATTGAATTTTATTTTCCCTTCCAAAAAATGTCCCAAACATGGCCTCAAAAAACGTGTAAATTACCAGACTACTACCTTAATTCTATACGCTTCTTTTTATAATTCTTTCGGAGCCTGTAGTGTTCTGCCAGCCCATAACTTCTTTGCGAAAGGTGCCTTGCATTTTGAATTCGTTTCTTAGAGTGCTCCTCGTTCCACCAGTATACAGGCTTTCTGGGCGCGCTCTGTATTTTCCTGCACATAGCGGCATCGCAGGCTGTCCTAACATATTTTACTAGCAGCTCCGGCTGTAGTTCCACACCATGTAGTTCCACATCATTGGTGCTAGTCGGGTTCTCTTCTAACTTGATTTGGAACATTTCTGTGTCAAGCATCTCCTTCCTCCAGCCCTTATTCTGTTTTTTCCGTACGGCTTCTTTTCCATGCGAAAAGTCCACCTTAATGGCAAGGTGGTCACTGCCTGTGTAAAAATCACACATCTGCCAGCTTGCTGATCGTACTAGAGCCCTGCTGGCGTAAGTGATGTCGATTATTGATGCACGACCATTCACTTCGAAGGTGTTTTTTCCCCCAGTTTTAGCAGATCCGCATCAAGCAGTGAGAATGCCTTAATCAAGGCATCTCGCCTTTTATTGGTGTATCTGCTACCCCATTCCAAGGCCCACGCATTGAAATCGAACGCAATCACGTTTGGTGTGGTACCACGAGCGTTTTTGCACAAGTTCGTCCTGCAGTTTTTCGAACTCTGCTTGCGTCAACTTCGGTGGCGCGTAGCAACTGTAGAAATAAATACCACATATTTTTGCTCGGGTATAGTAATCACTGTCGGTGTGCGCTTTGTTCTGCAGGGTGTTTCCTCCACAGGCCCATATAGCAGCTTTATTTTTCCTATCCGAGACCCACGTTCCGACGCTTAGGTTTTTATGTTGGTCGCTGACTAGCACAACATCCACCATATTTTCGTATACCCTTTGTTTTAGCCTCTCTTGTGCACCCTCGCAATGGTTTAGATTGATCTGCTCAATCCTCATTTTTTCGTTTTAATGTACGCGGCTTGATACATTTTCTGCTTCCAATCTGGTGGCTTGTATCTTCTGTGTGTGTGTGTGTATTGCATGTAAATAAATTATTTAATTACAAAATTATTTAAATTTCAGACTTTGCGCGCAAACATTTGTCCATCACTGTTAATGCCTTGAGCCGTAAATCACAGATGTTGCGTGAAATATATTGATTTACGATAAATTTGATACTTTTGGTAAAAATAAAATGCGTAGGCGCAAGCAGCAACATTCGGAGCGCTAATAAAATCAGCAGGAACAGCTGTTTGCGTTATTTCGATAATTTCAATAAATGCCAGGATTCATACATTCATACAAACATACATATGTACGCGTGCACCACACACATCCACATTTATTTATAAGTACATCAGAGTGCGTCTAAAGGTTTCAGCTGCTATGCAAAGCTTTACCATTAAACGCCCACGTTGTTCTGGCTCTTTGAATTTGCATTCAATAATTGTCATTTGTGTTGGCTAAGGCAACAACTGGTGACGGCGAAAATTTGCAAAATTTATATTTATAGCCATTTATGTATGTATGTCGATGTCGCTAAGCATATAAACTGAGCTTTGTTTGTGTAATGCCACACAACAATTTTGTGAGAGATTTATTTTCATGGTGTCAGCGTAATTTATTGCCTGCAAGTCCGATAATTAAGGCGGCCTTTAAGTAATTGAAAATTATTTCCTTAGGGTTGCAGCTCAAGGTTCAAAGTGCGGAAGTGAGACTTACCTGCTTTCAAGTTAAGGGTAACAGCATTGGAAGGGCCTAACAAATATTTTTTATTTATTTATTTTTGTATATCGTTTTTTTCCTTTTGCGTAAGGAAGAGTGATTGAGAAATAATATTTGGGATAATTATTTAGCATATTTTGGAGAATATGAAGTATAAAAAATGCTTAGTAAAATATTAGAAAATGGTTTGGCTTAACATTTGTGCATGTGTAGACGTGATTTTTACTATGCGCCGCACTTTTTAGTTCTTCTACTCTACAATGGACATAAAATTAACCAATTTTGTATTATTTAACGAGCTGGAGATAGAGAAAAAATTTAAAAATCTTAAAAAATACAATATGCTGACTTATAAAGGGTGATCAGATAGGAGGTGCTTTTTCCAATAAGGTTCTTTTGGCTACTGTCAAACTAAATACATCATTTTTTTCTGTATTCATTGGCATTTTATCATGGAAAAAATTACGCCTCAACAATCCTTACGCTTAATCACACAATTTTATTACGGAAATCGACGCTCTGTGAAAAGTATCCATCGCGCGCTCAGACCAACTTACGGTATACATAACCGGCCTACCGAAAGCACTATTCTGCAAACCATCGGTAAAATTGACAATAATTTGACATTATTGGATATTACTCGACAGATTTGACTGTGTACAGTCCGAAGTGAAGAGAATATTGCGGTTGTAAATGAGAGTTTTGCCGAAGACCTTGAAGAATCGATTCGGCGCCGATCTCAACAACTTGGCCTATCTTATGGAACTACGATTGTACGCAAGGCTAGTCCAGTTGCTGGGCTCTTGAAAAACACGCCGCACATCCGCATTTATCTTCAGCGATGAGGCCCGTTTTTGGCTTAATGACTAAATCAATAAGCAAAATTGCCATATTTGAGCTGAAGGGCAACCCGAAGCCATTCAAGAATAGCCACTACTTCCACTAAAACCAACCATTTGGTGCATCCTATGGTCTGGAGGGAGGTAACAGTCAATAGCGAACGCTAACGCGCCATGACAAACGACTTTTTGATATCGGAATTTGAAATTCGGAATCTCCACAACATTCGTCTCCAACAAGAGGAAGGGGCGTGAAACAATGGACTTACTGCGTCGTTACTTCGGTGAGCTTTGTGTATAAACCAGCTTCGCTTAAGGCATTGAAATCCAAAATTACTATTTTTTTCACGAAATACTGACCGAAGTCCTCCAGCGAGTCATTCGAAATAGGTCCTTACGTATAGCCAAATTACGGCGCAGTTGCGGCCCACATTTGAAGGGGATTATTCTAAAAAAATAAATTTCATGAATGGTTCTATACAAAAATAATAAAGATTTCTCAATTAATTTGAATTTTTCGGTGTTTAATTTCAATTTAAAATGCGATACTCCGAAAGTGATCACCCTTGAAGAATTCTTTCATTTGGATTTTGTTGGTGTTCTTCCCGCTGATTAAGAATTCTTGCTTCGCTCAGATAATAAATATTTTCGCAAAATATGTACGGCTGCTCACCTAAAATCTATACGCTCTCTTACTCCTTTCGTCGAGATGAGAGAGAGATATCTATAAACATAATAGCAAATAACTCGCCAAATATATATTATCACAAGTTAAAGTAAATAATTACATTCCGCTGGTACAACAACAGCTTACAGCACCTTATACTCAATGGCGAAGTGAAAGAGAGATTAAATACATCTTATAAATTGTTTTTGTTGAAATTATTTACTACTCCTAAGCAAAGTATGCCTTTGCAATGACTGTGATTTGTGTCTTAGAGTTGAACCCAGCTATTGATCGAAAACCCAATAGAACTGCACTCAGCATTAAGAGCGATGCATAAAATTAGTATTGAAGGTGTCACCTCTACTCTCGCGGTTAATAAACTCTCTGGTTGTATACATGCATGTGAGTGTAGTAGAAATAAATAAAAATGCACAAATTGCAACAAAACATCAAACTAACTGTCCTACGTCTGCTGTAACGCGAATGCTGTCTCGCCCTCTCCCATAACTTCTATTATCAATTGCTCTTACTCAGTTTTCTATTGAGCAAAGAAATATCTGCGCTGCTTTAGCGGCACAGACAACTGAGCAAAGCTCTGCTGCTGTCGCTCATGCAGCTCAAATGGTCGGTGCTGCTGCGAACGCTGCTTTAGTCTTGTAAGAAGATCAAAAATCTATGGAATCAACACACGTGCCGCTAATGAAGTATGTAGAGGGTTTTAGCAAACATTTTTTTTTGGGGTAATTGGCGAGGTTAAAGTCGTTAAATTCAAAGTAAAAAAATATTAGTCGAATTATTTAAAATAACTAACTAAAATATCAGAAATAATTTACCTTGAAATGTTATTTCCAAGTTGTGGTGAAATTTTCTAATGAAACGATTATAAATTCTTGGAGTTATGCTGCGTGCCATTTTTAATATCAAAAATAAAATATAAAATATGTAAAAAACAGATTGAATGTGTTACAGGCATAAGCAAAGCCTTCAAGAGTAGCTCAAAGTTAGATTTTTTTACTCATAGTTAACCGCTAACAGTTTATGATTTATTGCACAGAGTATGAATAAATTTTGCGGACGTGCACGCCAACATAACGAAAGCAGGAATTCGTGAAATTTAAAAAAATCAAATTTTTTTTTAATAAACCTCGAATGTTGTTAAGTCGCACTCCATCACCTCTGCGTACCATAAATATAAGAAAATCATGACAATCGATGCCTACCTTTTTTGAATTGTAAATTATGTAAAACAAAAATCACTTCAATGCATTACTCACATTGGCTTCTGACCTATCCATTTACTATATTACGTCATATTTCATTACTGTATGCCAGATTGTGACACAGTCAATATGCATAAAATTTCATAGCCTCATTCTAGGCAACACTATTAATAATGGATACTTTATATGTGTAAGTATTTATAGCCATTCAGTACGTGTGTGTGTGTACGTGTTACCGTATATGTATTCATAAGTTGGAAAATGTCTAAAAATGTGCCAATAAAACGTTCGCCAGCCACCAAAGAATCTCGGCCAAAAATGTTACATTTCGTTGCTCCTCCTCGATGCCGCGCTCTCAGCATTTCTCTTTCGCTTATCTTGCATGCTTTTGCTAGGCCATCGATAGTTGAATAGCAGCTAAAGAAGTTATTATTTCATATCACGTATTTTATTACCACACTGTATGAAAGCACACAAACACCGGCTATGCAGGGCAAAAAAGTATAAATTCCTGACAACAAACAGATACGAAATGCTTCATGAAAAATACTTCGCTATTTGAAAGAGATACTTAGAAGGCACTGCATATCTGCTATACGTAGGCACTTGCGCAGATATACTTATATATACATACATATATATAAATATTATGTATGTGAGATATAGTATAAATCCTCAGCAGGTCACAATACGTTTATGGAAGGCAACGTTTTTGCCAAGAAAAAGAAAAAAAAAAACAGGAAAATATGTTCATAGATGTTACAAAAGAGAATTGATAGGACAGAATATTACTATGAACAAATATTTACCCATCGAACATTTCAAATAAGGTGTCTTGTTGTTGTTTTTTACACTATCTAGCAAGCCTTTCCGAAGTCAATACTGCACTAAATGTTCCCAGAGAGCATCTACCGTTTTGAAATATTTGCAGTAAAGAGAGTGAGAGGTGTTAGATGAGATCGTTTGAAGGGATCGCTGAAGGGGTAATACTCGAGTGTATGACAGCGGGCTTATTTTAATTAATGGCTTGCGAGTTATATATATTTTCTCTTTTCTTTTTACAAGAATGATAGAAAGAAGATTGCGCCCATCAGAGCGTACGTGACGTCACGTTTGCTGAGTTGTGCAGTATTGCCAACCATTTGCTCTTCGCAATAAATTTAGTGCTTTTTTATACCCAAAATGCAACAATTTTTAAGTTTCGTGTTTGTTTCTTTTTTTTTAATTTAAAGCTACCGAAACTTTAAGTTAAAAAACAAACTATATTATTAAAGAAAAAAAGGTTGAAAAAGGTCACTCTGAGATGATTTTAGTGCTAATGAAAATTTTTTTACTCTTATAAAATTTGATAATTTGAAAGTGCAAATTTAATTTTTGGCTCCATTTAAGGTTACGCAAAAATATTAAATGCCCCTCTCTCAACTCTTCTTAAGATTGAAAACCTTTTTACACATTTTAAAAAGCCTTTGAATTTATTGAATGCGAACTAAAGCCATAGAGGTGTAGTCGTTTCTTCCGGTCATCAATTCTTAGTGAGACATAGGGCATTAAGAGTTATATTCATTGTAAAAATAAACAAGAAAATACCAGAAAATACTAAAGAACCATACTGACATTTTTACAAAAAGAGTACCTTATCTATTTACATAACCTCAAATATAGCAAAAAAGTCGTTCGCTCAACTAAACAGTCTCGCTTAACAAAAAAAAAACTCATAGATTAAATTGTATATAAGCATAACACAATTATTTAAAAAAACGCACATCCTAAAAACAATTTGTCACGCATACAAAGTTCTTTAAGTAATTCAATAAAAATTTGTTGGGTTATTTTCTTCGAATGGGCATTTTAGTGCGTTTTAATATCCAAAGCTAGGCAACACTGCAGTAGCGAGAGAGAGATTTGACTGCCGAAAGCAGAAGAAGGCAATGCCACCAGATGTTAAAAAAAAGTTAAGCTAAATAAAACTGAGTGAATTATTTAAATAATTATTAAAAAATGTATATTTTACAAAATTATAAACATGATATTTTAATTAGAACAGCTAGAAAAATAAAAAACAAAAAAAAATGCTAAATCAAGTTACGAAAATGGTAATCTGGCCATACTGGAGCTAAAATCACGTAACTAGTTGTAACGGGACCACGATAGCGCCATCTCATTATTCTTTCCGTCATGTTCTTTTTATATATATTACTGTTACAACATATTCTCACTCTCCTCAACTTCGACATTCCCAACCTCCCACACTCATACACCACATTCTCTCATACTTCCACACTTCCTCACTCCACTACCAACAATTCCAAACTTTCTCCTCACTTAACTTAAGTGAGATAAGATTTTTTATATTTTGAATAAATCAGTCTTGTTCTAACGATCATTCCATCTATACATTTAACTTGCGCTTCGATGGAAGGCATTTATTAATAGTCTATTAAAAAGATGAAAAACTAGTGGGTGAAGAATTCGCTATTATAGACGATTGTTACGCGAATTAGTGAGCAGCTGATTTGCTTATTGGATAGTTTTGCCTGTAAAAGATGGACCGCAGGCGACGGATATTACGCGAAATACGAGTATTAACTGATCTGATACTAAGCAATAATTATTAATTAAAAAAAAAAATTTATTACGATTCCGCAAATTACTGTCGGTGATGATGACCGCAATAAAGTAAATGACGGCGATGACCTTCAGCTTGAATTCTTACAAAAAGCTTTGTGAATTTAATAAAATATACTTAATAATATGGCATGTAAACTCTTACCATTGCAAATGTTTCAATAGTGGCGGCAGCGTTCATCGCAGTACGCCTACAATGCAGCGCACAGCAGAAAAGTGTCTACAAGTTGAAGAGATTCCGTCTAATTGAGCCATTGTGCCTTTAGTTTCGCTGCAAGAATTAGCAGGTTAGCTAATGCGTAGCATGGAAAGTTGTAGTTAAAAAATGTATCTGTATTTCTTCGTCAATTGTTTATTTTTATATGGATCTCCATCGCGCCGAACTTGCAAGCCAATGCAGTTGTATATCTGGGTACTTCTTGTTGCTCTCCAAAAAATTTCTAAAAATTCTGAATAAAAAAAAGAGGTTGTCTGTAAAGTCGGTTTACTGACGATAGTTTAACGTGATAACGTCATAAGAAAAAACTGATTGAATGGTTGCATTTTTCAAAAGAAAATTTTAATTTTATTTGTTTGATAGATATTTTGTATGGATATAGAGAAGGAGGTAAATGGAATCGCAATGGAATAGGTCAAGTTACATTTACACAAACGTGAAAAATTACGAAGCATTTATCAAATTCATGAAAAATATGTTCAATTTCGATTGTGCATCAGACGTTAATAAGTCAACAACACTAAGAGGCAACATCATCGATTTGACTTTTTCAAGACACTTTACACTCGAAACACTCCCTTTCATTTCCTACTTTTTCTATCATCGTCCTATTCTCAACAGAGAAATGGTTCATTACCAAGCACACAGGAAGAAGGCATATGCAAATACAAGTATGTGAATTTATATACCTACATATGCGCATATACATACATATATGTACATACATATATATGCTCACTCAAGTAGGAGAGAGCCAGATGTCGAACGTTGCCGAATGCGGGGGCCGATTGTGCGCTCTTTGTCGTTCGTTCCGCGCTTTCGATTGCAGTTCAAGCAAGGTAACTGCAATAAGCAAGGTAACGACAAATGAGCAAGGTAACGGCAATGAACAAGGTAACGACAAATGAGCAAGGTAACGATAAATGAGCAAGGTAACGACAAATGAGCAAAATAACGACGATTGAGCAAGATAACGACACATTTTTTCGTGCGTGCAGCCAGCTAAATCGAATTATAAGATGTTATCACGTCAAAAAACTGTGCTCAACTAACTGCTCCAAAATTTCGTACGAACTTTGAAACTTTAACTTGTATAATTTTTCTTATAGAATTTAATATATTTCTATGAAAAATTTACTTAAAAAGAGCGGCCACCGTAGCCAAATAGTGCTACCATTAGGTAGGACGTAGTTTCCAATCTTCATGCATGAAACACCAAAATAATACACAATCTTTTTCTAAGAGCAAACCTACGAGTGCATTTATGCCAAGGAAAAGCTGCTCTCAAAATGTTAGAAGGAGTAGGTGCAGATGCCTTCTGCGCGCAGTTTGATTTCCAAAAGACTTTCAGGCTTCCTAGTCACAAGTCACAATGAATTGGGCACCAGTTCACAAGGAAATAAAGGGAAATGAGAGAGTTGACGAGCTTGCTAAGGCAGGCACCCGTTTGCCTAGGATGAGTTCGTCGAACATATAACACCCACTCTCTGTTTCGAAAACGGATTTAGACGAGGAACTAACTATGGAAGTTTTGTTTATATGGGAAATATCTATTGACTCCCATAAGATTTCCAAAATAATGCTTCGAACTTTTTTTTTTGTTTTTTTCCCCTTTATTTTATACATCTGTCCATTGACATTAAGTACGTTGTTTAACAATTTGGCCAGGATTTACATACATCGCTTAATGACCAGTGCCAAAGCGATAAAAATTAAAATAAACGAAATAATACTATATACAATTAAATAATATTCAATACAAGTTTTACTCTACATAATTACAATTTTACAAAACTTTAACAGCAATTTAACCCCTTTGCACATTTATTATTTTCTACCATTCATTAAGTCGCTTGGTCGAGTTCTCTTTAAGCGTCTTTCAGTGTTTTTTTTCCCTTTCCAGAAGTTTGTTAATTTCTGCATTATTGTGTTCCTGTATTTTTTCAAAGTGGCTTCTTGCTATTTTTTTTGCCTCTTCGTCTACTGTTGCTATATTAAAAGTCCTGTGGATGTCATTATTTTTCGTGTACCTGTCAGATATGGTCAAAATTCGAAGAATCTTCGATTGCTGTCGTTGAATGTTTACTAGGTGAGACTTTTTAGCCGTTCCCCACACCTGTAGTCCATATAGCCAGATTGGTTTAATCATGGCTTTGTACAATAATAGCTTGTTCTGTACAGTAAGTCTGGATTTTGTGCTGACTAACCAATGAAGTTGTCGAAGTTTTTCCTTTATTTGTTTGACATTTTGCTTTATGTGGTGATTCCAATTTAGTTTCGAGTCCAAATGTATTCCAAGATATTTAGTAGTTGGTTTAATTGTAATTGCTTTGCCATTTATTTTTGTTGGAACTGCAGTAAATTTTGTTTTGGTAGTAAATATAACCTGTACGGTTTTGTCTTCATTTATTTTTAGGCACCAATTATCGAACCATTCCTTAACTGCGTTTTTGTATCGCTACAGTTTTTCAGTAGCGATAGTTAAGCTTTTATCCGATGCCAGTAGTATTGTATCGTCTGCGAACCTAGCAATTGATGAATTCGTTTCGTCAGGAGGTGGTATGTCTGCGGTGAATAAAACATATAGTAGAGGTCCAAGAACGCTTCCTTGCGGAACTCCAGCAGTTATTTGATTAATATCTGAACATTGATTGTCATATTTAATATAGAAACTTCGGTTAATTAGGTAGCTTTTTATGATAAGATAGTAGTCAAAAGGAATCATTATTTTTATTTTGTGGAGTAAGCCTTTGTGCCACACTTTGTCAAACGCTTTAGCTACGTCTAAGAATACTGCCGCACAATAACGATTGTTTTCAAAGTCTGATTGGATTTTATTTGTAATTCTGTGGATCTGTTGGATAGTCGAATGTTTTTTTTCTAAATCCAACTTGATGATCCGGTATTATACGTTTTTTCTCCAGAAATTGGGTTAGTCGATCATGCAGTAATTTTTCAGCAATTTTAGATATTGTCGGTAGTAAGCTTATTGGTCTATAAGATGATACGGTAGTTGGATCTTTACCCGGTTTTGGCAATGCAATAATCTCTGCCACTTTCCAGAGTTTCGGAAAATATTGCAAGCGAAACATGGCATTGAAAACGTTTCGTAAAAATATATATGCCTTGGTTGGTAGCTCCACTAATGCTTTTCCTGTTATCAAGTCATATCCGGGTGCTTTTTTATGTTTTAGTCCTTTTTTGATGCAAGCTACAATATTATTTCGTGTGTATTCGTCCTTTTTATTTTTGTAAAGTCATAATGATAGTTGTTTTGGTTGTCAATTTTCTTTTCTTCGTCATTTAATAGAACCTCTTCAAAGTATTTTGCTAAAGTTTTCGCTTTTTCCTCTTTTGTAACGGCCCATGAATTGTCATCTTTCTTTAGTGGTGGTTGATGTTTTATTTGGGTTTTTAATGTTTTGGTACATTTCCAAAGAGAGTAGTTTGTATCTTTGTTGGGAGTCAGGTTTTTCAAATAGTTTTCGATTTCTTTGTTATTTCTTTTGTTTAAAGTATCCTTAAGAATTTTTGTGGCTAAGTTTAGTTTTCTCTTGTCGTCAGGTGATCTAGTTTTTTGCCATCTTTTTCTTAACTTTCGTTTTTCAACAATTTGCTTCTTCATAGAAATGTCAGTTACTGCTGAATTTGTTCTATTTTCTTGCTTTGGTGCCGATCTGATCCCTGCTTCTAGTACTACGTCATTGAAATGGATAATGGCACGTTCAATGTCAAGTTGCGTTTTTAATATCACATTTGGTATAAGTTGATCGTCAATATGGTGGCTTCGAACTTGCAACATGAAAACAACCAAATTTACTCAATCACTCCCAAGGAAGGAAGATTAGAGTAGGTGAAATGGTTTAAATGCCTGTCTCGCACTCCTCAAGTAGCACTAAAGTAAACGGCGCTTAATTAGAGTTAGGTTAGAGTACTGACGGGACATTGTCTCACTCCATTTCACACAGCTAAACTGAGATTGCTCCATAACGACGCATGTCACTTATGCGAGGAAGTAAGCGGTACGTTAGAACATCTCCTTTGTCACTGCTCTACTCTAAGCAGAACTCGTTAAAACTGCTTGCGATTGGTATAATTTTCATCTCTGAAAGATATTGCTGACAAAAGTTTAAAGTGTTTATTAAAATTCGCCAAGGCATGTATCAGGAATTAGGTTTTTTGTGATCTATGTGAGATCTTATCAGATCAGCCAGTTATATCTAACTTAAGTCGAGGCCTGATATTAAGCGACCTCCAGCCGTTCCTATGTGTCACTGACCCCAACGGCAGAAGGCAGAGTGTAGTCTATTATGGCTACTTATACTAGTACAGTAGAAGTAGCAGGGATGAAAATGAACAGGAGACTATCGGGTGTCTTCAAAATGGAAGTGGAAATTATTGAAGAAGCGAGTTTTAGGAGAATTTGTGTACAACTCGCTGACCAAAAATGCTGCGTAAGCTATCCGCGGACTGTGGTCTCAAAATGATACTTAGTGGCAGCGTAAGCGCCAAGCTCTTCCTCACCATTTGAGCCAAACTAACCTAACAAATATTCCTGAAAAGCAATTATAAACAAATTTATTATTATTTTTATTTTTTTTATTTGTATGGGCCGGCTTGATTGAATTTCTAAGCAAGAAAGTTCCAAGCAATGTATTTATTTTCTAAAGTTCTCAAATCTTTATCGTTATTCCGTTTGCCTACTGGGTTGTAGCCATGGCCATCTAATCATAAGTGTGTATGTTTTATTGAGTAGATAATGGCGTATCTACATGCGAGTAGCCTAAGTGCAACTCAATTGATTTTTTGCCTATAAAAAATTGGCTATGACCATTTAGCGTTTATTTATGCGCATATCGGGGCAGCAGCAGAGCATCGGAAGAGCAAAGTTATTAGGAGGTAAGTGATGATTCTGAGAAAATCTTACGTTAAGAAAAAGTAAACATATGTACACAAGTGTAGTATAGTATTTAGGTGTGTAGATATGTAAACATTTTGATTTGTTACTCCAATACGGATTATGGCACAGAAAGTGAATTAAAATCACGCGTGACATTGGCCAAAATACCTTTTTCACTTTGGCATAGCAAAATGAAATATTCAGTGGGAAATTAGGAAAATTACTGTAGACAAAAATAGGTTTGCTTAGGAAAAACGCGGTAAATGAGTGTAGCCTACATGTGCAAACACGTATATTAGGGGGTTTCTGAAATAATATTTTTTCCAATCTATAAAATAAAGTCTTACATACTACGATTACAAAATACAAAATCTATTAGGTATATTTTTCAAAACTACTTTTATTTATAAAAAACTCAATTTTTGGAAGTATCTTCAATCATATTTTCCAGCTCACGTAAAAAATAATATTTTTCCGAAATATTTTGGCAAAGGTCCTAAAATATTGTTTAATACGTTTGATAATTCCGATGAAAAACAGTGATTGAAAATATAAAGGGTGGTTAAGTTTTAAGGGCCGGTATTGATTTTGAATAAAATATAGTTTTTTTAGAAAATTGTTTTCATTTTTCTTTATTATGATAATATTGGTATGATTCAATTACGTACAATACAAAATATCGGTCAAATGGCCGCCGCGCCCTCGGCGGCACACTTCCATCCGATGGTCCAAATTTTCGATGACGCTGAGGCATAATTGAGGTTCTATGCCGAATTATCTCATCCTTTAGCTCTTGAATTGTTGCTGCCTTATCGACGTACACCTTTTCTTTCAAAGAACCCCAAAAAAAGAAGTCCAACGGTGTCAAATCACATGATCTTGGCGGCCAATTGACATCGTCGCGACGTGAGATTATTCGGCAATCAAATATTTCACGCAAAAGAGGCATTGTTTCGTTAGCTATCGATATCGTTAACTATGATCCGACAGCTGAGACTGGCAAACTGTGTTGACATTTCTGTTCAGTAAGGCTTGGTGATCATGTAGTGGAAATTTACTTAGAAAAAATAAAATAATAAAATCTGTTCGCAAAGAGTTCAAAGAGCACTGCGGCAGCATCGGTCCCTCCTTCTTTCCAAATGAGGAAGGAGCTGCCGTTACGGTGAATGGCGAGCGCTATCGAGCCATGCTGACTGCATTTTTGTTTCGAAAAATCAATCAACATCGATGAGATTTGGTTTCAAAAAGACAATGCAACTTGCCACACAGTGCACTTAGCAATCGATTTATTACAATATTCGAGCCACCATTACCGTGATACAGTCAAATTTATTGGAAAAAGTAGTTAAAACAGCGGACTGAGTTGGAAATTTTGAAATTTTTTTGTTTAATTTATTGAGGTTAGAAAGAATTTATTAAAGTCGTAAAATTTAGTGATTCACACCACCAGCAACTTCGAACTTAAAATTCATCAAAAACCCCACAAAAATTGCAGTCGGCGGACATAAATAAAGCCAGGATTAGGTGGATCGGGTGAATAGCTGCCAACAGAGACGAATCCAACAGTCGCGAGTGAAGCCAATGCCGATAATTGAAGAAATTAAAAAAATTGTTAAATTTTTATCAGATTTTCAAAAATCAGAAATTTATCACCAGATTTTACACGAAAACGTAAATAGTATTTATGTAATATTAATTAGTTTAACAAAAGCCTTACAAAGTTTCGAGTTTTCTTTTTGAAATTCAAAAAAAAAATTGAATTTTTCTTAAAATTGTCGAACATATGAAGTTCTTTATTAGATTTTGTATCCGAACATGGTATTTAGTTGAATAAAAGTCGTTTAAATTTAAGTTGCGAACTTTTTTCGAAATTCATGAAATTTTCGAACATCAGAAATTCTTTATCCGATTTTGTATCCAAAGATGGTATTTAGTTTAATAAAAACCATATAAGCTGAAGTTTTGAACTTCTTTCGAAATTAAGCAAAATTTAATTTTTCATAAAATGTTCGAACATCAGAAGTTCTTTATCAGATCTTCTATCCAAACATACTATTTAGTTTTATGAAAATCGCACAAATTTAAGTTTCGAACTGTTTTCGAAATTCAAAAAAATCATGAAATTTTCGTCAGATTTTCGAAACACCAAAAATTGTTCACCAGATTTTGTATGAAAACATATTATTTAGTTTAATAAAAGCCATAGAAGTTGAAGTTTCGAACTTTTTCCGAAATTCAAAAAAATCAGACAATTTTCATCAGACTTTCGAAACACCAAATATGGTTCACCAAATTTTATATGAAAACATAGTATTTAGTTTAATAAAAGCCATATAAGCTGAAGTTTCGAACATTTTTCGAAATTAAGAAAAAATTAAATTTTTCATAAAATTTTGAAAATCGCATAATTTAAGTTTCGAACTGTTTTCGAAATTCAAAAAAATCATCAAATTTTCATCAGATTTTCGAAACACAAAATTTGTTCCCCAGATTTTGTATGAAAACATAGTATTTAGTTTAATAAAAGCCATAGAAGTTGAAGTTTCGAACTTTTTCTGAAATTAAAAAAAAAAAACAATTTTCATAAAATTTTAGAATTTTTTAATCAACGTTTCTAGTTGTTTCTGGTATGTTTTCTTTATCAGATTTTGTATCCATTCATAGTATTTAGTTTAATAAAAGCCATATGAGCTGAAGTGCGAACTTTTTTCGAAATTTAAAAAAAAAATCAGACAATTTTCATCAGATTTTCGAAACACCAAATATTGTTCACTATATTTTGTACGAAGCATTTAGTTTAGTAAAAGCCATATGAGCTGAAGTTCGAACTTTTTTCGAGATTCAAAAAAATCTTGAATTCTCCATCAGATTTTGGAAACGTCAAAAATGTATGAAAACATAATATTGAGTTTAATAAAATCTATATAAGCTGAAGTTTCCAACTTCTTTTCGAAACTCAAAAATAATCGTACAATTTGCATAAAATATTCTAAACACCAAAAATTGTTCACCAGATTTTGTATGAAAAGATATTATTTAGTTTAATAAAAGCCATATGAGTTGAAGTTCGAACTTTTTCGAAATTCGTGTGAAATTGCTTAAAAATCTTGAAATTTTTTTTTTTTTTAATTTTTTTTTCTGCTCACGCAGTTGCGCATTTGCTTCTATGCATAAACATTTAATTCTGAGTTAAAATCCGAAATTTTGTTACAAATGTGATGCATTTTTCTCTATGTATTATAAAGTTTGAGACCCCAACATTTGTTGGTTTTGTTGTAGCATATTTTATACGATACCCAATTAAGTAAAACAAATTACATAAAAAAAATTCCGATTGTGGAAAAAAAAATCAATAAGCCAATACTTTTTTGACTCACTGTACACATGCATTTGCTCATAAATGTTATGCCCATGTAATTGAATTTGTATTTAAATTCCACATTGACTGTATTTGCCTTTAAATTTGCCGTATGTGCAGTTAACCGAAATGTATTTATAAGCCAAAAGCCAAATATTTATTTATTTAAAATTGCAGCCGCAATGAAGTGCCAAGTAGTAATCATAACTCAAAACAACTCCGTAGAGCAACCCGAAAAAGTAAAGCAGAAACAAAGCTGAAAAAAGCCCACACGAAACCAAGGAATAAATAATAGCAAAAGGAAACGACCGCAATTGCTGTCCTTACTGAATTACTGCGGTTGCGGCGCATTCTCCTGCTGCCATTACTGCCGCCTACCATTGAGCCTAACTACATACTTATAAAGAGCACTGTATGCGGCATGCTAGTAGATGGGTGCGATGGGTTCTGGTTTGTTGGCTGTTTCTTTAAAAACGCTGAGAATGTTGATGGTTATGGTTATGGCGCTCGTGGTGTATTCATATCCAGCCATAGAATGTTGATTATTACCCTTACTTGTATTACCATTTTCCTGTTTTCTTGCTGTTGTTGTTAAACGTTTATACGATTTTATTTTAATGTTTTTGGTTGCCATTTCTGTTGCTATTGCAACTACCCGACTACCGCAATTGTTGTGGCCATAAACCATGCCACCTAATGACTTCCGACATAAACTATTTTTACTTTGCAACACAGCCTTTATAGTGGCAACTGAGTGTTGCAGCAGTACAAGGCAAAAAAAAATAAACAAAAAAAAGCAACAAAACAAAAAAAAGAAACAACAGCAAGAAAGAAACCAAAGTTTAATTTTTTAAAGGATATCCAAGTATATAAACCATGAAGGCAGCCAGACGCTCGCGTCGGAAAGACAAACAAAAAATACCTACAAATGCATGCATGTATGCGTCGATTAAGAAGTAGATAGACCGTGGATACATAAATTATAGTGGCATAAAAAGTAACAAACATAAAATCGTAAGTGCGCAAAGCAGCAGATCGCTGGCGCAATAATAACTTTGGCGAATGGTGAAAAAAGGCAAAGGCACAAAAAAAAAATTGATATATTTAATTCATGGCTCTTTTTTTTATACTACCAAAACAGATAAAAAACGGGGAAAAATTATTAACTAAAAATAAATAAAAACGTATTAAAGCAAATATGCAAGAAGGCAGCCACACAAATAAAGAAAACAGGCTTGTGGGTCAAACTGATGTGATGGAGCACAAATAGAAAACAGAGATGTGAAATTCCAAGTAATTTTCCAAATACAACAGGTTTTGCGAGACGAAAGGTTAGGTTAGGTTAGGTTAGGCTGGCAGAAAGCGAAAGGCAGGCTATATACATGAAAATCGTCGCGGAACTGAAAAAGATTTATTAGAAGCCCCAGGCTTCTCATTGGGCAGTGCAAGCAATATGTTGACTGAGGCATAGGATTTCATTTATTTTCTCAGCTTCGGTATTCTAGCATAAAGACACTAGCCTGCCATTCCAGAGGTTGTGGATTCGAGTCCCATGAAAAGCACGGCCCTCGCCCGTTTCCAAATTTACCTACTTTCCCTGTTTCTAAAAAACAAACAAAAAAATTGTTCAATTCCATTCTCAACCCCGAAAACTGATCCTTTCCATCCTTACTCCCGCACAATAGTCTGCGCATTATTTGTGGCTGCTAAAGCAAGCAAAAACAATAAACACAAAGAAAAACACACAGTTACACATTGCATCAGTGGCGCCGGCAAGAGGAAGCAGGCGACCGCGGTAATAGCGCAGAGACACGAAATTTAGCAAAGTCCTCAACCATCTGTGCGATTCTTCTGCTCTGCCAGAAAAATGTGAAACACAGATGATGCAGTAAGAAGGCGTTGTTCCTAAGCAACGACAGGTGGACATTCCCACTACTTAGGACTGATAGCGGCAGCCTAATCACCTAACTTGTCAGAAATCAAAAACAGATTAACGAAACCAACGCAAGACTGAGTCTAGTCGGGGCCCTATGCTGCCGAGAGGAGTGAACAAGGAAAAAAAAAAATGGGTTACAATAAGGGTGTGCGCAATGGGTGCCGCATTCGATAACAATGGAACAAGAACTTATTCGAATGCGACTTTCTCAGAAACATTGCGAGCGTTTCCGAAAGGATGAATTGGAATCTGTGCATCGATTTATCATTACGAATGAGACTTGGGTATATAATTTTGATCCTAACTCAAAACAAGAGGCTAAAGAGTGGTGTAAGCCTGGTTCTTCCACTTCGAAATGAGTTCGTGCCCAGAAATCGGCCAAGAAGTTGGTAGCATCAGTTTTGTGGGATGCGAAAGGAATTTTGTTCGTGGCTTACTTGCAAACTGGTAAAACAATAAATTCGGAATATAATTCCAGACTGTTAGACCAGCTGAGGGGTAAAATCGTAAAAAAATACCCAGTTTGGAAAAGAAAAAAAATCTTTTTCATTAGGGTAAAGCACCGTGTCGCAGGAGCATTTTGACAATGGCTAAAATCCATGAATTATGTTCGAATGGTTGGGGCAACCACCGTAGTCTCCAGATTTTTTTTTTTTTATTTGCGGTAGGGTTGGGTTAAAAATGTCGTCGCACCATATAGTAACCGTCACTACTACGTGTGTGGTGATTCCACTAAAAATATACCTCCTCTTCTCTTGGAGTTTTCCCTCCCCCCCGGGACTGCTTCCGCATTGCTTCGAGGTAGAGGGCCAAGAAGGACACTTACTTACTCTCCCTGCGTCCAGGGTCGCCTGTTTTGAGAATTCTATGTTCAGTGCTATTCATCATATTTTTCCATTTCGCGCTTCTTTTTTCGGATAATATCCTCCACAAAATTTGCGACGGCATTCCATTTTTCTTCGTCTATTATCATTTTCTCGATAATTTCTTCAGGTGTAAATACACCAATAGCTCGTTGCAGACCTGTTCTCTCTACGTTCCCGCATTATCATACTCAGTATCTCCATATATGCAGTTTGTATTCTCCAGATTTGGCACCTAGCGACTTCCATCTGTTTCCAGACCTAAACAAAATGCATGCGTGGAAAGAGTTTTTCATCAAAGGCTGAGTTCATAACAGCTATGGAAAGGTATTTTGCAGCCCTTCCAGATTCTCACTTCACAGATGGAATTCATACGTTGGAACCTCGTTGAAACAAATGAAATTTATTGATGTTCAGGGAGGCTATACTGAGTAATGAAGTGTATTTCAGACCATAAAATTGTGTTTTATTTATCGAACTGCAAAGCTTATTGAACACCCTAGTATGGCTGAATAGAGCAAGATAGTGAAACAGGAAGTGCGCGATCGTCTCCTCGTTTTCCTTATTCAGACTTAGCTGGAGCAGAAGTCACGTGTTTGCATGGCCATCTTCTGAGCGTGCCTGCCTATTAGACAGTGTCGCGTTATAATGAAAATCAATGTACTAAACTTATTAACTAAAACTAAACTTATTTTGGCTTAGCAGAGACTTTGTGCATTGTGAGTTGGCCCCAATTGTCGGACGATTCTGAAGTTGGTTTCATTACATAAAGAAAGCAGCTTATCTGTATTTCAAATAGTAATCCATGTATGATAAATAATATTGTAAAATATTTTAATTTGAAATATTGATTTTATTTTAAATTACTTTACTGTTAAATTAATAATTATTCACCATCAGCGCGCAAGAGTGAGAGTATTTCGTTGCACTTTTGGCTGCCAATTACAAGCCTAGCTGGCGTTCATGGTGAGTACTCAGCATTAAGCCAAGTATTCTAATCAACTTCATGTAGCAGTAAGTGGTCCTTAGAGCCGGACGTTATATGTCTGAAAGGGTATGACTAAGTCATTTTCCTGTGAACCTATCAGTCAACTTGGTGTCGAGTCTCACTAGTTTATCGTCCCTGCAGTGCCGCTCAATGTTACAATAGCCACGTCCCCATGTGATCTTTCAATGAAGTGACTCAGCCATCTCCTTAAGAGATGTTCGGCAGTTCATGGCTATCTTGGAGGTTGCTGAATGTTTAGTGAGTGAGTTTATCGCTGGATGGATTTCCTTTTCCCCAAACTCATATAATAAAAATTCAACGAGCGGGACTATAGTCTTTGCTGTCAGTTTGCCTTGGTGCTGTGATTTGATTATTTCTGGTTATATTTCATGCAAATAATTATCTAAATATGTAAAAATATTAAATACCTAAATAAATAAGTAAATGTGCAGTTTTGTATAAAGCAACTTTTTTAAAATTCCTCTACAAAATTATTCAGGCTAAAAACGAGCAATAAATATTTATTGAACCAAACTCCAAAAAAATATGACAGAATTTATTGGCATTGGCCGTAAAATATTTACAAAAGACAAGCAGTCTCAACTGGGCGAACTCACTAGCCTCGACTCGCGCACAGGAAGTCTGGCTCGCTTAAAGCCAATAGCATAGAACTTCAATAAACTGGCGGCAGCGGCAGTTTCGCATAGTTTTCAAACAGATAAAAATTTACGTGCAGTAGCGCAAACAAACATTCATACAAATGGATAAAGGAATGCAGAAAAGTAGATAAATGTTAAGGTTTCCTTATAAATACAAGAAATATAAGAAAAATAAGCAAATGGGAAATATACTTATATGTACAGTATCTGTCCAGTAATTTATGAATGATAAGAAAATATTACGTGTTTGCTGGAGAAACTTAAAATTTACTGAAATTCTACGAAATTTCTAACTTTTTACCTTGAATTTTTAGAAAAATCATTGAATTTCGTATAGTAAAATGCAAGTTTCAAGTAGATCAGAAATCACACTGATTTTTGAAAATTTTATTCGGACGCGGCCTTATGCATTTTCACCATTCAACGCCTACTATACATTTTTTGTCGTATGTCGATAAAAACACCAAACACCGTCAACAGAAAAAATTGTCAAATATCCAGGTGATTTTTGAACCAGTTGAAACTGCACTTTATTCTACCAAATTTAATAATTTTTTCTAAAAATTCTAAGTAAAAGTTTGAAATTTGGATGAAAATTTGCCGAATTTTTGCAAACTTTATACAAAGTTCGAAACTTTTCCTCATGAACTATGGTTTTATAAAAAAATAATTGAAATTACAACATAAATTTGTAAGTAGGTGAAATTGTTAAAGTATCACACTGGCACTCCCCAAGTAGCACTAAAGCGCCGTTTTGATACCATTTTCAGACCTCCAACAGGCAGATATCTACAGCCAGCCAGAGCTGTTGATATAATGGAGAAGATTGATAGGATTTAGCTTGCCGCACTACCCCAGGCTCACAAAGAAAGGAGCAACTCGTGACTTTAATCATCTAACTGTCAAACCTGGACATTTACAGAAAAAGTACTCAACAGTTTCTGTTTCTCAGATCCCACAGCTTCTGCAAAGGGGGTTAAATGGTAGACCTAGCTTTCCGCGTGTGTGCGGCACAGAAACGCATATTTTTTGCGCTTACCTGAGAAATAATTTGTTCAATTCTCCTTTAACATCAGTCAGGAGGATGTTGATGACCGGTTAGGTGGTCTCCGAGGCAAATTCAGACGCCTTCCTGGCATTCTAATCAGGAATTTTATTTCCCTCTATGTTCCTATGTTCTGGAGCCCAAATCAAAGAAGTGTTACTTGCACACCCAAGATATTTGATCTCCTCCTCACAGGAGTTGACTAGTTTGGATCTGCACCATGACGTTGTCAGAGTTTTAGTCGCGAGCTGACTATCGAACAAACTGTTAGTGTCTGCCTCGCTCGTCTGCCAGCATTTAGCATGCCTGCGAGATCGCAAAAGCCTTCTGTTTGAAAAACACTAGTAGCATTCGGCAATTTAAAGAAATCGATAAATTGGCTGATCTAGAGAACAGTCCTGTGAATACAAATCTACCAACTTCGGTATAAATTTTCTCCTCGTTGCAATCCTGCCTTCTTGGCTGGCCCTGGCACGACCCTCAAACTCCAGTTTGCGGATAGAGAGATCTGTCTGAAGTTAAGAGAAATACGGCGTTAACTGCCCAAAGGTTCTATCATGACCTTGAGAGATTGCCTCCAGAGGCCAAACCCTTTTTACCTTATTGCAGCTTTCAATGGAGTTTGGAGTCAAGTATCCCTCCAAGATACTTAACTTCCGGTGAAAGCGAGTGAACGTGGTTGTTTAATTTGGGAAGTTTAAAGTGTGGAGGCTGATATTTTTTGGTAAATAGCACCAGCTCCGTTTTGTCAAAGTTGATTCTGAGGGCACAAGAGGCAGCCCAGCGACTGAGTTGCATTTATAAAATCTTCATGATCTAACGGTTACGATATCATTAGAGTCATATATATAAAGGCCGCCAAAGTGAATTGTTTCCCTTTGAGAGATTTCTGTACAGTCTCTACTACTTCATGTAAAACTGTTTCGGCAGATTTCCCTTTCAGATGGGCATATTGAGCTGGAGATAATTTGGTTTCGGAATGCTCTTGAAGCGAATACCTTCAGAATAAAGGAGGTAAAACTTATAGCCGAATGGGTTGGTGCGTGACTACCACTCGACATTCAGAGAGAACATAGGTTAGAATCTCGGTGAAACACCAAAATGAAGAAAAAGTTTTTCCCAATAGCGGTCGCCCCTCGGCAGGCAGTGACAAATCTCCGAGTGAATTTCCGCCATGAAAAAGTTCTTCATAAAAAATATCTGCCACTCGAAGTAGACTTGAAACTGTAGATCCGTCCATTTGCGGAACAACATCAAGACGTACGCCACAAATAGGAAGAGGAGCTCGGCCAAACACCCAAACCCAAACACCTGAACGCGAGACGCGGTCCCTTCTTCCTGCCTTAAATACGAAGACCACACTGGTTTCCTTTCAGCTAGCAGGAGCATGGCTTAACGCGATAAATACCAAAAAGATCTTATAAAGGACAGGAACCACCAAGATTTTAGTCCTTTGCAGCATCACTTGCATGATACCATCAATATCTGGAAATTTGAACGGGAAAAACTTTGGATTGCCTAGTAGATTCTGCCAAGATAGATGTCAAGGCAACCTCAGGTAATTTCTCCTGCCGACTCGCATCATCATTACAAACTGGAGCAAAAGAATTTTCCGAAAAATGGGAATCAACAAGAATTTTTAAAGACTCTTCAACGGATTCAGCTCACTCCATATTCTCTCTTTAGACAAGAGTTTTACGAGAATGGGCCTTGGAGAGGAATGGGCCTTGGAGAGGAATGGGCCTTGGAGAGAGTCTTGCAGAGTCTTTCAAAGATTCCATGTATTCGCATGTACTCTTTCCAGATGTTGCGCTTTGCATCTTCAATGGCTTTTTTTGTATTCTCTCAAAATAATCCCGTAAGTGTGCAATTTTCTGATTTCATAGCATTCATGGAAATCTATCTCCGCCTTTTCTTTCAAGTCGGTCAACGGTGACGGTATATGTGTATAACATATATCAAAGTGTTTCGAAATACTATAGCACAGCATAAGTTAAGTCGTCGTAGGTTTCTTTTGGGGCATTCACTATTTGGGAGTCTAGATTTCATAGTGAAAATCAGTCAAAAAATTCTCGCACCTCATCCGAAGGGAGTATTTAAGATACCTTATTATGCTCACCACTGTGGTTGGTCTTTAAAAAATAATGGTCAGAAAGGCTTCACTGTCCATATTTTAAAATTTTTCAACAAACTTAACTTGATCCAGTAAGCTGAGTAGGAGTTGAGCCAGCACTAAACGCCTTTTTCGCATCAAATTTGCTTGCTTCACCTTTCGAGCTAATCACCAAAGGTTTATACATAAAAATTTATTTTACGAGTATAAGAAACCCAAATCACTTAGTTTCGCCCTTCGAGCCAACAAAGTTCCTACAGTTCATAATTCGTCGAACAGTTACTGTATTTGGATATGCTCTCACACCCCTTATACCACTTATCTGTGTGTGAGTGTAGCTATGCATGTAGTTGTTTGCATATTCACCGTTATTTGCCTTTGCACAATTTTTCCTTTATTTCTTGCACACAAATTAATAAATAACGAACAATCTTTCCAAACCATTTAACAAATTCGATTCGATATCTTTGGCAGTGGCAACGATTGGCAGCAGGCAAATGCCTCAAAGCTTGTCGCATACAATTCACGACATTCACATGCGCCTGTGCTTAAGTAGTGCGGGTATTTCCTAAAGTTTAATGTATGGCTTGGGAACTTTTTTGTTTTTTTTTTTTCTAGTTTTCATTGCATTTGGCATTGTGGCTTTAATCGGTTGAGTGCCGACACACATTCACCTTCATTTTGTATTGTTCAGCGGCTATTCGAAGGAAAGTGACCGTATTCAATTTGCTTTTCGCTTTAATGGACCTTCACAAGGGCATTGCAAATTGTATTATTTTTTACTTTGAGCAGCGGCTTTTGAATTAAATAATTTCCCATTGCACCGCATAATCTCCGCTGTAGTAATAAATTTAGAAAAAATTCTTTCTTTGGTTGTCTCTGTGTTTTTTCTTGCATAAAAATTTAACGGTGTTGCCAGCAATTAAGCTCGTTAAATTCTGCTGTACTTTGGAATCCTCTGTCGTAAGTTTTCAAATTAGGATGATCACAGCTCAACGCATTCTCAAATGTGTATGTGTGTGTGTGTACGTGTGTGTTTAGCACTTTTGAACAGTTAGTGTTACAACTTTTGCTTTGCTCGTTGTGTGACCTTTGTCAAATTTGGCACTTTAATCCCTGGCCTAAAAGGATTCCTTGCATGGCTCTTCAACTTTATTTTATGGAACATTTTAGTTGCCAGAATATATATGTATGCGTAGGTTTCAACAATCACTTCGTATTTCCACATTTCTGTTCCCAAATTCGCTTGGTTCTTCAGGATTTTTTTTTTATTTAATGTTGCTTCATAATTTTTATATATTTTTTTTAGTTTTTTTGTTTTTTTTTAATTTCAATATTCGTTTGGTGGTTTCATAATTTTTATATTTTTTTTTTTAGTTTTTGTTTTTTTGATTCCAATATTCGATTGGTTGTTTCAAAATTTAAAATTTTTTTTTTTTAATTTCAATGTTGGCTTGGTTTTTTCATAATCTTCATATTTTTTTTATTTTTTTGAATGCTAACATTCGCTTGTTGTTTCATAGTTTTTATATTTTTTGTTTTTAATTCTTTTCTAATTTTAATATTCCTCTGGTTGTTTCATAATTTTTGTATAATTTTCAATTTTTTTTTTTTATTTTAACTCAAATATTCGCTTGGTTGTTTCATCATTTTTATACATTTTTGTTTTTTAATTTTTTAAAATTTTTTTTTAACTCCAAAATTCGCTTGGTTGTTTAATCACTTGTATATATTTTTTTAATTTTTTTTTATTTAACCCAAATATTCGGTTGGTTGTTTCATAATTTTTATATATTTTTTTTTTAATTTTTTTTTTAATTCCAATATTCGCTGGTTGCTTCATAATTTTTATATATTATATTTCGTTTAGTTTTTGTTTTTTGTTTTTAATTTCAATATCTATTCGTTTGGTTGTTTCATAATTTTTATATTTTTTTTTTACTTTTTTTTTATTTTAACTCAAATATTCGCTTGGTTGTTTCAAAATTAAAATTTTTTTTTTTTTAATTTCAATGTTGGCGTGGGTGTTTCATAATCTTCATATTTTTTTAATGCTAATATTCGCTTGTTGTTTCATAGTTTTTATATTTTTTGTTTTTAATTCTTTTCTAATTCCAATATTCCTTTAGTTGTTTCATAATTTTTGTAAAGATATTAACATTTTTATTTTAACTCAAATATTCGCTTGATTGTTTCATAATTTTGATATATTTTTGTTTTTTAATTTTTTTTAATTTGTTTTTTTTAATTCCAATATTCACTTGGTTGTTTCATAATTTTTATACATTTAAAAAAAATTTTTTTTTAATGTCAATATTCGCTAGGTTGTTTCATAATTTTTATATATTTTTTTTATTTGTTTATTTTAACTCAAATATTCGCTTAGTTGTTTCAAAAATTTTAGATTTTTTAAGTTTTTTTTAATTTCAATATTGGCTTGGCTGTTTCATAATTTCCATATTTTTTTATTCTTTTTTTTTTTAATGTCAATATTCGCTTGTTGTTTCACAGTTTTTATATTTTTTGTTTTTAATTCTTTTCTAATTCCAATATTCCTTTGGTTGTTTCATAGTTTTTGTATAGTTTTTAAAATTTTTTTTATTTTAACTCAAATATTCGCTTAGTTGTTTCATAAATTTTAGATTTTTAAATATTTTTTTAATTTCAATATTGGCTTGGTTGTTTCATAATTTTTATATTTTCTTTATTTTTTTTCAAATTTTTTGTTTAATTCCAATATTCGTTTCGTTGTTTCATAGATTTTATATTTTTATATTTTTTTTATTTTTTTTTTATTTTTTTTAATTTCAATAGTTGCTTCGGTGTTTCATAATTTTAGTCTTTTTTTTTATTTCAATATTCGCTTGATTGTTTCATAATTTTTATGTTGCTTTTTAATCGCTTGGTTGTTTTACAATTTTTAATTTCTTTTTGTAGTTCCAATATTCGCTTGGCTGTTTCATAATTTTCATGTATATATATTTTTTTTTTTTTTGTTAATTCCAATATGACTGTAAAAGTTCCTGAACTATTAAAAGCGTTCAAGTAGTACAAAATCTCACTCACATAAGTTATGAGTTCTAACCAAATAGCTATGTCACAGTTATTTTTTTATTCTATATATTCTGTCGATTCTAAATTTTCTAATCAAATAGAAGCATTATGACACAAATGAAAACTTAAATCAAAATTAAATGAGTAGCAGAAATCCCAGCATTTGTGAATTGCTCTTACAAACGAAAGTGGTTTTCATTTCGATCTTCCACGAATAACAAAATTGGCGAGGGGAAATGAAAATCCAATTTCTGATTAATTTAGAACTCAAAATAGGAAACGTGATAATAGAGTTGACATTTGATTAAAAGTGCGAATCCCCTGCAAATCATTTGGCTGTTCACTATTAGTGCATTCTCCAAAAACAAATATGAGCAAAGAGTAACCATTTTGGTGCATGTCAAAGCGGTTTGAATTTCACTGCATGCAGTTAGAAAGAAAAAAGTTTTTTTTTACGTTTTTTTTTTTTGTCTAAAAATATTTACACCCATCGCCGAGCAACCTGCAAGCCCTTTGGGTATATTTGTCTAAGAACATTCGCGCCCTTCGACTTTCCACCCATAAGCCTTCTGGTATACTCGTAGTTTTCCTCTACATTTTTGATTAAATGTTGGAATCAGCATCCGGCCCCGTTTTTGATGTGCGTCTTCATGTTTTCCCAGAAATGTAAGGGCCTACACTTTTATGGCGCCTACAAATATTCACTCTGCATTGCTTTCGATATTATAAAAAGAACAGTTGGCTTGCCTTTACGCGATTCATTTTTACATACCTCGAAAAAATCATTGGAGTAATGATTAATTCTTCCCAGAGCGGCTTAGAACTGTTTACGCCTCGAAAGAACCTTTGATTAGCAGATTGCTTGAGTTTAATGGGATTTCAAATTCTTTGGCCTTTGATTTATCGCAGATTTATGGCGGCCCCTGTAGCCGAATGAGTTGGTGCGTGACTACCATTCGGAAGACGTAGATTTGAAACTCCGTGAAACACCAAAATGAAGAAAAAGTTGTTTCTAATAGCGGTCGGCCCTCGACAGACAATGACAAACCTCCGAGTGCACTTCTGCCATGAAAAAGCTCCTCATAAAAAGCTTGGCGTTCGGAGGCGGCTTAAAACTGTAGGTCCCTCCATTTGTGGAATAACAACAAGACGCACGCCAAAAATAAGAGGAGGAATTCGGCTAAACACACAAAACGGGTGTACGCGCCAATTATATATATCTATATATATATATATATATATATAGAGCTCAGACCGCTTCGCAACCATATTCAATCCCAAGGGAAGTGAGTTATAATAAGGACAACCAAAGTTACCATTTATCTCAGATTTCAATTTCAATTTATTTGGTTTGTTTGGTAGTAAGACAAAGTCTTGTGGGAGTACATCTTCTTATAATTCTAGAATAAGAGGATGGTGTTCATAAAAATGCTACTTAAATTATAAAACTATTTTAACTATTAAACTTATAGACTAAAACTTAGAATACTAAGTGAGAAAAAGAGAAAGATAGTGGGAATGGGAGAAGGGAAGGGGAGATAAAGGTTAGAAGTAGTTGGACACTGCAGTTTTAAAACACCTTGCTTGTTTTATAAGCTTTATTGTAGTTGGTATAGAATTCCATAGTTTTATGGCACTAACAAAGAACAGATGCCCATCAAAATCAAAGGACGTTAGATATTCTTGCTGATCTAACCTATGTTCAGTATTTGTAAAATGCTTCTATACTAAATTGGTAATAAAAAGGGTCGGGAAAGGTTATCTAAGCCCTACAAGATAAGCCAGAAAATGATAACTTTGTATATGGATGGATCACCCCCGGAGGATGGTGTCGGGGCAGGTTCTCGCGAGCCCGGTGAAGAGATACTCAGAAGCGCTAAGCAAAAATGCAAATATATTTCAAGCGGGAGTATACTCAGAAAAAATGTGTCTCTTTAAACTTGAAGGCAACTACCACAGCAAAGCATAGCCATACTGATAGCCAGGCTACAATCAAGACTCTCAACGCTCTCCAGGTTACAACAAAACTGATACTAGAATGTTTTGATAAGTTGAATATTTTAGGTCAGAACAACCAGGTACGTATCCTTTGGGGTTCAGGGCGAACGATAAATTAGACAAAAGAGGGATTGCCTCCCCCTAAAAGGTCGGGAACCATTTTGCGTCCAAGCAAAGGGTAGATTTCTGATTTTTCTTCTTAATCAGAAAATAGAGCAAACTCAAAGTAAATCCTACTGGGTAGCATTGAACTAAACCTATTTGAGGATTGTACGTAATTACATAAAATAATTGTAGCACATCACAGGAACTCTAACAGACCATTGTATGATAAATTAAATTATTCTCTTACTAATTAAGGTATATACTTGAATGAAAATTTTAGGTTCTATAGGGAGAAGGATGAAACCGTCGAATACGTGCGGACTTGTGGCCATCTGGCGGGCACTGCTGCATAGGCAGAAGAAACAGCAGGGCAACCATATTTTACGAGAGTAGGAAATAAAACTTAATAATAATACAAAATACTGAAGTTTATTTAGAAAGTTAGGATCAGAGAAATACCCTGAATTCATGAAGCGGGCACTATTAGATATTTCAGGTCGCAGTGATAAATCCCTTTACAATACTTGTTCCAAATCAGAACCCGTCTTTAATGGAGTGTAGGTAAAGTAGTCTCATATATACCTCTTTGAACTGCCTTTTAGGCATTCTTATTTTAGAGAGAGTAGAAAATTTGTATCGTATAATTTTTTCTTTCTTTTTGTAGCGGTGATGTAGGGTTTAAAATGCTTATGGCATGCCAATAAAACTATCTCTCTCTGCCCCGGAATTACGATAGCGTTTAATCGAAAACAGAGAAGTTCCATGTACACGTTCTGATACAGACTGCCTCTTCTACTCTCCCTGCGTACTGGGACGCCAGTTTTGGAACCAGGGTCATGCTATCGGCTCAACTTCCGATTAGATAGGTGGGTCAAAGTTAGTGTGCCGGGAACGCATCTCTGACCATGTCAAGTTTTTTGGTGCGCAGGTCCCCTCTATGTGCGTGCCAAGTTTCTGCGTTTTCTACGCCATTTTTCAATTATGTTATCTGCTCTTTAGGGACCTAGCCTGCCTTCAACAGATTTGCGAACTAATTTCCATCTCGCACAATGGGTGCATCTCCGTAAATGTATTCAGTGCTTTCAGATTTCCTCTTTTTTTTTAGATATTTGCGAAAATACCCATGCCCAGAGAGTATCTGAGTAATATACCATAGAAGTTCACAGTCCGTCATACCAATCATCTATGTATGGTATAAATCTCGCCGTCCATCAGCCTTTCGTCTCTGTCTGCTAGCGCTCTTGCTCAGTGTGTGTGCTCTAATTTGTTGTTTTGCGCTATTGGTACGGGCGCATGTGTGGTCCACTATGACGTTTGTCGTGCACTTTTTAAGAGTCCATAATTCTCTTCGTTCTTTCGCTTGAAGGTCTATAGGCACCGTGTCGCTAATGATGAGTACTGCTGCTTCGGATACCTATCGAAATGCTGCAACAACACGAAGGGCAGCAGTTCTTTGGGCTTTGGCAAGAACCTTGCGGCGACACTCAGTTTTAAGTTTGGTCGCCCATGCTTCATAACCATATAGTAAGATTGATAACGTCGTGTCCATGAGTAGCTTGCGCCTGCTTGCGATGAGGCCTCCGACGCTAGGCATTTATCTGGATAGCGTTCTGATTGTTTTGGTAGATTTTTCAACATCGTTCCGGATTTTTGCCCAGTATGTCAGTAAGTAAGTAGAGACTGATGTCCAGATATTTCGGCACATTTGAAGCCTTTATGTTTTCTGTATAAACGGGCATAGCTACTTCTAGAGATATGCAAGCCCCCGTAGCCAAGCTGAGGTCATGCGGGTCGAGCCATGTCTTGATGCTTGTCATTGATTGTGTAAGTTTCCGCCTTGTCCCATTAACAGGGCCGTCGAGGTAAATCCGGAATGTTGAACTTAAAAAACAAAACTATTGGATATTTACTCAAAAATAATTTTATTTGCTCTTAACTTTGTATAATGTGAGTACACATATCATAGTTGAAAATTATTCAATGTAACCTCCATCTCGTGCAATTACCTGCTCCAGCCGAGACCTGAAGCGCCCACATGCGCGAGCTACCTCCTCTTTGTCCATTGTGGTCATCACTTCCTCGATGGTTGTCTTCAGAGCGTCCTTAGTGTTATGAGGCTTCGCGTTAACTTTTGCTTCAACTGTGCCCCACACGTAATAATCAAGAGGATTGCAGTCTGGGCTTGAAGGCGGCCAATAATCTGATGACCAGTGATAGGGTAGGTTGTTCTGGAGCCAAGCCTGAGTCTTCTTTGCCTTGTGAGCCGGTGCGGAGTCCTGCTAAAACACATATTCTCTTCCAGCGGCCACGCGGTCTATCCAGGGTTGCGCTTTTTGTAGCCAAACCAATCAATTATCTCTTTAGGGCTTTTTCCGGCGCGAAGTGACTCTAGTATCGCAGCTCTTCTGTCCTGCTCTCGACTCATCGTTTCACTAGCACTTACTCCGGCACTCCAATGTCAATCAGGAAACAATACACTAAAAATATGTCCCTTTATCAGCGGTTTTAGACTTAACACTACTGCTCCAGAGCTTTCGAAATGTTTTCCGAATTTACCTCGAGGGCCCTTTACATTACTTGCAGTAATATCAGCTGCAATATCATCGGCGCATCTTACGAGATAACAATCATCGGTCTTGTTGATACTGAGAATGCCATCATAACTCACGTTCCAGAGGTCAGGGCCTAGGATTGACCCTTGATCAGCACTAAATGCTAACACTTTTGTCCGTTGTCCGCTGTTATGAGGAAAATGATAAGAAATAAAGTAGTTAAAACTTAACAAACGTAGACATGATCCAGTCTGATTTCACCAACACAATCACAATTTTCCAACTTGGGCAAAGTTTTGAACCTTTCACCTATTTATGTTTTATGTATGAATGAAGCAAAGACCCATTCTTCTTTTTAGATGAAGGATTTTGCATAATATATTTCTAATTTTAATTTCAACTTTACACTTCTGACCTCTATCATTGCAAGTATCCACATATGACCATAATAAAAAGAGGGAGGGAAGGAACCTTCAGCCATCCAATCCATTTCATTGACCCATATCACCCACTGAGTAATTAAGCATTAAGACATAATAACTGGAAAAAGCATTTAATGCAAGTATTAAAGAATCAACTACATTTGTGGCTTTGCGCGGGGGTGTGTGAGGTGATGGAATTATTTTATTTGGTGTTCATTCTGCAAATCTAAAACACTTATCAGCTTTCCTGCTACTGCGTAATTAACGAACTAGAGTTAAAGTATTTTTGTATAGACCTCTGCTGATATACATACACACATATGAGCATGTATGTGTGTACTTACACTTGAGCTGCAGCAAATCCACGCAACGCTCATTACGAATTCCCTTTGGCACATTTGATAAATTTAATTTATAATTTTACGTACAAATTCACTTCGGTTGCTGCCGAATGTGCAAGCAAATACACCTAGAAAAAGCAAACAGGCAAACAAGCAGAAACACAAATACATATAGCGGGTAAATGTGCTCCAACAACTACACCTATATGAGTACGGATGGCCTTCATGGAAATTTCTAGTAGTGAAGCAAATAACTGGTTTTTAGCGCGGGTGACATTTCGTCGCTTCTGTAGCGTTTGGCCATTGATTATGGCGAACTAATTCCAGCACAGACGCATCTAGTTTATATTTTTCATTTGTTGGAAGCTCTTCGCATTTCGAAATTGATATTTTTGAGAATTAAAAATAAAAGGTTATTGAAAGCTTCCCCTTGAATAGATATACAGAAGAGTCTACATAGTGATAAGTAAGAGGAAACCTGTTATCCCTAAGGGGCGCGCTCTCAGGTGGTAAAGAATGTGGAATACCTCCCACAAATGGGTGGTAGGTGAATAATTATCTCCCGCGAAGCACAAAGGTGGAAGACGAAAACTTCTTTATAAAAAAAAACTTCCTCGAACCAAAATGTAATGCGACGCGTGCCTATTGGGTGAGTTTGTCAACCGAGATATAAAATTAGGCTGTCTCTGAACGAAGCCCTCCTGATATCAGGCCGCCTCAGACTGTAACGGTGGCCTAACCATGGTATGGTACGCTGCCATGGCGGACCATTTATTTCCCCGATATCCTCTTTGTTTACCGTACATGGCGACGTGGGCAGGTCCCTAGAGAGTCAGGTGAGCGTAAGAGCCCGACAAATGCAAAAACAAAAGAGGTTGGACAGCGTAAGCAAACAGACAAGCAAGCAGATGGACAAGCGGACGGACCTAATGGCAAAACGGATGGTCAAATAGAGTAGACGGACGGATATTAACGAACTGAGGAAGTTGCGAACTCCCTCAGATGACAAGCTGACAAACCTAATGGCAAAACGGACGGACAAATAGACTAAATGGACGAATGTTAACGAGCTGAGAAAGTTGCGAACTCTCTCAGAGGACTAGCTCTTGGCCTCTAGTCAAGAGACAGCTGATGGAAAAGCTGTGGCTCACAGCACACCATCAACTCTAAATCAGCCTTCCACATCCGCTGATGCCAAGGGGTAAAAGCGAGCAAAGTTAAAAAAAGAACTGTCCAGGTATAAACTTTACCAGAGGTCTCTTGCTGTTTTCGGCAGCTAAAGAAAAAATTAGGCAAAAAAATGCGTCCCAAAGCCGATAAAGCAAACTGCCAAAAGGTGGTCGAGGAGGGCCTGACCATCCAGAAGGCAGAAGCCGTGAAGCGCAATCGTTCACTGGATGAAAGCGATAAAACTGCGAAGTGGCTAAAGGTGTCGGTTTCCATTGCTTCAACGTTCAAACCAGCCAAACACGCATTTAACGAGGTGGCACGAGACCATCTGCAAGCTGCGTTGGTTGATGAACTAACGAGCCGCCGTAAACCTGCACTGGAGAAGCAATCCGAAATCGAGACACTGATGTCTCGCATTGTCGCTGATCACGTCGTGGTAAGCGCGGAGCATCAAGTGTCCGGATTTGATGCAAGCACACAACCGCACTGATCCGATGAAGCACAGAAGCATCATAAAAGTGGAACCTCCGCAAAAGAACAGGGTGTTAATATAATTTGCAGTTTGTAATAAAATTTGTTAGAAGCTAATGAAACCAATAGTATGAAAATTGTTTATTTATTTGCTTTGAGAAATGTAAGAGTTTATGGTATTTTTTAAAACATAAAATGATTGGAAGTTTTTCTCCCTGATTGACGCGATAACCGTTTAATGATTCGGCTGAGCTTTACAATGCATCCCAGTCTTTGTTTTCTCGTGATAGGTGGATACATTAAGTAAAGCCAAGTACATCTACACCTGATCTTACCAACGCCGTTCCCTTTCTCTGCTACCAGTAGCTGTAGCAGGCACAATTCTGCGGCCGATTCCCCAAAGACATGGCAGCCGAAGTTACTCTCATAATTTTGTTGCCGATTTTGTAATCTATCATACTTGGTTTTTTGGTATAGCTGAGCGGAAGATACCAGTGAGAGGGAGAGAGAAAGAGGGAGAGAGAAAGAGAAGGAGAGGCGTGTATCCTATCCGCAGCCGGACTATGTGAGAAGATCGAGACCTGGAAATGAAATTTAGAGTATTTTGCTGTTGTACTTTGCTTATTGATTTTTTATTACCGGCGATGGATCGAGCGCCAATCATGACGTTCTCTTTCAGATGTGCAGTATTGAATATTACTGAGTAAATTATTATTTTCTGAGGAGTGAAACAGCGGAACTAAGTTCTCGCTGTTTTTTTTAATGAAAATACAACTTTATTCTGAAAAAATGTTTACAAGTGAATCATTGAAAGTATTGCCCATCGCTGACTACTACTTTTTTCCATCTTTCTGGTAGATCTCGTATACCGTCGCGGTAAAACTGTTCATCTTTTGAGCCTATCCACAGATCAAACCATTTTTTGATGTCTTCATATGAATGGAACTGCTGGTCAGCTAGACCATATGCCACCGATCGGAACGGGTGATATTCGGACGGCACAATATCTGGAGAACATGGCGGGTGGGGTAGGATTTCCCACATCAGTGTCTCCAGGTAGTTTTTAACGGGTTTGGCAACGTGAGACCGAGCGTTGTCATGCTGTAGAATCACTCTTCCATGCCTCTCAGCCTTAAGATCTTCTTACAGCTTCGAAGGTTTTTGGCCTTCCTTCATGCGGACGGTCATCAACATTAAAATCTCTATCATCGTCTTTGAAGCGACGGAACCTATCTCGGCACGTTGTTTCACTTAAAGCAGCATATCTGTAAACTTTTTGTAGCTCTCGATGCGCTTCAGCCGCCGTTTGTTAGAATCGACTAGCACACAGTGCTGGCGGCATCTATTGACAAACAGCGGGAACTAATATAGTTGCGCACCTAAAAATTAAAAAAAAAAAAACAAATTACTAAATTACATAGCTCGCAAATAACTGTTGACACTTTTTCGTTGTCTGCAAATAAGTGTCTTTCACTCACACAATAAAAAAGACTCAGACAGAAACTGTTTTTGTCGGGTCTGGCTTAGCTCGCTCGCGCTCTGAGCGAGACAGTTATTTCTGTTTTCCTTTCGATCAAATCAAACACTGATCGTTTACTTGAGTTAAATGAAGCAAATTGTCTTTTGCCTATGTATGGGTAAACACACGCGATTGTTGTGTTCTTCTTGATCGCATTATACATATTAATTGCGTTTGTGAATTAAATGTGTGTGGAGCATTATAGTTTTTGCGAAATGGGAAGGGACGAAAATAAAAAAGTTCATCATTTTTTTAGATTTATTGTCGAAGAAAATAAAGAAAATTTTCCAACGGTTGAAGCTTCTGCATCTGAAGATATAAACTTATCATTATCTTCAACTTTTTCGACTGCATCCTCGGCTGAAGAGAAAACGCTCTTGTTGGCATATTTGGATGATGTCCAGACAGTGACAGAAATCAAAGAAGATAATGTCTCTGCAAAACTTATAAAAATGTATGCTGACATTGAAGGTTTTGACGCAATATATGGTCGTTTACCATTAAACGCCAATATTTTGGAGTTTTTTAATGATCTCAGACTTAAGTTGCCACATTTGAGTGCACTCGCGCAGGTTGTTCTAGCAACACCGGCAACTCAGGTATCTGTAGAGCGAGCATTTTCTGCCCTTCATTTCATTTTAAGTGAAAGACGAAGCTCTATATCTGCAAAAAATCTTAACGCGTTATTAGTTGTTAAAAAAAAAAAATATTATTAAAAACAAAGTAAAAATAAATATTGTTCCTTAAAAAACAAAACATTTTTTCACATTTTTGTTTAACATCCGATTGCATTGTTTTTTTTTATTATTTTCATTCTCATTTTCATTTATATGTATGTATGTATGTATGTATATTATGTATTTACATGTAAACGAAAGAAAAGATCATTTCTGTTGAGTTTTTTAGTCAAACTGTCTTTTGCTGAGAGTCTTTGTGTGAGCGATAATCGTATTACTCTCTACGCGACACTCATTTGAGAGCGTCACACGAATGAGTCAATGCAAAGTGCTTGACCAAAACAAAGAGAGCCGCTCAGAGCTAGATCGTATCTGCACAATCTTCTCGGTTATGTTACGAAGCAGAACATATAAGAAAAAACGATCAACTGTCATTTGCGAGCTATGCTAAATTATATTGAGTGATGCTCCATTTCTCGTATGTGTGTATACTGCAGCAACTGGACAGCTGCAACTAGACACAAGACTCAAATATGATCGGCATACGACAACATTTGCAAAAGTTATAAATCTTTCGATAGGATGATTAATTTTGCGCCATCCGTAAAATATAAAAAAAATTTCTCTACTTATGGCTCCTTTAGTTTTACTCCTTTTTTTATCTATACTCCGAAAAACGGAACGATAGGATGATTGATTTTGCGCCACCCTATACACATCAAAAATGTGGGTTCAAGACTGCGTTGGGCACCCGGGTCTAGCCAGACTGGTTTTTTGGACTTTGAACGTGAATTTAACATATTTCTATTATAGTTAAAAACTTGACCTTCCAACTAATAGGACTATGAATAAGTTCGTGCGGTTTTACAACAGATGGCGTAACTTGATTATTATTCCATCGATCCACATTTCCAAACATTCATTGGAGAGCTACTGTCGTAAGGCACAAACGTCAGTATAAGTTTTTTATTTGAAGCGTAAACAACAATATTTTTACCACACTTGAAAATGTCGAATTTCGTGCCAAATAATGTGTTTTTGCGGGGAATTCTTCTTCATTATTTTAATATGAAGAAAAAAGCAGCCGAAAGTCATCGTATCTTGGTGGAAGTTTATGGTGAGCATGCTCTATCTGAGCGAACGTGCCAGAAGTGGTTTGCACGCTTTAAAAGTGGTGATTTTGGCTTGGAAGACGAAGAACGCGAGGGTGCGCCGCCAAAGTTCATGGATACCGAATTGGAGGAATTGCTCGATCAAGATCCGGCTCAAACGCAAGAAGAGGTTGCAAAAACTTTGGGAGTTGATCAATCAACCATTTCCAAACGTTTAAAAGCCATGGGAATGATCCGAAAGGTAGGCCATTGGGTGCCGTATGAATTGAAGCCAAGAGACGTTGAACGCCGTTTTATGGCATGCGAACAACTGCTTCAACGGCACAAAAGAAAGGGTTTTTTGCATCGAATTGTGACTGGCGGTGAAAAGTGGGTCCATTACGACAATCCAAAACGTCGGGCAACGTATGGATACCCTGGCCATGCTTCAACATCAACGTCGGCGCAGAATATTCATGGCCTGAAGGTTATGCTGTGTATCTGGTGGGACCAGCTGGGTGTTGTGTATTATGAGCTACTGAAACCGAATGAAACGATTACGGGGGATGTCTACCGACGACAATTGATGCGTTTGAGCCGAGCACTGCGAGAAAAACGGCCGCAATACGCCGATAGACACGACAAAGTTATTTTGCAACATGACAATGCTCGGCCACATGTTGCACAAGTGGTCAAAACATACTTAGAAACGCTCAAATGGGATGTCCTACCCCACCCGCCGTATAGTCCAGACCTTGCGCCATCCGATTACTATCTCTTCCGATCGATGCAACATGGCCTGTAATTACGATGAAGTCAAAAAATGGATCGATTCGTGGATTGCGGCAAAACCGACCGAATTTTTCACAAAGGGAATCCGTGAATTGCCAGAAAGATGGGAAAAAGTAGTAGTAAGCGATGGACAATATTTTGAATATTAAATTTGTAACCATTTTACGTCAATAAAGTTTCAAATTTCGAAAAAAAACTGCACGAACTTATTCATAGTCCTATTAGATTCGTAAAAATTAATGTTCTAGCGATTTATAGTTATAACCTGTTAAAAAGGACCCTCGAACAGGGCGAAAAAAATGCCACACCCGGTTGCCCAACCGAAGGTTTTTCAGAACGTGTCCAATGGAGTACTAATTCCACGGCCTTTTAGTTTTACTCCTTGCTTTGCATTGATACTTCGGCAAAGAGATTGTTCGCTCCGTTAAATTTAGTACTGGTTTCGGACTAACGAAAAAAGGATGCTGTGTATGACGAAAAAATTGTCTAGGTTATCTGAGGACTCAATTCACCAGGAAAGCACGAAAACTATTCATATTCCCAAATCCATTCGAATCGCACCAATTCGAATCTTATAAATTTTCCTATAGGGTACGATCATGGTGTTTACCCTGTTTTGTGTTGGTATGAGTGAGAAGCGGTACAAAAATGTAATCAGCACTGCGACTGCTTGCTTACTGTTTTTCCCCCTCTTTCTTTTGCTCTACAATAACATTTTCTTATGCTACCTTTAATTTGTGCATGCATTGGCTTGTGTATGTATGCGCATAATTGCTGCAGGTGTGCATTTGTTGTTGTACATAACTCTGACTGCGGATTTACACTTTGCAGGTTGCCAAAAAGTTGCGTCTCTTGATTTTTGCCAGCGATACCGAAGACTGCTAAGCAACGAACACTGCAGGTGTTTGAAAACAAAAAGAAAATAAAAAAACAAAAAAAACAAAAAAAAAAACAAAAAAAAAATCTTGAAAGTGTTTGTAGGTGTATATACATATGTGAACGTGTAGTATTTGTATGCGACTCCGCGTGTAAGCTGGCGGAAGGAAGCTCATATGTGCGCTGCTGCTGCTGCTGGCATTGCAATGGCACTTTTTCGCTGCTGCTTTTAGTTCGCCTTTTTTTCTATTTGTTATTTCTATATTTGTTTGGTGTTGTTGTTGTTGTTGCTATCGTTCTCCAATTTAGGTGTTCCTATTTTGTTGCTGTTGATTTGTTGTTTTCCGATGATTTCTGCTACTTTTGTTGATTGAATTATTCCGCTAGGCTAAAAGACACACACAAACACAATCTCGCACACACACACACACACATACATACACACCGGCACACATGCATGATTCCGCCTAGAGTCTTCGCAGGAAGTAGCACCATGCATTTACTCAAGTTCGCAGCAAAAAGAAACTCAAAAAGCCAAGCAAAGGGAAAAGTACAGCGCAATTCGCAAAATCAACACAGAAACTTCTCGCGCTGGCAACTGCTGTTGCTTGCCGTTTGGCTGGATAATTAAGTTTGCTGCCGCACATTGGCGTCACCCAACGCCCAGTGAAGTGGAAAGCTGGCTAGAACTGCAATTGTGTATGTGTATATGTGTGTCTATGTGTGTATGTGTATTGTAGCTGTTTCGCTTAATTGTGCGCCTGTAGCAACGCAGCCTTTTCATGTTAACTTCTCCTGCCTTTTAGCGCTGAAATATATGAGGGCGCGCCGGAAAATTTGCAAATTTGGTAGCCTCGTATAATTGTGTATTCAGTTTTTAGCATTATTTTTGAAGCCCTTGAAGTCCAAAAAATAGCATTGGTGAAGCGCAAATTTTCTTGGGATTTTCCTCTTTCATTTCCAAAAAATGCGTTTCATTTTTGTCAACTTCAATTAACAGAAGGGTTCAGTGAGAGTGAGAAATCTTTGTTTTTCTTCAATTTTTTTTTTTTTTTGTTTTGTTGGTTAGTTATTTTGGAAGAGGAAGAAATGCAATGCCTTGATATAGAAAGCACCACAAAATATCCGCTGTTAATTCAGTACTCTTCGATAAGCACAAAACGGATGTTACCCCTGTTTTATTTCCTCTTCCTCCAATAGCCTTCTTAATGTTGGCTAAGTTTTCCTACATTTTGCGATTTACATAAATCATTGATTTTGGTTTTTGATTGTAAAAATATGGAATACTCGTATAGATGAAGTAAATTATATTTTCTCGTCTTTAAATTGGCAGTTGTCTGTTGCGTGAGTTATGAGAGCCCTTAACTCGTAAACTGCGGACAACAATCACGCGCCTTAAAAACAAAAATAAAAACAGTAGAAAAAGGGGGAAAATGGGAGAGAAGAGAACGGAGAATGGGGAAAAGAGAAGGAAAAAGGAGCAAGCCAACCATGAGCAGCAGATTTTTTCAGCGCTCTGCTCTTTGATACTCCTTCCACGTGCCGTTGCATTTGCCTTCAAGGTGCTGAAGGCCTTTAAAACACAATCGCAACAGTCTTTGTTGTTTGGCCAATCGGCACAGCCTTTGTTGTTTGGCTTTGCGTATTCGACTGGCGCATTTTTAATAGTTCTGTTCAATAATAAATGATTCCTTGCTGCCCTGCTGTGTCTGCCGTGCGCCATAGGCAATGAGAACAAACGCTCGAAACTCGCTTGTTGTTGTTCACAAGCAATCGCTACAACATGGCGCCACGTCTCCGCTACTAATTCACTCCTTTGGGAAATCGCTTGTAATTTTCCCTATAATTTATTCAACCAAATGCATTTTGATTTGTTTGCAATTCAATTCAAATTCCAATATTTTATGTTGATTTCTTTATTGTTATTGTGATGGATGTACACTGTTTTTGTTGTAATTTAAATTTTGCCAGTACTTTACACTAATTAACATAAATATGCCACTAAATAGAATTCTACAGTTTTTCTCGAATATTTTGTGATTTAATTTTGCATTTGAATGCAGTAGAGTAATAAAAAAATTGAATAAATAAAGCAAATAAATGCAAAACTTTTTACATAATAAAATTCTAATAAGGCAACAGCTGGCTGGAGCTGTAATTATAAATAATTTAGTTGCAATTTTTGTTTACTGTTATTATGCTAATGCAAATTCACTGTCATAATGCGCAAAATTATTATTTATTTTTTGGTGTAAATTATCTGAATTGCTTAAATGGTATTTTAAATAATAAACTTCCAAACATATTTTCAAAATATCTATCTAATTTTTTTGTGTGAGCTCAAGCGCAAATTGATTATAAAAATTTATGTGAAACAATGAAAATAAAAAGGGACAGAAGGAAGATAACCGAACAGGTGGCAAAAGGAAGATGGAGCTTTGGATTAGAGGATGCCTACCAACATTCGTATTAACCGCTGCCAGCTACTGCTAAAATGCACCAAGTGTCTGATACTTCAATCCACAATATCCGCAGGTAAAGCAAACAAGTTAGAGTCCAGTTAATTAAATCTTTACCCGACGAGAGCAGGGCAGGTGCAAACTTCTATGCTGAGATGATTTCGCTTCAAACTCCAGACAACTTTAGTAGCAAGGACTAGAGGCAATCCCAAGTCTCACCGCATGGGCACCTAAAAGACAATATACGGTAGGGATAACCACCGAATTTGGGAGCTGCGACTTTTTTAACTGTACCTAGAAGTTTGCTCGAGCGCACTCGATCTACCCGTGGCCAGAAGAATCTCGCGACTTTGCATATTTCCTTTGATGCGTTGATACGAGGCACATATGTATGTATTTCTAAAAGTAGACCACGGGCTCTCAAGGGAACTCGAAACCTCTAGTTTTGCAAGGAAATACAGTAGATTCTGTTTTTATGCGGTATATATGTACGTTCCGCAAGAAACAGCATAAAAAAAATAGCATAAAAAAAGCTACCAATTCTATAGTAAAACTATAGATACGTTTCAAAAGTGCTAAGAACCGCATGAATCTGAAATAATTAAATAAAATCGCATAAACAAAAAATTGTATTTTTGAAAATTACATCTTTATTTAAGAAACGTCAGAATCGAAAAATAAATTTACATTGTCAGAAAGAGAATCAGACAATACCCGCATGTTGCGTATTCGGTTAGGATTTGGCATTAAATCACTTCCGACACTTGAGGAAATGTACACGTCTGATCTGGATGGTGATGCAGGCGGTTCCATACTTTTTTTTTTTTTTTTTTTTTATAATGGTTGCCCAGAGAGTAGGGCCCACTTGGACGTAATAGTTTGGTTCGTCCTTTGTGATACCACTTAAGGACATAGAAGGGGGAGGAAGGGAAGGGATGGGGGAGTGGTGAGTGATTGTGGACTACGAACGGTGACTAGTCCGCGGTTGTGTTAACCTCATTATGCTGCTGATGTAGTTCATCAGATTTTTGTTATCAACACCTGCTATATCAGCAGGCGCAGAAAAGAAATGAGAACCAAGATACTTGAATCTTAGTCCCGCGAAGGCTGGGCAGCTAAGGAGCATATGCTGAGATGATTCCACCTCATCCGCCATGCAGCTGTCGCAAAAAGGACTCGAAGTGATTCCGAGTCTCAAGGCATGTGTACCTCGCGGACAGTGCCCCGTGATGATGCCCACGAAATTTGAGAGATGACATTTTGTCATTCCCAGGATATCCCTCGAACGCCTCCTATCCAAACGTGGCCAGAAGGACTTCGCGACCCTACACGTTCGTGTACTTGCCCAGCGTTCGCTGAGTTGGTGCATAGCCCATCCTTCCAGGAGTAGAGCGCAGGTTGTCAAGGGATCCCGATCCTCTCCTTTCGCGGGCACATTGCCTCACAGGTCCCCTGTCTGGCCAGCTCGTCGGCTTCGCAGTTTCCTGCAATGTCACTGTGACCAGGTACCCAAATTATCTTTATGTCGAAGTATTCTGATGCAATCGAGAGTGAGACCAGGCATTCCCTGACCAGCTTCGAATGCACCATAATAGAGCCTAGGGCCCGATAGGTCGACATGGATTTTTTTATTTTTTTAAAAACCGCACTATTTCAAAACCGCATAAAAAAAAAACCGCATAAAAACAGAGTCTACTGTACTGTGAAATTAACAGCATTTTATGTGAAGAACAGAAAGGTTGCAGGAAGCGCACAATGGGCTGTAAAGATCAGCTTATTATAGACACTATAATCACAGGAGCAGCTCTGCGAAGAAGGCGAAATTTAAGCATCGCGTTTATTGACTACAAAAAAGCTTTTCATTCAATGCTTCAATATCATTACCTATTAGAAATATTAAGAATATACAAAATCGATGCTGCCCTCTTGGGCCACATAATGAGCAAGTGCAATACAAAACTGGTTCTAAAGGGAGTATTTTGGTCTAGACGCTTTAATTTTAGATATTTTTAAAACTCAGATAAAAAAATTCTTATCAAACCTCAAAGCGATCGGTCATGTAGAACTTGGGATATCATGACGACCATCTCAAAAAAAGTATTGTAGTTTTGCGAAAATCGCGTTTGAAGTTTGAGCAAAAATTCCATTAGAATAGATATACTGTGGGCAAAAAGTAGGGTGAATTTATTTGTGAAACTTCGCGGGATTAAAATTTCGCTCTAGTTATTTTTTCATGAGTTGGCAGCACTGTTAATAACATCTGGGCCAACTTTCATGTGAATGTCATTATCAGTAATATATTTACGCTTGTGTTTACCAAACGACCAAGAGTGCATTTTTCGATTTTTACAATGTCTGATTTGATTGAGCAGAGAAGTGCCATCAAATTTTTTTTTGCGGAATGAAATTTCGGCTGCGGAGACGTTTAGCATGTTGCAGAAGGCATTTGGTGATTTGACCATGTCGCAAAAAAATGTTTATAAGTGGTACAAAGACTTCAAAGAGGGTCGAGAACGGGTTGATGACTTGGAGCGCTCCGGACGACCATCGACGTCAACACGTGACCAACACGTCAATAAAGTGAAGGAGTTAGTGGTCAAAAATCGTCGGTTGACTGGTAAAGACCTTACTGATATGATCGGAATATCAGAAAGATCAGTGAAAACCATTTTGAAAGACCATTTGGGCCTACGAAAAGTCAAATCTTGTTTGGTTTGAGAAAAAAGTCGTCGCGTTGATGTGTGTGAAACAATGCTTTCAGACTATCAGGACAAGCTCAAATGCATCATTACGGGAGATGAGACTTCGATCTATGCTTACGACCCTGAAACAACCGACCAATCAAGCGAGTATCGTGCTAAAGGCGAGGCCACACCGAAAAGAGCACGTCAAAGTCGTTCAAAAATAAAGGTCTGATGACAGTTTTTTTCGATTTTCGTGGTGTGGTTCACTATGAATTCCTTCCACCTGGCTAAACTGTTAATAAGGAATATTATTTGAGCGTTATACGTCGTTTACGTGAAGCAATTCGTCTAAAGAGACCAGAATTATGGGCCAACAACTCTTGGTTTTTGCATCACGATAATGCACCGTCTCACACTGCACTCGTTCTTCGTGACCATTTCGCCAAAAATTCCACACATATCGTTCCGCAACCACCGTATTCGTCTGATTTGGCTCCGTGTGACTTCTGGATATTCCCAAAACTCAAGAGACCACTCCGGGGAACGCGTTTCGAGTCGATTGAGGAGATAAAAGCTGAATCGAAGAAGATGCTGATGGCTATACCGGAAATGGACTATTTGGCATGTATCGGGGTTTGGAAAAATCGTTGGCATAAGTGTATTTCATCGAGACGGGATTATTTTCAAGGGGATGAAATTGATTTACAAGAATAAATATAGATTTTTCATTTTACAACCAAATTCACCTTACTTTTTGCCCATAGTAGTATATATAATTGGCGCGTACACCCTTTTTTGGGTGTTTAGCCGAGCTCCTCCTTCTCAAATGAAGGGACCTACAGTTTCAAGCCGACTCCGAACGGCAGATATTTTTATGAGGAGCTTTTTGATGGCAGAAATACACTCGGAGGTTTGCCATTGCCTGCCGAGGGGCGACCGCTATTAGAAAAATGGTTTTCTTAATTCTTGTAACATTATTTAGATTCCTTTAACTGCGGTTGGAGCGTCGAGTAAGTGAGTATATTCTCACTTTCTTTTTTTTGTTTTTTTTTTTTTTTGTTTTTTCATATCTCTCCTTTATTTATTACAGTCTGTTATATATTAAAAATATGTAATTTTTGTACAACCAGGGTCTATTACGTTCTTTTACCTATGTAAGAAGAATATGTTATTATTATTATTATTTTATTTGTTTTTGTAATTACACTGTAAATGTTATTGTTAGATCAGTCGGTGCGAGTCGCTTTAATCTTCGTTTGATATTTTTTGCCGGTACTATTTTACGCATTTCTTCGTTTTGGTGGACTGACAGTCGCTGCAAATGCTTAGTGCTACATTTTGTGATTGTTTCTTGGATTGTTTCTACGTTTAACCCTTTCGCGCCTACTGGGACAATATGTCCCAGCCTCGTACAAAGTTATTTATTAGTTTTGTTATTCAATAGAACTTGCATCTTAACTGTCCCAATAAAAGTTCTTGGTTTCATTTATAAAAAAAATCCCAAAAAAATTCATAATTATAATATACGTGGCACCACTGATCCAGTTAACAAGCACGTGTTGAGAAATTTTGACGATATGGCAAGACAAACGATGTCAAAAACATATGTTCCGCGATCGTCATTGCGTTAGCATCGAATCAGTAAATAGTGCACTTAGAATTCTGCCTATATTGCATTTAATACTTTCTTAGAATATCAGTAAAGGTGAGTAGCATATAATTTTGCATGTCTTGGAAGCTATTGCAGTTTGCATTTTACATGGGACTTATTTGTACCAATATGGTTTTTCCCAGATGTCGAAGAAAAAGTACACTGTGGAAGAGGTTGCAGACATTTTATATGAAAGCTCTGAAGAGGAAGATTTTAGCCCATCTGAGAGTAGCTAGAAACCATCGTCAAACTCTGGAAACAGCAAAGCAGATGGAGATAATACTTATGCAGGTTAGAGTGATGCTTCCTATTCCGAATCAGACGAAGAATATGCTGCCGATGACATAAATTCGAGTGTGGATGAGGAAGAAAAATTATGCGAGAATGAGGTGAGTGAAGCACCTGCCATTGCCACCTTGACCAACATCATAGAAGATGGATGTTTCGAACCCAAATTTCGAATGCCATTAGAAAGACATTCTCAAGTTCTGGTAGATCTTCCCAGAGTGACTACCGAGTTCCGTGTATTTAGAGAATTTTTTCCAAAAAGTTTGTGTATTTTTATTGCACAGTGCACAAATCAGCGACTAAAAAAACTTAATAAAGAGAAGAAAACTAATAGGGCATTAACCGATGAACATGAAATAATGGTGTTTTTAGGCGTGGCTATGATTATGCACTGCAACCATTTGCCATCATTACATGATTATTGGAGCAAACACGCATCAATGGGAAACGAAATGATAAAGCAAAGTATTTCTCGCGATCGGTTCACTCTACTTTCTTCCAAACTATATTTAAATGATTTTGACAAACCTGATAATGCTCCAAAAGATTACTATATTTCCGAAGTCGTTTCATGTATGAAGGAAAAATTCATGCGAATACGAAGTGATAGTCCTTTTCAATCAATCGATGAATGTATGGCAAAATTCAAAGGTAGGTCCAGTCTAAAGCAGTACATGCCAATGAAACCAATCAAACGCGGTGTTAAAATTTGGTTGCGATGTGATGCAAAAACAGGATATACATACGATTTGAATGTACATATACACTGGTAAAGATGTCACCACTAATCTTTCTGGAACTCTTGGAGAAAGAGTGGTTTTGAAATTAGCAGGTACTATCCGTGATAATGATGTGGCTGTTGCATTCGATCGATTTTTCACATCAATAACATTGATGAAATCCATTCCATTTCCTGCTAATGGTAATATACATATAAGAGAAATCGAAAAGAAACACTGGAGTTCGGGTCGCGACTAGAACGTGGGCAAAGCCAGTTCCAAATAAACTGCGATGGTCTACTAGCTACTCGTTGGATGGACTCGAAAGAAGTACTTGTTGTCTCCAACTGTCAGAAGCCGAGCATAGGAGAAGTAGATAGGAAGCAAAAGGACGGTAAGAAGAAAAAAGTTGCCTGCCCCTTAGCTATTGTGGACTATAATCGTTTGGTGGGGGGCGTAGATCTAGCTGATCAGAAAGCAGCGGTATACGATATCAACCGGAAATCCCAAAAGTGGCGGAAAAAGGGTTTTTCAAGATTCTGATGCTTTCAAGTGTTAATGCTTGGATTGTGCATAACGACCTGAATAGTAAGAAATCAACACTGATACAGTTCATAGTCTCATTAGCAGAGTCCCTTATTGCGAAAGGAACCAAGCACAAGGAGTTAACAACTCGGCGAACTGGTGGAAGACCATATAGGTGATCATTTACCATTAAAAGGTAGTTCTCGACGTCGTTGCGTACGACGCACTTCCCTGCAAAAAGAAACCAGAACAAATTACGTTTGCTCTGGATGCAACAATGCACTTTGTTTCAAATGTTTTGCCTCGCACCATAAGTAAATACTTTTTCTGTAATAAAACACAAAAATACTAAATTTTTCAAATACATTTTTTAAAACTAAATTCTACGGTTTATTAAATTGGCCCAATATAAATCCTTATTGGGACAATATGTCCCAGGATAATGCAAGGAATCAAGGACTTTTTAAGTATGCAGAACATATTTTTTCTATTATATTTTTCGTCTTTTTTGAGTATTTGAGTATGCGTGTAAGAAGTATTCCGGTAGCGAAAATAAAACTCCGGCGCGAAGGGGTTAAGTCACGATGTATGGCTGCATTGGAAATAAACCAACCAGCATTTGCTATATTTCGTAATATTTTGGAATTGTGTTCGCTGTATGAGCTGAAGATTTGTGTTTTTAGCCGTTCCCCATATTTCTATTCCGTATTTCCAGATAGTAGTAATAATTGTTTTGTATATAGTCACCTTATTATAAAGTGATAGTTTTGATGCTCGTCGGATTAGCCAACTTAATTGCCAGTACTTATACTTAATTTGATTTCTTTTGCTAATGATATGCTGTTTCCATGTTAGTTTTTCGACAATAGTTATTCCAAGATATTTTACTGCTGGGCAGATTTTTATTTTGCCGTCTTTTTGTTTGTATACATAACTTGTACAGTTTTGTCTTTATTAACTTCTATACCCCATTCGTCAAACCAATTGTATTGTTTATTAATTTTTGAAGTGTAAAGGTCGCCAGTTTTTCGTAATTGTTTGATGCCATTAATACCGTATCAGCTACGAATGTTGCTCTCATTGCATTACGTGTTGTCGGAGTTGGCACATATGCGGTGTTTATGAGACATAAAACAGGACCTCCTCACATCCAATCTATCAAATTGCTATATTTGATGCGCTTCACCATATGTAATATATGTATGCGCATATTTTCTTATTTCAACTTTCCCCTACCAATAAACATACATAAAGTCGTACAAATTAAATACATGGAAAACAATAAAAACTTTTTGACTACAAAAACTTTGCATAAAATTGCGAATCTTTCCAAATAATCATAGATAGTTTTATTGCTGTTTTTTTTGCATAGATAAACAACATTTTAACTTATCCACTGCACACAGCTCACAGCAACCGCATGAAGAAGCTATTAGAAATACCGAACAAAATGTGCTAAAGTTATTTTATGTCTTCAAATTTGTTCTTCAGCCATTTAATAAACAATGTGAATAATTGCTCCAAATTACAGAATTTGTGAGAGTGGATGTAGGTATGTCTGTATGATGGCAAAACAAGAGAGGAAAATGCTTAATGACTTGCGGACATGCAACTGGACAAATGGGATGGATATTCACTGCCAGGGAGAAATATTGCATACCTACATACATACGTACATAAACATATGTAAATAGAGTATAAAAGTACTGTAGAATATTAAAGTATATATACGGTAAATGTGCTTTATATATACGTAAGTTAAACTCCTACAAGTTTTGTTTACAGATATGGACTGAAGATGATGTGTGTGGGTGTGTTTAAATTGGCATCTGTTTTCACATGTTTCCTTAATTTAGAACAGTAGAACTGTAAACAAAAAGTTAAATAACTTTCTTGCGGCATTCACATCCATAAAGGCGTCTTAAAATAATATATCTAGAAGTAAATAAATCAAACTAAGAATGAAAACACAATGGATAACAGAAAACAAGAAGTTTTTTTTTTGTACAAATATAAAAATATCTGACTTTAAAGTTTCTAGTTATGGCAGTGGTTGATAGTGCAAGATTCGCATTTGAACTGCACACGTCCAACTAACTTCAGGACGCGATACACCAAATGATAGAAAAAGTTGTTTTCTAATGGCGGTCGCTCATCGACAGACAATGGCAAACCTCCGGGTGCATTTAGGGGTTTTTCAATTGGCGCGGGTCGATTTTGACGCCCTGTGGCAGCCATTTTGTTTTGGTGGTATCTGTCAAATCTCTTGTTTATTATTCAATTGTTTATGCCAAATCATCATGGCACGTTACACGATTGAACAGCACTTTCAAATGATAAAACTTTATTATCAAAATGAGTGTTCATTAACGCAAACGTTGCGCGCATTGCGCCCATTTTTCGGTAGATGTGGTGGCCCTTCAAAGTCGACTCTTCAACGTTTGGTGGCCAAATTTGAGACGACCGGGTCAGTAAACAATCAGCCAACGCCCGTACGTTCAAAGAACGCAAGATCAGCCGAGAACATTGCCGCGGTCCGCGAAAGTATACAGCAGAACCCGAGGCAGTCTATTCCTCGCCGTGCACAAGAACTTGGCCTTTCGCAGACTTCAACTTGGCGAATTTTGCGTCGGGACTTCAGGAGCTCAAAGTTGGTGACCATAGACAACGCCTTTTTTTCGCTGACTGGGCTTCGAATCGTTTGGAAGAGAACCCCAGTTTTGGGCGAAAAATCATCTTTAGTGACGAGGCGCATTTTTGGATGAATGGCTGTGTTAACAAACAGAATTGCCGTATATTGGACGACACCAATCCACACGAGGCTCACCAGGTGATAATGCATCCTTAAAAAGTTACCGTTTGGTGTGGATTTTGGGCCGGCGGCGTCATTGGTCCGTACTTTTTTGAAAACGACGTTGGTGAGGCGGTCACCGTCAACAGCGAGCGCTACACAACGATGATAACCAATTTCTTATGGCCCATATTGAACCATATGGGCCTAGATGACATGTGGTTCCAGCAGGACGGCGCTACGTGCCACACAGCAAACGCCATTTTATTCCATTTCAACATCTACCCGCCCTTATTGAAAAATCCTTTAAAAGGAGGAGCTCGAAATTCCCACAAAAGATGTAAGCGTACCTATATATAATGGCTTGGTGAAAAATAAATCCATTCGTTTCTCATTAGTAGTGATCGATACCTCGTAAAGTAACGATCATACAATTTAAAGTTTGTACTCGTTGACAAGGTGACACTTCTCCTTCATGATTGGTGTGATAACCGTTTAAGCAGTTTTGTCATTTGAAGTTTAAAAAAGTCGTTTCTTTCTCATGCTAATCGGCGCCAGTTTGACACACCAATTGAAACCAAAATCTGATCCACCTGATCTTTTCAACGCAGAAGAGGCCTTCCTCTTCCTCTGCTACCACCAGCTGCTACCGCATCGAGTACTTTCAGAGCTGGAGCATTTGCATCCATTCGGACGACATGACCCAGCCAGCGTAGTTGCTGGATCTTTATTCGCTGCGCTATGTCTATGTCGTCGTAAACCTCATACAGCTCATCGTTCCATCGTCTGCGATATTCGCTGTTTCCAACGTGCAAAGGTGCAAAAATCTTCAGCAGAATCTTTCTCTCAAACACTCCAAGCGTCGCTTCATCGGATGTTGTCATCGTCCAAGCTTCTGCGTCATATGTTAGGACGGGCATGATGAGAGTCTTGTAGAGTGTTAGTTTTGTTCGTCGAGAGAGGACTTTACTGCTCAGTTGCCTACTTAGTCCAAAGTAGCACTTGTTGGCAAAAGAGATTCTACGTTGGATTTCAAGGTTATCGGTGTTAATGCTAGTTCCTAAATAAACGAAGTATCTTACAACCTCGAAATCATAACTGTCAACAGTGACGTGGGTGCCGATAAGCGAGTACACCGACTGTTTGTTTGAAGACAGGAGGTACTTCGTTTTGTCCTCGTTCACCATCAGACTCATTCGCTTTGCCTCCTTATCCAGTTTGGAGAAGGCAGAACTAACAGCGCGATTGTTAAAGTCAATGATGTCGATATCATCGGCATACGCCAACAATTGTACGCTCTTATAAAAAATTGTGTCTGGTCGCTTCGCCTTCTCATATTAGCTCGCTCTCGAACGGGTGTTCGGAAGCTAACCAGCGGATACTTGGGCTAAACCCGAAAGTTATGAGCAGCTCAGACCATATGCAGATCAATCGTCCTGGCCACTCCCAAGTGAATTCCAATCAGTAAATTCCGCCACTTGCGCGGGCTTCTACATATGGAACCATCTTCCAAGGTGACACTTCACGCCAAAAGAATTATCTTGCGGTTTTTTGTTTGTTCCATTCAGTTTTGCGTTACAGGGTGTTAGCAATGGATAGAAACAAAAAGAAAATTCGGTGCGTTTTACAGTTTTTCTTTGATAAAGGATTGCATGGCCGCTGAAATTGTGAATCGGGCCTATAGTGGGGACACTGTAACAGCTGATTGTGTGTGTAATTTTATTTTCGCCGATTGTGTTCATGCATTTTTGATGCTAAAGATAATGTGACAATGTCGATAATGTCGATAAAATCAGAGAAATAATTGAAGTTGACCTGAATTCTTGCAGTCGTATCATCATCCAGAAGCTAAAGATCGACCATGAAATACCTTTAATCTATTTGCGCAAAACTTGTACGCAAAATTAATGGATTTATTCGTCCCCAAACGAATATAACTGTTGGCAACGCAGTTTTGGTTATGGCCTGTGTTGGCAGCGCAGCTGGGGGATAAAACGTGCCAGCAGCTGAGTAATTGAAATCGGAAAACCATTTTGACTTTAATTAAATAAAATAATTAAAAAGCGAAAACGAAGTTTTTTTTCTTACAAGATCCGGAAATCCAACAATAACTTACTTCAGATTTGTTAGCGGCACTCACAATATGAGATATTTGGCTTCATGCATAGCTTGCGTTATGACAACAATCACGCAGTCTAATGAAACTATTTCAATAAAATTAGAAACAATTTTTATTTTTCCACCTATTTTGAATATTTATTGTACGTAATTTGCAAATCTCATATATTACACAACATACACTTGTATTACATGCACACATACATACAAACATACTTTTAGCAAAATTGCTCAATTTACAGAAGAAATAGTTTGTAAACAACGCACTTCTATGCCTAGAGGAACTTTGACACAAATTTTTGCACAGCAAATTTCCACAAATTCCTTCCTCATTCCTCTCCGCCCCAATGGAAATAAGAAGGAAGCTGTGTTGAATCATTTTCCAGGAAAACCAAACAGAGTTTCGAAGACTAGACAAAATATTTTCGACATTTATCCATTACAAAGTTGGCATGACGAGGTCAATGTGTGCCTGCTTGTGAAATTTTGATTTCGCGTGCGTGTGTGTGTGTGTATGAGTGTATTACGTTAGAGGGCATAAATTGCTGCGACAACTACTGAACGCACACACACACACACACACGCACAAACTGTCGTACAAATAAGCACTGCAAGCATTTCGTGGGCGCATTTTTCGGCAAAAATCGACAATTATGACTAACTAACAGCAACAACAGCAGCAGCAGGGGTGTAGCAGGAGTAGCAGGCGTGGCAGAAGTGGCAGAAACGAGTAAATAGAGAAAGCTTGTGTACACCAAAACAGTGCAGCTAAATAACAGTATTTTATGTATGCGAATACATGGCATGGAAAATTCTTGCCATAATTTTTAAGGCATAACTTTCAGGCGCATGTTGAAAACTTTATGAGTACTTACAGCTTACCGTACAAACTTGCTAAACAGGGCATGTAAATACATATGCGGGCGTGTATGTATGTCTGTATGCGTGGATGTGTGTACGCGTGGATGTGTGATTGTGATTTTTTGAGCGTTTCATACTAGCCGCCTCAAAATCTAGGTTTATGTGTGCATGTGCGTTAAAAGTTTGAACATAACTGCTTGTGTACACATGTTTATATGTATGTATGTATGTATGTATGCATGTATGTATGTATGTATGTATGTATGTATGTATGTATGTATGTATGTATGCATGTATGTTTGCATGCCGTTTGATGTGTCGCCAAGTGTAAATATGTTTATGCGCATGTATTAAAAGCTTGTTTACTGTTGCTATTAGAGCACTTCCCTCGCACTTCCTTTTGCTGGCTGCCCATACGCCACACGAAAAAATTATAAGACCACTTCAATTTTTTATATTTTTATTATCAGTTTAGGGTTAAAAATTTATCCAGAAATAAGCACACATTTTACGAAACTTAACCCTAGAAGGTCATCGTCATTTTTATAACGTAGAAGTCATCCCTCGTCGATTCGACGACGACATTACTCAAAAGCATTAATGGTTGTCAAAAAAGTCTTGCGGTATTTCCGCAAGCTTGTCTTTGCAAGCGCGTAGTTCTAGTTGTACTCCTCGCATCGGTTCACGCTAGAGCTTTTTGGAAAGCTCTTTTCGCGTGCTAACACGTGCTTGATTAATTGTTGTTTGCTTTTAGTCGTTCGTGAGTTATAGCGTCGCAAACATGGAGCAAAATAAAGAGAAAATACGGCATATTTTACAGTACTACTACGATAAAGGCAAAAATGCATCTCATGATGCCAATAAAATTTGTGCAGTTTATGGACCCGATACAGTTTCCATTTCCACCGCACAACGATGGTTTCAACGTTTTCGTTCTGGTGCAGAGGTGATCGAAGATGCGCCACGGTCCGAAAGGCCTGTCGTCAAAAATTGCGATAAAATCGCTGAATTGATCGAAAGAGACCGGCATAGTAGCAGCCGTAGCATCGGACAAGAGCTGGGCATGAGCCATCAAACCGTTATAAGCCATTTGAAGAAGTTTGGATTCAAAAAGAAGCTCGATGTATGGGTGCCACACGACTTGACGCAAAAAAACATTTTTGGCCGTATGGATGCATGCGAATCGCTTCTGAATCGCAACAAAATCGACCCATTTTTGAAGCGGATGGTGATTGGCGATGAAAAGTGGGCCACTTATGACAACGTGAAGCCCAAACGGTCGTGGTCGTAAAGCGGTGAAGCTGCCCAGACGGTGGCCAAGCCTGGATTGACGGCCAGGAAGGTTCTTCTGTGTGTTTGGTGGGATTGGCAGGGAATCATCCACTATGAGCTGCTCCCCTATGACCAAACGCTCAATTCGGACCTGTACTGCCAACAACTGGACCGCGTGAATGCAGCACTCATGCAGAAGAGGCCATCTTTGATCAACAGAGGCTGAATTGTCTTCCATCAGGACAACTCCAGGCCACACACATCTTTGGTGACGCGCCAGAAGCTCCGGGAGCTCGGATGGGAGGTTCTTTTACATCCACCGTATAGTCCGGATCTCGCACCAAGTGATTACCACCTATTTCTGTCCATGGCGAATGAGCTTGGTAGTCGGAAGTTGTCTACAAGAGAGTCCTGTGAAAATTGGCTCTCCGAGTTTTTTGAGAATAGGGAAGCGAGCTTCTATAAGAGGGGCATTATGAAGTTGGCATCTCGTTGGGAACTCGTCATCGAACAAAACGGCGCATATTTGACTTAAATCGCATTATTATAACCAATTTTATGAACAATTGAAAATTCAATAAAAATACCGCAAGACTTTTTTGACAACCTTTATTATATTTTTTTCGCAATCAAAAAATTCTTTTGTTGCTTCGGAAGCATGAATGGCTGCATTGTCGTGCTGAAAAATCCACTACACATCGAAATTATCATGAAAAAAAGTAATAAGTAATTCGTCTGGAAGTTCTATACTCTTGACACTATTCCTTTTTGTAGATATGAAACATAAATGTGTTTTGTCTTTGAAACTAATGGCTGCCCAAATCGTGACAGAACTACCTCCTAAATTACACGCCATTCTCTTCTGCTTTTTCTTCCGTTTATCATTCCAATTTATCATTTTTATAGGTATATTCCATCATCATCATTTTAGATATTCTAGACTAGAATCCTCTTGCCAAATTTTTTCACACGACGGGTAGTAACTTCCAAATTAAGAGGGAAACCCCGTTTAGGAGGCAGAAATTTTGGTGTTTTCCATGAATTTTTTAAACAAAGAAGGAACAATCAGAAATTGTTTAAACTTGGCGGGTATTTTATTCATATTTCTGAATACACTTTAAAAATTTTTCAAGCCATTTCCGCAGGAAATAATGGCGTTAGAGCGTGCTGTCAATGCAAGATCGCTATCCGAGTATCTCGCTAGCGGGCATTCCTGAAGTTACAATTTTCTCTGTAATCAACAACAATTTGTTTTTTTTTTTCTTTAACAACATGTTTCCTAAGAATATAAAACTAATTCTGATAAAACAATATTTAAAATTGCATGTTTTTGAGGCGCTTGAACACAATGTCATTCGTATCGTAAGCGCTACGGTGCCCAACCGACGGGCGTTCACTTAACTGATCATTAGAGCTGTGATAGTCATGCAAAACAAAAGGCCAAAATATGCACGAAAAAATGCAAAAAAAGACAAAATATGCACGAAAATATGTATGAAAACATGCAAAAAAGCGCAAAATAATATTCGAAAATCTCTCAAAAAATACCGAAAATGCAAAAATGTAGTTTTTACTCCTGGGCTAGTAAACATTTTTATTTCAGTTAGCCAGATACTTATAGTAATTCATTGTTGCAAGTCAAAACAAGATGTTGTTTCAGACTATCGAACGAGAAGCACCGCCGTTTTTCAGTTAAAATTGACTTGAGAAGGAACGTTCTAATCCGCCGATGTAGCAACAGCAAATTTAAAAAATGTTATTTCACATGGTGTCAATACTGTTATATATTCATTTGAAGCGCTAGCTCGTGAATCTCCATTCAAAGTATCATTAATTTCAAGCAAAGAACTATATCCAACATTCCGAGATAACACTTCTTCGAACTTCTTCAAAAAACGGTCGTCGGTCATTGTGCCTAAGATAGAATGAACTTCTTCATACAGCTCTATACACTTTTTCAATTCAAGTCCTTTCGATTCTAATATTTTGATCTTGTCTGCGATGAACATGAAGTTAGCTTTTATGAATGCCAAATCTTGTCGAATATTGGACGCTCTAAACACTTTTTTGCATCTCGAATATATTCCGAATATGCATCATTTAAATAATCAACAACCGATTTTAAAGCGTCAAATTTGAAAGCATAGTAATTACATGCTTGTACACAAGTTCTCCATCTAGTGGCAATTGGTTCGGGTGGCAGTAGAATGTTCGGATTTGCTTGCTTAAACAGCTGTCGTCGAGCTGCTGACTGTGAAGGAATTTAATGGTTTTTTTCAATATAAGAATTTGAACTATAGATAATATAGAGATAGCAATACTTACTTTGACGAATGTAGCCTTTACTTTTGATATCAACAAATTTACTTCATGGAACTATGAACGAATAAATTCTACCAATCGATGCAATACACGGGCAAAACATGTAACGTGTAGCATTTTTGGGAATAAAACTTGAAGAGACTTCATTGCCGAACGAAATCATATACGCAGCAGCATCGGTATTAACGAGCATAACATTTTCATGTTGAATTCCTTCAATACAAAAGAAACGCAAAAAAAAGGTGTTTAGGTAAAGACTTACATACCTTTAGGCCATAAAAGTAACCATGATTCAGTAAAAAACAAAAAATAAGATTTTTCCGTTGTTTCATCCAGAGTAACCCAAATATGTGTTCCATCAGCTTTTAAACGCAATTTTTCAATCGATTTTTCATACAAATGTGGCACATAATTACAATACGACGAAGTGTACTTTGATCTGGAACTGATTATGAAGTGTATTTTTCTATGAATTGTACTACACTCGGATGATTCACTTTATTTAACGGAATGTTGCCTTCGATTAAAGTTTTACAAAAATCCATATTGAATTCCGAAAGATTTGGCCTATGTTCCTGTTGATGATTTGATATTAACAATTGGCTCATTTGACGTTGAGAATTCTGTTTTTTTCTTTCTTGAGCATCCTTGTGTTTCACTAAATCAATGTGCTGTTTGACTTGAAATATTTTTTTCGCAGAAACCAAACAATTGCAATGTGAACAAAATAAAACTGATTTGTCCGACGAAAAACTTTGGGAAATTGGTTTTTCATACGCACAATAAATTCACCCGGCGTTTCTTTTCTATCTTTTGGAATCTTAACCCAATTTTCAATCAACCGATTACTTCAAATACCATGCAATAGCTGAGGAGAATATGATGGAACTTACTGCTTTTACTATGCATTTCATACTAACAAGTGATGCATAGTACTTGTTGTTGTGCTCTCTTCAGAAATCATAGTAACCAATAATTGCGCCAAACTCATTTCGTGGAAATTTTCGAGTCCCATTTTTATAAACCAATTTGTCGCCTCATCGGAGAAAGCAAATAAACAAATTTTGAAACAGATGGGCGCATAAAATGTTATAGATCTGTTTTTGAAACGAAAGTTTAGCTGAGAATTGTTTTTCTTTATGTTTTGATTAGAAGATTGATTTATATTTCTTAGAATTACTCAAAAAATATGCAAACATGCATTTTAAATCGAAATATGCTTTTATGGACGAAACATGCAAAATATGCATGAAACATGCATTTGCATGACTATCTCAGCTCTAGTGATCATAGAATCGGGAATGATGCAAATTTCGATTTAAAATTTTTACCACATATTCCTGAGTTGTTGCACTAACAATTTATGCAATAAATAAATATGAATCTCGATTTTTTGATCAGTCTAAACTGGTTTCCCCCTTAAGAGTGTGTTTAATTTCAGCACTGCTGTTTGATCTACATATATATTACTAATCGTTTGATTTATTGCCCATCTCTAGCGCTAAGTTTTGATTGTCTACCAATTCTCGTGGTACATCCGTACTTTTCATTCAAATGGGAGTAGTGCAAGACCATATTTTTGTTTCTTTTTAATGGTGAAGTAGTCTCTCGTATTGTAAAGCCTTTCTCTCTAAAATTTGTCGCTGCTCAAATTCAGAAAAAGCTTTTCAGCGCGGCATATTTCTTATTTCTAAACCAAAACAATTACAAAATATGAGCACGAGATCCAGTGACCACAAGCACTTAAAATATAATAATTTTAACGCAATAACTTACATTGTAAACTTTGAAAATAGAATCAAATGCCTTTTGGTCTCAGGATTATTTCGTTTTGCACGGAATAAGAATTTGCGCGTTACTAAAATACCAGCAATAAATGCGGCATAATTTCCGTCATGAGATACCATTTTAAACATTCAATCAATGAAACGACATTGTGACATTTTTCTATTATTTCTATAGTCGATGATGATCATAATCATCTTGGTCTTATAACTTTTCCTTGCGCTGTATATGTACGTACACCCTCTGCGCTGTCACTGTGTCATGTAGAACTGTCTGTTTTTATGGAATTTCGTGATTGTTCTTATTGTCACATAAACTCTCAAGGAAATTATTTACAAGCACTTCGATTTGAATGCGAATTATAGATCGAGTTGTGCTGTCAACAAAAATAAAGTGCTTTACAGCTGATTTGCTCTACATATTTTTCATATAGAGGGTCTTTCAAGAAGCCGAGATGTCAGTAGTGAATAGTTAATAAACGGCATTTGGCAAGTAGGTTAGGTTAGGTTATGGTGGCAGTCGGTCCGTACGACCAACTCATTTAGACTTTACCACTGTGCGACAAGGGAACCTTGTTTATTTACCGTGAAACCATTTTGAGGCTCTTATGAGGCGCAGGATTGGTCTAATCCTCACGCCATACAGTTCTGTAAAAGAATTGAAAAAGTGTTAATCTAGACAACCTACTCTGATTTTAACTAAGGCTGAGCAATTGCAAAGGAAGTGCTCAACTGTTTCTTCCTCTTTCTGATCTCTACAACTTCTGCAATATTCATGGAAGCAAACTCCTAGTCTCGAGGTATGGCAGCAAATGACCGGTTCTTCATATACAAGCCACGACCTTCGAGATATTATATTTTGAGCAGCTAAGCAATTCCTGTGTCCTTTTCTTGTTTGTTTGCGGCCATAGTAGCACAGCTATTACGCATGTATGACATCTTCATCTTTCCATAACCTATTGGCCTCTTGGATAATTTTGTTTTTTATTATTAGCTTACTCGTAGCCATAGGTATCCCAATGATAATTTTGTCACTGAGTAGTTGTAGAGCAGTACCTTTCCTGGCAGCTCATCGGCTTTACAATTTCCCTCAATATCTCTTTGCCCCGGAACTCAAATAAGGCTGGCCTTGAATAAGACATTAATATCATTTAGGGCTGCTCGGCATTCCTGTGTAAGCTTTGATTTTTGTATAACCGCATTTATTGATTTGATAGCCGCTTGGCTATCCGAAAATATATTTATAGTCGTTTTTGTTACGGCATTCGTATATAGATATGTAGCCACTTCTTTTATAGCTAGAACCTCTGCCTGAGAGACGCTGCAGTAGTCTGGTAGCCGAACGAATAGTTCCAGTCGTAATTCCTTCGAAAAAACTCCATAGCCAACCTTATCGTCTAGCTGGAAACCATCTGTATAAAAATTTAATTCCCCCTTCTCCATGGCCTTGGTGTCTGCCACTCTCTTCATGACGGTATACTCGTCTTGAAGAGCCTGTCGAAGATGAGTCTAGGAATAGAATAGTATATTTTTTTGGTTGTGACTGTTCAGAGTGTGCCACCGTTCTTTCCATAGCGTCATACTTTTGAGTCTAAGCGCCGAGGCGGTGGCTACGTGTTTCCCTACGAGATTTAGTGCAGGCAAATTGTGTAGCACTTCGAACGCTTTATTTGGGGTAGTCCTTAAAGCACCAGATATGCATAAAAAGGCTGTTCTTTGGACCTTACTTATGATTTTAGCGTAACTCGCCTTTTCAGTAGATAGCCACCATACATATATTAAGATTGCTCTAACTACTGAAGTATAAAGCCAATGTGTTACGTGAGGTGTTCATGCCCATTTAATACCGACCGCTTTTTTGTTAGTATATAATGCAACGTTGGTCGTTTTTACTCTTTCCTCAATATTAAGTTTCCATGTGAGTCTCCTATCTAATATGGTATAAGTCCTAAGCGCTTGCCATTATCTCTCAAAGGGATCGCCACACCCTTAACCCTTTCGGTACGGAAAGCCGCTAACGGAAATACAAATTATTTTATATGTTTATTAGTTGCTATGGGTGAAATAAAAGTCTTTTGTCCCATCAAAATTTTAGGTATCTTCAAACATTGCCCGGGACATATAAGTCCCGTTCGGACCGAAAGGGTTAAAAACCAGCGGGAAGGAGCCTGTGTTTCCTTGTAAAGAGAATTATTTCAGTTTTTGTGGGGTTTATAGCGAGTTCCCTACTCTCAGTCCAGCTCCTAAGCGTGGCCATGTCCGCGCGCAGAATTTCCATAAGGGTGTTAGGATATTTGCCTTTAACAGCAATTGTTAGATCATCTGCGCATGCAGTACGATAGAACAACGCGTAGAAACTATTGAAACTTATTATGAAAATGGTCGGCCTTTAAGAACAAAATACCGCAAAATTCATGATTGTTTTGGTGGAAATGTTCACTCATTCAAATTTTGGTGAAAAATTTCAAGAAACTGGTTATGTCGAAGATAGAAAAACTGGTCGTTCTGTTGAGAATATTCCTGTTGGGTGCTGAATATCCCTGAATACCGTAAGTTGGCTTGCTCACGATGAACACTTTTCACAGAGCGACGATTTTCGTAAAAATTTAGCGATTTGTAAACGTTGCTGAGCCCTAAGACTGTTTATTGCGACATTAAGCCTCCTTCCGGTAGATATGCAGGCAATATATAACGCACGCAGTGCGACAATAAGACTGAACACTCTAAACAAGTGGTCAAACACGGATTATGGTCACGGTAAAATCCTGGCTGGCACTTTGGGGCTTCCCGGACTGGTGGACTATGCACTCCCGCCTATACTTGCCATTACATCGTTTACGACCATCCTACGACCATCCCTCAAGGGAAGAGTGGGAACGGGACGACATGAGATAGGGCGAGTCCATCCATGTATACACAGATGGCTCAAATGCAGGGTGGGGGGTTTTTCAATTGGCGCGGGTCGATTTTGGCGCCCTGTGGCAGCCATTTTGTTTTGGTGATATCTGTCAAATTTTTTGTTTATTATTCAGTTGTTTATGCCAAATCATCATGGCAAGTTACACGATTGAACAACACGTTCAAATGATAAAACTTTATTATCAAAATGAGTGTTCATTAACGCAAACGTTGCGCGCATTGCGCCCATTTTTCGGTAGACGTGGTGGCCCTTCAAAGTCGACTCTTCAACGTTTGGTGGCCAAATTTGAGAAGACCGGGTCAGTAAACAATCAGCCAACACCCATACGTTGAAGGAACGCAAGATCAGCCGAGAACATTGCCGCGGTCCGTGAAAGTGTGCAGCAGAACCCGAGGCAGTCTATTCCTCGCCGTGCACAAGAACTTGGCCTTTCGCAGACTTCAACTTGGCGAATTTTGCATCGGGACTTGGGCCTACACCCGTACAAGATCCAACTGACCCAGGAGCTCAAAGTTGATGACCATAGACAACGCCGTTTGTTCGCTGACTGGGCTTCGAATCGTTTGGAAGAGAACCCCAGTTTTGGGCGAAAAATCATCTTTAGTGACGAGGCGCATTTTTGGATGAATGGCTGTGTTAACAAACAAAATTGCCGTATATGGGACGACACCAATCCACACGAGGTTCACCAGGTGATAATGCATCCTCAAAAAGTTACCGTTTGGTGTGGATTTTGGGCCGGCGGCGTCATTGGTCGGTACTTTTTTGAAAACGACGTTGGTGAGGCGGTCACCGTCAACAGCGAGCGCTACATAACGAGGACAACCAATTTCTTATGGCCCATATTGAACCATATGGACCTAGACGACATGTGGTTCCAGCAGGATGGCGCTACGTGCCACACAGCAAACGCCATTTTATTCCATTTCAACATCTACCCGCCCTTATTGAAAAACCCTTTATATTCCGAACATCTGGTGATCTCCTTCAGTTTTCGGTTCCCCGACCAGTGTAGTGTCTTTCAGGCTGAACTGATGGCAATAATAAAAGCCGCGACACTGATAAAGTGTGATGCGATATCCGGAAATGATATCTACATTTTCACTGATAGCCAAGCAGCGATAAAATCCCTCACAAAACAGTCGACAACCTCCAAGGTAGCCATGAAATGCCGCACATCTCTTAACGAGATGGTTGAGTCATTTCACCTAAAGGTAACATGGGTTGCTGGCCATCGTGACATTGAGGGTAACTGTAGAGCCGATGAACTAGCGAGACTCGGCACTAAATTGACTGATGAGTACATAGATAATGACATAGGGACACCCTTACAAACATGTAAGCTACTCATTCTTGAAGAAATTGTAAAGAAAGCAAACGAAAGATGGCGGAAAGAAGCCACCTGCAAAATCGCCCGTCAACTGTGTCCGACTCTAAATGCTAAACGCACAGAATCTCTGCTAAGCCAAAATAAACACAGTCTTAGCACATTGATCTCAGTCATAACGAGGCACTGCCTAATAGGTAGACACGCCCAAAGGATGGGTGTGCAAGCACATGACATCTGTAGAAGTTGCCTAGATGAGGACGAGAAAGAGACATTCTCGCACCTACTGTGCCATTGCCCTGCTCTATCCAGATGCAGGTTTACTATTCTGGGTAGACAATTTTTTAATGAGTTAGAAGACTTCAGTTCTATAGAAATCAGAGATATTTTAAAATTTTTGAAAACCACATAATGGTTTTAGGAGAAATAGTGAAAGCTCCCCACGCGGCATCACAATGGGCTATGAGCCTGAGTGTGTCCCACAGGACAACCGCTTCAACCTAACCTAAGCTAAGACTGTTTATGATGAAAAGTCAATAAAAACTGGAAATGAGATGTATTTAGTTTGACAGTAGTCACGCGTGATCTGTCAAAAAACACTATTGGCGAAGGAGCCTCGTTCAATACAGGCTGAAGCCTAAAATATTTAAAGGATTTAACTTTTAGCAAACTCACTTTAACTTTAATCACAACTTAAATTATTTCAAACAAATGTAGCTGCAGAAAATAGTGTAATGAATATTTAGCAGATAAACAAAAAGCACCTGTCATATCTCGATATTGTATGTCACTGAACTAAAAGCAAAAAAATCGATAGCAGCTAAGTTGTCATTAAAAGCAATTAATTTGACACTCACCCGCACACACACACACACACACTTACTAAACTACTATCTATGTGCATAAGTGTATGTGTATGTACATTACAAATATAAGATTTTGTAGTGGATTAAACTAATTGGATGTCACGTGATGCAAGCGATGTCAGTAGTGCCAAGCGATGTCAATGAACTGCCAGAAAGTGCACGCAGCGCAAAGCAGCTATGACACAGAATTCGTTCGTACTTACATGCGATTACACACACATCCGCCAGCGCCAATGGTGGTAAAATCCAATTACTCGGAGGAGAAAACACACTAATCACTTTCAAAAATAACACGCCAACGATGCGCGCGTGAAAAAGCTCTGACTGTGCGGAGGTGAGTGGCGGCAGCGAGTAAACGAATCAGAAATGATAATTGATACGCTGCTGCAAGTAAGACGGTTGGGAAAGGATATGCAAACTTCAATATTTGTTAACGTATGTAAGTATATTTTTCTAGCCAGTGTACGTGCCCTTGTGCATGTGTGTGTGTGTGGGAGAAGGAATACGGAAAGGTTGAAAATGTAAACAACAAAACTAAACGATTTTACGGCGCAACGAAAACTCAACGAACTCAATTAGTATATTTCCAGCGAAAGGATGAAGGGGTATGGGCGGAAAATGTGGTGCGGTTAAGGTAATGGAAAATTGAGAGGAGGAAATTAAATATAAAGAAAATCTTTTAAAGTTTGAAGGTTTTGTGGAGAATTAATGAACTTGCATGGATCTACTTTCGTTTCTTTTTAGCTCTAACTTTCTATGGCACCACCCTATAAAGAGCTGTTAGTGGACTTCACATTCGTGTTCGTATGCTTAAATGGTAACAGTAGGCTACTTAGTTCTTTACTTAGTATCAGAATCTAGCAGTCCTTCGAAAGTTTTCAATAAGAGTGATGAAGACTAATTGCTCTATAGTCCTTAGAAAAACAGGAAGTACAATTAAGCTTCAATAAATATGCTACTTTGGACTAAGTAGGCAATTGAGTAGTAAAGTCCTCTCTCGACGAACAAAACTAACACTCTACAAGACTCTCACCATGCCCGTCCTAACGTATGGCGCAGAAGCTTGGACGATGACAACATCCGATAAGGCGTCCCTAGTTTTAGAAAGATTCTGCGTAAGATGTTTGCACCTTTGCACGTTGGCAATGGCGAATATCGCAGACGATGGAACGAAGAGCTATATGAGCTTTACGACGACATAGACATAGCGCAGCGAATAAAGATCCAGCGACTACGTCGTCCGAATGGATATAAACGCTGCGGCTTTGAAAGTATTCGATGCGGTACCAGCTGGTGGTAGTAGAGGAAGAGAAAGGCCTCCTCTGCGTTGGAATGATCAGGTGGAGAAGAACTTGGCTGGCGCCGGTTAGCACGAGAAAGAAACGACTGGCGCTTTGTTAAACTCGGCCAAAATCGCGTAAGCGGTTATCGCGGCAATTAAGAAGAAGAAGAAGGGTATCACGCCAATTAGGAAGAGGAAGAAGAAATATTTAAACATTTCAAGAGGTGATCTTTTCTTCTACGCCCTCGCCATGGTCCCTTAGTTTAGGTCGGCTCTCAACGTACGCAAATTCCAGGTTACTTGGTCCTCGGTTATCCTTTCGTTGACTTCACTTCGCCGCAAGTAGTTTTTAATAGTTTTAATCCAGGATTTAAAGGGTCGCCCACCTCTCAGGCGGCTGTGTTACCAATTTCTTTGTTGCATGCTGCTTCGGTCTTCTCATAATGTGCTCATACCAGCGCAAGCGATTTTCTCTGAATTTCCCAATTATTGGAGCCACATGAGAGGTACCTCTGATGTGTTTATTGCTTATCTTAGCCTATCTTATTCAGTTTTGTTACACCCGATGCACATAGCTGCGTTCTCATCTCCGCCAAGTGCATTCTTTGTTCCTGTTTAGCATTCCGAGACATTCACCATTGCAGGTCTAAAGCACAGCTTTATAACTTTTGCCTTTGAACTTTATGGACATCTTTTCGTCACACAAGAAATGAAAAATCTCTCTTCTAAATATGAAAAATATCTCATTTTCTAACTTATGGTTTAACATTTTTGTCAGTTGTTCCCATATCGAGTAACTTTTATTTCTACTGAGCAAAACCCAATTTTTTGCTTACACTATTAAATAAGTTCTATAATAATAATTTGATATAGTATCTTGCTGAAGGTAAATTCGCAGACCACACAAATGCTTTTTGATTCAAAAAATAAAGAAACAAACAAAAAATAGAAATAAAATTTAAAAAATTAAAAAAAGAATAAAAATCAACGCAAATACTGGCAACGAAAACTCAAAAGCCAACAAGCTATTAGACATTAAATAAAAAACTTTCCTTCCACAAATAAAGTTTACGCAGTTTGGGATAAAGTTTTGCCCTATAAATGCAAACATTAATTTACTGGAATTTCACACTGAATAATTTCAGGTAAAGATACGTGAGAGGACACTGCACACCCAGCACCAGTTGGCCAAATGGTCAGGTATGCGCCCAACCTCTAGAGAACTGCTGGCGTTGCAGAATAGCAATCTACCTATACAATATATGAGTGCTTACATACATACGCACATACATCCATACATACACGCATACATCCATACAGACACACATACACACATCCATCCACACATCCATGTTAGCCACTATGCTAGACTCATCAACGTTCGGCTACTGTTACGTACAACTTTCACTTTGAACTCAGAGGAAGCGAGGCAGCGAGGCAGCAGAGCAGGTGCAAATCAGCGAAATAAAATGAAGTCTGAAAGAACTTGGCTTCAAACAGCAATAAATAGCCATATTCATAGGCAGGCAAATGGTTGTGTATCTGCCACTAGTCAATGCTGAGTGCCTGAGTTGGTTGGTGAAGCGCAGGCATTAAGAAGTTCCTACCACAGCGTCGATGAGCGGTGGCTGTGGAGTGAGCGCTGTGAGGCGCAGAATTTCGCACGTAATCTGTTGAAGTTATAAAATCTATGAATTCATGAACTTTTGCTGAAAGCGCGTTATTGGTGTGCAGCATGCATGAAATTAAAAAAATGCTGCCAAATAGTCAAAGTTCAATTCCACTTTACGCAATCAGACGGCCGCCTCATCTGACCAACACAAGTAGGGTGCAGAGTGGATATAAGATCGCCAGGTATGATATATAGAATAGTGTGTGTGGATGAATGTGAGCATGTAGATATGTATGCGAAAATATATGGGGTAGCATTTTTCCGCATTTTGAAGCTGATTCATTTGATGGGGCTGTAATGCGCCGAATAACAAATTTTGGCATCTAGCAGACAGTATTTAAAAGTTGTGTTTAAAGAATGATAGATATTATTTTGGGAACCGGAATATTATGAAAAATGCTCTACAAGACACTGATTCTATATTCAGCTTCGAAAAATGATAGCCCAATGATGCTTCTAGTAAACGAACTACACCAAATAGCGACTTGTATTTTTTTTTTACTATAATAAGGTCTGGAAAGTCTTCGGTGTATTGATCCAAATATGGCAAACGTGCTTAACATATTCACAAATCCATAATGGGACTAAGCCACCTAGAAGAAGGGGGTAAGCCAAGAAATTAAAAAAAAAAAAACACCAGTCTAACGGTTAGACGCGATGGAAGTGAAACCTTCCGTAAAACAAACTGAGAGAGAATGAGACGAAAGCAGCATTAGGAGCGGGATAATTATAGGTTCATTATAATATTGCTATAAAGTTCATATTTTATTTTCTTCATTTTATTATTATTCATCCTCAATGCTTTCAATTTCAACAAACGATACGAGTGGCTTATGATAGCTAAAATATGATACAAATGCCTTGGTTTCGATGTTGTCAACATATCTTTGAAATACCGCGTCAATTGTTGTTTTTGATCGTGTTGTCGATTCAGTGCGATTGTTACACATTTTTAAATTGAATGTTGTATTGAGAACGTCAATTAAAGGAACCGCTGTGTCCAATGCAAAATTTACGTTAAAATCGCCACTTAAAATCATTGGAACTTTATCGTAATCTTTTCTAAGTATCCGCGATACTTCTGGTGTATACTTTATTAAATTTTCGTGAATGAATTCCGTGATGCTATTTATTGATTTTTTTTTCTGTCGATATTCACGACACTTTTCTGCATTATTTTTCGGCATAATTGCGGTAAATATTTAAAAATGAAAATATTTACGAATATAAAAATACACACGCGGTTGCTATTATGAGCGTCCCCAGCAAAACCTGCGTGACCGAAACTCTAACACAATTACATTTTTTTGAATGTTACAAACACATATGCACGCAGGTTTTGCTGGGGCGTGACCGAAACTCTAACACAATTACACATATGCACTCGTATTTGTTTGAAAATCGACTTTTTTTTTGGTTCTCCGTCACCTTTGGAAAATGTGTAAACAGTAAGCAAACTTTATTCATATATTTTTCCTCATTTTTGCATCAGTAAAATTAAACAAACGCCGTAGCCGAATGGGTTGGTGCGTGACTACTATTCAGAATTCACAGAGAGAACGTCAGTTCGAATCTCGGTGAAAACACCAAAATTAAGGAAAACTATTTTTCTAATAGCGCTCACCCCTCAGCAGGCAATGGCAAAACACCGAGTGTATTTCTGCCATGAAAAAAAGCTCCTCATAAACATATCATAAAATAAAAAAATAAAATAACTGTATAAAAAAAATTTTTTTCTTGTGATTCGAACCAAGGATTTTGGATCGGAAGCTCACATTGCTAGCCGCTCGGCTATCGCGCCATGCTGTCGGCGCTGGCCTAAAAGTTATTTAGTTCGTCGCTACGTGTATATGTAATATTCGTAGCCAAGAGTGTCGCTTTTTTCGTTTCACTTTTTCTCAAATCACTCCCAACGATTCTAAAGAAGTTTTCACTTCAAAAAATTGTTTTGGGTTATTTTCAATCGAAGTGTAGATTTAGTGTTAATTTAAGTTTTTTTGTTTTTGTTTTTTAAGATTTCTAAATTTACTTAAAATCTGTTGCTTATGTGAAAACTAGTGAAAGTTATGAAATTGCTTTAAGGTTCTTAAAAAAAAATGAAGATTAAAAGAATTTGAAAATAAGAAATTATTTATTTAAGCAAATTATTTGCCAAACTGTAATTTTTTATGAAAAAATGGAAAAGCAATATATTAGTTTAAAAATGTTAAAACGAAGTTTAATATTTAAATTTTGAACTTATTGTTTAACGGTTTTGTTGTTTTCCTTAAAGAAATGGTTATTTGTAGCAGCGAAGTAATTTTTTTTTTTTTTTTTGAACCCATATTTCAACTGCTTTCTGTAAAAATTTCAAAACTAAAAACAAGTTTTTTTTTCAAAAACAAGTTTTTTTTTTCAGAACTAAACTTTTTTGTTTTTAATTTAATTTTTTGAAAAATTTCGCGAGAGTACGTCAATAAATAAATATTTTTCAATTTCGTAAATAATTATTTTTCAAAAACTTCAAGAACAAAAAAGCTTTTTTTCTTAAATATAATTTTTTTCGGCATTACAAATTACATTTAATTTTTGTAAATTGCATTACATATTTTCGAAAACTTCAGCGCTAAAAATTTGTTTTCGTTTTCCTTTCAAAAATTTCTCATCGTCGGGAGTGCACATAAAGTGAGAACTGCGCGAAAAAAATTAAAAAAAAAAAGATTTTTTTCAATAGAAATTTAAGTTAATGTAAAGCATTAAAGAGACTTTTGTGGCCGTAAGAATAATATTCCTTGTATTTATATACATATATATTAGGGCGGGTTGATTTAAAAATCGCTCATTGCTCTGTGAAAATCGTATTCTAGGGATCACAATAAGAAACTTTGCCGAAGGAACCATACCTCTAAAACGAATTCTGATGTCCCCCAATTTGCCTCCCCACAAATCGACCCGACCTAATATATATGTAGTCCAAATTCGAAGGGTAGCGCAAAGTTATACTTCGGTTCATGAATTTTCTTCATAATGACGAAAAAAATGTCAGGATTAAATAACATTTTTTTTGCTAGAAATTCCAGGATTAAAAGAAATTTGGTTTCAAAAGTTTTCCCGACCTTTTTTTCTTTTCTGAAACATTTTAAAATTTTTTTTAATTTAAGTATTAAAATTTCTTTCCTCTCTCTTTCTAGCTTTTCATTTACTTTAATTTCTAGTGAAAAAAAAATTTTTTTTAGCTCAGTTTTGACTATCACAAATGAAAAAAGAAACTTGAATTCTATTTTTTTTAATTTTGAGAAAAAAAAACTATTTTTAATCCCGAAATTAAAAAAAATAATGATGGCAAATAAAAAAAATTAAATCCTTTTTTTCAATTTTTCAAAAAAAAAATGTAATCCCAATTTTTTTAAATAAAAAACCAACCCCATTTTTTTTATTATAAAAAAATATTTTTTTTTTATTTGTTAATATTTATTAATTTTTTCAATATTTGAATATATTTTTTATATTTTTCAATATTTGAAAAAAAAAATCTTTAATACTGAAATAAAAAAAATAGTGATAACATTAGTAAAAAAAATTTAATCCTATTTTTTAATTTCTCAAAAAAAAAGGTATCCCAATTTTTTTGATTAATATTTATCCCAATTTTCTTTTGTTAAAAATAAAATACAATTTTTTTTATTAAAAAATGTATTTTTTAATTCTCAAAATCCTGAATTGAGTTCTTTTTCTAATATTTGAAAAAAAAAATGTTCCTTAATCCTGAAATTAAACAAAAAATAATTATGGTAAATAAAAAAATGTAATCCTACTTTTTTAATTTTTGAAAAAAAAGGAAACCCAATTTTTTTATTAAAACCCAAATCCAATTTTTTTGATTAAAAAAATATTTTTTAATTCTTAAATCCTGAATTAAGTCCTTTGTATCCTTCAGCTTTTTAATATTTGAAAAAAAAAATTAATCCTGAAATTAATAAAAAATAATAATGATAAATAAAAAAGTATATATTCCGATTATTTTAATTTTGAAAAAAAAAATGTAATCCCAATTTTTTTAATGAAAAAGTGAATCTTTTGATTAAAAAAAATATTTTTGAATTGTTAAAATCCTGAATTGAGTCCTTGTCTTTAATATTTGAAAAAAAAAACTGTTTCTTAATCCTGAAATTAAACAAAAAATAATGATGGTAAATAAAAAAATGTAGTCCTTTTTTTAATTTTTGAAAAAAAAAAAATTAATCCCAGTTTTTTTTATTAAAAAAAAAATTCAATTTTTTTGATTAAAAAAATATTTTTTTATTCTTAAATCCTGATTTAAGTCCTTTGAGTCCTTGAGCCTTTTAATATTTCAAAAAAAAAAAATTTTCTCCTGAAATAAAAAAATAATAATGATGGCAAAGGAAGAAAAGCATTTAAACTTAATATAATTTTTCTAAAACAAAATTTTTCAATGCTGAAAAAAAATGTTTAGCCCTAAAAAAAAATTTTTTTTTTTTAATCCTAAAATTTTAAATTTTTCAAAAAAATTATAATAATTAGTATTATATTTTTTTGTTTTCATTTGTCATCGCAAAAATTCCGCTAAAAAAATTAGTTTCTTTTTCTTCACTAGAAATTAAAGTAATTAAAAAGAGACAGTGAGGCTTTTTGTGGCAGTAAAGAGTAAATAGTTCAAGTACTTATCGGAGACATTCTGGGTAAATACTTTTTTTTTTGGCGTGGGGCTGGGATCAATACTACGTTTCGTAAGAGCCACAAAACGGTTCCACGAAGGATGGTAAATGAGGTTCCCGTGTAGCACAGTGGTATCACAACGGACCTGTAGGTCTAAGTGAGTTGGTCGTGCAGACCGACTATCACCCTAATCTAACCTAACCTATCGGAGACATTTTATATTTCAAAGAAAATTCATGACCTTTGTCTTGAATCCAAGGCGCGTGCATAATTTTTCATTCATACAAAGCTTTGTTTGGCAAAACAATTTTTTAAAATAAATATCCTTTTTTCAATTCGATCCTTTTTGCAATTTTTATATACTAAATATTTAGCTTATTTCTCGAAGAAATAAAAACGAGGAAATCAATAAAAAATTTTGAGCAATTAACAAATATTTGTCTATAAATTTTATGACATTCTTTGCTTTTTTTGCTTGCTCTTCTAAGGTTAACTACGCCAAATTTTCTTCTCTGTCCAGAGCCCTCATAGCGCTAATTATGACTCCTAGTCTTGATCTTGCACTACCCTATGCCACAGTCCCCACCCTTCATTGGACTAAATAAATAAATGTGGATCACTGAAAATCGAGACACTCGCGCTCTTATACGAAACCGGGCTGAACATTTGAACAATATCATATTCCGTGCATTTGCCTTTTAAGTAAAAAAATTACTTAGTTAGTACCTCACCCACAACTTGTTTTATTTCATTTCTACACGGCTTTATTGAAAACCCCATTTATTTAATGAAAACACATAATATACGAAAATTTATATAAATTATATGCAGGACATTCACCTACTGGCTTCATGCATTATAAACATGAAAATAAGATATCCCACTTTCACAGACTAACGCCTAAATGTATGTTTGTAAAGCGCCTTTCTCCATCAGATGTCTGCTACATCATTTGGCAATCATTTTGATTGATTGTATTATTACGAAAGCTATCAGCGCCCATCAGTAAACATTTATGCTTCCAGCGAATGTAAATAATTTAGCGTGCAATGCTCCTACTGAGGAATATAAATATTCTCAATGCATGCGCGCCTGCACTTCGCCAAGTGGTGGTTCAATAGCTCATAAGCAAATATGTAAGTACGTAAGTATTTGTGTATCAATACTTGTGTATACGAGTATATATGGAAGTGTTGCCTGGCTTGTAAATACAATCAACACATTCATTGGTGTCGCGAGCTTCGTTATAATAAAAAAAGTCAGTATATTTTTGCATATCTTCACAGAGGTTACATATCCAATTGAATTTGAAAGTTATGCGTTTTCTCATGCTGACTGCTGACAACGATTTTATTTTATTTCCCCCTCCCCCCTTTGGTGCAACGCCTTGCATTCTCCAGACTACACAAATCAGACAGTAGCGCTTACATATGGAAGAGATCAAACTTGTACTTGTTTAACAAGCACACAGAAACAGCAGCTACCGCCCTGTAGGAAAAACTGCTAGTTGTGAACTATTTAGGCAATTTCATGGTACAACACACCAAGTCCAGAGATTTTGTAACCACGTAAAAGCAAGTCTACATAACAAAAACTCGGCGGCTTTAATCCTCCTCGACGCTGAAAAAGCCAATGGGATAATAATTGAACTCATAGATTAAAATTTGCTATCCAACTTTTAAAAATTGTTCAAAGCTTTTTAAAAAATCGGTATTTCTCCGTTTGTTCAAATAATGAGTTTCCGGACCTACCGGAAGTTCCAACTGGTGTACCTGAAGGATCAAGTACCTACCTTGTTCAATATTTATGTGTCTGATGTCTCTAAGTCTGACAACTGTCACTATGCCATGTGTACTACTGAAATCGGTATTTTTTATTCGCACAAATCTGCTCATGATATATTGAGGAGGTTCTTCTCTTCCTCCGCTACCATTATCTGCTGGACCTTTATTCGCTACGATATATCTATGTCGTCGTAAAGCTCATACAGCTCATCGTTCCATCGCCTCCAATACTTGCCGTCGCTATCGTGCAAAGGTCCAAATCCAAGGGACGCCTCATCGGATGTTGTCATGGTCTTAGCTTCTGCACTTACTTTAGGACGGGTATGATAAGAGCCTTGTAGAGTGTTGGTTTCTTCGCCTAGAGAGGACTTTACTACTCAATTGCCCACTTAGTCCAAAGTAGCACTCGTTGGCAAGAGAGATTCTACGTTGGATTTCAAAACTGACATTGTTATCGGTGTTAATGCTGGTTCCTAAGTATACGAAGTCTTTTTCAACCTCGAAATCATAGCTGTCAACTGTGACGTAGGTGCCGATACGCGAGTGCGCCGACTGTTTGTTTGATGACAGAAGGTCTTTTGTTTTCTCTACGTACACCACCAGACCCAATCGGTTCGCTTATTTATCCAGTTTGGAAAAGGCAGAACTAACAGCGCGGTTACTAAGGTCGATGATGTCAATCGGCATACGCCAACAATTGTACGATCTTATAAAATATTGTGCCTGAGCGATTAAGCTCTGCGGCTCGTACGATCCTCTTCAAGATCAGGTTAAAGAAGTCACACGATAGCGAGTCACCTTGCCTAAAACCTCGTTTGGTATCAAACGGATTGGAGAGGTCCTTCCCAATTCTGACGGCGCTGCTGGTATTGAACAACGTCGTCTTGCATACCCGTGTTAGTTTTACAGGGATCCCAATTTCAGACAGGCACTTCCTTTTCGTACTGTGGATTACAGCTTTGAGGTCGACAGGAAGATGGTGTGTGTTGAGTTTCCTTTCATGGGTATTTTTCCAAGACTTGGCGTATTGTGAGTATCTGATCGATGATGGATTTTCCAGGTTTAAAATCATCCTAATAAGGTCTTTTAAGTTGGTTGATGGTGGGTGTCAGCCTTTCATACAATACGCTCGCTAGAACCTTATAGGCGATATTTAGAAGACTAATTCCGCGGTAATTGGCACAGATTGCACGATCACCTTCCTTGTAGATTAGGCAGAGCACACTTAAATCCGAATCGGCGGCCATGCTTTCTTTCGACCATATTTTGCATAAGAGCCGATGCATGCACCTAACCATCTTCTTGCGGCCATGTTTGAATAGCTCAGCTGGCAGTCCGTCGGCTCCTGTGGTTTTTTTTTTGCCTTTAGCCTCGTTATGGCTATTCTCACCTTGTTGTTGTTGTTGTTGTTGTAGCACATGTTTGGGGAGTGCTGTTGTAGTGACAAACCTTGGCAGGATATATAGTAAATCCTGGTCTCTCCGGTAAAGTAGAACCGACTGTCGGCGGTCGGATAGCGGAAAGACAGTTCCGTCGTCAACCATTAGGGCATCGGCATCGGAAGGATGGTTCCATATGAGGAGGTCCTCGCAAGTGGAGAGAATACCTGATCGCCATTCACTTGGGAGTGGCCAAGACGATCTTTCTGCATATGGTCCAAGCTGCTCAAAGCTTCCGAGCTTCATCCAAGTATCCTCTGGGTAGCTTCCGAACATCCGTTCGAGAGCGAGCCATTGTGAGTAGACGAAGCAATCCAGAATATCTGGTTGTTCGAAAAAAGACAGAACACGGACTGTTTGCGCTGTAAAATAAACTGCAGATATTCTCGATGTTTAATATTTTAGTTAGTACTTTTCGCTGCAGGGCACTCACATACAAACAACTACATACACACTCATTTACAGTCACAGTCGTATACAGCCATTGCTGTCTGGTAATGCTATTGCGGTTAAGCTCATGAGAATGGTTTTGTACTTTAGTTGTTATTGACATTGACAGCATTGGCAGAGGAGTCGTTAAAACCACGAGAAATGTGAGCAGAGGTGAGCTAGCATCGATGAATTGGACTGCCGAATGGCAATGTGGCTTAGCAAACGAATGGCGGTGTGCAATTCTAGAGCATATGATTGTGTGAGTGTGTGGGTATGTGGGCATGTGGCTCCGGCTCTAGCTCTGGCTTTGACTGTGGCTACGGTTGCGGCTGCGGCTGAGTACGGGCTGGGGATAACCAAATTGTCGGCGCTTATTGTTGCTGATTTCGTTATTGCTACAACTTCTGTTATCATTGTAGATGTATGTACGTCTGTTTATAGGTATAGTTGTTGCTGCTTTTGTCATTGCATTATTTATGCAGTCAATGCTTTGTGTCTGCATCGTCGCTTGGGTCATAACTCGCTAACCGGAATGCTATGTGAATTTTGCGCTTGTTTGTGGTGCGCTTTGAGTAAGCGCGCAAGTGTGTGTGTGTGTGTGGGGGGGAGGGGGTGTGTTAACAAATTGTAGCTTTGTACCTTTCTACAATACTTTGCGGGTACGGTTTTTGTGTGTGCATTCATTTGCCTCGACTGCTCATAACTCATTGTTTGTCTATCTGTTTGTTCGGCTGCCTTTGGCGCTGTCGAGTCTGCATTGATTTGTTGATGCTTTTATTGTGCTGAATGGCTCTTAGCGCGAGTCACTCACCTTTGGCGTAGCCTTTGTTACTTTGTGAATTTGAGAGTAATTTTATTATTTTTATTTTTATTTTTTTAAGCGAAAGGTGGAACAGATCAAAATTTCGTATATATGAACCCTTATTCCTTGAACTGTCACAAGCGGGGAATAGTTGTCATGCGTTCACGGTCATTGTATATGTATACATACACTTTTGCATGGTAAAGCGGCTATTAACCTGCAAGTTGAAGGTTCCATAGTAACCTTTTAAGTGTAAAATTTGCAGAGTAATGCAAAATTTTGCTAAATGGGTTGCAGTTGGGTTGGCAAACAAAGGCTCTTAATAATTTATTGTCGTAAAAAAATTACCATACAGAGTTGGCACTCGTATTTGTGAAAATTCACAAGTTACCCCACGCGAACTGCTAGAGAACTTTTGATTTTTTTCTAAATGCTTTGCTCGCTACTCAATTCCATAGATATGTATATGAGAAGGAAGTGTATTTTAATGCATATATAAACATAAAAATGGCCAAAAAAAATTTTTTTTGACTTACCACTAAAATTATTCTAAATTATTCAAAAAATTTGACTCCTTCCTATTTATTTTTTATTATTTTGTTATATAATAAAACATAAAATGGAATCTTCGAACGCGTATAAAAGGCATATTTTGTATTTTTTTTATAAAAGTGGTAAAAATGCAACAACTGCTGCTGCAGAAATAAACACTGTTCACGGAGTGGATACCGTGAGTGTAAGCACTGCGCAAAAGTGGTTTTCAAAATTCCCAAGTGGTAACTGCGACGTGGAGGATGTCCCGCGCGCTGGTCGTCCTGAAGTCTTTAACACCGATGCCTTGCTCGAATTCGTGGAAGCTGAGCCAAATTTGGCCGTCGATATGATAGCGCAGAGGTGAAATTCATCGCATGGAGCAGTTCACAGTTCACAGGCACCTGGTTCAGTGGAAAGGTTTCAAAGCTAGGAAAATGGGCTCCGCATAGACTTTCCGTCGCCAACCTTCAGCAGATAGTGAATGCGTGTGCTCAGCTGCTGCCACGGCTTGAAAACGAAAGTTTTTTGAACCGTATCGTTACTGGTGATGAAAAATGGGTGCTTTACAATAATTCTGTTCTCAAACGCTAATGGTTAGAGAAAGGTGAAACACCAGAATCGGCCCCTAGAGATGGCCTTCACTCCAAGAAGATTCTCGTATGTATTTGGTGGGATATGACCGGTATTGTTTATTATGAACTACTGGAACCAAACCAGACGATAACTGCTGATTATTATTCCCATCAGCTATCAAACCTGAATGAGGCACTTAACAAAAATCGACTGTCTTTAGTAAATAAACGCAAAGTTTTGTTTCATTACGACAACGCAAGACCTCATGCCGTAAGGCGAACGTTAGGCGAGCTGAACGAGCTCGGCTGGGAGCTAATGCCGCATCCACCATACTCTCCGGATATTGCACCTTGTGATTATCACCCTTTCCGTGGACTTCAATTGCATATGAGTAACAAGAACTACTCCTCAAAAGAAGTTATAAAAAGGGATATCGAAGCGTATTTTGGCTCCAAGGACAAGCAATTTTTTGAGCGGAGAATTAAAAATTTGCCTAAACGTTTGGTAGAAATTGTAAATAATGAAGGAAAATATATTATTGTTTAATAAATACTTTAAGCATCTTTTTTATTAATTTAAATCCACCTTTAAAAAACGCACGAACTTATGGACTGACCTGATATTTACACCTGCCGTCAACTCTTTGACGGCACTCTCATGAAAAAATGCACTTTCCCATAAATTTGATATAAATAAAAGAAAAAATATAAATTCTGTTTTCTTTAATAAAAAAATTAGTAATATTGAAAATATGTTAGTAAATAAAAAAGTGTATCTATTATATAAAAAAGGATTCTGAAAACTAACCAAAAACAAAAACTGTATGAGTGTGAAACATAAGTTAAATAGTAAAGAAAAACATTTGAGTAATAAAAATTTAAACCAAAAAAAAGTTATATTAAAAAAAATATTTAAAAAATTATTAAAAAAAAAACAAATATACAAATATAAAATAAATGAAATAAAAACACATTTTAAATTGAAACATAGAATATAAATTTGTAATACAAGAAAAAGATTTATAAAAAAAAAATTTCAGTAAAAAAAATATTATAAATAAAATAAAAAAAATTTCATACAAACAAAAAAAAATATGTTAATTAACAAAAAAAAATATGAGCACATATAATAAATTAAATAAAAATAATTTTTAAACTAAAAAATAAAATAACAGTTCTTAATACAAAAAACAATTACTGAAAAAAATAATTAATAACTTAAAAAAATACAAATAAAATACCACAATTTTAATACACACAAAAATTATACTAAAAAACATTAACAATGTGAAAGAAATTATAAATTATATAAGAATTTTTAGTAAAAAGAAAAAATTTGCTAAAAAAGTAAATATATATATAAAGGAATAATAAAAATAAATTTATAAAATAAATTAAATAAAAATAATTTTTGGAGTAAAAAAAGCTATCTTAAAAAGATTTAAATAAAAACCTTTAATGCTATTTTTTAAACACAAATTAAAAGTAAAAATAAAAAACTAATTAATACAAAAACCTGGGGTTTTTCACCTCGGATCATTTATTGGATATATACCTCGATCATCAAACCGATACTCTTCTACGGTGTGGTTGTATGGTGGACAGCACTCGAAAAACGGTGTAGAGTAGCCACAATTGATCGAGTCCAAAGAACAGCCTGCCTCCTGATAACAGGATGCCTAAGTACAACACCTACTAAGGCTCTAAATACGTTGCTTCACTTGTTCCCTATCGATCTGGCTGGCAAAGCGATTGCAGCGAAAGCAGCGACACGCATGAATGCTATATCGAAATGGAATAAGTATCTTGGCCATTCGGCCATACTGAACAGGAACACTGTTATCTCTTCCGACATAGACTATCATGTATATTAAGTCTTCCATCACCACCACTCCTTTTCTCTCCCAACTAGAAAAGAATGGAAGACAAATCTTACCGAAATCGATGGCCCACTGATTATATATACAGATGGTTCGTAACAAGGCGGTAAAGTGGGATTTGGAATCTTTTCCAATTCCCCTCACATCAATCTATCATTTAGATAACCCGACTACTGTAGCGTATTCCAAGCGGAAGTATGCGCTATCTGGTATGCTGCGAAAACTCTCTTAGAAAATAGAATATCACTAGAGGATATCCGCTTTTTCACCGACAGTCAAGCGGCCGTTCGAGCACTCAGCTCCTCTTATACCCACTTAGATGTGGTTCGATCCTGTCTCTTATCTCTTAACGAAATAAGTGTTTAGAATTCTGTCCAAGTTATCTGGATACCGAGTCACAGTGGATTCGAAGGTAACTGAAAAGCTGATGAGCTCGCAAGAGCTGGAGCTGCGCAATCAAATGTTAGTAACTTACCCACAATCCACATTCCGCTCTCAACATGTAAATTACTCATTGATCGAGAATTTCACAGCATTGCTGATCGGAGGTGGCGAGTGGAAACTACTTGCGTTACGACCAGACAATCTGAAACAGACAAAACCCCTTATAAGTCTTTCGAAACACGAACTAAGGCATATAATATCTCTTATCACCGGCCACTGCCTGTTGGGCACTCACGCACGTCGGCTCGGGGTTCCTCAGAACGACCTGTGCAGATACTGCGAGGACGAAGATGAGGAAGTATCGAGTAGACATTTGCTGTGCAGTTGTCCCGGTCTAGCCAGAAGTCGACTCGCTCTTCTTGGCTCTCCAACAATTGACAATCTTTCAGTACTCTCGAACCTGAAAATCGAATCTCTCATTAAATTCTCGAAACGTATTAATATCTTGGACCAAAATCTATAGTAAAAAATCTCGGTTAGGTGGAGAAATCATATAACATAATGAGCTCTAGGGCAACACAACGGACCCAACTTGCGGTCTATGTGGCACTCCGATGCGGGGTCACCCTTAAACCAACCAACCAACCAAGTAAACAAAAAAATAAAAATAAAATAAACTTATTTAATACAAAAAAAATTTAAGTAAAAAAAAATTAAAATCAAATATTAAATTAATTATAATAATACAAAAAAGAATGCATATTACAAATAAAACAAAAAATGAATTAATAAAAAAAATTGTCTAAGTAAAAAAAAAATTATATTAAAAACATTATTGAAAAAAAAATAAATAAAAATTTGTAATACAAAATATAAAAGTTTGATATGTGCTCAAGGTCCTTCAATAATAATTATTGAATTTGTTTTAAGTAAGCATGTACAGTCGATCACGCTCTAAACCCTATCAGTACGCCCGAATTCATAAGAAGCTCGATTTATGGATGTCACACGATTTATAGTAAAGCAAAATAAAAACCTTATAAACTGAATTGGTATCTGTGAATCACTACTGGGTTATTAAAAAATCATCGCATTTCTGAACCGCCTTTTAATTAGTAATGAAAGTAGGTCACTTATGGTAACGTCGAGCTCAATTTCGATTCACGATAAACAGCTGAAAATAATCGACGAGCCAGCATTGAAGGTCGGAAAGGCTTTGATGTGTATTTGTCAAGGAATATAAAAATCTAGGAGCTGCCAATATATACTGTTAATAATGGACCATTTGAGTAAAGCATTCAAGCAACAACAGTCAGATTTGATCCATATGAAGGGATTTGAGTTGCATTAGGACAACGTCAGGCTACACAAATCTATAGTGACACGCCAGAAGCTTCAGCACCATCATTAGTAAGTTCTTATGCATCTACCTTAGAGTCCGAACCTGTCTATGGCTATTAGCTAGCAAAAAGGGGATTGTTGTTTAAAGCACTCAACTGTCTAGTTTGATGAAAAAACATATCAATGAATGAAAAGGTAAGGAACAGTAAAAAATAAAGCCACATGCAAATATATTTTTCTTATATAATACAATATTTAGCAAAAGAATTCAAATCTATATTAAGCCAAAGCAAGCAATCACATGCAAAATAATTTGGTACACAAAACACAAAAAAAAATATACAAAACCGCGTTGCAAACCAAAATAAGCATGAAAAAATTTTACAAAAAAAAATATTAAAAAAATTTCAAAAACATAACTAAGAAAAATCATTTTTCAGCTTTTCATGCATTTTCATGCACCCGTTTGGCGTGCAAAAAATTGTTTAAGAAAAAAGCGGTGTGCACTGAAGTTTTAATTAATTTCTGTTTCACTTCACGCCAGTGTAGCTGTTGGTCATTCAGCGCGCCAGCGCTCGTGGCATGAGTGCACACACACACAAGAGCATTTACTCACACACCTCCGCACACGCATTGGAAATGCTTTTGAAACAAAGAAAAAAAACACCCACTCAATTATACCAACTCACACGCGCATTCCCCTCACGCTCTCTTTCTCCGACCCACATTGCATTTGCGCTGCAACTTGGAACTTGGCAAAACTAACCAAACTTAAATTATATTAAACTCGTCAAGAAGCGGGGACGAGAGTAGAAAAAAAAAAAAGAACAAAAATGCAACACAAATCAGAACGAAATGTTGCTAACAATACCAAGACTAATTTGGCAGCAAAGGCACGGCGCATCCCAAAATTCAGCAGCTGTGCTAAATGGCCGCCGAAGCGACTGCGGCTATATGATAAACTTAAACAAAACACAGTGCAGTTGGTCTAAAGAAATCAAAAGGACGTTGCATGCCAAAATGTAGCAGCTGCAGCTACTTTTCTGAGTTGCAAGTTGGTATGCGGTGCAGAAAAAATTAGCGAGGAAAAGGGACAGGAGAGTGACTTCACTTGTCCGATTTTGCATAAGCAGCAGCCAAACATTTAGTTAGCGTAAAATTTAAATTCGTTTTTGTTTTTCTTTAAGAAAAGTTACTACTTTTTTATTTATTTTTTTATTTTTTTGGTGTTTTTTGTTTGCTTGAAAACTCATTATGCAACGGAAATAGTGATGGTTTGGAAAGCTACTACGAAAGTCCAACAGCTTTGGCAGTTCGTTGAAATGATGAGTTTTTAAATTATTTTGCCTGTCTTTTTCCTGTTTTCTTAGCAGTCCGAAAGTTTTAAATTTAAATATATCGCTTTATTGTTTCTGTAATCACAGCCGAGCGCTGCCTAGAGTTTCTGAAGATTGCTTCAAATTGGGGACGAAATAGCGGCGATTAAAGAAAAGCAACAATTTAATTTGGTAAATTATAAAATAAAAATAGTGCGAAGATTTAAAGAGCACATTTTTTCTGATTATTTTAAGCTCTTTAGCCACATCCACCAAACCACTTACCTGGCTCCGAGTTTGGAATTTCATCTTATGCAGAATTAAGTGCCATAAAATTTATTAAAAAAAAGAGGTTGTCTGTAAAGTCGGTTTACTGATGATAGTTTAACGTGATAACGTCATAAGAAAATACTGATTGAATGGTTGCATTTTTCAAAAGAAAATTTTAATTTTATTTGTTTGATAGATATTTTGTATGGATATAGAGAATGAGTTAACATTAACATAACATAACATAACATAACATAACATAACATAACATAACATAACATAACATAATTAACATAACATAACATGCTGTTCAAGCAAGGTAACGACGCATGAGCGAGTTAACGACGCATTTTTTGCTGCGTGCGGCCGGCTACATAGAACTATAAGACGTTATCACGTCAAAAAATAATAATAACATTAAAACAACAGGTATTATTAACAAACTTGGTTTTATTTTAAATTCTTCAAGTGAATCAAATTAATAAAAATCAATAAGAAGGCATATGCAAATACAAATACGTGAATTTATATATGTATGTACATTTGCGCATATACATACATATATACGCTCACTTAAGTAGGAGAGAGCAAGATGTCGAACGTTGCCGTTCGTTTGCTTTGTTTGCTTTGTCGTTCGTTCCGCGCTTTCGCTTGCAGTTCATGCAATGCAATGAGCAAGGTAACGACAAATGAGCAAGGTAACGGCAATGAGCAAGGTAACTACATATGAGCAAGGTAACACTAAAGAGCAAGGTAACACTAATGAGCAAGGTAACACTAATGAGCAAGGTAACACTAAAGAGCAAGGTAACACTAAAGAGCAAGGTAACACTAATGAGCAAGGTAACACTAAAGAGCAAGGTAACACTAAAGAGCAAGGTAACACTAATGAGCAAGGTAACTACATATGAGCAAGGTAACACTAATGAGCAAGGTAACGTCACATTTTTTTCGTGCGTGCAGCCTGTTTAATCGAATTATAAGACGTTATCACGTCAATAAACATTTATTGCAGCATAGTGTACCTCGTTTTTTTATAATTAAAATGCAGAATCACCATTTCCCATAAAGAATATTTGCCAAAGCAATTAAAATGCAAGTTCCATAAAATGCGAATTGCTATAATATTGGGTAGTCGAAAAAGTCTTTTCGTATTTCTAATCAAACTTCAGCTCATTTTTTTTATATTTATAATGAACTTTATTAAACCAAATATGTACCATTTTGGTCGACCACCTTTTGCCATTTTTCTTCTAGAGACATTATTCCATCAGTCTAAAACTTTTGTGGTTTCTCGGCGAAAAACTGCGACAAGTAATTTTCACAGGCTTCTCTTGAAGCCAACTTTACTCCGTTAAGGGAGCTCTGCATTGACGAAACAAATGGTAGTCCGATGGTGCAAGGTCAGGGCTATATGGTGGATGCATCAAATCTTCCCAGCCAAGCTCTCCCAGTTTTTGCCGAGCCATCAAAGATGTGTGTGGCCTAGCGTTGTCCTGATGGAAGACGACGCCCTTTCTGCTGATCAGTTCTGGCCGTTTTTTTTTTCGATTGCTTGCTTCAATCTCAGCAGTTGTTGACAGTAAAGTGTAAAATCAATCGTTCGAGCAGGCTGGAGCAGCTCATAGTGGATGATTCCTTTCTAATCCCACCAAACACACAGCATAACCTTTCGAGGCGTCACCATTTGTTGAGCTTCACCACCCTTGCACCATGATCTTTTTCGCACATTATTGTCGTATTTGGTCCACTTTTCGATTCCTGTTACCATTCGCTTCAGAAATGGTTCGATTTCATTTCGTTTCAGCAAAGAATCGCAGATGTTAATTTGGTCCATTAAATTTTTCACAGACAATTCATGTGGTACCCAAACATCGAGCTTCTTTTTGTAACCAGCCTTTTTTAAATGGTTCAAAACCATTTGATGATGAATGTTTAGTGCCTTGGCGATGTCATGGCAGCTTATGTGACGGTCGTGGTCAATCTTTTCCATAATTTCATCGACTTTTTCAACGATAGGTCGACCGGAGCGAGGTGCATCTTTCACATCGAAATTTCCAGAACGGAAGCGAGGAAACCATTGTTGTGCTACACGAACTGATACAGCATTGTCTCCGTACACTTCACAAATTTCATTGGTGGCTTGCGTGGCATTCTTACTTCCCTTTTTTATACAAAAATTTCAAAATATAGCGAATTTCTGCATTATTTTCACTTATTTTTGAGCAGCTATAACTTTTTTTCAACTTCTCCGAATTTAATTTTTTTTTGGTTAAATGAAGCTTAAAATGTCGCCTTTCTAACATCATATGATAAAACACAATGTGATTGGTAGCACTGGAGATAGATGACTCCAACGACATCTATTTACAAAATACGAAAAGACTTTTTCGTCTACCCAATATTTCAATGCCAATTTTTTAATAAATATTATTGTTACTCAATTCGAATTTTGGGACAAACATCCGATCTGTGTGGCGTCTACTGCTCATACGGTTTAAAATCTGATCGCTCGATTCGATAGGACTAGGTCAACCCTAGATCGAAAATCACCTGGACGGTCGCAAAAAGGCCGATTAGTGGAGAATACCCAAGGTGTGTGGAATAGTGCTGAGGAAGTTTTACTAACACCAATTTGCAGTTTTTGATGATTTTTTGCGGTCTTATCAAAAAACTTTAACCAAAGATTTAAAAATGTTACCATACAAAGTTCAAATGGTTCAACAGCTAGTCTCAGCCTAGAGTAGAGTACTGCCAGAGGTTGTTACAGGTGATTAACAAACTGATTGCTTCTATCAACAACTTTATGTCAAGCGATTAGGTGATAAGATTTCCAACAGAGGACGTTATTATGGACAAACCAGCGATCCTCAAGTACTCCATGACACACAGCTTCATTTACAAAAAGTGGCCACATTATGCGCTGCTTATTCAGAACATTGGATTGATTCATACTTTATTATTGCAGATATACGGGGTGAACGATATGAAGTGTTACCTATTCAAAACACCAGAACTTTTTTGTGTGAAATTAGTTTTTATTGATTTCAAAGACAAAATTGTTCCAAAATGATTACAATTTTACTATATATATTCACTTTAGCTCGATATGACCACCTTTTGCCTTGACTATAGCCTTCAAACGGTCAAAAAATGAGCTGCCTGCTGCACGAATGTGATCTTGTGGTACTTCGACCCATTTTCGAATAATCACTTTTTGCAGTGCATCCATACTGGCATATTTTTTAGTCCTCACCTTGCTCTCCAAAATGGACCAGATGGAATAGTCCATCGAATTTGCGTCTGGCGAATTCGTCGACATGAAGTGTGGAACATGATTTTTTAACCATTCTTGGTTCACACAAGCTTTATGAGACGGTGCCGAGTCCTGTTGGAACGTCCATGGTCTACGACTGGAATGTTTGCGTGCCCACGGCTCTAACGCAGCTTCTAAAACATATTTTCGCTAATAAGTCGCATTCACTTTGACACCAGGCTCGATAAAAACGATTGGAGAGCATCCATCAGCGGTCACTGCGGCCCAAACCATTACTTGCGATGGGAAATTGCTTTGAGTGGCCATACGTAGGCTCACAATCTCGTATGAGCGTTCGGCGAAGTAAACACGATTGTTTTGAGTGCTCATGAACTGCTTAATTGGGAAATTTGTTTCATCAAAGAACACAGCGTTAGGAAATTCGCCACGTTCGTGCAAGCGCAGCAACTCCCTGCAACTCCGAATGCTGTCTTGTGATATTTTCAGTTCTTTGGCCATTTTCCTTCCACTTCGACGTGGATTTCGTTCAAGTCGAGCCTTCACTTTCCGAACCATTTCTAGCGTTGTTGAGGTTTTTTTGGTCCACTTCCATAGCGTTTTGCAGTGCTACCAGTATCAGTAGCGTTTTATAGTGCGATACACAAACATTTTATTCACTCTGAAGTGACTGAGTTCACGAAGAATAGCTGGTTGTGATTTCCCAGCCAAATATAACGCAATCACACTATTACGTTTGAATTCCATCACAGAGAAAAAAAAAATTCAACAAAACTGAGACGCAAATGCTTTTGATGGCTTATAAACAATGTATTGAACTGTCATTAGTACAATTCTGACTTTGATGTCATGAGATGTTTTACAGATACAAACAGTGTGAAGTTGGTAGCACTTCATATCGTTCACCCTGTAATAGTGGAAATGAGTTAACTTTCATTGATGAATGGTGCCAGATAATTTATGATAAATATTTAGCACCATAACTAAATAATTTAGAGTAGTAAGATAAGTGATAAAATTATGCCACCTCCAGAATTTGACAAGCCAATGAGGCCACTAATTAAACGCAGCATGAAGCAACGGGGTAGAAATCGATCCTGTGGGTAGATTAGCTATTTAATTAGGTGAATTGAGGCGGTTGAAATGTTTTCCGTTAGATGTTCTTCTTACAATGTGAGATGTAAACAATGGCTTGGACTATATATTCTGACGAACTTGAAGTCATTTATAAAAATATGTGTTTAACATTGATAAATTATATATGTTCCGTTATTTGTTACAACTTATTGCCATCTTGCAGGTAACCTGTCAATTCCTGTTTTGTAGAAGTTCTCGTCCTTAGACTTAAAATAGTCAGCAACTCTTTAGAAACACTTTGAAAAGACTTCAACTTTTTCCCATTAGGTAATTTTGCAGGGATCTGTACAGATAATAATCAGTTGATGCAATGTCAGGTGAATACGGTGGGTGACTAAGGACTTCACATCCCAAAGCATTCAGTTTTTGTTGTATCACCACTTCTATTTCTATTTTATCACCAACACTATTCCTTTTCTGCACATAGCTGCTTTTCTTAGGTAGCAGCATTCAAATTATCCAGCTGGTTGCAGTACAGATCCGCGTTGATGGTTTTTCTTTGTTCCAACAACTCGTAATACACTGGACCTTTCCTGTCTCACCGCAAACAAAGCAGTACTTTTCGTTGATGGATACTTGGTTTTGGCACTGTTGCTGATGATGTTTTCTTTTAATACTCTCGTAAAGAATCCACTTTTCATCTCTAGTAATCAGCTTGTCCAAAAACGGCTCCACATTGTGTCTAATCAGATGTGATGGAGACATTCTTATATATATATACCTATATAAATATAATTGGCGCGTACACCCTTTTTGGGTATTTGGCCGAGCTCCTCCTTCTATTTGTGGTATGTGTCTTAATGTTGTTCCACAAACGGACACATTCTTACACAGACAAATTCTTTTCCATTAATTCATGGAGAATCCAAACACTTTGCTTTAACACAAACCCAAGAAATTCAATATGATCTCCGACAATTGTGTGATGAATAGCAAACTCTTCTGCAATTTCTCGACTCGTTAAATGTGGATAACTTTCCAACATGGATCGCAAAACATCATTATCGAACTTGGATGGTTGTGGACAGACCGATCTTTTTCTTGGAGGCTCAGATCTCCAAAACGAAACCGGGGCGTTGCTTCTTTTTTGGAATGCATACGAAATGCAGTATCGTAAATGCACTTTAGTAGACAAGTTTTGCGCTTTAGATATCACAAGTAAATGGTGAACGGTAAAAAAGGACTCCTTTTATATTATATCGGAGGCAAAAAAAAAGTGCCTCGTAACTCAGTAGCCACTAGCAGCAGCAAAGGAAATCGATCTTAAAAATTCTAATTTCCTAAAATTGTGGAATTTTCCAAATTTTAGTCCACATTTGATTTTTCGTAGGCAGTAAGCTATAGTTGGTTTGGTGGAATGAAGTGGTGATTCACCAAGAATCCAATTAGTGCGTAAGCACCATTTTGCTGCCACATCCTCGCAATCTACAAGTTATACGGTCAATGAGTAACAACTTTATCCAGTCTGTGCGATTGAGCGACACAGTTTATCCGTTTTTTGGCTTCTTTCAATGTTCTGATGCCATAGGACCCAGATTAAGGTAACGTAATGGTAAGGCTATTCCGACTTTGTTGTTCGTGCTCGTGATGGAAAGTGGCAAAATTCTTATTGAATATCACCATTGGGATGATGTCATCATGATAATCCTCGAGGTGAACTGTGTTTGTCGCAATAATGGCCATAAGTTTTTCCTTCAGGTACTAAGCTGTACTTTTAAAAAAAAATAATGAATATTCCATAAAAATAAATGCAAAACAAAAAATAGTCACACTTGATGAAAATTTTGGGTGCTATAGTTTTCTCACGCACATGAGATGACCGCACACAAAGTTCATGATTGATTATTTTTATGTTCACTTGTATTCGCTTATAACTGGCGGCGAAATGAGGTGAAACGAGTTCGAACAATTTTTATTTGATAAAATAGTTTCCTAACATTTTCTACGCTAAGAAAAAACAAGACAATGAAGCAGCTTTGAATGACTTTTGGAAAGAGAAAGCTCTTGTAGCAAGCCCCATCGAAACACTTATCAAGCAACAATTCTTGAAGTGAAACTTCTTATGCGTCGATGGACGAGTGAGATGGGAGAGTAAAATTTCAAGACCATGCAACGTTTTGGGCATTTTCGTTCCGCGAGAGAGAAAAAAGATAAAACGTAGAAGAAAAGGAGAGAGAGAGCTATCTATACCTTATATATATCTTAGATACACTTAAGCTATTTTTCCTGAGTTTTTCCTTCTGGTTGCTAATTTGTAGTGAGAAATAACACTACCCACTTTTTGGCGCTTGTTTGTTGGTTCAAACCTGTAGGAAATATATTTTTGGAGCCTACTTTTTGGCGTTATATTTCCTTGGTGCCTATTGTTTGGGGCGTTTTTTGGTACCAAATTTTTTTGGCGTTTTTTTTGGTGCCTACTTTTTGGCACTTATTTCTGTTTCCTGGCAAGTGCTTGTGCGTACTATAAAGTGCTATCCATTCCGGCGGCGGACTTATTGGTATTGCCTTGCGATAATTTTTGCCGTTGCTGCGGTCCTGGAATAGCTGCGTTTGTGCGGGTGATAAACGCTCGCAGTAGTGCGTGCTGTTGTCACGGTTTGTGTCCGTCGTTTACCAACACCGGTGGACCCTTCTCCGTTTTTTGTAAATTTTGTCTTTTTGTATTCTCTGCAAATGTTGTGAAATTAGATATATACGGCGGCCGCCGTAGCCGAATGGGTTGGTGCGTGATTACCATGCGAAATTCACAGAGAGAACTTAGGTTCAAATCTTGGAGAAACACAAAAATTAAGAACCACATTTTTCTAATAGCGGTCGCCCCTGGACAGGCAAACCTCCGAGTATATTTCCGCCATGGAAAAGCTCCTCATAAAAATATCATATTTGCCGTTCGGAGTCGGCTTGAAACTGTAGGTCCCTCCATTTGTGGAACAACATCAAGACGCCCACCACCAATAGGAGGAGGAGCTCGGCCACACACCCAATGAAAGGGTGTACGCGCCAATTATATATTTATATATATTAGGCCGGGTCGATTTGTGGGGAGGCAAAAAAATCGCCCATTGCTCTGTGAAAATCATATTCTAGGGATCAAAATAAGAAACTTTGCCGAAGGAACCATACCTCTAAAAACTAATTCTGATGTCCCCCAGTTTGGGTCGAACTTTTTAGTTTCTTTTCTCATGTAAAGGCCAAAAATGGTGATATTTTGAAATGATTGTATGAGGAACCCCCCAGGGGAGTTCCAGGGGGCGTGCCACTGGCATGGGTGGATCGGCCGTCCAAAGTTAGTGGGGGTCGGTCATACATTTGGATTCGATTGGAGCACTCTAAATGGGTCAAAGTGGGATTTTTCGTTCGACCCAAATTGAGGGACATCAGAATTCGTTTTAGAGGTATGGTTCCTTCGGCAAAGTTTCTTATTTTGATCCCTAGAATACGATTTTCACAGAGCAATGAGCGATTTTTAAATCGACCCGCCCTAATATGTACATATTCTTTCTGTCTCTCTCTCTCTCCTCTTCTCTCTTGGGTCTATCCCTCTTTTTCTGAAAGTTTCACTTCTGTTATGTGTGCTACGCTACACGCACTTTTTTATTATAAATTCTAGTCATTCAACAAAATTTGGTAAAGCGGGGCGCCAACTATAGAATTAGCACTGAGAATTTCTGCAAAATTTGAGTAAATGTGAAGAGAATAATAAATTTACACCACCGGTCGTTTCCGAAAAATTTAACTAAAATATGTCATCTATTTGAAAAAATAGTAAATAGTTTTTTGTAATTTTTTACATATTTATATATATTTATAGTTCACCTCAAACATTTATTCCGTGACGTGACTACAATTGAATTGCTTTTCTTCTCAATCATATGATCCCAATTAATTAATTACTTAAATATTTTCCCACCTGTTGTTCGCTGTCAGTGCTGCCTTTGCTCATTATCCACCAGCGCTGCAGTTAATTGAATATCCTTTTGACCGCAGGTAATAAATAGACTAAAACAAATTTACCAGCACATTTTCACTTACACTTGAGGGAATTGGGGTAAACAAAAGCGCACATTAAAGAGCGAAAATTGGCCCATAGGCGAATGTAGACTAATAGACAATTATGTGCGTTAATGTAAAATATGGTACGCGTTGCGTTAAAATGCCAAATTAGTTGAGGTAATAAAATTTTTGCTCAGTAAGGGTGGACGGTGAACAGCAAACACAAAGCGCGCTGAATTAGGTGGGAGGTTTAATATATACATTTTTATATAACTAGGTAAATTATTTATGGAACTAAAACATTTTTTATATAACCAGCCACACTTTCAATTTGAAATAATTATATTATAGAAGTGTAATAATGTAACTACGGTACTCGTAATAAAGAATTAGCTAACAAAAAAACTAGTAGAATTAGATTGGATTGCATTGGTTGCTGCTCTGCACAGGGTTTGTCCTCTCTACCCAAGTCAACTGTATCATTGTAATGATAAGCGATCCGGTTAATATTAATTAAATAATTAAACAATATAAATGAAGTGGTTTTGTACTTACTACTTTTATTACTAATAACTACGATTCAATAGTTATGAGGCAAGTTTAGCAAAAACAAAAACTTTTTTTTGTGCTTAAATCCAACGAAAAGTCGGCTTTTACATATATGTATATGCAGGAAGTACATACTTAAAACTAAGGTTACATCAGGTGTCAAATTGGTGAGCACTTAAATTTACTTCCTGCAGCTCTTATCTGTTCTTTCATTGCTCTATAAAATAACGCCGCATCAACATTAGCGCTGAACACTCCGCAGATGTCAAAATACATAGATGCAATATCACTATCACACCAGCTCTTCAATGTGTACAGGTGGGTGGTCCCAAAAAATTTTACGTTTTTTTTATCCTCCTTGACTTTAACTTTTTTAATATTTACTATCGAAGCCCCTTGAGAAAAAGACCTTTCCGTACACAAGGCAAAGTCCAAAATAAACCTGGCGTCATAAAAATATTTTTGATAGCGCCATCTCTTTAATGAGTTAGTGCGTTGGAAGTTTCGTCCCTAGCTGAGTTTCAGTAAAAGCTTGGTGAGATTTGGTTTAGTGGAAGCGAAGTTATTTCGTCTAAAGTGTCAGTATGTTTCTGTCATCGGTACAAAAATGAGTTTCGAACAAAGAGCTAATATCAAATTTTGTTTTAAAATCGTTGAAACGTTTACCGAAACATTTGAATTGAGGAAAAAAATTTATGGCGATGATTGTCTATCTCGTGCCAGAGTTCGTGAGTGGTTTACACGTTTCAGAGATGGTTGTGAGGACATGAATGACAATGAACATATAAGCCGAAAACTCCATCGAAATTGTTCGTAAATGTATCAAAAATGAACCAAAATCATCGTTGAAATTCATGGAATCGTAGTTGAATATCTCCAAACTATCGATTTATTGCACTTTAACTGATCATTTGGGCTTACGAAAGGTCTGTGCATGTTTCACTCCGCACAAGTTAACTGAGGACCAAAATTTGCTCAGAATTCAATATTCGAAAGACTTCATTAAAGAGGCGAGAAAAGTCGAGAACTTCCTCTACAATATTGTAACTGGTGATAAAACGTGGTGTTTCCAACATGAACCTGAAACTAAACGTCAAAGTACCGAATGGAGAGCCCCAGAGGAGAAACCACCCAAAAAATCGTGTTTGGAGAAGTCAAGAATCAAGTTGATGCTCATTGGTTTTTACGATTCCAAGGGTATTGTCTACAAGGAGTTCATGCCAATAGACCAAACCGTCAATGCAATTTTCTATACTGGCGTTTTGAAGCGCTTGTTGCATCGAATACGTCGAATTCGCCCTCAATACCGCAAAGAAGGAATATGGCACTTATTGCATGATAATGCACCATCTCAGCGATCCACTCTTGTGACTGATTTTTGACTAGAAATCACGGTTTAACCATCAATCAATTCCTGTGACTTCTACCTATTCGGAAAATTTAATGTGACCATGAAAGGAAAACGTTTTGCGTCTATAGAGGCCATTACAAAACGCTTGTGGCGACTTCCTGAAGGACATTCGGGTTAACGAGATGAAACACTCTTTCGAAAAGCTTTTAGATCGCGCAAAACAATGAATCGAGGCCATAAGGAACAATTTTGAATAAATACACTGAAAGTTATCAGAACAAAGCTCCTGTTGTTTCTGTTTTGGCTCAGTCTTGTTTATTTTGGACTTCACCCGATAAAATGGTAGATCTTGAATGTATAAATGAAAAATTTGTAAAGATTTTGGCACTTCGAATAACGAATGCTAACATACATTTTTCTTGCCCCCTACCAAATGATATAAAATTTAGTTTTTCATGAGTAGATCAGTCCGACGTCCATGAATGCTCTGTCTATCAAGTCAAATACCGCTGGGGTGAATGGTGTACAGATCAGTCGCAATTTTACTGTATTTTTCAAAGGTATTCGAATTAGTCATGCATAGCCAGTTCATCTCTTTTCTTTCTAAGAACAAGGCAATCCAGCCTTCGAGAAAGATATATTTGTATAACTGCGCTTATTGACGTTGTCAAAGTTATTCGTGGGACCATTGACGAAGAAAAGTCACTTCTTGACCCTACTTGGCCACATAGAGGCTTTCGACTTAGTTGACCACAGTAACTTATAGGCAAAACTGAACTAAATTTTTGGGCTTTCCTCCACTTGAATAGAGTTAGTAGCCGCTTTTGTAAAAAGTAGAATACATGCTGTCTTTAGTAGGCCACTGATGTCATCTGTTTTAGAATTGCACAGCTGAGCTCTGCAAGGTTTCGTGGACCACTTCAATTTTCTTTGTACATCTACGGCTTAACAGCAATCTTGACAGAAATGCATTGCCACTTATGTGCATATGATGTCCAGATTTATCGCTTTGCAAATTCAACTGTCAACCCCAAGAAGTTCCAAGTGCTTGTTAGCTCCAGAAAGCCCCCCAATATTTGAAGCTTTCCAAAAATCGTAATTGGCGGCATTGCTACCAATTATGTACATTCGGCTAAAAATGTAGGAATCGTTTTCACCCAAAGATTAACTTAGGTAGTCACGTAAATTTACCCGTAGATGAATTGTACGGAATGCTTCCCGCGCTCTGGACTACGCAATACTTTACTCCTACATGCATGCTCATCCTCGCCTAAGTACCTCGCCCTCAAAATAATTGCCACGAAGTGAGACGGATACTCTTAACTTCTCGCTGCTAAACATAGAACAGGAAGAAAGATAGTTCTTGGTACAGATGACTCGACTTTGGAATTCTCTTTCCCAAAATTTGGTATCTAGAACTAGTGCGAACACATTTAGACGCGAAATTCCGAGATATAATATATTAAAACTAAGAGATATAATTTTAATTTTGATCATACGCAATTCAGAAGTAATGCTAACTTTATTTGTTTTTCTTTGTAACTTGGTGGCTGTCTGGGTAAATTTTACCATGAAAATTGTAATTATAAGGTTTATTCTTGCTGTACAATCTTCAGCAACAAGTCCAAAATTTAATATAAAAAAGAGGTTGTCTGTAAAGTCGGTTTACTGACGATAGTTTAACGTGATAACGTCATAAGAAAATACTGATTGAATGGTTGCATTTTTCAAAAGAAAATTTTAATTTTATTTGTTTGATAGATATTTTGTATGGATATAGAGAATGAGTTAACATTAACATAACATAACATAACATAACATAACATAACATAACATACCATAACATAACATAACATAACATAACATAACATAACATAACATAACATAACATAACATAACATAACATAACATAACATAACATAACATAACATAACATAACATAACATAACATAACATAACATAACATGCTGTTCAAGCAAGGTAACGACGCATGAGCAAGTTAACGACGCATTTTTTGGTGCGTGCAGCCGGCTACATAGAATTATAAGACGTTATCACGTCAAAAAATAATAATAACATTAAAACAACAGGTATTATTAACAAACTTGGTTTTATTTTAAATTCTTCAAGTAAATCAAATTAATAATAATCAATAAGAAGGCATATGCAAATACAAATACGTGAATTTATATATGTACATATGCGCATATACATACATATATACGCTCACTTAAGTAGGAGAGAGCAAGATGTCGAACGTTGCCGTTCGTTTGCTTTGTTTGCTTTGTCGTTCGTTCCGCGCTTTCGCTTGCAGTTCATTCAAGGTAACGACAATGAGCAAGGTAACGGCAATGAGCAAGGTAACGACAAATGAGCAGGGTAACGACAAATGAGCAAGGTAACGGCAATGAGCAAGGTAACGACATATGAGCAAGGTAACACTAATGAGCAAGGTAACGCTAATTAGCAAGGTAACGACACATTTTTTCATGCGTGCAGCCTGTTAAATCGAATTATAAGACGTTATCACGTCAAAAATTTCAGGTAAGTTACCCATTTCATTACTTAATACATCGTATTTTTTATACAAAATCTAGTTTTAGAAAAGATACTAAAATATTATTTATTTTTAACTATACAAATATCCAATATAGTTTGTCCGATACCGCACAAGTCATTTCAGTGAACGTATCGATAATAGATCAAAAATAATTTTAAGTGAATGCAGCCATTCGGTGTCTAACGTCAGTCGAGGAAGAAAACAAAAACAAAGCGGGCTGTCAGAGTATTTATCGTGAAATAAAATAAATCCAAATGGTATGTACCTTTCAATTCATTATTCGTAGAGCGTACATCAATAGTCCGTCAATTCGTGAACGAAATTATTACATTTAATTATTGATGAAATTCTTTTTTACGACACGAAATAACAAGGTAAATTCATATATTTTTCTATTGGCAAACCCAGATCGCATTTAAGATGGCCGCCGTCTAATCAAAGCGCACGCTTATTTGAAATCGTCATTTCGTGAACGGTCATTTCGGAAACGTTCCCGGATATGATGGCATGTTCCCGAAATGACTGTTGCGTTCTCGGAATGATGATTATTATTTCTAAGGGCGAATCATTTACAACTTTTTAATAAATTTATTTTAAAATTTTGTTTCTTTATAATTACAGCATAATGGAAACTCCTGATAAAGAATAAAATAAAAAAAAAATCTCAAAAAAAGCTGAAAAAGGATAGTGCAGCTTATTTGCGCCAAAGAGAAAAGGCGAATGATAGAAAAAGAAAGTTTTTGTATAAGATGACTGAAGAGCAGAAAGAAATTAAACGGGCTAAGGACAGAAAATATTATAGAAAAAAGGCAGAGAAAAAAATAAAGAAAATTACTGATATGACCAACATCGCAATACCGGAACCGAACAAATGTAACTCTTTGGATACAAACATTGATTGATGATTTTCAACAAGTGATAAAATCAACTTGGACTTTTAGCGAGGCTGGTCATGGTAAAGGCCCAATAGATGGTGTAGGAGGATACCTAAAAAGAACAGCTGACAGACATGTCTTGATGGGTAATGATGTTAGAACAGCCTCAGAATTCGCCGATTTGTTCAAAAATGCTGCTATCGAAAGAAAAGTAATCCCAGAAGACAACGTGATTGAGGAGAAAAACCGCGTTCCAAAGTCTCTGGATGCTATTCCAGGTATAATGGAAATCTCAAAAGTGTACTGGCAAAAAGGACTAGACGTTTTAATAAAATTATATCGATACGAACATTTTCATTAAGAGCTAAAACTATCGAGGCTTTCTAGCCTTTGTAATATGAGTGCAGTTGAACCTGAGGAAGTTTTTATGCCTGCAATTGAATCTCCTGTTGGCGAAGAGCCCATGATCACAGATAACGATTTGAGATTTAAAAATTGAGTAAGCATTTATAAATCTGAATACTGGTCATATTCCTCGGACAATGAAAATTTAGAGACAATATCTCGTCGTCAGCAGAATAAAGTTAAACAGATGGATGTTGAAGCAAATATGTCTTATGGCAAAGAAAATACACATCCGAATCTCGTATCCCCTGGGACATTCTTGCTTGTTAAAGTTCCTACTGAGAATCCAAATGTTTGCTTCAGATATGTTGCTACCTGCCAGACATGTGTCGATGACGATGATGGAGAAATCTTAGTAACCGTTTTGAGATCTGTGCGTAACAATATTAGAAAATGTAAGGTGGAACCTAAGGATATATCATACCTATATTGATTTCGAGCAAATAATCAATATTATTCCAACACCAACGCTAAAAAAAGAAAAAAGTCAAGAGAATTATTATTTTGATAATGATATTGATGTTTTCGAAAAATAATAAGTTTTGTAAAAAAATAAATAAATAAATAACTTAAATATTTCCTTAATTCTACTTAATTATATCAATATCATCATTTCGAGAACATTCTTGTCATTCCGGGAACGGTTGATCATTTTCGGGAACCTTACAATATTTCAATAAAATACGGATAAATGGAGGTATTCAATATTATTGTATTGTATATATACATTTATTACATTACAGAGCTTTTGTTCTGTACATATTACGTTAATTTGATTATAAGAGTTTTAAATATTTTGAAATTTCTTAAATTGTATGCGCAATAATAGCAACTTCTTTAATTTTTTGAGGTATTGTATTTTGCTTGTAGAAAATTTTGACTGTATTGATTTGATTATTGCTTATTCAATGTAGATAAATAATATACCCATGTTTTTAAACAAAGCTCAATTTATGCGCTTTGTTTGGTTTTTGCGGATTTTATGAAACTTAGGAAAACGTTCCCGAATTGATGGTTTTCTGCAAGATATTTACTACTAAGCAAAATTACTAAAAAAATAAAGAATTCTGTGCACTGCCCTGTAAAGGTTTAAAAATATACAAATTAAGCAACAGAATAAACTAATAGTCATCATTATAGCTTGCAATTTTTTTTGTCATAAAACCGATTTTGAAATTCGCAACCTTGGTGATTTTGAGCCATATGTGCATATATCGATTACATTTTAATACTAGTTTGATTGAAAAAATTCGGTAATGCTTGATTGCTTACACATTGATTGCTTTAATTTAAAATGTTCGTTTTCAAAGTAACTCGATATTTTTAATGTGCTGAAAAGCTATATAGTCATTTTTTGCAAATTGTCTCAAGCCCGCAACAAGTTTTAAAGCCTCATCATATGATGTTATAGGCTCACTTATTTCTTCTGAAAATTCATCTTCTGAATCACTTATGTCCATAGCATCAGCTTGTTGGTCAAATTGAATCTCTATATTGTTGTCCTCAGTGAAAACATTTTGATCCATTTGGAGAAAACCTTCCAAATCATTTGCCAAGTCTAGTCCTTCGTGAAGGCTAGTATAGATTGCCAGTGGAATATCATCTTCAGATAAAAAATCTGGAAGATTCTCATAAGTTCCTTTGGGTGAGAAGCCGCGTTATCTAAAAACAAGATAATTTTTCGATTCTGGGCTTTCATTCTTCGATTGAACTGCTGCAGCCATTCACTTATTACTTCTCGAGTCATCCATTCTTTTTTATTAGACTTCCAATCCACTGGCAGTTTTGCGATTGGAACATGTTTAAAAGATCGAGGACGGGCTGCTTTACCTATAACCAAAAGCAGCTCCTTATCTTCAGCCATGTTAGCACAGAACAAAATTGTGAGTCTTTCCTTTGATAGTGTACCGCCCACGCATTTTTCGGATCTAAGAGCGATGGTTTTGTCAGGTAAGGCACGAAAAAAAAGCCCACTTTCGTCTGCGTTGTAAATGTCTTGAGGCTTGTAACCGGTCAACAGAGATGGTAGTTTTGTCCTAAACTGTTCGACACCATCCTGGTTTACATCTGCAGCTTCACCAGATACGCATTTGAAAGCAACATTATTCCTTATTCGCCATTTGTTTAACCATCCATCTGAAGCATAAAAATTAGGTACACCCAGTTTGCCTGCAATTTCCATTGCTTTTGCTTTCAAAATGGGACCAGAAATCAGAATGTTTTAACTTCTAGCTTTAGCGAACCAATTAAAACACATCTTGTCTATTTCAGAGCCGCCTTCTTTAAGAAAGCTTCACTTTTGATGAACATTAACTCCAGACCCCCATTTAGAACGAATTTTTTCTTTATTTTTATTGATTTTAGCAGCTTGTGTTTTGCCAATATTGAACCTTTCAAAGCAAAAGAAATGTGTACCTACCATTAATTTTTGGGCTCTCTATACTTTACCTTTTTGCAATTCCACGTACTGATAATGTATCTTTTTCGAAAACATTAATAATTTCCATTTTTTCTTTAATAAAAAGTACTTTCTTTTTCGGCGCCATATTATTACGAACTTTGAACGCAACCATTCGCATGCAACTGACTTAACAAACTGAATGGAAAACTACTCTTAATTTAAAACACAGGGATTGAATGTGTGCAAACATGTTAAAAGGGGAATCACCTATTTCATTTTTATAAAGATCAACAATTTTTGAATTTTGCCCGTTTATGAGAAATTTTTATATGGAAATGGTTTGAAATACTTCGTCCGCATCCGGTTATTAGAGTGTCCGTTTATTAGGATGATATTTGTATGAAAAAATTAATGAAAAACCTGTGTGCCCAAAATTTCTCCGGTCATTGGAGCTGTCCGGTTATTAGGACTGTCCGTAATGGGTAATTTCACTGTGTACACAAATATCCAAAAAATATAGACCACTTTTTATTAAAACCATTTAAATATTTTAAATAGGCAGCCTGAGACACCGACAAAATTTCAAAAATTAAAAAAAAAAAATTTATTTCAGGATATTTTATTTTTTATTATAATTGGAGCGTTGTTTAACTACTTTGGCAGAGTTAAACTTAAAAAAAAATACACCGGCCTGATTTTTTGGCCAAAGAACAAATTTAGAGGGTGTAATCAAGGAGGAAACTAATTCCTCTGTTGCTCTGCTTCATCGCTTCATCTTAGCATTGTCGTTATATAGAGGTTGTAGCTTGCTTTTCTTTGTTGTGGCTACTGTTATTGTTGTGATATTTGTTTTTATAAGTAAATAGCGCACAATTGAGCTTAAAAGTCGCAGTGCCAAACATTTTCCTAATAAGAATAATGAAAATTTAGTTTTTTTGCTACTCTAATAGCGGTCGGCCATCGGACGGCAATGGTGAAAACCATGAAAAAAACCATGAAAAAGCTCCTCATAAAAACTATCTGCCTTTCGGAGTCGGCCTGAAACTGTAGGTCCCTCCCTTTGTGAAACAACATTAAGATGCAGATCGCAAATAGGAGGAGAAGGTTGGCCAAACACCCAAAAAGTGTGTTTGCGCCAATTATATAAGGTATAGTGTACCAGAAACTTACTAACGTCCTTCTTAAACATATTTTCTCTGTAGATTTAATGTTTTGAGGCTAACGCAGTAATTCAGTAAATATCTTTATGAGTCTTTAATTGCATGTATTTTTATATATATTTCGTTTCCCATGATTCCTAGCTGGTATATAATTAATGCAATTTGATTTATTCACCGCTAAGAATTTAATTTGGTTTCAGAGACGGCCAGCGAAGGTTTTTTCGCTACTGCTTCAACTTATCGCCTTCACGTATTGACTGGTCTCCCGCTTCTCCGCCTTAGTTGATAATATGAGCCTAATAACCTAGACAGATGGTGGCGTTAGTCTGGATTACCGGCGCTATTTATTCTGATTAAAATTGTAATGTGGTAGATGGTTGTTACGCGAGCTAGTGAATAGTTAATTTGTGTATTGGATAGTTTTATCAGTGAATGATGAATCGCAGACGACAAATATTAGTATTACCTGCAGTGAACCTAAAAACCAATTATTTATTTTAAAATATCTTCAATTGCGATTCCTCAAACTGATCCGCAATAACAAAACAATTAATGAAATTTCGAAAGTGTCAGTGCAAACCAGCATTGCAACCAGTCTTTCTTGTTCTTCTCTATAAAAGTTTGATCATTTTTCATTCTTCATAGATATTAACTGTAATTTTTCGGCAATACTGCGTACGAAAATTCCCCTAATCAGCTTAAATTATTGGAATTAAGACTATTTGTCAATCTACATTAGTCCGAATTAAATCGTTAATCCTTTATAACGCCACCACCTAAGCTAATACGCTGCTTTTGTATATATGTATTTAAGGATATGACAAGCAAAATTTTTTCATGAAATATAAAAAAAGGAGCACACCTCGCTACAAAAATTTAGTATATTCACTTTTCGTATAAATTGCAGCTCGTTATACGCATTGCTCCTACAAGCTTTTTTTCATAATATTGATGTTGCTATTCTCCCACTCTCATGGGATTATAAATAGTTTGGAGAATGGTCATATTTGAAGAATTTTTAATTACAACTCATTCTTCGATTTGTAATATGAAAGAAGAAGAAGAAAATCTCTTCGTTCCTAAAACTTCTTTCTGTTTAAAATTATATGATATACACTAGCTGCTTTCCTAGGCGTAGATAGAGCTTTTTGTAGTATCCAAATGCAACAGTACGTATACGTAACGCACCTTTGATGGACGTGGGTAGAGTTTGTTGTAGCATGCAAATGCGGCAGTGCGTATACGCAACTTATACAATTTTTCAGAGACAGATTGCTGCGATTTTGTTATTGTTGACTTGTGTTAGCTATATGGCTTTTAAATTAATACTTCTTCGATTAATACTTCTTAGTTTAAATGACGTCAGCACGAAAATAAACTCACTTTTAAACAAAAATCAAATTCACTCTGCGCTTTTGCCACTAATAAAGGGTATTTCAAAAGACGTCCCTAGGTGTGATTTTAAAATAAAGTATTTAAAAATTTTGATTCTTTCAGGCTCCACTATTTTTATACAAAATACGGCTCTTAGCAATTCTATGTGAAAAATTACATCATTTAAATGTCCGGTAAATCCGCCAAACAGTCCATTCATAAATTGTTGAGAACGGCGAGGTATGAATGTTGAAAGTTGTTAAGCAACATTTTGTGCTACAGCAGCGACATTTTCAACAGAACGTTCAGTTTTTGATCTGCTGGTGCTTTTTCTATTCTCGACAGAACGAGTTTCTTGAAAACTTTGTACCCACCTTTGAATTGTCGACTCATTCGGACGATTATTTCCACTAAAAAAACATCACGAATTTTGCGATGTGTTGTTTTCTTAATGATCGACTATTTTTATAAAATGTTTCAATAATTTTCCCAATTTAATCGTACTTTAGAAGTGCCAAAGATGGCATAAAAGAGGTACGACCTCGGAATTATTCACTACTGACAACTAGGCGTCACTTTTGAAACACCCTTTACTTATATTGGATATTCTTACAATATCAAAATAAGTTAAACCAAAACAAAAAGAAAGATTTCTGTCGGTGGCGGCGTAAGTGGTTAAGTAAAATAGTAGATTGTGAATTTTAAGCAAAAGCATTCACCAGTTTGCAGACGACGTGCTGTCTGCCTTTCGCCTTAGACAAACCACCATTCTGATGCTAATTTTTAAGCGCCACTCAGCCAGTGGTGACTTTGAAATTTTCCAGCGACGCCAACGCAATCTTATTTAATTTATTTGCAGCCACTCTCTTCACAACTCGCTAGCCGACCTACCGATTGTTGTTGCTAACGCGCTGCTAAATTGTTTAAATTAAATTCAAATCCCTTTGCCTAAAAGCCAACAGTGAGTGGTGGAGTGCTGGGTTGTTGGAGTCGTCGGGCAATGGTTGTGCACACACTCAATTATTATGCCTCGAAATAACCTTTGTTGCAATTTAATTTAAAAGGATTTACATGCCACTCCCAACAAGGCCAGTGCCTTTGTTTGTTTTCTTTGTCGCTTGTTCGAAGGCAAAGCAAAGTATTCAGTGCTTAGTAAATGACCGAAAGTGCGAGCCTTAAGGATTTAAGCTAAAAGTTAGGGTTAAACTATTTATAAAATAGCTACACAAAACGACTTTGCTGTTGTATTTGTCAACCCACAATGACTTGGCTGTCCATATCAATGGGACAGCGTGAATTTATATTTGTTTATGCATGCCTGTAATCCTTTTGGTAATTTCTCTTGACTTTTTGTGTACTTCAAATGAAATCTCAACTTAGTGGAGCACTTGTCGTGTGCCGTGCACTTAATTTTTTCTGGGAAAGGAACACGATTCCATTTAAGGATTCGCTATTTTGCTGCGCTCTTTCTACTTTTCGACTTGACTTACTCAATTATGCTAACCACTTAAGCTGGTATATGTCCTGCAAAAGTCAACAGGAAAAGGATTAAGGAGGCCAAATATAATTGCACGTGTACGCTGATTGAAATTTGCATAAATGGTAGACGAATCTAAGTGGTTGGTTGGTGGGACATTAAAAGATTTACATGGAATGCTCGCATTTGAGCGGATTGCGAGTTGTACTCGCTTACTATAATTGCGCAGGTATTTACAGGCAAAGGTATTAGGTAAATAGGAACGAACAGTAATTATTAAAAATACTACGTCAGGTTAGGTTGCCCATAGCGAGGGCACACTTGTACGAAAATCGAAAAATTCAACATTTGTCATGCCATTGTGAAGGAGATAAGAAGACTAGGAAGAAAGGCGGATGTACATTTGTTGCTGACGGCCGAACAATGATTAAGTTAGGGTGGTATTAGCCGCTTCGTACTGCTGAAAAAAAGGGAATATCAGAACTGCTTTTAGGATTGGAAAACACGCTTAGTCCCCCTCAGATATGTATAATACACTTGATACATTTGCAGGAGATAAAATAGAAATTGATGAATAAAAAAATATTATTTGACAAAAATGAAAATTCACCTTATTTTTTTAACACATCTCGTACATGTACATATCTACTCTTATATGAAATGTATGGCTGACTCTTATACTTCCATTTAAATCTCTCCAGATAAGCAAAAGCATTTTTGTACACATTTTTTGCAATCAATTCATTTTTTCAAAAATTGTCTGCTATCGCTCAAGCAAAATTATATCTAAAGCTGCAAATATTCACTTAAAGTGATATTTACAGTTGCATGCAGCTCAGCAGAGCTAAGTGCACTTCAGTGGGATACTTAATGAAAAAAGAGTGCTGCACTTAAGAGAAGTTGCAAATATAATTTTTAATCAACAAGAATATGCTATTATCTGTAGTAGAAATAATACTGCAGAGCTTATCCTCAAGTGCATAAGCAGAAACACATACAAACATACATGCATATATATGTATGCATTATATTCTGTGCATTTATTTGAATGTACGACCATATGCAGCATTTTAAACTAAATGGGTGCTCACGAGAGGAGACTATATTTGAAATGTTACTATAGTACAATATGTTGGATTGACCTTAAATTTCTACTCAAGGTTGCGAGTATTTTCGAAAACTCAATTCATGAAAATATAAAAGGTACCATTGACAAAAAAGATATTTAAAGTGTGATGGCAAGTTAAAGACGCTTGGGAAGGTATAAAAATATACACTTTTATTAGAGTTGCCACCTGTTTAAAAAACTTTAATTAATTAAATGTAGTATTTAATAAACTATTAATATATGATTTCAAATGAAAGGTTTTTTTAAAGCATTTTACTACAGAAATTTTTTGAAATAGCCTTGCCATCTGTCTAAAAAAATATGAAAAAAAATATATGTATTAAAAGAGTGGGGCCCAATTTAAAGCGCATGGGAATATTTAAAAATGCACATATTTCTATCGGAGTTGCCACCTTTCCTAAATATTATAACTAATTAAGTGCAGTATTTAATTAAAATATTAAAATATGTTTACAAATAAAAGGGTTTTAAAAAGCATTTTACTCCAACACTATTTTGAAATAGCCTTGCCACCTATATAAAGAAGTATAAAATTGAAAAAAAAAATGTTAACAAGTGGTATAAACCTTAGGGAGCTTGCTAAGGCTTGGAATTACGCTTATTTGTATCGGAGTTGCCACCTATTCAAAATATAATAAATAATTAAATGTAGCTTTTAAATGTGAAATAAAAATATGATTTCGAATGAAAGTTTCTAAAAACACTTCACTCCAAAAGTATTTTGAAATAGCCTTGCCACCTATCTTAAAGAGTATAAAATTACAAAAAAAAGATATTAAAAGAGTGGTGTCAATTTAAGGAGGTTCAAAAATGTATATATTGTCATCGGAGTTGCCACCTATCTAAAATATTATAATTAATTAAATGCAGTATTTAATTATAATATTAAATTACGATTTCAAATGAAAACTTTTTAAAACTATTTTAGTTCGGAACTGTTTTGGAATAGCGTTGCCACCTGTCGACAGAAGCATTAATTAAAAAACAAAGATATTAAAAGTGTGGTGTCCATTTAAGGAGCTTGGGAAGGTTTAAAAATGCAGATATTTTTATCGGCGTTGCCACCTATCCAAAATATTATAATTATTTAAATGCAGTATTTAATTAAAATACGATTTTAAATGAAAACTTTTTAAAACTGTTTTAGTTTGGAACTGTTTTGGAATAACGTTGCCACCTGTCCACAGAAGCATTAATTAAAAAACAAAGATATTAAAAGAGTGGTGTCAATTTAAGGAGCTGGGGAAGGTTCAAAAATGTTCATATTTCTATCGTAGTTGCCACCTGCCCTTTTATGTTATAATTAATTTAATTAATATTTATTTAAAATATAAAAATACGATTTCAAATGAAAGCTTTTTAAAATTATGTTCTCCAGTAGTATCTTGAAATAGCGTTGCCATCTATTTAAAGACGTATAAAATAAAGTGTTTTTCTTTTTTTTTGTTATTGAAACGTTATAAAATTTGTATACATTTCATGGTATTACGCCTAGCTTAAGCTAACAAGTAACATCATTCTATCCTTAACATTGAAATTTAAAAACAATTATAAATATTTTATAAACAATTATACAGTGTTGGCGACTAAATCTCGTGGCTTAGTTCTTCGAAGTCTTCTTGTGCAGACTGTTTTGGTAAGCTCTGTGGCCTCCGGGTTTGTGTGCTCTTTCAGCCTGGTTGCATGCTCATTTGCAAGAATTGGGATTATATCAGCGACTTTTTTCACCGACAGATCATTGTGCAGGTCGTGATTTCCCACATACCAAAGTGCGTTGACCATGTCTCTGAGAATCTTATTCTGCAGACGTTGTACAGCTTCAATGTTTGATTTCGTGGTACATCCCCATAATTCAATGCCGTATGTCCATACCGGTCTAACTACTTGGTTGTATATTAATCATTTGTTCTGTTTTGACAATGTGGACTTTCTGCGAATTAACCATTTCTTTTTTTTAATTTTTAAGTTGATTTCACTTGCTTTCATTTTGACATGCTCTTTCCATTTGAGCTTAACATCCCAAGTCATACCCAAGTATTTTGCTGTATTACTATACGGAACAGTATAAAATAAAGTAAAACTTGAAATTCATGGTAAAATATTACATACTTTCAATGTGATACTGACATTAAATAAAACACATTCACAAATCTAGACATATTTCATCAGCGTTGCTACCAGTCTAAAATAGTGCAAAGAATGATAAATAATAAAATAATAAAATATGGCTTTTAAAAACAGCATAAACAACGACTTAAACTAAAAATATTTTTAAAAAGGTTTGCCACCTATCTCCAAAAGCACAAAAATAAAAATCCATTCTAGGTATCAAATATATAGTATTAATATAATATTAAAACCAAACGAAAACTGTTTGAAAAAGCTTTAATAAAGATATGTTTTCATTAGCGTTGCCACTTATCTAAAATATTATAGCGAATTTTATAATTCTAAAAATTCTAGACGAACGGAATTGATAAGTGTAAGAAATTTATTTGTAAATATTATCTCAACATAAAAAATTGCCTAGTGGGCTCTAAGTAAGTTCAGAGGTTTTTTCTTACCTATTCTTACCCCCAACTTATAACCTTTGGGTTTTTCTAATTTATACGGCGCTTCCAGATTCTAATTGCTGCCATTTGTAATCGCTCCTACACCGACTCTACGTTCTTGCACTTTTCTCACCCTTCAACTCCAACTCGAAGCAACTTAAACAGCCATTAATATATTGCGACCAATCTATGCGGCGCGGAACTTTTATTTTAGTTTCAATTGTTTTCCTTTTATTTTTAGTTATCAGTTATTAAAAACATTCGGTGCGAAAAAAGAAGCTCTTATCAAGACCCAAACCGAAAAAGTAATAATTCAAAACAAAAATACTAAGGCAACATATACACGCTGCTTTTGTTGTATCAACAATCCTTACGCCCAGCACATACGCTGCGATTGTTGTATCAACGCGTTGTACAGTGCGTACATGCAATTGCAGGCAATGCCCCACACCACTCCCTCACCATTTATCAACCGATCACGATACAAAAGAAACGAAGCGCTGTGGTCTTACAATCTGTCTGCCAGCGCGAGTGGTTTTGGTGGCCAGTGGATGTGTGGCATCCCCATTCTTATTACTAATTGGTTGTTTTTTGTAATTTAAATCTAATGGCTGTACATTTTGCTTAGGAGTAATTGTTGGTTGAGCCTCTTGATTTCTATTAATACTAGGAGGTAAATTTTGGTTAACAAAATTTGAGTCTAAGCACGCAGCCTTGACTCTATCTGTGGTTGCCGCCACCGATTTGCCTCGAATGTTAATGTCAAGGGTCTTATCCCCACGTTTAATGTTTTGGTAAGGCCCGCCATAGGGACGTTTTAACGATTTGCGAACTGAATCGTAGCGTAAGAAAACGCGAGTGCAGTTGGCAAGCCCACTCTGAATGTAGCTTTTAATATTGGCGTGGTTGGACGACGCGATCGGACGTAACTGCTCAATGGTACTCCTCAACCCGCTCACGATTTCGGTCGAATACTCAAGTTCTTTGGAATACTCAAAAAAATTACCGGGGAGACGTAAGGTTGTACCGTAAACGAGCTCGGCCGGCGAGGCGTTTAAATCTGACTTGTGTGAGGCGCGGAGGCCAAGCATAATGAGAGGAAGTGAATTGGACCAAGTGGCATCGTTTTTGCACATGATCGAGGCTTTAAGCGTGCGGTGAAATGTGATAACGCGTGGAACACCATAGTGAGAGATCCATCCGTTTAAGAGAGCATTTGCGACAGCCTCCGCCGACATATCCTGCAGTGGAATGGCCGTGGGCCATCGGGAAAATCTGTCAATGCAAGTGAGACAATAACGGAAACCATTTGAGACCGGCAGAGGACCAATCAAATCGATGTTGACATGGTGAAATCTACCGTCAGGAATTTTAAACTCAACAAGAGTTGCTCGATTATGTCGAGAAATTTTACTTTTTTGGCAATCGAGACTTTGACTTGTCCAACGCGTGGCGTCTTTTTTCATGTCTGGCCAGAAATAACGTTCTGTGATAAGCTTGCTGGTAGCATGTTTGTTGGGATGACAAACATTGTGTACCAGATTGAAAATTTGTTTTCGTAAAGCTTGTGGAATGAAAGGGCGAACCCTCTCCTGGGAAATGTCGCAAAATAGGGGTAAATCAGAATCATGAATCGTGATTTTGTGAAGCTTGATATGAGTGTTGGAATCTGGACTCAACAATGATGTCAGCTCCTCATCACTGCTTTGCAACTGAGCGATATCACGATAGCCAATTTCGCTTTTGGAAATGGATTCGATTCTTGATAGAGCGTCTGCCACAACGTTATCTTTGCCCGATATGTACCGGATGTCTGTACAATATTGGCCAATCAAGTCAAGATGCCTTAACTGTCTGGGCAAAGCTTTTTCCGGTTTTTGCTTAAAAGCAAACGTAATGGGATTGTGGTCGGTGAGAATGATGCATTCACGACCCTCGATCAAGTATTTATTATGCTTGACAGCCAAGTAGATTGCCAATTTTTTAAATTAACAATTTCATATCGCTATTAACTAAATAAGTCTTATATAAATTGTAGTTTTTTGTGTTCAAGTTAAAAAAAACACAATCTTACTAGATTTCTGCATTATTTTGTTTGCTACTTTTTTGATTGCTTCAAGTTTTCTTAAAATTTTTATGATTTCAATCTCCACCATCTGCACTTGGATTGCGCCACAGATACATTTCATGAAACCATATATGCGTAAATACATATCCGCATACTTCCAGTGATAATTGGCAATTCAAACTGCATTTTGCTTTCAGCTCATAGAACGCAATCGTAAAAGGGAATGCGGTTACTCTGCTGTTGAAGTTAATTCGACGCTCAAGTGCGACGATCAAATTGCTTGGCAAAAAATGTGTATAAACTTATGTATGTGTGTTTGTGCATGTACGCTTATGCTACCATATCTTTTTTGGATATGTGTGAACACTATTACATCCAATAGGCAAATGTACGTATGGTTAATCCTTCGTGTTTGTAGACTTTTTCAAATATTAAATGTTTTCTTGGCTCATGGTCTATTGGAAATTCCCCAATGAATTGGTAAAAAGTGCGTCAATCAAATAAGATGAAGGAACAACCGCTGCAGTGACAGTGATTTGTTATCTGTTCCAAAGCAACAATCAGAATCAGAATCATATTTTATTTTAAGCATATGAATATACAGAAAATGGCAGGAAAAAAAGAACACCACTAGCTCAAAGTCATCAGCTGGTTTTACAAGAAACTAGGATCAACTACAATATTTGCAAATTATATATTTAATAATACAATAAATACATATTTAATACAAGTATATTAAATACATCTAAGTATAAGTATATTAAATAAAATGAGCTATGTTACACAGTACAAGAAAGTTAGATATAGTATCTATTCACATTTGATAATGTTGTATTTACTAGAAGTTGTGATGGGAGAGCTGTGCCAAAAATCCTTGAATTTGAATTTGAAAATTTGGTGGCTCCTAAAACACTCAGGCTAAAGAGCCCATTGTATTTAAAGCTCTGGAAAGGGGGTAGATAGTCAAGAAGGGAGAGAAAAAAGTATCAGAGAAAGAGATAGGAAAGAATAGAGACAGAGATAGAGATAGTTAGTCCTGTGAGAATTTTCCAGATTCTTTAGCAAATCTGTAAATATCCTCCAGTTTTAGAGAACGAATATCACTCATTCTCATGACATCGGAACCCAATACCCGTAGCCGTGCTCTAGCAAAGGCAGGACACTCACAGAGAAAGTGCTCAGTACTATCCGCCTCCTCCAAGCATGACAGGCACACTGATTCCAATGGTGGTCACATGCTGACCCTATGGGTTGAGTCCTGTAATAATACCGACCATCAACCGAATATCTTTCCTTCTAAGTTTTAGTAGAAAGTTTGACAGTTTTCTGTTCGGACTTGTCACAAAACACTTTGCAGTTCTGTAGCGTTCTAGACCGGACCATCGCTCTTTATCTAGATTGCCTACATAATCGCTGATCCAATTCTTGATTCATGCGGAACTGATTCCGATTATTGGCTCTGGCCAATTCGTCGGCAATTTCGTTTCCTTGAACACCTTAGTGTCCCGGAACCCATATAAGTACAAGCCTGTTTTGTCTTGCGACAGAATTAAGCTTCTTCTTACATTCTTGAACAATCTTTGAGGTTTGCTTCGCGTTCTCCAGGGCCTTCAATGCAGCCTGACTGTCACTGAAAACTCCAATCTGTTTCCCGCTCCATCTCCTCTCGATTATCCATTCGGCTACTTTTAGGATGGCAAAACTCCATTGCTCACGCAGTTCAAATGTGACATCAAATTTCCTTCCAAATGAAACTGTGGGTATCAGGTCATCTTAAGGTGCCAAAAACAGTCGATACTGCTCCGACAGCAACTTAAAGATTTCTCTGTGTCCCGAAGTTCCATCTTCGTTCCAGAAACCATATTTATGGAGTCTACACATTGCTTTTATTGCTTCCTGTTGTATCTTAAGATCCAGGGGGAGCAAATCAAGCATAGCATTTAGGGCATCACCAGAGGTTGTACTCATGGCACCCGTGATACATAAACATACACTTCTTTGCAGCCTGTATAGTTCCCGGATTGTGGACTTAACCATGCTCCGTCGCCACCAGACCACAGAAGCGTAAGTGATGATTGGTCTGATAAGTGCCGTGTATATCCATAGGACCACAGCAGGTTTCAGACCCCAGGTTTTGCCAAAGGCTCTACGGCATTGCTGAAAAATCTTAAATGCACGATTCACTTTCAGTGAAACGTGTGTCTCGCAAGTCAGCTTCTTATCCAAGATTACTCCTAGATTATGAGAGGCTTGATATATAGCAAAGATTTCACCAGTAAATGTTGAGCAGTGATTGTGCAGAAAACCTTTTTTCAAAACTAGCAGATCCTCAGATATAACCACGAAAGAGGTTGAGAAGTTAGTTTTGGAGCCATCGGTAAATATGAATTTGAAAGATTTTTGATTTAACTGTCGTTTGTGCTGAAGGAAAATTCGTTCCTTTTGATAATCGTGAAAGCAATTAACAAATCACGAGCTCGAAAGAAGCCAAGCAAGAAATTTGAATAACCATATATAGCGGGTTAAGTAAGTATAGCGCAGGGCCCTATTCACACGTTTTGGCCACTCATTTGTTTGCTATTTATCTTTAATACTTTTTATGAAGAAATTTGCTATTTTACTTATTTACTTACACATTGCTTACACCTTAAAAAGTAAGTCCAACAAATTTCCACTAAAATTTCACACTTTTCAATTAGAAATCGTAAAAAAAATGTTGGTTTTACAGTTTTATGGCCATTAAGTTTTAAAATAATAACGTAGCAGTACTAAGATGCCCAATTCGCGTTGAGTTTTGACAATTTCTTGTTTTTCCTTCTTTTCGCTGACGAGGTAAAGCGTCCCCTCCATATAAGTAAATGTCGCACATTCATTTTGTGAAGAAAGTATGGGCCAGAAGATTTTCAAAAATTTTTTAAATTCCTTAAAGGGGAATTTTTTAAATTCCTTAAAGGGGGCCTCTTATCAGTCGGCTTCAAAAAATCGATTTTTTTACTGCAATCGATAGATATATTATAGGAGAATAGGCCCTCAAAATTTTATAGCGGAATTCAAAGTGATTTCGGAGTTACAGGCCTGTGTACCGTCCCTCGTCAGGCGAGCTCGTCTACCTTCTGAAAACTTTGAAACACGTTTTCTTAAAACCATATTTTTGAAAATGGCATGAAAATTAAAAAAAAAAAACGACGAAAGTTATCGTTTCAAACCGATAATCTATATAAAGATAATTAAAATGCGCAACTAATTAACTAACAAAATAGAAAAAAAAAATTTTTTTAGTGTTATTTAACATCTTTTTTGAAAAAAGCACTTTTTTTGAATAATTAATTGTGTGTTCATTTTTTGATATTTTATTACATGCGGGAAAGCCTTCTAAATAAGACAATATTTTTCTTTTGTGTTTTAGGTGAAAACTACGATCGCAATCTTACACGCAGTTTTACTAGCGCGCAACGAGAAGCTGTGCGAGATCCCTAATATGTCCGCCATTTTATTTTTTTATTTATGTTAAAAAATTGTTTATTACTCCTCAATCATGCTTTCAAATAAATGCAAAAGATTATTTCTGCGTGTCGCTTTTTTCGCCTCGAAAGAAGTGAAAAAACAACTTTTTTTGGAGCCACTGATAAGAGCCCCCCCTTAAGATACAGACAAGGATTCCTTCAAAATATATATAAATTGTTGAATTAAATCATTTTTTGGGAATTTATGTCCTCTTGTAAGAAATGAACAAATTAAAAATTTTCAAAAAATTTTATTCAAATCAATCATTCACTTGGTCCACCCTCAGATCTAAGTAAATTTTATTTCTAGAATTTGTGACCTTTCAAACAGAAATGAACCGTTTCAAATTTAAAAAAAAATTTACAAAAAAACACACTTAACAAATATTCTTTTCGTTTTTCATCCACTTGGCCATCCATCGGGTTAAAAAAAAATTTAACTATATTAAAAAAACTCAAAAAATGTTTCTTCCAGTTTTTCATGCACTTGACTATTAATCAGGAAATGAACAGCATCAGAGTTTTCAGAAAATTTTATCCAAAAAAAATTCAAGCAATTTTTCATTCAGGTTTTCAACCACATGGCCAGCCATCAAATTTATTAAACGTCGATTTTCGAGCGAATATCAGGACCTTCTATCGTTGCGTCACATACAAGCAAATACAGCTGTGATGCCTGCCTGTCTATCATTTCTTAGCAGAATTATATAATATTTACCAACTTACCTATATAACTCGAAAAGTTTTTCTACTGACTTTCTCTTTTTTATCTTTCAAATTTTTTTTCCTACCGGCTCATATACAACTTCATGTTTAACATTATTTCATTGCATCTCGCTCCAATCACAGCTTTCCGGTGATGCACAAAAATGGCATCATTTTCTTTTAGAACGCAATGAAAGTGGCAGATAATGCAGCATACAAATAATAGCGTTTTCAAGTACCCTGCAAAGCACAGTAGTTGCCCCAGCTGCACTGCTCACCACTAATACGTCTAATAACTGCAACGGGTAAAGCTTTCATTGCCACTGTCAACGCAGCCACAATTGCTGGCAGCCAACAATTTAATATTGCACCTCAGGCTGCTCTTGCTGCTACCACTGCCAGCGGCGTATTTGCATGCAAAGTTGATAGCGATACAACAATGATAGATCATTTGAAGTCGCTCGCATAGACGCGAGTGCACGACAGCAGAAGCTGGCAGTGCCACAATCAAAATATGCGTTAACAGCAACTGGACCTGCAGGGAAAACCAGTAGTGGCGAATCGGTTAGCCTCTAGTCATTTTATCGCCATGACAAATTTTTGTTACTCCTTTTTTCATAAAAGAGGTGAATTGTAAATGGCTCTGTCCTAGAATGTGTCAATTATCGCTCAATAAATCTGTTTTGGGGACTAGTTGGGAAGTAGTTTGCAACTAGTTGGGAAGTAGTTGAGATCTAGTTGGGAAGTAGTTGAGAACTAGTTGGGCAATACTTGGGGACTTGTTGAGAACTAGTAGGACACTAGTTGGAAACTAGTTGGGAACTAGTAGGTCACTAGTTGGGAACTAGTTGGGAACTAGTAGGTCACTAGTTGGGAAGTAGTTGGAAACTTTTACTAAATTCGATAAATGAAGTACTCTCTGCTGTATGCAAAACAGATCGCAATTCAGTTGATTTGTATGCATTGCATACATTGTTGTTGTGCCGAACTTATACAAACACACCGAACTATGTACTTCACAACCCAAACTGTATTTCACGAGTTCCCGTTTTCCCTGCAGGGTTACAACAAACTTGTATTCTCTGAATTTACATATCCAGATATGTACGAGTATAAGCAGCAGATACACATTTTGGTTTTGAGGCTTCTTGCAACGTTGAGCACATCGTTCGCACTCTGCTACAGGCGGCAGGCAAGCTTCACTAGCATGTGCGTGCGTGTGGTTGCACGAATGGGGCTTAAGAGTTGCATGAAGAATATCTTTGTGACGCATTGACAGAGGAATGTACATGCTTGCCTCATTTTGGTGCATCTACTGATTTTATGCAGTTGAGAATTTGTTTATGGTTGCCATTTTGTGATTGCTTATTGTAGATATATTTTCCATGCAATACATTTTTGTTTATTGTCTTTGGGTTTATAAATATTTGCAAATTTGGAAATTTATTAGCACTATAAAGGCGATTTAATTGTTTGGGTTTATCGGTATGAAGAAGATGATTTACAAACATGATAAGTGCGGAGTAGTTTTCAGCAAGATTAAGAATGTCTCACAGCATAGCAAACACTGTGGGATTTCGAATGTTGCACATTTTTTCACAATGCAATTGTTGGAAGTGGCCTCACGTAACCAATAGAAATGTAGACATATTCAACACATACATACATTGCACAAAGACTCATTCACAAGTTTTGACCACTTTTTTCTCTTATTTATTTTTAAAAATTATGAGAATGCAATCCATTCTACGACAAAAACTAAATTTCAAAAAATTTCAAATCTTCGAATTTTTAGAAAAATTTCGAGTATGCAGTTTTGTAGCTCATGAAATTTAATTTGTTTTCTTAGCTGCATGAGAAATATCTCGATATCAATAAAAATGGTTTGAGAGCTGAGCATGAAAAACTGTGTTGAAATTTCTATTCAGTAAAGTTTAGTAAGTCTTCGCGAGTCATTTAACGCCAGAACAAGGTTTCTAAAATGTGAAAATTTTCTTTGAAAAATTAAATCTACTCGCGAAGTTCAGCGAGCGAATTGTTGAAGAGGACGCCAAAATATGGATTCGTCTTCATTTCCAACTTCTTGGCCTTTATCCTTCAACCACCGCTTGCATCACATTTTTGCTGATTGACGCAAAGGTTCAGATTAATTGGAAGAGTAGTCAAAAACTGGAATGATCGTTACCCTGTGACTTGTAACTGTGGCAGACATATGTCGGATCATATTCAAAAATTAATGTCATGAAGTTGTCTATTTACTTATTTATTTATTTATAAATAATAATAAAAATAAATAATTTAAAAATATTTCTTCTTTGTATTATTATTTTAAGTGCTCAAGCTTTAAAAAGGGCATGAAGTAAATTGATTTTTGCCTATTTTTTTCCTAACTTTATTGTGTATCTCCTTTTATAATTATTAAAAAAAATATCGAGCTTGTCCGACCGTTTGAGTAAAAATGTTTACGTTTATCACAACAAAACTTACTGCAAATATTAATCGAAGCTCTATGGTATTGAAAATGGGTGAAATTGGTCAGTTACGACGCCTCCCTTGCACCAAAAATCCAAATAAATCAATACTTCAAAGGAACCTTAGGAATCAGAAAGTCTAATTTCGTTTTAAAATTAATTATTAAAAAAGCCAATAATTTTTAAATTGGACTCGGCACAGTTCATTTTGAGCCAGACCCTTAGGTATGGGACAGAAATTGTAAAATCCGTTTTGAATATCCGAAGTATTTCAATATATTTATTTACTTGTAATAAGTCCACAGAAGCCAACGAAGATCTCTCCTTTTTTATCTGCAAATATTCACAAGCCGTCCCAATTTGGCCTAAGAGCTTTAAATTTGTGTGTCCCATTGTTATTAATCACCTTAAAGCCTCTCGATTCCTGGAGGTTGTTGTTGTTGTTGTAGCAGTTCCTATTACCTGTCAGAGCGATGTAGTCACAGATCATCATCGTCTAACTCATCTTACAGTAGGCCCATGAAACGTGCTGCTTCAACGGGTTGGGCCCAGAGGGAGTGAGGTCTTAGATAGGTGAGTTTAAGAGGGCATATGAAGAGTTGGTTATATGCCGAACGTATATTGAGTATGAGTGGGTCGATTCTGTATAAGTAGGAGTTTCGCTTGCTACAATATTCAGACCGTATGGCGCAGAAGACTGAGCGATGTCAACGTCCAATGAGGCGACGCTTGGAGTGTTTTGGAGAAAGATTCTGCGCAAGATTTTTGGACGTTTGCACGCTGGCAACACCGATTATTGCAGGCGATGGAATGATGAGCTGTATGAACTTAACGACGACATAGACATAGCGCAGCGAATAAAGATCAAGCGACTACGTTGGCTGGGTCATGCCGTACGAATGGATACAAACGCTCCGGCTCTGAAAGTATTCGATACGGTACCAGCTGGTGGTAGTAGAGGAAGGCCTTCTCGACGTTGGAAAGATCAGGTGGAGAAGAACTTGACTTCCTTTTGTGTGTCCAACTGGCGCCGGTTCGCACGAGAAAGAAACTACGACTTGTTAAACTCGGCCAAAACCGCGTAAGCGATTAATTAAAAAGAAGAAGAACGGAACCAAAGCTTCCCATGTCTTACGAGACAGCTGGTCCGTTCTATCGTTGGCTTTTATGTTTAATTTACAGATCTCAACGTGTCATTGATTGTGCGTATCTGTTGAAATGCATTTGCTTCCTTATTCCGACGAGAACTTTACGAAGCTCTTTTCATCGCAAAATATTCAAAATGAATTTCGATTCCAAAATACTTATTGGTTATGCTCTTTCCGAATTTAATGAGATCTCGAACTTCATTTAGTTTGATTTTTCATTGATTAAACATTATATTTTTTGTTGAATGCATCATTTACATAAGTCGCTAATAAATTTATGAATTTGTTCCACATTCCGCTCTCAGTTGCAGGCAGCTCACTCGCCAACACATAGAGCAGTGTGACCGGAGTTGACGAGGGGACACTCAAATGCTTCTGCCAAGATAAGAGTTTTGAAAAGTTGCAATTTTGTCAAAACATCGATAAAATTGTAGGGTTACTCAAGAATCAAGGCTAGCTTTTATTGTTTGTCAACAATTTGAGAATATTAGAATTGTAGTTTGACTACTCAATTATATCAGCATAGGGATCACTTACTGCCAAGGACGAGCTTATAGCTCTCCTTAAGAATCCTATACAGTTGACCGGCGGAATGAAACAATTGGTACTACGATCTAAGAATGACAGATTAAGTAAATTAACCACTGTCTTAAAGGCGTTAACTCTAATGTGGGGAATTTCACGGGGGGAGCGACATAATTACGAAGCCATCCGCAAGCTGATACAGGGGTGTGCAATTGTGAATAAATGCTGAAGAGCCAGGGGAATAAACAACTTCCTTGAGGAAGTTCAGCCGACACAACCATCGTCTCTTTCCTTATCTTAATCCCAATCCACTTCACAGAACTTCTCTCAATCCCAATTGACACCAGGATATGATTAGCTTCACACAATTGTAAGTGTAAAGTCTAAAGAAAGCAGTGTGATTTTCTGATTGCTATTTTTATAGCAAGCAATTTCGTGTTTCAAATTGAGAGTTCACGGCAAAAAGTAACAATAAATTCTCTCAGCAGAATATCCTTTATGAGTATGAAAAAAATAATTTTTATGAAAGCAATAACGTTTTCTGTTTCATTGTCTTAGATTTAGTTTCCTGGATTTGTTACCTCCTATTTTTGCTAACGAGGGTCTGTCGACCGAGTCAAGGCGATATAACCTTTCCATCACCAAGGAAGAAATTCCTACGAGAAAGCTATTCCCCTACTCATCTCAAACTTATAGATTAGTGCTTTAGTGAATTCATAATTTCTTTTATGCCATGACGCTTTGGTTTCATGCCTTAAAAAAAAAAGATTAGCTACTGTTTTCAGTTTCGTATATTTTGTATATTTTAACCGGCATCAAGCCGAGTATGAACTCCTAAAAATTTAAGTTCAATTTCAAATAATTACTGATTTCATATGCCTCTACGAATGTCCTTTTAGAAATATTTGTTTATATGAAATATTTTGAATAAGCGAACAATAATTGCAATTGAGTGATCTGGGGGTTTGCTCCGTAATGCTATGCAAAAGAAAATCATATAACCAAAAGAATTTGTTGTCTGTATACGAACAAAACGCTGACAATGTAGTGAAGTTTCTTTTGAAATATGTTTCTCAGATATATTTAGTATTTAATTGCGATATAGCTGCACAAAATACAAAATTACTTTTCGCATCGCATTACAGGGTAGACCCCCAGTAAACATACATACATACATGCATGTATCAAAGCTATGCAAGTATACGAATTCAATTCTATTTCACTACTCACTTGATTGCACATTTCCCACAGATTAATATTTTCGATTTACAAATGGATACCAGTTTAGGAATTTTATTTCATTTGGAATTTATTTTACTCTGTTTGTTACAAATAAAATTGACATACCCTTCAACGTCAATTCACTTCCATTTCGCCTATACAAAAGCAAACTAAAATGTGCCGCCTATCAGAATTCACTTTCATGCGGGCATGCATACTTTCGTTCAGAGGTTACCTGTAAGCCTCATAGATGATTATTTTCGCTTGCAACTGAAGAGTAGCCACAGCAACCGCAACCACAAATGTCAGATTCAAATGATTTTGATATGTTCGCAGATAAATACCGGAATTGGAAAATCCAATTTGAGTGTCAGTCGAAAAATGATTTACATGTTTGCACACAACTACATATATGTACATATACATACATACGTAAGTAAAAACATGCATGTTTCATACACCCCTACATGCAGTCTAGCAAAATCTATGAATCCAAATGGGTGGGCGAAAAGGTGAGACGTCAACAGCAAACAAGTGAGGCGGGCATATACAAGAGAAAAATTAAGCGAAAACATGCATACATACGAGTATGATACAAGAATGATAGAAAGAAGATTGCGCCCATCAGAGAGTGTGTGACGTCACATTTTCCCGAGTTGTACTGTATTGCCAACCATTTGCTCTTCGCAATAAATTTAGTGCTTTTTTTATACTCAAAATGCGAAAATTTTTAAGTTTAGTTTTGTTTCTTTTTTCCTAATTTAAAGCTACCTTAAGTTAAAAAAAAAATGTGTTATTATACAAAAGAAGATTAAAAAGGCCACTCTGAGAAGGTTTTAGTGCTAATGAAAATTAGATGGTTCTTATAAAATTTGATATTTTGAAAGTGTGAATTTAATTTTTTGCTCCTTTTAAGGTTATACAAGAATATTAAATGCCCCTCTCTCAACTCTTCTTAAGATTGAAAACCTTTTTACACATTTTAAAAGGCGTTTGAATTTTCTGAATGCGGATTAAAACCATAGAGGTGTAATCGTTTCTTCCGGCCATCAATCCTTAGTGGGACATAGGACATCACGAGGTGTATTCATTGTAAAAATAAGCAACAAAATACCAGAAAATACTAAAGAAACCATACTGACATTTTTACAAAAAGAGTACCTTATCTAGTTACATAACTTCAAATATAGCAAAAAAGTCGTTCCCTTAACAAAAGAATTTCGCTTAACAAAAAAAACTCATAAATTAAATTGTACATAAGCATAACACATTTATTTAAAAAAAAACGCACATTCTAAAGACAATTTGTCACGCATACAAAGTTCTTTAAGTGATCCAATAAAAATTTGGTGTTTTATTTTATTTAAATGGGCATTTTAGTGCGTTTTTATATCCAAAGCTAGGCAACAATGCAGTAGCAAGAGAGAGATTTGACTGCCGAAAGCAGAAGAACACTAACAACACCTGCAATCGCGGGCAATGCTACCAGATGTTAAAAAAAGTAAAGCTAAATAAAACTGAGTGAATTATTTAACTAATTATTAAAAAATGTATCTTTTACAAAATTATAAACATTACATTTTAATCAGAAAAGGCTAGAAAAATGTCATGAAGAAAGAACTAAAACTCCGAGACTAAATAATGCTAAAAAAATGCTAAGACTAGTTACGACAATGGTAATCTGGCCATACTGGTGCTAAAACCACGTCACTTATTGTCAAATTCGCTGAGCGCAAAGTAACGGGACCACGATAGGGGCCATCTCATTATTCTTTCCATCATGATGCATACATATGATGCATACATATGAGTATTAGGATGACTAAAAACAGAAAATTTCAGAAATTTTTTTTTCTTATGAATTTTTTTTGGGGTTTTTTGAAAAAAAAAATTTCTGAAAATTTTTTTTTGCTTTTTTTAAAAACAAAGAATTTCTAAAAATTTTCTGACATTTTTTATTGCCATCCTAATACTCATAGTTGTTTTTGTTTTTCAAAATTTTTTTTCTGAAATTTATTAATTTTTCTTTTTTTGAAACATTTTTGGTTTGTAAAATTTAAGATTTTTTTTTGCTTTTCGAAAATTTTTTTCTGGAAATTTTTGAAAGCGCGAGTAAATATGAAATAAAATTGTGTTTGGCTATAGTACAACTTTAGGGGTTACCATTAAAAAAAAATTAATATATTAGATTTCAGAAAAAAAATTTTGAAAAACAAAAACAACTATGAGTATTAGGATGGCAATAAAAAATGTCAGAAAATTTTTAGAAATTCTTTGTTTTTAAAAAAAGCAAAAAAAAAATTTTCAGAAATTTTTATAATTAAATAAATACATTTGGGAAAAAAATTGTTCAAAAAAATATTAACAAATTTGTTTTCTGACATTTATTTATTTATTTTTATTTAAAAAGCAATCAATTTCAGAAAACAAAATTTCCAAGTATTTATTTATTTTTTTTTTAATTTTTTCGAAAAACCAAAAATTAATACATTGCAGAAACCAATTTTTTTTTAATTTTTTTTATTTCTAATTTTTAAATATAAATAACTAAATTTAAAAAAAAAAATAGTTTTCTCAAATGTACAATATTTATTTTTATTTAAAAATTAATAAATTTCAAAAAAAATTTCAGTTTTACGGAATTTTTTTTTTTTGGATTTTTTTTTACTTATAATTTTAAAATTTTTTAATAAAAATAAATAGATTTCAGAAAACTATTTTTTTATAATATATTAATTTTTAAATAAAAAGAAATAAATAATTAATTTTCCGAAAAAAAATTTAAAAAAATGGTTTCTGAAATGTATTAATTTTCGATTTTTCGAAAAATTTTTCAATAAAAATCAATAAATAAATTTTGGAAATTTTTTTTTGGAAATTTTTTTTTAATATTTTTTATGCTTCCCCCTCAATGTTTTCTATGAGCAAAACAATTAGAACCTTTTTTAATTTTTAAATTTATTATTTCGTTACTACGAATCACCTCTTTGCTTCTTTTCTGCAATTTCTACATTTTAATTTTGCACTGCTTCTTGATTGGAAAAAATACCGCTGAAGCAAAGTAATGGCTTGAAAAGTGTTATGGGGACTGCGCTCCATCAGAAGCCTATTTTGAGGCTAAAGACAAGCAGTTCTACAAAAGTGGCATTGAAAGGTTAGAGCGCCGCAGGAATGGTTGCGTTGTTCCTGATAGTGAATAAAGCTAATTTTGAAAAAAAGTGTTGTCTTTGTTAGGCCCGTGACTTTTCAGCCCATGATATGTTAGAAACAATATTTTTATGCGCGTGTGCAGTGGGTGTAAACAAGGAAACATAAAAGTGGCCTCCCGCATACAGACAAAGTGCGGAAAAATGAAACAAACAAACAAAATCGCATACATATTTTTATACTTGTGTGTATATACATATGTACGTAAATATGTAAATGCACCAGCGCCTACATTCATTGTGCGATCGTCTGCTATAGTGCAAAGAATTGAATTAATGAAATGTAAGGAGGTCAAAATCGCTTGAAAGGCAACGACAAGCGCAAATGTTGCAGACAGCCGACAGCAAAGAGAGAGTGAATACGACAGCAATCGACGTTGAGTGTGGAGAAAAAGTGCTTCAACTATGCACATGAGCGCGACCACTTGTCTTAAATCAGAGGCAGAGATGGAGTGGAAGATTCAAGTGCCACTAGTAACGCATGCGTGATGGATATTGCGCCTGAAGCGAAGGCCTTTCACCTCTTGGCCAGTATCAGGAAATAAACACACACAAGTTACATATGCACGAGTATGCACGTACGTGTGTATGAATGTATGTAAGTGTGTACATGTAGACACTCTATCTACTTATTTATGAGTTTATGTGTTCACTCAGCAGTTAAGGAGGCGCAAGTCGCATCGACTGGACTGACTGAACTCACCAGTGATTGGCACTCGTATAGCATTTTCTGCCTGCCATAACATTTTCGTTCAGTGTCTCTGCATACGAGTGTGTGCATGCGAGTGTGTGACTCTGACCATTCAAACTACTAGACCACCCTTGCAAAACCATTACATTTGTCTGTATTTGTGCCCGCTTGCTTGTGTTTACTTTGCGCATCAAATGCACAATTAATTATGCATTCAAATCGAACCACAAATTTATGTATGTCTTCCGGTCAATTTACAAGTAAATATGGTTAACAAACATACCTTTGTATATATGTATGTATGTATGTCTGTCTCACATGCCTCATATGCACCCATTTAGTCTATAGCAATTCGGCGCTCCTTGGTAATCACATTTGTAGGTACTTGGAATGGGTCCAGCTGCACTCAGCATAAAATTTATTTATTAATACCAAACTATCATACATTAACCTGAACAACAAGGTGACTTTAAAATAATTGAAAACAACGCGAAAAAATATTAAAGATATATTGAGTAGAATTGAGCGCACAATAGATCTTAAGGCCGAAGTGATTGGCTTCATTTTCGTTCAAAAACGAGAGTGAATAAATGAAATTATCTCGTTTCTATGGATTTACTGAAATGCTGTTAGTTACCACATAAAGCTTGAACGCAAACATTCCAGCGCCGCTCTAACATATCAAATACCTTTTTGGTAGAACGATTTCTATTTCGCCTCAAAAGAGGCCTCAGTTTCAGCGATAACCTCCTCATTCGAGCGAAATTTCTTACTGGCGAGCATTCTTTCAGATCAGCGAGCAGCTAGTAGTCACTGGGAGCCAAATCTGGTGAAACCTATGGATGTGGGAGCAATTCGAGACTCAATTCATTTAGGTTTGCCTCTGCTCAGAATCATCAACGCGTTCTTTTTTTTTGGTGAGCAAACGCACCACCCACTTTGAACAGAGCTTTCTCATAGTCAAATGCTCTCTCTTTTAATATCTTTACGATGTCAACTCATGCAACTTCACTTTTCGATTATTTGAAACGATTTTATAGATTTTTTTAATGTTTCCTGGTGCCACCGCCTTCTTTCCAGGTCCACTGCGTTGCGCAGCATCGGTGTCTCTACGACCACATTTGAAGCCAGCAAACCTTTGTTTTATTGTTGTTTCTGTTGAAGCGGAGTCCCCATAACACTTTTAAAGCCATTGCTTTGCTTCAGCGGTATTTTTTCCCATCAAGAAGCAGTGTAAAATTAAGACATGAAATTCAAGGAATTTTTGATCCATTGTTTGGAAAATAAAAAAAGTAGCGTCACTCTTAGCACTAAAGAATAGAATATATGAAGTTTTAACAGCCGTCTTTTTGGGTTAATACCAACTGAAAATGAGGCAAATGCAATAAAACCAGAGCCATTTTTGTGTTGGGCCCAGAACTTTCGCAGAATTATTTACTAAATAAGAATAATATTATTTTGAGTTATTGAGTGATCTTCAATTTGACCTTTAGGCGCTCCATTGAGTGTCGACAAAGTCCCAATCTGGCCGCGTTTCTTTGAGATCTCGATACAAACGCATAAGCTGCAGTCAGTAACGATCGCTAGACATAGTTTCAGATGGTTAAAGAAGTTCATAATAGGTGACACCCTTCGGATCCCACCAGATGCACTACATAACCTTTGAAGCATGAATATTTGCTTTCGCTGTCAATGGAACTGGCTCACTTGGCAGACTCCAACATTTTAGATGCTTAGGTCTATCATAGTAGATCCATTTCACATTGCCAGTGAGGATGCGATGCAGAAAACCTTTTCTTTTCTGCCGTTTAAGAAGCATTTCACACGTCAGAAAACGTCTCTCGAAATCCCTCTCCTTCAATGTTACAACCCTTCAATGTGACCTGGTTTCTAGACCATACCCATCGCGTACCAAAGGGGTTCGACATGCGTCTGCATCCAATAATGGTTGTAGTTGAGAATCTTCGAATCGTTTTTCGGTGCCCCTTCGCGATCTTTATCATTCATGTCGAAATTGCGGCGAAACCATTATTTACATCTTGTATTTAATGGTGCGTGATTAGCGCAAATATTGATCAATTCAAGTTTCAGCTGCACTTTTCTTAAAAGGTAATAATGATGCACGACTTCCCGCAAATGCTATTTCTTCGGGACGAACGTAGACATTTTGATGTCTTCGAGTTGGTTTTAAGTTTTGTGTTTTAAACGGGAGTTCGTGTGCCGAATCGTTGCAAATGTTGCAGAAGGCCTATGGGGAAAGTGATTTATCAAAAACACGGGTCTATGAATGGTGTACAACTTTTGCAGAGGACGTGAAGTCGTGGAAGATTTGCCCCGATCTGGTCGCCCATCAACGGATGAAAACGTCGACAAAGTCAAGAAATGGTTATGGAAGCTGGAAAACCATCACTTTAGTTTGAGGGAGGTAGCTCGTGACCTTAGCGTGTCTCACGAATGAGTACGCAACATTCTACACCATCAATTGGGCATGAAACGCATAGCTGCTCGACTCATTCCAAGAGAGTTGAATTTCTTTCAAACAATTCATCGGAAGAAGGTGGCTGAAGACATGCTTGAGCAAGTGAATTCGGATCCAACGTTTATGCACCATATCATAACAGGCGATGAGTTTGACATGCAAACCAGTCAACAGGCGACTGAATGGCGCTATTCATATGAGCGAATCCCAAAAAGCCCCGCCAAAGTCGGTCAAAAGTCAGCCGGTAAAAGTCATGCCCCTCGTTTTCTTTGATCATCATGGTATTGGGCACTCGGAACTCGGTTCAAAGGGTTCTACGGTAAATAGTGGATATTACTTGGAAGTCATGCGACGTTTGAGAGAGAATGTGCGTAGGAATCGGCCCAATTTGTAGAAAAAACTCATGACTCTTGCACCATGATAACGCACCGTCACGGAAGGCTCATATTTTGAACACTTTTTTGACCGAAAATGCGACAAATATCAGCGAACAACCACCGTATTCACCGGATTTAGTCCCCTGTGGCTTTTTCCTTTTCCCGAAACTTAAATTGCCACTCCGCAGATGCCGCTTTGAGTCCGTAGGGGCCATTGGGAAGAATTCGCTAAAGGAACTGAAGAGGATCTCTTCAAAAGGTTCTTTAATTAATATACTATGTATCTTTAAATCAGCAGCATACAAAAGAAAATTTGCGTCTTAAAAGAAAAATTAAAAAAAGTAGGGAGCCCAGTGTACATTCCTGAAGTCCACCAGAGAACGCAAATAAAGAAAAATATGACGCAGAGATAGGAGATAGAGACATTTACCTCATATTCCAAGAATGAATAAATATTTGGAGCCATCAATAAGATTTCTATTTCACATGACGTCTCAACCCCAGCACCACTTAGTAAGTTTCAAAAGACTCTTAAGCCTGAGCAAATACTCGTAAGATCAAAATAACTCACTAAAATTTCAGCACAATCGGATGAACGGCTTCGGATTATTTGAATTACAAGCCAACAAACTTTCACAAAGCTGGCGCAACTTCGCAAAGAAGGAAGGCAACCAGTGAAGTTTTTGATATCGACACAAGCCAACAAACGATTGCAGAGCCAAATAAGAATAAAAAAAATTTGAAAATAATTTTGTATTGTATATTAAACCAATAATATTGTATGTGTGTGTGTGTGTGCATGGTTGTATGCATGGCTGCTTAACTTCCCCACTTAACCTACACTTCAAGATATTTCCTATCACTTAACATATACACAGATACATACACACACCCTCAAACATACAGACGCCAATAGTAACACCCACCCAAGCATACAATTCTAATTTCTTCAACATTGCGCCAGTATATTTTCGCTTGAGTGCCGCCGCACTTTGCCGCCATTCTGCACATCCTGTTTCGTGTAACTTCCGATGCGTCTAGTTAACAATTTGATTTACGACCATCCGATCAAAGTTAGTGTGTGTGTGTGTGTGTGTGTGTGAACGGGCATGCGTTTACGTATTTGCTTAAATGGAGTTGTGTAAACGCAAATTCGCAGCGTTTTAATGGTGCTTAACGCCGTCTAGTTGGCTGGCTGGAATTGCCGAGCGCGTTGTTAGTAACCACAATAACAATACGGTCGGTAATCAACGGCAATGCAATAATATTGAAACGATTTGCGGCGTGTTGGCGGGCGTTTATTTCATTCCTCTGCCACCCGGCAATTAGCTGACGACTGCATGTGCGGATAAATATATGGTTGAGTACAAAGGCGTGGAACAATATTCTGCATGTCTGTGGGGAGTTAATAACATTTAATTGTGTTTATGTGGAACGCTGAATTTTATAAATTATGTACGCTTTTTTAGTTTTTTGCCAACAAAAATCCTAAATAGATCCTAAAGTATTCCCATTTCAAATAAACAGCCAACTTCAGCACAGAGAGTGAAAAAGTGAGAGAGAAGTGGAATAACAGCAAGTTCCACAACCCCTCAACAAAGCCCACAATCCATCTTAGCGGATAGCGTTAGTGAGAGATTCTGTGTTGAGTACAGACAACAACAATAGTGACAGTTTTCTTCTTTTTTGTTTCTTACATGTAATCAGATTACGGGGCTCTCACTCGATATGTGGAATTTTCATACGATCCGCGCAATGAATAGTAAGACAACAAACTTACGGTCCGCCATTCATGCACAGGAACAACGCCAATTGTCCTCATCGTCATTGCCTCTCGCGTGCACTTTTAGAAAAAATGCACTCGCCCCACAATCCCTAGTGCATGGCCAATCACAATGTGGCAACGTTGAACCGGCAACAGTCAATGAGATCGACACCCATGATGAAGTCGCGTACCATACCGTAGTGGAAACTGTGGATTCGACGGCATCCTATAGCGAAGTTTTAAGTCCAACACCCACTCATGCTAGCCAATCGGTAGAGAGATCTATTGTCTCGGCTACAATGAAGCACTCGAAGCAATGTGTAAACAAATCGGAGAGCAAACAAAGATGATGGACGGGCAACGGTATATCAATTAGCAAATGAAGAGCATGCTCTCAAGCATATGTAAGCTCTTCAAGGCAGTTGAGAGCAAAGACGCAGCAGCAAACAATACCAAAACAACGTTGACCAAAGCTACACAAACAACAGCACCGACAGTTGTGAATGATAAGGGCAAAAGAGGTAGGTCGTCAACTGAGAGGGAACGAGCTGCTAATACGATCGCATAAACAATAGGAAAAAGTTCCCGAATTGTTTCCCCACCCGCCAAATCAATTATGAAGAATAACTTGCTATTGGCTGTAGAAAGCAACAAAAACACTGTTCTTAATAAAAGCAGCAATGCTGAGCTGACATATGTTACTCGTAAAGAGCATGCGACCAATCAGGCAAGAGAATGGACAAAAGTTATGAAGCAGAAAAGCTGGTCTACACGGCCTGACGCCATAGTTGTTAAAAAATAAGGATTTTTGGTAAGAAGATATTCTCAAAATTGTGAAAAATTAACAGACTCTAAAAGGCATGAGTTTCATGGAACGAAAAATATGAAAAACGGCTCAGGGAAATTTTAGTTTATATTTACTCCTTGTTGGACTAAGTCTGACAAAATATTCTCTTGATAAGTTTTATATCTTGCAGGTAACTTTGTGCAAAATGGTCGATTACTTGCAGATGACAGGAATGCATTGTACCATTGAGAGAAAATGTTGGTGCGAATTTTGCCCAAAGCTTCTTCGACAGTGCATGCAACTTTGATGAGAGTGCCATTATCTGCGCTTCTTTTGCAATTTGATCTGCCTCTTCATTAATTGGCATACCAAAATAGCCCGTCGACTACACCAAATGAATATTTGGGATTTCAAAGACTTAGTTTTGTAACATTTTTCCCCAAACGGTGTTACGCGTTTTCTCTATATAATAATGATTATGTCAGAATTGGGGAGGTCGATATTGGTATCTCGGTTCCTAAAGATACTATGATCGTTCGCCTACTACGAGATTTCTAACTGCCTACGAAAGACATGACATGGAGACAGAAAAATAAACTTTCATCGCACAAAAGGAATTTCAATTGTTTTCATCTGAGTAAGTAAGTAAACTGGACAAATTAAAAAAAAAAAATTAAATCCCTAATATCACTCGAAATCATATTATTATTTAGTAAGAAAATTTCCGCTTCAACAAAATTCATGATAAATTTTACGCCACCTTGTACGTATTTAGCCGCCACCTCTTTGAATTTAGGCATTTTTTTCTTCCCTTTACCAATTTTAGAATAATTACACAAGGTGAAGTCCAAAATAAACCAGACTGGCGTAATAAACATGTTTTTGATAGCGCCATCCGACTTCCAGTAAATGCTTGGTGAAATTCGCTTCAGTGGAAGCGAAGTTATTGCGTCTAAAGTGTCAGTATGTTTATGTCATCGGTACAAAAATGAGTTTCGCTCAAAGAGTTTATATCAAATTTTGTTTTAAAATCGTTGAAACGTTTACCGAAACATTTGAATTGAGGATAAATGTTTATGGCGATGATTGTATATCTTGTGCCAGAGCTTACGAAAGGTCTGTGCACGTTTCATTCCGCACAAGTTAATTGAGGACCAAAATTTGCTAAGAATTCAACATTCGAAAGACCTATTTAAAGAGGCGAGAAAATACGAGAACTTCCTTTATAATATTGTAACTGGTGATAAAACGTGGTGTTTCCCACCTGAACTTAAAACTAAGCGTCAAAGTACCGAATGGAAGGCCCTAGATGAGTCACCACCCAAAAAATCGCGTTTGGAGAAGTCAAGAATCAAGTCGATGCTCATTTGTTTTTACGATTCCAAGGGAATTGTCCACAAGGAGTTCTAACGGGCCAAACCGTCAATGCAATTTACTCTCTTGGCGTTTTGCTGCGTTTGTTGCATCGCATTCATCGAAATCTTCGTGAATACCGCGAAAGAGAAAACTGACGCTTATTGGATGATAATGCACCATCTCATCGATCTTCTCTTGTGACTAATTTCTTGACTAGAAATCTCATTTTAACCATCAATCACTCACCGTATTCGCCTGATATGGCGCCCTGTGACTTCTACCTATTCGGAAGGTTGCGTTTGGCCATGAAAGGTACACGTTTTGCGTCCGTACAGCCAGCCAAGTGTCTAACATCCTGAAGGACATTCCAATCAATGACCTGAAACACTCTTTCGAAAAGCTTTTAAATTTACTCGAATTTATCAGCACAAAGCGCCTTTCGCTTCTATTTTAGTTCAGTCTTGTTTATTTGGGACTTCACCTTCCAGTTAAGTATTTAAAAATTTTTCGAAATATATTTTTTCTCAAATACAGGACCTTTTGCAATGGTCTCTTAAGTAAAAGCTCTGGGGAAACTGGCTGCTACTCTGTGACTCTAAAAACTAAACAGCTTTAAAGTAGCCGAAATTTACTATCCAATCTTACTGGATATTCCAAATATCTCTAGCGAATATGTAGGACTATTGCTCACTTTCAACAAGGGGTATCAGATAAGTACTTACCATACCAGTAGAGAATCATAGACTATGTAGCTGCATGATCCGTTAGATACTAGATTGAAAGATCCGAGCCAGCTAAAAGAGTCGATGAAGTCTCTCCTCATATCAAACGTCAAGATCAGTGAAACAACGCGTAAAAGTAATCAAAACCCTGTTTCCCACTTTTCGGTTTTCGTTTTATTTTCCCCTCTGTTCTTCCTCTGTATGACATCGCAATGGACGAACTTGATTATTTTACCAAGTGGTCCGCCGTTTGGGCAGCCATTTATCCTAACTTAACCTAAAACAAACATATTTTCTCCAATTAGTTTTTTAAATAGAAAAAATGCTTTATATGCGGTGTTTTTTGAGAGCTTGCGAACTTAAAATGATAATATAAAACCCAAATATCGTTGCAAAAAACTGTTTTATTACAATCTGTTAGATAATTTCAAGGCAATAATGTTTTGAATATGATATCCGGTATGCATACGCCGTGAACACGAATTATATGGCCCATTTGATTAGTCAATTTTTGCCTATGTACCTTTTCGAATGAACTTGAATAACAAATCTAAATGAGCCCAATCAGCAAACATTCGAGGCAAATGAAGCGAAGACGGCTTAAAATTGTAAGGCCCTCCCTTTGTGGCACAACATCAAGACACACGCCCCACAAAGGAGGAGGAGCTCGGCCAGAAATCTAAAAAGAATGTAATCGACATTTGGGCGCTTCTTCAACACTTCACTCTATGAACTTCGTGAACAAATTTATTTTTTTCATAGAAAATTTCCGCAATTTGGAAGTGTTCTGGGCTAAGCGATTCATGATGACTAGCCAAACCTCACTGAACAGAAAAGTCAACTCAACTTGCTATTCTCAGCTGTCAAACCATAGTTATCGATATCGATAGTTTTCATGCAGCTAAAAAGCGCCCTTTAACTCGACCAAAATATTTTTCAAAAATCCGCGCGAGTTTTAAGTCACTCAAAATTTCACTTTACTGCGGCAAAATCCAATGTGCTTTAAAGTGCATACTTAGATTTTTGCTTAAAATTCTTATTAAAAAGTAGAAATTCTGATGGAAATTTGCAGAATTTTTATAAATTTATTAACTAGCGGCTCAACACCACTGCACTTCTTTTTGTGGGATTACGTGAAAATTATGGTCTTAGCCAATAAACCTGAGATGATTCCAGGGCTGAGGAATGAAATCACATGTGTTACAAGGGATATGCAGCACGAGTTATGTCAAGGCAAGGAAGCCATAGAAAATTTTATATGGCGCACCCTGTGCTACCAGTGGATACGTGGTGGGCATTTAGCGGATATTGTATTTTATACTCGTACGTAAAGAAATCACGGTGAAGTTAACTATTACCTCACACAGTTTTTGTCCGGACATGGACCCTTTAGCAAGTATTTGTAGTGAATTGGGAAAGTGAGCCTACCAAACTGCATATATGGAGATACTGAGTTTGATGATGTGAAGCACACCTTCTTTAAATGAGAGAGATGGAACATAGAGGGTGCAGAACTGTTCTCTCTATGTTCCACTATTTATGTGTTTACACCTGAAGAAATAATCGAGAAAATGATGATAGATGAAGAAAAAGGGAATGCCGTTGCAAATTTCGTGGATTTTCTAAATAAGAGAAGGACAGCCTCTTCACTTCCGTTTATTTTCAGTGCTGTTTATAGCATCCTCGACCATCCACTTCTGCTTGAGCGGATAAGCTTTAATATTCCACAAAGAAGTCTTCGCAATTTTTACCATTTTTATGGAGAGAACTTTAATACTAAAATTGCGAGCAATGTACCTCTATTGCTTGCGCATTTCGAGAGTATAATTTATTATCAAATTCCAACCTGCTTCGTTTCGCTCTATCTAAACCTAACTTTGTAAAAAAATTTAATTTATTTACTTAATATTGTATTTGCTATTTTAATTTATTTAGTTGCCAAATTTGCCTTGTTTGTTTTTTACATTTTTGTCTGTAAGGTAATTTGTACTGTAGATTATTAAAATAAAATAAATGAAATAAAATAAATAAATAAATAAAATAAATTAAAAAAATTTGTTTGTGTTGCATTTATAACAGAAAATCAGCGACCTCAATGAATCACTCTGTACTAAAAACTGCCTCGCTTAGTACAGATCACCAACATTATTTTTAGTACAAACTATTAAGTAGAAGCTATCAATTTTGATATCATTTCACCACAAAATACCCCCACTGCATATCTCTGAGTTTCAAACTTCATTACTCGCACCACAAATTTTAATATCTCCACAGCTACATTCGAAATAACAGTTTTTAGCCACTGCGTTTAACCCAAAAATATCTAAGCGTACGCACATACATACAAGCAGAATTACATACATCTAAATGCACCCTTTTTATTTTATTTTAATTTTCCTACTCAAAGCCATATGAGTATTACGAGCATTAGCTTACATGTCCACTACAGGCTTCAACAACGGAGATACTTAGATTTAGATACGCCACAGAATTACATTAGCATAAAAACCAAAATCCATTTAATGCGAGTAGATTCAATGCATTAAGCTACGAACGCGCGCTCACACAAATACACTAAACGAATACATGAATGCATTTCGATTCAGATACCCTGCAGGGACTTAGTGAAGTGAAGTGATAACGAAAGGAATCGAAACGTTTGCAGCGAATAATCATAAAAAGTGGGATTTCAGACCCATAAACGTATCATCTGCCATCTGCCGATTACAGACTAAACACTAGCGTTTTCGGCACTCGCGAGTGTCAAACTTTAATTTTTATTGGTCTTTTTAGAGCGCTCAAGTGAGCTACTGTGCAAATAGCAATAATTTAAAACAAACAGTAAAATTTAGCACAGAGAGTAAAAAAGTGAGAGAGAAGTGGAATAACAGCAAGTTCCAACAAAGCCCGCAACCTATCTTAGCGGAAAGCGTTAGTGAGAGATTCTGTGATGAGTACAGACAACAACAATAGTGACAGTTTTCTTCTTTTTTGTTTGTTACATTTAATCAGATTACGGGCCTCTCACTCGATGTGTGGAATTTTCATACGATCCGCGCAATGAATAGTAAGACAACAAACTTACGGCCCGCCATTCATACACAGGAACAACGCCAATTGTCCTCATCTTCATTGGCTCTCGCGTACCCTTTTAGAAAACATGCACTCGCCCCTCAATCCCTGCTGCATGGCCAATCAAACTCTGCAACGGTGAACCGGCAACAGTCAATGAGATCGACACCTATGATGAAGTCGCCTACCATACCGTAGTGGAAACTGTGGACAATGGGCACAGATCTATTCTCTTAGACACAATGAAGCACTCGAAGCAATGTGTAAACAACTCGGAGAGCTAAAAAAGATGATGGACGGGCAACGGCATATCAATCAGCAAATGAAGAGCATACTCTCAGATATATATAAGCTCTGCAAGGCAGTCGAGAACAAAGGCAGAGCAACAAACAACACCAAAAACAACGGTGACCAAAGCCACATAAACAACGGCACCGGCCGTTGTGAATGATAAGGCGAAAAGAGGTAGGTCGCCAACAGAGAGGGAACGAGCTGCCAATACGATCGCAGAACCAATAGGAAAACGTTTCCGAATTTTTTCACCACCCGCCAAATCAATTATGAAGAATAACTTGCTATTGGCTGTAGAGAGCAACAAAAACACTTTATTAATAAAAGCAGCAATGCTGAGCCGACATACATATGTTAAAGGCCCAGCGACAAATCAGGCAGGGGAATGGACAAAAGTTGTGAAGCAGAAAAGCAAGTCTACACGGTCCGCCACCATAGTTGTTAAGATATCAGGGCGATCTTTGGTATGCAGAGATTCTCAAAATTGTGAAAATGAAGAGACTCTAAAAGATATGAGTTTGATGGAACGAAAATCCGAAAAACGACTCAGGGAGATTTTAGTTCATATTTACTCATTCTTGGACTAAGTCTGACAAAATATTCACTCGATAAGTTGTATATCTTCAACATCGAACGTACAATTTTTGAAACAGATCTTTGCAGGTAACTTTGTGCAAAATGGTTAAGTCGATTAGTTGCTGATGACAGGAATGCATTGTACCATTGAGAGCATATGTTGGTGCGAATTTTGCCCAAAGCTTCTTCGACAGTGTATGCATCCATTATTTGGGATTTCAAACGCTTAGTTTTGTAAAATAAGATATGAGAGTGATAATGTCAGAATTGGAGAGGTCGATATCGGCATCTCGGTTCCTAAAAATACTATAATCGCCAACTATGCCACCTTCGCGATTTGTAACTGCCTACGAAAGATATGGCATGGAGACAGAAAAGTACACTTTTATCGCAAAAAAGCAACTTTGAATTTCAACTGTTATCATCTGAGTAAGTAAGTAAACTGAAAAAATTTTGAAAAAAAAAATTTGATTTGAGATTTACGCAATATTGGTGAAAGATGAAATTTAAAGGGAAATATCTTATTTTCTTTCTAACATTTTTATAATATTTACGTATAAAATATATCGGTTAAAAATTTTTTTGTTTTTTTTTATGAAAATAATTTTTTGTTTTAGAAATTTGTTGTTGTTTTAATTTAATCTTATAATGTTTCTATAATATTTTAGGATAAAAAATACCGTTTAAAAAATTTTTTTTTTTTTGTGTGGCAGAGAATAATTTTTTGTTAAGCATTTTTAGGAATTTGTTTCTTTTAATATTGAAAATTTTGGTGAAGGGTGAAGTTTAAAGTGAAATATTTTAGGTTCTTTTCTATATATTTAAGGATAAAATATACCGGTAAAAAATTTTTTTTTTGTTAAGAAAATATTCTTTTTCCTAAAAATTTTGAGGAAAATATTATTTTAAAGTTTGAAGTGTTTATGAGCTGTTTTTAGAAAATCCAAAAAAACTACTTTTTCCCAAAAATTTTGAACAACATTTAATTTTTTCCCAAAAATTTCGAACAATACATAATTTTTTACCAAAAATCTTTCTAAAAAACTACATTTTGTCCTCAAAAGATATTTTATATAATTTTAAATAAAGATATTTTCTTACCAAAAATTTTTTTTTAAAACTACGTAAGCCGGTTAAAATTTTTTGTTGTTTTGAAAAAAAATAAAAAATTTTTTTTGTTTTGAAAAAAAAATTTTTTTATTTTGAAAAAAAAAATTTTTTGCTAAAAATTTTAAGGAAAATATATTTTTAATTTTTGAAGTGTTTTTGAGCTGTTTTTGAGCTGTTTTTGGAAAATGCAAAAAAACTTCTTTTTCCCAAAAATTTTGAACAACATTTAATTTTTTCCCAAAAATTTTGAACAACATATAATTTTTTACCAAAATTGTTTTTAAAAAACTAGATTTTTTCCCTAAAAGATATTTTATTTAATTTTAAATAAAGATATTTTTTTACCAACAATTTTTTTTGAAAACTACATAAACCGATTAAAAATTTTTTTTGTTTTGAAAAAAAAATTTTTTTATTTTGAAAAAAATATTTTTTTGCTAAAAATTTTAAGGAAAATATATTTTTAATTTTTGAAGTGTTTTTGAGCTGTTTTTGGAAAATGCAAAAAAACTCTTTTTCCCAAAAATTTTGAACAACATTTAATTTTTTCCCAAAAATTTTGAGCAACATATAATTTTTTACCAAAATTGTTTTTAAAAAACTAGATTTTTTCCCTAAAAGATATTTTATTTAATTTTAAATAAAGATATTTTTTTACCAACAATTTTTTTTGAAAACTAATATACATAAACCGGTTAAAAATTTTTTTTGTTTTGAAAAAAAAATTTCTTTTATTTTGAAAAAAATATTTTTTTGCTAAAAATTTTAAGGAAAATATTCTTTTAATTTTTGAAGTGTTTTTGAGCTGTTTTTCGAAAATGCAAAAAACTCCTTTTTCCCAAAAATTTTGAACAACATATAATTTTTTCCGAACATTTTTTTTTTTAAAACTACATTTTGTTCTCAAAAGATTTTTTACATAATTTTAAAAAAAGATATTTTTTTACCAACAATTTCTTTGGAAACTACATTTTGTCCCTAAAAGATATTTTATTTAATTTTAAATAAAGATATTTTCCTTTAAATTTTTTCATTCATTTTCATTTTTTTTCGAAATATTCAAAAATTTCAAAAGTTATTTCTTGTACCAAGAAGGCAAGTTAACCAATTTTTAGAAAAAAATTACTACATTGCCTTAGATAATTAGATTACTTAAATGTCCTTATTTTTGATAACTTCTTAATATAAAACCAACCACCACTCGCAGACCAAAACAGACAAACACCTGCGTGGAGGTCCGAATAGTTTCACTATCACCAAACTAGGGTAGGGAAGTTCGCAGCCTTCTTACCTAAAACGCAAAATGCTAACGAATTGTCAAACAATCAGCCTTGGATAACAGAACCAATCCAATCGTCCACGACAAATGACTATCGTACAAGGACTAAGATCGGGTTATGAATAAGGTATCTTAAACATGGAACAAATTGACATTCCTTTCAGTTTATGCTTCGAAATTCGAGAAATCGTAATAGTTATCAACCATTCAATTGTTTCACAAGTTCCGCAATTCCAGTAGGATATGACTGAAAGTGTATTTCGTGTGTGTATATGTGTGTGTGCGTATGTGTGTGTGTGTGTGTGGGGCACTCATTTCCAATCGAAATATTCATATTCTGAACTAATGCATTTACGTTCATATCTGCTTATATACATACCTACATGTTTTGCAGCAATACACAAATATATGTAGAAGAGTATTTGTATATTTGCTATTGAATTTTATGTTTGTAAGGCTTTATAAATTTTCTATGTTCGCTTAGTCGGTTTATTGAAATGGAACTATTGCATGACTTGGACATGACATAGAATTTATTTTTTGCCTTTGATTGGAGCAAAAGCAAGCGGGCGATTGTCATAAACACGCGAGCACTAATGTTTCTGATGCATATCTTTATGCAAATGTATGGTTGAGTAAAATTTCAAATAAACCACGTTGGTCATTCATACATATATAAATGTATAAATGTATATTTGCATATGAGAATGGATTAATGTAAGTAAGTAATAGAGGAAAATGCAAATTTTACAAAACTATCGAATGAGGCAAAATGCTTATTATTTTTGATATTTTTGGGTCTACTCGCATGCATATATCAAAAGCCCATACAATAAGATACACATACAAATAAATATATATGTACCATATGTAAATAACACATACACGCATACATATTTAAATATATCAAACAGAAGCATTTTATGTAGAGTTATTTTCTAAGTGAATTTCAAGCACAAAACTAGAAATTCAGTTCAATAAAATGTGCTTCACAACTTCCTTCACGAGCTTAGAAAAATGCTTCAGACAAAATGTATATAAGATTCACCGAACAACCAACCAGTTGATCTCCAAGTCAGCTTATTTGAGTTCTGCTTGCCTTTTTTTGTTAGGTTCCCACATCCATCTGACATTAACATTTCTATCGAAATTGTATCGCCATTGCTTGACATTTGTAAAAGGTAGGCCGTCTTCAGTAATTCTACGTCTGAAGGTGTTTTCGCTTTTTTGCAATAGCAACAATGAGTCTGTATTCGTATAAAAAATGGATTGAATGGAGCGAAGACCTTAGAAATGTTGGGAAACTGCTTCGGTAATGAAGCTCTAAAGAAATCAATCGTTTACAAGTGGCATGAACGCTTCAGAAAAGATCTAGAAGAAATCGTGAGTCCTTCAAGGATGACGAGTGGCAGGCCGACACATCGAAAACTGACAAAGACATCAATACAGTAAAATAAAAGTTGCTCAATCACCAAAATGAACCGCAAATCTCGTTTGCACTAACTACATGAAGACATGGAGTTATTTTATTAAAGCACTTTTGGATTTTTAAGGATGCCCAGTGTGGAAGTGTGTCCATTACGAGAATCGCCTTATAGTCTGCAAATGTGCCAACAATTGCTTCTTCGGATGTTGGCAAGAAATTGACGGGTTTTACTTCAAAAGACTTGCAAAAGATAGAAAAGGAACAACTGGCTTACATTTCTTAATCTCACAGTTCCTGTTACGAATCGGAGCTACAGAAGGTTTTGTCACTAATTTTACATCTTAATTTTTTCTCACCTTCAAATTTTCCACATTGGGCTGCACATGCTGTTTATTGATTTCAAGCAAGCTTTCGATATCACCAACAGGAGGGCTATCCCTACAATATTTCATCAATGTAAAATCCCAGATAAATTAACTAGAATAGCGATGATGACTCTGAAAAAAACTGTATCCAAAGTAATGACACAAGATAAAAAATCCGACCACTTCAGAATTAAAACGGGAGTAAGACAGGAGGATACGCTCTCATCAACAATCTTCAACCTTATGCTATGCTGTGCCATCGATTAAGTAGGTGACGCAAAAAGGACTGGACATATTTTAAACAGAATTACCCAATTATTCGCATACGCAGATGACATAGCAATTGTCAGCAAAAATATCCACGCCCTAACCAAAACCTTCGCTGATATTGAAATTACTGCTAGTAAAATTGGTCTTAAAATCAACGAAGATAAGACGAAATATATGATGATGTCCAGATAAAATAAACCAACATCAGGCAAACTGAAAATTGGCGATTTTCTTTTGAAATCGTTGAATCCTTTATCTATTTAGCCTTCAAACTGAGTAGAGACAATTCAATGAGCCTCACCATCGATGAGAGAATTCTAGCATCGAACAGATCGTATGCGTCGTTAACGAAACTCTTCAAATCAAACTACTAAACAGACAATGCAAATTGACTCTGTATAAAATCATCATTAGATTAGTATTATGCTATGCAGCTGAATCGTGGACGCTAATTGAAGCAGATAAAACAAAACTGCAAGCCTTCGAATGAAAAGTACTCAGAAGAATTTTCGGAGCAATCAAAGATCACGGCGAGTGGCGGATAAGATGGAACGACGAGCTAGACCAACTGATAAAGGGCGAAAATGTTATACGTTTCATCAACGCGCAGCGGTTAAGATGGCAGGATCACATTACCAGAATGGATGGTACGAGAACGCAGAAGAAAGTCGTAGAAGCCAGAGCGTTCAACACTAGAGCAAGAAGAAGGCCGAGAACAAGATGGACCGAGAAACTAGAAGACAACATCAAGAAACTTAGGATAAAGAACTGGAAAACAGTCGCAAGCGTTCGAGACGAATGGAAGTCCCACGTGCAGCAGGCCAAAGCTCAGAAAGAGCTGTAGAGCCAAAAGATGAAATTTTCCACATTTCTCCTTTAACTGAGAACTTGACTTGACAAATGCCTCGTCACAGTTTTTCTAAATTATTTACTGAATTTGAGGTACAAATTTGTTGAAAGCTGAGGTCAAATGCCCCTTTTTTTGCTTCAATATCGTCAACAAATGCCGTGCATTCGTTGTTTGGAGTAAATACACACCAACGTCAGGGAAAAAAGTTTTAAAAAACCAATGATAATTATTAGACGCTTCACACTTGTACTTTATTATACTAAATTTTAATGTTCCCTACATTTTTTTTTTTTTATTCTGATTAAAAAGGTTGACATTTTGAAGAAAATTTTCGAATTCTTATAAGTATTTTTCAATGTTTGAAACTTCGATTTTGGGTTATTTGATGATCGACATGACATTAAGCAGAAGGCACTATAGGCCACTTTTATGGGCGAAGCATTTGAAAAAGGCAGGAATCTCAGACAGTCTACTCTACCCAGCATGCGGAGAGGTGGATGAGACGACGGACCACTTTTTGTTGTTTGCCCGGCCTTCGCTATTATCAGGCTTGAGTTCTTTGGCACTGATGTTTCAAGAAGCGACCCACTTGGCTCCTTGGCATCACAAGATCTACTCGGATTTCTTCCGAGGTTGAGTAGATTTAAAGAAAAATAAAAAGGCGACCCGAGTGTAGTACAATGGACTTAATAATGTCTGAATGTAGTACTTGCTAGTCGTCCGAGCAAAAAAAAAAAAAACACATAAAAAATTCGTAGCATCGCCCAGAAGCTAAAGATCGACCACAAAACAAGTTTAAACGCAAAATTGGATTCAAAGGAAGTTCGGTGCCATGCCAGGGTGTCACACCAAAAAACACGATGGATCGAACTTTCATCTGAGAAACCTTGGAAATGAAATGGAATGAAATCGACCCATTTCTTAAACGGATGGTGACTGGGGATGAGAAATGGGTTACACACGTCAATATTGTGCGATCGTGGTCAAAGTGCGATGAAGCAGCTCAAATGGTGCCCAAACCAGGATTAACGGTCAGGAGGGTTCTACTGTGTATTTGGTGGAACTTCAAGGGAATTTATTAGGAGTTGCTTCCGTATGGCCAAAGACTTAATTCAGATCTCCACTGTCATCAACTGGACCGTTTGAAGTTAGCGATTGACTACAAACGGGCAGAATTGGCCAATAGAAGAAGTGTTGAGTTCCATTAGAACAACGCAAGGCCTCACAAGTTTGTAGTAAGTCGCTTCAGGGAGCTTGGTTGGGAAGTTTTAATGCATCCACCACTTAGTCCGCGCCTGGCACCAAGCGATCACCAACTTAAGAAATAAGTATCAAGAGAAGATTCTAAAAAATCGGTTGCTAAAGTTTTTCGCCAATAAGAACCAATACTTCTACAAGAGAGGCGTTATAAAGTTACCTTTAAAATTATACAACAAAATGGTGCACAACTTGACTCAAATTGGACAATCCGTCGCATCTTAAACAAGTTTTGAATTCTACGCAAAAATAATGGATTACTTTTTCCTCAAACTAATATTTCGTCTCATGCCTGTCCTAACGTATGGCGCAGAAGCTTGGACGATGACAACATCCGATATAGCGACCCTTGGAGTGTTTGAGAGAAAGATTCTGCGTAAGATTTTTGGACCTTTGCACGTTGGCAACGTCGAATATCGCAGGCGATGGAACGATGAGCTGTATGAGCTTTACGATGACATAGACATAGCTTAGCTAATAAAGATCCAGTGGCTACGTTGGCTGAGTCATGCCGTCCGAATGGATACAAACGATCCGACTCTGAAAGTATTCGATGCGGTACCAGCTGGTGGTAGTAGAGGAAGAGGAAGGTCTCCTCGCCGTTGGAAATATCAGGTGGAGAAGGACTTGGCTTCACTTGGTGTGTCCAACTGGCGCCGGTTAACACGAGAAAGAAACGACTGGCGCGCTTTGTTAAACTCGGCCAAAATCGCGTAAGCGGTTATAGCGCCAATTAAGAAAAGAAGAAGAATATTTCTTCTTTGCCCAACAAATGTATAGCTCTTTGGAACTTATTTGCACACCCAGTATAACCAAGTAGTTATAGTTTTTAAGTGCAACTTAGTACATGAAACAAAGTAAATGCTACTTGCAAAAAATCTGGTTCACACGCAAAAAACCTATCATATGCTCATATGTATGTGTGTAGTAATACGATTGAGCCTACTTCTCACACAGCAACTGCCTACTTACCCACGTGCACACGAACACATTCTCATTTGTATGCATTTGGCACATTTTCGCGAGGACGTGTACATAATAACAAACACTACTCGCCATATAAAAATTACAGGAAATTTCTTATTTTTTGCCTAACTGGATTTTCGATATTAAAATATACTTAAGTCAAAACGTGTGCACGACATGCACGGCATGTCCGAACACCTCGTGAAAGGGATAATGTAGCTTACATGGCACATGCGGCCCATTGCTACTGGCATACAACCAAGAAGTGAGTAGCAGCTAGACAAGCAACCAACGAACTCGAAATAGGCCACACAACCAGGCACACGTCCATGTCAAAGAAAGCGGAGCAAGCGTAGCGAAAGCGTGTGAACTCGTACTTCACTACTTCTAATATTTTTATATTTTTTACTGTTTCTATTTCTTCATAAGTAAAAACATGTTTTCGTGCATATTTATTAGTCACTCCGCTCTGAGTAGTGTTTATGGAGGTTGGCATATGCATTGCTTATTTTTTTGTTTTGTTTTCAAATTTCAATGAAACACTGGGTATCCTTTATGCTTGGTTTTTGTGCAGGCATGCTCACATTTTTTCATCACAGCCGCCAATAAATGTTGCTCGCGCATTTGGCCTACACGTCAACTTTTTTTTGTTTTTGTCGCAGGTTTTAGCTTAGGGTAATTTTATTTTGGCTTTCCTCAAAGAATTGAAGAAATATTCCAATACTCATAAATGTGTGTGTGTATGCGTATGTGTATCCTCAACTACAAGTTTTGGGCGTCAAAGGGAACTGGATTTCAATATTTCATATCTGTTACATTTATCTCATTATATATGTTTCTTACACTATGCAACAAAATCCAAATTTTTTTTGCCCCCATGAGAAATTTTACTTATTTTTCAAAGTAGAGCTCCTTTTTCAGCTTTTCACCAGCATATCGTGATTTGTATTCACAAATGTCAATATGTACACTACCGGTCAAAAGTTTTGGTTCACTTACATTATTTTGGAATGTTACACAATCAAGACGGCTTATTAGTGTTTTTTTTTTAAACGTGCCTTATGATACTAGTTTGAGTTTAGGAGATTGTTATTGTTTACAACTGTGGGAGAGGCGTAGATCAAGCATGAACGTGTTATGACTTGCTGCATTCTTTCAATGCGTCTAGTGCCTATTACGCGTAACATCTTATTGCTGCAAAACTCGCTTCAAGAGTTATATTTCTAATTGTTGGTGTCATCTTTGTTATCAAAAAGGTAAGAAAAACAATTTTTTGTAGTCCAAAAAATAACTGTTTTACAAAAACTTAAATACAAGTCGACGTTATACAAAAATGATCTTCTAATTATTAAAATTTAAATAAAACTACATATTTCTTGTTTTATTTGTAGAAAAATGGGTCGGAAAGCCGAGCTTAGAGTAGAAACACGAGCAGTCATTGCAGCACTTCATGGACAAGGCTATTCCACGCGAAAAATTGCTTCGAAATGTAATGTCTCTCAAAATGCTGTCATGAGAACGATACAAAGAAGGAGCGATACTGGGTGCAATCAGAGCCGTCATCGTTCTGGGAGGCCTAAAACTACGTCAAAAGGAGAGGATACGTTCATATGTGTTGTAAGCAAAAAAAATCGTTTTCTAACAGCCCCTGAAATTCGCGAACAACTCAATTCCTCGCGCACAGCTCCAGTATCTGTTTCGACGGTACAGCGACGACTAAGAAACTATGGCCTAAAAGGGTGTATCGCCGCCAAAAAACCTTTGCTGCGAAAGCAAATAAAGTAAAGAGACTTAATTGGGCTAAAACACATAAAGAGTGGACAACTGAACAATGGTCTAAAGTCTTGATCACGGACGAGCCCAAATTTGAAATTTTCAACAAACGACGTTTGTGTTTGTCGCTTTGTCGGTGAACGCATGATGAACCAATGTGTGGTTCCCACAGTTAAGAATGGTTGAGGGTCAGTGTTAGTCTGGGGATGCTTTGCTGGAGACATTGTGCAAATTGAGGGCATCATGGACAAAAAAGTCTACCACAACATACTTCAACGGCACGCTTTTCCGTGTGGGAAAAGACTTGTGGGCAGCGGATTCGTTTTCCAGCAGGATAACCATCCTAAGCACACTTCAAAATTTTGCCAAGATTACATTGCAGCCAAAGAAAATCAAAAACAACTCAAATATTATATATGGAATGGCCTCCTCAGTCGCCGGATTGTAACCCGATCGAGTTGCTGTGGGACGAGTTGGACAGAGAAGTAAGAAAATTGCAACCTACTAATACAAAACAACTTTGGACATTTCTGCAAAATTCCTGGAATCAAATAACAGCAGAATCTTTGCGTAAATTAATTGATAGGATGCCCAGAATATGCGACGCTGTAATACAAGCAAAATGCGGATATTTCGAGGAAACGAAAATATGAGCAAATACTTGCGGGTTTCTTTAAAAGTTAACATATTTTGTATTAAACACAATTACTTTCTGTAAAATAACAATATTAAAAAATCTTTGACGAAGAAAATCATTATTATTTGAAATTTTTTTACAATTTTTCAAGTGAACCCAAACTTTTGACCGGTAGTGTATGTATATCCAAAACTAGAAGTTTTGCACGAATTTCTGTATTTCATACCTGTTACACTTATCTCATCACATATGTTTCTTATACTATGAAACAAAATCCAAATTTTGTTTGCCCCTATCAGAAAATTTGCTTTATTTTTCAAAGTAGAGCTCTTTTTCAGCTTTTCACCCGCATTTCGTAATTTTTAACTTTTAAGTCTTACTTAGAACTTAATGTAGGAGAATATTTTTATAATTTTGCAAAAGTGTAATCATATACAGAAGTTCTGGGCATATGGCTATCAAATGAGAGAAGAAATAATTTACCAATGATTATTTTATTACTTTTTGACTCAAACATATCGCACCCTAAATACAAAAGGGGCACAACTCAAAATTTTCCACACTTGAGCTTGACTTGTTTACAGTAGCACAGAAAACAAACTATGTAACATATCACGCTGAAATTTGCCATGTAAGCTTATAACAGTCCTACCAAAAAACCAAAAATTTATTTTTGCCATATGTCATCCGCGGACCGTTTTATTGATAACGTCTCGTTCATATTTGAGCTTCTGCTCATTTTGAGTTGTGACCCTTTTGTATTTAGGGTGCGATATATGTACATAAATAATATCCCCTGAAATTCTTATATATACGCTGAGCTTGAGCATGAGATTGGTTGGACATAATTGTCATACAAAACGAGCAACAGGGATTTTTTACTGGCTACTCATACATATACATACAATATATGTGAAATCAGCTTAGTTTGAAATTCTATTGTAAAATATAAAAATTAAATAAAAAAAAAAATGTTAATTTAAATTCAAAATATCTCAATTTTGGGAAAAACCCCGAAAATATCGAAATGTGAAATATTTATTATAATTTTTTGCTACACTTTTGATAAAATTTGTCATTTTTTTCATGAAGTTTGATGATGCCTGAGCGCCCACTCGGAAATTAATTAATCTTTTAGCTGTAAACTGAATTGGGTCCGTCTTTTTGGGGTTCAAAAGAGCTGTTGATTTAAAACCATCTGCACTCAAATTAAGTTCAATATTTTCCTGATTTTTACTATTTCGTAATTCAAGTTTCCTTTTCAAAGTAGACGCTATGACTCGATCTTGTTGCTTTTCCGCTAATTTCTACAATAATTTGAGCTCATTTTCAGAACTATTTAATATATTGTGACGAATGGCACAGGGATGTTGAATAGCGCTACTAATTTTTTTAAATCGAGTGTTCGCCACTGTATGTAGGTAAGTATGCCCTTAAACCGTAAATATCCTATATGCATTAGGGCGGGTTGATTTAAAAATCGCTCATTGCTCTGTGAAAATCATATTTTAGGGATCAAAATAAGAAACTTTGCCGAAGGAACCATACCACTAAAACGAATTCTGATGTTCCCCAATTTGGGTCGAACGAAAAATCCCACTTTGACCCATTTAGAGTGCTCCAATCGAGTTCAAATGTATGACCGACCCCTACTAACTTTGAATGGCCGATCCACCCATGCCAGTGGCACACCCCCTGGAATACAATCATTTCAAAATATCACCATTTTTGGCCTTTACATGAAAAAATCATGTAAATGGCTATGTTTTTTCTTTATTTTTATGTATTTATAATAATATCTATTTTTTCTCTTAAGAAATTTATTTAGTCAGAACATATGTAAATGAAAAAATTAATTTAAGTGAGTTATAGAAAAGAAACTAAAAAGTTTGACCCAAATTGGGGGACATCAGAATTCGTTTTAGTGGTATGGTTCCTTCGGCAAAGTTTTTTATTTTGATCCATAGAATATGATTTTCACAGATCGACCCTGCCTAATATGCATATATTATATCTATTATAGTTACACTGACAAGCTAGAAGCCAAAAATTCGGCAAAGTTTCTGCCAAAAGAATAATCTTTATCACACACTTTTTGGAAAAAATCCGTGAAAATCTTAAAAGATATTTAACCCCATACCGCATATGAGCCCATTTTTGGTATTGCAGATGTAATTAATTTTTATTTCCAAACTAATAAAAAATAATAAAAATTATTATCTATAAAATAATTCGAACTTTTCTGAACCAACAAATATATATTTAGTAGTAATAAAACGCAAAACAAAATTTCTACGATTTTATGACTTTTCACAATAACCTCACTTTCGTGCAAGTGGGTGAAAAAGCAGAATTGAAGTGCGAGTGATTCATTTTCAAAAATCTATAACACAGTAAAACGTTAGCATATTTAGACAAAAAAAAATATTTTCATGGAGTCGATATACTCATCTTCCTCGACTGATAATCATTTTTCCGCGTTTCAACTTTTTTCCATACATTACAAGTAGGTTTATTGTATAGTTACGCAAAATAAATCCGAAATACAACATTATTTCATTATTTTTCTCTTAATATGTCTTATTGATAATTAAGCAAAGCTGCTTCGACGGTGAAGCAATTCATTTTTTTTTATGCTTTATGGATTCATGAAGTAAAGGGTTAAGCTTAAGATTGCAGGGGACATTTTTCACATTTTCAGGAAAATAATTGTAAGTAAAGTGTAAGTGCAATTTTTTTATAATCTTTTATAATCTCCTTGCGTATAATACTTTCTAAGTTTCTAATAATTTTTTTTTGTTTTTATCATTAGGAAGGCAGCAAAGTCATTTAATCGACCGAAAAAACACATAGCACCCATCAAAATAAACGACACCCAATGGGCAAAATCCAATGAGCAAAAACCAAATTTATTTGCAGAGAATCTTCGTAAAACCTTCTATGCCAATGATGGATCTGAAGATATTGACATCTCGTCAAATTGGATTGAAATCGATGTCAGCATTGAGCCAGTTAGTAACGAAGAAGTAATGAGCGAAATTTTCAAAATGAAAACGAAACAAACGCCTGGTTTCGACCTCATAACTGCAGAAATTCTTCAGAGATTGCCCAATAATTGTGTTACTTGTCTGTCCCAATTGATTAATTTGTGTTTTTTGTTAAAATATGTTCCTATGTACTGGAAGACAGCAGAAGTAATTATGATTCTGAAAGCCGGAAAATCGCCAAATGATGTGTCTTCATACTGACCTATTTCTCTGTTACCACTGCTGTCCAAACTTTTTGAACGACTGTTACTGACTCGAATCTTGCCGATTATAGAAAACAAGAGAGTTTTTCCAACGCACCAATTTGGCTTTCGAAAAAATCACTCCACTATCGACCAAGTTCACAGGGTTGTTAGAACCATAGAGTGTTGTTGTTAGGAAAACAAAGTTTGTGCAGCGGTGTTCCTTGACGTCTCGCAGGCGTTTGACAAAGTTTGGCATACGGGCTTACTCCACAAACTAAAATTGATGTTGCTTAGGAATTATTGCGAAATCCTTTCTTCCTTCCTACCTTGATGACAGATACTTTCGTGTCAGACTTGACAATGCCTATACTTCATTACAAAAAGCAAGCGCGGGGGTACCTCAATGAAGCATCCTAGGCCCTCTCTTGTACCTCTTGTATACGTATGAACAACAAACTACTGCTATATAATCAAATATTCAAACCGGTATGGACGTATGGGATTCAGTATGGGGATGCTCAAGCGAGTCTTGCATGACTATAATCTAACGATTCCAAAATAAAGTGTTGCGCAACATCGTCAATGCTCCATACTATGTGAGAAATCTCGACCTCCATTGTGATCTTGGTATCCTACCCATCACTGACATGGGGAAAAAGTACGCCATGGCTCACAGACAACGTTTAAGTACACATGTCAACGCTGAAGCATTGGCTTTGCTTCAGCCAAATACTCATCGTCGGCGGCTCAAGCGTAAAACAGTTTTAGACCAGATGGGCACCCAGTAGCAGCTGTACCTTATATATTTATACATTCATAATGAATTTATGAATATTGAGGCATCTTAGTTTTTTCCTTTTTTAATATATATGTTCAATAAAAATTGCTCGTTAGTATCTGTATTTAGTTGTACTAGTAGTAATTTCTAAACGTTATTCTGCTTATAAAAAACAAAAAAACAAAAAATTAGGTCCATTTCAAAATATCCTTCATATTTTCTTCCCGTTTGATACCCATAGGCTACATCACAGCAAAGGAAGCAAAATTGTGAGAATAACTTCGGCTGATATGTCTTACGGGATTCGCCAGCAGAATCGCGCCTCATCATTTCACACGTAGTCTTTCGATCTGAACCGATTCTGACTGATTGGATAGTCATTGTTCGGATGGAAACAAAACGACATAAGACGACAGAGGCAGTAGTTGTGTTGATTTTTTCTATACAATATATTAACACTTCGACCTTAAGGGGGCAGATACCTGTAAAATTTCGAAAAAAAAGATTAGTTTTTTCCTATAATGTTAATATGGATTATGAATAAGACTAAGAATATGTCAAAAAAATTTTAGAACGTAAATTTAAGTATTTCTTATAAAGGGGTTTTCAATTGGCGCGGGTCGATTTTGGCGCCCTGTGGCAACCATTTTGTTTTGGTGACATCTGTCAAATCTTTTGTTTATTATTCAGTTGTTTATGCCAAATCATCGTGGCAAGTTACACGATTAAACAGCACGTTCAAATGATAAAACTTTATTATCAAAATGAGTGTTCATTAACGCAATCGTTGCGCGCATTGCGCCCATTTCCCTGTAGACGTGGTGGCCCTTCAAAGTCGACTCTCCAACGTTTGGTGGCCAAATTTGAGACGACCGGGTCAGTAAACAATCAGCCAACACCCATACGTTCAAGGAACGCAAGATCAGCCGAGAACATTGCCGCGGTCCGTGAAAGTGTACAGCAGAACCCGAGGCAGTCTATTCCTCGCCGTGCACAAGAACTTGGCCTTTCGCAGACTTCAACTTGGCGAATTTTGCGTCGGGACTTAGGCCTACACCCGTACAAGATCCAACTGACCCAGGAGCTCAAAGTTGATGACCATAGACATCGCCGTTTGTTCGCTGACTGGGCTTCGAATCGTTTGGAAGAGAACCCCACTTTTGGGCGAAAAATCATCTTTAGTGACGAGGCGCATTTTTGGATGAATGGTTGTGTTAACAAACAAGATTGCCGTATATGGGTCGACACCAATCCACACGAGGCTCACCAGGCCGGCGGCGTCATTGGTCCGTACTTTTTTGAAAACGACGTTGGTGAGGCGGTCACCGTCAACAGCGAGCGCTACAGAACGATGATAACCAATTTCTTATGGCCCATATTGAACCATATGGACCTAGACGACATGTGGTTCCAGCAGGACGGCGCTATTTTATTCCATTCAACATCCATTTCAACATCTACCCGCCCCTATTGAAAATAATAATTTTTTCGAAGCAAAAATAGTAGAAAAATTCGTCCCAAAATTCATTTGATTTTTTTTGAAGCATTTTATTCAGCAAATTTTTCCCCATTTATTGTTAATTCATATAGAAGTTATGACATTAACCGATTGAGCAGCTCCGCTGTGACCTTCCTGGAAGAATTGAGTGTACATCCGCCATTTTAAATGATTAAAATAAAAAGAAGAAATTTTTTATATTATTTTAATGTATAAATAAACTGTATGCCAATTTAAAAAAAATATCTTGACTTCTTCATTTTAAATAACTTTAATGAAAATCACGGAAAATGTGGCCCTTTACAGCTATCTGTCCCCTTAAAGATCTTTTGGGCTCTTTTTTTTCATGTACTTGTTTGATTTTCTTACGGCTGGATATAAAGACTGTCTCCAGTTTTGCTCCGCTAGACTAAGTCCATTAATTTCTAGCCGCATCGTAAGTACCTCCAGATACATTTTGTGTGTGGGTATATGTGAGAAAATTAAAAAATATATTGATGCGACTATAAATTCTAAACAAAATTGTTTAAAAATTCTCAAAATTTGAATTTAATCACACACGAAAAATTTATTGAAAATTCATTCATCCCCAGACGCATTCAATAAAGTTACCGAATTTCTCACACTAACTAATTTTTCTTTAGTCCTTTTACCAGCAACTTGCCTTAAATTTATTTTCATTATTCACTTCAACTATTCTTACAAAATATTCTCATGGCCACAATTCGTTTCCGAACAACTTTTACCTGCATTGATTGTTCTTAGAGCTGCTTGTTGCAAGTCAAGAATGCAAACAAAGAAACTGAGTTGGCAATTGTTTACCAAAATCTTAACAAAAACTGTAACAAACCGAAAGTGTCACTAAAACTCGATTAATAAAAAGAAAACATGGCCTTTACTATAGTTTGTACAGTTGGCAAGAATGCGAGGTGGGGCTATTGAGTAAATGAAAGGCTTATTTTGATTTCGCAAGTAATTTGCTATCGTCGCGTTCACTGATGAAGGTTTGACTATCCACGCGAATTTTTAATTGTGCGAAGCAGCACAACTTCAGCAACTTCTCGAGCAGCTTCTAAACACTTAAGTGTATATTTCTTTACGTGAGTTATTACTTTCACTGGCGGATTTTCTCAGTTTCTAAAAAATTTGCACAATTATCATTTTTCCGGCAAGACAAGAAAAAAACTTCAAAGCGAGAAACAGAGATTTCGATAGAGATGCTCTCAACTACACAACTGGCGCGTCAGCATCGTTAACAGCTACACTTCGCATTTACTTCGTCCATACTGGGTGCATACGTAATTTGTATTCATTTAAGCAGTTAAAAAAGCAGTCAGAATAATCTGCCTTTTAATAAGAAAAACTTTTGCGAACTTTATAAATAGATGCGCATAAACGATCTCAATACGAACTGCAAGTCTTCCTTTCGTTCATTAAAACTTAATAGATAAATAAATACTCGTATATGTACCTTCCGCTAGGTATTTGGCCGAGCTTCTGTGAGGAGAGACTAAGTTTTATCCTGCCAATAGAGAATCCTGCAGTCTCTAACTGACTCCGAATTATAAGTACAATAGTTTTCATGAGAAGCCTTTTCATCACAAAAATGCACTGTCAAAGGGTGAGCTTGAGTTCAAAGGTAAAGTTTGAGTTCTAAGGCAGGATTTGAGTTCAAAGGCTGAGTTTGAGTTCAAAGTTTAAGTTTGATTTCAAATGCAAAGTTTGAGTTTTAAGACAAAGTTTGAGTTCTAAGACAAAGTTTCAAATCAAAAGCAAAATTGAGTTCTAAGGAGGTAGGTAGTTAGAAGTGGCAATCTGCATCTAAACCAACTCACTTAGATCGTTGCCGATCCATTGTGATACCACAGCAGCAGTTTGCCTGTTATTCCTCGTTAAACCATTTTATTTTAAGTGTCCATCCATTAATCTGGTTGACACTTACATCCTTAAGGTCATCGGTATCATTCAAGAAGGATGAGCCAGAGTATCTAAGCTTAGTGACATGTCATACAGGACAATGACAGAGAAGATGTCTCACATACTCTTTCTCCTCTTCATTTTTGCAGCTTCGGCAATAGTGGAAATGAGGTACAATCATTCTTTGAGCATACCAACCCGGAAGACAGTGGCCAATGGTAAGCAACTAACATATAGACGATTTTCCATTACCGACTAAGCAGCGTTAGTTGGACCTATACCGAGTGTTCTGGCCAAGTATGCAAAACCTAAACCGCGTAGTTGCGGCAAGACGAGCAGCAGTGATTATCTGCCTTCTGTTTACTAACCAGGTTTTGGAGAGGTATGAAGAAAGTAGTATTCAGAGCATCAGAGGGTGTGGTTCTAAGAGCGTCGATGATACACAAAAAAGCCGCACTTCCGGAAGTCTCTTTCTAATCTTAGTTTTGCCCAGAGTTGTCCACCAGGCTATAGTCGCGAAAAGGAGGATAGGTCTGATAACGGTCCTTTACAGCCAGTGAATGTTAATCGGCGAAAAGACCTCACCTGCGTTCCACTGCCTGCCAGCTATAGTAGCTTTCCTCATCCCGTCCTCTTCATTCATGTTCCAATTTAGTTTCTTGTCAAGAATTGCACTTAAATACTTGGCGCTATCCCCTACTTCTTGAGCTCAAAGCCAAATATATAATATGTTTGGAAGATATCAATATTTTCTTGGAAGATATCTGTAGTGATCGATACCTCGTAAGTAAAAGAGAAGTCAACAAGGAGGAAATTCGATACATTTTACAGTTTTCCTTTGATAAAGGCGAAGATGCAAGCAAGACCGCTGAAATTGTGAATGTTTTTACGGTACGGATACTGTCGACTCAGTTCAGGCATTTCTTATGTTAAATTATGTGTCGAAAATATCGATAAAATCACAGAAGAAATCGAAATCGATCGGTATCGCCAGGGAGCTGAAGATCGACCATAACTACTTGTTTAAAGCCATTTGCACAAAGCTGGATTCACAAAGAAGCTCGATGTTTGGGTGCCACACCAATTAACCTCAGAAAAATGACGGATCGAATTTCTATCCGTGAAGCCCTAGCCAAACGGAATGAAATCTACCCATTTTTTAAACGGATGGTAACTACGGGCGAGAAATGGGTCACATACAACAATATCGTACAAAAATTATCGTGGTCAAAGCGAGATGAAGCATCTCAAATGGACTAACCGCCATGAATGTTTTACTGTGCATTTTGTGGGGACTTGACATGTATCATTTATTGTGAATTGCCTCCGTATAGCCAAACTCTAACTTCAGATCTCTACTGTCAACAACTGGATCGTTTGAAGCTAGCGATTCACCAGAAACGGTGTTTCATTAGTCATCCAATTATCTCCGGGAGTTTGATTGGGAAGTTTTAGTACATTCCACTATATAGTACGGACCTGACACCAAGCGATTACCACCTTTTTCCCTCATTGAAAAACTTTCTGAGTGTTAAGAAATTAGTATCAAGAGAAATTGTGAAACTCTAGTAACCGAGAGTTTTTCGCTAATAAGGACCAAGACTTTTATTGGAAACTACCTTTAAGGGGGGCAGCTCGTCCATCACTTTGAAATTTTCAATTTTTTTTTTTTGCTTTAAAAATTCATTTTTTTCAATGTTTTAAGCTTAATACCCTATGATCAGAAAGTACCGGGCATGTTTCAATAAAACAAAACAGAGTTTAATTTCAGGTAAATTTATTTTATCTATATTAATTTAATAATAAATAATATTCTTTATTGACTGTCTGGCCCGATGGAAGGTACTCATGATTCACTACGCCTTGGCAATCGAAGAAACCAGTCAACATCACTTTTGAGCGGCTTTTGGGGTGATTTTTTCGGTTTAGGCTCGTCTTCGAAGCGCCACTCAGATGATTGTTGCTTGGTTTCCATACCAAATTCATAGACCCATTTCATGAAGGTTGGATGACTTTGGGCTTCAGAAATCATCTCCTCAGCAACTGTTTTCCGGAGGTGGTTTTGCATGAAATTCAGGTCCTTCGGAACGAGTCTGGCTGTAACGCGTCTCATACCCAAAACATCAACCACAATGTATTGTGCCGTTCCATACGAAATGCCAAGTTCACAAAAAATCTCTTTTAGGCTGGTATGACGCTTTTCAAGCACGATTTCTTTCACTTTCTTCACGTTTTCATCGGTGTTCAACATCGATTGGCGTCCAGAACGAGGCAAATCTTCCACCACTGTACGTACGACCACTTTTAAAGTCTTTCTACCACTCGTATGCTCTTGTTCTAGATGAAGCAGATTCGCCAAATGCTTTTCGCAACATTTTCTGTGCATCGGAACATGAAACAAACTCTTTGTTCAACAAAATTATCCACGCTAAAATGCGACAAATTGAAAAAAGTAACAGATGTGTGTCTTAGAGTCATACCAACATAAGAAATAATTATGGGCCGGTTCCCACTTGCGTGGTGCGTTTAAATTAAACATTCCCGGTACTTTTTGATCATAGGGTAGAAAGTCCAAAACGTCCCTATGAAGTCAGTAAAGTCATGAGCGTCGAACGAAGGACGAGTAAGAACGAAAACTTTAATTGCGTTTTCTCGAAATACATTTTTCCGCACCGTCGTATATAACGCAAAAAGTAATCAAGTTTTCAACTTAAAATTTTACAAGTATGTTCTTAAATCTTAATCTTCAAAATAACAGCCATCGCTAGCGACACATTCTTCCCATCTCTCAGGCAATTTGTGGATGCCGTGCCAAAAAAAATTGGCCGTCTTTGGCAGCAAACCAATCATCGAACCATTTTTTGGCTTCTTCGTTAGAATTTAAGCGCTGCTCGGAAAGTGCGTGGCCCATCGATGCAAACAAATGATAATCGGAAGGCGCCAAGTCTGGTGAGTAAGCCGTATACACCAGCGGTTCGCAAGCGTACGTCTCTACCAATTCCCGGGTCGCTCTTGTTCGATGTGGCGGTGCATTGTCATCAAGTTAGTTCATGCGGCACCCATCTTCCGACCTTCAAAATCATGCCCATGTCTTTCAAACGTTTGGAAAAGGTTTTGTGGGTCACTCCCAACTGCTCTGCCATCATTTCTTGCATTTGACCGTCATCTTCATCCAACAATGCTTGCAATTCGGCGCCCTCAAACTTTTTCTGTGGGCGGCCACGGTCTTCGTTCTCCACGCTAAAACCACCACTTTGGAATTTTTCGAAGCTTCCGAAGCATAAGCTTCAAAAGTAACCTTCCGATGTTTTTTGGCTGTAATTTAAAAAAAAAAAATGAAAAACTTTGATTCTTCTTGTGGATTATTTTTATTTGGTCTTTTAATTTTTTTTACATCAGGTCGAGAATATGATATCATGTAAATGGCCGCCGCCGCAGTTGATTGCCATTTGAGCCCTTTTTATGGCATTTTCCATTTTTATGGCACTTCCGGCGATGGTCCTCACATTCTTGACGGATATTGTCTTTAAGAGCTGCAAGAGTCTAAGGCTTGTTGACATAAACCCGCGACTTCAAAAAGCCCCACAAAAAGAAGTCTGGAGCGGTCAAATCAGGCGATCTTGCTGGACAGTGCAAATCGCCAAAACGGGAGATTAGGCGCCCGGGAAATGCATCCTTCAGCATATCAGTTGTGGCACGTGCAGGGTGTGCCGTTGTACCGTCCTGTTGGAACCACATGTTTTCCAATTTTCCAATCCCATTTCATCAAGTTGCGGCAAAAAGAACTCATTGATCATTGCTCTGTAGCGCTCACCATTCACTTCGAAGAAAAAAGGTCCGATGACTCCTCCAGCGAAAACAGCACACCATACAGTGACTTTGAGCGGGTGTAATGGCTCTTCGTGGGTTACACGCGGATTTTCAGTGCACCAGAAGCGTAAATTTTGCTTATTTACGTACCCGCTAAGAGGGAAATGGGCCTCATCACTCATGATTATTTTTGATGAAAAATCATCTTCCTCTTGGTGGTGATGAAGGATGGCTTGAGAGTATGTTAGACGCGATTGGCGGCCGGCAGCTAACAGCTAATGCACCGTCTGGACTTTGTACGGAAACATCTTTAAATCTTGTACCAAAATTCGCTGTAAAGACCGTCGACTGATACCCATTTGCGTGGTACGTCGTCTGGTCGATGTCGACGGCGCTTCCATGACATTCTCGGCTACAGCAGCAATATTCTCTGCAGAACGGCTACTCCGGGGTCTGCCACGCCTGCCAGCATCTCGTGTTGTGTCAGTCTCTTCGAGGCGAGCGGCTAAACGTCGCAGTGTTTCACCAGTAGGCGTTGTATGGCGAGAAAATCTGCGACGAAATTCACGTTGTGCCAAAGTCACCGACCGATTATTGGTCAAATAAATAATCAGCAATATTCCGCGTTCTGGAGCAGTGTAGCGTAACATTGTTTATTAACATGTATTTCGCATGTGTTTACTACACAAATGTCAGAACAGAACTGACATTAGGGGCCAATCGCAAAATTTATAGCATTTTCTGATAGGAGGATTACTTTAGCGCCACCTGTTATAAGCATTAGATGAGCTTGAGAACCGTTTTTCTTCAGTTGATAACAGAAAATCAACGATGTCTGCAAATCGTAGTTTGAAGGCACGAAATTCGACATTTTTAAGAGCGACAAAAATGTATTGTTGTATGAAACGTAACAAGCAATGAACTGAATTTTGTTGACAGACGAAAATAGGTGCGAAGGTTTAAAAATACTCCTAGCGACATCTATGGACTAATAGATGGACGTCTCATCTTTTATGTGGCAGGTCCCAAACCCAGCGCACAACCAGCTATCCTGAGATGCCTCGCCTGCTCACGTTAGCTCACTCCCGAACGGGTGTTCGGAAACTCTTTAATATACTGGCCTTTGCGTATACCTCAAATTTTATATATTAATTATCACTTAAATCATTGTTTTGATCAATTGGTTTATTTAAATGCCACACCTAGTACAGTCTCCAGGTGTAGTAGTTTACCGAGAGATTCTCTATATATTCATAGGTATGTTTGTATGTGTATGCGTGTAATTTGCTTCGTTAGTGCCTGTGAAGGCAACTCAGCTTTATCGGCGAGTGCCGCAAATCGCTTTCAATGTTTGCAAATATTTATATGTGTTTATGTTTATGCTCGTAAGCTTATTTGTATGCTTCGTGTGTGTATGTGAAGTCTTTAAGTACTTTGTTACACAATTTGCAAAATGTCAAGTTGTTCATTTATTTATTGCATTTTGTAATTTTCTGAAGCGTATAAACTCTACTGCACAACAAACACTTATACTCACCACTACCTACGCACTTGCACCTTCGATTGGCGCACCTTTGCCACAGCAACACCTGCTGCTGCTGATGCTCGTACGAGTCTACTGACTGCACTTCGTCGTATTGCCGCCTGTAAAATATAAGTAACTACTTCGAAAATGTTTAGCATTGCTATATTTTCCTTAATTGTGTGAGCCTGCATGTGGGTGTACATGTGTGTGTGTGTGTGTGTGTGTATAAGAAACCACAAAACCAAAGCACTTGACGCGGTTTTAAGCTTAACCAGATGTATAAGCGACAAGGATTCGTTTAATGCGACTTTGCTTGCTTCACTTCACTTCACTTGCCAACCGATGCTCGGCTGCCTGCACTTACAACAACGCCACATGCTTATACTCGTATCACACATACATATGTATATGTATGCATGCATGCATGTGTGTAATATGAATAAGAGAATGGCTGTGTGTTGCACGTTCATATGTTACTATAACACTGGTTGCAGCTGGTGTTGGCGTTGCCGCTGCTGTGTGCTATGCATCAATTAAATTTCTACGGCTCAATGTTGAATCCGATTTTAATTAAAATCTTCTGCAAACAACGTCATTGAACGCGCTGTTGCATCTTCAGGTGGTGCAGTGATGTTACTGTTTAAGTTGCTTTCGGTGGTCTGGCAGCAGCCTTCAGCTGTGCACTGTAGCTGCGGAGTAGTGTGTGCAACATGCCTCGACGGAGGTGGTTGCTGTGACGTTTACGTGTACTAGTACGGCACTTGCAGTCATATAGCCGTGATGTGCAGAAACACATACATATGCAGAGGCATACAAACACACGTGCATATATGCATTGAAGGCTGCGCTGTTGCAGTTCCGGTGCTTGCCAATGCCGTCGTCGCCTTTGCCTGGCTTGTGAATCACTTTTGAACTTGTCGCTAACGACGTCAAAGAACGGCAAAAAGTGTATATGTATGCTGCTGCTAAATATTTAAGCTATTTTTGTTGTTACTGTTGTATTTATTTGTACCTTTGCAGAGTGACGCGCAAATATTCTAGCGGCTCGCAAATGTCGAGTTTGGTTTGCATTTCTACAGGTTGCAAAAAGCGTACGTCAGCATTGGCTGCAGCATAGTTTTACGTTTTTGTGTGTGTGCGGGTATGTGTGAGTGTGGCATCGTCAAAGCTGGCTGCTTGCAACAAGTGGAGTGTTACATGCCACTCCAGTCAACTTTGTAGCTCTCTACGTACATACTTGCCTCTTGAGCGCTGCTGGCTGCCGGCGGCAACATAATTAAGTGCTGTTCCGCTTGTTGATGTTGTTGTGTTTTGTTTTTTTTTGGTTGTTGTATTTAAACTACAGCTGGCAATTTATTATTTATTTCCTATTTATTCATTCGTGTAGCCATTCAGTTAATTTCCATACATTTTTTTCTTTTTTTTTGTTGTTTGCAAACAATTTTTGTATTTTTTTATATTTCCTGTGTGGCATTTCAAGTGCTTGATTTAATTTCTGCTTGGTAATGTTTCCTCAACAACATTTTTTAATTATTTTTAATACTCTTAAAAATGCAGTTTAATGGCTTTAATGGCTTTTTTTCTGGCATAATGTTTGTACTAGCCGCTTATACTCATATTTTTGGATTTCAGAAGCATTTCGCTCCATTGAATGGCTATAACAAGGAGAAGAATATCTGAATTTGCAAGTAATTTGGAGAAGAGGAAAAAGCAAATAGATTTATTTTTAGTATACGAGCAGTTCTGTCATATACTATGAATGCACCTCTACATCTTATGAAATGAAGTAGGAAAATATGTATGTCAGCTAATAACTTTACACAGAATACGCCGTTTTACCCAGGGGCTTTTGCATTTTGCAGCTGGTCGCTCATGGAAGGTTTTTATCGCCAAAAATTGCATCCAATGCTCTTACAAAAGTAGTTTGTCTATAAGCCAAAATGTGTTAAAAAGTCATGAAATGACGTTTTTTTGTCATCCAATTTCTGATAATTTAGCAAAACAAATTTGAAAATTATTAGGTGCGCAACAAAGTTCTCGCTGTTTTTTTTTTATGAAAATACAACGCTATTCTGAAAAAATGGTTACAAGTGAATCATTGAAAGTATTGCCCATCGCTGGCCCACAACTTTTACCCATCTCTCTGGTAGATCTCGTATACCGGCGCGGTAAAACTGTTCATCTTTTGAGGCTATCCACGGATCAAGCCATTTTTTGATGTCTTCATATGAATGGAACTGCTGGTTAGCTAGACCATGTGCCATCGATCGGAACAGGTGATAACCGGGCGGCGAAATATCTGGAGAATATGGCGGGTGGGTTAGGATTTCTCATTTCAGTGTTTTAGGTGGTTTTAACGGCCTCTCTTTGCCATGCTGTAGAATAACTTTTTCACGCCTCTCCGCGTATTGCGGCCGCTTCTCGCGCAGTGCTCGGCTCAATCGCATCAATTGAAGTCGATACCGATCCCCAGTAATGGTTTGGCTTGGTTTTAACAGTTCATAATAAATAACACCTACTTGACCCACCAAATACATAGCATAACCCTCGCAGCGTGAATATACAGCCGAGGCAACGACGTAGAAGCATGACCGGGCATTCCCCATGATTTTCTTTTCTTGCTGTATGAATCCATTTTTCATCACCCGTCATGATGGAATGAAGAAACCACTTCCTTTTTTGCCGCTGGAGCAGTTGTTCACTGGCGAAAAAACGACGTTCAATATCCCTTGGTTTTAACTCATAAGGAACTCATAAGGAACCCAAGTCCTGTGTTTCTGAATCGTACCCAAAGCATGCAGTCGCTTGGAAATGGATTGGCGGGTAACTCCTAATACTGCAGCAAGCTCTTCTGGCATTTGACACGGATCCTCATTGAGCAATGCCTCCAATTCAGTGTCTTCGAAGGCTTTTGGCCTTCCTTCACGCGGACGGTCGTCAGCATTAAAATCACCGTCTTTGTAGCGACGGAACCAATCTCGGCACGTTGCTTCACTTAAAGCAGCATGTCCATAAACTTTTTGTAGCTCTTGATGCGCTTGAGCCACCGTTTTTTTCGAATGAAAGAGGAAAATCAACACTTCCCGCAAATGACGATTATTCGGCACAAAATCAGACATTTTCACAAACCCAAAAGTATACTCGTATGATACCAAAACAAAATCTCTAATGCGTCGAAACAGGTTGCTTACCATATGTCTGAGCTTTTTTTATGGTTATGTTAGAATCGACTAGCACACACTGCTGGCGGCATCTATTGACACTTAGTTGCGCACCTAATGAAAAAAAATACTTTTAAATCGAACTATTTTTTACGTTCTTATAAAACAGCAAGTAGATCGAAGTTGAGGTATTACTACCCTTGCATATACTTGCATATAAACCATAAATATATATTTCTTCAAAGTAAGTCGTTAGTAAATTTACGGGATATTTTACGTTTTTAAATTTTTTTTTTTGCATTTTTTTTATTTGATTTTTTAAATGAAGAACCTTTCAAGAATATTCTGTGAAAATTTTAGATGAATCTGAGCAAAACTTACAAAGATACAGCCACGTAAGTGTTGCTACCTACCTGGCTCAACCGCGCGCCATTTGTACCTAGCAACTGTTTCGCTCACTATATATTCTCTTTCACAGAAGATCATTTACCGACTGTAGACAACATCTACGAATATAAGTACATAGTGCCCTCAGGCGGTATAATGTCATAATAACAATAATAATAATAACAATTATAATAACAATGAAAGTAAACATTCGATCGAACAAAAATACACTTACGTTTTCAAAGTCGGTGCCCCACATAACTTTGAAACTACTGCACCGATCCTTTTGAAATTTTGAACACTTTTTCTGTAGATGTTTTACAAGGTAACGCCGAAGAGTTTTTTTTCGAATTTGTTGATACTTTTGTTTTTACAGTAACTAATTCACCGATTTTTTACGCGAAAATCGTGTTGTTGACTTTAACGTGTTCCCAAAAATCGAAAAATTTTTTATTTCAAAAAACCCTCTCGGCGTTACCCGGAGAAAACGATTATCTAACGAAATAACTTTGGTTTTTTTCATTTAAGCTGTGTTCGACCAGGCATTGTAGGTGAGTATGCCGTTGCAGTGCGAGCTGATACAATTGCAACACAACAAGCAGTAAACAAGGTGTAGATGATAAAATTGCGATCAATTATAGGGTATATTTGCAGAGATCTTATGCGAAACTTAGATATTAGACAGATAAGCGACATACCAGAACGTTCAATAATGTGTGTGACTGACACATAGATGGCGGCACTAGTACTAAATCAATATTTTTTTCGAGAGTTGGCAACCTTTTTAGGCTTGCTGTCAAAATCATATGTTAATCCGACCATTTGTTTACAAGTTACAGTGCTTTAAGTGACGCTACTTTTGAGTTTTTAAAAAAAATGAATTCAAAGCAATTCCGTGTGCTGATTTATCATTGTTTTTTAATGAAAAAAAATACTGTTCAATGCCAGAAATGGCTTGAAAAACATTATTCGGACTCTGCTCCATCAAAAAGAAGCATTTGTTATTGGTATGCCGAATTCAAACGTGGTCGTACAGACACCGATGACATTTCATCTACTGGAAGGCCAAATGGCGCTGTTATTCCGGAAAACGTTGAAAAAACACTGAAAATCATTATGTCCGACCGTAAAGTGAAAGTGAGGGAGATTGCTGACATTCTAAAGATATCAGCAGGCAGTGTACACACCATAACACACGAACATTTCGGTATGAATGAAAGAGGTGTTTTCCAAATGGGTACCGCGTTTGCTCACACCGGAGCAAAAAAAACAACGAATCGATGATTCAAAGAGCTGTTTGGACATGTTTACGCGCAGTAAGTCGGAGTTATTGCATCTGTACATCACAATGGATGAAACATGGATCCACCATTTCACTCCAGAGACAAATCGGCAGTCTGCTGAGTGGCATGCAGCCGGTGAAAGCCGCCCAAAGCGACCAAAGACGCAGCAGTCGGCTGGCAAGATTATGGCGTCTGTATTTTGGGATGCGCATGGAATAATATTCATCGACTATCTCCAGAACGGGCAGACCATCAACAGCGACTATTATATAGCGTTATTATTATTATTAAAAACGAAATCGCAAAGAAACGGCCTCATATGGCGAAGAAAAAAGTGTGGTTCCACCAAGACAATACACCGTGTCACAAATCAATGAAAACGATGGCAAAATTGAACGAATTGGGCTTCGAATTGCTTCCCCATCCATCGTATTCTCCAGATTTGGCCCCCAGCGACTACTGGCTCTTCGCAGACCTCAAAAAGATGCTCCGTGGTAAGAGATTTGGCTCAATTGATGAAGTAATCGCCGAAACTGAGGCCTATTTTGAAGGCAAAGAAAAATCGTTTTACAAAGGCGTTATCGAAAGATTGGAAAAGCGTTGGAATGCTTGTTTCTCTCCATAAAAGGGGACTATGTTGATGAATAAAAACGAATTTTGGCAAAAAAATGTGTTTTAATTAATTAGTGACACACATTATTGAACGAAGGTTACAGGACATTATTAGGTGGAGCTGAAGACCAAGAAGGGAATGGAAATATCACGAGCTACGCATGCCCGACAACAGGTTGGCAAAGTCAGTAATGACAGGGCAGCCGATGACTAAGAGGGCCTCCGGACGCCGCACAATGGGGATGTCTCGACATATTTCGTTGATTAATCTTGGAGAAGGCAATTATTGAGCGATTTTAATAATTTTTGTCTTCTAAAATGCTCATAAAGGACTTTGAAAGAGACTGTCTAGGTCCCAATTTAAATTCTTTTTTTTTTTATACTAAAACACACCCTTAAATAGGATGAAAAATTCAGAAAAACTTTAAAAATAAAGAAAGGATGAAAAATTCAGAAAAACTTTAAAAATAAAGAATTGTGTGTATTCACATTCGGTTTGGCGTCTTTTATTGCAGTTCTAATCACCGGTAATACATCCCGACAAGTACGTAAATTTCCAACCTCCTTTAGGAGGTGAAATGAGCCCTTAACTACTTAAAAACTTCAAACCATTTTGTTTTTTTTTTCAAGGACAAACCAAGAACATTCACGGGAAAAATATCAAAAAATTGATACGTACGTTTTAGAGGTTTCTGAGTCCGAATTTATTGTCAGTTTGTCTATTCGGTGTCAAATTAAAGGTCAATTCAAGGTTAAACACAGAATATTTACCGCAGAATTAAAAAAAAAATTGTGAGATAAGTTTTTAGAGTTGCCGAGTTCAAATTCTGTATCATTTTGTCCTTTCGGTATCAAATTGAAGGTATATTCAAGGTCAAACACACAATAGTTACCGTAGAATTAAAAAAAAAATTGTGAGATCAGTTTTTGGTGTTGCTGAGTTCAAATTCTCTATCATTTTGTTCTTTCGGGATCGAACTGAAGGTCAATTTAAGGTCAAACACACAATATTCACCGGCGAATTAAAAAAAAATGATGTATATGCTTTTGGGATTGCTGAATCAGAATTCATTGCCCGTTTGTCTCTGCGAACTCAATCCTAGCTCTATAGACATTTGGCTTTAGTCCAAGGTAATCAATAGGGCAAAACAATCCTGAATTAGGGTGAAACTCTTCCAAACGCTTAAGGGTATGTTGTGATATAATAAAACAAAAAATTGAAACTCGAGCCTAGAAAAAAAATTATTAAAATTGGATAAAAATTGGATCCTGTAGCCATTTTTGAACAAAATGTGTCAAAAAATCCCCACTATGCGCCTTCCCAAAAGCTGGAATGAGTGTTGGACATCCAGCTCTATCGATAACTAATATTTTTTTGCATACAATATAATCCAAAAAAATTGTCTCTATTGTACACAAATTGTTGAAAAACAGGATTTTATCCTAGAATAAAAAAGACGAATATTTAAAGATCCATTTTAAAACACCCCCATTGTACTATCTTTGTACCGCAGAAAAGTGGATAAAATTTTATTTTAATAATCGAATATAATTTCTTTCGTTTAATATCCACATTAGTAACAAGGCCGCAGCCGTAGCCGAGTGGGTTGGTGCGTGACTACCATTCGGAATTCACAGAGAGAACATAGGTTCGAATCTCAGTGAAACACCAAAATATAAAAAAAAAAACATTTTTCTAATAGCGGTCGCCCCTCGGCAGGCAATGGCAAACCTCCGAGTGTATTTCAGCCATGGAATATCTGCCTTTCGGAGTCGTCTTAAAACTGTAGGTCCCCCCCTTTGTGAAACAACATCAAGACGCACACAACAAATAAGAGGAGGAGCTCGGCCAAACACCCGAAAAGGGTGTGCTCGTCAATTATATATATATATATATATATATATATATATATATAGTATCAAGGAGGGATTATAAGTATTTAACAACATTTTGGGAAAAATTTAGGTTTATGAACTTTTAGAATCGTTAAATAAATTATATGAAGAAAAAAATTTAAAAACTGGATATGCAGAATTATGCAGAATATGAAACAGATGTTTCTATTTTATTATTACAATATTATTATCTGAGAAAAGTACAATTATTACTTTACTTATATATTACTTTGTAGGGAAGCACTAACTCAGTGTTTTCTATAGTCTCACATGGATATGAAATTTTTGGAATTTTTTCTGGATGTTAAAAAGAGTTAATTTTTTTGCATCTAGTATTCAGTATTTGAGATTCAGGGGAATGGTATTCACAATAAAACGGTAATACCTTTTTGGACATTTGAAACTCGATGACCACTTTCGACTATGGTCCACCACCATCTATTCAAAATCGAAGCGCTTCTGTATTTACGCCACTGAATTATTTTTTCCCGCTTGTTCACTCCTCTCGGGAGTATAGGGCCTCGAAAAAGACTCTTCCATCGTACACGTTTCTGTGCTGTTGTTTTTGCACCATGCCATGAGATGTCGGCATCTGCTAGTTCGCGCAACATCGACCTTCTTCAAGTGTTTTTGGCCGACCGCGACCTCTACTCCCGTGCAGGTTCTAGTCCAGTACCATTCTCGTGACGCTGTCTGGTGGTTTTCTCAATGTGTGATCTATCCATAGCCACTTTCTGCATTTGATTTGACTGAGGATGGGTTCCTCGTTCGTTAATCTCCACAGAGCGTCATTACTGATGGTGTTTGGTCAGAATATACTGCAGATGATGCGGAGACATTTGTTAAGGAAGGGTTGTTGCCTCTGTGTGATGGTGTTAGATACCCGCCATGTTTCGCTTCCGTACAACAATACGGACGTCACGCATGAGCCGAATATTTGTAGTTTAGTGCGCCTGGAGAACGCCACTGAGATGGAGAACAAAAAAGACAGTAATCAGAGCACTATAGCAAGAAGAGGAAGTCGATTATTTTTGTTTAAGATTTAAAACTTTATTTAAGTTCTTTCGTTTTGCCCGATTTGGGTCAGATATGCACCGATTTGTTGTATAATTTGTCACCGTATAGGACTGTATAGTGGATGTATATACTAAAACTTCCCAATCAAGCTCCCGGAGATGATTGGATGACTGATGGAAGAACATCGTTTCTGGTGAATCGCTAGCTTCAAACGGTCCAGTTGTTAACAGTATAGATCTGAATTTACTGTTTGGCCATACGGAAGCAACTCACAAAAAATGATTCCTTTCAAGTTCCACCCAACACTCAGTAGAACCTTCTTGGCTTGACCACCATTTCAGCTGCTTCATCACGCTTTGTCCCCTATCGCGTTCGCACAATATTGTCGTCTGTGACCAATTTCTCAGCCCCAGCCACCATTCGTTTAAGTAGTGAGTCAATTTCATTGCCTTTGGCCAAGGCTGCGCAGATGAAAATTCGATCCATCATGTTTTTAGGTGTTAATTAGTGCCAAACATCGAGCTTCTTTGTGAACCCAGCTTTGCGTAAATCATTTAAAATTATTTTGTGGTCGACTTTTAGCTCCTGGGCGAGCTACGACTACTAAAATTACGGTAAATTTTGATAATTTCTGTGATTTTATCGACATTATCGAAATTTTCTTTAACATCAAAAATGTCTGAAGGGAATCAACGAAATCAAAATTGCACGATATTGGCCGCAACAGTATTGGATTCACAATGACTATTCCCAATTTCAGCGGCCTGACTTGGATTTTCACTTTGTCATAGAAAAACTGTAAACTGTAACGAATTTTTTCTTTATTGACTTCCATAACACCCTGGAACTCACAACTGAATGGAACAAACAGAAAACACCAAAAGGCCACGTCTTTGTCCTCTAATTAATTATCAAGGAATAAAAAAAGCATTATTATTTTTATAAAAAAAAAAAAAAAAATATTAGATTTTATTACATAGATTAGTTTCTTTTTAAATTCCTTCAAAACACCTCTCAAAATTTTTTGCAATTTTTAACTCAAAGTAAGTTTTCAAAAGCAGCTGAGTATTTTGGGTGTCAAAATAATCTACCTAAGTGCATGGATGAAAGAAAATTGAGACATAAAAGTCAGCTTTTAGTTGCAGAAAAAAAAATTTGTTATGCGTCTTACCGTATATATGCATGGGGTTTTCCAATAAGAGGTGTTATTTTGATATTCAAAGAAAAATGCTATTTTTTAATATAAATGATCGCATGTTTATTTCATTATAAAGAGGAAGTTATGCCGTTAATAGTAGAAAATAGCATCAAGCAAATGACCACCACGACCACGCTTACAGGACAATATTCTTTTCCTGAAATTTTCCACAACCGAGTTGCAAAGTGGCTAACCTATGTTCTCGATAGCCTCCCGAGTTCCATCTTTGAGGTCATGAATCGGCACTGGACTGTAGGCGTAGACCTTCACTTTCACGTGGCCCCAAAGAAAAAAGTCACAAGGTGTTATATCACAAGATCTCGGTGGCCAATTGTGAAACACCTCTTTGAGAGATCACACGATTCGGAAACTTTTGCCGTAAAAGATCAATGACTTCGTTGCTTGTGTAGCACGTAGCGCCGTCTTGTTGAAAATGAACGTTGTCCAGATCAATACCATCCAATTCCGGCCATAAAAAATTGTTAATCAACTCTCGATAGCGCAATCCATTCACCTGTAACACCTGCTATTGGAAAACCCTTTATGTGTATGTATGCATATACCCCGAATGTCTATTTGCGTATTCTTAAATAGAAATAAATATTTTCATACAGCAGGCAGTGGTATTCATATCAATAATAAATTTATAAAATTGCCATTTTGTGATGCGAATACATTTATTTTCGCTTTATTGAAATGCAACGATGAGCTACAGATGCAAATAAAAAGTAGGGCACACTCATAGGCAGGAATATAATTCGAATATATACATATGTACGTACATACGAGTATATACAGCAAGTACATAGATACAAAAGATATAACTTTATTGTTATGCGTACAACTTTTATCTGCAAGAAAGTGAAAAAATATTTACAAATGAAGAATGGCTGTGGCAAGGCTATTAACTTGTGAAAACTGTGATAAGTTGCAGGAAATGTATGAAATTACACACAAATTTACATACATAAATACACCCAATGAATAAGTAAGAGCAGAAAGTCACTAAAGTGCAGTGGTACGCTGATAAAAATTGTAATTTTTTTAAGTTTGAAAACCACTTGCAGGTGATTTTGACAGTTGAAAGGTGAGTTTGACAGTGAAGGCTGCCTTTTACGGATATCTTCCCCAGTGGCACCGCATTTTGGCATAATAAAGTGCGAATTCCAAGTGGCTGAAAAAGTGCATCGATTTCTGACATTTCTTTTTTTTTATTGGCGGTCTTGTGCATTGCCTGCATATATCGAGTGTTCGAAACTCTTTTTTATACGGAAGAAACTTAACAACAGTCCAGCAAAAACAATTTGTGAAAGTCAATGCTATTTTTGAGTAAGTGGATATTGCACAAGTTTATTATTATTTTATTATCTCTCAATTCCTGTCCTCCCTGATGTGACATAGGTCCTCTAAGAAACGATCACGATTCTTCGCGTTGACTTTGACTTCTTTGAAAGATTTCCCTGCAGTCTTAAGTTCCTTTTCGAAAGTTCTCTTCCAAGTGCAACTAGAGCATCCTTTTTTTCCACTGCCCGGCGTGTTCCAATCGAGTGCTTGCTTGCATATTTCTGTGCGATTCTTTCGAAGAGTGTGGCATCCACTTCCTCTGCTTTATTTCAGTCCGGATGGGTAACTGCTTACAATTCGCCCACAGCTCTCCGTTGTTGATTGGTCTGGGCCAGCAAATCTGCAATAAATGTCTTAAGCATTTGTTGACCAAGACTTGCAGCCAATATCAAATTGAATGGACTCTAAAACTGCATACTTTTCAATTTTTCTAAAAATTCTGTTTAAATAGATGTGGAATTTCGCTGAACATTTTATTGATTTTGTTTTTTTAACAAGCGACATGCTTGAATCTTTGACAGCGCACGAACAAATAAAGATTTCCAGCTCTCATTTAATGATCGACTCAGGAGCCTTTCGGCCTTGGCAAATGACCCAACTCCTGGAGAAGATGGCTTATCTCCTATTTTATTAAAAAACTGTGCCACATCGTTAGCAAAACCATTGACAATTATCTTCAATAAATCACAAGATTCTGGTGAATTTTTACATAATTGGAAAAAATATTCTATCATACCGATACATAAGTCTGGAAACAAGTAGTAAGTCCAAAACTATCGTGCAAAATATCCTGCATACCTAACCACTTTGAAATGATTTGATTTTATTTCAAACTTCAGATCTCATATCGCCTAATCAGCACGACTTTGTTAAGGGTAGATCTACTGTTACGAATTTAGGGTTATTCGCAAATTTTGTCTTAAACCAATTTGAAACAGGCGAACAGTGCGATGTTATGTTCACCGATTTTTCGAGAGCGTTCGATAGAGTCAGCCATAGTATCCTACTTAAAAAGCTGGATTCAAGTGTTCTTCACCCTATCTTACTTAAGTGGTTTGCAACTTAGCTCACAGATACGACTCAATTCGTCCTTATATGTAATATAAAATCTCAAAGTTACCTCAGGCGTACCTTAAGGTAGTCATCTTGGGCCACTATTCTTCTTAATGTTTGTCATTAACAGTTTCCAGACGTTTTCGAGATATCACGTTGTCTGATGTATGCAGATGACCTGAAAATTTATAGTTGAATAGAGGTCGCAACTAACTGCATAGGATTTCTAGACGACTTAACAAGATTGGAAGCTTGGTGTGATGATAACTCCTTACCTCTTTTTGCTGGTAAATGCCAGCACATGTCATTCAGTAGACGCAAAGTTACTATTGATTTCGATTACAAGTTGGGCACTACCACCCTCAAAAAAATGTATGAAAATAAAGACTTGGGGGTCATATTTACATCGCAAATGTGTTTTTCTAAACATATAGACTTTATGATTGCCAAGTCAAGAATTATGTTTGTCTTTATAATAAGGAATTCAAGGCAGTTCCAGGATATTTCTACGCTGAAGAATTTGTATTTTTCTCTTTTGAGATCAAACCTCGAATATTGCAGCATTATTTGGGATCCATTCTACTATATGGGTTCATCTTTAAGAATTGAGAAGGTTCAGAAACGTTTCACTCGTTTTGCTATTCATTCACTTCGTTGGCCTTGCTGTTTGCCTGCATATAAAAGTAGATGTCTTTTGTTAGCATTGCCAACTTTAGAAACGCGGAGAAAAATTTCATCCGTAATGTTTATAAGACAGATAGTTACGAAACATATCAAATGTCACTTCTTGCTGGAGCTAATACTTTTTAATTGTCCCACTCGTAACTTTAGATTCAGCAATTTGTTCCATTTACCTTATCCCAAGACCGATTTTAGTCGAAATGAACCGCTTGCACGTTGTAAAGGGTGGTTAAATTTTAAGATCCGATGTTGAACGTAAACCACACCTAAATGTTAAGCTTTTTTCTGCATTTCATTTGACATTTTTCAATTCCAGACAAATTCAATTTGAACCATGGAAAGATACACAATCGAGCAACGCGTTAAAGTTATTCAGGCTTATTATGAAAACGGGCGTTCAAATCAAAATGCATATCGCGCACTTCGTAATTTTTTTGGTCAATTTAATCGACCAAATGTGCGCACAATCGGAAAAATTGTCGGCAAAAGTTAGAGCAAACCGGGTCTGTAAAAGATGTGAAAACCCCAGTGCATGCTCGTGCAGCTCGTACTGCAGAAAATATTGCTGCTCTTCGCGATAGTGTGGTTGAAGAGCCGTCCACCTCAACTCGTCGTCGTGCTCAACAATTGCACCTCTCACGCTCGTCGTTGATGAACATTATGCACAAAGACTTGCATTTACACGCTTACAAGGTGCAATTGACTCAAGAGCTAAAGCCTCTTGACCCTTTCAAGCAGCGTCAAGAATGGTCAGAATGGTGGCAGGAAATGGCAACAGTGAATGACCAATTTTCAAAGAAAATCATCTTCAGGGATGAGGAACATTTTCACCTCAGTAGATTCGTCAATAAGCAAAATTGCCGCATTTGGGCGAATGATAATCGAAGAGTGATTGCCGAAAAACCAATGCACCCACAAAGAGTGACTGTTTGGTGCGGTTTATGGGCAGGCGACATCGTTGAACCGCATTTTTCCCAAAATGAGGCAGGTCAGGCAGTTACTGTGAATAGTGTTCGCTATAGTGAGATGATAACGAACTTTTTATAGCGCGAATTGGAAGATATGCATGTGGACGATATGTGGTTTCAACAGGACGGTGCCACTTGTCACACAGCTAACGAAACAATGGCTCTTTTGCGCGAAAAATTTGATGGGCGAATAATCTCACGTCGCGGCGATGTCAATTGGTCGCCAAGATCATGTGATTTGACACCGTTGGACTTCTTTCTTTGGGGTTATTTGAAAGAAAAGGTGTACGTCGATAAATCAGCAACAATTCCAGAGCTAAAGGTTGAGATAATTTGGCACATTAACGGCATAGAACCTCAATTATGCCTCAGCGTAATCGAAAATTTGGACCATCGGATGGAGGTGTGCCACCGAGACTGCGGCGGTCATTTGGCCAATGTTTTGTTTTATGCATAATTGAGTTATACCAGTATTATCATAATAAAGAGAAATGATAATAATTTCCTAAAACAATTGTATTTTATTCAACACCGGACCTTGAAACTTAACCACCATTTATAAGGCAGTCTTGCCAATAATGCAAAAATTTAGATATATTCTCTAACTCACGAGAGACTTTCAAATCAAAACTTAATCTGGAGACACACTTTTTGAATTGTGACTAATGTGTGTCACAGTATTGTTTATCAGATAGATATATATATATATATTTAGGTTTTAGTATTAGTAATCGATTTGGGTTGTACTTTAATTGATGAAAGAATGAGTGAATACAATATCTCGGAATTGTATGATTTTTATGTTTTGATAAACAAAATTGTTAAAATTGAATTAGAAACAAATAAATTGGCAAATCTTGTCAATAAGTCCCAGTGCTATACTTATTGAATGCAGTGAAGTGGCATTACATTGGCGTGCGCTAAGAGTCTCAAGAGCTCAGCCAGAACCTCAGGTAATAAATACTTCGGGTATCTTCGGTTCTCCTACTCTCCCTAATCCAATCAAGAAGTGGTATCATAATGAGTGTAGCTCTATTTGTTAAATATTAGTTGACTTTCTACATGAAAAGAAATAATTTCTTTAGACTCGCAAAAAATTTTGGCATTCTCGAAACTTCTTCAAAAATAAGAGATTAAAATTATCAACTTGAATTCAGCAACATATTTTTTCGCAGTATATCTGCTTGTTGTTGGAAAATTTGTCTGCAAGATGACATTTCAATGCCTGTGGATATCTTATGTGGCAGCAATTTGTTGAGAAAAATATTGAATATTAAAGTAAATAATACAAAATGCACAACTGGATGCAGTGGTGTAAAATATTGACTTTATCAGCTGCAACTGACATTCACATTTCATTTTAATGTTGTTTATTGGAAAATGGGATTCAATAAAGTATCGGAAATGTATATTGATTATCGACAATAAATCGAGTACGGAGACTGAAGATACAACTCTTTTAATAGTATTTGTACTTACTTACTTACACAAACAACATTTGTGCATGTATGCAGCATACTTATGCAACATTGCATAGAGATTTTTTATATGCAATAAAAATCAAGGAGTTAAGCGAAATAAATGCCGAATTAATTAAAACAAATGAACGCATCAAAAATGCAGATTTAATTATTTCTTAAACTAATAGCCTAAAATATATACAAGGAATAAGTACAAGATGCCTTTGCACACAACACGAAATATTTCAAATTCCAGAGAAAATTATTGAGATATTTTCAATACTCGTAGCTTTAACGTCTCACTTATTTTGTGCTCTAGCCAGCCTCAGCACTCACACTCCACACTGGCTGCATAAATTAAATTTATACATTTAAATAAATAAATTTATTTTTCCACAGCTGTGGTAAAATTGTGGAAGGTGGTAAGCAGATGCTATACATGCGTACAAATATATGTTTGTATGTATGCATGAAATTATTATGTGGAAAAATCTTAATTCCAGAAAAGTTTGTCTCCTACGGCATTTAAATTTCCCATCGAATAAACACAAGTTTCGGTGCAGCTGTGCGAGAATTGCACGCTTGTATAGTTTCTTTTGTTAGAAATTTTTGCACCTGAAAATGAGGAAAAGCCAACAAGAGCGAATGTGACTGAAGTTGAATGAAAAGAATGCACAAAATTTGCATATTTCGTATTTTAGCACAAAATGTTAAGCAAATCGCTTTTCCACAACGAGCGCCATACCCACATATGTGCATAGATCCATACATCTATGATACATACACAGTTAGGCAATTTGGCCTTAATTTCAATCTTAAATTTGAACTGATAGTCTAAGCAAATAATTTTTTCAAGAAAAGTTGTCATTAAATATTATAAAGGGTGGTTAAGTTTCAAGGGCCGGTGTTGATTTTCAATAAAATACAATTTTTTTAAGAAATTATTGTTATTTCTCTTTATTATGATAATATTGGTATAGCTCAATTATGTACGAAATAAAATATCGGCCAAATGGCCGCCGCAGCCTCGGTGGCACACCTCCATCCGATGGTCCAAATTTTCTATGACGCTGAGGCATAATTGAGGTTCTATGCCGTTAATGTGCCAAATTATCTCATCCTTTAGCTCTTGAATTGTTGCTGGTTTATCGACGTACACCTTTTCTTTCAAATAACCCCAAAGAAAGAAGTCCAACGGTGTCGTTAACGTTTAGGTGTGGTTCACATTCAACATCGGCCTTTGAAATTTAACCACCCTTTATATGGCTATGATTGTGCAGTGTTCTTGGTGCATATAAGTAAGGCGAGTTCTGCTGAAATGTGTGTGTGTTTTGGTTGAATTCATTATGAAACTCTATCAAATATTTCCTAAGCCTGGCAGCAAGGAGCATAAGACGAAAAAGGAACATTCCAGTGCTTAGCGACAATAAACACTGTGCAAAAAAATTAAACTTATTTTTGGACCCATGAGAAAATGAATAGATTTGTCAACTTAAGCTCTATTTAAGTTAATTTGCGCGTTTCTCAGAAAGGCTTCAAAGCTTCACTGTGATTCGAAAAAAATGATTACTAAATAAAAAATGCAAACTTCATTCAAACACAATTAACACTGTGCAACAATATTAAGTTTTTTTTGGGCCCATGAGAAAATCGTTGCCCGTGGCATACTAAAGCACAATTTTAGTTAATCTGCGTGTTTGGATATTCATCAGCGTGCAGGCATTTTTTTAGAAAGATTAAGGTAAGGCGAGTTCTGCTGAAATGTGTGTGTGTTTTGGTTGAATTCTTTATGAAACTCTATCAAATATTTCCTAAGCCTGGCAGCACGGAGCATAAGACGAAAAAAGAACATTCTAGTGTTTAGCGACAATTAACACTGTGCAACAAAATTCAACTTTTTTTGGACCCATGAGAAAATGGATAGATTTGTCAACTTAAGCTCTGTTAAGTTAATTTGCGCGTTTTTTAGAAAGGCTTCAAAGCGTCACTGTATTTCGAAAAAGTTATTGCAATATATAAAAAAAGTGTAAATATGTAAACATGTAAACCCATCTTAAGAATTTCATTCAAACGCAATTAACACTTTGCAACAAAATTTAACTTTTTTGGACCCAGGAAGAAATCGATGCATACGCCTTACTTAAGCTCGATGTTAGTTAATCTGCGCGTTTGGATTTTTAACTGTTTGAGAGATTTCTTTTTTTTTAAACTTCAACAATCGGCAGCATGGAGCAAAAGGCCAAACATTTGCGCATTGTCAATGAAGCTTATGATCATTGTAGCCTTTAGCGTCATTTCACACTGTGCAACAAAATTCAATTTTTTTTGGACCCAGGAGAAAATCGATATATTTGTTATACAAGAGATGAATTTTTGTAAATCTGCATGCTTGGATTTTCATCAGCATGTAGCAACTTTTTATTTTAAATACTTTGAATCTTCACATTGAACACAAAATTAAAAAATTTAATAATTCGATAAAAAGATTTTAATATTGTATATACGCTTTTATTAAGAGTTTCATTCAAGCATACAAATTCAAACTTGTCTCCCAATTATCCGTTTTAAAAACCCGTGAAAAAGTATTTTGAATTATGAAATATGATATTATGAACTTTTTATCCTTCAATGCTTCGGAAAACTGCCATAAATTTAAATTCGTATCTACTTTCACGTGTACATAAATTTTTCTATGCATTTTAGCCAAAATTTCGCTATAGCCACATTTAACCTCCTGAGAACCGCGACTAAGACGTTTAACTCCTACTCATGATTGCTACTTTTTAGAACTAAGTTATAACTAAAACACGAAAAAAAAATTTTCCGAAAATAATTAAAATTTGTTCACTTATCAAGAGTGCCAAAAAAATCAAGCTTTTGATACGTGACAAATCTCTTCGGTTCATTAGTAAATAGAACGAAGAATAGTGACCCCAAAATATTGCCTTGTGGCACGTCTGAAGCTACAATGAAAAGTTCCGACCATTCAGAATCAATATTTAGCACACATCGTCTATCTGATAAATAAAATTTCAATTGAAAATAAACAAAAGGAAGACCAAGCGAGGCAAATTTACGTAATAGAATTGTGTGTAACTCTATCAAATGCTTTTTGAGGTGATAAATGAAACTTTCAACTTCTTGAAATAATCGAAAACGTCGCAGTTAGATAGCGTCACTGGTGACATATACATTTTTTATGAGCTATAGGAAAGGTTTTCAAAAACACACACGTAAAATTCAAAAAATGCATGCAATTTTTATTTAAATCGAATATTGACCGCGACTGCGCTTTAAATGGACCATTCGCTTAGTCCAATTTTGGCATACTCTTTCCAATGTTTCGGCCGGTATCTCACATATAAATGCTTTAATGCTGCCTTCCAATGTGTTAATTGAAGCAGGCTTATCTGAATAGACATGAGCTTTAACATAACCCCACAAAAAATAATCTAAAGGCGTTATATTGCACCATCTGGGTGGCCAATTGACAGGTCCCGAACGTGAAATGAAATGTTCCCGAACTCGCCTCTCAACAAGTCCATTGTTACGCGTGCTGTGTGGCATGTGGCACCATCTGGCTGAAACCACATGTCATGCAAGTCAAGCTCTTGCATTTTGGGCAAAAAAAAGTTGGATATCATTTCACGGTAGCGCTCACCATTCACAGTTACGTTACGATTCGCAGCATCTTTACAGAAGTACGGTCCAATGACACCTCCAGCGAATAAACCGCATCAAACAGTGACCTTTTCTGGATACATTGGTAGCTCTTGCAATTCTTCTGGCTGATCTCACTCCAATATCGACAATTCTGACAAAATGAGCTCCGTCGCTGAACACAATTTTTCGACAAAAAGTGGATCTTAAACTTTCTTAACAGAACACTCATTTTTATAATAAAATTCAATGATTTGCAAAAGCGTTGTTCGTTTGTAAGGCGATTCATGGCTAAATTATAGACCAAACTGAAGATGTTTGACAGTGAAACAAAACACGAAACGTGCCTCAGCTGTTTAAACCAACTGCTTAGAAAGATAATAGCTAAAAAATCACCCTTTAGTATGTATATACGAAGAATAATGAAGTTCCTTGATAGTCCAAGCCATTTTTCAAAATTTAAAATTTTTCGAAAGCCGAAATTAAGTACGTAATTAAAAAGTATGAAAAAGAGGAATATTTTACAGAAATCGTATATAAATAGAAGTACCTACATAAATTGTTTTGAATTTAAATATTAAAAATTAAATATATTTATTTTACTTCTATTGATAATTCTTTAAAGGTTGGCGAATAATTCGTGACAGCACTTCTCGGTAATTCTTTGAGATGCTAGTTTGTTAATACTGATCGCTGTTTTGATTTCACAAATTTATAAGTGAAGTAAAACTATTTTCGTGAAAAAATATTGAAATAATTCGACAAGCAGACTTTTTTAATTCAGATACTTGGTTATAATACAAATTTCCAAGACTCAGTAATCGACGACGACTTGTAGAGCTTGACCTACTTGCAGCTCTAATAATTCTTATTCTTCAGATGCCTTTAGGGTCATATTTATATTGGAAATGTAAAATTCACCTTGTATTATGTTAATTGCGAATAGGTTCAGAAAAAATTATGAGACGATTTAAGATATTTCAAATATTGAAATCTATTTTGGAATTCTGTTCATATTCCTTTTAGCTTTTTGAGTTTTTCTTGTTTAATATTGGAACAAATTTTTTTTAATTCTATGTTTTATTTCTAATGTCCTTTTGGAAAACGCTTCATTTAGCTTGAAAACTAAATATACACTCTCAGAGGTCAGATATCATTTTATCTTTCCGCTTCCATTGTAAGTTTAGTATTTGATGACATCAGTCAAACACTTTAGGTCTCGTCTCGTCTAATTCGGAATAGCTTATTTCCTTTCCTTTTAGAAATGCATTTATTGGATCAAACAAATTTACAAAACGATTTATAAAATTAGATTAGTTGATTTATTGTAGCTAGATAACCATCTAACAATGAAAAAAGTTAATGTCATTTGGAAGTAATGAAGCGAATAAAGAGTAAAGCAATAAAGTGATTCACTAAAGCAAGCAAGTAGCCTTGCTATTCATTTGTGGCTTTCATTTAGCAATCCAGTCATCAAACTCAGAATAGTTATTGTGAGGCATTTTATTTGTATAAAAACATAACAAACTCGTAAGAATACAGCAGAGCAAAAATTAAAATTGAGCTCGAGTACATTTATCGATAGCTACCAATAATTCTTCAAAGAGTCGCATGTGCCTCGCGAGCCACAGGTTGGCCCCCCTGGTATATACAATATAGAGTGCACTCGGAAAACGTCAACACTAGCTTACGTCAACATCCCAAAACGCCAACCCTTAATTTTTTACATTGTCCACTCTAAAACGTCAACTTTAAATAAATCAAAATTTTGAATTAAGCAACAGTTAAAATACACAGTTTTGATCACACACACACATTTATTTCATGAAATTAGTTCAGAATCTGGGTATTCCCCTTATATTTAAGTACATACATACTGTTTATGTATGTAGAATAAAAAAAAAAATTTCATCTCAATGTGTTGTCCTTTTTATGCTCAGTTGATTTTTGTTCTCGTAAGTGCCACATTACCAAAATGTGTTCAAAACAACCGAAAGTGCTTAAATTACAAGAAAGGGCAAATATTTTGGATTTATTAGAAAAGGGTGCAAGTGTGGTAGCTTTAGCAAAACAATATGGTATCTCAAAATCAACAATTAGCAAGATAAAAATGAAAAAAAAAAATAAAATTTTGGACTGTGTCAATAATACGCTTTCCGGCCCGGGAAAAAGAAAGACATTAAGAGCATCAGAGTTGCCGAAAATGGAAAAGCGCCTGTATCAATGGTTTGTAAAGCAGAGAGAAAAGCATTATCCGGTTAATGCATTAGCGCTCAAACAAAAGGCTAAAGAGATTCATCTAAATATAAAAGAAAAGGAATGTTCTTTTAAGCAAGTGATGGATGGTTGCAAGGTTTTAAAAAAAGATATGGAGTTCGCGTGCTTAAAATAACTGGAGAAAAGCTATCTTCACAGCCTTTGCTGGTCGAACCATTTAAAATCAAACTCAAACAAAAAATTGAAGAAATGGGTCTTTGCCATGATCAATTGTACAATGCTGATGAGTCTGGCTTATTTTGGAAAATTTTGCCAGAAAAGTCTTACGTATCAAGTGCCGAAAAAACTGCTCCGGGCGTAAAGACAGAAAAACAACGCGTTACTTTTTTATGTTGTGCTAATGCTTCCTGAAATCATAAGCTTAAATTGTTGGTGATTGGGAAGGCAAAAAATCCACGCATTTTCAAAAACTTTAGCTGCCCAACTGAGTACAAGAGTTCCAAGTCCTCATGGATGACATCAGCTATTTTTTACGACTGGTTTCGCAAATCCTTTGTGCCACAGGTTAATATTTGTTCTGCTACAGAAAAAATATGGCTTTTAATAGCTTAGATTTTCTAATTTTAGGTAACAGATTTTCTTTTAAAAAAGGACTTGCCAGTTAAAGCGCTCCTTCTGATAGACAATGCTCCATCTCATCCAAGTGAATTAGAGCTTAAAACAGAAGATGGAAACATAGTTGCAATGTTCTTCCCTCCGAATGTAGCCCCACTTATCCAACCAATGGATCAAAACGCAATTAAAATAACGAAGCTGTATTATAGAAACAGTCTTCTAGCCATGGTAACAGCAAAAAAATCAGATCTAGTAGATTCTATGAAAGTTATTACATTAAGGGATTGTGTTATGCTTTTAGAAGCCGCATTGAATAAAGATACAATGGCAAAATGTTTTGCGTTTCACGGAAAATGAGACAGATCCGGAGGAAGATATTCCGTTAAGCATATTGAAAGAAAAAATAAACTCGGAACTGCAACAACAAATGGAGCTCGCAGTTGATCTGCTTTATGAAATAAACCCACAGGTTTGTCGCTTTATAAAATTATTCTAACGACACGACCAGTAACTTTATACATTTTTTAAGGTTGACTATACAGTATCATCCATTCAAAAGTGGAATGAAGATTTTCTACTGGGTACTGTTTCTAATTCGTGTGAAGCTGAGGAGTTAGAAGTGACCGATGATGATGACAACGATTTAGATACGAGTACAAATCTACAGACAATAAAACCAAACGAAGCTGTCGAAATATTTAACCGGGCTTTGGATTGGGCTCAGTGCGAGAATGTTGAGCAAAATGACCTAAATGTATTAAGACGTTTACGAGAGAAAGCTCTCCTTCAAGTATTGGAAAGGAAAAAACAACAGAAAAAGTAACCAATTTTTTTTAGATGCATAAGTATGTATGTGAAATGTGATCTCTTTTGAAATGCGTTCCTTTAGTTTTAGTTAGTTTTTTGTTCTTTTTTTGTATTTGTTTATGTTTAGTTTAAGTTTATCTATACTAATATTATAAAGAGGAAAACTTTGTTTGTTTGTTTGTTTGTTTGTTTGTTTGTTTGTTTGTTTGTTTGTTTGTTTGTTTGTTTGTTTGTAACGAATAGGCTCAAAAACTACTGGACCGATTTTAAAAATTCTTTCACCATTAGAAAACTACATTATCCAAGAGTAATATGGATTACATTTTATTTTGGAAAAAAATAGGGTTCCGTAAGATATTTGGATTTTTCGGACCCAAACTGAAAAAAATCTTATATATAAAATAAAGTCAACTTTTTGTGTGTGTTCGCTAACCGGCCGTGTCTGCACCGAATGAAACCAAACTTACACGCATTGTTAAGAAGGTATTGAAGATGGTTTCCGTGTAGTTTGGATACCTATTGGTGGATAGGGCTCGAGATATAGGTCAAAACGTGGACCCGAGTACCCTTCGGATGTGTATGTACAATATGGGTATCAAATTGAAGCTGTTGGTGAATGCTTTAGTACAGAGTATTTTTCATGCCGCTCCGTGACTGGGGTCTCGAGATATAGGTCAAAACGTGGACCCGGGTAACCTTTGGTTGTGTATGTACAATATGGGTATCAAATGAAAGCTGTTGATAAGTGCTTTAATACGGGGTAATTTTCATACCTACTGATGACTAGGGTCTGGAAATATATGCCAAAACGTGGACCCGCCGTGTCTTTGCACCGTATTAAACCAAACTTACACACATTGTTAAGGAGGAATTGAAGATGGTTTCCGTATAGTTTGGATACCTATTGGTAGATAGGGTCTCGAGATATAGGTCAAAACGTGGACCCGGGTAACCTTCGGATGTGTATGTACAATATGGGTATCAAATGGAAGCTGTTGGTGAATGCTTTAGTACAGAGTATTTTTCATGCCGCTCCGTGACTGGGGTCTCGAGATATAGGTCAAAACGTGGACCCGAGTAACCTTTGGTTGTGTATGTACAATATGGGTATCAAATGAAAGCTGTTGATAAGTGCTTTAATACGGGGTAATTTTCATACCTATTGATGACTAGGGTCTGGAAATATATGCCAAAACGTGGACCCGCCGTGTCTTTGAACCGAATTAAACCAAACTTACACACATTGTTAAGGAGGTATTGAAGATGGTTTCCGTATAGTTTGGATACCTATTGGTAGATAGGGTCTCGAGATATAGGTCAAAACGTGGACCCGGGTAACCGTCGGACGTGTATGTACAATATGGGTATCAAATGGAAGCTGTTGGTGAATGCTTTAGTTCAGAGTATTTTTCATGCCACTCCGTGACTAGGGTCTCGAGATAGGGACCAAAACGTGGAGCCTAGAATGTGTTTGTACAATATGGATATCAAATTGAAGCTGTTGGTGAATGCCTTAGTACAGAGTATTTTTCATGCCGCTCCGTGACTGGCGTCTCGAGATATATGCCAAAACGTGGACCCGCCGTGTCTTTGCACCGAATTAAACCAAACTTACACACATTGTTAAGTAAGTAATGAAAATGGGTTTCGTAAAGTTTGGTTGTAATTCGGAGCACTGGTAACGGGTACAGCGTTCTTTTGAACCAGCCATAATGTCGCTTACTTTTTTAACGCTTGGGGCGGAACTGAACTGTCAAATTGACAGTGTGAGTTACAATGGGTCTATATTTCTTTCTGATTTGGATGCCATAAGGAAAAAACGTAAGTGCAACATGTAAAAATTGTTTGTGAATTTTTTTGGAGTGGATTTTGGTACAGTGAATAATTTCTTACGAAATTTGAGAATTTAATGTGAAATCCGAATGAAATTATGTGTTCGTGAAAAAAAATTTTTTTTTCGTTTTTTTTTTGAAAAATATAAATGGATAATGGTTAAAAAAGCTCCAATGCTTAATAAAACATATAAATTGAAACGAAAAATTAATGGATGATCAGGAAAAAAGGCGATTGTTTATTCATATGCGTTGATTTGAAATTTAGAAACAATCTTCTTTTTTCCTGATTTTCAATTTATATTTTATATTTACACAAAAACAAATAGAAAAACAAAAAATATTGTTTATGCCAAAGCGCTTGAATAAAGAATAAAGAAATAAATAATATGAAAATCATATATTTTCTGTTCTAAACCATATCTATTCTATTTTAGTGTGCCCAGCGAAGGGGGCCGGGTTTGCTAGTAGTCAATAAAAACGTTTAAAGCACACTATCAATATGTTTTTTTATTAAACGTTTCTACATTCATAAACGTCAACACTCGTGGTTTTAATTAGTTGACGTTTTCCCGAGCGCACTGTACATATCATGTTTAGAGCTTAAACTATTTAAAAATAGGTAAAGTCTATTACCCGAAAGATGAAACTTTAAATATTCTCCGAATATTAAAATTCATCAAAAGATTGTAGTTGACATGCTCGGTACATAGTTCGCTCCAGCAGTTCAATAGTAGACATCGCTGCCTGAAAATAAATCATTGATCCTGATCAAAACCTATCAATTACGTATCTGCAAGCATCATATTCCAAATTTATCGTAAAAATTTGGTCTTTAGGCTTTATAAGAATCAGCAACGTCAACATATCTTTAATTTATTCTTTAAAAATCCGTTCCGTAAGTGAATCGCGGCGTTTTAATGGTTTTCCCTGATATGAAATTATGGTACTAAATATCCCTGAAATATATTTGTAAATACCCATTACCCTAACTGGCATTTGTTAATAATAAATGTTAACGATTATCTTTAGTATATTTTGCTACATGTGAAATTATATTTTCCTCATCCTCAGTTACACAAACATACAAATATTCATCTCACGCAATTTCGGCGCTTCTGCTTAGCTGGCAGGTTTGCCTCATAAAACGAGCCGAACGTTGTGTGTTATTAGATTTTAATGAAATACAACAACAATACACTAACCATCTTAACAATATGAATGGCAACAACAACTCTAACATAATTAGCATAAAATACACGTCACGCATACTTACATGCAATAAATGTAATGTGTTGTAAATGTGCGTGAAAGTCAAACGTCTTCTGCAAAACGCCTTCTACATAGAAACATTGGCAAGCACATGCTTACGTGGTATATCCAACAATGCGTCCGTGGGTGCGTAGCTAAAATCTATTAACTTTTTTATAGACGCTTCCTAACTAACTGAATGATAGATTCGTAAGTATGTACGTTTAAGTGGCAGTCATTGTAGTACTGGCGGTTTCCCCTGCTATGTCGTATCTAAAGTAGATGATTCAGCTTTTATTGCTTTACTCTGATATTTATTTATTTTTGGGTTTATTGGAAAATTGATTATTCTTCAATGATTCTTACCGACTGAAGCGCTCCCCTTTGTTGGTTTCTGTAATCCGTTATTTTCAAATGAGTAGGGGATTGGCCTGATCCGATCCAGGATCCGGCGCTGCCGGACTGCCTCCAGGCTGGCATGGCGTAGGGATTTCCCCCTCGCTTAAGGAAAGGTTGTCCCACCTTTACTCTGTCGTCAGGGCCTCGTTCGTTTTGTACAGGTGAGGGCACATGAAGGAGAAGTATACGCGTCTCCAACCCCATTTGCTCATTTTGAATATTGGATGATGAGCTCCCCCTGGACAAAGCAATGCGACAAGCGTGTGCGGTCAGCGGGCGCATTTTCTGGGGCTTCTGCGGCCGGTTTGAAGACCTAGACGACATTTTTTTACTATCGCACAAATACTCAGATGCATTAGCTAAACTACAAGCCGTATGCCATCCAGTGGCACAAACAGGTCTAAAAATTAACATAGCAAAGGTCAGAGTAATGCGGATTAACACCACCGAAACGCAAGCCCTTCCAATTGCCGACACGCCGCTTGAAGATGTATATGAATTCTGCTACTTTGGGAACATAATTTCAAAAAACAGCGAATCAACAACTGACAATCTAAGCAACCGAATATATAAGGGAACGCATTGCATTTGGCATGATAGACAAGGTATGGAGATCAAACCACATCTCCAGGCAAACATAACTGAAAATATTTGATGTTCGAGTTCTGTATGGATGTGAAACATGGAACTTAACAACAAGCATATCACAATCATTGCAATCCTTCCTAAACCGTTGCCTACGAAAGACAATGCGGATATTCTGGCCTGATATTATAAGCAACGCTGACCTTTGGGCGGCTAGCGGGCAAACACCAGTTCACATAGAAATTATGCGTCGCAAGTGGAAATGGATCGGACACACATTGCACAAACCACGGGATGACATCGCGAGCATAGCGCTAAACTGGAATCCTCAAGGAAGCCGTAGGTGCGGGAGGCAGGCCAACACATGGAGAGGACAAGTATCAGCAGAGGCGGACAGAGTAGGCCGTTCCTGGAGTCAAATTAAACATCTAGCTCTAAACAAACGAAATTATAATCTGTTTATTGAGGCCATTTTTTCAGCTAGGAACTATGGGAAAATATATAAAGCGCTCCCCTAGATTAAAATATTTTAAGCAAAATACTAAATTAAGATTGAGTTCAGTTAATTGCAATAGAAAAACATATTTTTTAGCAAGAATCATAGAAACAAGATTGTGCCCAGCAGAGAGTGCGTGAAATTTAGTGCCTATGTATACTCAAAATGCGAAAAATTGCATTTGGTGTTTGAAGTTTAAAGTTTGGTGTTTGTTTCTTTTTATTTAGTTGGAAGCTATGAAAATTATAAGTTTAAAAAATTTATATAATTATAAATTTGTAAAATTACAAAAAGCCACTCTGAAAAGACTTTAGTGCTATTGAAAATTTTTTGATTCTTATAAAATTGCATGTTCTGAAAGTGCAAAACTAATTTTTTGGCTCCTTTTGAGGTTACGCAAGAATATTAGATTTTCTTTTCTCAACCCTGTTTAATATTTGAAACCTTTTTATAAATTTTAAAAGGCCTTTGAATTAACTGTATACGAATCCAAGAGGTGTATTCAGAGTAAAAATAAACACAAAAATAGCAGATAACCCTGCAGAAACCATAACGATGTTTTTGAAAAAGAAGTACCTTACCTTTTTACATAACCTCAAAAGCAGCTAAAACGTGTTTTCGGCTCTTTTTTAAAGAGATTCCCTTAACATAAGTTTTAAATTCAAGTATCGATTTTCAAAACTCGGATTTTTCATACAGTCTATCGTACATAACGGTAACATATGTATTTCAAAAAAAAAACACACACAGTAAATCTGCCACGCATACAAAGTTCTTTAAGTAATTCAACACAAATTTGGTATTTTCTTTTCTTTAAAATGGAATTTCAGAGCTTTTTTATATCCAAAACTAGGCAGCACTGCAGTTGCGAGAGAGAAATTTGCCTGCTCGAAGGAGAAGAGGAAGAACAAGCTTGGAAAAATAAATGGAAATAAAACGAACAAATGTCACACACAAATAAAGCAAGCCACAGATGGTATACAAATCGAAACAATCGATTAAAACTCTTTTCGTCACATACAGACGTGTGGAATTTTTGACGATTTTAGTTTCATGGAAGAAAAAAATTCAATTTGGGTGCAGGACCAGCTTAAGAGGCAAGATGAGTTTTCGGATTTAAATTTATTTGTTTTTCACGCTTTCTATATTTCAAAAGACATTTCGAAGTGTGGACATGAGTGAACAAATTGCAATATTAAGCAAAATATTAATAGAGGAACTTATAGAATTGTTCAAATAACAGCCGTCATTGTGGAAAAATAGAAGCAGTAAATAAAGGAACAAAACCTGAATATGAAATTTTATAAAAAAATATAAAGGAGTAGGCAAACAGGCTAATATAGAAAGTGTGAAAAAAATAAATGTATATATCGTCCCCTATGTGCCCATAGGCTATTATTTTTTTTGAATTTTTGGATTCTCCATCGTCGATTTTATATGTGGTCAAAGTTTTGTCAAATTCTAGTTCCACAAAGTGGGTCATAACGTCAGTCAAAAAATAATAAATATTTACATAGACATAACGAGATTTGAGTGAGAGCTACTTGCGACAAAAAGTTTGAAATTCATTTTCTCAAAACATCAAAAAATGTAGAGGCTATTTTAATACTAAGGGGACGATATGAACACTCATCTCGCGTTTTAAGTCAGTCCTGCACCCAAATTGAACCACTTTTTTCCTCTTCCTCTCCCCAATTCCTTCCAGCCGCAAATATATAACATACCACGTCTCCCGTCTGTGGCTTGCTTAACACACGCACAAATAGCACACGAATAGTCACAAACAATAAACACAATCACCGATAGTATGACCAGATGATAAGAAAAAGTAAAATTAAATCGAACTAAGACTAAATAGAAAGTGAATTATTGTACTAATTTTTATAAAATTTATATTTTACAACACATTTTTAGTAGAAGATATTTTTATGTCAAGATATTCGAAACGAATTTCAAGTCCAATGCATTTATTGCTCGGACTCTACGTGGATTTAATGAGGCCTCGAATTCTATATCGTTATATTTTGCAATAACTAAAGAGCAATGTTCTTCTTTCATCATTTAATTCGTTAGTCTAAAAAAAATAAATAAAGACTTCGAGGCTAGAGAACAAAAACCATGTTAAATCAAGTGACGAAAATGGTAATCTGGTCGCACTGATCCACGATAGGCACCATCTCATTACACTCGAAGCGTAACCAACTTCAACCGCTCGCGCAGCTGATGCTGTCTGCTAGTTCGCTAAATGACAGTCCAGAGTATTATTTGTAAGCGCGCAGAAGCGTTTGGCCAAGGGAAAACGCGAAAAAAGAAAATCAGTATTTGGCTGGAAAATCATAGCATCGCGAAACGTCGTGGAGGTGATCATCAAAAGACTGCAACGTTACATGGTTCAAAAACTGAAATGCAAAATATTATCGGGAAAGAATTACGGAGATTGCTTTGAAGCCGTGGGCAGACAAACATTTCGATGGCAGACCATGGACGTTTCAACAGGACTCGGCACCGTCTCTCGAGTGAACCAAGAATAGCTAAAAACCAACGCTCCGAACTTCATAATGTCCACACAATGTCTTCAAATTCCAGAACCGAATCCAATGAATTATTTTCTTTAGGCCATTTTGGAGAGCAAGGTCTGAACTAGAAGATTCACCAGTCTTGAGGCGCTGAAAAAAGCCATTGCCCGCGAGTGAAGCAAAATATCTGCAAGTCACACTGGGGCAGCTTGCGATTCCTTTCTGGGCCGAATCAAGCCTATAGTCAAGGCAAAAGGTGGTCATATCGAGCAAAAGTAAATTGATTCTTAATTGTGTATTATTTTCGCACATTTTTTACTTTGAGTTGAATAAAAGTAAGTTTCCAAACTAAATTTATGGCCTTTTTAATTGGTTACACTTCGAGTGCCGGACCTTGTATTATCTGCATCGCGATTTTTTTGCAACGAAGTAAAATAGAACAAAACTCGAAATTTTTTTTCCCGAAGTCAGTGTGCTGTTAGGATGTCCGCTTTATATTTCGTACTAAGGTTCTTGATATAAAAATGATATTAAGAAGGAAGAATCCTCGTTCGAACAAGAATCTGTATAGTAGGCAGTGCCAAACGCTAATCCAAATCGTATCAACATTTATCGTGCCAAATAAGAGACAAACAGTCATTCTGCTTTCGGAGAAGTTTATTTTAGTTAGATGAATTAAAAGAAGAAGGGATTTATGGAGAGCGGTGGAAAGCTTAAGTGTACTTCACAAAATATTTTTCTAATAGCGGTCACCCTGGCAACGTTCGACAGGCAATGGCAAGTCTCCGAGTGTATTTCTGCTATGAAAAGCTGCTCATAAAAAACCATCTGCCACTCGGAGTCGACTTAGAACAGTAGGTCCCTCCATTTGTAGAATAACATCCAGACGCACGCCACGCACACAAGGATGAGGCGCTCGGCCAAACACCAAACAGAAGTGTAAGCGCCCATTTATTTATGTATCTTTAATCAACCGCAGTCGCTAATTGGTACTTAAATTGTGAATAAAATATTCTTAATTAATATTTTAGGCTTCGAACCACTTTTCCCTTCCACTGAATTGGTCTCCAAGCTCCCTGTGTATGAGCTACTATTGTTTTGTATGTACAAAAAGCAAAGGCACCATCGCAAAATAGGAAGTTTGATACATTCATAAATTTACTCGATTTATGCGCAAAAAAGTGAAGAATAGTTGCATTTATTCCATTTTCATTGAGAAACAAGGCAAACTTTGTATTTAATAAAAAAATAGTTTTGAGCTATTTATGAATAATCAAAAAATTCTATTGCAACAACGCAAGCCGGTTATGGCTATTAAATAAGTAGAACAAAAATAATGCCATATTCTCAATTTGTACTTTGTAGCTCTCCACATTTTTTTTGTCAACATTTCGCATAATAAAAGGCAGCCCCATTTATAATCCCCTAAGCTATGAAATTTGTATCCATTTAAGCGCTCGGTTTTAGGCAACATTATCGGTTTATAATTTTTAATCGAATGCATTGTTTGTTTCTGTGCACTTTCCGTTCCCGTTCGGTTGCTTTTGCTGCTGCTGGAACTTTTGTTTATTTGACTATTGTTCTGCTAATGACTATTACTTAAATTTGAAACTTATTCAATACGCTTGCACTGGCACACACAGGCGAATATACACAAAGGCGTGTATATGCATGCATTCGTATGTATGTGTGTGTGTGTACGTAAAGCCCTACAGCGGGATTGTGTAATGTGAGCCAACAAATTATATTCCAACATGTTTGCCCTTTTGAGAGTCTACCGACTTTTGGTTTTGTTCAGCTGCATGAATTATGGGCACAAACTTTTTATTATAAAAAGTAAAATCGGAATTAAATTTTTGGTGGTCACTAGCCTAATAAATAATTTGTTACTAGTACAATGGATTATTTGTTTCTGTGTGGAAATATTATTTTATAACATTATTGATTTATTTTCTAATAAATTTATTTTATTACTCTAAGCGGTGTAAATGCCGCTTAGAAAAAAGTCGTTAATATTTTGGTCCTCTGGAAAGCCCAAGGCTCGTGCTGTTCATGCTGTGAGCAAATGGGTTAAATAATGGCCTCAATGTCAATGGCCTTAGGGCAATGACATAATTTTGCTTGTGATGTGCCAGTGCGTGAAATTTACGAGCTTTTTATACGCCATGATTTCATAAACTTCACAATTGCTTTGGCCACGAATTATTATGTTGGTCGCGCTAAATTTTGTTTTTGACTTTATTTCAACGACTTAATGGCAAAATTTTAAGAAGGCGTCGTCAACCATTGCACAGGGTGTCAGAACGACCCTTTTTGAAATTTAATTCAACTGAACGATAAATACTTTCTTGAAGGTTTATTTTTGTCAAGGAGACGTGCCGGACATTGCGCAGTGTCAAATTAAACATTTTTTAACTTAAGAAAAAATCAATCAATTAAAAATTAAATAATTAAATACTGTATTAAAAGATTTTAAATATACATATTTTTTTCTTAATCTTTTTTCGGAATAAGATCAGAAAACTCTATACAGTGTGTCAAAAGCAAACTTTTTCAACTAAAAATGAAGTATTAAATTTTTTTTTAATAATTTAAGACAATTTAATGTTTTTAATTTGTTTCAAAAAATATAAATTGTTAGGACATGCATTATACAGTGTGTCCAATTCTACTTTTTTCAGTTAAGGGAAAAGCATTCAATCGAAAAATTAGTTTTTTAAATTATATTAAAAACAAATTTTTTTAGTTTTTTTTTAGTTTTTTTAAATTAAAAAGAGATTTTTTCTATAGCTTTATTTGAAATAAGCAGAACATACCTATATACAGTGTGTCAAATTAACCCTTTTTTATCTGAAGGAAAAATAATTCAATTAAAAGTTAAACCTTTTTTGAAAGTTTCTTTAATATATTATATATTATATTTCTTTTTCTTAATCCTCTTCGGAACAAGCACGTACAGAAAGGTCACTATATACAGTGTGTCAAAAATAAACTTAATTTAACTTGTCAAAAATTTGTTTAATGAAAAATTATACATTTTTTTGTTTTTTAATTTTTTCAAAATAATTTCAGTACACGTACAAAATATTTTACAGTGTGTCAAAAGTTAACGTTTTATCAATTAAAAAAAAAAAACAATCAATCAAAAAATTATTTGTTTTAAATAAACAAAAAAAAATGTCGTAATCGTTTTTCGAAATAACTTTTTTTTTAATTAAATAAATTTTTTGTTTAATTTAAAAAACAAATTATATGCTTTTTCGAAATAAGCAGTACTCTGTATACAGTGTGCTAAAATACAATTTTTTTTAGCTTGTGAAAAAATCGATGCATTAAAAATTAAAATTTTTTTTTCAAAATAATATCAGAACTTGTGCAAGATATGACACAGTGCATCAAATTTTAACTTTCTTAAGTTAAAAGAAAGTAAAAATTAAAAATTTTTTTAATGTGAAAAAAAAATTTTTCCCTAAGTCTTTTTTGAAATAATCAAATTTCTAGTTTTTTAAAAAAAGAGAAAATCAATAAATTAAAATATTTTGAAAATTATTAAAATTTTTTTTACAATCTAGGGAAACGTATCGGACATTATACACTGTGCCAAAAAAAAAAACATTTTTTTTTTCATTTAACGGAAAAACAGACAATCAAAAAATAATTTGTTTTATTAAAACATTTTTTAATTACAATTTTTTTTTCTTAATCCTTTTTCGAAATAACCAGAATACTGTATACAGTGTGCCAATATACAACTTTTTCAAGTTGTGAAAAAATTGATGCATTAAAAACTAAAATTTGTTTTCAAAATAATTTCAGAACTTGTGCAAGATATGACACAGTGTATCAAATTCAAACTTTTTTAAATTAAGAGAAAGTAATAAAGAATTAAAATTTAAAACTTTTTTATTATAAAAAAAAAATTTTTCTTTATTCTTTTTTGAAATAATCAAATTTCTAGTTTTCTAAAAGAAGAGAAATTCAATAAATTAAAAATTAAAATAATAGAAAATTATATGTTTTTTTTTATAATCTCGGGAAACGTGCCAAAATACATGTTTTTTTCATTTAACGGTAAAACAGACAATCAAAAAATAATTTTTTTTATTAAAACAAGTTGCGAAAAAATTGATGCATTAAAAACTAAAATTTGTTTTCAAAATCAATTCAGTATATGTACAGGATATGTCACATTGCGTCAGAATTAAACTTTTTGAAAAGAAGAGAAAATCAATCAGTTATTATTAAATTTTTTTTTTTTAATATAAAAAAAGTCCTTATCCTTTTACCGAATAAGCACGTGCAGAACAGTGTATACAATTTGTCAAAACTTAACTTTTTTAAGTTATACAAAAAATTTAAAAAAGTGGACTTTTAAAGTCCTAAAGTCCTGTACGCGTCCTTAAATCATTTTGAAAAAATTAAAAAAAAAATTAATATATAATTTTGAATTAAACCAATTTTTCATAAGTTAAATTAAGTTTATTTTTGGCACACTGCTTATGACAATGACCTTTCTGTAGGTGCTAATTCAGAAAAAGAATTGAGAAAAAGGAAGTTATTAAAGAAACTTTCTAAAAAGGGTTTAACTTTTAATTTATAGATTTTTCCTTCAGATAAAAAAACTTTAATTTGACAAACTGTGCGTGTCCAGGAATTATTATATCTGCAAAAAAATTAAAAACAAAGTGAAAAAAAATTTTAAAAATATGTATATCTGGAAAATAATTTCAGAACACAATCAATTAAAAATAAATATTTTCTTTACTCAATTAAATATTAAACAAATTAAACATTTTTTTGGAATATTATAACTTCTGGACATATAACAAAACATCACTACCTCATTCTCATTAGCATGTCGGAAGCACTTACAAGATTTATAATTTTTACAAGTGGCGGTGTACGTTAATGGTATTTGGCAGCTTCAGTATAAAATAAGATAAGCTATTGAGCACGTAAAAGTTGAAATAGAGAATTCCATCACGGAAAACATTTTGTGTTTTCTGATTTCGTAAAAAAGCTGTTTAAAAAAATGTATATTATCATTACTTTTGCGCCACCTGTTGCTATGACCATGCGCTTAATGAAGAAAATTGTAAAATTGTTATTGTCGTAGTGTAAATATTCATAAATTTTTGGGAATACTGCCGATGAGAAAGCCTTTGGCAGAGGTATAAGGCTGAGTCGTTCCGATAAATCAGAACCGACTGCCAAATGATTGCTTATGTGAAAATGAGCTCTCAACCCAGCATTGGAATAATTTCTTTGAACCTTTTCTTTGTTTTTTTTTTTTTTGATAATTTTATGTAGATTTTTGATACACGAGAGGCAGTTCAACTCATTTAGCAGGCATTTGCATAAATAATTCGTACTACCTGTGATGTGCTATTGCCAATGTGAGCTTTCTGTACTCGTACGTTGGAATATTTTACGGTAGCAGTAAGAGTATGCTATTTGAAAAATCTTGAATACGCACAGTTTTCCATTTGCCAAATATATTATATTTCAAAATAGCTGGATCTAGTTACTACAGCCACACATAGTGCGCCACCTTACACCCTTTTTTAATATTTATTTATTTTTTTCAATACATTACAATAATACACCTTTGAGTAATGCATTCTATGTACAGAAATTTAATTAAACTTGTTAACGAGCTTTTATTACCATTCCCAACACATATGAATGAAGCACTCAATTTCATCCATTTGCCCCCCACCCCCCCTTCAAACAAATGCAAATTGTTAATAATTATAAACATTTGCGCCACAATTGTCATTTCAGTTTGCCATTAATTTGCCAAGCGCATAAATGTATTACGTAAATATAATAGGGCAAAAAACCAAAGACGCGCATGCGCAACCAGCGAGAGTGTGTGGTTATGTGGGCATGTGTGTGCGTGTAAGCAAGCCGGTGTACGCGACACTTTGGCAGCGTCATTATTGCCACAAATTCAATAACAGTCATTTCCATACGCGAATGGAACTACGCTCAACCATATATGTATATATATATGAATGTATGTATATGTGTTTGTATATATATGCATGTGTACAAGTGAATATGCAAATTTGTCTGTGTATGTTAGTAGAGGAATGTGAGGGCGCGCTTTCCCATCTATGCTTTTTATGGCCATGCGTGGCACCTATTCTACATTGCAAATGATTTTAATGGAAAAACACGACGCTAACGCGTGGCACTGCTGCGCGTACATTTTGCCTTTAATTAATAAAATTACACGCGCGCACGTTGGATTTCGATGAGCTCTGAGCGTGGGGCTTTTGTGGGTTATTGTCATCGAATGCGCGTCTCGAGCCTTTGACCCAATTTGATGCTGTTGTGTGTAGAATAAAGTATAGTTGAAGTAGAGTGGAGTGCAGTGAAGTGGAGTGGAGGGAAGTAGAAGTAGGGAAGTGAAGTAGAGCGCAATGGTAGAATAGAGTTGAGGAAAACATGATAAAAATATAATAAGTTGGAGGCACTAGTACAGATGTACTTTTAGCATTTTCGACGTGTGCAAGACATTTAGTCGCAAACTCCCATTTCCAGTGCTCAGTTTAATTCGCTGTTTTCATTAAAAAAAATTAGAATTCAAAAATATTTTTTTTAAAGATTTAGTTATTCTACGGGGGATAAAAACGAAATAGTATTTGGATCTTAATAAAAGGTGGTTAAGTTTTAAGGGCCGATGTTGATTTTGAAAAAGATATAAGTTCGTTTTGTAAATTATTGTAATTTCTCTTTATTAGTAATATTGGTATGGCTCAATTACGCATGGAACAAAATATTGGGCAAATAAGCGCCCCGGTCTCAGCGGCTCAACCTCCATCCGATGGTCCAAATTTTCGATGACGCTGAGGCATAATTGAGGTTCTATGACGTTAATGTGCCAAATTATCTCATCCTGTAGCTCTTGAATTGTTGCTGATTTATCGAAGTACACCTTTTCTTTCAAAAAACCTGAAAGAAAGGAGTTCAACGGCGTCAAATCACATGGTCATGGCGGCCAATTGACATCGCCGCGACGTGAGATTATTCGGCTATCAAATTGTTCGCGCAAAAGAGCCATTGTTTCGTTAGCTGTGTGACAAGTGGCATCGTCCTGTTGAAACCACATATCATCCACATCCATATTTTCCAATTCGGGCCATAAAAAGTTGGTTATCATCTCACGATAGCGAACACTATTCACAGTAACCAATGATGCCGCCGGCCCATAAACCGCACCAAACGGTCCCTCTTTGTGGGTGCATTGATTTTTCGGCAATCACTCTTGGACTATCATTCGCCCAAATGCGGCAATTCTGCTTATTGACGAATCCACTGAGGTGAAAATGTTCCTCATCACTGAAGATGATTTTCTTCACGAAGTTCGCGATATGCATTTTGATTTGAACGCCCGTTTTCATAATAAACCTTAATAACTTGAACGCGTTGCTCGATTGTGTATCTTTCCAAAGTTCAAATTGAGCTAGTCTGAAATTGAAAAGTGTTGAATGAAATGAAGAAAAAAGCTTAACGTTTAGGTGTAGTTTACATCCAACATCGGGCCTTGGAATTTAACCACCCTTTACTTAATTTTGTATATAACATAAACAACTGTGTGTGTGTGCAAATAATTGAAAGGTGAGTGCAAGCACCACCAAAGAATGTAATCTTCAACCGTTTTCACCGTAATGGACCTAACCAGTTCCAAATGAAACCAGTGGACTGCCTTAGATTAGATTAGATCAGGTTTGTGGGTGGTTGTGCAAGTTGAACGAGTGTAGGGAGAGTATAGATACAAAATGGATTGTAAGACGGAGAAATTGCTTTGAGGTTACTCTTTCGCAAATCTTTTGGATTCAATGATGAATTTTAAAAAATTCGGAAGAGGAAGAGTCCGAACTTTATCCATACTCAGCACATCACACCCCAACAGCCTAAGTCTGATTCTAGAAAACGCTGGACAACTGCAGAGAAAATGCTCTGCAATGCCCTCATTCTCACGGTAGGATAGACATAATTCCCATGGTAGCCGTATGATGAGCACATGCTTTACGCCGCATGATTACACCCAATCGCACCCTCAGATCCCTGTTAGGAAAAAAGTCACTAATTTCCTGTTTGCTTCTTATACAAAACGCTTGCTTACTTTGCAGGCGTCCAACTCAGACCAACGTCCGGTATTGGTAGACCTCATGAGCTCGTCAATCCGTTGTTGAATCGACCTTTAGGAAGAGTTCAGGGTGCCTAGTGGTATGCTTGCAGAGCCTTCTTAATTGGCTAATCAGCTGGATTGGTAAAGCTGGCTAATCAGCCAACTCGTTCCCTGTAATACCACAATATCCAGACTACACCCAAATAAGACAAACTTTGTTGTGTTTTGCAACACTGTTCACTTTTGATTTCCTGATTTGCCATTCATGGACTAATTTCCAAGGGCAGCGTGCGTTAGCGACGGCTCTTAATGCAGCCTGACTGTCACTACAAATTCCTATACTATTACCTCGCCATTTTTTCTCAATTATCCATTATGCAACATTCAAGTTGGCATAGACTTCCGTTAAGAATACCGTAGCCATATGGCCTGTAGTGTAGGAGTACTTAATTTCTTCATCCAAATCTGCTACTGTCACTGGTTTTTAATCCATTGGTGTAGAAAGTGTGCTCAAATCCCATTAATAGGTTCTCTGGACTAAAACTTTGATCTCTATTTGCGATCAACACATCCTACTTCCTACCGAAGCTAACGTAAGGCACCCAATTGTCTGCTGGCATCCCAAACAGTGTTCATCCCTCCGATAACTGGTGGCCTAACTGACAGTGGCGAGTGTTTTCTTCGTTTGCCTTACTAGAGTTCTTAAGCGCTTATATTACAGAACTGCCAAATTCGTTGGTCATATTTTAGCTCTCTAATATTTACTTTAAAATTTCGAGTTTATTTATCTGCAAACTCGTATGTACAAAAAAAATGTTCATTATCCTTTCCGAAAAGCAAATACTTGGAATATTTTAAATGATGATTTTCTGCATTTTTGTATTACATTTGGTATGTGTGCAGCTTTTATAACCTCAGGTCATTTTATTTTTTATTATTTAGCAAAGGGTATACATGAAGGAATGACTTAGGTGGTTTTGAAGAGCTTGTGAACGTAAAATGATACTGAATTGTTTTTCCTATAGCCTGGCACTTATTTTTTCAATATAAAAACCGGCATATATTTTTACCGTGGCTACGAGTTACATGATCCTTTCGGGCAGTCCAATTTTTGACTATTTTTCTAATAATCCGGCCATATGGCATCAATGGAGTTCGAATGTTGCAGTAAATCGATTGTTAAGCGCGCTGTATGGCGAGTTGCGCCGCCTTGTGGAATCAAATCTCGTCGAAGTTTCGCTGATTACCAGTACCACTTGGAGACTGTATTTCTTGCGGATTTCAATACATGTTTTTATATCTGTCGTACGGAAAACGTGGAGTGCATCCATAGGTTACACCCTCAGGAGGGTCGATCTGGTGGGCTCCATGGGTAAGATGGGCAGATAATCAATAGCAAAAGATTAGAAGCGCTAACCTGAATCACGTCTTTTGCAGCCGCTCGCTCGGAAATGGATGCTGCGAACTTCGGGAGGCCTTTGAATTGTATATATCAAAAGGATTTCAGAGCGTCTGCAAAGCCAAGCAAGAAAGATGACTTTATGGAATTGTTAAACAGTAATGCCCACAAACCACTCAACTGTGAAGTATATGCCGCTGAAAACAGAATAGAACCGCCCTCTTTTCAAAATGCCAAGGAACCGTAGACGCAATGAGTGGGCTTAAAAACTATAGGAGTTGCGGCAATGACGCAATCAAAGTGGGATTGCGGTGGATTTGAGCTCCACAAACGGATACATCAGCTGGTATTGCAAATATGGTTACAAGAAGAACTGCCTCTCCGGGATGGGAGGAAAGTATAATTGCATCAATACATAAAAATCGGCAACTATAGATTTGAACAAGTCAATGAATTTAAGTACCTTGGAGTTATGTTGTGTATGTTGAGAAGAACACCAATTACCACACAAGACAGAATATAAGCTGCAAATAAATTTCACTTCCCGCCTACAAAACTGATGAAGTCGAGACTACTTTCCAGGAACCTGACGCTACGAATATACAAAACCTAACTCACATACGGTTGCTAAGTCTGGGAGCTCAAATGAAATGAAGGTGATCAATTGTCAGAAAGATATATGACCTAGTATATACAATTTGAAGGTGGTACCTACTGCATTCGGTACAATGACGAGTTAGATGCCCTTATCAAAAGGGCAAATGATATGAGATACGTTAAAGCGCAAAGACGTCGAAGGTATGGTCGCATTTTGCGAATGAGAAACGATAGAACTGAAAGAAAGATCTTCGAAACAAATCCACAAAGCGATAGGAGGTGCGGTCGGCTGAGAAAAAAATGCAGAGACGACATTGAAGGCGTATTTGAAGCTAAGGGCATATCTGATATCAAACGGAAAGCTGAAGACGGAGGGACGCAGAGACGAATTATAACGGAAGCAATGGTTTACCCATTTCGGCCGCCGTAGCCGAATGGGTTGGTGCGCGACTACCATTCAAAGTTCACAGAGAGAACGTCGGTTCGAATCTTGGTGAAAACACCAAAAAATTAAGAAAAAACATTTTTCTAATAGTGTATTTCTGCTATGAAAAGGCTCCTCATAAAAATATCTGCCGTTCGGAGTCGGCTTGAAGCTGTAGGTCCCTCCATTTGTGGAACAACATCAAGACGCACACCACAAATAGGAGGAGGAGCTTCGCCAAACACCCAAAAAGGGTGTACGCGCCAATTATATATATATAATGGTTCACCCGATATTGTGATGATATGATGATGATGATGATAACAGGAAACAAGTCATAAGGGGGGAGCCTGGTTTATAAGGTCAAAAAAGTCAATTTTTGTTTTCGTTTTAAGCGATTCCTAATATATTGCAGAATATTCACACAAAGTTACAGATCCTAATTCTCAATATTTCCGTAGATACAAAGCCAAAGGTAGGCGAACGTTAGGTAGTTACGCTGTGACCGGACAGCTATAGTACAAACTTTATCTTCTTTTCTCGTCTTTTCATTTTCATGATTTCTTTGAATTGGCGTACATGAATGAAAAAAACTAATGAACCTTTTGAATCATAGCTTGTTACTTTCAGTATTAAATTCTCTTCTATTTGAACTAACAAAATAGATAAAAAAAAATGTTCAAGATTTTTATACCAAGTTGAAGTGAATTTTTTTTTTTTATAGAAAAGCATTTTTTTCTTTAAAACCTCCAAAAAGTTGAAACTTTGGAATTTCTCTCAGTTTTCTTAGTTCATCGAGAATAAAAAATCATGATAATTAGAAATCCATTTGAATTTTTTGCTTTAGATAATAATTACGAGCTGTGTCTTGTACGCCAGTTGGAAACTCCAGCGTTGCAGCGCTCTACTAATTTCTATGTTAAACATTTTTTTCAACTTATTTTAACCAGTACAAAAATTTGTTATACTATTTAAATGTTCATTAAAAGATAGAAAAACTTTGCAGGGCTAAATTAATTTTTTCCTTGAAAAAAAAAATCGCTCGCTTAGACCTCGTAAACCAGGCTCCCCCCTTAAAGGGCCAAGCGCGTTTGAAGGCTGCGGCTAAGGTGATATTTTTGATCATTATTTTGTAAATTTGTTCAACAGCAAACAATTACCACGTACTTCAAAAGGTGTGCCAACTTTAAATAGGTCAAAACTTTAAATAAATCAAAAATAAACTTAAAAGCCAACATTTGATGATGCCAACATATTTTGAGAGCATTTGTGCTAACATGGCAAAAAACTTTCGAAAATTGAGTTAATGCAGTCCAGGAAATTTGAAATTTTTAACAAGCCTTGTATATTTCCTAACATAGTTTTCATCGGTATCTACGAAAAAATGAAACTTTATTGCGCCAAACTACCTATAATAATTTTCCTGTGCATCGAAATTTAACACAAAAACATAATAAACATCTGCGCCACTTAAAAACTCGAAAATCCGTTAGCAAACTCATTGAATTCCTCAAAAGCATTGAACTTGCTTGACCTCATTAGGGGAAAAATCACATTTTAATGACACTGAAAATGTCTAAACGATACTTAACAGCTTTCCCCTATTTTCTACCAGCAACTTGACGAAAATCCCAACGAATTCTCACCTTCAACGATAGCCGCGCATAGGTGCGCAAGTGCCGAGGCAGCAGCATTTGCTCTAAATACCCACAAAGCGCATTTCTCTTGTAAATATTTCATAACTGTACATGCATAACTTTGTCACTGCAACACTTTGATGTTGTTTGTGTGTTTTCGCTGAAGTTTGCTGCAAAACAAACAAAAAATCGTGTAGCTGTCCTTCCAACGTCAATGGCACTTCAACTTGGACTTCAAACAGCAAAGCACTAAAGAAACGTTAAGCGCCAGTAACACACACACACGAGTGAATATATGCAGATGCCCCAGCATATGTGCACAAGATATGGATCGTTTTAACCATTATTGTTGGACCAACAGCGGTTGTAGTCTATGGTTAACGCAGTTGCAATAGCGCAATTTACACATCAAAGCATGCCACAAGTTAACCAAAGCAATGTGCGGCGCCACTCAATAGCAGCATTGTGAAGTGTGTCTCCACGCAACAGCGGCAGGTGCTGCAATTCAGGCTGGGCTCGAGTTATCTGGGTAATGGGTGTAGGCAAATTGGAATAATGTGGTCATAATCACAGAAACCATAGCATACACCAAGGCGCTACCGCATAGCCAAACACACTGCAGCAAATTTACAGAAGCACGCACACAGCACTAACGTAAGTACACATACAAGATGCACGCATACCAACGAGAGTGCAACGGAAGTGTATGGAATTGAGGCAAAGTGTTCGTTGATTCGTTGCTGCTATGCCAACAGTCCAGATGATAAATGTGTTTCTTTGACAGCACAGCGAATGGTAGATAGAGAAAGATTAAGTGTTAGTGGAGCACGGCATGTCAAAGCGATAAGAATGGGTGTAAAGGAGGAAACACTGAATGTTTATGTATGCTTGTGTGCGGCAAGTAAATGTAGAGGCTATCCACTTGTACTGAATGGAATACCAACGTAGACTTGTAGAGAAATGGTGTAGCTTTTATATGGACACCATTAGTTTGTATTGGCATTTTCCTTTTAATAGGACTATGAATAAGTTCGTTGCGGTTTTACAACAGATGGCGTAACTTGATTATTATTCCATCGATCCACATTTCCAAACATTCATTGGAGAGCTACTGTCGTAAGGCACAAACGTCAGTATAAGTTTTTTATTTGAAGCGTAAACAACAATATTTTTACCACACTTGAAAATGTCGAATTTCGTGCCAAATAATGTGTTTTTGCGGGGAATTCTTCTTCATTATTTTAATATGAAGAAAAAAGCAGCCGAAAGTCATCGTATCTTGGTGGAAGTTTATGGTGAGCATGCTCTATCTGAGCGAACGTGCCAGAAGTGGTTTGCACGCTTTAAAAGTGGTGATTTTGGCTTGGAAGACGAAGAACGCGAGGGTGCGCCGCCAAAGTTCATGGATACCGAATTGGAGGACTTGCTCGATCAAGATCCGGCTCAAACGCAAGAAGAGGTTGCAAAAACTTTGGGAGTTGATCAATCAACCATTTCCAAACGTTTAAAAGCCATGGGAATGATCCGAAAGGTAGGCCATTGGGTGCCGTATGAATTGAAGCCAAGAGACGTTGAACGCCGTTTTATGGCATGCGAACAACTGCTTCAACGGCACAAAAGAAAGGGTTTTTTGCATCGAATTGTGACTGGCGATGAAAAGTGGGTCCATTACGACAATCCAAAACGTCGGGCAACGTATGGATACCCTGGCCATGCTTCAACATCGACGTCGGCGCAGAATATTCATGGCCTGAAGGTTATGCTGTGTATCTGGTGGGACCAGCTGGGTGTTGTGTATTATGAGCTACTGAAACCGAATGAAACGATTACGGGGGATGTCTACCGACGACAATTGATGCGTTTGAGCCGAGCACTGCGAGAAAAACGGCCGCAATACGCCGATAGACACGACAAAGTTATTTTGCAACATGACAATGCTCGGCCACATGTTGCACAAGTGGTCAAAACATACTTAGAAACGCTCAAATGGGATGTCCTACCCCACCCGCCGTATAGTCCAGACCTTGCGCCATCCGATTACTATCTCTTCCGATCGATGCAACATGGCCTGGCTGACCAGCACTTCCGTAATTACGATGAAGTCAAAAAATGGATCGATTCGTGGATTGCGGCAAAACCGACCGAATTTTTCATAAAGGGAATCCGTGAATTGCCAGAAAGATGGGAAAAAGTAGTAGTAAGCGATGGACAATATTTTGAATATTAAATTTGTAACCATTTTACGTCAATAAAGTTTCAAATTTTGAAAAAAAACCGCACGAACTTATTCATAGTCCTATTATAATGAGAATGAATATACAATAAATGTATGTACTAAAGAAAGTTTTTATATATTTGCCTGTCTCAATCTTTTTTTTTTGCGTTGGCGCACAAGATATGCCAAGATCTCTTGACAAATGGCTTTTGCGTCAATTGACCTCGTCACCTTATCTATAAATGTGGCAAATCCATATGTACATATGTGCAGCCTTGCGCATACATAATTATAACTGTTATATTATATTTGTACATGCACACATACTCAATTGGTGAAGGAAATATATAAGTAAAATAAAATAAAATAAATGTGCACGAAAAATGAACTATGACCAGCGCAAAAGAATTACAGTGCGTTAAATGACTGCAGCACAGGGCCTAAACAACTACTGCCTATTGAAAAGTTAGGCCGCCGTAGCCGAATGGGTTAGTGTGTGACTACCATTCGCAATTCAGAGAGAACATAGATTCAAATCTCGGTGAAACACCAAAATAAAGAAAAAGTTATTTCTAGTAGCGGTCGCACCTCGGCAGGCAATGGCAAACCTCCGAGTGTATTTTTGCCATGAAAAAGCTCCTCATAGAAAAACAAAATTATCTGCGGCTTGGAGTCGGCTTGAAACTGTAGATTCCTCCATTTGTGGAACAAAATCAAGGCGGACGCCACGAATAGGAAGAGGAGCTCAGCGAAACACCAAAAAAGGGTGTAAGCGCAAATTATAAATAAACTGAATATAACTTCAATAATTTTTTTATGAAAATATAGTTCATTCTCTTTTAACCATATAAATCCAAATTTCAAATTTTATGCAAATTATTGTAGAAAAAAAACAAATTTCGCTCGAAATTTTTAATTTTTTAATCCGAATTTTTAGAAACATTTCAAGTATGCAAATTTATAGCGCATTGAGTTTTGGTAAAATAAAATGCAAGTTTGCAGTAGCGCAAAAATCGCATTGATTTTTAACGATTTTTTTCCCCCCAGACGGTGTTGGGTGTTTTCTTTCATGTAAAAAAAAAATTGTACGAAAAAAATGCACGAAAGTATCAGCAAAAAAAAAAAATTTAGAACTATCTGCCATTTCGTTCATTAAAATCGTAGAAAAAGTGGTGTTCTTGCTGAATTAATCCCTGACATCTCAATGCCATGGGCCGCGATGATGCCGATGTTCAGTTTTTCCAAACACTTCAAGACTAAATTGGGTAATAAAAAGTCTTGCGAAGCGTTTTCGAAGATAAACCGAAATATGAAAACACAGACGGATTCCTTACCGAAGATGGGCCCGTTGCAGATGCCTACTTACTTACTTATATGAACTGATCGAGGATGACAACTCGTTACCGGATTAAGGTCGACTAACCAACTTCTTTGGCCCAGAGCCCGCTTTGCCACTCCCCTCTGCGGCCATCACAGCCACGGTTAGGAAATGGGTAACTACCACCCACAAGCGAGCTTGGCAGGCTGAGAGAGGCTGCAGATGGACAAAACTGATGTTACCTGTCATGTCCGATCGACTGTCGCAAACCCTTCTGTCATTAGGCAGAGGGGAGTGTAGACGGCTGGTTGGACTGATGACGGGCCACTTTCTGTGGGCAAAGCACATGGAAAGGTTGGGCATATCAGACAGTGTACTCTGCCCAGCTTGTGAAGAGGAGGATGAGACGGCGGACCACTTTCTGTGTGTCTGCTCTGCCTTCGCTCGAATCTGGTTTGAGGTCTTTGGCACTGATGTGTTAAGAAGCGACCATCTTGGCTCCTTCGCACCACAAGATCTACTCAGATTTCTTCGGAGATCGGGTAGGTTTAAAGAAAATTAAGAGGGAATCCAAGTGTAGTACAATGGACTCAATTAATGTCTGAGTGCTGCTAGTTGTCCCGACACAAAAAAAAAAACAAAAAAAAAAAGGTCGACTACAACATGTCTCGCCGGGCGTCTCTGCTTTATGCGCGCCTTCTCCAATTTGTTACACCAAGCGATGATAAGGTTCTATTGGTTTGGTTCCTCCATCGGAGACATAGTCTCCGTCTACATCTTTCCACTCTAGTTGACTCTCTTCTGATAGCGGAAAAGGCTGCGGTAACATCTCGCTTGCCCTATGATGTCAATGTGGTCAGCATATGCAAGGAGCTGAACACTTTTGGCGAAAATAGTGTCATTTCGATGAACACCTGCTCTACGTAGTGCCCTTCCTTGAGAAAGTTAAAGAGGTCGCACGACAGTAGATCGCCTTATCTGAAACCTCGCTCGGTATTGAAAGGTGCGGAGAGGTACTTTCCTACCTTGACAGGGCTAGACGTGTCATTTTGCAAGGACGAAGCAGTTTTTCAGAAATACTGAACTCGGTCTATCGGACCTTATAATCGACAAAGCGATGATGGGTTATGTCGTTATCTTTTTCATAGTTATTTTCCAGGATTTGGCGTAGTGTAAATATCTGATCGATGGTGGCCTTTCCAGGTCTAAAACCACACTGATAACGTCCAATCAGTGAGCTGGCATATGGTTTTAATATAATATTTCGCACAATACGACAGAATTTTATTTGATATGGCGGTAAGTTTGATTCCCCGGTAGTTGGCGCTATAGTAGAGTCGCCTTTCTTCAATACAGGAAAAAGGACACTGAGATTCCAATCATTCGGCATGATTTCTCCTTGCCACATTTTACTCACAAGTTGATGCATGCACCCAATTAGCGCATTTCCGCCGGCCTTGAACAGTTATGCTGGCAGTTCATCTGCTCCGGTTGCCTTGTTGTTCTTCAGTCGCTGAGTAATGACACTGACTTCATCATAGATAGGTGCGGGAATATCCACCCAGTCGTCTTCAATTGGTAGTACCGGGTTCATTTCTCTAGCCTAGCGACAGTACTGATAGCTTTATCGCCAGCCAGCAGTTTCGAGAAATGTTGCCTCCATAATTTCAGTGTCGGCTTCGTATCTGTAACCAGATTACCATTTTCATATCTACAAGAAGATACTATGGGCGTGTAATGTCCAATCAGACAAGAAAGGTGCCTACGTACCGAAAAATTACATTCAGATTGGAGTATCAAATCGAGTGGCCATGCCTTTTGATCGGTAGTGCATTCGTTAAGCTCCGTTAACCGAATTTTTTGTAATCTTTTGTATTTTTTTTTAATTAGGAGAGGGATTGTGAGGTACTTACAGGCACAAACACTTACACACTTGTCCAAAGAAAGGGTCGGCCTCTTGCCAGGCAAGCAATTCAACTCGGTTCGGGGCTCACTATCGCTGGCCAGCTGCTCCTACTAAGATTGTCAAAGTCTCTGAAGCTACACTAGGTGGCAAAAGACTCGTTAGCTTGAACTTCATGAGATCGGCATGCATGTAAACTACCTTGACTGGACATCCGTTTATGGAGAATAAGGTCGAGTGTCATTAGACTTACACTGAATTCGTGACTTCATAAATCTCTTACCATTCTAATATATTTTTTCCAACTATTTGAAATAACTTCTTTTTCACTAGAACAGCACGAATTCCTCATTCATCAAAAGAAAAAAGAAATAATTCTAATTTTCTGCTCCTTTGAGCAGCCACCTCAATTGTGGCACGCACGTATGTAGCAAATAATTTCATTTCACAGCTTAAATGAACAGCACGAAATCGTGAAATATGGACACTTTGCTGCTCACCTCAGCTGAAATTAATGCAAGCCAGCGCCACAAGTAGTTGTGATGGAGCTGTGATGAAGTTGTGTACAATCCTTATAAATTTTCAAATCTGAGAATTAAGCGTTGCGACAGCGAGTTTCAATAATGCCAAATGTCTTGCTGCAACTCACATTGCAAGCAGCTCAAAAGTGTCTATCTGAGGTGACAATAGCGACTGCAGTGAGACCACGGCTGCATGTGAGCATTCATGGCGTATACGTACCGTGTAGGAACATTCGCTCGTACCGAAGTGGTGTGCTTTTAGTGGATTTGGAATGAATTAGCAGCAAATATCGAACTGGTTCTCTTATTTTCTTTTTTAGAAAGAATTCATGAATTTTACACAAAGTTGTAAGAGAATCAATTGGCCTCGCTGGGTTTCTTGCCATAAGAGATGGAGTTACTTAGTATTACTACATTAGAAAGATGTGAATTACTTTACTTTGCGTACGTTTTGTTTTTATAGCTTCAATTATGAAAAATGTGTACTTCAGCTTGCATCTCAACTATTAACCATTAACCACAGACTAACGAAATGAACCCTTACACAATTTCCGTTTTATCTTATTTTGTGGCTTTGAAGTTCAATTTTGAGCTATGGTGGACAAGGTGAGTTCAAAAAATAAGGTAAACTTCATCAATTTCTATTCTATATCCCTCAAATTAGTCCCTCTCAGATATGTATAATAAACTTGCGGCAGCGTTTTTTCCAATCCTCGAAGCAGTTCTGATATGCACTTTTCGGCATGTCCTTGAGCTCTCTCAGCGATTCGGTTTTTATTTCCGCAGTCTCTTCAATTTTGGGAAGAGGAAAAATTCGCAGGAGCCAAATATGGTGAAAGCGCTGGCTGAGGCATGATAACCGTGTAGTTTCTGGCCAAATAATCTCTCTCAAGCAAAATGAGTGAGCAGGTCCATTACCGTCATGCAAAACTGATGCATTTTTTTCCACAATTCCGGGCGTGTTTTTCGTATTGCTTCACGCAAACGGCGCACAACTTGAAGGTAATACTCCTTTTTTACCGTACGACCATACAGGGTTTGATTGAAAAGTAATGAGCCTTATTTTTTTTAAGCATGTTTATTAAACCTTTTGGCTTATACAACTAATATTCTTCAAAATACGGCCCTTGAGCATTAATACACAGCTGGTGGCTGTCACAGTTTCTTGGATCGCCTCGATAGAGTCGAAACGCCTCCCCTTCAGCTTTCTTTTCAGGCGCGGGAACAAGGCCGGCTGGGACAGGTCTGAGCTGTAGGGAGGGTGGGGAAGCACCGGAACCCCCATCTTGGCCAATGCAGAGGTGCAGAGGAAGGCGGTGTGCGCCAGCGCATTGTCGTGATGAAGGGTCCAATTGTTGATGAGGTCGGGCCGAACCCGGGCGACGCGGTTTTTCAGCCGAAGAAGCACTTCTTTGTAAAATGCCGCATTTACAGAGCTTCCTGGAAGTACAAACTCCTTGTGGACGATGCCTCGAGAGTTGCTCCAACGGTCGCTGCATTTTCGCCACTGCAAAATCCTAACACACACCGCTGTTGCCAGTGAACTAGGACCGGTTTCTAGAGGAAGAGGAAGGTCTAACGATCATTTTCCCCCACCAGTCGATTCGGTTGATCGCTTGGCAGACGCTCCGCGCGGAAAGGCTCATTACTTTTCAATCAAACCCTGTTTGATAAGAACTCCTGATGCACTATGCCATAGTAATCGACGAAAAAAGAGCAAAACCTTGACATTCAATAATTACTGAGCGATGATAATGTGATGTTGTTTTTGGTCATAATTCAGCAATTTTGGAACGAACTCGTCACACGTTTCATGGCCAAAAATTTCCGAAAAGATTGCATGGCATGAGCTAACCAATATGCCGACATTATCAGCAAGCTCTCTAATAGTGATTCGACGATTCTCTGAGCACTTACGAGTACCCGTGTTAAAAATGCAGACACCATCTTTTCAAAAAAAAAAATTATTTTCGTTTAGTCTACTTTTAGAAAGATACACTTCTCTCAACGCTCCAGCCATTTTTAAACCCTCTAAAAAATAGGATTTGTCGAACTCTCCAAAATACGCCTTTGCCTCGGCGATAGCTTTCTCGTTTGAACTAAATTTTTTTCCCCGCGAGCCATTTGTTCAGGGAATAAGGAAAAGTCGCAGAGAGCCAGATCGGGTGTATATGGGTGGTGCGACAGCAATTCATTATGCAATTCATCCAGTTTGGCGGCGAAAACTCCGGATGAATGTGCTGGTGCGTTCTAGTGGTGTAATAGCAGCTTCTTTTTCGCCAAATGGGAGCGAATCTTCTTCAAGTTTTTGTTAAAGCGGTCCAATAACTCACTGTGGTAGTGCAGTTATCGTTCTTTCTTTTTCTAAAAAACCCATGAGAATGACGCCGTTCGTAGCCCACAAAATCATCGTCATGAACTTTCCGGCCAATGGGACTGTCTTCGCCTTCTTTGGAGCAAAATCACCGGGAGAAATCTATTGTTTTCATTGCACTAATCATTCTGGTTTGTAATGATGAGTCCAGGTTTCATCAACGGCGACAACTCGACGCAAAAATTTCTTCGGATCTCGCTTAAATTACTTCAAGCACTGTGCTTCAAGTGAAGTTAACAGTCGCATCCGCTTGTTGTCCACCGTAAGCAATCGCGCCATCCATCGGATCGACAATGTTTCATCGCCGACTTATCACGGAAAATATTAATAGCCGTTCCGGTCGACACTCCTATGACCTCTGTTACTTCGCGCACTTTCGTTCGTCGATCAACGATAATCATGTAGTGGACTTTTTGAATGATTTCATCGATCACCACGTCTGTCGGGCGTCCTGGTCGCTCCTCATCAAAAACGGATGTTCACCAGCGCTTAAATTCGTTGAACCAATATCTAAATGTGGTCGGAGATGGCGAAGCGTCCCCATAGACAGCATTCAACTTTGCTTTTAACTCCTTGCATTTTTTTCCATCCAAAAACAAAAAACGAGTTACCGAATGATAATGCACATTTTCCATTTTAGCGAAAATCCCGCAAAACGTCTTAATCGAATAGCTGCCAAATCTAAACTAACCTATCAATCAGTCTGAAATTTGTTTTGCCGTTGTTTGATAGATGGCAGCACACGATGCCAGCATCAACTTCCCTCAAGAATGCCCTCTGTTATCAAACACGGGTACTCTTTGAACCGCCCTCGTAAATATTTAACCGTAGTTAGGCGTAAACTGTTGCTATGACTAGGTGGCAATATCTTATTAAATTTATTGAATTCGGAAAAACACGAACATTCGTTGCGGTCAAGGGGTCTGCTTGCCTTCACTTTTCTTCTTTAAGATTTTCGTGCGGTGGAAACAGATCTCACTTCCTCCATTGAAACACACATCACTTCATATTTTCCCTGTAGGGCTTGCAGATAGCTGGTGAGCGCACAACAAACTCCCAAAGCCACAACAGCTTTTAAATGGGGTTGAGTGCATTTTCTATGCCATTGGATGCGCTTAGTTTGTTCATTTCCCATACAAAGACGCAAGTATATTCGTGCCTGTGTGATGTATGCTGTGTAAGTGTAGGTGTGTGCAAAAAATGTTTCGCCCAAAATTAATGTGAACTTCATGTTGCTGACACCGCGCACGCTGCCTTAACATTTTCCGCCAATATTTAGAATTCAAGCAGCTCCAGAGATTATATCAGCTGACATTGCAGCTGTCTTAGAAGATTGATGATTCATTCGCCGCTTGACTGCCATGCCGCGCATTGCCACACTCTGGTTTCGTGACGTCGCGACCGAAGAATAAGCGCGCATACATACGCAACTATGTAAGTAGTAGTGCTGCTGCAGGCGCCAGTGTTTTGTGTGTGGCTTTGACTAACTCTGCGGGAAGGCAGTGCTTAGCGCTCGTCGTTTGTGTTAGTGTTTGGTTGTTTACGCTGTGGCATAGCTGACGCTAGTGTTGTTTGGCTGCTCTTCTTCCTCTGCTTAAGCGGCTACTGCTGCATCTCCCTCTTTGCCTTCTTCGATACTCGTCAATATGCTGCACAGCAAACAACTGACGCTGCACATATGTAGCCATGTTGCGAAAATATTCTAAGCTTGTATGCGTTTGTACGTGTTGCTGCTGGCATTACAATCGCTGCAAGTTAACCAGCTGCCTGACATCAATGTCAGCCAAGCTTACTTGCAAGCTTTTCAAAGTTTTCAACTGATTTTACTTCAACCTGCATCCGCACCACCGGACCCTTTCGCGCCATTCGCCATTCGCCATATCGCTTACCACTTGCCACTTGCTGCGATGACTATCTACGCTGCTGCTGACTTTGAGTTTTCACCTTTGGCCACATGCCACATGCATCATCGGTAAGCACATGTCGTTTGGCATTGCTGCTGCTGTTGCAAGTACTCCGTTCGCCACTGCTTGATGCACTCGCTTGTTATTCCCGCAGCAATTTGGTATTATCAAAATGGTTACAGCTCCTTAAATATCTCACTTTGATTGTTTGCCACTTGCCGCTCATATAAAGTGTTGCTCAGCAGTGCACTGTGGGCCGTGAAATTTATGGCATCGCCAGTCAGTCTCCCAGAAGCGGAATAAACATATTTGTATAGTTGGCTTTACTGTTAGTATGCGGTGGCTATGCGCAATGCGCTTGACTTGCCAATTTAATCAATGTTGTACGTGGCTCTTCTATTGAGGAACCAGCCACATATCCGGTTGATTGAATACATTTCACCTGTAGTTCAGTTGCAAGGATATTTATACACATACGCTTTCAAGACCAAAGAAGAACATTTCTATAGTACACTAGAGGTGATAAATGAGCCAAACTTTGTTTTTTTTTTTTGTGTTTTTTTTTTAATTTTTTTTAAGGCATAACTTACGTGCATTGTTTTCGAATTTTTTGTTATCGGCTAACTTGAAATTCCTTTGGTAACTAATAAACGAATGGGCTTAGGCAGGCTTGTGCTTTGAAAGCTTTTTGATTGTAAATAAAAACAAAAACTTCTTTTGAAATAAATTTGTGAAAATATCAAAACATAAGGCATTGTGACAATGGCCTCAATAAATCACGTCTGACAATGGAAACTGACATGTTCGGCGTCCTATTCAACATTGGCGCACACAGCGTAGTAAGAGCTATCGTCGTGCACACACCTATACGAGTATTTTCCAAGGACTCCATGTCTAGAGTCTGGAACTATGTCACGTAACTCCGATTTAGCCTTGGTCGCAAATCAGCAACCACTTTATAGTTACATCGCCCTTTATTGGAGCTGTTCCATCGGTCTTGCCATCTTGTTAGTGAAACAAGTGGTTCCTCTTCTCTCACCGCTTTTTTATTTATTTCAGCACATCTGTCTTAAACTCGTTTCTTCTCGCTCGCGTGAATATCTGCTGGGTTCATGCCAGCTATGACAGACGCCGCCTCATCCGATATGGTTTTGTCATCGCTGCATGCCCTTAGGGCACTTACCCTATATACCGACTGTAGCTTTCTTTTATTTCCCTTCAGTTTCATCGCATTTGCCAAACTGGAGCTGCTTACAGGAGAACTGAGGTAGCTGCATTCGCAACCTATCTATGTTAGAAAAGGTCCAAGAGTGTGCCTCTCAATGTCAGCCTTAAACTTTGGTCTGCAATCGATCATGACTCCTAGGTATTTCAGTGCGGATTGTGAGTGTTCAAGTATAGTTTGCTCTCCCATTCTGATCTTCATATCCTCAACTTTTTTGCAGCTTGTTATTAGAACCACCAGAATCCTTTATCGTACGTGGTGTTTACGCATGGTGTTCCATAAAACAAGTCCCAGAATCCATCCCTGCAGCACGCCAGCAGTAACTCTGACACTTTTCCTCCAGCACTGCTGTCATATCTAAGTTCTCAATTAGAGAAATAACTTTTTAGTATCCCGAATAGATACGGCGGAGTTGCAGCTTCATAAAGGCTATCCAAGATGTGCGACCAACTAGCCAAATTAAAGGTGTTTTGGCCATTTAGTCTAGTTACACCACAGTAGTAACATTAATAAGAGGCTTTGAATATTTTATTACAATAGCATTTTGGAAACTAGTAAAACGCTGCACTTATTTATATATAATTCGCACCTACATTCTTTTTTGGGTGTTGGGTCGAGCTCTTCCTCCTGTTTGTGGCTTCGTCTTGCTGTTTTTCCACAAATAGAAGGGCCTACAGTTTTACATCCCCTACAAATGGCAGATGGTTTGTTATAAGTAGATTTTTCATGGCAGAAATACACTCAGAGGTTTGTCAATGTCTGCCTAGGGTCGATCGCTATCAGAAAAAACTTTTTCTAGCATTTGGTAGTTCATACACGGGGTTTTGAATTTGAGCACCTCTAAATGGTAGTCATGTATCAACCCACCATATTTATAGATTCTTTGAAGTTGCTGAAAAATCTCGGTGATTTTTTATACTTTTTCCCCTATAATTTTCTCCATATAATGAGCGCACGACATTTGGTTCGTATTAAGGCACTAATGGCTGCGACGAGCAAATTTGCTTTGTGTGACAGGCTACGACGCAACTTAACCGGTTACGCTCAATTGGTGCGCCCTACAATGATGTCTTCTCTAAAAATGGCGTTTTAATTATGTCTTTAAAATTATATGTAAAGTTGAACTCACCTATGCTACAATTCTTCAAGTTATCAAAAATTTTAAAATTAATTAATCTCTTAAAAATTTTCAAAATCTGAAATGATCGCTTGTGTCCTTTGTTTTTGATAACTCACAAGCTTGAAATACTAATTTAGCAAACTCTTGATTGCGCTGGCAAAGTGGAAAGCAAAAAGTCTTGGCAGACGAAGGAGGATTCATATTGGCGTATATAGATAAAATTCAGTCGAAAGATGTCATCTTACAAATTAACTTAGTCAGTGGAAAGACTTACTGGAAAGTAAATGTAAGATATCCATTTCCTCTTTAAGCAGGCTTTCACACATTTTAGGCCTAGCTGCACTAAAGTTAACTAAAACAAATTTTTTTTGCTGTCTTGAAAATTATCAAGGAAAGAAGAGTTTCACATGAATTGAAGAGAGATTCTTTTTTGTGTTTCGCGAGCCCAATTCAGGCACTTATTGCGTCCTAACAAGCAAATCAATGATGCTTCCTGCTGGAATTACTGTTGCGGATGCTTTCGTTAAAACTAGGAATTTCTGCGAGTGAACCAAAATACCTGCAAGTCACATTCGGGCAACTTGCGATTCGTTTCTGGAGGCATTAGTCAAGGCAAAAAATGGTCATATTGAGCAAAAGTAAATTGATTCTTAATTTTGTATTATACTCGCTCGCACATTTTTTAATTTGAATTGAATAAAAGTAAGTTTCCAAACTAAATGTATGGCCTTTTTAATTGGTTACACCTCGAGTGCCGGACCCTATATGTATTATGCTCTCCTGAGTCGAAAGCAAAATTTTGAGAAAATATATGGCTCAATCAAGTTGGCGGATGGCACATATCGCATTCAATACAATCTAGAACTTGAAGACCTTGTAAAAGGTCGAAACATCATAAAATACATAAAAGCCCAACGAATAGGCTGACTTGAGCACGTAGAAAGCGTGTCAGAGCAAATTGCATCAAAACGAATCTTCAAGAAGTAGCCGTAGACGAGGCGAACTAAGAGAAGACCCCAGAAAAGATGGATAGATTCGGCTATCGATGACCTCAAAGAGATGAGCAAACAAAACTGATGGCAATTGACACCGGATTGAGAAATCTGGAGAAAGATAGTAGAGGAAGCAGTTATCTATCTAGGACTTTCATATTAACCCATTTGATCCCATTGTACTCGCTTGAGTACAGAAAAAGCATCTTTTTCGAAACGACGTCAAAAGCCAACGCTTACAAATTTTTAAATGTACTCGCCACTTTATAATACAGAGCAATGTTGAAAAGGAATACACATGTTTCTCCTTCTTTTTTTTGAGTCCCGTTCTTCGTTATTCACTTGTCTTTGCGTGCACTTTTGCTATTTTTCTTCTTTTCATGGTTTAGTTTGCAATAAGCTCTCTGTTTGACAAAATCTAAGTTATCACGGAAAAAGTTCAGTGTTGAAATATTCATAATACATATAATTTGTACACTTTATAACAAAAATACGAAAAAAGTTGTGGAAAAGTGCATTTCGGTAGGTTTAAATTTTAGTGTACTCGCATGCGTACAGTGGGAACATTCATATATATTTTGTGTGTATATTTCATGTAGATTTGGTAATGGATGTAAAAAAATTTTACGGAAAGAGGTTTCACAACCTTTCTGCGGCCACCGACTATATTGAATCAAGCGACCGTAGTCATTTCGACTTCGCTATTATACCGCCAAATACCCACTGGGACACAGATGAGGAGGACATTGAAGAGGATAATATATTGCGTGATGATATTCCAAGGGATGTTCCGGGCGCAGTTGACTTATTTTTGAGCAGTGACAGTGACAGTGATGATGATATTCCACTTGCAAGCTTACAAAAAAGGCAAGAGTTGTCAAAAGATTTAAATCCAAAATGGAGAAAGAGAATAACAAGTGCGGAAATTCCAGAAACGCATTTTTACGAACAATCCCAACTTGAAGCGTATTCTTTATTGGTAACTAAGAACCCAGTTGAAATTTTTGAAACTATTTTTGACGATGAGGTGGTAAAATTAATAATCGATCAAACGAAAATATATGCCTTGCAGCATAACAAGCATGATTTTTGTTTCAATGAGGAGGATCTTAAGAGGATCAGAAAGAAAGTCTCCCATTAGGTTCAAGGGTCGTCCTTGATCTTTTGGCAAACATTCCACATCCGATCGATCACATCGTATTTTTCGACCACTTCTTTACGTCATATGACTTTCTTAGAATTTTGAAAGAACAAGGATTTAAGGCTACTGGGACTGTTCGTGAACGGCGGTCCAAAAAATGTCCTCTGAAAACGAACAATGAAGTACAAAAGAAGCAACGGGGCGAGTTTGATTTTATGTAAGTTTATCATAATGATTTATTTGAATAGTTGTTTTGTATCAAATTTTGTAGGTGTTCTGACTCAGGAATACTTTTTGTGAAGTGGAATGACAATAGCGTTGTGACAGTGAGAACAAACTTTGATAGAATTGAACCTTTACATACCGTCAAACGATGGTCAAGACAAGAGAGGCGCAGGGTGAATGCCCATCAGCCATTGAAGTTGATAGCGGAATACAACTCAGGAATGGGAGGAGTTGACCTCCACGACCAAGCTTTGAATACTTACCACAATGATAAGCTCGTGCGTAGTAAACGCATGGAAGCTTTATAAAATGGCAAGTAAGAGTCAATGCGACTTGTTGCAATACCAACGTGAAATTGTGCGATTTTATTTACGCAATTATAATATCCGGGACATATCTTCAAAACGATCGACAACGGCATCAATAGATGGTTCCTCATATAACCATTTTCCCAAAAGGATATCGAATCAGCTGAGGTGCAGGGAGTGTCACCAAAGAATTCGATGGATTTGCGAGTTATGCAATGTAGCCCTTTGCGTGGAGAGAGAATGTTTCAAAAACTTCCATACTGAAAGCGTCCTTTTATTTAATACTCCATATTTTCATATACAGGCAATGTATGTACATATTATCCCATTGTACTCGATTGGGTACAGCCCAAAAAATGCATTTCTTTGATTTTTTTTCGTGTTTTTCTTTTTTAAGGAGCTTAATTACACTATTTCAATAAACGTTTTATAAACGCATTTAAAAAAAATTGTTTTATATAAGGTTGGGATTCAATGGGTTAAGAAAGGAGGAGATAGTTCATATTAAAGCAAAAATTATATAAGGGGTTAGGGATTGTCAGAATTTTCAAAAAATTGGATTTGTTTTTTACATTTCCTTAAAGTATAATATCTTAAAAATATATTGTGAAGTGAATCCGTCAAATACTTTTCGAGTTCGCAGAACTTCAAATGTATTTTTCTCAAAACTATGTTTTTTAACTGATGATCACTGTAACTTAAAAACCGCTTGGTAGATTTCAATAAAATGTATATTGAAAAGCACAAAAAACTCGTGCCTGATCGAAGGATTTTCTTTTAAAAAATTTCGATTTTTTTAAACAATTAATTTTTTTCGAAAATCTGAAAAATTTTTCCTGAGGCCGCCATATGGCTAATTTTGAAAAAAAAACTTCGGTCGAGCACAAGATAATTTTTCTTGTCCGATTTATTTTAGGTGAGTCTCCAAGGACTTGTGATAATCACCGGAAAGCACTTCTGGAGAAACGGGTTCTCCACAAGCAGCGATAACTTTTACAATTACTAATTTTTTTTTGTTGAAATTTTGCTAAAGTCAAGTCGAAGCATGATGTATTAATGCTGTGTTTTTATTTTTGTAAAATAAAACCACTGACTAACAAAGAAAAATTATTGAAAATCATCATTTTTTCGGGCCTCTGACTACACCTAACCCCTTAAATTAGAATTTCAAACTATGTACCAAACTTTTAAAATCTCCAAAAAAATGCAACAAAATTTCAAACTTATTTTTCGTAATCTTTAGAAAAAATTTGGGTATGCACTTTTATGGCCCATTCAATTTTAGTCTAACAAAGTGCAAGTGTCTAGCAGCTGAAAATTGGCCTTGATTTTTAATAATTTTTTTCCTTGACGGTCTGACGCATTCAATTTCTCGTGCATTCTTTATGTGAATGAAATATTGAAAGATAATTTCTACACCAAAAACTTGCATATTTTCACCACTTAAGTTCGCAAGGGCACGCTGAGCTTTTGAGTAGCTTTGATTGCGTCAAATTTTGCCAGCATTTGCGTGCATATAAAGACTTGCTCTTCAAATGTTATTGTGTGGCAACTGCAAATATACTTGCAACCGAAATTTATGTTACTCTGAAGCATTTATCAGGCGGCTCAATGCTTAATTGTCTGTCAATGTACACGAAATGTGCAACGTATAATAAAAATATAATATGCAAAATGCCAGCTTCCTTTACACAGAAGTGCAATAAACTTTGTGTTATCAACCGACTTTCAGGCACTAATGACAAATCCAGGAAATTGTCTACACAACTTGATTGCCGACATTTAACTTTTTAAGTTGTAAAACTAAACGAGCAAGTAAATATTTTAAAAGCTTGCATAACACAAAGTGGAATTTTGCTATAATGCATATACAAATACTTGCATGCCTATGTATGTATGTATGTATAAACATTAGGATGACCAAAAATAATAAATAAAAATTATAAAAAACTAAAAATTACAAAAAACTAAAAATTATAAAAAACTAAAAATTAGAAAAACTAATCCTAATAAAAATTTATTTTTGATGCCACCGCCTAGATTTGTTCTACGGCTAAAAAAAATTAGATTACAATTTTAGTATTTTTTAATAAATATTTACCCGTAGTGCCAATGCTTTGAAAATTGGAATTGAATTATCATGGAAAAACTCACTTTTTCAAGTGTTTACACATCGATATTATTTAATCTTCTCTTCTAATTTATGTTCACAAATGTTTCACAAAATACTACCTCAGAGTTTATTTTACTATTAAATGTTAAAGGGTTCAGAACTTGAATTTTCTAACAGGGTGGGCCATATAGCGTTAGCTTATTGAACCAACTATTTTTTTGAGAATGGTAACACAAATGACATGTCAAATAGGTTGATAATTTACTTAAAGGTTTAACATTTACGAAATGGGACCCTATACGCTTGAACAAAATTGGGAAATATTGAAAACCTATTTCCAAAACCTGTTTCCAAAAATTTAAGAGGATGACATGGACGACATTTGTTTTCAACAAGACGGTGCAACTTGTCACACTGCCAAAGTTGCACTCGAACTTTTGGCTACCGTTTTTGAATTCCGATATCAATTGGCCGCCTCAGAGCTGTGATTTAAGCCCGTTGGACTATTTTTTGTGGGGAGCTGTTAAGGACAAATGCTATGTGAACCATCCAGAGACGACTGATGCTCTAAAACACGAAATTGAAGTTGCCATTCATGAAATTGGAGCCCAAACAATCGAAAATGTGCTTCAAAATTGGATTGATCGAATGGCCTACAGTAAAGCCAGTCGTGGCAGTCATTTGAACGATATTATTTTTCGCTCATAAATGACAATGTTCAATCTTCAAAATAAAAAAAAAAGTTTGAAAAGATATTGATTAGTTTTTTTTATAGCCGATTCAAAAAGCAAATTTTACATGGCCCACCCGAAAATATGAAAAATTCTATTAAATATCAATAATAATTTTTTTACAACAATTTGAAGAGCATTTGAAAACCCCACAATCCCATAATTTTTTATTAAAAACTTTTTAGTATCCAAAAAATTAAAGAACAAATTCATGAATAAAACTAAGATTTACACTTCCTCTTTTCTGCCCGCTACTCATCACAGTCAAGCTGCGTTCAAGGCCCTGACGATGCTGTGACGCAGATCCAAACTAGTCAACTCCTGTACGGAGGAGATCAAATATCTTGAGTATGCAGGTAACATTTCTCTTACCTGGGTTCCAGAACTTAGGAACATGAGGGAAATTAAGTTTTGGATGAGCTTGCCAAGAATTGGTCTCAGAGGTCTCTTACCCGGTCATCAGGATATCGGCAGCCACTGACTGTTGTTAAACAGGAATTATATATTTGCTTCTTTCATTCCTATGTGAAACATAAGACCTCAACAAATTGTTTCTACTGGCCCCGATTTTGCGCCAGTAATTAAATTTCGTTCCATGTTTTATTCGTCTTCTACATCTCCATCTCTATCATTCGTCTCCATGTGTTTGACGGTCTTCCTCTGCGGCGGCTGCCCTGCGGGTTCCACTCCACTGCATTTCTGGCGATGTCGTTGTTTGATCTGCGTAAGGAATGGCCAGGTTAGTTCCACTTACGTTTAGTGATTTCAATTTCAATCGGTTTTTGCTTTGCAGAATAGAACATTTCTTCGTGTGCTATTTCGAAAACCTTTTGTGCTCAGTATAATAGACGCAGAATGCAGATAGTTCTGAGGACTTCTCGCCATTCAATTCGCAAACCCGTAGCTGTGTTTATCGGTCATTGGATGAGTGACACATGAATCTCATCAATCTTATCCATTACATCAAAAGCTCTGGTTGACTGTGGATATCTACCCGTTAGAGGTCTCAAAATGTTATCGAAACGGCGCACAGTGATTTAAACAATAGACAAAAATCAAAAAATTAAAAGCAATATTTTAGAAAAACTAAAATGGAAATAAAATCTTCATTATATTGCTCAAATAAAATCACCTTCAGTTTAATTTTATTTTTTGTTTCCTTATCAGTAAAATTATGATAAAGTCTACCTAAATAAAATCCTATTTTGTTTTTTTTAGATTTGATCAACATTTATTATTGTATGGTAGTTAGTTCTGAACGTTTCGATATTTTATAGTTTGACTCGTTTATTATGGCAAATATTCAGCAAGGTATGTAAATATTTTAATATATGTTTGGTATTTTTCTTAATTTTTTTTGTAAAGTAGTCATTATTTTTAGAAAACTCTATTTTTGGTAAAAGGTACCAAAAAGTGCCTTTCCAAATTTGTTGTTATTTGATATTTTAAACTGTTCTGTTTTTAAAGGTATAGGTCTTTTTTGCGCAAAGTTGTACTTTATTCCGAATTTTTATTTTTTAGGTACTTTGTCAAATATAAAAAATAAAGATTTGGTGGATACATGGACTTCTTTGCCCAAAAAACAAAGGAAAAATAAGTTAGTTGAAAAGGTTCTAAACCTAATGAGACTTCAGACTGTCACGAAAGCAACTAAGCGGGAATTTGAAAATCTGTTGGCATTTTTTGTGGAAAAATAAATATTAAATGGCATACAAATTTTCGCAGAAAAGAACAGCTTTTAGCCAAAGAAAGCAAATGGCTGAAGTCTGAAATATATATGACCTCATCACTAAAAGCTATTTTAAGCTGTTCCAGGTAACACTTTTGCTGAACAAAGCACTTCTCGTAGGAGACCTTATGTAGCTTTTGGGGACTCAAGTGAGAAGACTAAAAATAGGCGAATTGAAGAACTGAGGCGAATTGATGAGAATTTGATTTTTAAATTTTCTCAAATATTACGTGTTGTGTCTTCTGGAAAGCAAATTAATATCGACAATTTTTGAGAACTTTTAAATAATACCAGAGAGCTTTACATTGAATTATATGACTGGTTTTATATGCCTTCCAGTGTCCATAACTTATTAGTTCATGGCGAAGAGATCATTAAACATTTTGATTTACCAATAGGGCAACTGGCAGAAGACGCACTTGAAGCTAGGCATAAGGAGGTACGAAATAGTCGTTTTTATAATACACGAAAAAATTCTAGAATAAACACTAATAAAGATATATTATTATGACATATTTACTAGTAACATCAGATTCTTTATATTTTCTCTGAGAAAGACCACCACTTCGCATTCTTTTAATTTTTCGGACATTAAAACCTATATTTTAGAGGAAAATGTAAATCAATATGATTTAGAAAATATTCCAGATAGTGACTAACTAAATCATTTTCCCTTTCTTCCTTTCCTATGTTAAGTATATTTTTTTGTACTGCTGTAAAATATTTTATTTTTTTTTTTATTTTTTAAAGTTTATTATATAAAGTTGGTGAATGCGTTAAAAATATTCCTAGCTAATTAAAGAGGAAGCATAATTTTGATTTTTTGAAATGTATAGCAAAAATTATTGTTTTAAATAAATTAATATTATTAAAAGTTCAATGTTTAATATTCTAAAATTTTTCGTTTATACTTCCTGCCTCCTAACTCAGCCCAGAACTTTTTTTTTCATGCTACAGTTGTAACTCTATACATGAGCTACACAACTGCTTTTATTAAATTAAAATCGGTAAAGTAATACAGGAGTAGTGATTTTTGTCCGATTAGCCCATATACCTGAATCATTCGAAGATGTCTTACTCAGCTCGCCTAAGCAAAACACACCAAACGCGGTATATCGAGCTACATTCTCGGAGACATTTGAATGTTATAGAACATCCGGATGGAACTTGATTTTCACTGATGGATCTAAGACTTCGGACTACACCTCTCTGGCCGTAATCAACCAAGATGGAGCCGAAATATCACATTGGCTTCTTTATCCAATGTGTACAATATTCACTGCTGAAGCCTTGGCAATCGAACTAGCCGTTGAGTATGCAAAGAAAAACAAAGGGAAATATATGATTGAAAGCAAATTATGCATCACAGCAATCAAATCACCGTCTAATTTGAACAAAATTATTTCATCGGTTAGAAATTCACTTGTTGCAGCACCAAACAAAATCAAATTAATGCTGGAATCTCAGGAAATGAAGCAGCTGATACGGCTGCTAAAAATGTCCACAAATCTCCTACACTTATGCTTAAAGTCATAAGCAAAACGGACCTGTTTAACGCCATAAAGAAAGAAAGACGTAATGTCGATTTAGCAGACTGGACAACGCAAGGACATCTCTATTACAGACTAAGTCCAAAGTGACTAACGCCATCCTATCTGGTGAGTCAGACCCCTAATTTTTTAAAGCCGTACATTCGTCTAAGACTGGGTCATACAATTTTTACCCACTCACACCTTCTAACCAGGAAAAGTCAGTCCTGCTGCCCATTGTGCGGCGGTCCAAACACAGTGGAGCACTTGATTAACCAATGTCCAGTAACGAAGGAGTACAAAACCGCTGATAACATTAACCTAAGTAGAGAATAATAACCGCTTAGTTTTAATCAGTATAATTTTTTACATTTCATTTCATCCCACTGAATTTACGGGACTTAAATAAATTAACAATTTTTCTATTAAAAAGGAGACTGAAAGCCTCGTAGCTAGTGTCGATTTTCTTAATTTATACTGTCATTTATTATTGTATAATTTGTTATAAATAAATAAATAAAATAATTTTTCACATGGGAATTTATTGGTTAAATATTAAAAAAAAAAAAAAATTACATGCCTCATTTCTTTGGCCATAGAACAAATTTAGGGGTCAACATGAAGAAAAATATTTTTTTTTAGAATTCTTCGGCCACCCTAATATACATAAATGCATAGAATTCATATTCCAGAATTGTCAGACTTAAATTACCGAAAGAACAAATGGATCAATACAATATACAAATATTATATCTCTCTGTATGTATGCGCATGTGTGTGTATATGTATGAGTGTGAGCGTGTGAAAGTAAATAAATGTGCAAATACATATGTATATATGTGTGTATGAGTGACTAACAGCAGTTCAATTTGCCAACATTTAGAACTGCCAACTGCATTGCACTTCACCGCACCTCATCCTCATACCACCAGAACTACAAAGTAAACAAACCAAAATTTTCTTGGCAACAATTGCATAACAATCATTTTAACTTTTCCACAAACTGTAAAAGGTTTTCATTATTATGCCAACTGAATTGGAAAGTGTGTTGGCTTTTCCATGTGTATGTATGTGTATACGTATGTGTGTGTGTGTGTGTGTGCGCGTTTGTGGAAAGTGGCCAGTAGCAATGGAGCGTTTTAGGAAAATTGGCGGGAAGCGCAAATAATAATAATGAAACTGCTACACAACCTTTTTCCGTTACACTGCACCACTTCCCCTATCAATGGACTGTCGTTTGCGAGTGGCATTCGTAAGCACCAGCTCGATACATTTCCTATCTACATACATACATACATACACATACACACATACACATACATACATACACATACATACATACATACATACAGGCATACATACATACCTATATTTAGCTGAGTTCGGTTGGGCCGTTTACTCAAAACCCAAACCAACAAACTGAGCCAACATTGTAAATGACAAACCTAAGCACACACACACAAACACATACTTATATATATTTGTATAGATGTGTGGGCGTGTGTATGCATTGTCCAAAACTTATGCTCCCATATAAATTTATATGTATACAGATCGTTTGGCGTGACTTTTTATCTGCTGGGTGCCACTTGCAAGTAATTTGACAATGACTTTTGCCTCCAGTTGCGTTGCTTGACATTTTTTCACTATCTCTCCTTTTTGCCTTCTCGTTTTTGTTTTTATTATAATTTAACAAGGAAATTGTTGTCGATTATGGCTATGATGTGGCTTCCGCTGCTTAATGCAAAATTTTGTTCAACTATTGGTAAAAATATTATTAGGTGCGTAACTAAGTTCATAAACCAAGCTTAGACACATGGTAAGCAAACTGCTTCGACACATTAGTGATTTTGTTTTGGTATCATACGAGTATACTTTTGGGTTTGTGAAAATGTCTGATTTTGTGCCGAATAATCGTCATTTACGGGAAGTGTTGATTTTCCTCTTTCATTCGAAAAAAACGGTGGCTGAAGCGCATCGAGAGCTACAAAAAGTTTATGGAGATGCTGCCGTAAGTAAAACAACTCACAAAGATTGGTTCCGTCGCTTCAGAAACGATGATGGTGATTTTAATATTGACGGCCGTCCGCGTGAAGGAAGGGCAAAAACCTTCGAAGACGCTGAATTGGAGGCATTGCTTAATGAAAATTCGTGTCAAACGCAAAAAGAGCTTGCTTCAGTATTAGGAGTTACCCGCCAATCCATTTCCAAGCGAGTGCATGCTTTGGGAATGATTCAGAAACAGGGGACTTGGGTTCCTTATGAGTTCCTTATGAGTTAAAATCAAGGGATATTGAACGTCGTTTTTTCGCCTGTGAACAACTGCTCCAGCGGCAAAAAAGGAAGAGATTTCTTCATTCCATCATGATGGGTGATGAAAAATGGATTCATTACAAAAATCTAAAGAAAAGAAAGTCATGGGGACTGCTCGGTCATGCTTCTACGTCGTCGCCTCGGCCGAATATTCACGCTGCGAAGGCTATGCTATATATTTGGTGGACCAAGTTGGTGTTATTTATTACGAACTGTTAAAACCAAGCCACACCATCACTGGGGATCGGTATCGACTTTAATTGATGTGATTGAGCCGAGCACTGCGCGAGAAGCGGCCGCAATACGCGGAGAGGCATGAATAAGTGATTCTACAGCATGACAAAGTGAGGCCGAGCGTTAAAACCTACCTGGAAACACTAAAATGGGAAATCCTATCCCACTCGCTATATTCTCCAGATATTGCGCGGTCTGATTATCATCTGTTCCGATCGATGGCACATGGTCTAGCTAACCAGCAGTTCCATTCATATGAAGACATCAAAAAATGGCTTGATTCGTGGATAGCCTCAAAAGATGAACAGTTTTACCGCGACGGTATACGAGATCTACCAGAAAGATTAAAAAAGAAGTAATAGCCAGCGATGGGCAATACCTTCAATGATTCTCTTGTAGCCATTTTTTCAGAATAAATTGTATTTTCATCACAAAAAAAACAAGATGAACTTGTGTACCTAATAACAAGAGCTGAGTGCATTAGGGCGGATCGACAAGTAAAATTAGATACAAATAGCCAGCATTCGAAAGCGTATGCGAAAAGTATATTGAAACCAAAAAAAAAATACACTTATGGACTTACTCTTGTCATAAATTCTGTAAAATTTTTATATGCCTACGGCGAGAATAAATTCGCTCAAAAAAGTTTCGTTCATTTCATTTTGTCTACTCATAAATTATATTCAGTTTCGTGGCAAGTTTTGTTCATTAACTATGCAGTGGCGAGCTAAGGAAAATCGCTTTGCAGTGAATGCATTACAAATTACATTTACTTAATATTTCAAGAATGGTTATTTATCGCACGATCAATCGTTTTTCCCAAAAGTCTGAAGTGCCAGACAGAAAAAGAAGTGGTCGTCCTCGCGTGGTTCGAACGAATGTAGCCACAAAAACCGTTCGGGAAAGAATTCGCAGAAATCCCCTTAGAAAGCAGAAAATCATATCCAGGGAAATTAATGTATCCACAAGATCCATGTCAAAACTTGTTAGCGATGATGATATTCACATGAAAATCTTCCGTCGTGCTTGAAGAAAATTAGACTCGTCAGATGCAAGCAGCTGCATCGGTAGCACGCGGTCAACGGCTATGATATTTTCATCTTTTCACAGATAAACAAATTTTCATTGTTGAAGAAGTTTTAATAAGCAAAACGACGAAATCAATTCTAAAACTTCTAAAGACTCAAAAAATGTTGTTTTAAAGGTTCAATGCGGCCGGCCACCATCCAGCCTCCGTAATTGTTTGGTGGGGAATGTCTTGTAAAGGCGTTACATCTCTTCATTGCTACGAAAAAGGGGTTAAGACCGGAACAAAAGTGTAACAGCAGGATGTCTGCGAGGGAGCGTTGAATCCTCCAGCAAAATTCCGCTCCAACCCAAAAGGCAAATACCACCCAGCAGTGGCTAAAAAACAATATTCCTGGGATCATAGCCGCAGAAGATTGACCCTCTGAATGTCCAGATCTGTATCCATAGGACTGCAGTTTGTGGTCACAAAAATTTGGAGAGTCTCAAACAATTTTCGGTTCGAGCAGCGACGTCAATACCCATGGAAACCGCGCGTGCTGCAATCGCTGAATGGCCTAATCGTTTGAATGCTTGGGTAAAATCAAATGATGGCAAAGTGGTTCTTTCCTAATAAATTAAAAAAAAAAATATTGATTATTTATACACACATGTTAAAGAATCTAGAGGAAAGGAGGATACACGTAGTGACCTACGCAGATGATGTTGCAATATTAATAAGAGGAAAACTCTCAGATACTATCTGCAATAAAATGCCAAATGCCTTAAATGATGGAAACTGGTGGGCTGTGCAAAAAGGGGCCTTAACACCAAAAATAGTACAGTGGATATATACAGCTGTGGTAAGGCCTATCATGATATACGGCGTCTTAATTTGGGGGCCAACACTTGAGAAAAGAACAACAGTAAAACGCTTAGAAAGTATTCAAAGGGATGCGTAAGCGGGGCTCTAAAGACTACGCCAACGGCAGCGATAACTGTCAGGCTGCACGTATTACCGATTGAGGCCTACAGCTGGCGGCGAAATCAGCACTTAGGTTAGGAAAATCTTCTAACTTAGCCACTAACAGGAGGCGTCACGCAGGAATACTAGACGAATACCCCTTCTTACATCAAACGACAGACTTTTGAAACTCAGTAGATCTCCATGTAAACACATCGTTTACCACAACTTTCCCAACGAGAGAAGATTGGGACAATAGGGTAATGGATAATAGAAGTGGAATCAGTATCTATATATATTGATGGCTTCAAGCTAAATGAACAAGTAAGAGGAGGCCTTCACTCTGAGGAAATGAATGCCAACATCTCATTCCGGCTACCTGATCTATATTCGCTCGGATGCGACGCAGTGGGCGGTTTGAAATGTGGGCCTCCACGGTCGCTCCGATGAAATATTTTATAAAAATGAAAGACACAGTGTCAGTATATATTCGTCAATGTTTATTGCAGTATATATATATAGATATACATATGGTTATGTGCATAGAAATATACATATATGCAATACGTTGCCTACGTATTATTGTACATATATGTATTATTAGATTATGTATAATTAATAGTTTATGACATATTACCTGTTGGCTGGCTGACACGTCCTTTTTCTCCTGATTGTACAATCGAAGTGAAAGTTTTAGTTAAAGTTAAAGTGAAAGTAACCTCGCCGAACAACGTTTAACACGGTAAACGTTTTAACTGTTCGGCGGGGAAATGCCAGGGTTAACGGCCTTCGCGTTGCAGCGACTGGAAACGGTGGTTAGCAACAGTCGGAACGCTAGGCGCAGTTCCCATTAGGGTGGCTAAAAATTTATATTTAATATTAGGGTGCGGCCTAAACATGCCGGCCCCCTTGCGATAAGCAATGATTATTTTAGGACGGAGGTGTCAGTCAACGTTCGGTATTGGTGAGACATCGGAGGCTGCTGGTGCCGTCTGAAATGCTGCAAAGATATGTAATTTATGTACGTGGATTTATTATTGCACACAAAAAAAGTAAAATTTATTATATTTCAAAAAATTTATTCATTCGTGCTTTTTATTATACAAAAATAAAAATAAAAAAGTTTAGTTCAGCGGGCAGACCCCGGACAGTACCCATCCAAATATAGAGCCCTGCGCCATCAGGGTGCTGAGAGAGCGGGGTAGGGTCTCCTGCGTCATCACGCTGGCGTAAATTTCTGCTCCTATCACTAGGCGGATAGGAGTGGATTCGAAAAATTTGGAGTCCGCCAGTCGCATATGTACGTAAGGCGCCGCTATACCCGGGTCGACGCTTCGGAAGGGGGTGACGCGCTGAAATCCCGGTACCACCGCAGCATGTGTGACAACGCGCTTCGGATTGCCGTTCCTTCCGCGAATCGTTATCACGCATCCCCTTTGGCCTCCTACCTGGGTGCTTAATAGTCCTAGGTCCCTTGCGAGGCCGCTCGCAATGATGGTGACTGGGAGGCACGCGTCGATGAGGGCGCGCACCAGATGAAGGCGTCCCCCAGCCTCGATTTTGATGACGGCGGTCGGCATGATCGTCGCCACTGGGCGTAGCGCCTGGCCTGGAATGAGGTCGCCGGCGCGGAATGCGGGTGGTAATGCTCGCTGGCGAGGCCTAGTCGCCAGTCGAGCATTGCGTCGTGGATATTGGCGCACTAACATCGTTCGCGTGCGTGGTCGAAAAGGCCTAGTTTCCGCTCCACGCTCGCGCCGACGTTCGTTCTGTAGCTGGGGTCGAAGAGGCCTGGTCTCCGATCCCCTGTCTATTCTGGTATGGAGAGGTGTTGTCTCCGCTTCACGCTCGCGCCGACGTTCGTGTTGTAGCAGGGGTCGAAGAGGCCTGGTCTCCGATCCCCTGTCTATGGTAGTACGGCAAGGCCTGGTTCCCGCTGCGGCCACAACTGGGCGAAAAGGCCTAGTTTCCGCTCCAGCCGTGGTTTGATCGGGAATCGGTGTCTCCAAAAAATCGTCCGACGCATTAACTGATACAGCGTCGCTGTCTTCTTCAGCGACTTGTTGGCTCCACGAGCGTCGCTCCTCCGGAATATGCAGCATGGTGTGATGGTGGTCGCCGCATCGTCTGCACCTTCCTTCGCTTGTGCAATGGCGCGACTTGTGGGCCATTGACAAGCAATTGGCGCAATAGTGACCCAGAAGCGCTTCCCGAAGCCGCTCAATCGGGCTTTTTCCCCGGAAGACGGGGCAGAGGCGTACTGGGTGCCTTGCGTCACACAAACGGCACGCTGTCGGGTATCGTTGGGGGTGGCGACTGGCCCTTTTTTTCATCACACTGTAGCGAGTCATTCTGTAAAGATATTATTATCATACATCGGAGGGGGGCGAAATATTTTAATTAGTTGTTGTTTTTTTTTTTTTTTTTTTAAAAACGAAAATTTGTGTTGTGTGGTGCATTTGGCTGGTCAGTGCAGTGCTGATCACAGCGAAGGAGAAGACAAAGGAAATTAATATATATATTTTGTTATGCACTATGCATATATGCACTAGGCATTTTAGTAGTTTTTTTTGTTATTTGGCGATGAGGAATTTTCATAGCCCTATGAGACACCCTGCCACCCAAAACAAAAAATGTACCTAATTGGGTACAATCACATATTAATGTCATTTTAATATGTATGTTCACCGCCAGGGGGTGGGTACATACTAATGGACATTGCAATATTCGCCGCATGGGAGGATCGTGTCTTGGCTATGTGTGGCTCGTAACCAAGTACAAGGTGTCCTCCCGCGGTGTGCATGATATATATTTTTTTTCTTTTTGTTCTTATTTTGGCTATAATAAGAACAAAATGATAAGCAAAAAAGAAAACAAAAGAAAAATTATATGTATATATATAGATATAATTTTTCGTAGCATTTGCATACATAAGTGCATGATGTTAGAAAAAACTAATAGTTTGCGTTACTTTACGCAAACTATCTCTGGAATGTAGAACCCATTTATAATTATCATTCCTGTAGGGTATTTTTGTTTTTGTTTCTTAATCCCTAATTTCCTTAATGGCCGTCACTATTTCCTTTTCACATGTGTAGACGGCGTGTGACAAACGTGAGTGAAAAGTAAAGTGTTTGTTTTGTGGTCATTTTACAATTTTAACGAAATTAGGCAATTTCAGTTAGATTTTATGTTGTAGCTCAACAATGCACGCGATCAGGTTAAGCGCGAAAATCCAGGCATTAAAGTAACCGGAGTGGCCAAAAAAAAGATGGAGATTTATGGCGTTCAATGAAGGACAAGTCGGAATGGGAAGCAAAGGCAGCTAAAAGCCAAGGAGGATTATGAAGAAGCGGTGAGAGAATTTGAGGCCAATGGAGGCAGCTGCCGAATTTACATCCATAATCAGCTGGATTGAAACCTCAAAGGTAAAATAAAAATAATATGCGTAATTTTCGGTCGTTTACACATGCATTTATCGTATGAAAAGAATTTAGTGGTAGTGAAAGTAACAAAATAGAAACTTTGCATTTAATTTAATATAATAAAGTTAAATAAGTATTGATCAAAATGAAAGGTCGTGAAAAGAAAAAATAAAAATTAATATTATATATGTGAAAAAAAAAATAAGTGACAAATGTGCCAGTGAGTAGTGTTAGAACTTGACGTTCTTCTGCCCAGTGAGAAATCGTCGCGCTAAAAAAATTTCAGGTCGGGCTTTAGATTAATTACACAAGTGTTAAGTGGTAATTTGTTGGCATTTCGGTGTTGCGTGTAAAAAAAAGTCCACATGTACGCGTTACCAGTGACGGCAATTTAGTGGATGGACCACCCACAAGAAATCCTTGGACCACGGCAAAGAAGGAGCGCCATCAGAATTTACGTATGGAGCTCGCACTTGGATCATCATGGAACGACATATTATATTTTACTTAAATTTTTATTTATATTAAAGGTGAGTTTATTATAAAGTGGAAATTTTAATTTTGTACTAGTAGTGTAGATATGAATATTGAACATTGGTGATTGAAAAGTCTAAAAAGAATTAAATCTTTTAAAAAATATATATATACGTATATGTTCAGTTTAGCAAAAATTATCAATATCAATTTGGAAACAATCATCTGCCGTAAAGTCATGGAATTGCACCATCAGAAGCATCATCAACATATGTGTACAACTTGAATGCTGCCAAGGCGCAGTTTGCTGAAGCACAGAAAAGCTGATGTGACTACGACCATCCCATGTTGAAGCTATCTGGGATGCCGCCAGCTGGAAGGATATCTTTAATCACCTCGTTGCCGCTGCTAAGAGGTAAATATGTTAATACGTGAATGTGACTGTAAAAGTAAAAATGTGCCTTTTTAGACGTTTGTGTCATCCAAGTTTTAAGTGACCTAGAGAAGCCTACCTATATAGTATGTGCAAGAAAATCATTTGCAGCTGTTCGAACTTGTGGGAGGAATGTAGGTCAAAGCGGCTGATGAGTGGTAAGTAGACTCGATCTATAAAATCCACGTCGAGAATACGCTTTCAATCTCATGATATTGAACTTTTTCAGATATTTTTAAATAAATAATTTAACTACAACACATTCCGCGTTTGTGATAATCAACGAAAAGATGCGAAATTTGAACATCCAGTTACTACAAGACTATTGGAGAAATATTATAAAAAATTAATCCATGTTGATTGTTGCTTACTTTGTGATATGTAATGCACACGATTCGTGCATTCTTCGTACAACTATTATTAGAATAAAATTGCTTTAAACGAATTTGTATTGTACGTAGTAATTAGAGCTAACTTACGCGCTTTATTAAAGAATTATAGAAATTATTCCATGTTAGTTTTTGCTTACAAGGTAAGCAAGGGGAAGAAAGTTCTGTATACATAAGATGAAATTGCTTTATGTTTTTTTTTTTTTTTCTAAAACTGCAACACTTAGGTTGAAGATTTGTTATTATAAGTTATGTCATGTATATCGGCGTGGATGAGTAGTGAAAATGTAAATTTTATAAATAAAAATATATTATTTGAAACTAAAGGAACTGTAAATGAAACTAAGAATACCTATTTTTATGTGATTAACGTTGGATGGTATAGATACATATATGTATATATATATATATATATATCATATATGTATATATAATATATATATGTATGCAAGTAAGTACATTTGATGCAAAGTACACATAGGTATGAATATGTATAATTATGCAAGTCACCTCAAGTGTACACCTGCCCTTTATAGGTACAATTTATGGAACTTACTTGCATCGTTCGTAGGTTGTAGGGTTTGTTGTAGCTTCTTAGATTTTTGATGTTTCCACCTCGTGTGTTTTTTCAATTCGATGAGGAATTCCCTTTTCCATCGTTTGCAAAAAGTTTGATGGAGGGCTTTCAATTTCTGCCACCACAAAGAATTGTAAACCAGTTCCTCTTGCAGGGACGGATTTTTCGCGAGACGCGTCTCATTCCGGAAGAATTGAGAGCAGGCGCTCTTGAGTGATGGTCCCAGCTTGATGTTTGATGGATTTGATGCCGAGGCAGCTAGTTGCTTGTCCAGTGTGACTTCGCTGAAAAAGGAAACTATTTTGTTTGGTGGGCTGACTGTTTCGGCTCGACCAGTTAGAATCCACCCGAATACAGTGTCTTGGGCAAGAAGTGTACTTAGTACATTTTTCTTCAAGCCGCTTAAAATAATTTGGGGATAAATGTCTCCGCCAAGGACAAGGTCCACTGGTTCATTGACGAAGAACCTCTTATCCGCCAAAGTGAGATCTGGAAATGCTTGCCTTGTCATTGCGCTTACTAGGCAAGTTGGCAGATTTCCAGTCAATTGCGGCAAAACTAGCGCAATTGTATTTATTTTTACAAAAGGGTCGATAGACGACCGCAGTTGTAATGAGCACGCTTGTCTTACCTGCGCAGATATCGAATTGTTGATGCCCGAGACTTGGGCATGCAAGCGTTTAGATGGCAGGTTGATTCTACGTTTGAGGCGTTCAGTGATGAACGAACACTCAGAACCAGAATCGATCAGAGCGCGTGCTGCAAAATTAACATTATTGTGGAATATATTCACCATGGCTGTTCCCAGTAGAACCCCTTTGTCCGTATTGGAATAACACGATTTAAAATTATGTGTTCTGCTATCCTTTGTCCTATTAGAGTCGAGGCGTTTTAGGGCCTCCTTGGATGTTGAGGGCAGGTCATCAGCGGGATCTCTGCTTTCCTTAAGAGCTGCTGCTTTCGGTTGAACTGCTGTCATGTGCAGGAGCGTGTTGTGTCTTGAGTGACATGTGCTGCAGTTATATGAGCTCGTACATCTCGACACCGTACGTCCTGACGACAGGCAGTTCAAGCAACAGTTGTTGCTCTTGACGCACGCGATGCGATCGGTGACCTTTAACTTCCGGAACTTCGGGCAACTTTGCAGTTTGTGGTCGTCAGTGACACATAATTTGCACATATGTTTGGCGACACTTACCTGAAAGTTACCCATCCTTTTTGGTGTAGTTTCCGTATGGTGTTGTAAACTTGGCGCCTTGGGCGCTTTGTAGGCATTAATCCCTTTTAAGCCTGACATTGTTTCAAGTGTCTGAAACCTGTTGGAAAGGAATTTGTCCATATCTGTCCACTTTGAAATTTCAGATTTGTTCTCTATCGTTTGTTCCCAAAGCGATAGAGTACTTTCTGGCAATTTCGTGGAGCATAAATAAGTAATAATTGCATCCCAGTTTGAAATATCTATTTGGTGGTTCTGTAAAGAGGAAATGCAATTATTAATGTCTCTTTGTAATTTTTTAATCGAACTGCCACATTCAGTTTCGATTGTCTGCAGGTTAAACAGGATCTTCAGCTGCGTGTTCACCAGAATCCGTTTGTTTTCGTACCTTTCGCAGAGATTTTTCCACGCTGTCGCAAACCCGTCATTAGTGAGCGGGCACTTCCTGACGATGTCTCTGGCTTCACCCTGCGTTTTTTGGTTGAGGTGGAACAGCTTTTCGACCGGGGTGAGGCGTTTATTTAAAATGTATATGGCCGTGAACATATCGCGGAATGTTGGCCAAGATACGTAGTCGCCTTTGAAAACCTCCGTATCGCACGGTGGAAGGTGAATGTTATGTTCGCGTACTGCGAGTTCTTCGCCTTCCCGGTCTGCCTTTTCCAACCTCGCAGAGAGGTCAGCCATCGTCGACATGCCGCGCAAATATGTGTGGTAACATATTTTATTCCTCTTCTTTATCGCGGCAAGATCCTTAGGAGAAGGACTTTCTGTTGAAAGCAAGTGGTCGTACGCTGCTTTGGCCTTTTCCCACATTGCTTTCAACTCCTCCTGTTGGATCCGAAGTGAAAACTTCGAATGGTCACTTGACGGAGTGCCATTAAAGTCGGCTTCGAATTCCGTCACGGAGTCGACTAAGCGAATATAGGTATCCATATTGTGAGTATGGGATACAAAACTTACGCGGTATTAAACAAAAAAAAAAATGCTCCTTCGCGAAATGGAGACGAATTCACAGCGAGACCCAAGCCCAAAATGCACCACCGAGATTAAAATAACAATATATACTATGTATATTATGTATGTCTGTATATATTTATTGAGCAAAAAAGATAATATGTTTAAATTTATGTACGAGAATTTCGCCACCCACACAATAATCAGCGGTATGTATATACCTATGCAAAAAGTGCGCTGGGATCGATTTCAATTTACTGCGGCGTTGTTTGTGCAGTTGTGTACTCAACTTCACAGCGGGAATGTACAAGTAAAAAGGAACGGAATAAGAACAAAAAATTGAAAAATTCCCAACAACGCGCTGTTAGAGGGTTGATTAACTTGAAAATACCGCGCGCACTTGTATTGTCTGTTTGCGGACAGACGGAGTCGTTGACCCTTTTTGATTTTTTTGTAATTATCTTATTTCCACCAAAAAAAAGAGTGTGCAATAAATCCACGTACCTGTTTTTTCTGGAATGGATTGTTGGTGTTGAAATTGCTGATGGCTTGCGTTTATTGCGGATGGCTTGGTGCTTTGCTAATCTCAGCTTGCTTGGTGTTTTTTTTTGCTTGCTGGTGATCTGGCTTGCTTGCTGGTGATTGGCTTGCTTGCTGGTGATCTGTTTAAAATGGTTCTTTTATTTCATCCGGCTCGAAGGACCATGTATTCGCTCGGGTGCGACGCAGTGTGCGGTTTGAAATGTGGGCCTCCACGGTCGCTCCGATGAAATATTTTATAAAAATGAAAGACACAGTGTCAGTATATATTCGTCAATGTTTATTGCAGTATATATATATAGATATACATATGGTTATGTGCATAGAAATATACATATATGCAATACGTTGCCTACGTATTATTGTACATATATGTATTATTAGATTATGTATAATTAATAGTTTATGACATATTACCTGTTGGCTGGCTGACACGTCCTTTTTCTCCTGATTGTACAATCGAAGTGAAAGTTTTAGTTAAAGTTAAAGTGAAAGTAACCTCGCCGAACAACGTTTAACACGGTAAACGTTTTAACTGTTCGGCGGGGAAATGCCAGGGTTAACGGCCTTCGCGTTGCAGCGACTGGAAACGGTGGTTAGCAACAGTCGGAACGCTAGGCGCAGTTCCCATTAGGGTGGCTAAAAATTTATATTTAATATTAGGGTGCGGCCTAAACATGATCACTGCAGTGTATTTCAAGCAGAAATTCTGGCTAACAGGGAAGACCTGCTAGCCCTAAATAAGAGTGTTCTCACCACAAGAGATATAAACATATATTCAGATAGCCAATCGCCCCTGAAAGCTTTACAATCGCTTAATATTAACGCGAAAACAGTAAAAGAATATATCGATGTTCTGACTGAACTATCACAGTAATTTTTAATAACCCTGCTCTGGGTGCCAGGTCACAGAGACATAGTAGGCAATTGCAAAGCAGATAAACTAACGATATTGGGTACCACATTACCGATCCAATCAGAATGAACATAGCATCCAACCAGAAGCGAACATTCTTATACCTAAACACACTATCAGAGCTGCCAACAGGCTATGTACTCAGTCCCTGAATAGAACATGCGCCGCATCAAGCGACTGTTAAAACTGCACAGGAAGAACATGAGAAATCTTCTTGGGCTCCTAACAGGGCATTGTCTGATCGCAGTAGACTGGGAGCACTCTATAAAGATTATTGGAGAAACTGTAAGGACATTGAAGTACAAGAGACTTTAAAACACTTTCCATGCGGGTGCATGGCTTCGGATAGAAAAAGGTTCAATATTTTAGAAAAGAGTTCCCAGAATAACTCGGCAGAAGTAGCTAATATAAATATAACAAGCCTTGTTAGATATATGAAAGCCACAGGTTGGTTCAACGGGGACAATGTTGAGTGAAGAGAGCGACAGCCCTGGTGGCATCACAATGGGCCTACAGCAGGCCTAAGTGTGTCAACTGACAACCACAATACCTACCTACCTATACATTAGAGCGGTTCGATTTAAAAATCGCCCATTGCTCTGTGAAAATCGTATTCTAGGGATCAAAATAAGAAACTTTGCCGAACGAACCATACCTCTAAAACGAATTCTGATGTCCCCCAATTTGGGTCGAACGAAAAATCCCACTTCCACCCATTTAGAGTGCTCCAATCGAGTACAAATGTATGACCGACCGATCCACCCATGCCAGTGGCACACACCCTGGAACTCCCCTGGGGGGTTCCCCATGCAATCATTTCAAAATATCCCCATTTTTGGCCTTTACATGAGAAAAGAAACTGAAAAGTTCGACCCAAATTGGGGGACATCAGAATTCGTTTTTGAGGTATGGTTCCTGCGGCAAAGTTTCTTATTTTGATCCCTAGAATATGATTTTCACAGAGCAATGGGCGATTTTTTTGCCTCCCCACAAATCGACCCGGCCTACTATACATACATATTTATTAGCTATGTTGCAGATTAGAAGACATTTCTAATAATACCTGAACTCAGAATTTAGTGGCAACGCATTTCAAACTTTTGAAATCACATTTTCTTTTGACAGTTACATTATACTTGTAATGAAATCAACGGGTACTAAAATCAGCTGGGTAATTAATTTTTGCTTTAAATACTAGGTGGCAACTCCATACACAAATATTTATTAATTAAAGTTTTCTATTTTCATTTGAACTTCTTTGTTTTGTTTTTTTGTTTTTTGATAGCTTTTAAACTTATCTGGCATTCCCATTTGAAATTAGTTCACTTTCACTTATACACTTTTCTTTTGATGTCCTCATTCTAAGCTTAAATTCTGTTATGTGTATGGTTTGTTGTTTTTTTCATTAAAAGTTATGTGGCAACTCCAAACAAATAGAGTTTTCAGTTAAAGATTTAAATTTTCTTTTGAACATAATTGATTTGATACCCTTAAATAAACATTTAAATAAATTTTGCTCTTTCATATATATTTCCTTTAAAAATAAGGTGGCATCGCCATTTGAAAATATCTTTGAATTAAGTTTCACTTAAACACTTTTTGTTTGATATCCATTTTCTAGTGTTTAATTCACTTATGTGTATCATTTTTGTTTTCCATTAAGCACTAGGTGGCAACGCCATACTAAAATAGTTTTGGGGCAAAGTTTTCTCCGTGCTTTTACACATGTTTCGTTTGATACCCTTAAAATTTAAATTTTTAAATTAATTTTGATCTCGCATATATTGATTTTTTCAAATTAAATGGCAACACCATGCACAAATATATATTTTTTTATTGGTTTCTTTCTCTTGATCAAGTTTGGTTTTATACACATATTTTAAAGCGTCATTCTATTTTTTAGTTACTTTACATATTTTCATGAACAGCAAGTGGCAACGCTATTCAAAAATATTTTTGTATCAAATATTTATAAACGCTTTTTTTATAGCTGTTTTCTGATATTTATATTTATTTTGTAACTCATTGTTTTTTATAGAAAAATAGGTGGCAATGCCATTTAAAGATATTTTTGGATACAAGTTTTTTCTAGAAAACATTAGTGGTTAAAAAAAAAAACTTGTATTAAAACAATAATGTTTAAAAAAAATTGTATTTAAGACCAGTGATCTAATATTATTTATGTAGTTCGCTTAAGTATTTCCATTTCTATTTTCCACTCAAAATCGGGGTAATGCCATTTGAATAAATTTTCTGATTAAAGGTTTCTTTAACAACTTTCGTTTGAGGGCCATATTCTAATATTTAACTCAGTTGCATATTAAAAAAAAAAAATTTACTTCAAAAATTAAGTGGCAACGTCAATTCAAAACTTATTTACAGAAGTGTTTTTCAAAATTGTTTGTTTGTCATTTGTAGAATAAAATATTGTTAGTAACTCTAGCAAAATATTTATTTTTCGATTAAAGCTGTATATTTATTTATTTATTAATTAATTTATTTATTTACTTCAGTATACAGAAAATGATCTCACAGCCTAATGCATTTAATTCAAAATCATGCACATACCAGAATATTTGTTTTATTTGTGTAATAAATAAGTGTTTTTTAATTACATAAATACAAATATTTAATGGATGGGAGGCCTCTTCTAAAAAGTTGTTTAAAACAATCGAACTTTTGCCGGCTTCAATCAACCCTCGTCATGAGACTGTGTTAAACTGTTTAGAGCCTGAAGGAAATCAAGGCCCTGAAAACTGAAATAAATTATCTGTAGAGCTGTGTACTGGAGAATTCCACCTCTTCTTCACCCTTTCAGCTGCTGGAGAAATCATTATGCTAATCTCCGCACCTACCGACGTGCTAGTTATATGACTATTCTCTGAAGAAAGAGCATAATTCTAAAATATTTCAAGACATAAAATTTGCTTTCAGCAGCATTACTTTAACTTAACACATATTTCGTTTGCACCCTAATTAAAGAAATATTTAAAAAAATTAGTTATCCATTGAAGAAACTAAAAAATATTAAAAACTCTCCTGTATCCCTGAAAATACCAACGAATAATAGGAATTTAATTTTAAAGCATTTACAATGCAAACTCAGCAGTTAAATTCATTCCTACTGCCACAGCTACAAAATGGAACGTTGTTAGTTTCGACTGACAACAGCAACAGAGGAGCACTTAGGCATTCGTTCGCTCGCATTTTGCTGCACTTCTCGGTGCATATGCACATGCACGTAATGCAGGCGTACGCACACACACACCAGCAGCAGCAGTTGCATGACTGTGTGAACAATGCCCAATTGACATGGTGACCCCAAAAATTTAGCAACCACTACTACTGCAAACAAACAAGCACAAAAGCAGCAGCAGCAGCAGCAAAAGCAACGAGCATTACATGAGCAACAACTGCAACACCAATGCCAGCCACTCACACCAACATCAACATTAATACCAACTTTAACAAGCAACACCTGCACGGATGGTACATGAAAGGTGTGCAAATTATGCCACGAAAACAAGCAACCAACAACAAAAACAACAGGAATATCCACAGCATTGCTTGTGTAGGAGTCGGCTGAGTGCAAGAGATTGGAAGAGAGGCGGATTGGTGGCGTAGAAATGTGTGTGTTGGTGAATTTGTTGATAGTTTACTTGCTTCATAGTTGTTGGTTTTTAGCTGCTGGCGGTCAGGTTTTGTTTCTAGGCCCCTTGGACCGCTGCGGTTGGCTGCTTAGTACCCATGTCTGACCATTACTGTTGGTAGCTACGCAACTGTATGTCCACTTGCTGGCCTTAAGTGTTGTTGCTGCTTTTGTCATTGACTTGCCTGTTTGCTAACCGACAGCTTCACCAGTTTAAGCAAATGAAAGTGCGGTTAGGTGGCGCTGGTGTGTTGCTGACGTTGGCTGTCATGTTATGTTGCCAATCGTACATTTGCACACACATAACAACATAACAAAGCAGCTTAATACAAGTTTATTATAATGGTAATAGGAACAGAAATAGGGGCCGATATACTGTGGCAACTTCTGGCGTAGCTACACTGCATTAAGAAATTATAGCACATGGACTTATTGGCAAATTTTAACAATTTATCTGTTTCTCATTTAAGTTCAATAATTTCTTATGAAAATTTAAATAATTTATTTAAATACAAAAATTTTATACATAATGCAAGTTTCCAACAAATGAAACAAATTAAAAAGTTTTCATCTATTTTTGTAACTTTTAACCAGAATTCTTCAAAATCTTCGGCTATGCAGCCCATTTGAGTTTGGCACAAGCTCGAAGTAGTGCAAAAAACGCGTTCATTTTCAACAACTTTCCTTTTCTGGCGGCTTTTAAATGGTACCTATTTTTAAAACACAGAATTTTGGTTTTTTACTTTTTTCTAAAGCTTCCTATATCTGTGTCAAAATTTCAAGGTAATCAGTGAAGAATTTATGGGGACTTGACTTTAACCGAAGTAGTCTATAAAACTGCATTCCCTGCTGATTTGTAAAGAAGATTCTCATAAAACTGTTAAAGCTTGCGGGACAATATTTTTTAATTTGTAATTTTGTTTTTTGTTAATTTTGTAAAGGGTGGTTAAGTTTTAAAGGCCGGTGTTGATTTTGAATAAAATACAATTTTTTTTTAAATCTTATTGTCATTTCTCTTTATTATGATATACTGGTATGGCTCAATTACGCATGGAACAAAATATCGGTCAAATGGCGGTCGCGGCCTCAGCGGCTCAACCTCCATCCGATGGTCCAAATTTTCGATGACGCTGAGGCATAATTGAGGTTTTATGCCGTTAATGTGCCGAACTATCTCATCCTTTAGCTCTTGGATTGTTGTTGGTTTATCAATGTAGACCTTTTCTTTCAAATAACCCCAAAGAAAGAAGTCCCGCAGCGGCAAATCACATGATCTTGGTGACCAATTGACATAGCCGCGACGTGAGATTATTCGGCCATCAAATTTTTCGCGCAAAAGTTTCGTTAGCTGTGTGACAAGTGGCACCGTCCTGTTGAAACCACATATCATCCACATCCATATCTTCCAATTCGGGCCATGAAAAGTTGGTTATCATCTCACGATAGCGAACACTATTCACAGTAACTGCCTGACCGGGCTCATTTTGGAAAAAATAAGGCCCAATGATGCCGCCGGCCCATAAAGCGCACCAAACAGTCACTCTTTGTGGGTGCATTGGTTTTTCGGCAATCACTCTTGGATTATAATTCGCCCAATTGCGGCAATTCGGCTTATTGACGAATCCACTGAGGTGAAAATGTGCCTCATCACTGATTTATTATTTCAATGGGAATACGTACGTCCTTTTCTTAATTTTTTTTTTTTCTATATATATTGTAATTTTTTGGTGTTTTATTTAATTTAAAATGCAAAATTTATTTTATTTACTTTTGATTCATTTTGTTTTATATTGCTAATTAATTTTTTATTTTTTTAATTTTCTTCTTCGTATTTCTACACTTTTTAATTTCTTCTTCTTCTTAACTGCCGTGATAAACGCCTACACGATTTTGGCCGAGCTTAACAAAGCGCACAAGTCGTTTTTTTCTCGTGATAACCGGCGCCACCCGGACACAGTAAGAGAAGCAGCCAAGTCCTTCTCCACCTGCTCTTGCCAACGCAGAGGAGGCCTTCCTCATCAAATACTTTCAGAGCCCAAATGATCCGGCCATCCATTTCCATTCGGATGACATTACCCATCCAACGTAGTCGCTGGATATATATTCGCTGCTCTACGTCTATGTCATCGTAACGCTCAGCTCATCGCTCCATCGCCTGCGATATTCGCCGTTGCCAACGTGCAAAGGTCCGAAAATCTTACGCAGAATCTTTCTCTCAAACACTTCAAGCGTCGCTTCATCGGATGTTGTCATCGTCCAAGCTTCTGCGCCATACGTTAGGACGGGCATGATGAGAGCCGTGTAGAGTGTTAGTTTTGTTCGTCGAGAGAGACTTTACTGCTCTGTTGCCTACTTAGTCCAAAGTAGCACTTGTTGGGAAGAGAGATTCTACGTTGGATTTCAAGGCTGACATTGTTATCGGTGTGAATGCTAATGGAGAAGGTGTCCATATGTACACGCAAGTGGGGAAAGTCACAGATTGCCATTCACTTGTGAGTGGCCAGAACGATTCTTCTGCATATAGCTCAAGCAGCTCATAACTTCCGGGACTAGCCCAAGTATCCTCTGGCAGGCTTCCGAACACCCGTTTGAGAGCGAGCTTATGTGAGAAAGCGAAGTAACCCAGGATAGCTGGTTTACGCTGGGTTTGGGGCCCGCCAGGTAAAATTCCCCCTAATGAAAAAAAGAACAAAGCTTCTGATGAGAACACTTTTTTCTTTAGTTTTACTTTTTTATTTTATTTTTGCATCTTTTGAATATATTGCGCTGTTTTTCTTATTTTATTTTTATTTAAGTTTATAAAATTTTATCCATTTTACTTTCGATTTACTTAATTGTGTATTCCAAATTTCCTTTCTATTATTTTTTTCGTATTTTCCTTAGGAAATTTGCATTTTTTAAGTTAGTTCTATTTCATTTTTCATCATTTTGTAGTTTGAATTTTTTAAATATTTCAAATCTTTTAATTTTAATTGAGTTTATAGAGTTTTATTTTGTGTTTCTTTCTTATTTTATTTTGTTTAATTTTATTTTATTTTATTTTATTTAAGCTTATTTAATCGTACTTTTAATTTTTAAATAATTTTCATATATTATTTTATTTAATATTTATCATTTTTTAATTTAATTTTTATACATTTTTCTTAAGTGTATTTAAAAAAACAAAAATATCTGCCGTTCGGAGTCGGCTTGAAACTGTACGCCCCTCCATTTGTGGTACAATATCAAGGCGCACGTCATAAATAAGTGGAGGAGCTCAGCTTGACACCCAAAAAGGGTGTACGCATCAATTATATATACAGGGTCCGCCATATAACTTTACGGAATTAAAAAGGCTATAAAAAAGAAACTACTCAATATTTTTCCAAACTGTTTTTTTTTTAATTTGAAGTACAATCCTTCCGGTTAATGATGAAAAACAACTTCATTCATATGGCTGCCTCGGCTAGCCATGCACCATCCCATACGATCGGTCCAATTTTTCAACACATTTTCGATTGTATGCGGCTGTATTTCAGCTATGACATCGCGTATGTTGGCCTTCAGTGCATCAATTGTTGCTGGTTTGTTGGCATAACACTGGTCTTTGACGGCACCCCAAAGATAATAATCCAACGGCGTCAAATCACAGCTCAGAGGCGGCCAAACGATATCAGAATTTCGGCTGATAATGCGATCTTCGAAGACAGTGCGCAAAAGATTGATCGTAGCATTCGCTGTGTGGCAAGTGGCGCCATCTTGTTGGAACCAAATGCCACCAATATCCTGCTCTTCAATTTCTCGGAACAAAACTTCGTTCAACATGGCCCGGTAACGCTCTCCATTGACGGTTACGGCCACTCCTCGCTCATTTTCGAAGAAAAATGGACCAATGATGCCTCTCGACCAAAATCCGCACCAAACAGTGACTCGTTGTGAATGCATCGGCTTTTCTTCGAGTGCGTGCGGGTTTTCTGAGCCCCAAATGCGGCAATTTTGCTTGTTAACATACGCTTCATTCGGTGCTTTTCTTCTTCCCATTGCCGTACGTAATTTTCGTACACATTCTGATTTATGATTTTCAAAGTAATGTCGTTCTTTGAGCGTATGCACAACCATTTTCGTTCAGCGGAAGAATAAAACTAATTTTCTGTCAAATCAGATGACAGCTAAGTGTTACCATTCTTCAAATAATACCTAGTTCAAATCCGTAACGATAGATGGCGGGCCCTGTATATATATCGCACCCTAAATACAAAAGGGTCACAACTCAAAATTTTCCACACTCGAGCTTGACTTGTTTACAGTAGCACAGAAAACAAACTATGTGACATATCACACTGAAAGTTGCCATGTAAGCTTATAACAGTCCTACCAAAAAAGAAAAAAATTATTTTTGCCATATGTCATAGGCGGACCGTTTTATTGATAACGTCTCGTTCATATTTGAGCAGAAGTACATTTTGAGTTGTGACCCTTTTGTATTTAGGGTGGGATATGTATATATATTGTACATTTTTTTTAATTCTATCTGAATTTATTTTATTTAGTTTGCTTTATTTATTGCTTATTTTAATTTAATTAGGTTTTTTTGTATTTTAATTTGGTTTTATGTTATTAATTTTCCTTTCAATTTTTTGTATTTTCCTTCGCGTCTTTCCTTAACGTCTTCTTACATTTAAATTTTCTTACTTTTGTATTTTGAAATTTTCATTTTGTGTTATTTGGTTTTATTGAGTTTCATTTTGTTTAGCTTCGTTATATTTGACCATTTCTTTTTTATATTTTTAAATGTTTTATTTTAAAATCAAATACTTTTAAATTTTTTTTTTTTTTTTTGAATTTATAGAGTTAAAGTTTTATTTGGTTTTGCCCTATTTGATTTCTATTTAGTTTAATGGATTGCACTTTTTTTTAATTTTTTTTTATTTCTTTTTATTTAATTTATTATTATTTTATTTCATTTGTCTTTCTTTTCTATTTTGAATTTTTTATTTTACTTAATATTTTAGTTTTATTTTACTTGATTACCAGATTAAATTTTTTTTGTTTAATTGTTTTTAATTTTTAATTTTTTTTTTTTTTTATTTAATTAAATATTTTTCTTATTTCAAAACTATTTTTATTTAATTTGTTTTCCTTCACTACTTATATATGTATACGGCCACCGTAGCCGAATGAAAAATTGCATCTTATAACTGGACTAGCTGTACCGGGCGCGCGTTGCAACGCCAACAACTAAAATAAATTTAAGAAAAATAACTTTAAAGAAAAATTAATACATAAATATTCAATTCATTCTAAGGCATTTTATTGATTTTGTTTATTTCGAAAAAATTGTGACATTACAAAGTTTAGTTTCAATTCGATGTTTATTGAAGTGCTGTGGGATACACAATATTTCTTGTTTTTCCATCTGGTGCGTAGACGAATAAATCAGAAGCCTTTCCGGCGCGTCAGCAAGCCACATAGAGCTGGCCATGTGCGAAGCATGGATTCTCCAAATTTAATCCACACACTTGTAACGATTGTCCGCTTTGTTAATAGTAATTGCGAAAGCGAGTCCACTGGGATTTGTAAACGTTTGAATTCGAATGGCATATCTGTCGGGATCATTGGAATACGTGGCAACAGTACGACTTCACCTTCGAATCAAAATTGTTGTCTCAATAACATTGTTCATCATTTTCTTGACTGAGAGTTTGGTTCCGTTGCAAAATCGTGGTGGATTTATGTTTCGAAGAAGAATGATGGGTACGCCAATTTTCAATGTAAGAACGTGTGGCGGCATGCCTGGCAAATCAAGCGAATTCAAGAATTCAGTTGGATAGTTGACAACCTCGTCTTGATTCGATGGACTTATACGTGGTCGTTTTACTGGGTATTCCATGCTGAATGGTGAAGTTGTTGGTATTGACATCGATGTTGTTGGTTGGTAATATAGCAGGCGTACTGAGCCACTGATGGTTTTTGTGGTTTTGTGCAATGTTTGGGAAAACTTTTTGCACCAATTCATCGATGCTTTCTATGATCTTACAGAAGTTTGCTGGCAGGGTGATACATTGTGTAGATTCATCAATTCGCCCATTTCCAATATCCAATAATTGTTTTGCAAAATTTCCAGCCAATGTATCTCGTTGTAGTTGTACACGCATGTTAGTTTTCAAAGTCAATTTCTGTAAATCACGCCATAAAACTGATTATTTAAGACATGCATTAAGTTCATCAGCGGGTGTTCAACGTGGTATAATGGGCAGTGTTTGGCGAAAATGACCAGACAATAAAATGAGTGCGCCACCGAAAATCCGTCTGTTTTCTCTCAAATTTCGCAGTGTACGATCAAGCGCTTCCAGTGGTCATTTTTCCCGTAGTTCAGTTGTCTGAGAAGAACGGGTCTGATTAGTACCTATTCCATCAGTTTGTAACTTCACTTCTCGTGAGCACGTCATATCCGTTTCCTCTGTGTAAAAATACATGGTGATACTGAATTTCATGGCAATCGGTTGAACGGGGCAGAAGTTGCTACTCTGCAGCGCCACCTGGTGGCGAGTGGCATCAATGAGCATATCCTACAAACCTTCTCCGTGGAAAATTACATATACATATATACCAATTTTTATAATAATCGGTCCAGTAGTTTTTAGTTCATCGATGACATACAGACAAACATTCATTTTTATATATAACTAGCGGACCCGACAGACTTCGATTTGTCAAATAGATTTTTAATGTGGCAGTTTATATTTCGACCTTAAGACGTTTTTACTCTGCTGACCCTCACACACCGTCCTATCATCATGGTGACGGTTCTGTTCAGGAGAAGTAAAGAAAAGGGTCAGCTCGGGTGACCTAAGTATCTTCGCTTCCACGATCTTTGGCCACCCTTTTGAGACCCACCAAAAACCCCGACTGGAATATTTGCCAGAGGGCTTCAAACTAAGAGGGGAACTTTAGGCTCAAACCTGATTGAAAAATAATCTAAAGGGATAGTGGGAACCTAAAGGTGACAAATATTTATAAAGTGGGTGCTTCAATGACAAAGCATAGAGATAATTAATTATTTATTATTATTATTATTAACATAGGTTTAACAACCGATATAATAAAGAATAATGAAATAAAACGTATATAAGTATTTCCTGTAATCGCTTTATTGTACATCAAGTGAATCATAATTATTAACAAAAATCTGTTTTATTTTTATTGTATTAGACTTCTTACCTAAATATATAATGCGATGCTTAGACTCAACCACTACCCAAGTCAATGGAAATGCGCCGAGGTAATCATGATACCGAAACCTAACAAACCAGAGCACTGTCCGTCTTCATGGCGTCCAATTAGCTTGCTGGTGACCTTCTCTAAGGTATTTGAAAAGATACTTTTAAGAAGAATGTTACCTGTTTTAGAGGGCTGCTATATAATACCTGAACATCAGTTTGGGTTTCGGAGGGGGCATGGGACTCCTGAGCATTGCCACCGAATTATTCAAATTATCAAGAATGCTTTTGAATATAAACAGTATTGCACTGCGGTATTTTTAGATATCAAGCAAGCATTCGATAAAGTTTGGCACCCAGGGTTACTCTATAAAATAAAAAATTGGCTTCCAGCTCCTTACTATTTCATTATAAAGTCATACCTTAGTGGTCGTACGTTCTATGTCCATGAAAAAGATGAATCTTCAGAGTTGTACTCAATTAATGGTGGAGTTCCTCAAAAGAGCGTATTAGGCCCTGTTCTATACACAATATTTACCGCTGACCTACCGATTAACAGTAACATAGATGCTGCAACATATGCTGATGATACAGCTTTTATTGCCACAAACTGTAATCGTAATGACGCATCACTTCACCTACAACAACAACTGAATATGGTTGAAAAATGGCTAATGAATTGGAAGATGGAGGTTAACACTCAGAACTCTGTTCAGATAACGTTTACTTTGCGAACCGGGAATTGTCCTCCCGTATTTTTGAATGGCTCTACCATACCTGAAAGTGAAGCTGTCAAATACCTCGGAGTACATTTGGCCCGAAGAAAGACCTGGAAAACCCACATTAAAGAGAAACAGAAACAACTCAAGCTTAAAACGAAAAAAATGTACTGGCTCTTAGGCTCGCGATCACAACTTAGTCTCGAAAATAAAGTACTGCACTACAAAGCTATCGTATGGTCATATGCAATACAGCTTTGGGGAACAGCGAGTAACTCAAACATTGAAATCCTGCAAAGATACCAGGCTATGACTTTACGAAGCATTGTTGATGCTCCTTGGTATATAACTAACTTCGAAATTCACAAAGACTTAAATGTATCTTATGTTAGAAATGAAATCACCAAAGCCTCTCGAAGATACCTAGACAGACTATCGTACCATAAAAACTTACTAGCAAGAAATCTTCTACACAATAGCATGGATGTCAAACGCCTTAAAAAAATTCATATTTTGGATCTCCCAAACAGATTTGAGGAAACATAATTGATTTGTAGCGAATACAACTGTTTTACAACATATTGATTGGTCTCAATGGAGCGCATTGGTCTCCTGTCATAATTCTTATATTTAAAAAATTTGCTGATTGTCAACTGATAGATTGCAAATAAAATTTATTCATAATAAAAAAAATAAAAATTTTTTTTATTGTAGTGCTTTATTATATACAATGTTTTTTCTTCGATTACCTGCTGAATATACAAACAAATCTCATGGGTTTCCAACACGGGAAGGAGGTTGAATTAGTTTTAAAGGTGACACACAGATGGCGCTATTTATCACTTTATCGCGTTGGCAATACTGAATATATATTCATGACAAAGCCTCATCCCTAGGCTTTGTTTTCGTGCTCCGAGTATGTCAACTTTCGTGCCGTCGAAACGCAATTTGCGGGAAGCTTTGCTTTTCTGCTTCAATTTGAAAAAAAATACAGCCCAAGCCCGTGAATTGCTGCAGGAGGCCTACCCAGACCATACTCCGTCGATTTCAACATGTGAGTACTGGTTTCGACGATTCAAAAGTGGTGATTTTCACACCGAAGACAAGGAGCGTCTTGGCCAGCCCAAAAAGTTCGAGGACGCGGAATTGGGGGAATTGGTAAACGAGGACTCGTGCCAAACCCAAGAAGAGCTTGCTGAATCATTGGGCGTTGATAAATCAACCGTTTGCAAGCGTCTAAAAGCGATGGGAATGATCCAAAAGCAAGGACATTGGGTCCCGTACGAGTTGAAGCTGCGCGACGTCGAACGGCGATTTTTTACGTGCGAATTGCTGATCGAGCGACAAAATCGGAAGGGTTTTTTGCATCGGGTGGTGACTGGCGACGAAAAATGGATCCACTACGATAACCCAAAACGCAAAAAATCATGGGGTTTGCCCGGCCACGCATCAACGTCGACGGCCAAGCAGAATATTCACGGCAAGAAAATCATGCTCTGCATTTGGTGGGATCAGGTCGGCGTCGTATATTTTGAGCTGCTCCAACCGGGCGAAACAATCACGGGGGATCGTTACCGACTGCAATGGATGCGTTTAAGCCGGGCATTGAAGGAAAAACGGCCGGAAACGGTAAAAAGGCACGACAAGGTTATTTTGCAACATGACAACGCTCGGCCGCATGTTGCTCAACCTGTCAAAAAATACCTTGGAACGCTTGGCTGGGAAGTGTTAGCCCACCCGCCGTATAGTCCAGACATAGCTCCCTCCGATTATCATTTGTTCCGGCATATGAGTCTCGATTTGGCGGACCAGCGGTTCTCCTCGTACGAGGCTACCAAAATATGGGTTGAGTCATGGATAGCCAAGCAGCGGCCAGAATTTTGGAGAAACGGCATCCGTATATTGCCCGAAAGATGGGCGAAAGTTGTAGCTAGCGATGGCCAATACTTCGAATAAAATATTTTGTACCGTTTTTTCACAATAAAGCCCCAAATCTTCGAAAAAACCTTTAAAACTAATTCAACCTCCAGTAATAATGTTTGTCTTTTGTTATTCTTCAAATATGTTTGGATTCGTTATTATTATTTTATTATTTGTGAATGAAATCATTCTTTAACTTTACATTTTTTGACTTTTCCATTCGGTCGGGTTCACGATATTATCACTTTTGTGTGAACGCAGTAGATCCTCCAATGCGAACACGCACACACACGACCGCGCAATATTTGTATGGGAAAAAGAAAAGGGCTGTTTTAGGGTTTCCCGGAAATTATTCGAATTTTTATCGTCGTACAAACCATCATTGGACTTCAAAGAACATTTTAAAAAAATAATTGTTAAGATTGGTCCATGCGGTGTTGAGTTATGCGCTTGCCAACACATTTTGCGATTCATTTTTATATTATAGAAGAAGAAGGTTATATTTTGTTCCGTTGCTTTTTTTTAACTTAAAATTCATTGAGTATTTTTTTATCTCAAAATTATTTTTTTTCATTTTGTATTTTTTTTTAGTTTATTCCGTTTTATTTTTACTTCACTATATCTTGCCAACTCTTATATTTTAATTGGTTTTCTTCCGTTTTTGTACTTTTCTTTTGTATTTCTTTTGTAATTATAATGCGTTTTTTTTTTAATTCGTTTTATATTATTTGGATTTATAACACAAAAAAACAAAATCGCACTTTTTGTCTGATGAATGACTTTTGATACTTGATGTTTACTAATTTGACAACGCTGATTCTAAATATACCCTCATTTTTTTTTTTTTGTAACAGCTCCTGTTTACGAGTTATAACTATCACAAAAAAATCACTATATTTCAGTGTTAATTGACGAATATTTAAACAAATATTAAGTTTTCTTAATATTATTTGTTATGGCATCGTCAAGACGAGTTTGTATAAATGACCGCAATAGTTTTTGTTTTATTTGCGGAGAGTACATGTTTCAAGAAAACCGTTTGAATGTGACATCGTTCGTAAAATGAGGCGTACAAAAATTACTTCGGTCACCCAATGGAAATGAAAAATAAGCCTTGGATTCCACAAAAGGTATGCAGAACGTGCGTTGAGTTTCTATGTTTGTGGACGAATAAGAAAAGGAATAAATTTAGATACGAAACTGCTATGATCTGGATTGAACCTGTGAACCACCACGACAACTGTTATTTTTGTATGGTAAAAATAACTGGCATTAACCAAAAAAATCGAGGCAAATGGGGATATCCTTCCATACGATCATCACATAGACGTGTTTTGATCCATACGATGTCATCTGAACTTCAACCTGGTGCTTCACAGGAAGAACCTTTACATTTTGAGGCAAAAACAGACAATAGCGATAGTGACTTTGATTGTGACTTGGGAACACCAAAACCATTTAACCAAGATGATTTAAACGACCTCATTAGAGATCTGGGACTGTCAAAGACTGGTTCAGAAATTTTGGTGACTAGATTAAAAGAAAGAAACTTAGTCACAAAAGAAACTAAAATTTCTTACTATCGCAGAAGAGAACAAACTTTCCTTGAATAGTTTGCTGAAGAAGATGACTTTGTATTTTGTAAAAATGTACCTGGTTTAATGGCTGCAATGGGATTATACAATTACGTTTCTAGTGAGTGGCGTTTATTTATAGATTCATCAAAACGGAGTTTAAAATGTGTTCTCTTACACAATGGGAACAAATTGGGCTCATTGCCTATTCCACATTCTACTAAAGTAAAAGAAAAATATGCAACTATTGCTCTGGTTTTAGACAAAATTATATATGCGGAACTCAATTGGGTCATAAGAGTCGATTCAAAAATGGTAAACTTTCTTTTAGGTCAACAAGGTGGTTACACAAAGTTTCCCTGTTTTCTTTGCTTATGGGATAGTAGAGCTAAAAATCAACATTGGATTAAAAAAGATTGGCCTGCTCGGTAAGCGTTAGTACCAGGACAACAGAACGTGATAAACCCACCTTTAGTATCAAGGGATCGTATAATTTTACCTCCGTTACAAATAAAACTGGGGCTTATAAAACAATTTGTTAAAGTTCTTGACAAAAATGGAAATTGTTTTCTTTTTCTGTCTAAAAAGTTTCCAAAATTGAGTGCAGAAAAGACAAAAGCGGGTATTTTTGACGTGCCACAGATAAGGTCGTTAATAAAAGACTCAAATTTCATAGACACTATGACAGTGATTGAGAAAATGGCATGGAATGAGTTTGTTTGGCTTGTTCAAAATTTTTTAGGAAATAAGAAAAGTTCTGACTATTCTCAGCAGGTCGAACAACTAATGGGTCACTCCCAAAGGGTAATATGAGCATTAAGTTACACTTTCTTCACAACCATCTGGACTATTTTCCAGCCAATCTTGGGGATCTAAGCGAAGAACAGGGCGAGCGATTCCACCAGGACCTTCGTACGATGGAGGAACGCTATCAAGGTTACTGGAACACACACATGATGGCCGACTATTGTTGGAGCATTAACAATAGTTCTAAGCCTTCAACTTCAGCAAGAAAATCATATAAAAGAAAATTTTTTTAAACTTAAGAAGGCAATAAATTAAAATAATCTTTAAATCTATAGTGTTTTATTACAATAAGTAAAATGTATCATAAAGAGTCATACAGAGCTGATACAGGAATTTCAGTTACAGATTTGAAATTGTCATTAAAAATTGGACTAAAAACATGTATCATAACCCAATCATCAGCAATGCTGTTGTGCAGTGTAATCTGTGTATTGAATTCAACTGCTTTCCATCTAATACAATTTCTTCTTCCATTTATGCAAACTTACCTTTAGCCTTTTTAAACCTCTGCTATACATACATCATACACACACACACATCCATACATACACATGCAATGTTTGCCATCAAAATTTGGCAACATTTGTCGCAAACGTTCAGGCAAAGAAATTCGGTGGGCATACAAGTAAAAAATCGACGTATTAGATATAACATACCTACATTTATATGTGCACTTGAATGTATGCCCATCCTTACATGCCTATGTGCGTGTGTGTATGTGCATATATTGATAAATAATAAAAAATGCCTCGTATTACTCTCACGGATTATTACAACCTTTGGATTGGGTGTCGAGTATTAGTCCCTTATCAGGAATTTACTACTTTCCTTTCACGACTATAATCTTTCGATTTATGCCTATAATGCATGAAAATTCCATTTGGCCGGCAAGCGACACACAGCGCACATAAACACACCCAAACAGAGTTGTAAGTAGGCGTAAGTCAGGTATGCTGATACATAAAAAAGTATTTCGCAAGCCCAGTATATTTATAGAGGTTATGAGGCGTTCGTGCCAACCAAGAAATGACGTACCCAAGCACACTCACATGCACACTTCTTGTACGTGGGTGTATATGTTTCATGAGAGGATAATCAAAAAGGCAGATAAAAACACGCATTTCTTGTAAATACAAGCCGAATTGCACTTAACACAAAATACCCGATACGAATTATAGGCAATGGGCAACAGCCAACACCCAAGAGCAACAAAGTTTGTTAGTGGAATGGCCAGTTAAAAAAATAAAGCAAATGAGCTGCACAAAAACAAAGAATTTCCAGTAAAGGAAATATAAAAGAACAACAACTTAAACTCAATGTGTTCTGTAAGTAATGCCAAATTATTAATTTTTCGTTTTCTGTTATGCCACTAATACTTTGACAAACACAAAACCCATCACGCGAACAGAAATACAAACGCACGTGCACGCGTAATGGTATTTGCCAAACCCATTCAGTCTCATATTGCTTTTATCGCCAAAAAGGCATTTTAATATTATTAAGCTTAGCCAAAAACAAAAAATGAATGGAAAAATGAAATTCCACAACAAAGGCCAGTAGTGCTGGCGGCCTTTGTCATTTGTGGTTTTGATGGCGGTTCTTATTATAAGTTGGCTAGTGAGTGACTGCCTAGGACCCGACTCGTCATAGGCCACGTCCACAAATCCGCAAAAGGATTGTCACTTGGCTATGTCTGCGTTGCTTGTTATGCGAGGAATGAGTGAAGGAAAAATCAGTTATTGTATTTTGGCCGTAATAATTCGCTACGACGTAAATACGCACAAATCCCAAAGTAAATCTAGCTTATAATTCGATATTACTGCGGCTGACGAAAATGAGCCCGGCTTTTCTGCACTCAACATTCAAAGCTACCTATGGACTTACTATGGCACTTATTCCATCAAACTTTACGTGTTCTCTTATGTATTAAGGGGAATAATAAAATTATGTATTGAAGGATAATTGCAGGCAAAGTTAGTGCTAACTAAGGTGGGTCACTGTGGTGGATACTTCAGAGATTTCAATACGTTCTAGTAAATTTTCGAGCATTTATTTTCATCTTAATTTATGATCAACAACTGTACCACCTTTGTGATAAGAGCGGCTCATAGTGATTTAGTTCTATTGTTAACACGGAAGGACTATTTTTTAGGCAAAGTAATGCGAGTATTATATTTAAATATATATGTTTATATATGTGTATGTGTGTGTATAAAACTTGACGACTAAAGCTGTGAAAATACTCCAAGGTCGTCAGTAAAAATTCCAAATATTTGTATTGAAGTCAAATCGGTTTTTTGCCGTCAAAGCAGAAGGGGATTGCATGAAAAACGTACTCGGTAGTACCAGTTTTGATGTTTACTGTAAACTCTAATCAAATGATAGAATAAGCATTCAGCCAGGCACCGAATTATAGTACATTCATTTTTTTATAAAGCCATTTGTCTTTCGCAGACGGCCCATCTTTGTGCGATCATAGAAAGCCACACAATTTATTTTTTTTTGTTTTAATTTCCCAATGCCTGGTGATTTACAATATTTTTCCACTCTATTTCTTTGCCTTGCACGGTGTTTTTTGTTTTTTTTTGAGTGAGGTAGGGTTCAAACTGTCTTCGCGACCGTCGTTCACTGGTTCGCGTGGTGTGGCCACTAAAGGCCGGCGGGCCAATTAAAAGGTCAAAAAAATCGATTTTTTTTTTCCTGAAATCAATAGCTTAGATATTCAAGAACATGAGACACAAATTTTCAGAGTTAAATTCCAAGTATTTGCTGAGCTACAGAGCCGAGCGTAGTGCGGCGTCGAGCAACCGTGCGCTTATTGTTGTAGTGTATTGTTTCCTATCGAAAACTTTGAAGCGCGTTTTCTCGGCTTTTCATTTTCACGATTTTACCTAATTTATGTACACGATTGCAAAAAAACTAAACGAGCTATCTACTTCATTCAAAATGCGTTATCTTCAGTATTGTTTTCTCTTCTATGGGAACTAAAAAAACATCCAAAAACTTTTTTTAAGCGACTTTTTTACCCAGTTGAAGAGTTTTTTTTTCCTTAAAAACCCACTTTTTTTTCTACCTTCCCCAAAAATTCGAATTTTACGTGTTTCTCCCAATTTTCTTAGTTCACATCGAAGATAATTACATCAAAATTAATAATCTTTTTTTTTTGTTTTCAGATGAAAATTGCAAGTTGTATCTTGTACAGAAGTTGGATACTTCAGTGACAAGGCGCTCTGGGAATCTATTGATAACTCGGCTTACAATATATTGTTGGAGATTGTACAATTTCTTTTTTTAGTTCAAATATATATTAAACTATCCCCAAAACTTCATTTGGCTAATTGTTTTTTTTCTCATCCTACAACGCTTCGCGAGAACTACTGAATTTAGGACATCTAATTGGCCCGCCGGCCTAAAACCATCCCTCCTCCTCTTGTGGGGAGAATCCCTTCCAGGGACTACTTTCTGCAATACTTCGGAAATAGACCAGTTCTAATGGAGGTATTATTCCCGTAAAAGATCAATGGTTTCGTTGCTTGTTTGGCACGTAGCGCCGTTTTGTTGAAAATAAACGTAGTCCAGATCAATCCACCAACCCATCCAATTCTGGCCATAAAAAATCGTTAATCATCTCGCGAAGGTGCAATCCATTCACCCTAATTGTTGCACCAGCTTCATTTTCGAAAAAGTAAGGTCCAATCGAGGAGCTCGAACAACTGTCTGGCTTAGATGTCAACAACCTAATAAGGTTCCTGAACCGCACAGACTGGGTATAGTCATGCCGTAAATAACAAGTTGGTAAAGAGGATGTGGCAACAAAATGGTGCGGAAGCGCTAGTTGGATTCAGGATGAATCACCACTCTAACCAACCAACCAACCAAAGGTCCAATGACTCCGCCGTACCATAAACCGCGCCAATCAGTCACACGTTGAGGATGAAAGGCTTTTCAGCAATAACTCTTGGGTTTTCTGAGTCGCAGATCGGACAATTTTGTTTGTTGACGAAGCCACCGAGGTGAAAATGGGCCTCATCACTCAAGAAGATGTTTCGATGGAATTCCGGATCATTTTCATGCATTTCAATGACCCAATCAGCAAAGACACGATGTTGTTGATGATCGGCCGGCTTGAGTTGTTGTGTTAACTGAACTTTATAAGCCTTAAGACCCAAATCTTTATGCAAAATGGGGTGTAATGACGTTTGGGGAATGGTTAATTCCAAAGAACGACGAGGAATGGACAAACCTAGGTTTTCTTCAACACTTTCGGCTACAACAGCTATATTTTCAGGTGCTCTTAAGCCGCGTGCACGGGTTTTATTCTTCACATCACTAACTTGTCCCAACAGCTCGCAGCTTTTCACCAATTTTTGTGTTTCTTTATAGTGAATTTTAACAATTTCAATGCGTTGTTAAAGCGTTGATCGCTCCATTTTTATTAGTTTCATAGTTTCTACTTGTGAAATATCAAGAAATGAGAGCTTCAAAAGTGATATCTACGGAAATAGCGAGGTATTAAAAATATCACCTGTTATTGGGAAACCCTTTATTCACCCACGTATGGGTACAGCATGCTTGTAGCTAACTTCATGCTATAGGCTCATCTTCTTATGTCTCTATCTGTGAGCCTTCGCTTTCTTGTACTTTTCCTTCGCATTCCACTTTACTCTATATCATTTTACTTTGCTACACTTCGTCTCATTGCATTCCACTATTCTATTCTATTTCACTCGACTTGAGTTTATTTGTCTATATCGTTTCACTTCGCTCGAAGCCCCGCGATCGTATTTTTTGAGCATTTCCTTCGACCTATCGAAACGAGCCTTTTTTTTGAGCGATTGACAAATTGTGTGGGATCCAACGCGAACAAATCTTTTTGACAGTCAAATGTTTATGCAATATTGAATGTATGCTGGTCCCACTAATGCCTAAGATTGTCTCAATCTCACGATAGGTCTCATGACGATCTTGCAATATCAGTTCGCGCACAGCATCAATGGTTTTCGGAACAACAACAAATTTTGGACGACCTTCACGAAATTCGTCTTGGAGTGAACTACGACCACGATTAAATTCACCATACCATCGATAAACCCTGGTCCTTGATGGAGCTTCATCGCCAAAAAATAAATTAAGTTCATCCATGCAATGTTGCTGAGTTAATCCACGTCGAAAGTTGTAAAAAACAATCGCACGAAAATGTTCACGATTTAATTCCATTTTTGGACCGAGATGAATCTTTTAAGTTACTGTAAACAACACAAATAGCGCTGGTATTTCAAAACGTTCTGAGTACGTAAAAGCCAAAAATGTCAAACTTTGCGATACAGCTGTCAGTTGCCAGATTGCAACACCAGGGTTGCCAAATCCCGACATATAAAAGGCTCCCCTCGTACTCCACCTCAATTTATTTGTCGTTTTTCGTTCCACTGCATTCCACTTCATTACGGCACGGAAACTTCCACTGCACTTTATTCCTTTCTCTTCCATTTCACTCCCCTTCAGTTTATTTGTCTTTTTTCGTTCGACTTCTTTCTATTTTATTCAATTCTATTTCATTTCTCTTCATTTGAGTTTATTTGCATTTCTTCGTTGCACTGCTTTCCAATTTATTGCATTCTGTTCGGATGCTCCATTTCATCTTAACTCTTTTACATTTCGTTTCAGTATTTTTTATTCTATTCCATTCCACTTCAGTTTATTTGTCTATTTGGTTCCACTTCACCCCACCCCATTCCATACCATTCAATTTTAGCCTATTTGTCTTCTTTGGCTCCATTATATTCTTCTTTAATCTATTCGATCTTATTACATATATTGTGAGTTCATTGTTCCTCTCTTCGTTCCATTGCCTGCCACTTTACTTCATTTGTATTAAGAGTTTTTATTTTCATTCCACTTAACTCTAATGCATTTTATACATTCCTCTTTACTCCATTCTGTTCTATCGAGTAGACTTCAGATTATTTGTCTTTTTCGTTTACCTGCATTCCACTTTACTCCACTCTGCTCAAATCCACTCCATTCCACATATCTTCCTGCATTCCACATATCTTCGCGCTGTTTCATTCCACTCTATGTCAGTTTATTTGTCACCTTTTGCTTTAATGCATTCCGTTTTAATTCATTCTATTCGACTTCACTTCATTTTAGTTCTTTTGGCTTCTATTCTTTCCTTCTTCTTCTTCTTAATTGGCGCGATAACCGCTTACGCGATTTTGGCCGAGTTTAACAAAGCGCGCCAGTCGTTTCTTTCTCGTGCTAACCGGCGCCAATTGGACACACCAAGTGAAGCCAAGTCCTTCTCCACCTGATCTTTCCAACGCAGAGGAGGCCGCCCTCTTCCTCTGCTACCACCAGCTGGTACCGCATCGAATACTTTCAAAGCCGGAGCGTTTGTATCCATTCGGACGACATGACCCAGCCAACGAAGCCGCTGGATCTTTATTCGCTGCGCTATGTCTATGGCGTCGTAAAGCTCATACAGCTCATCGTTCCATCGTCTACGATATTCGCCATTGCCAACGTGCAAAGGTCCAAAAATCTTACGCAGAATCTTTCTCTCGAACACTCCAAGCGTCGCTTCATCGGATGTTGTCATCGTCCAAGCTTCTGCGCCATAAGTTAGGACGGGCATGATGAGAGTCTTGTAGAGTGTTAGTTTTGTTCGTCGAGAGAGGACTTTACTGCTCAATTGCCTACTTAGTCCAAAGTAGCACTTGTTGGCAAGAGAGATTCTACGTTGGATTTCAAGGCTGACATTGTTATCGGTGTTAATGCTGGTTCCTAAATACACGAAGTCTTTTACAACCTCAAAATTATAACTGTCAACAGTGACGTGGGTGCCGATACGCGAGTGCGCCGACTGTTTGTTTGAAGACAGGAGGTACTTCGTTTTGCCCTCGTTCACGACCAAACCCATTCGCTTTGCCTCTTTATCCAGTTTGGAGAAGGCAGAACTAACAGCGCGGTTGTTAAGGCCATCTTTCCCTTATATGAAATTTGCTTCATTTGTACTGCACTTTAATGCTCTTTGTTCCGCTGAATTCCACTTTACTTCATTCTGTTCCATTTCTGTTCATTTTCCTGCTTTTCATTCATTTTCATTCCATTCCATTTCACCTCTTTCCACTTCAACTAATTCAATTTCAGCAGCTGCAACATTATCCTCGCAAGCAAACTGAAATAAATTTTTACTCAATAATGTTTTTGCCAATAAAACTTACTGCTGATAAAAAATTATGACCTCCACATGATTTCCAATAAATTAAGTACTGCTCTGCTCTACTTTCCAAAGCAAATATGTACAAGGCAACGAACAGGCGAGCGCAGTATTGCCCTGACGACCATTGAGGATGTGAGCTTGAATAATTCTGCTATTACTCGTATGTGCAAATACGTATGCGTATATAGGAAACATGTAAGTATGTGTGTAGGTATGTGCGCGTTTAAAAATTACATGCATTACTTACAAAACACGAACCACGAGTACAAGCACAGAGCCTAGTCAGCAGTAGGAAAATCAAATAAATCGCTTACTCTTAAAGTTAAAAATCGCACAAATAAATTGCGCTCGGAGCTATGCCCTCAATGCAAGTAAACCCTCCAGCATACATATTTAAATATATGTAAATGTATATGTGTATTTGTGTGTTAGTAGCTGTTAAGTAGCAGATGCCCAACGACCGCAAAGTACCAATCGTTGCTGTGAAAATTGCAAAAGCTTACCAATAACCTAGTCGAAAATTGCTTGATTACTATGCAACTTAGTAGCCCAGGTACAGAAACTTGTGAGAAGGGGATGGAGTATAGAAAATGTAAGCGTTGTTGAACTGCCTTAATTCTTGTTAGCAAATACAAAGTGCTACGCATCCCTACCAACTGTAAACGAATGATTATTTGTTAGAAATTTTTGTACCCTATTCAAATAAAATATTCCCATACAAATACAGCACCACACCTAAACACACACAAACGCGCACAAGGCGCACAATGGAACTTTACACAGTTGAACATTTCACAGAAAACTAATAAAGTTAAATGGAAAATCCGTAAACTATAAATCATGGCTTAAGTCCATTTCCTTAACTGTCGATAGACATCCGGTGTGGCGAGTTGCAAGCCAAGCCCGTGCGCATGAAATACAAATGTAGGCATGTGAATATATGTGAGTGTGTGTGTGTAAGAATTTAGCATGATTGGGTGTGGTATTTTAACTCTTTTTAGCCATACACACACACACATGCATGCGCAAAAAATACGTAAACGGGCAACAGAATACATGTAAATAAATTCGAGTGTATTTGTGTGTACTTAAGCACTTGCCACAGCTAGTAAATAAGCAATTTAGAGTTGTTGTATGACCTGGCTACAGCTAGTTTTGCACTTTTCAAAACTCCTACCGTCAGATAAATGTTTAATATATTATTTAACTTTTCAGCTCGTGCTAAGGTATGAGGGGTATAAAGGCTTCATTATATAAATACTTTCCTGAATATTGCAAGGAAATCCACAGCATCAAGGTCAAAAAAAGGAAAATAAAAAGTAAAAGCGAGGAATAGCTAAACATTATCTGGAGCAAAATAAGCACTCGTAAAATACATAGAAACCGTTTGTAAAGTGCAAAGCAAAAGTCAGATAAGGATTACCTTGAGTATTTATCAAAACTTTTATCTAGGGTAACGGCATTTACTTTCATATTATAACAAAGAGAGAAATAAACACAATTTTAGTTTAGCAAAAGAACAAAAAATATAATAAAATTTAACACACACTAATCAATGAACAAATTTCACAATAAACAAAACTCATTTAAATTTTGAATCCGAGTTCGGCCTCTAACCTTACGCATCAAGTCAGAGTTTTGCAAATGTGGCTCAAATAGTAAAAAAAATTCTCTTTTTAAAGCAGAAATGTGTATACTAGGGCGGGTCGATTTAAAAATCGCCCATTGCTCTGTGAAAATCATATTCTAGGGATCAAAATAAGAAATTTTGCCGAAGGAACCATACCTCTAAAACGAATTCTGATGTCCCCCATCATAAGGAAGATAATAGTAATGGTAATGGTTGTATGGGTTAGGCTAAGGCATTTATGCACTGCGACCAGATCGATCTGTTGTGCGCTCCTAATTACTTAATTATAATTATTTAGTATATCGAGAAATCGAACCAGCTGCTTAGGAGGCAGCAATTTTAGGTATTTCTTCTCTAGTAGGTACGAGCCCAGGATTCTGTGTTTCCTGTGGCCTAATGCCTCACAGTTGGTGATTAAGTGTTCCATAGACTCCTCTTCCATATTGATTAAGTGTTCCATAGACTCCTCTTCAGAACCTGCAGGATCTTGTACTAGATAATCCTATTGCGTGAAAGTGTTTATTACAGGCAAAGTGACCCGTAAGTGCTCCACAGAGTAATCTTAGACCATTTTTTATTCAGGGTTAGAGCAGATTCTGCTCTGTTGGCATTGAAGCTCAAAACCTTTTTGGAGTGATTAAGGCCGCTTGTACCATTCCAGTGTTTCCTGATTTTTGTTTGGATCCATTTTTTGGTTTCCCGTTTTATATTATTTTTGTTAAAGCCGAAAAATGTGAAGATAATAAAATGAGGTGAGAGACTCTGTCGAAAACTATGGAAAAATCCATGTCAACGCAGGCACCCTGCTGCCCTGCTGTGAAAGCTGAAATGCAATATTTGTACCAACAACTAGTAGGTACAATATTTGGCCACAACTGTACTTGTACATCGATTGACAAGCGTGGTGCTGACAGCTTAACATTTACAGAATTTATTTTCAGCCTTTATGCTTTACTTGCTTGCTTACATTCTTGCAACTATGCGAGAGCATTTATAAAATTCTTCAGTTAATGGATGAATCTACTTTTTTATTTTATTCACTTTCTTTTACTTTTACTTTACTTCTCACTGCGCACAGAAAATGTGACCAAATCATTTTTTATTTTCACCTCTACAAAGTCTTTCTTTAAAGCGTTGCATTGACAACAGCTGTGACCAGCGCTCTTGTTTGCATAGATCCTCTACGAATTTGTGCTAATACACTCACAAACAGTTCCTCCAACAACAACAACAACAACAGCGTTAACATTCAATACTGTATAGCATAGAATGGTGCGCTGCATTGTTAAAGTGTCGAATACTATTTGCCTATTTTTGCAATATCTCTTTCAATTTTTCCCAAGCCCACCTCTCCCGCTTCACCCGCCACGCACCATTGTGAAATGCAACTATTTTTGGATTATCGGCATTGGCAACATTTGTTGTCAACTTTGCGTGACTACTGGTTAAGTTTTTATTTTTTATTGGTATTTATTTTTATTTTTCGTTTTTTTTTGTTTTCCTTTTGTGCTCCACTGGGTTATTCGCTAGCTTCTGTCTAAGCTTTTTTAAGTTTTTGTTTACATTTTTGTCAGCTGCTTTCCTTCTTTTATGCTGTCGCTTATTTGTATGTATTTTTATTTTCCTTGATTTCCTTAGCATGATTGAGCTACGTCAAGCGTTTGTTGCTATTATTCACACGTTTCGTCCCCGAAATGTAGCTTCGCGACAAAACTATCGCTTGGCTTGGAAATGTAACCTTATCTCCCCGCGCACAAACATACAAACTTGTACATATCTCTGTATATATGTGTGTGTGTGTGCTGCAGTTTTTGTAAAACTTTTGTGTTCGCTACTACAAATGTTTTGCTGATAAATCTGATTTTAAATCCGCACCAAATGTGCGCATTCGAAACAGTCCACATTGTGCGAGTTTTTTCTTTTGTGTTTTTTTTTTGTTTTGTTGCTCAGATAGCGCACTACTAGGATTGGCATCCAATTGCCAAGAGCTTAAACGTAGCTTAGGGCAACGACGAAAAAGTGCACGCACGCATACATACCCATATATGTATACTAGGCCGGGCCGATTTGTGGGGAGGCAAAAAAATCCCCCATTGCTCTGTGAAAATCATATTCTAAGGATCAAAATAAGAGACTTTGCCGAAGGAACCATACCTCTAAAACGAATTCTGATGTCCCCTAATTTGGGTTGAACTTTTTAGTTTCTTTTTTCATGTAAAGGCCAAAAATGGTGATATAGTATTTTGAAATGATTGTATTGGGAACCCCCCAGGGGAGTTCCAGGGGGTGTGCCACTGGCATGGGTGGATCGGCCGTCCAAAGTTAGTGGGGGTCGGTCATACATTTGGACTCGATTGGAGTACTCTAAATAGGTCAAAGTAGGACTTTTCGTTCGACCCAAATTGGGGGACATCAAAATTTCTATTTAGAGGTATGGTTCCTTCGGCAAAGTTTTTTATTTTGATCCCTAGAATACGATTTTCACAGAGAAATGAGCGATTTTAAAATCGACCCGCCCTAATGTATACATATATGTGTGCATGTGTGCATACTTCAATACCCACTATCGATTCAGAAGAAATTTGGGTTAGAATTTAAATCTGTTACATATCGCTAACTCTGGCAGAATGTCGCGCCAAACGCGTCGATGTTACTCATACTCGTGGGTACCACCTGTCGACCTGGGCTGTATTTAACCATAGATTTCGTGAGAAGCATAGCAGGCACTGACGCTTGATGGCATATCTCCGACCCACTGTGAACATGAAAACACAAAATATGAAAACTGTACAACAAAATCTAACTTTTTTCATATTAAAAATGTTCCACCGACTGAGTAGTGTTAAGTGGTACAGGAATAGTGTAAAGCTATTTTTTTAATCATATCAAGATTTCTGTTTTCTAACAATGAAATGGTTTAAGAAATTACGAAATCATATAATTCCCATGTGAAATTTATATGGAAAACTGGGACAGTATTTTGGTTTCCTTTATTATGTTAATTACTCCAACGCCTTAACCTATCTTTGTTCACTATTTGGGGACTATATTGAGAAAATTGTGGGAAGGTACAGTACCTGACCATTGAATTATGATCGATGATAAAAATTACATATTTATGGCTTCGAGAGCGAATAAAAAGCAAACGATTTTAAAGCATTTAAAAAAGTTTACATATTTGTTTTTATTAAAAGCATCTTGACATTTTTGCAGGAAAGATAATTATTTTAAACTAATATTTCGTGGCTTCTCTTCTTGCTGTTAAGGCATACTGCCTACGCACTGTGTTATCTTCATCTTAAGATTTTGGTCATTAAACCACACATCTTCGGTGTTTTCCTTAAGCTGTTGTATTGTGGCATTATTTCGCTGGTATACTGCCGATTTGGGCGGCCGCCGTAGCCGAATGGGTTGGTGCGTGATTACCATTCGGAATTCACAGAGAGGTCGTTGGTTCGAATCTCGGTGAAAGCAAAATTAATAAAAACATTTTTCTAATAGCGGTCGCCCCTCGGCAGGCAATGGCAAACCTCCGAGTGTATTTCTGCCATGAAAAAGCTCCTCATAAAAATATCTGCCGTTCGGAGTCGGCTTGAAACTGTAGGTCCCTCCATTTGTGGAACAACATCAAGACGCACACCACAAATAGGAGGAGGAGCTCGGCCAAACACCTAACAGAAGTGTACGCGCCAATTATTAAATTATTTATACTGCCGATTTGATGTATGCCCAACAATTTTCGATAGGGTTAAGGTCCGGTCAATTGCCAGGCTATGGCAAAAGCATTATTTCAATTGAATTCAGATAATTCATGCTCATCTTGGATGTGTGACATGGAGCTCCATCTTGCATAAAGACGTAATCTTCTCTCGGACACTGCAGGGTTTCTAAATATGGCAGCAAAACGTTTTCTAGCACCTCCACGTACTGGACACATCGCATTGTGCCCGCAACAAAATGTAGCGGACCTGGTCGCTCTGAGGTTATACAGCCCCAAACCATAACACTGGGTGGGTGTTCTCCGGCACTTCTGCGAACAAAATTTGCTGTTTTTGTGACCGCTTCCAATCGACATTCATCGCTGAAGATGATCTATAAGAAGAAAAACAAAACCACAAAAGAGTGTGAATATTCACATCTTCTTACTGCTATTTGACAAAGGAAAAAACTGTTGTGCCCAAAGTTTTCGTCGATTTCGCATACACGTCGTCAGTTTTGGCTTTTTTACTGGTCGTCTCCAAAACAGTCCATTTTCGTATAAGCGTCGTTGTAACGTTCTTTCCGAAGTATTTACTCCAGATTCCTGAACCTCTTTTGAAATCATCCAACTTGAAGCATTTCTTTTTCAGAACACTGTTTGGACGATTTTCCTATTCTGCCTGGTTTGATGTGATGTATTCTCGGCGACAATTTGGCGATTGTTTGAAGTTACCGCTAAAACGTTGTTGGTATTTTTCCACTTTTTGGCAATATATACCACAGACGCCTTGTATATTCCAACGGTTCTTGACATGTCTGCATAGCCCAGGTTCTTTCCTTTCAAAAGAACTGCAATTTTTGCTTTTGTCCCTTTGTCAAATCCGACTTTTGGCCCATTTTCCAAAAAAAACTGGTTATATTGAAAAAAAGGATAATCCACGTGACAGATTCAAAATATATGTATATTTTGTGCTTATATATTATTTAGTTACATGCATATTCACTATTCACTCTTCACACAAGATCGAGTCAATTCGCACTGGCACTCGCACACTTAACTTTTCACTTATAAGCTGAAAAACTGATCCTTTTCTAATCATAGCAGGCCAATTGACCGGAAATTCCGAAAAACATCTAAGAACAGATTAAAAACCCCTTAATACCTTTTTTTATTTGGAAAAGCCCAAATTAGATTGAAAATTTTGGTTACCGTACACTTTTCCCAATCCACTTTTCCCAAAAGTCATTTTTTCCAAAACTTTTGTTCCCAAGCCAATTTTCCCTAAACCATTTTCCCAATTCAATTAAAATCCTATTTTTCCCAAACTGGTTTTGGGGAAAAAATATGTCATTCAAGGAATATTCGCATATGATCCTAGCCTTAGCATTTGTTCCAATTACTGATGCTGAGGAGTCATTCACCTTGATTTTTGACGAAATACCAGAAGAACTAGTTTCCGTTGCACAGTACTTCGAAGAAACCTATATTGTTGGAAGACGAGCAAGAGGAAGACGGCGTGCGGTTCCTCCACGGTTCTTGTCTGTTTTACGGAACACGTACGAAGCTACGCTTAACAATCAACACCGTACTAACAATATAAGCGAGGGGTGGCATAACAGATTTCAACTTATGGTTGGAAAAAACCATCCATCATTGTACTATCTTCTTCAAGAGTTTCTGAAAGAGCAGTGTGACACAGAAACAATTTTAAGACAATCAGACCTGGGACAAAAAGTAAAAGCAGCTCCAAAAAAGAAATGGTTACAATCAAAGATGAGAATGAGAAGTATAGTGGCTCAATATGAAGATTACAAAGGGAGCGAAATTTCTGAGTGTCTTCGACTCCTTGGACACAATATCAGCCTCTAAAGAATTTTTACACATTTTATAATTTTTATATCATTAATAAATAATTTCTTGCTCTTTGGAAAAAAATGTATGTATTTGGGAAAAAAGTCTTGGGAAAAACAGTTTGGATGAAAAAATTTGGGAACATTTGCCTTTGGGAAAAGTAAGCATTGGGAAAAAAGTTTTGGGAAGAATGGATTGGGAAAACTGGTCGGCAACGGAAAATTTTACCTGATATTTGAAGTTTTCAGAAAAAGTGCCATCGGTCATAATTCACTGGCCAGGTACTGTATATAGTTTTGTAATCCATCCAATAATTTTTTTGTGGAAGAAAATACTAACACGATCAGAATTTCCAGAAATCAATACGAATTTTGTTCCACTTCAAACTGCGCTTTATTACACCCAAATTCAATTGCTTACTCTATGGCTGCTTACTCAGTTTTTTACTTGTTCATAAATTTTTTAAATCTTTTAAAGGCCTTAAAACGGATTTCAAACGAAGCGAAATATAGTAAAATATGTCCTTTAAAAATGTATCCTTAATTGCCTTTGACATTTTGTTATGAATTATTCGGAAAAAAATGTATGGTGTTGCTTAACTGCTTAATAAAAACGTAAAAAAAAACTAGTTGCACCCTCCTCCTATGAAGTCAAGTATACGCAGTGGATACCTCTGTTTTCACATATCCTTTGAAAATTGAAAGTCGTTTAAAAACTGAAGTTGAAGTGCATATACAAATTCTTCTGTATAAAGAAAATTGTGATTTTTTGTCACACGATGTAATTTGATAATGAATGAATTGAATTAAATTCTTTGTATTCTCATTGTCTCCTAATTGAAAGCTCTATAAGCTTAGCATGAACCACGCACCTATTTCGGCCTAATAGTAGATATTCGGTATAGTTGTCAACCACCTATTCAGCAGCACTGCTATACACCATGCCACGCACCAACAGTCACACCAACACTAATGTGAGTCTTTAATCTAAATAGGACGTGTTAAGGATTGATTTGTCTCTCTAATAAAATTCAATTGTTTGTTGAATCTAAAAACAATATAAAATAAACCTTTTTCAGGGGTGTGCGACGAATTAATTTGAACCCTTTAACCACCTAAAAAATTGCCTTGATTTGTATTCTTCCCGTGCAAATTTCCCCTTTTTGTTTTTCCCGCGTGTATCAGCATCGTCGCAAAGGAGCTTTAAGATTTTCCTCGTGCCAAATTATTCTTGCACAGGTGTGAGTAAAAGAAAGAAAATAAGTCCTAGATTTTGCAAGTGTTTACTTTGTGTCTCCTATCTTGCATGTATGATATTTGTGCACATATTTATGTTTATGTCTACTTGCTAACATTGGCGATGCTACTTTTGCTCCTTACAATCCTTTTACTCAGCATCAGTCAAGGACGTAAGTTGGCGACGGCAGCGATGTTCAAATCTATTCACGCGTTTCTCTGCCTCTTGACTTGTATGCGTCAGTCAGCGCTATCATTTGCTTTTGCAGCGCGTGCACATACCGAACTAAATCTATACACGTGTCCGTATAGGCAAGAAGCCAGCAGGTGATTCAAAAGTTTTGCTAGATTAGTAGAAATTTGGAAAAGCTGTGTGAGTTGAGAATATGAAATTCAAGTTATCTGAGCTAAAATTTCGTTTAAAGTGGAGAAGCCTTAGCTGCTAAAACAGCAACTTTATATGAAGATATTTTTCATAGACAAGAGGCTGAGACATTACTTTTTTTTATTAAATAATTACCTGTATCCAGGAGATTATCAGACTTCCATTAGCTGGTGGTGCACTTTGCACTTCCGTGTAGTTCCGCTGTCAGCAAGAAATTTACACGCAAAACAAAGTATGTTGATAATGAAACTTTTATTACTCACATAGCAACGCGGGGTGGCGTTTGCAGTTGATCCTCACACGGCTATTTCTTACAGTGCTTTGGCTTGCGCGTGCCCCATACTATTCCCGCTAACTCAGAGTTTGTATTATTTTGAGGAGTAGAAGAGAATCTGCCTCATTAAGCAGCTTTCTTATTTATCTAGAAATAAGGCACTTACAGTTTCGGGTTTGGTGTAGGCAGTAGGATATAACAGCATTCTAAAATATTTGGAAGAAAAAAGAAGATTCGAACATATGTATTATTTTTAAGTGCGGTGCTCCTTGATCAATGTGGCCAATAATGGAATTGCTGTTTATAAACCCTATACAGCATCGAAAGACACTGCAGGTTGTTACAGCAATTCACTTTTTGCAATATTGACATCGAAGATGAGACGCGCTCTGCTTGGGCAATCTTCGAAGAAATCGACAATATCACAGAAATTGTCACGTCGGACCGGCAGTATTATTCTCATTATTATTATTATTGAGTTGCGCTGCATATGGTGTACAGGGCTGCCTATATTCGACGGACCCATTTGGCAACCCTGTATTTTCTGACAGAGACGTCGGATCGCTTAATGACATACCGCGTTGGAAATAACACAACATCCGTGAGGAAATAGCCGCTATTCCAGCCGAAATGTTAGCTAAAACTATGGAAAATGCTGCAAAACGGGCACAATACGCCGTACAGGCTCAAGGCGGCCATTTGAGAGATATCATATTCAAAAAGTAATGTCAACAAATCTACTTCAACCATATAAAATGATTATTATTGTCAATATCAAAAAAATTGTGTTTTTCTTTGACTTAAAAAAAACACATGGGTACCTCGAATATGGGCAACCCAGTATTATGCACAAGCACAAGCCTATAATTGGAGAGATCTAATGAAATAAACTGCCTACTCAAACTTTTTAATCCATATCACCAATGAATTTAGAGCCGCACCACCTACAAGTGGGAGTCTTCGTACACTTTAGTGAACCCACAAAAGGTGTTTGGACCATGGAGTTTTGAAGTCTGAGCGCTTATTTTTTTTACACCAGAATGGAAAATGAGTGAGGAAACAAAATTTGTATATAAATCGAATAAAGCTGACCATGTAACCTTCCTTGCCAAAGTAATGCGAAAAAACGCTCACATCTTTCCACGTCAACTAACATAAATTTCAATTAAAAATAATATCCAAATCTGTAGAAACGACTTTTAAGACCTCCTGGAAAATGTGTCTAAGAAAAGCCTTCCAGTAATAGTAAGTGATCAGTGATAATCCATAAGTGACAGCGACAAGTGAGATATGACAAGTGATGTCTGATAGCTGATAGTTCAAGGGTTAAGTGATAACTTATAAATAGCAGTTGTAAATTGTGATATATTATAAGTGATAGGTTATAAGTGACAAGTGACATGTGACAAATGACAAGTGACAAATGCCACGTGACAAGTGGCTACTGATATCTGATACCTGATAGTTATAATGGCAAATAATAGGTGATAAGTAGTCAGTTATAAGTGGCAAGTGATAAGTGATAAGTGGTAAGTGATAAGTCACATAAGACAAATGACAAATGGCAAGTGACAAATGACAAGTGACAAGTGACAAGTGACAAATGACAAATGACAAATGACAAATGACAAATGACCAATGATTTGTGATAAATGGCCAGTTAACATATATCTGATAAATGATAGCTGATAGTTCAAGGGTTAAATGATAACTTATAAATAGCAGTTGTAAATGGTAAGTGATATTTTATAAGTGATAGGTTATAAGTGACAAGTGATCAATGACAAATGGCAAGTAATAACTGATAACTGGTATTTATAGTGGCAAATGATAAGTAATAAGGGATGAATAGCAGTTATTAGCTATAAGTGATAAGTGTCATATGATAAGTGATAGGTAATAGTGACAAGTCACAAGTGACAAAGACACAATTTTTAAGTTATTTGGTATTTTTATTTCTTTTCAAATGAATATTAAAAATAACGAAATAAATAAATTGTTAAAAATAGTTTCTTCCAGTTATATTTCTTTTCACACCAGTTCCTTAAAAATAGTTTTTAACAATTATGCCTTTTTTCACGCTAGTACCACACCGCATGTAATGCTTTTTATTTTCGCTTCTTCTATCTGCCAAAGTGGCCTTCCTATTGTTTTTTCACCCCAAAGTTGTACTATCATCTTCTGTTATCTGCCTTCTCACGCATATGCTTGAGTTCCGTCACATGTGCAACCGACAGGCATACTCATGCACAGGAAAGCCGAGGAAGAAGAATAACAAAATACCAAACGAAATATTCTGCTTTAACGTCAATCGTCAGCAAAAGCATTACAGGTGGCAGGCAACCAGCAGAGGTAACCGAAGGATTTCAAACCATTTTCAACACCCGACACTTTGTCAGTTTGACGTTCTCGTTTGTGGTTCTCGAATCATCGCTTAAGGAATCTACTAGTAAGCCAACGTTGCTTGGGAACTGCTTGCACCATTTTTGTGATCTGTGGAAAAAAATTTGTATTCTGCTTTACGCCTTTTACCTTTTGTATTTTCAGTAGCTGTTGTATTTTCCTTTTTTTTTTTTCTTCAGCTACTAACTTTCTTGTTTTTGTTTTGCCACATATTTTTGTTGTTGTTTTTTTTTTCTTTCGCAGAATGATTTCATCTCATGCCACAAAAGATCACAGCAATATTAATAACGCAACAATGGCACCCTTTGCTGCCATGCACGCAGCTGAACATACACACCGCCACATATGTTCATATATTTACGTATATACAATATGTGTGTGTGTGTATGTATGTACAACGGTTTATATGCGCAAGTGCCACAAATACTTTTCAGGTGTTTGCCATCTTAATAAGTGTTGAAAAGCAGCGAAGCTCAGCGTGTGGCCATGAATAAGTTCTTTGATGGCATCAAATTCCCTGTACAGCTTTTGTTGTTTTTCATACATGCGTTTGCTCTTTGTCACATCTCCTAGCTCCTCATACGCCCTATCTTGTTTTGGATATGTTTGTCGCTGTATTCTTATTGCTTTTCGATTTCGCGTTTATTATTATTTTTCGCCCAATTTTTCCCCCTTTTTTTTTTGTTTTTCCACTTCGTGCGTTGGGTTGCTTTGTGAGAGAAAAAATTGTTTAAAAAATTCTTTAAAGCATGAACTGTGTGTGAAATTATGAATATAATAAACTCTTCATTGGAAAGCATCTGCCGGAAAAAAAAGGTGCGAAAATGTGCACGTGCACAACGGGAGGCTACACTTTTTTATTAAGTTCGAACTATCAAAAATGTTTCAAAAATGAATGAAAATAACATTAAATTTTATGGCGATTTAGATTGCTTATATGGCTGTATGAAAAAGTTATTGGATTCTGCGTTTATTATGTATTTTTAACATTTAACTTCAGTTCTTCTTCTTAATTGGCGCGATAACCGCTTAAGCGATTTTGGCCGAGTTTAACAAAGCGCGCCAGTCGTTTCTTTCTCGTGCTAACCGGCGCCAATTGGACACACCAAGTGAAGCCAAGTCTTATCTTTCCAACGCAGAGGACGCCTTCCTCTTCCTCTACTACCACCAGCTGGTACCGCATCGAATACTTTCAAAGCCGGAGCGTTTTTATCCATTCGGACGACATGACCCAGCCAACGTAGCCGCTGGATCTTTATTCGCTGCGCTATGTCTATGTCGCCGTAAAGCTCATACAGCTCATCGGAGGATGGTTCCATATGTAGAAGTTCACGCAAGTGGGGAAAGTTACTGATTGCCATTCATTTGGGAGTGACCATTACGATTCTTCTGCATATCGTTGAAGCTGCTCACAACTCCCGGGATTAGCCCAAGTATCCTCTGGGTAGCTTCCGAGCAGCCGTTCGGCAGTGAGCTAAAGTGAGAAGGCGAAACATTCCAGGATAGCTGGTTGTGCGCTGGGTTTGGGACTCGCCACTTAAAAACCTCACCCCAATGAAAACATACGCAAAGCCTCGGATTTACCTTCAGTTAGGGGACTGAAATAAAAGTTTTCCATTTCTTATGTCAAATCGTAATAGAAATTGTGAATTAATCGCAGCTAAGTAAAAGAGATAGAGCGCAAAGTAGATTAGAACTCACGTAGATTTGAAAAGTCGAATGAAATGTACAAAGTTTAAGGAAAACAATATTGTTGTTTTGTCAAAAGTTATTCCTTACCTCACTTTTCAGGAATGTTGAATCAATCAGGCATCCTCCGAATTAAATCTAATTGCAGTATTACATAATTTTTGTTACAACTCCATCGCAGGGGTGGATAATGAATCACATCTTATATCGGAGAATAAGTTTCTTAAACTAGAGCTTACGTCGGGGCTAGAGGTACTACTGAACATTTCATATATACCTAGGCATATATTCGGAAAGCTCAGCAGTCAACACTGGTTTAGAATTAAAGTGCAAATCTCACACATGGTTCTGTTGAAAGACAAACTTGACGTTTAGCTACCCGACAGAAGCAGCTGGGAATCCGATATCGGGCTTTAACTAAGTAGGGAGAAGACTTCAATCTTTAAGAAGGATTCTAACGTGAATATACAAACAGAAAAGCTTATATACTTTCAGATTTCCAGTGTTTGTCAGACTGAGATCTGCGCACTTGATATGTTGACAAAGTTGGTAAGCAAGATAGACCTCACTCTGCATTCATTGTAGACAGTCAAGCTGTGGACATTACTCTCGGATCATTGCTAACTCGATATGACTTCAAAGAGGTCAAAGATCCGTACAATCCTTTTCGCCGCACCACTGCAATCTTTACTGGATTTTCAGACACAGTGGGGTTCCGATGCATGCATGCAGGAGCAGATAAGAAAGCAAGTAAAGAGTTTAAGGCGGAGCTTGGGAAAGCGAATCCAAACTGTAAGGCTTATAAATGTTCATACCAGAGCCTTGCTCTCACAAGTTGAGGGCAAAGCTACAGTCACCTTTAATAATTTACAAAAAACAAATTAGGGAAAAGTTTTTTGTAAATGCGGTCGCCCCTCAGCAGGCAATGGCAAACCTCCAAGTGTATTTCTACCATGAAAAAGCTCCTAAAAAAAATACCTACCGCTCGCAGTCGGCTTAAAACTGTAGGTCTGTCCATTTGTGGCAGAACTTCAAGACTCACGCCACAATTAGGAGGACGAGGTCGGCCAAACACCCAAAACGGATGTAAGCGTCAATTATTATATATGAAGATTGTTTCCACCAAAAGATCCCAATAATTTAAGAGTATGCGGAGTCAAGTTTCGGGGAATATGGTTGTGGACTTCAGAATAGGCCTCTGTGGCCACCGGCTGAACTTTTAACCTCCAACATTTTCTGAATCACAGGTAACAGAATATGCGACAATATTAAAATATCCTGATTGTTTAACCTAAGGAAGCTGACCTGACCATAAATAACATTTAGAGCGATTCACTAAGCAGCGCCCACCCTCTGTGGGCGAAGGATGAGACGCTGGACCACTTTCTGTGCGTCTGCCCGCCCTTCGCTCGAAGCGATCACCTTGGCTCCTTGGCATCGCAAGATCTACTCAGATTTGTTCGGAGGTCGGTTAGATTTAAAGAAAATTAAAAAGGGAACCCGAGTGCAGTACAATGGACTTAATGTTGACTGAGTGCTGTATTAGCTAGTCTCTTCCGACACAAAATAAAAAAAAAAAACAAAAAAAAAAACTGTGGTACCGAAAATATCGAAGATGTGTATCAGAACGAATATTTTAGACGCCTCATTAAAAGCAACGGAATATCGCGATCTACTATTATTCACCAAAAAACTAAAAACCAAATTCAGCGCATGCGTTACTATAATGATCAATCACAATGCATACGTTTTGCATCATTATTCGTAAAACCTTGTGGCCGCGAACAATATGTAATGAGAGGATGTGGCGTATACAGTCCTGTACAAAAAAACCGGACAGTCTGAAAACTCCATTTTTTGAAGTAGTATGGATTTTATCAAATATGTTTGAATGTGGTTATATTCCATTGTGTTTTTAATACAAAAGTATGAAATAAAATCAATAAATTTCATACGTGTTTTTAATATTTTCATACTTTATTTATTTTAGCATAGCCAATAACGAATGTTTTATTATTAGTTTATCCTTATTATATAATCTTAATTAATTCAAAACAAAATTAATTATTTCATTATAATGTTATAATTTGAAGTTTTAATACTTGGTCGCACCGCCTTTCGCCTTAATTACCGCTTAATTAACCAGGGTTTGCAACAATTCCTCCGAAATATCGTTGTGCCAAGTGTACATTGTAATGTTATCCAGGTCAGTTTTGTTCTTCGGCTTTTTTTAAGCTGCCTGCTTCTTTACAATGGCCCAGAGGTTCTCAATTGGGTTTAGGTCGGGACTATTACCCGGCCATTCCGTTTTTTCCCCTAAATTCTTTTACCTGCAACAAATAAGGAATAAATCATTGGTTTTTTGATTCGACATTTAAACAAAACACTCGGGAGATTTAACAAAAATCATAACTTACTTTGTGAGATCGGTGGCATGGCGCAGAATCATCCTGAAATATAACGTCCGTTCTTAGAGAATACTGCTCCTCAATGACAGGTATTAAATGCCTATTTAAAATCTAAATGTAAGCATCTCCGTTCACCCGACCATTAATAAGAGTTAGTGCTTTCGTTCCGTCATAGCTCAAGCAGCCCCATACCATTCTACCAACTGACTGTCTTACAGTAGGCAGTATGCATCCAGTTTTATATCTTTCGCCAGATCTGCGCCTCACATGGTGAATACCATCCGATCCAAAGAGGTTAAACTTGGATTCATCCGAAAAAATCACATTCTTTCAGTGCTCGACAGTCCAGCTTTCATGAGTTTTGGCCCATCGGTATCGTTTTTGACGCATTTTTTCGTTCAAATACGACTTTTTTGCGGGATTTCTTCCTACAAAACCGGCATTTATCAATCTCCTACGCACAGTAGATGAATCTATTTTGACGCCAGTTGCATCCAAGAACTTCTTCCTGATATCTGCCGAAGATTTGAAACGGTACTGGATACACATCCGCTTAATCCTCCGGTCTTCAGCAGGCGACGTCTTTTTTCGTCGTCCAGATCCTTTCTTTCGCTCCGTTGAAGCCGTTTCTGCAAAAATTTCTTTAAAAAATCGGCAACAGATGATTTGCTGAAGCCTACTTTAGCAGCAATTTGACGTACGGACAATTTTTGCTGTGACGGTGCAATAATTTGCCCCTTAACGACAGCTCCCATTTGCTTCGATCTTGGCATATTTTTGATATTAACACTTGCCACGTATCAACTATTTCACTTATTGGTTAAATTATGATACAAATTTATTCAAAACTGTTCAATTTATACAAAAAAAAAGCTACTTACCGCCAAGAAGCTTTATACTCAAACTATAGAAATTTAAAGAGGGTAAATTAGCTCTCCGGTTTTTTTTGCACAGGACTGTATGTGCTCAAAATGGCGTTGCAGCTGAAATACGTATTAAAATATAGTTGGATCGGTCACATGCTCAGGAAAGATGTTCGTGAAATCCCGCATGCTCCGCTGCATTGGAATACCCAAAGTAAACGAACTAGGGGAGGCTGAGAAGCACATGGCGTCATACTGTCACAGTGAGACCAGAAAACCCTTCGATGAACTTAAATCTATAGCGGGAAAGAATTACGTGAAATCACTAGTCGCTTTGTTGATTTTTTTAGATTTTTTTTTTTGAGTAATTGAAGTTTTTTTTTTTGAGTACAAACAAAAAATAGCCAAAGAGTGGAAACCCCCTTTTCCTTGTTTCTTTATATTAAGCATCAAAGGTACGATGGTTGGGTGTTCGCATTTTTGGAAAAAATTTTATCTGTTTTGAGATATGAAAATTTAGGATATAATAGGCATTAACAGGAACATTATCTCATATGGGAGTCAGTATAATAGATTCTGCTAATTTTATGTTTAAAGCAACATTAGCCAGCAGCAAAGATTGAGCTATGTATTTCTTCAGTCAGTAGGAGTATTTAATATGGTATTCCTTCGCTTAATAAATATATAATATAATAATATAATAAATAACTAATTAATTAAACGAAAATTTAAATTCTCAAAGTAAAGTTTGAGCTAACTTGGTATTTGTCTTGTTAAAAACTCTCTTATTAAAATTTCTTTTTCTATGTTTTCCTCTTTTACAGCGCTTGCTTTAAACACACACGCAATACATATTCTATGAGAAATCTGCACATTGAAAATGGAAGAAATGTGACTTTGTCTTCTGAAATTCTGCCGAACTAAACGTCGCGCTCTGCCACGTCTTCCTTCGAATTTATTGCTGCACGTGTGACTATTCAACTTTATATATTTTTATTTAATATGTGTCTGTGTATGTAACTAAGTATTGCTCATATTATGTCATGCATATTTTTTCCGCTACTATGACTTCATTGAGCAAAGGCTATTAAAATTCAAAAAGCAAAGGGGAAAATGTAAATTTCGATAAACAGGCAGCAAGCGAGCAGTTTTGAGACAGAAAAATTAAACGAAATTCAAAAAGTATATTCTCTCATGTCTCTTCTTTCGGTTTAATATAGGGTGAGCCAAAAAAAGCAAATTTTACAGCTTTTTTAATCGGCTATAAAAAAAAAACCTAATCAATATTTTTTCAAACTTTTTATTTTATTTTAAAGATTGAACATTGTCATTTATGAAATAAAAATAATATCGTTCAAATGACTGCCACGACTGGCTTTACAGTAGGCCATTCGACCAACCCAATTTTTAAGCACATTTTCGATAGTTTGGGCTCCAATTTCATGAATGGTAACTTTGATTTCGTGTTTTAAAGCATCAATCGTCTCTGGATGGTTCGCATAGCATTTGTCCTTAACAGCTCTCCACAAAAAATAGTCCAACGGGCTTAAATCACAGCTCCGAGGTGGCCAATTGATATCGGAATTCAAAAACGGTAGCCAAAAGTTCGAGTGTAACTTTGGCAGTGTGACAAAATGCACCGTCCTGTTGAAACCAAATGTCGTCCATGTCATCCTCCTCAATTTTTGGAAACAAGAACTCGTTGAGCATGTCATGGTAACGCTCGCCATTTACTGTAACCGCGGAAGAAGAAGAAGACTCACCACTTTGGAAATAAATTTTCAATATTTCCCAAACCTTTAAGTAAATTATGAACACATTTGACATGTCATTTGTGTTACCATTCTCACAAAAATATGTGGTTCAAAAAGCAAACGCTATATGGCCGACCCTGTATTTTTTAGGTAGTTGAATTTTTTATATTTTTTCCCTAAGTCTGATTCCATCGGGATGGCAAAAATCCTCTAACTGAGCCCTCCGCGAAAGTGTGACCTGGGCAATGAGTCTCTACATTCTTGCTGCTCTCACCCCTGCGTCTGTGCTAATGACTAAGCATTCAAACTTAGCATTGGTATGGGGGCAAGGATGAAGGGAACAAGGCAGTATGAGGATTAGCAAAAACCGTAGGCAAAGTAGGTATGTTTACCTTCAGCATTTTTATGATGAACGAAGCTATGGAGCTTTTCCGTACGTTAGAGCTCTGGTTGGTCTACCACCGCTTGATGCTTTCATCCAAGAAGAGGCCTTGAAGGCCATCTGTAGGTTGAAGCATAATGGGAACTGGTACGGCACCTATCCGGCATTGGACAACAGAGTAGGCATCGACTTCGATCCATCGATCCTCGCAATGCCACTTGACTCCATACCATCCAAATTCCTGCTTGACAAAAGATAAAAAGGCTCAGTTGTGGTCAAACTCTGAAAATGAGCACGGCGAACACTGTTTTCGCATTTTCTTGGACGGCTCCAGGACCGAGCACGGCTCCGGCTCTGGAGTCTACGTGGAATTCAGCAGGACACTACTGCACTTTGCTCTTGGAACGCATGCATCTGTGTTTCAAGCGGAGGTGTATGCGGTTCAAGAAGCGAAACAGATGGAAAACAGATGGAGTGGCAGATCTTTATGTGTCTGCAGCGACAGCCAAGCTGCGCTCATGGCCTTATACACCCCCAACCACATCAGGGCTAGTCGAGTCCTATATATCCAGGCTGAACTATGTCGGTAGACATAATAGTCTGATACTAACATGGGTCCCGGGACACGTGGGTATCGTGGGTAACGAGACCTCTGTTTCCTTAGCTAAGGTGGGCTCTGAGGCCAACTTCCTTGACCGTTTTGCCACTCCTTTCTGCGGCCATCAAAGCCTAATCATGGGTAACTACAACCGACAAGCGACCTTGGCAGGCTGAGAGAAGCAGATGGACTAAACTGATGTTACCTGTCATGTCTGACCGACTGTCGCAAATGCTCCCATCATTAAGCAGAAGGGAGTGCAGACAGCTGGTTGTACTGATGACGGGCGAAGCACATGCCCAGCTTGCGACTACCTTAGCTCCTTGGCACCACAAGATCTACTCAGATTTCTGGGCGGGTAGATTTAAAGAAAATTAGAAGGGAATCTGAGTGCGGTAGAATGGGCTTAATTGTGTCTAAGTGGTGTACTTGCCAGTTATCCCGACAAAAAAAAAACAGCTACGCAGAACCTCGCTGCGGTTATCCTCAAAAGGAGTTTGGCGGGTAAGCATAAAACACTAAGGGAGGAGTCCCCGAAAGAAAAACGCAATATGGGGGGTACAAAGGAGAAGAAGCGGATCGGGGTATCGGCCCAAACACCGGTGGGAGACGTAGCTGTCAGCATCGACGGACACGTAGTGGATCCATGCTCTACTCTATGAATTGCCAGCGATCACACCTACGCTGGGCGTATGCAGGCCCCAGTGGTTGTAGTACTACTGCAAAACCGAGTAGAAGGTTGACTATCCGAAGTACTGTAGTCGATAAAGACTAAGACCTTAAGAGCATTTGTACCGTTTGAGGAAGAGCTTCTCAACTCCCCAAAGACTTCTATTTGGAGTGCTGCCACCGAGACAGGTCAAAGAAGAAAGTCAATAAGAAGGTATAGAAAGCTCTCGCCAATATAAAGCTGCACTACGGATCCAACTGCGTCTAAGTGGTAAGGTCGCTCTTTCGCCAACGAAGCGACAGAAACTTTACTGGACAAACGAAGTAATAGCGACAGGCAGAGAGCATTTCTTGCAAATCGAAAAAGAACGCTACTCTCACGCTTCGGAGAGAAGGCACGGACACAAGTGAAGAATCGCTAAACATTCGTCCCTATGTCACATAGAACTGATCGAAATAGAGGGGAAGGTTCCGCAAATCAACATGCATGACAGTAGGACGGCATCGGAAGACCTCCTCCTCGTGCTTAATGAAGGTGGCTACGTTGTGGCTCTAATTCAAGAGCCATATATATCTTCCGGCAACAAGGTATCTGGATTAAAGCCAAACATTTTTTAACTGTTCTACTCACCTACGGCAAGGAAGACTAGATCTGCATTCTTAGTGAGGAAAAATACTATCTCCTACTTTATTTCTAGATTTAACATGCATGACCTGACAGTGATAGCCGTAGTGGGGGACGAGGGACAAAAGATCTTCGCCTTCTGCTACATGGACCATAATATCGAGGCGTCAGCCATAGAACTACAGCACCTCATAACAGAAGCTTCTCAGGACTGATGAGAAATGGATGGAAAGTTGTGGTAGGAGCGAAGACAAACTCGCAGCACCCTCAATGGGGCAGCAAGGATATAAATGAAAATGGTTAGGGTCTTTTGAACTATATATTAGACAACAGTATAACTCTGGCTAATAGGTGGAATACCCTGGCGTTTAAGGGTCCAACTTCTGACAAAGTTTTGGATATCGCTTTTTTTACGGTAATAACTGACAAATCTTTAACTGAAGAGTTCTGGACCTAACCTAACCTAACCTTCTTCCATCGAGCTTTTTTAATAGATCATTCTCTCTGAAGACTTTTCTTCTTGATGCTTTTGGAATTTGAACAATAATAAAAATTAATTAATCGATAATCATAAAATTTTCTATATTTGTACTGTAAAACTCATTTCTTTAGAAAATAATAATAATTCATTCTCTTGCTATTTGACGCCCTATGTTCTACTAGGAGTTAGAAGAAAACGTATATTATTTATATAAAGGGTGATTTTTTAAGAGCTATAGGAAAGTTTTTCAAAAAAACACATGTAAAATTCAGAAAAATTCATGAAATTTTTATTTAAATCGATAGTACAGCCAATATAATTTAATGTTTGAAGATTAATTCATGCAAATGTTGACCGCGACTGCGCTTCAAATGGTTCATCCGCTTAGTCCAATTTTGGCATACTCTTTCCAATGCTTCGGCCGGTATCTCACATATAAATGCTTTAATGTTGCCTTCCAATGCGTTAATTGAAGCAGACTTGTCTGAATAGACATGAGCTTTAACATAACCCCACAAAAAATAAACTAAAGGCGTTATATTGCACCACCTGGGTGGCCAATTGACAAGTCCCGAACGTGAAATAAAATGTTCCCGAACTCGCCTCTCAACAAGTCCATTGTTACGCGTGCTGTGTGGCATGTGGCACCGTCTTGCTGAAACCACATGTCATGCAAGTCAAGCTCTTGCATCTTGGGCAAAAAAAAGGTTGGATATCATTTCATGGTAGCGCTCACCATTGACAGTTACGTTACGATTCGCAGCATCTTTGAAGAAGTACGGTCCAATGATCCCTCCAGCCCATAACCCGTACCAAACTGTAACCTTTTCTGGATACATTGGTAGCTCTTGCAATTCTTCTGGCTGATCTTCACTTCAAAATCGACAATTCTGCTTATTTACGTACCCATTGATCCAAAAAGGAGCTTCGTCGCTGAACACAATTTTTCGATAAAAAAGTGGATCTAAACTTTAGTAACAAAACACGCATTTTTATAGAAAAATTCAATGATTTGCAAGCGTTGTTCGTTTGTAAGACGATTCATGGTTAAATTATAGACCAAACTGAAGATGTTTGACAGTGAAACAAAACACGAAACGTGCGTCAGCTGCTTAAACTAATTGTTTAAAAAGACAATAGCTAAAAGATCATTCGTTATATTGTTATGTGGCAGAGAGCCTGCGTTTGTACAATGTGGCGCAAAATTAATCATCCAATTTTGTTTTTTAATCACTTTTTTGCTAAATAAAAAATTATTCTAAATGATGGAAGACTTTATTTTGACCATTATTTGGTCCATTGTTTGGCTGTCTGTAAAATACAGTTGGCACAAGTGCCATATATAATATGATTGACATACGACGCCATTTGCAAAAATTATATATCTTTCAATAGAGTGATTAATTTTGCGCCACCTTGTATAATTCACAATTAGAAGCTGTATGAATTAATTTTGCTCAGAGCGAAATGAGAGCGAAAGGTGATTAATTGTGCGCCACCAGGCCAAAGATTGGATTTTTTAATTTTACTATTTTTTTTAAGGGGGGAGCCTGACTTATGAGGTCTAAAAATTGCATCTCTTTGCGATTTTTTGTTTTAAGGAAAAAATTAATTTAGCACTGCAAAGTTTTTTCTATCTTTTAATGAACATTTAAAAAGTAATAGGACTATGAATAAGTTCGTGCGGTTTTACAACAGATGGCGTAACTTGATTATTATTCCATCGATCCACATTTCCAAACATTCATTGGAGAGCTACTGTCGTAAGGCACAAACGTCAGTATAAGTTTTTTATTTGAAGCGTAAACAACAATATTTTTACCACACTTGAAAATGTCGAATTTCGTGCCAAATAATGTGTTTTTGCGGGGAATTCTTCTTCATTATTTTAATATGAAGAAAAAAGCAGCCGAAAGTCATCGTATCTTGGTGGAAGTTTATGGTGAGCATGCTCTATCTGAGCGAACGTGCCAGAAGTGGTTTGCACGCTTTAAAAGTGGTGATTTTGGCTTGGAAGACGAAGAACGCGAGGGTGCGCCGCCAAAGTTCATGGATACCGAATTGGAGGAATTGCTCGATCAAGATCCGGCTCAAACGCAAGAAGAGGTTGCAAAAACTTTGGGAGTTGATCAATCAACCATTTCCAAACGTTTAAAAGCCATGGGAATGATCCGAAAGGTAGGCCATTGGGTGCCGTATGAATTGAAGCCAAGAGACGTTGAACGCCGTTTTATGGCATGCGAACAACTGCTTCAACGGCACAAAAGAAAGGGTTTTTTGCATCGAATTGTGACTGGCGATGAAAAGTGGGTCCATTACGACAATCCAAAACGTCGGGCAACGTATGGATACCCTGGCCATGCTTCAACATCGACGTCGGCGCAGAATATTCATGGCCTGAAGGTTATGCTGTGTATCTGGTGGGACCAGCTGGGTGTTGTGTATTATGAGCTACTGAAACCGAATGAAACGATTACGGGGGATGTCTACCGACGACAATTGATGCGTTTGAGCCGAGCACTGCGAGAAAAACGGCCGCAATACGCCGATAGACACGACAAAGTTATTTTGCAACATGACAATGCTCGGCCACATGTTGCACAAGTGGTCAAAACATACTTAGAAACGCTCAAATGGGATGTCCTACCCCACCCGCCGTATAGTCCAGACCTTGCGCCATCCGATTACTATCTCTTCCGATCGATGCAACATGGCCTGGCTGACCAGCACTTCCGTAATTACGATGAAGTCAAAAAATGGATCGATTCGTGGATTGCGGCAAAACCGACCGAATTTTTCACAAAGGGAATCCGTGAATTGCCAGAAAGATGGGAAAAAGTAGTAGTAAGCGATGGACAATATTTTGAATATTAAATTTGTAACCATTTTACGTCAATAAAGTTTCAAATTTCGAAAAAACCCGCACGAACTTATTCATAGTCCTATTATAAAAAAATTTCATTTCGTAATTATTATCTAAAGCAAAGAATTCAAATGGATTTCTAATTATCATGATTTTTTATTCTAGATGAACTAAGAAAATTGAGAGAAATTCCGAAACATCAACTTTTTGGAGGTTTTAAAGAAAAAAATGCCTTACTATAAAAAAAATTCACTTCAACTTGGTATAAAAATCTTGAACATTTTTTTTTATCTATTTTGTTAGTTCAAATAGAAGAGAATTGAATACTAAAGGGAACAAGCTATGATTCATATCGAAAGGTTCATTAGTTTTTTTTTTTTCATGCATGTACGCCAATTCAAAGAAATCATAAAAATGAAAAGTCGAGAAAAGAAGATAAAGTTTGTACTATAGCTGTCCGGTCACAGTGTAACTACCTAACGCTTTGTATCTACGGAAATATTTAGAATTAGGCTTTGTAACTTTGTGTGAATATTCTGAAATATATTAGGAATCGCTTAAAACGAAAAAAAAATTGATGTTTTTGACCTTATAAACCAGGATCCCCCCTTAATTTTTAAAATTTTTTTTTTTTTAATTTTTTTTTCTCTGTAGATTTTCTCATGTTTTGCAGGACAATAAATCGAATATAACTAAATTTCGAACAATTCTATGCAGTTAACACCTATGAACAATTCGCATACACATACACATATACATATACACAGTATAACCATTGTTGACAAATTTTGAAAATTTGCATGTAAGCCTATAATAAATATTGAATACTCAATATGCAAAATTGTCGTTCGCCAACTGCATACACATCTAAACTCACATACACATCTACATTCACAGTGCACACACATCATAAATACTTGGCGAGCAGCGTACATATGATTGTATGAAGTCCATAGACCAAAAGTACCAGATGCAAATATTTCTTTGATATACATACAGACAAGATATTTCATCATAAAAGGTATTTAGAGCACACATACATACATACATCAACGCTCAAACACATCCAAACACATCCATGCATACCAACCACAACCCAGCTTTACGGCGGCTACCGTCACTCACTACTGTCGCTACTACTACAAACTGCTGCCAACCAAATGCGTTTACATACCTGCTCGACAAAATTTTGCCGGAGTTGTAATGCTTCTAACTACACAGCAAAATATGCGCAATTTTCAGCTGAAATATTTGAAACTGAATAGAGAATTCGTTGGCTCGTCCCATGACGTCGAAACATGTGTTCGAGAACGACTAACAAGCTGACAACCAGGCACCAAGTACTCGTACTTTCAACAAGTTGTATGACATCCAGCGACGCAGGTGGAGTGGCTGTACTACGAATTTGATGACAACCAGAATTGCAACTACAAAATATAAAAATTGTGTATTGATGTTGGCGCTAGTGCACAACCATTTTTCCAATCTACATTTCTATGTCCACCACCCCAGAGACAGAGACGATTGCTACTGTTACGCTAGACTATATATTCAGATTTTTTTTGCGATATGGCAATGAATGCCCGAGTTAAACTAATTTTGAAATACTCGTAGTGGAATTGAGACTGGTTTATTGACAATCATTCGAAGTCACACAGAGAACATTCAAAATGTTCAGGCATTTAATGGAGAGCAAATAAACGAATTATGTTTGCTTACAAATATAAATGTCGCATGCGAAAGTGCTGCAAAATACTTAGACCGAACTCCAATATTAACAGTTAAGAAGAGAAATAAGTCACTGCTATTCCAAATATGCATACAAATGCAGAAATCTGTTGCTTAACCCTAAATGTTAGCTGAGCAAAACAACTCAGTTTTTCTGTTGTGACTGTGCAAAATACATAAACCTTTTGGGTCCCGGCAAAAGTTTTCTTATAACTATTGTGTAAATTTTCCATTAAAACTCATTAAAAACTGTCCAGTCTGGTATAGTGAGGTTCAGTTAACGGTTCTGTGTTTTTTTAATGCTAAAATAGTAAACAGACGCCGCTCCGTTTGCTTCTAAACGTGACGGTGTTTGAATCAATTTCTATTTTCTTGTGAATATTCGATTTTTTCCGTGAAAATAAATGTAAAAAATAATAGATTTTACTAAAACTAATTTTGAATTGAATCACCGTAATTGGGTAAGTTAATTAATGTAGCATTATTTCAGTTTCTAAGTCTTATTTCGATTATTTTTATTTATGGGATCGATGTGTCCCGTTAGGTTTATTTATTGGTATAAATATGTCCCGCTTAGTGCTTGTCGACATTCTCTAACCTTTCGAAATGTTTAACATATTTAATCATAAACCTGTTTTAATTTAGAAAAACCTTGAAATATGTCGATAAAATTAAATGAAGAGGATATATTGGGCGAGCTATTGGAGTGAGATGAATCTGGTGACTTTGGTGACGTCGATTTTTCAGACGGCAGTGACAATAATTACGAACTCTCTGAAGAACAAAGCTTCTTGTCAGAAAAATCTAGCGAAGATAACGGAAATAATACTTCTTCTGAAAATGGTGCGTAGCAATCAACGGAAAGTGGTGAAAATAATTATGTGTTGACATTTGAAAATGTTCCGGTTTGGTCAATACCTGATGAAAATTTCCAATCACGAAATACCCTCTGGAGCCCCCTGGAGGGGGTGGTGGATTTCCTTTTCAGATTTTCTAATTTCAGGGCCTGTACTGAAGCTAGATATATCACTAAAGTCGAAATGTTCCCGCTGGTTGTTGTCCGGTTCGAAAGGGTTAAGGGGTTCGTGGTAGTCAGAATTTTCAAAAACTTGGATTTTTTTTTTTTTTTGCATTTTCTTAAAGTGTAATATCTTAAAAATATTGAGTGAAAATGTGAAGTGAATCCGACAAATACTTTTCGAGTTATTCAACAATTAACAAAGTGCTTTAGGGCGCCCCGAAACATTCAAGAGCAAGTAGCAAAAGTTTAAATGCGTTTTTCTCAAAACTATGTTTTTTGAACCGGTGATCACTTTAACTTAAAAACCGCTTGATAGATTTGAATGAAATTTATACTGCCCTTGAAAAACATAAAAAACTCGTGCTTGATCGAAGGACTTTTTTTTAAGTGAAACTTCTTAGTCGTCGCTGGATGAGCGAGAATGAAGAGTAAAATTTCAAGGCTATGCAACGTTTCGGGCATTTTTGTTACGCGAGAGAGAAAAAAGATGTAACGTAGAGGAAAAGCAGAGAGAGAGTTATACATATATATATATATACACGTTAGGCTATTTTTCTTGAGTTTTTTCTTGTGGTTGCTAATTTTTAGTGAGAAAGTGAGTGCCTACTTTTTGGCGCTTGTTTGTTGGTGCAAACTGGTAGGAAATATATTTTTGGTGCTTACTTTACACATTTATACATAACAAATAGACTTTTATGTATATAATATATAACACATGGGCTGAAAAGTCCCAGGCCTCACAAAGATATCTCGTTGTTTTTTTGAAGTGAAACTTCTTAGGCGTCGGTGGACGAGCGAGAATGGAGAGTAAAATTTCAAGGCCATGCAACGTTTCGAGCATTTTCGTTCCGCGAGAGAGAAAAAAGATATAACGTAGAGGAAATGGAGAGAGAGAGCTATACCTTATATATATCTTGGATACACTTTAGGCTATTTTTCCTGAGTTTCTCCTTGTGGTTGCTAATTTCTAGTGAGAAATAGCACTGCCTACTTTTTGGCGCTTGTTTGTTGGTGCAAACTTGTAGGAAATATACATACTTTTGATGCCTACTTTTTGGCGTTATATTTCCTTGGTGCCTACCGTTGGGGCGTTTTTTGGTCCCAATTTTTCGGGCTTTTTTTTTTGTGCCTACCTTTTGGCGCTTATTTCCCTGCCCTGGCTAGTGCTTATGCGTACTATAAAATGCTATCCTTTTCGGCGTCGGATTTATTGGTTTTGCCTTGCGGTAATTTGTGCCGTTGCTGCGGTTCTAGAATCGCTGCGTTTGTGCGGGTGATAAACGCGCAGAGTAGTGCGTGTTGTCGCCACGGTTTGTGTCCGACGTTTACCTACACCGGTCAACCCTTCTCCGTTTTTTGTAAATTTTGCCTATTTGTATTCTCTGCAAATGTTGTGAATTTATTTAGATATATATTCTTTCTCTCCCTTTCTCTCTCTCTCTCTCTCTCTCTCTCTCTCGTTCCCTCTCGGGTCTCTCCCTCTTTCTTTGTCTGCAATTTTTTTGAAATTTTACTAAAGTCGAGTTGAAGCATGATGTATTAATGCTATGTTTTTATTTTTGTAAAAATAAGCAATTGAATAGCAAATAAAAATTATTGAAAATCACCATTTTTTCGTGCTCCTAACCCTTTAAAAAAATGTCTGTTTGTTCTTGTAGTTAGGTTTATAAGTTGTCTGAAGAGCAAAGCTTCTTGTCAGAAAAATCTAGCGAAGATAACGGAAATAATACTTCTTCTGAAAATGGTGCGTAGCAATCAACGGAAAGTGGTGAAAATAATTATATGCCGACTTTTGAAAATGTTCCGGTTTGGTCAATACCTGATGAAAATTTCCAATCACGAAATACCCTCTGGAGCCCCCTGGAGGGGGTGGTGGATTTCCTTTTCAGATTTTCTAATTTCAGGGCCTGTACTGAAGCTAGATATATCACTAAAGTCGAAATGTTCCCGCTGGTTGTTGTCCGGTTCGAAAGGGTTAAGGGGTTCGTGGTGGTCAGAATTTTCAAAAACTTGGATTTATTTTTTTTGCATTTTCTTAAAGTGTAATGTCATAAAAATATTGAATGAAAATTTGAAGTGAATCCGACAAATACTTTTCGAGTTATTCAACAATTAACAAAGTACTTTAGGGCGCCCCGAAACATTCAAGAGCAAGTAGCAAAAGTTTAAATGCGTTTTTCTCAAAACTATGTTTTTTGAACCGGTGATCACTTTAACTTAAAAACCGCTTGATAGATTTGAATGAAATTTATACTGCCCTTGAAAACCATAACAAACTCGTGCCTGATCGAAGCATTTTTTTTTAAGTGAAACTTCTTAGGCGTCGCTGGATGAGCGAGAATGAAGAGTAAAATTTCAAGTTCATGCAACGTTTGGGGCATTTTTGTTTCGCGAGAGAGAAAAAATATGTACCGTAGAGGAAAAGGAGAGAGTGAACCTTATATATATCTTAGAAAATTTCTGGTAGAAATAGAGTAGAAATAGCACTGTCTACTTTTAGGCGCTTGTTGTTTGGTGCAAACTGGTAGGAAATATATTTTTGGTGCCAACTTTTTCGCGTTATATTTCCTTGGTGCCTACCGTTGGGGCGTTTTTTGGTCCCAATTTTTCGGGCTTTTTTTTGTGCCTACCTTTTGGCGCTTATTTCCTTTCCCTGACTAGTGCTTGTGCGTACTATAAAGTGCTATCCATTCGAGCGTCGGACTTATTGGTTTTGACTTGCGGTAATTTGAGCCGTTGCTGCGGTCCTAAAATCGCTGCGTTTGCGTGGGTGATAAGCGCGCAGAATAGTGCGTGTTGTCGCCACGGTTTGTGTCCGACGTTTGCCTACACCGTTTTTTGTAAATTTTGTCTATTTGTATTCTCTGCAAATGTTGTGAATTTATTTAGATATATATTCTTTCTCTCTCTTTCTCTCTGTCTCTCTCTCTTTCTCTCTGTCTCTCTCTCGTTCTCTCTCGGGTCTCTCCCTCTTTCTTTGTCTGCCTTGGAATTTTCAGTTATGTTATGTGTGCTACAATACACGCACTTTTTTCCGAAAATTTCTATTTTTTTTTAACAATTAGTTGCCGGTTTTTTTTCAAAAATCAGAAAAATATTTCCTTAGGCCGCCACATTGTTAATTTTAGAAAAAAAGCTTCAATCAGGCATAAGATTATCTAGTTGTAAAACTAATTTCTCTTGTCCAAGGACTTGTGTTGATCATCGCAAGGGACTTCTGGAGAAACGGGATCCACACAAATAGCGATAACTTTTACAATTATTAATTTTTTTTTTTAATTTTGCTAAAGTCGAGTCGAGACATGATGTATTAATGCTATGTTTTTATTTTTGTAAAATAAAGCAATTGACTAACAAAGAAAAATTATTGAAAATCATAATTTTTTCGTGCCTCTGACTACCCATAACCTCTTCAAAAAATTCTCAATTTGTTCTTAGTTAGCTTTATAAGTTGTTTAAACCTATTCGAAGTAAACCTTTCCAGTAAGAAAAGTTCGCTTGCCGTCAGCCCTTTTGAAGTTGTAGCTTTTTTCTCCTCTTCAAAGTTCTCTTTTTATGATTAGCAAAAATTTATTAGCAGTATGTTTGTTATTTCCGCCTTTATATTTTATTACTTACAAATATCTCTTATACATGGAATTGACGAGCTTAGCACAAGTTTCAGGGGTTATAGAATACCACTCGCTTGTATTCCTTCCCAAAGTTCTTGCTTGTTTCGCGCTCTATGTCCCTCAATCCATAGATGTTCTACAGAATAAGGGTCTGGTGAATGTGAAAGTCACTGCCAAACCTTAACCCTATTCAGACTCATCCGTGCCTTAGCAACCGTTGACGAATGTTTGGAGTCATTATCCTGATTAAAGTCCCAATTTATAGGTATCTCCTCTCTTGCGAATGAAAGCATGACTGTATTTAAAATATATATGTGGGCCGTAGCGCACATCTTGCCTTCAATCAAACAAATTGGACCTACTCCGAATATAGGAAAGTAGCCCCATAACATTATTGGTCCAGGATCATGTTTTGCTGTTCTTTTTTTTTATTTTTGTTTTGGTGAATTAAAGAACGCAAACTGTGTTTTGTGGTTGCTGCACGTAACATTTTCCATCGGATCTGAGCATATCTATTTTGGTCTCATCTGACCAGAGGATATTTAACCAGTGTGCGCGATGCGAATGTCATAACGCGAAGGAAAGCCTGTGGTAAATGTTCTTTTTTAAAGTGATTTAAAGGTACTTTTCTTGGACTTTATGTGAGTGGATAGCCGTGAACACCTTTTTCTTGGAGCATTTCATGATTCAGGCAATTTCGTGCATGGCTTTCACTTGATTCCATAAGCATTTGATAAATTTCTACTCCGATTCAGTTGAATGTTTTTCTCGGCCCATTTTGATAGGTATAAAATTTTACTAAAACAGCAAGAATATTTCTATTTTTTAAGTTTATAGTTTTGTTTTAAAGTAAAAGAAAATAAAATTAATATTTTATCATATCTATTTACATATATTATATAAAAGTGAATGATGAAATGAAATGAATTATTACTGCGATCGCTTGCATTCTGTATTTGAAATCAAGTAAAGAAGAAAATTAAAATTAGCTGAATAAAATGTTACTATTAATGTCGTCAAAAAAGTCTTAAAACATACCTTTTTTCACAGAATTAACTCTTTCTCCCTTATCGTTTCAGATCAAATGGTATTTTAACCGAGCCTTGCAAACAAAAATTGCACTACTTTAACTTTTTTGACGCAGGGTGAATATGACAGGATCCATCTTCAACATTCCTTCCTATGCAAAAATGCAGCAGCATACTTTTTCCGGAAAAATTGGAGTAAACCTGTGGAAAATGTGGATTTCGCAAAGGTGTTTGCGTTTTTGTGCATAGTAGACGTGTCTATCAGTGCATATACCTGTATGCTTATTATGTATTACATGCGCGCGGGATATGAGCCACTACATACGCATGTACAGGTACGATTTACATACTTATGCGTGGGTATGCGTGTATAGTACTTAAGTGGGAATTTTCAATAATAAATGAAAGTCAAAATCTAAGTACATATATACACATGTTACAACAACTACACTACTTACAACACCAAATATGTTATATAGCTGCTTTACAATATGTAATACAGTAAGTACTTCGCGTCATATATACACTCACACTCATACATACTCATTTATATAAGTAGTAAGTAGGTACATGCATCTTCCTCTATATGACACACATAAAAGCATATGTTACTCATCACTGGAACCTTTAGTTTACATACAAGTATGAGCAAGTAAATGGGGCAATTGGCGATTATTATTATTGTTATTACAGCCATACGAAATTCATGCGATTGCTCCCTAGAAGCACATTCCGTTTGCAGCACTCCGATATTCGACCGCCTCATCGCCACTGCTGCGCTCAGCAATTGCAGTGGGTCGTGGCGTAGAGTGAGCGCGCTGAGTGCTGAATAGGTTCTGCTGATATTTGGTAGGTATTTGCAGTAGTCTTCCATCGATTCAATCGCTTGCCAGCTGTTCACAGCAACATAGTATGGCAATGCGTAGCAATCGAGTAATGAAAAAACCTAAAAGTCATGCAGAAAACGAGCGCAGAGTAGCTGGCAAGCCAAGTCGTATGAGAGGCGTTGCAATAAAATTGGACTACCACATTAAAATCATTTAAATTCTATTGGTTTTGCAGAATAAGCCATTTATGTGTCACCAGCGATAGGAGTTGAGTAGATATATTTAAGTGCATGCGCGGTGGTCGGGGAGTGTGTGGCAGGAAGTACTCAGTGTAAGTTCAATGTTGATATTTTGTGCTGACGCTGACAAAAGCTTCACACGAGCAATTGCGATTTGCTGTAGCAGCTAACAAACGCCAGAGGCACCCCATGCACACACTTTTAACCATGATTTCTACAAACGCATACATATACACAAAAGGTCATACGTTTTTCCTTGTTGCTTTTATGTACTTACATACATACATGCACACATACATACATACAGTGGCGGGCATGAAAACGAGTACTAAGTTATTCAAACGCGATTCAAGTGCCATTGAGTGGCACCACTCTCCATAAAAAAAATAATCGATACTGGTTTTTCACCAGAATTGTAAAATGTATTATATTTTAAAACTTTTGCAAAAATATTTCTGCATAATTTTAAGATTTACGTGAGCTGCACCGATTTGAAAGTATCTCCAAAAAGTTCATTATTTTGACTCCGTTAATAAAAATCTTTGAACATTTGAACATGAACTTATTTATCATTAGAAATGAGTTTTCGAATAAAAATAATTTTTAAAAAATTTATTGTAATTTAAAAATATGTTAAAAAAATTTAATTTAAAAATAATTTTAAAAAATTTAATTTAAAAATAATTTTTCAAACATTTAATTTAAAAATAAATAAATTTTTAGTACAATTTTTTTTGATGACTTTCTTTTTATAAAAGTTATATTTTTTTAAGTATTTTGAACTTTTCTAAGCCAAAGCTCATCTGTCTTCTGAGATGAGTTTTTACAAACAAAAAATTTATAAAAATTAATTAAAAAAACTATATTTTTTGAGGTACTTGGAACATTGTTAAGTATAAACTCACCTGTCATCCGAGGAGAGTTTTTGCAAAAAATATTTTTAAAAATTAGTTTTTGTTTTTAAAAACTATTTTTGTTTAATTTGAACATTTTTAAGCCTTATCTCATCTGTCATCCGAGGTGAATTTTTGAAAAAAAATATTTTTAAAAACAAATTTTTTTATAAAAAACTATATTTTTTTTATAAAAGTTATATTTTTTTAAGTATTTTGAACTTTTCTAAGCCAAAGCTCATCTGTCTTCTGAGATGAGTTTTTACAAACAAAAAATTTATAAAAATTAATTAAAAAAACTATATTTTTTGAGGTACTTGGAACATTTTTATGCATAAACTCATCTGTCGTCCACGGTAGGCAGGAAGCATCGATAGGTGGCACAAAAATGTCGACAAAAACTGCAAGCTGGGTTGTATTTGTTGATGATTATAGGTGCAAAATCCGTTGGAATTGAAATCCTACCTGCTCCTTTTCAAAAGTTATTCATATTTTTATATTTCATGTTGGGACAATTTGGAATCAATATCAAAAGTATAATCTCGTTTGAATTTGTATTATGCAAGAGAATAATAAAGAATCTTACGTAAGTTTTTAGCCGATTTTAATCGATTCCAAGGTATACCACGTGGAGGTGACTTACTTTGTACCTTTTTTTTCTATTTTTTTTGTTTTTTCAGTTTTTTTGTTTTTTTTCAGATTTTTTGTTTTTTTAGATTTTTTTTTATTTTTTTATTTTTCGATATTAAGATGTGTTACTATTTCTGTATATATGATTTAGAATTTGTAAACTTAAGTTTGTAAATTTAAACATGCTGTGATGAAAATGTAACGACAGCTTTCTTTAAGCGACTTATAAAAGATGGTTCATCTAGCAAATTTATTTTAAATCTATTCCAATATTTATTGAACTCGCTATGAACTGACTCTCCAGCCTGCTCGGACCATAAACCTAAGCCATCATTATTCAAGAATATGATTGCTTCCTCCAAATGCTCCACGATAATATGAATTTTTAGTGTTTGAGAAATTTCAGTACTTTTTAAGGCTTCACGGAGTTCTTTTAAATTTTTGTTAAAGTCAGTAAGATCAGCTTTTTTGGCAACAAAGCACTTTTCAACAATTTTATTCATAGCTTTAAATGCAGCAATATAAGGCTATAAACGAAATGGTCCTGCAAGCTCGTAAATTTCAGGATCCTGCAATTTATCGGCCTCTTTAAGTAATTTTCGACATTGATTGCCTTCAAACATATCTCCTTGATAGCTCTTATGAGATATACCTAATTTATTCGGCCACAATAACGCTTTATATTTTTCAATTTCCTCAATTTTAACTATACCGTCCCAGAAAAGATGGTTGACAAACCCTTGTAATAGGTGTAGTTCAGGAGGAATGCACTTCTGAAGTAAGTACAAGTTATCATCTTCAGTAGTGCCGTATTCAATGAATAAAGGGTGATTTACTGTACTGCGACATTCTTTAGACTTTTTTTGTCATTACCCAAGCTCTTGAATTTAAAGTATATTAGTAATCTTTTAAATGCTTGTAGGTCTTTAAATCAAGATTTGTCATCACTGCTTATATAATTTTCCTCAATCATTTTATTATAACTTTTTAATTCATTTAATGTGGCGAAGCAATAAGGGCAAGGGTAGAGAGCCGTTGCAGTTTGCTGCCCATTGACCAATAGAACGAGCTTTAAACCTCCAACAAATTTAAATGGTATCTCATTGAGTTTCGTCAATTCAACCAAAATTTTAAAATTATCATAGGTCTCTTTAATCCGAGGCACTATGCCTAATAAAAGCAATTTAAATACACTAGTCAACCTACGTTTATTTGCCATACTTCCACCAGTAGAGTAAGTTGAAACATTTTTACTTTTATCCAAGTCATTTTCTTTCAAGTCGTCTTCTGGAATTGATATTGAAAGAGAAACTTTGAAGAAATCTTGTCCTCCATCTGCCATTACTTTTATTTTTGATTGTTCAATATGTTCAATGTTTCGATTTTCAAAGACAAAGTCTACGAGTTCTGATGCAGTAGCATACACAACTGGTCTCTGTTTAATACCATCTTGGAATATTTCGAATTCGTAGAAACCTTCTTTATAAATGTGTTCCAGGATATTAATATAAATTTTTCATACAAATGTTGATTGTAATTCTTGGGAACTGAGTTTCTACCAGCAGAACTACGAATGAAGTTAGCCAATTGTTTCATATCATTTGTAGATGATCCAGTATTAGCTTGGAAATTGTCTAATCTTTCGGCAGAAAATCTTAATTCTTTTTCTTTTTTTTTTATTAACAGTTACCCGAACCTTCGATCCCAGAGTATTTAACACGAGCTCATCTTTATCTTCGTTATCATTGTTGGATATTTTTTTTTTTTAAATTTTAGTTATTATTTGGTTCTGCTGTTTCTCGGGTAACTTTTGTACTATATTCAAAACAATCTTACGAGCGTTAGAAGTAGAAGGACCTCTGCAAGAATGTGATATGCCTTTACCTATTTGTTGAAAACAACTGTTACATAACTCAGTAGAAGTTCTCGGTTTAGTTGCCTTTACCTAATTTTTAGAAAGTAAATCTTTTTGTTGCGAAGTATCATCAAAGCACTTGTTTACGTCAATATTTGTAGAGAAATCCCTAATTTGACCTCTACCTTTTTTTTGTTTTTTATGACTCGTAACTCGTGCTGAGAGATGTAACAATTACAACCCATCGTTCTTGTTTCTTTTGATAATTTAAGATCCTCGTAATTGGGCATAGTTGGACAAGGTCTTTTGAAAATATCATTTCCATATTCATTTATAGTTAGTCGGCAAGAGCTGCATAAACTTCTTGGGAATTTACTATTATAAGTATTAAATTCACCATTAATGTGCTTTTTTATAACTTCAATATGTTTTTCAGATAGCAAGAAATGATGGGAAGGTTTATTTTGGAAAATAATTTTTTTCTCACAAAGAGCGCATACTTTTGTGCGATTTTCTTCATGATCGCATTTATAAAGCGGATGCTGACTATTCACCTGACTATTCACCCGACTATTCAGCTGACTATTCATTATTAATTAATCTTCTCATATAAGAATTTCTAAAACTAGAAAATACATTTGCCAGAAAACACTAATACAGTAGGTTCTATTTTTATGCGGTAGATACGTTCCGCAAGAAACAGCATAAAAAAAAACAGCATAAAAAAAGCTACTAGTTCTATAGTAAAATTATAGATACGTTTCAAAGTGCTAAAACCGCATAAATCTGAAATATTGTAATAAAATCGCATAAAAAAGGGCACTAGTCCCATATTATAACTATAGATACGATCCATAGACCGCATGAATCTGAAATAATTAAATAAAATCGCATAAACAAAATATTGTATTTTTGAAAATTATATCTTTATTTAAGAAACGTCAGAATCGAAAAATAAATTTACGTCAGAAATGGAATCAGACAATACCCACAAGTTGCGCATTCGTTTAGGATTTGGCATAAAATCACTTTCGTCACTTTAGGAAATGTACACGTCTGATCTGGATGGTGATGCAGGCGGTTCCATACTTGTAGGGTTAGCATTTCTGATGTAATCTGTGATGAGTTTTTGCTTAGCTGGTTTAGAGTCTTGTTTATATGTACAATTCCCGATAGGTCGACATGCATTTTGTAATTAAAAAAAAAACCGCACTATTTAAAACCGCATAAAAACAAGCAGCATAAAAACAGAACCTACTGTATTAATAGTTTAAACTGTACTTTTTCATTGCGGGAAGCACTCGACTGCCCTCTGCCACCTAGCGGCATTTATCGTAACTATTATATATAATATAGCTACATATTATTGATATACGTATTATAAATTGTCCCAACCTGAAATATAAAAATATGAATAACTTTTGAAAAGGAGCAGGTAGGATTTCAATTCCAACGGATGTTGCGCCTATAATCATCAACGAATACAACGCAGCTTGCAGTTTTTGTCGACATTTTTGTGCAACCTATCGATGCTTCCTGCCTACCGTGCGTCCGAGGTGAGTTTTTGCATAAAACATTTTTAAAAATAATTTTTTTTACAAAAAACTATTTTTTTTTTCGTTGAACATTTTTAAGCATAAACTCATCTGTCATCCGAGCTACGTTTTTGGAAAAAATATTTTAAAAATTAATTTTTTTTTTATAAAAAAATATTTTTTTTTACATTTTTAAGCATAAACTCATATGTCATCCGAGCTACGTTTTTGGAAAAAATATTTTAAAAATTAATTTTTTTTTTATAAAAAAATATTTTTTTTTTACATTTTTAAGCATAAACTCATTTGTCATCTGAGGTGAATTTTGAAAAAAATATTTTTAGAAACTAATTTTTTTTTATAAAAAACTTAAGTATTTGCAATATTTTAAGCATAAACTTATAATCTGAGGATAGTTAGTTTCACAGAAAAACGTTGCAAAATCTGATTTTTTTCAAGTGCTCACATTTTAATGTCCGCCACTGCATTTGCATACCCATATTACTTTATGTATTGAACTTGCACTTGCGGTCCGCAGACATGGCGTATACGCAACCAATATTGGCTGGTCCATTGCGGCTCATGTATATGCGGCTCGCTTGATTTCCACATTTTTTTTTATTTGTTTTTCTCCAAATTTTTCAGCATGTTTCATTTTTGCCATTTCTTTTTTTTTCTTTTTTTTGGATTTTTTTTTTTTTTTTTTTTTTGATATCACTCTGCCTTTGATATTTGAACTGTAAATGGCGCTTATGTCTCAATGATTTTAAATTGCTCACCTCAAACACTCAGCACGCTGAGCTAACAAAGCGACGGAGCATGGCGAATGTGAGTGCTCGTAATTTTAAATGGCAACTGATAGTCAAGGATTATTACGTGGCATGGCGGAGGACCTGTTGCTAATAGTAAAAACTTATTAGTAATAAAATAAAAAAGCAATTTAAAAAGTCAGAAGAGGAAAACAAAAGAAAAAAAATTGTTATGTTACATCAAAAGCTGAAGATGTATTTCATAAAAACTTCTGGAGAAAGTGAGAAATGCATAAGAATTAAATTAAATTAAAATAATATTTAAAAAATTTAATAAAAAAAAACGGTAGCAATTCTTCAGGTCTAAATGATTTTCTAGTAAAGTTAATCAAAATGCCGAAATTGTCGCAATTTCAGTTCAAAATGAGCCAACACAGCGTTTCACAGGAATTGGCAAACTTTTAAGCCATATTCAGTCGATTTTACGTAAAACCTTGGCCAACTAAATTACAGTATAAACTTCTCGAACAAGGGCGATACTAGTCTCTGTAAATATCAGATAGAGAAACGTAGCAGAATGAAATTTTTTGTACTATGCGATGAAAATCCACAAAATGTCAGGTTATTCCACTTTTTTTATTTTTTCGTCATCAATTAATATATTTTCTCGTCATCGACGATGGCTACGCGACTGAGCATGAACTTTTGAGAAAACAACTTTTTTTTTAATTATTTCCCATTCTAACTTACAATTGGTGACGTAAAGATTTTCTTTGCGAACATCAGCAGCCTGAGCAAAATTAAATGACAAATTTCATGGAAATGAACACATTTAGTTAGTCACTTTGCACACACGCTACACCTACTTTTTTCGCATAAACGCTGGCCAATGAAAAATCATCCACATCCACATTCACCTAAATACAATAGCATTTAGGAAAAAAATGCACATTGTTGCTTTTTCGTTTGTTTTTTTTTACTTCAACACACATTTTCACAAAAAAATGCTGACTTCAATTCCTTGCATATTTTTTGCTGTGCTTGCAAATTTTTTCCACCCTCACATGGGCAAGCTCATACGAACACATGTACATGCACACACACGCACACCTTTGTTATGCACATTCAAACACTGCTGTGACGCGCAGTAAATCATCTTATGTGTGTATGTGTATTCACATATACATATGTATGTGTATAAGTATGATGTAAATTCACACGCGTATTTCTAGTTATTTTTCTAGTCAAGACTTACCTCTCTCCACGCTTCTAGTTTAACCCACAGCTTTTTTAATGCTTACATTGTTTTTTTTTTGTTTTTTCAATTAATGCTAAATAGTATTTGTGGCTTTGCGCAGCTAAGTGAAGTACTTCCAGCCAGACAAAACTATGTATTCGTGTAGAAGCACAAACCACTTCAAATACTTCAAATACTACAGGTGAGAAAAAAAATACATTGTAAATGGAATGTAAATTTTTTAGATTTTTACGATCTCGGTTTTTCGGGATCCTGTTATTAGAGTCCCAAAATTTCGGGATTTAAGTATTCATTTTTTTTCTAAAAAGCTAGCTGGAAAAAATTCCTTCAAAACTGATTGATATAAAAAAATAATGTGTTTAAAATTAAAAATTCAATTTAAAATTTTCGATATTGCTGGCAAATAGCCCGGATTTTTCGGTATATAAAAATGGACTGAACATAAACCGGTATCTCGGGATTTACAACGCTAAGACATACTAAAAAAGCTTTCATAAAACACAAAAAAGTTTTCATAAAACTCTTTATTGTAATAAAGAATTAATCAAGGGACTATATCAGGTATATATATGAAGTGAGACTTTCAGCTATTAGTCCATAGATGTCACTAGGAGTATTTTTAAACCTTCCTAAATGTCTTGTGTTTTCGTCTGTCATCTGTCAACAATATTCAGTTCATTGTTTTTTTACGTTTCATACAATAATGCATTTTTGTCGCTCTTAAAAATGTCGAATTTCGTGCCTTCAAACTACGATTTCCGGACATCGTGAAACCACTTGTGAAATGCTGCTCTCCCGGTCTTTTTTGCATCGAATCCTTACGGGTGATGAAAAATGGGTGCATTTCTCCAATCCCAAGCGGAAACGATCGTATGGTCCGCCCGGCCACAAGCCAAAAATAAAGGCCAAACCAAATCGTTTCAGCCTCAAGGCAATGCTGTGTGTTTTCTTGGATCAGCGTGGTATGATTTGGTACGAACTATTAAAATCAGGTGAAACAGTTGACGGCGCACGCTACCAACGACAATTGGCCGATTTGAACAGCGCTATAGAACGAAAACGCCCAGAATATGCCAATCGGCGTCACAAAGTAATTTTTCTTGATGACAATGCACCGCCACATCGAACAAGAGCGCCCCGGGAATTGATGGAGACGTACGATTTGCGAGCCGCTGGTAAATACGGCTTACTCACCAGACTTGGCGCCTTCCGAATATATATTAATAATTATTATTTGTTTGCATTGATGGGCCACGCACTTTCCGAGCAGCGCTTCAATTCTCACGAAGAAGCCAAAAAATGGCTTGATGATTGGTTTGCGGCCAAAGACGGCCAATTTTTTTGGCGCAGCACCCACAAATTGCCTGAGAGATGGGAAAAATGTGTCGCTAGTGATGGCTATTATTTTAAAGATTAAATTTTTAACCATTTTTTGTTAATAAACGTTTGAAATTGAAAAAAGTCTTCACCTCTTTACTGATTAATAAAGCAGCTGTTGGTTCGAAGTGCAACTGCATGAACTAAAAATATAAGGACTGCCCAAAAAAAACATAAAAACTCATTTTTTATAAACAAATACATTAATAAATCGTTCTATGCCAACTGTTCGTCTATTAGAGATTTACTGACGAACACACAACACCTAAGGCCTTGCTGGCCGCGTATCAGTTGTTCTACCGCAAATATTACTAACACCAATGAAAGCATTCAAATTGAGTTGACAGCAAAAGGTTTCCGAACAACACACGCACACACAGATGAGTCCTTCAACTCGACTCTTAAGTCATGCAATGTTTATTATAGAGAAGGGATGGTCAAGCTCCTCGATAGTCCGAGCCATTGTACAAAATTTGAAAATTTTCGGGAGCCGCAATCGAATTCGTATTTAAAAGGTATCCAAAAAAGCTATTAAGAAAAATTCTTTTACAGAAATAATATTTTTTGAAAACATATACATAAAGTACTCATATTATATTGAGTTTAAATATTAAAAATCAAACACGTTTTTTTTTTCTTTCACCATATTATCTTTTTAGTTCATGTAGTTGCACTTCCAATCAACAACCGCGTTATTAAAACTCATGGCAAGGAAAGTCCCGAATGTGAGATTGAGCTTGAGGAAATTAATGAATACTTTATTAGTGTTGGTAAGAAAACAAATTGTGCTTTTATTTTAAAATAGTCCTCATCTTGTGCTACTCTAAAACAACAGTTTCAATTTATGACAGTTAGTGAGGTAGTCCTGAAAGCTTTATCCGAAATAAAGTCAAATTCTGTAGGCGATGATGGCATCTCGCTAAAACTCGTCCGTATTGTCATCCTATATATAATATAATAGGACCCCTAACTCATATAATAAACCATTGCTTGACTAGTTCATGTTTCCCAGCAGTACGGAAAAAGGCTATAGTTTTCATTGTCGCAAAAAAGGCAAATGCTATATTATTTATGCTGGTGACCATAGACCTATCAGCATATTGCCCACATTTTCCAAAGTTGGCGAAAACTTGATGGCCACGCAAATTTCATCATTTGTACAGGACAATCGTCTACTCTCTCCACTACAATTTGGCTTCAAACAAAGTCACAGTTGCTCGACAGCTATGGTTAAAATACTAGACGATATTAGAATTAGTTTTGACAACGGAGACTTGACTCTACTTTGTTTACTTGATTTTTCTAAAGCATTTGACACAGTGGATCAGAAATTATTATGTTTGAAGCTTAAACACTATTTCGGCTTCAAAGACAGTGCAGCGAAGCTCATGGCCAGCTACCTTGGTGGCAGAACGTAGAAGGTTAAGACCAGTAAATTAACATCTCAGTATAGATACGTACAAACTGATGTTCCGCAAGGGTCTCTCCTTGGTCCACTTCTATTTAGTCTTTTTGTCAATGATGTTTTTACCGTTTGTCAGTATGTGGATGTCCTGCTGATGATATACAATTGAACTTGTCCAGTCGTATTAGTCTCGTTGAAGATCTATGTTTCAAAATAAACAGAGATTTGTCTGCTATTTCTGTATGAGCTAACGAAAACTCTTTATATTTGAACGCGCCAAAGTCAAATGTCTTATCTATGTGTAATAGTGTGGTGCATGTTGACAATATCCCTAAATTGTAGATAGGTACTAGTTTCCTTACCTTTACGGATAAGGTAAAAAATTTTGGGTTTATTCTTAATACAAAACTTACCTGTGCTGACCACATAAATTGGGTTGTAGGGAATATTTACGCTACATTGCGTAAGCTGAGAGTCTCTGCCACATGCACGCCAGAGCAAACGAGGCGCAAATTAGTTCTCCAGCTAATTATGCCCTTCATTACCTACTCTGAGGTGGTGTACAGCAAACTTGACTCCACATCCTGCCATAAACTTAATGTGGCATTTAATAACGCCACGCGGTATGTATATGGGATTGGCAGACATGATCATACAGGTATATCTGTCTGGCGAACAAGGTTACTGGGCTGTTGCCTTAACAGTTATTTGTCTGCTAGAAATTGCATATTTATGTGCAAACTTACATTATTCAAGTCCCCTCCCTACCTGACAGAGAAGTTGATACCAGTAAGATCTCGCAGATACAAAAAATTCATCGTTCCTACATTTAATTACCTAACATCATCTAGGTTATTCTTCATTATCGCTGTGAAAGTGTGGAACACATTACCCGATACTGTGAAGGCTGGACTTAACAGATTTAACTTCAGGGCACAAGTCTATAAGTACTTTACAAGTTTTTGACTGCATTGAATTAGGACAATACATTTCTCTCTATATTTTGTAATAATTACTACTTTGTTTTTTTCTTTTCTAAGTTCTTCTTTTCTTCTCCTACTACCAAAGCACTATCTTCTTACTATTATAGTAAAGATGCATACATTGGATTGATTTATTAATGAACTGGTGGAAGAATTTAGACTAAGTAACTTTCATGTTAAAATCATTCTAGTTGTACAAGAACATACTAATGTTGAAGTACTATTAAAAGACCCAAGTCTTACTTTGTACTATTGATATAAATAAATAAATAAAATAAAATAAATATTTCTTTAGAACTTCGTGAATAATTGGTGACAGCACTCATCAGTAATTCTTTGAGATGCTGGCTAATGCTGATCAGTGTATGGATTTCACGAACTATAAAATTAGGGAGTTCACAATATGTACTATTTGTCGTATTTCTTTAATCATGCTATTGTATTAGCACAGTTGTAAAGTTGTTGTTTTTGTTTAACATGTACAAATACTGCTATTTCAATACAACTTTAAAAGGTATGTTTAGTGTGCTATTTGTCTATGCTATACGATCAGCTGATTTTGTTTACCATCACAATTTGTGCAAAATCCAACACATCCAGGCATTTCTTTTTCTGTGGCTGCAACCAGCTTTAAACGCTCTCTTTCATTGGGCCAGAATAAAAATCTACCCTTTAAATTGAGTATAGCTGAAAAAACTCGCCTGGTTACGATTTGAATGGTACCGCCATCTCCAACACCAATAAGGATGCCACTTTACGGATCGAAAGTCCTTCACCCGAAGATCCCAACCTATAAAGTACGATTTTAAGCTGAAGTTCAATCGGAAGCTGTATTGTGTTGTTATCACTCCGAAACACATCATCATCTTTTACTAAGATTAAAAGGTGGTCAAACTCCATTTGGTTTACTCGCAGCATTTGGCAAAATCTGTTTTCATCTAAATGCTCCAATACATTCAGCTTCCATTGGTTTGACTTAGGAATTCCTAAATGGACACCTCGGCGATTGTTTAGCAATATCAGCATATTCAGTCTGAAACTTTCATCGATATCTTCCTGCTCGTCTTCATCACCTACAAACAACACGTAAAAAGAGCACAAAGGAAGTGTTGGATTACTTACTCTCGTCCACAATGAAGATGTCGTGTGTATATTTTTGACAAATCGCTGCTATTATTTTACTTTTTTCGCTCCTCCTAAGCATTTTTATGTTTATATTTATATTTTGTATTACTTTCACTTCTGCTAAGCAGCTGATTGATTGGGTGAATAGCATTCACAATAGTACATCAAATAGCAAAGGATGTTCACACGTTCGACTATACAACTGTGCTATTTCAATAGCAGAAGGGAGAAATAGCATCAATAGTACACTTTGTGAACTCCCTAAATGTAATAAAATTATTTACATACGTTCGTTGCTCCGAGTATTGAAATAATTCGACAAGCAGACTTTTTTAATTCTGAATAACTTGATTCTGGTACAAATTTCCAAAATTGAGTAACCGTCGTGGACTTTTATTTTATTTGTAGAGCTTAATCTTCTTGCATCTCTATTAACTTCAAATGCTCCAGATGCTTTTTGGGTCATACCTATATTCAATTATGTTAATTTCAAATGTATTTAGATAAAAAACAAATGACGATTTGAAATATTTCAAGTCTTGAAATCTATTTTGGAATTTCGTCAATATATTTTCGAGCTTTTTTATATACTCGTTGAGTTTTTCTGTTTAATACTGGAACCATTTGTTTTTTTAATTGCGTGAAATTGCAAAATGTTTTACTGTATGTGAAAAAAAATTTAATTTAGATTGAAAATTATACATACACTCTCAGAGGTCAGATATTATTTTATCTTTCCGCTTCCGTTCTAAATTTAGTGTTTGATGAATCAGTCACAAATATTAAGTCTCGTCCGTCTCATCTAATTCTGATAGGTTGTTTCCTTATCTTTAGAAATGCAGTTATCGGATCAAACATATATACAAAACGGTTTACGTAGCTAGATTAGTTGATTTATTGTCGCTAGATGACCATAAAACAATGCAAAATGAATACGTGTCATTTGGAAGTTCTTCGTCTTTTGAGGGGACAGATACCTGTAAAATATAGAAACAAAATTTTTTTTTCATAAAATGTTAATATAATCCTTTAAGAATATGTCAAAAAATTTTTAGAACATAAATTTATGTATTTCTTATACCTGTAAAGGGTGTTTTTTTTAGAGGTTAGGTTTTCAAGTTGGCACTACTTTTTTCGTATATGGTCTTTTTGACAGATGTCACTTGATTTATGCTCAGTTTGGTTTGCCATTTCATAATGAATAGACTTACACCTGAACAACGTTTGCAAATCGTGCAAATTTATTACGAAAATAATGGTTCGGTGCGAACAACCATCAAGCGCGTCGCACGTTCGGTGAATGGGCCCAAAACGAGATGGCCACCGATCCCGATTTTCACAAGAAAATTTTGTTCAGCGATGAAGCTCACTTTTGGTTGAATGGGTATGTCAATAAGCAAAATTGTCGCATTTGGAGTGAACATAATCCACAAGCCATTGCTGAGACGCCGTTACATCCTCAAAAAGTCACTGTTTGGTGTGCTCTATGGGCAGAGGGAATCATTGGTCCATATTTCTTTAAAAATGAAGCCGGCCATAATGGTACAGTCAATGGAGAGCGCTATAGAGCCATGATTAATGACTTTTTCGTGCCTGAATTGGACGATGTTGATGTGGACGACCTTTGGTTCCAACAAGACGGCGCTACATGCCATACAGCCAACGCAACAATCGATTTATTGAAGGAAACTTTTGGTGAGCGCATTATCTCGCGCCGTGGACCTGTGGCGTGGCCTCCAAGATCGTGCGATATAACACCGCTGGACTATTTCTTGTGGGGCTATGTGAAGTCGCTTGTCTACGCAGATAAGCCCGAGACGATTGACGTCTTGGAAGAGAATATTCTGCGCGTTATTGCTGACATACGGCCCCAATTGCTGCAAAAAGTGGTCGAAAGTTGGGCCTCTCGGCTGGAATTTATTCGAGCCAGCCGCGGCGCCCACTTGCCCGAAATCATTTTTAAAACATAATGGCAAACCCTTACCTTTATAATAAAGCTAAATTCTTGGCCATAACATTAAATTATATACGTTTTATTTCATCTTGAAAACCTAACCTCTAAAAAAAACACCCTTTATTATAGATCGTCAATTGTGACGACTCTATTCTTTCCGTTCAAGCGCTGGGAGAGGTATAGTTACTTTAAACTTTAGACGCGTTTTTCTTAAAACTAAAATATATTTTTCGAATTGGCGTACACGTTAACTCAAAAAGTCATCGACCGATCTACCTGAAATTTTGCACACATCTTTTCTATGATATCACTTTCTATGCGAATTCGAAAATTTTTCGAAAACATAATTTTTTCGAAGCAAAAATAGTAAGAAAATTCGCCCCAAAATTCATGTTTTTTATACACGAATTTTTTCCCCCCATTTATTGTTAATTCATATAGAAATTATTGCATTAATAAACAAAAAAATGTTGAGTTTTGTATTCAGGTCACTGACGCCGATGCTACAATGCGCGCCGATTGAGAAGCCCCGCTGCGACCTTCCTAGAAGAATTGAGTGTACATCCGCCATTTTAAATGATTAAAATAAAAAAAAAATGTATATTATTTTAATGTGTAAATAAATTGTGTGCCAATTTTGAAAAAAATATATTGACTTCTTCATTTTAAATAATTTTAATGAAAATCAGGGAAAATGAGGCCGTTTATTCTTCAAGGAAATTTTTGAATATTCGATGATTTTTTGCATTGTTGCAAATGTTATTTACAAAGTTTTCATAGCATCAAGGTATTTTAAATAAATATTTTGTAACGAGATGTTCTCGGTGAATTCGGGAATGATCTCTTAAAAGTCTAATTATACCGATTTTTTTTTTTACCCATCATTGAAGGAACTCCATCAGTTGCAACGCTCAAAAGCTTTTTAAGAGGCTCATGAAAAATTGTCATTTTGAAATTTAATGCATTTTTAATATCGGCATCGCGGTTGAAACTTGAAGTGCTGATAAATCAAACAATTCTTCTTTAACATCGAAGTCAGGTGAAAATAATACGTATGAAAACTGCCATAACTTAATGACTTTTACATAGCAATGATGTGATCGAATTCAGAGGAATTATTGTGAGAAATTTTATTTGGGTAAAAATGTCACAAATTCGTTATAATTGAAAAGGGAACTCGGATACATTTATCGAGAGCTACAAAAAATCTTTCTAAGAGTCCCATGTGGCTCGCGAGCCGCAGGTTGTTCGCCTCTGTTATAAGGTGCAGCAGCGCTACCGAACGATTTCCGAAGCGTAGCTGCTATCAGAACCAATTAATTGGCACGATAGTGTGATTACATACTAAGGAAGATAATACTAACGGTGATTGCTGATCCCGAAATTTTTAAGTTATTCCGCGTTTTCGTGATTTGTTTCGTTATGTTCTTAAAATTTGTAAAAATATAAAAATCCTTATCTTAAGATGGTCTACGGAACTACGGGATCCTGGTGTTGGCGGCCATACTACATATACAACACCATCAATTTTAAATATTTTCCAGTCCCGTAATATTTCGTTTTTGCTTCTTACATTGCCCCACAAAATCGCACAATTTTTCAGCTCTGAATTTTTCTACGCTTAGAAGTCCCGCATTTACATCAGTAAGCCACATATCTACCCTAGCAACCCTAAGGGCTAATACTTGTCTAGTCGAAATTGCAAATCTATCATTTATAGTACTAGACACGTGATTTACGACGTAGTCTAATGGAAAATGCGGACAAATATATAAAATATCTACATATGTGCATCATATTTTACGACGCTCACTTGGCCAAATTGAATTTATCAATGAAACTAAAATCAAAGGTGCAGATAAGCATTGCTTGCAAACAAGGCAGTGCAGGGCACAAAATTTAAGTACTTTGAATACCGCATAATACAATAACATAAACACCATTTCTATAGCTTGTAAAATGATTGTTTTTAATGACTCATCATTACTTTTTCCCCCCAAAGGCACATGAATTCTCACATGACCTTTTGGAATTATATCAATCGAGAAATGTTTATAACAACCTCACGAGTCTGATATGACTATAGGGGCATGCATATGAACGGATGAGCTCACATGATGGCACACTTAAACAATTAAACCACTTACCTTTTAAGTACCCGAAATACTTCTTCTTTTTCTTTGTTGAATGCTCACTGGGTAAGAATGCTCACTGGGCATGAATCTTTTCAATGAATCAGCCGTAGTCTCTGGTTTTTGTTGATTATAATATAGGTAAATGAAAGATACATTTTTTAGTTATTTGAAGTGCTTTTCATTAGGACTGAATGAAGAAGAATGATAAAATACAAGATTGAACTTTGTCGTGAAGCATATGCGATGTATGAGAGAGCTAAAAAGAAAGGTTAGTGTAAACTAGGAAGACAATAGAAAAGATTTTAAGAAAGATATAAGAATAGAACGTAAATAAAAAAACTGTTGGTAAACAAAAAAATGTAAACAACGACCTTCAAATACGTCTGAATCACAGCTGATTCTGTAATATAAACTGAGAGTTAAGTTGCGGTACCCAGAGTGAATAGGTATGCTGAACCAATATTAGATGAGTACCAATGTGGTTTTAGGAGTGGAAGGTCGACAGCTGATCAAAGCTTTGTAGTTTGTCAAATTTTTTAAAAGTTCTTAAGAGTTTTTTAAGAGTTTCTTGAGCATAAAATTAAGCTGTATGTACTCTTTATAGGTTTTTTGAAAGTGTTCGATAGTTTGAGAGAGGCAAATTTGAATAGGTGCTACGCATGCAAGGTATAACAAAAAAAAATAGGCTTTGTTAGTAAATCTAACCCGCGCTGAGACCTATTCCACAAGGCTCTTACAAGGCAAAACATCTGATTTATTCAGAGTTAAAAAAGGAGTAAAGCAGGAGATGTGTTGTCTACGCTTGTGCTCAAGCTAGTACTTGAGCCCTTGATTTTGAAAGTGGTATAAGTTAAAAATTTTAAAAACTAGTTTATCAGGTACATATTTCTATCAAATCCTAATAAAATAACTTAATCTGAAGAGATTAGCAGTATGCCCTGAAAATTAACTCGATAAAATGTGTTTATTTTTTGGTTGGTAAACAAAATACGGTTACTGTTTTTTTGATAGCGGTATAGGGTGGGCCATGTAAAATTTGCTTTTTGAATCGGCCATAAAAAAAAAAAACTAATCAATATTTTTTCAAACTTTTGTTTTTATTTTGAAGATTGAACATTTTTATTTATGAATAAAAAACAATATCGTTCAAATGACTATCATGACTGGCTTTACAGCAGGCCATTCGATCAACCCAATTTTTAAGCACTTTTTCGATTGTTTGGGATCCAATTTCATGAATCGCAACTTCGATTTCGTGTTTTAAAGCATCAATCGTCTCTGGATGGTTCGCAGAGCATTCGTCCTTAACGGCTCCCCACAAAAAGTCGTCCAACGGGCTTAAATCACAGCTCCGAGGCGGCCAATTGATATCGGAATTTCGGCTGATTATTCAGTTTTCAAAAACGGTAGCCAAAAGTTCGAGTGTAACTTTGGCAGTGTGACAAGTTGCACCATCCTGTTGAAACCAAATGTCGTCCATGTCATCCTCTTCCATTTTTGGAAACAATTCGTTGAGCATGTCACGGTAACGCTCGCCATTTACTGTAACCGCGGCTCCTCGCTCATTTTCGAAAAAAATTGGCCCGATGGCGGCATCGCCAGACCAAAAACCGCACCAAACAGTGACTCGTTGAGGATGCATTTGCTTCCCTACAGTAACGACAATTTTGCTTATTGGCGTAGCCACCGATGTGAAAATCAGAAAAGAAGAAGAAGACTCACCACTTTGGAAATAGGTTTTTAATATTTCCCAATTTTGTTCAATTTTGAAACAAAAGAGTCTAAGCATGTGAGTGGTAAACTTTTCCAAAATGAAGATGCCCTTTGTTACAAAAAATATATAAATGGAATCGGATATGAAGACCGGAAAGCTAATTTTGATTCCTTTTGGAAATTAGCAAGTTTCGAAAAACAGATTTTATTTGTGTATGGTTTGGTTCGAAAACAATCAAAAAAACAAAGCCGACCCAGAAATTACGAAGGATATATGAGAAAATGTACTTTTAATTTTATTTATTTATTTATTAATAATGAAATATAATTATAATTAACTATATTACAAAAAAAGAGGCACTGGCTACTAAAACTATCGGCCTGATGTTTATCTAATATGTACTTTTAAGTTTCATCTAAATGTACGGAACTCAGAAATTTCTGTTTGCTAAACTTTTTTTTTTGGATACTTTCAAAATATCTAACTGAAAATTAAGCCGCAACTTAAATGCTATTTAAAACACCTGGAACGGATGGTCGTGGGAAAATGGCTGATTCATCTAGACAAACAGATGAAGAAAAAATTAAATTGGTACGAGAACATATTCTGAGCTTTCCAGCATGTGAAAGCCATTACACCAGATCACATCACACTTCAGGTCGAAAGTATCTAAATGCTGACTTAGATATTCGAAAAATGTATGAACTGTATGTGAAAAAATGTGATGAAAATAATACATCACGTGTGAAGGAGTGCACTTACAGGACAATATTCAATACGGAGTTCAACTTAAATTTTCATACTCCTCGTAAAGAGACGTACCAAAACTAAAAATTGAAGCATCCAGTAATGAAAACGAGAAGTTGCATCTTATGCAAATTTATGATTCACATCTTAACAGCGCCGAATAGGCTAGAAAAAGCAAAAGATAACCCGAGTGAATATTATGAATTCACATTTGATCTACAGAAAGTACTTTCCTATCAAAAACTTTCAGTTTTGGTAGCTTATTATAAGTGCAGCATAGATGTATACAATTTAGGGTTTCATAATTTCCGCAATGAAAATGCTAAAATGTATGGTTCGGCATCTTAAAGCACATTCGGGACATTACCATTCAAAAGCATGTCATAGCTTACAGTGATACCTGCTCAGGACAAAAGCGTAACATTAACATAGCTTTAATTTGGTTAAAAATTATTCAGTCATCTGACAATAATGTAGAAACAGTTGATTATAAATTTATGGTATCCGGCCATTCTTTTTTGTCAAATAATCGCTATTTTGCTTCGATAGAAACTAAAATTAAAAAATCGAATTATTTATACGCAGTAGTAGTACAATGGCTCAGAAAGATTTCATTTCGACAAAACAGCTAAAAGAATCAACGAATAGTAGAAATAAAAGCATTAATGGAGCAGTTGTGGCTTGGCTAAAAATACAATGGATCATATTTTAAAAAAATGCTCCATATAACATGTTTATAAAACTTCCTTGGATGACAATTCCGAATTCAAAGTATTAGACCTCTAACCTAAAAGAGGACGACCTAGAATATACGAAAACATTGATTTGCTTCCATTATACACAAATATTAGACCAATAACACAAGAAAAACGCAAAGATATGATGGATTTACTACCTTATATCCCCCCAATTTTTCACAAATACTTTATTTGTCTAAATACTAATAAATAATTTACGTAGTTACAATGAAATGAGTTTGAATAAAATGTTAATTACTAACAAAAATGTTTTCTTGGTGGTGTATATAAGTCATTTAAAAAGTCATGCCGTTAATTTTGAAAGTGGTATAAGTCATTTCAACCTTTCAAAACCACATTTCCTTTTAAAAATGGTTATAAATTTCACAACCATAATAAATATTTGTTTGTTGCCGCCGTAGCCGAATGGGTTGGTGCGTGATTACCATTCGAAATTCACAGAGAGGTCGTTGGTTTCGAATCTCGGTGAAAGCGAAATAAATAAAAACATTTTTCTAATAGCGGTCGCCCCTCGGCAGGCAATGGCAAACCTACGAGTGTATTTCTGCCATGATAAAAGCTCCTCATAAAAATATCTGCTGCTCGGAGGCGGCTTGAAACTGTAGGTCCCTCCATTTGTGGATCAACATCAAGACGCACACCACAAATAGGAGGAGGAGCTCGGCCAAACACCTAACAGAAGTGTACGCGCCAATTATTAATTTTTTTTTTTTTTTTGTTTTTGTTGGCACTACTTTACGGCCGAAAAATCATGTTCCATAATACAAAAATATTTTTTAATCCTTTAAAGTGCAAAACACTAAATATCTCGAAACAAGGAAAATATGACTTATACCACTTTCAAAATTAAAGGCTCACTTCTTCTTCTTCTTGACTGGCGCGATAACAGTTTACGCAATTTACGCTGAGTTTCACAAAGCGCGCAAGTCACTCCTTTCTTTCCAAGTCTTTCTCCACCTGATATTTCCGCAGAGGAGGCCTTCCTCTTCTTAGCTAACGTAACCGCTGGATCTTTATAAAATGCACTATGTATATGTCCTCGTAAAGCTCAATCTAGTCCTAGACTATTCAAATAAGATTCAAGAAGATGAAGAGGGATTAAATAAAATATCTAGGACTGCTTCTCAGTAGAACGGATGGCATAACGATCTCTATCCAAGACCGTGTGCAGTCTGTGAACAGGGCATATTTCGCTCACGTTCAACTGTTAAAAAGCAAGCTTTTGAAAGGAATAACGAAAATCAAAATAAATAAAACACTGATTCGACCAGTGGAAACATATGAATGTGAAGCGTGGACACTAAAAGCAGATGCAATTACACAATTAAGCGCATTGGAAAGAAGAAAACTGAGAAGAATACTGAGTCCAGTACCATAAGAAAATGGTCTCTATCGCATCAGATAATAAATAACGTGCTGGAGGAATTCCTGCAAGGTGAAAACGTCGTGGGGTTTCTTAAATCGCAGCGCATCGGATGGTTAGGAGACGTTTGAAGAATGCCAGATGAAAGAGTACCTCAAAGAGTTTTGGATGCACGCATATACATATAGTGAAAAGCGAGCGGCCGCGGAAAAGATGGCTAGACGACGTTTAGGATGATCTAAGACGCACAGGAGCGACCAACTACCGTAGTATGGCTATGGGGCCCAGATGCATGAAGAAACATTTTTGACGAAGCTTAGGCTCGTACCAAGCTGTAGTGATATGATTGATGATGGTGATGGTAAGTAGCGGTACCGCGAGATGCGCAACCAAATACGCCATGCTATCAAATACTTTGTTAGACCTCTCTGTAGCACGAGTGTTCGCTATTTCTACACTTTTGAATTTATCAGTGCTCTTATTGTTGCCACCCTTTTACTGTAACCCCAGTGCACGCAGTAGCGATTGTCTTTTCATAAATAGAATTTAACGAGAGTTGGCGTCAATTGCCACCACAGCATTACATTGTGGGTAGAAAACTATGTGTTAGGGGTCTATCGCCCTCCCTACATTACATTTGGCCTGTGACAGTAAAATTTTAATTCTTTCCCAATGGAAGACAGGAAACGAAAGTACGCCAAGTGGTTCTTAGATGGTCAAAATTTTAGTGCCTCGAATATAGTAAGTGTGACCCTAGTTCTGCGGCTCCAAAATGAGTTCGTGTTCAGAAATCAGACAAGAAGGGATCCCAAAGAAATATTGGTTGGGAATTACTTGCAAACTTTTAAAATATTATATTCTGAATAATTTTGTAGCCTTTTAGACCAGCTGAAGTAACAAATACATGAAATACATGGTATTTTATGCCATCTACTCAACACAGTACCTCATCCAAGCCCAGTTCCCTTATTAAGTTCAGGACAGAGCTGGGTTGGATTGAGCGTATGTGCCTTTCCTCTGACTGCAGTTGGCCAAGATATTTCAACCATCTCCGCTCCTCAGCTTCATCTGGATGGTATGTTGTTCCATGGCAAGGTAGGGTCGGATGCTATTAAAGGCGAGGCTGCATCCTCTCTCGCCTATACGCCCACTTCTTCATTCTCAATTATACAGGGTTTAATTGAAAAGTAATGAACCTTATTTTATTTAAGCATTTTTATTAATCCTTTTGGCTTATACAACAAATATTCTTCAAAATAGGACCCTTGAGCGTCAATACACCGCTGGTAGCGGTTCTTCCACTGCAGGAAACATCTTTTAAACTCATCCGCCGGAATCGCGTTCAATTCGGCTGTCACAGTTTTTTAGATCGCCTCGATGGAGTCGAAATGCCTCCCCTTCAGCTTTCTTTTCAGGCGCGGGAACAAGAAGAAGTCCGGAGGGGACAGGTCTGGGCTGTAGAGAGGGTGGGGAAGCACCGAAACCCCCATCTTGGCCAATGCAGAGGTGCAGAGGAAGGCGGTGTGCACCGGCGCTTTGTCGTGATGAAGGGTCCAATTGTTGGCGAGGTCGAGCCGAACCCGGGCGACGCGGTTTTTCAGCCGAAGGAGCACTTCTTTGTAAAATGTCGCGTTCAGAGTGCTTCCTGGAGGTACAAACTCCTTGTGGACGACGTCTCGAGAGTCGTAAAAGATGATCAGCATGGTTTTGACCAATATCGCTGTTCGTCTTCGACGTCCTCCCGGCCTTCCTTGAGCGACTTGTGCCACCGTTTTACCTGGGTACTGGACAGAGATTGGTCCCCATAAGCCTCTTTGAGTAGCCCAATGGTTTCGGTACTCGTTTTGTTTAGCTTTACGCAAAATTTGATCGAGTAACGTTGCTCCAATGATCGCTGCGTTTTCGCCACTGCAAAATCCTAACACACTTTTAAAACAGCTTTCACGCGCGGAGCGATGTTGACTGCACCGCTGTTGCCAGCGAACTGGGACCGGTTTCTAGTGGAAGGGGAAGGTCCAACGATCATTTTCCCCTACCAGCCGATTCGGTTGATCGCTTGGCAGACGCTCCGCGCGGGAAGGCTCATTACTTTTTAATCAAACCCTATACCCCTGTGTCCTGGGACCCAAATTAGCCGAATGCAGTTGTGCATTCGTAGTGGGTTAAGTTTCTCGATACACTCAAGCACCAGTGAGGAGCTGATCTCACAGGACCAGGATACGGTCATGACTGCCGCCTGACTGTCACTCAGAATGGCAATTCGCTCATTCCGGGCATTGCTGTCTAAGTTTATCTCTGCACATAGACAGATGGCATACATCACCGCTTGCAAATCTAATCGAACCGCATTGCTTTTATGCGCGAAGCTTACACTTGAGCGGAAAAATAATTCTCTCTGAAAGCTTTTAGTTTGGTTTCGAAATAGGACTCACTTATTGACGAACCCTATATCTATAAATAATAGCTAGTAAACCGATACTAACTAACAATAAAAACTGATTGCCCATTATCGAGCGGAATTATCGAAATTATATTAATGGTTATTGCACTCGAGATTAGAGCAACTCCCGCCTAGGGTAGACTACTACAATTTAACAATGAAATACAGTTAGATGACCCAGAAGCGGTTAGGATACCGACGCGTTCAGTTCGTTTCGCAATAATATTTACTTGTTTTCATAAAAAAAAATCCAAAAGTAAGTAAAAAAATCCGAAGTGTGCGAACAAACTAATGAAAACAAATTCTTGTAAAGTAATTAAAAGCTAAGTTAACACGTGAAATTACCTTAGAAAACGCCTGCTTAAATACGTTGGAGTGTTTGTTGAAATGTGTTGCGCTTTGTTTTATTTTTTATTATATATATTTTTTTTTTTTTGCCCTTAATAATCAGTCATGCGTGGCAAAATGAATGAGCTGATTAATATGTAATTCCAAATGTGTAATAATTTGAACAAACAGTTGTTGGATATGCATAAGTATATAACCATATGTGCGTGTGTGTGCAAATTACAACAAACAAAAAAGCAATAACAACTGTAAGTGAATTGAATTACATGCACACAACGTCGCATGGAGTATGAATAGTAAACCCACCCAGTCACTCTACAAAAATTGCGCGTGGATAGATAAATTTGCATGTGAAGCATAAACGGTTGAATATTTTTATTTAATCCGCATATTAGCATAAACACAAATACATGCACACATACAAATGTTTTCCTTTTTTTCTTGTTTACTCATCTGTTTTGTATCGTTTGCTTGTTGTGTTGTAAATAAAATTAAATAATTAAATGGAATTCGGTTTTTAATGCCTTTCTAACCTGTTGATATGGCAATTATCATAATTGCGACAAGCTCCGATAATGCCTATCTTAATTGATATATGATAACAAAGTGTTTTGCAAATGAATGGCTACGAGTATTCACTTTTTACATACCTGTATTTGTATGTATGTATGTATGTGTGTGTAGGTGTGTGTCGTATGCACAGGAGGGAACGCAGTAGTGACGTATAGCAAGTGATTGAAAACGCAAAATTTGATTGCTAAAGTTGCTGATAGCGTAATCTATTTATGTCAGTTTTCAGCTACATAAATACAAGCACACATACATACATACACACAAACACACATACATACGCACAAACCCACATGTACTCAAAACAAATATCGCTTCACAATGCATGCGTATTTATACCCATGCCCCCCTGGTTGCCTTGGGTTTTATAACTTTTTCGGATGTTATAACTTAGATATATTCATATTCATTTGTTTATCAACTCTATGATTACGAGGGGTGCCTTTTATATGTCGGGATTGGAGAACAAAAACAAATCTTAATCATCGAAAATCACTTTATTGTTTTTCAAAATATTCTCCATGAAGATCTATACACTTTTGCATGCGTTTGAACCAATTGTCGAAGCACTTTTGCCACTCTGAATGAGGTACCTCCAAAACACGCATTCTGAATGCCGCAATCGCTTCTTCAGGTGTCGAAAAACGTTGACCTCTCCGTTTGTTTTTTACGTACGGGAATAAAAAGAAGTCATTCGGTGCCAAGTCAGGACTATACGGCGGATGACCCATTAATTCGATGTTTTGGGTGCTCAAAAATGCAGTTGTTTGAGCCGATGTGTGAGAGCTCGCATAGTCGTGGTGAAGAGTAATCCGTCTTTGGCGATTGGTTTTCCTAATTTCTTGGAAGACAACTGGCAAATAAATGGTTGTGTACCACTTAGAATTTACTGTTCTGCGTTGTTCTAGTGGTACGGTTGCGACATGTCCAGTTTTTCCGAAAAAACAGGCGACCATTTGCTTGGAAGTGCTTCGTGCGCGAACAACTCCTGTTGGATTTGGCTCATCTTGAAACACCCATACAGTCGACTGCTGTTTACTTTCGGGCTCATGCGCGTAAATCCGTGATTCATCACCTGTCACGATGTCATAGACGTGTTTCGAAGCCCCGCGATCGTATTTTTTGAGCATTTCTTCGATCAATCGACACGAGCCTTTTTTTGAGCGATTGACAAATTGTGTGGGATCCAACGCGAACAAACTTTTTTGACAGTCAAATGTTTATGCAATATTGAATATATGCTGGTCCCACTTATGCCTAAGATTGTCTTAATCTCACGATAGGTCACATGACGATCTTGCAATATCAGTTCGCGCACAGCATCAATGGTTTTCGCAACAACAACTGATTTTGGACGACCTTCACGAAATTCGTCTTGGAGTGAACTACGACCACGATTGAATTCACCATACCATCGATAAGCACTGGTCCTTGATGGAGCTTCATCGCCAAAAAATTAATTAAGTTCCTCCATGCAATGTTGCTGAGTTAATCCACGTCGAAAGTTGTAAAAAATAATCGCACGAAAATGTTCACGATTTAATTCCATTTTTGGACCGAGATGAATCTTTTAAGTTACTGTAAACAACACAAATAGCGCTGGTATTTCAAAACCTTCTGAGTGCGTAAAAGCCAGAAAAAGTCAAACTTTGCGATACAGCTGTCAGTTGCCAGATTGCAACATCAGGGTTGCCACATCCCGACATATAATATAAAAGGCACCCCTCGTACAAAATCTTACAGACTGCAACTCAAGTACTAAGATTTAATATGATTTGCCAATAATAGCACAGACTCTTTTATCAAACTATCGAGTTGTAGGCCCTGGCCGCTAGTACTCGTTCTCGTATTAGTTGTCTTCTTCTTAATTGGCGCGATAACCGCTTACGCGATTTTTGCCGAGTTTAACAAAGCGCGCCAGTCGTTTCTTTCTCGTGCTAACCGGCGCCAATTGGACACAACAAGTGAAGCCAAGTCCTTCTCCACAGATGTGTAGCGAGCTTTTTCAGCGCCTGAGGCAAGGTGACAATTTAGCACCACGAAAAAAAGTTCTATATTATATCCGTACGATTTCGGCGCCCTCCTGGTCTGGCGCCTGAGGTGGCCGCCTCACTCGCCCTCGCTACGCCTTTGCTTCTCTACCCGATCTTTCCAACGCAGAAAAGGTATTCCTCTTACTCTACTACCACCAGCTGGTACCGCATGGAATACTTTCAGAGCCGGAGCGTTTGTATCCATTCGGATGACATGACCCAGCCAACGTAGCCGCTGGATCTTTATTATGTCTATGTCGCCGTAAAGCTCATACAGCTCATCGTTCCATCGCCTGCGATATTCGCCGTTGCCAACGTGCAAAGCTCCAAAAATCTTACGCAGAATCTTTCTCTCCATAAGCCAATTGACCATTGTTTACTTTGCATTTTTGCTGATTGGCCTCATTTAGATTTATTATTCAGATTTATTGGAAAAAGTAGTCGTAAATTGGGCTTATCGACAACAATATTTCTGCCCTATATTATCATTTGAAGTTCTCAAGCTCTTAAGAAACACCCGGTATAAACCTTGATACATTCCCTTTATAAAATTAGCAAAATAAAGTTAATAAAAACACGCCCTCTCCAAAAAGTTAAAAATGTTTAAGCCTCAAAGGAATTATGTTTTTCAATTGACGAAGATTTCTCAAAATTTACAGAAAAATAGATGTGATTCTTTAGAAAATTTAAAAAAAAAATTTTCAATCACTAAGTAATTAATATTTAAATTATAGCACAAATTTTAAAAAAGTTTAAAATTGGAGTACAACTCGCACTTGAAATTGCAAATGCAATCTTTATACTAGCACACATAACATTTCACTAAAAACTTGCGCCAGGTATAAAAAATTCCATCCTCATTTACTTCATTTTACGCCATTTGGAAAATTTCTGAATGGAAAATCCTGAGTATGTCGTCATTAATTAGGCAAATTTACGCAAGATATTCCCCTAACAAAATGCATGACCGATTTTGTTTCAATGCATTTTTATGTAAATATAGTAACGTAAAATTGAATACTCTTTTATATATAGAAATTATTATATATAAACTGGCCAATGGTGAAGGTAGTGGCTCAGTAAACTTTAAGTTGGACATTCAGCGGAATACTTGCAGGTACTAAAAATAATTGCTAAAAGTGTTTTTTTAATGAAAAACTGTGAAGGAATTAGTTTGAAGAGATCATTGAAAAATTTTACTATAACAAAATTTAGTGTTACCAATTCACAAAAAATTTTAACAAATCACTAAAAGTTCGGTTGTTTAATTAAAAAGTGCGATTTTCTATTGGTATCGCTCTGTCAACAGGGGAACACCTCAGGGAGGAGTTTTATCCCCTCTGCTGTGGTTACTAGTCGCTAACAACATCCTTACCAAATTCAACCGAAAGGAATTAAAGTAGTGGCGTACGCGGACGACATAGTGCTTATGATTTCAGGAATGTTTCCAAACACAATTAGTGAGATTATGGGAGGAGTTCTGGTATTACTCAGCAATTGGGCCACGGACTGTAGTTTAAATGTAAACCCGAGGAAAACTGAACTGATGCTATTCACCAGGAAAACCAAGGTACCAAACTTTAATCTCCCAAAACTAAACGGCGTCCATCTCACGCTAACCCAACAGGCAAAATATATAAATGTTATCCTAGACCTCAAACTCTGCCGGAAGTCTAACGTAGAGTAAAGGATGGGTAAAGAAAGCGAGTATAGCACTTTACACGTGTAAGAGAATGTTGGGTAAAAAATGAGGTCTCCAACCAAAACTATCCAATTGGTTCTACACAGCCATTGTAAGGCCAATACTAACATATGCGCCACTAGTTTGGTGGCCTGCAACAGAAAGGAAATACAACAAAACTAAGCTGAACAAGATACAAAGAGCTGCGTGTATCTTAACTACAGGCGCGCTTAGCACCAGTCTTACTGAAGCGCTCAATGTACTAACTCATCTGCTACCATAAGATTTACACATTAAAACAATAGCTACTTGCAGCGCGGTGAGATTCAGAAGCATAGGAAGCTGAGCAACAAGCTCGTATGGTCACAGCAAGATCCTCCTATAGGGACCGTCGCTACTCAAAAACAGATGAGACCACACAGTCCCCGACCTTAACTTCAAGAAAGGCTTTACGGTACGTTTTCCACCGAGAGCCGAATGGGGCAAAGGGAAGGTGATTGGAAGATTCGATATCGAAATCTATACCGATGGTTCTAAGATCAACTGTGGTGTGGGAGCTGGCTTCCATTCGGAGCCACTCAACCTATCTCAGTCAATTCGTCTTCCTGACTATGCCAGCGTGTTCCAGGCAGAACTTTTAGCGATCAGAGCAGCATGAAAATCACCGAAGCTCTATAAGGAAGTTGGTGCAAGAGTAGCTATCTTCTCAGACAGACAAGCAGCTTTCAAGGCCTTAGACTCCAACTCCATTTCATCCAAACTGATCTTACAGTGTAGAGAGGAGCTGGAATTGTTTAGTCATTGGCTTGAAATTACTCTGATATGGGCACGACTCTGCTCCTTCGGTAAGCCTTTCCTACAGCAAATTAAGGAGATCTCAGACATCGAGATAAAGGATTTGCTGTTATACTTGGACCTCACTAAACGCATCTGACTTCGAAACAAAAACAAACAAAAAAAAAAACAAAAAAGTCAAAGACATCATCACACGAGACAGTGGGAGTAAAACGGTGCTGGTCACTAATTAGGAGTATTTTAGTGGAAATATGCAACCACTTCAACAACAACAACAACATGGCATGAAAAAATTAACTTAAAAGAGCGGAATCATAAATTAGCAGATTTTCTATTGAATTAGTTTCTTCCGTCGATTCAGTGTTAAAATAATCAATATAATGCAGTAACTTCATGGAAATCATCTATGGGATATTTTCAGTCTTCAGAGGCCGCTCGATTTAAAAGAGCGGAAAGTAAAAGAGTTAGTTGAAAATTTTCCGCTGGTTCCGTGCAAGACATAAAAACACCAGCGCTCGTTCTTGCCGACAGTTCAGTAGGAAAGTGAAGCTGGTCAGCTGCAACCATCAAATTACGAGTTTTATATAAAATTTAGCTTTTAAGCTATCTATTATTTATTTGTTGCAAAAATCTATGTCTTGAACCTCGCCAATTCGTTAAATTCAGCCACTAAAGCCTGGATGGTTTTGCTGAAAAATTCATCGTCGCAGACTAGGCTCATCTCCGTTCGAATTATTAATAAAATTGTCATATTTGAGCAATGAAAAATACGCGCCAAAATGTTAAGAAACCCTTGCATTCCTTCTGTATTGCTGCTTAGTGCGCGTCGAGGTCTGGTGAGGTCATTGAACGATTGATGTTCTATAGATATACCATATAATAAATTCTCATTCAATTTGTTATTTAACTCATTTAGCGAATGGGTTGTTGCGTGACTACCATTCGGTGTGAAATCCCGGGTATGAAATACCTATTGATAAAAAATGTTTCATTTCTACTGAACAGTCGGTTCTCGACAGACAACATCCATTGCTGCCTCGGCTAGCCATGCACCATCCCATTTTCGATTGTATGCGGCTGTATTTCAGCTATGACATCGCGTATGTTGGCCTTCAGTGCATCAATTGTTGCTGGTTTGTTGGCATAGCACTCATCTTTGACGGCACCCCAAAGATAATAATCCAACGGCGTCAAATCGCAGCTCCGAGGCGGCCAAACGATATCAGAATTTCGGCTGATAATGCGATCTTCGAAGACAGTGCGCAAAAGATTGATCGTAGCATTCGCTGTGTGGCAAGTAGCGCCATCTTGTTGGAACCAAATGCCACCAATATCCTCCTCTTCAATTTCTCGGAACAAAAATTCGTTCAACATGGCCCGGTAACGCTCTCCATTGACGGTTACGGCTACTCCTCGCTCATTTTCGAAGAAAAATGGACCAATGATGCCTCTCGACCAAAATCCGCACCAAACAGTGACTCCTTGTGAATACATCGGCTTTTCTTCGAGTGCGTGCGAGTTTTCTGAGCCCCAATTGCGGCAATTTTGCTTGTTTACATACCCACCAAGATGGAAATGAGCTTCATCCGAAAATATGATTTTTCCGTAAAAGTCTTCATCTTCTTCAAGCCGATCTCAAGCCCATGAAGCGAAGCGAAAACACATTGGGTGATCGGTTTGCTACAGCTGCCGAACCAATTGGACTTTGGATCTCCTACCAAGGTCTTTACGCAAAATTCGTCTCAATGATGTATCCGAAATGTCCAATTGTTGAGAACGACGGTGAATTGATGTTCCTGGTGATTCACGAACACTCTCGGCCACAGCAGCAATATTTTCGGGTGTACGCACGGTTTTTGGTCGGTCACGCGTTGGTTTGTCAACAAACAACCCAATTGCTCTTACTTTTTTCGCAAAGTAAAGAACATACGCTTCATTCGGTGCTTTTTTTCTTCCCATTGCCGTACGTAATTTTCTACACATAATTCGTACACATTCTGCAACATTACCATGATTTTCAAAGTAATGTCGCAATATTTCCCAGCGTTCTTTGAGCGTATACACAACCATTTTCGTTCAGCGGAAGAATAAAACTAATATTCTGTCAAATCAGATGACAGCTAAGTGCTACCATTCTTCAAATAATACCTAGTTCAAATCCGTAACGATAGATGGCGGGCCCTGTATTAGTACGTTCAGCGCTGTTCAAGATGCCATTCAAGTTTTCCTATTCAGATGGATCTTTATACTCTGTAGAAAGTTATTTTGCTAATTGAAACAAAAAATTAGTTCTCGATGTATTTTCGCCGGTTGTTGCGTTATACAAAATTCATGCATTTATGATCGAAGATGGATGAATGGAGGCTCCTGACTTCACACTACATTTTCTGGTCATTAGAACTGTCATATCTGCCGCACGTTTAGTCTTATTATTAAATGTAATAGTTGCTGGTATTTTTGTCTGCTATTTCCAATATTGACTGTATCATATTTTGCATTCAGTGGAAGTATGTAAATACTTTTCTTAGATGGCTTTCCGTCAAAGTACAATTATCTGCTTTATAAATTTCAGTTGTAAGTCGCGCTAAATTGTCTTTTTTTGCTTAGCCAGTTTCGGCAATTCCCTTTTATTACTACGAATTGTTTCAACTAAAGTAGTCCGTTTTTCTAATAATTTAATTTATGCCAGTTATTTTAGGTAAAAAAGTTATCAGTCGTTACATTTCTTCCCGCATCAACAAATGGTTGAATTAATTTTAGGACAACAAACTCGCTCAACGGAATTGTGGACTGTCTTTTTTCGTCATTTCCCAAATACGGAAGTTCATTTATAATAAACTTACTTTTTAGATCAGATGTCAACCAAAATTTTATTTGAAGCTTCTTGGGTTTGTTTGGCATGTACTGCGTGAATCGGAATTTCGCTTTGGAAGGAAAAATTGTTCATGGATCGTGATATTTTTTTCGTTCCCGTGCGTGGCAATTTCGGAGATTTTCAATGAATGATTGCCAAATATTTGATATCAAATCAAATTTATCCGTTTGCAATCGTGAACTCCGTTCATTTTCTTTGACGAAGCGGATAAATTGTCAAACGTCCGTGGGCTCTTATCGGTGTGCATTTCAAAATATACAACAAATATTACAAAAACTGAAATCATCGCCGTAGCGGTGGTATATCGTATATCAAAAAAAATGGAAGAGGAAAGGCAAAATAATCTGAAATATTATTGAATACATGAAATTAGAAAAATAAATAATATTATCAAAAAATATCAAATGATTTTTATAGAGCAAATCTTGCAAACAATTGGCACACCGGACTATTTGGTAACTGTCACTTGCAAGAAATTCCTTATTTCAATTCCTTAATTTAATTTTGCTTTCATTTAACTGGTCCTCACCCGTGAATGTAAGAAAGCGGTGTGCTGAACCATAACTCGCGTCTAAAGTTGCTGTCCACACTTACACATAGAAACATGCAAACATCTGCATGCGCTTATAGACTATCGATTGAGAATTTCCACATTTTTGCACAACGAGATTCCAAATCATACTTTTATATATTTTTTGCTTTCATTTTTCAGCCACAAATATACATACATACATTCACGCATATTATATGCACATTGCACGAAAGCAACATTGGCATTTGACAATCTGGGTAACCTTTCAAACGTAAATGAAGCGTCAACATGGGTGATATGTTCCGCAGTGAATCGATGGCCTTGTGCCAAATGTTTATACAACCGGAAGCGGCGTACTCCTCTCTGGCCGAACTGGGCGAAAGGGGTTGTGTGCAATTTCGTGATGTAAGTCAATGTGTCGCTCAACAATAACAACAAGTGTACCACACATCCATATATACAAGTATTCAAATTAAGGGGTTAGGCGGAAAAAAATGCGCATGTTTTGCGGTCGCTTTTCGGTGGGACAAAGAAAGAAAAGTAAAATTTGTTAAAGGTTAATTATTTTACATAACATAAATTGCACTTTTTTATTCTTTATAAAGTAAAAAATAGTTAAAGTGTTTTTCGGCAAACAAATTTTTTTTTTTTTTTTGTGGGCTCTTCAACATTTGCTTTTAAATACTGCATGTGAATAGCTTTGGAAGTACTGAAGAAAATTTCGAGACGTTGATTTTTGCTTAAAAAGAAATTTCAAAATTTAAAACATCCATTTTTTTTATTACAATAATATCAAGGTAATATTTTTTTTGAAAGACTATAGGTTTTCTGATTTTGATTGACTGATTTTTGCTTACAAAAATTTCAAAATTTGAAAAAAAAAATTTCCAAAAAAATTGAAATTTTTACATTGAAAATTTAAAAAAAAAATTCCTCATTGATTTTTGCTTAAAAGGAAATTTCAAAGTTTAAATTAAAAAAATTTCAAAAAAATTTAAATGTAATTTGAAAAATTTTGATTTGAAAAAATATTCCTTATTTTACATTTCTTTTATTAATATCAAATTAATATTTTTTTTTAAAGAATATTTGTTTTTTGATTTTGATTGATTGATTTTTGTTTACAAATATTTCAAAATTTGAAAAAACAAATTTCCTAAAAAAAATTTAAATTTTTACATTGAAAATTTTTAAAACAGATTCCTCATGGATTTTTGCTCAAAAAGAAATTTCAAAATTTAAAATAAAAAAATTTAAATGTTATTTCAAAAAATTTGATTTGAAAAAATATTTCTTATTTTACATTTTTTTAATTAATATAAAATTAATATTTTTTTTTTTCAAAGACTATTTGTTTTTTGATTTTGATTGATTGATTTTTGCTTAAACAATTTTTTTAAATTTCAAAAATTTCCAAAAAAAAATTTTAATTTTTAAATAGAAAATTTTTGAAAAAGATTCCTCATTGATTTTTGCTTAAAGAGAAATTTCAAAATTTAAAATAAAAAAATTTGAAAAAAAATATTTTTTTAATTTGAAAAATTTTTAGTTGAAAAAGTTTCCTTGTTTTATCTATATCTCATAAACTGTATATACATATATTTTTATATTAATATCAAATTGAAACCTTTTTTTCGAAGAATCTTTGTTGTTTGATTTTCATTGGTTGATTTTTGCTTAAGAAATTTTAAAAATGAAAAAAAAAATTTCAAAAAAAAAAAAATTTTTTTAAAAAGAAATTTTAATTTTTAAATTGAAAAATGTGGAAAAGGATTGCTTATTTTACATATCAGAAAATTTACACATATATTTGTTTAACTAGTATGAAAAATGGCTTCTGCACAACCTTTTTGCAATAAGTCTTGCTCTGTGCTTTCTTCTTTTATTTTTTCTTCAATGGGCTCTTGAACAAAATATTTTTTTTTTATTATACAAATGAATGACTTTGGAAGTACTGTAGAAATTTTTAAGACATTGACATTTTCCAAAAAATTTCCAAGAAAATTTTCAAAAAAACAAGATTCCAAAAAAATAAAATTTTATATAATTGGAAAAATTTAGAAAACAGTCAAATATATATTTTTTTCAATGTCAAAAATGGATTCTATACAATATTTCTTTGTTTTTTTTTTTGGTTTTTTTTGGATCCGCGAGGTCGAAAAAACTGCAATTTTTTAATACTCGGTGCAAAATTTATAATTATTTTTTTCAACTTTATAAATGAATTACTTTAGAAACACTGAAAAATTTTTTGAGGCATTGATTTTTCTAAAAACCGCGCATTTAAAAAAATGTTAAAAATTTACAGAACAAAACTTATAATGTAATTTGAAAATTAAAAAAAGGCTTCTTTATTTAACACATCATAAACTTAACATCTGAATATTTTTCTTATTTATCCCAAAAAAAGGCTTCTGCACAATTTTTTTTAAGGAGCTAGAGAATTTTTTTTTTTTTACTAACAAATTAATTGCATGGCTTTGGATTACTTTCAATATACTGAAAAAGTTTTTGAGGAATTGATTTTTCTACAATCCAAAGCAGAAAAGTTAAAAATTAAAAAAAAAAGCTTTCGAAAAAATTGTAGGTAATGTACTAATAAATCTATCTGTACTTCAATATGAAATGTAGTGAATATTATTATTATTATTGTTAATTGATCTTTATGCATTTTTTTTCGGTACTTCTTAAGCTATCCATTTGTTTAATAAAAAAAATATTTTGTGCAAGAGCCCATTAGAAGAAAAAAACAAGAAAACACAAAGCAGCACTTATTTCAAAAAGGTTGTGCTGTATTTTCAATAAATCCACGACAAAATTTGATTATCAAAAATATATTTTCGATAACATCGCGTTTCGATAAGGCCCCGCCAAGATTCAAAATATAAATATTAACACACTTTTCACACTCTTTTCTTCTGAGATGTCGTTTTAAGGTATTAGAGCCTCTAATAAAAAAAACGTATTTTTGAAATTTCTGTAGTTGCCTAACCCCTTAACTCACCAACATTGCGAGTTGCCAAGCAACACACATTTTTGTGGTTTACTCACCTTTTCTACTACCATTAAAAATTGTTGCGCTCACCACTTTCATCTTTACGAGTAGGTAGTCATCCAACATTAATTTGTTTCCATTTTTATTTTCTTTCCAGCTGAATGCGCAAGTCAGTGCTTTTCAACGTAAGTTCGTTACAGAGGTCAAACGTTGTGACGAATTGGAGCGTAAAATACGTTACATCGAAAATGAGCTACGCAAAGATGACATTAAAATGCCCGAAGTGCTAGACGAACCGCAACCACCATATCCGCGCGAAATCATTGACCTGGAAGCACAGCTGGAGGCGATTGAAATGGAAATACGTGAACTTGCCGGCAATAATATTGGTTTACATGCGAATCAGCAAGGAATGCTCGAACTAAAGTCTGTGCTTGAGAATGCGGATGATTTCTTCTCCGACACGGAAGTCATCAATATGAATGCACATCGTTTCTCAGATGCCGCAGAGTACGCACCGCCGCTGCCCGGTCAGCAACGCGGCGAGCTGGGCTTCGTTGCCGGCATCATCAACTTGGAGCGATTCTTCTCATTCGAACGCATGCTGTGGCGCATTTCGCATGGCAATGTATTTCTGAAGCGTAGCGATCTCAGCGAACCGTTGATCGATATGGAAACGCACACACCGACAATTAAAACCATCTTTGTCGCCTTCTTCCAAGGTGATCAACTCAAACAACGCATTAAGAAGGTTTGTGCTGGCTATCATGCCGCACTCTATCCCTGCCCCAGCTCCTATGCGGAACGACAGGAAATGATTAAGCAGGTTCAAGTGCGCTTGGAAGATTTAAAACTGGTTCTTAGTCAGACCGAGGATCATCGTAGTCGCGTATTGGTTGCAGCCTCACGTAATTTACCCACTTGGATCATAATGATTACGAAGATGAAAGCGATCTATCACACGCTGAATCTGTTCAACATGGATGTGAGCAACAACTGTTTGATCGGTGAAGGTTGGGTGCCGGTATACGATTTGCCAGTTGTGCGTGACGCGCTGGCTAGGGGTTCGTCGAAAGTAAACAGCACCATTACCTCTTTTCTAAATGTGATCGAGACCAACGAACAACCGCCAACATACAATAGAACGAATAAGTTTACACGCGGCTTCCAGAACCTCATTGACGCCTACGGTTTGTGCTCTTATCGCGAGGTTAATCCGGCCCTCTACACTTGCATTACGTTTCCCTTTTTGTTTGCGGTGATGTTTGGCGACTTGGGGCATGGCATCATAGTGTTACTTGTTGGTTTCTATATGACTTGGAATGAAAAGAAGCTGTGCAAGCGCAAGGGTGAAATATTTAATATATTTTTTTCGGGTCGCTACATTATACTTCTTATGGGCTTGTTTGCCATTTATACCGGCTTCGTTTACAATGATGTCTTCTCCAAGTCTATGAACATTTTTGGCTCAGCATGGCACACAGATTACGATAATTCAACTGTTTGGTCTAATTCGGAGTTAACATTGAACCCTACCAACAATTTAGATGGCGTCTATATGTATGGACTAGATCCAGTATGGGCATTGGCTGACAACAAAATCATTTTCTTGAATACATACAAAATGAAAATGTCCATTATATTCGGGCTCGTGCACATGATTTTTGGCGTTATATTGTCTTTTGTTAATTTCGTGCACTTCAAACAGTATGCACGCATTTTCTTAGAATTCTTGCCTCAGCTGCTTTTTCTGCTCCTGCTATTCGGCTATCTGGTATTCCTGATGTTCTTCAAGTGGGTGCGTTATTCCGCCAAAGCCACCGAGCAGGCGCTAACACCTGGTTGTGCACCCTCCATTCTCATATTGTTCATCAATATGCTGCTTTTCGGGCACAATGAGCCGCAGGATGGTTGCAAGGAGTATATGTTTGAGGCGCAGGAAACCATACAGTTAGTGTTGGTGGTGGCAGCAGTCATTTGCATACCATGGATGTTGTTGGGTACTCCGTTGCTGGAGGCGTATAAGCGCAGTAAAAGAATGGTAGGTTGGCATTGTGCGTGCAAGGGTTGCTACTTAAATGTTTAGTTATGGAATCATGAAAATTAATATGTCAAGTATGGCATTGTCATCGAAAGGTTTGCCATTTTCTTGTGATAATTGTATGGCGTAGGTTTTGTTATAGCTCTATTTGTGTGATTTTAGGGACTGGAAGCAGTCACCTTCGTGAAAAAGACTTCATTAGGGCCAGAAACTTAATATTTTTAATATTATAATATCACTTTTTATGATTTTATGATATCCTATTTACCATTCCTTTAAATTTTATAATATTTTTTTTTTAATATTATATTAAATATTTTTTACAATTTCATATTTTCTATATTTTTTATTTCTTATACTGGGTTGCCCATATTCGACGGGCCCATGTATCTTTGGGCCCATTCCAATCGACGAGGCTTGTCCGCAGGCAAGAATCTGCGCGTCAATTGAATCTTATACGGGAATAAATGCAAATCAATGCGGATAATTCATTATAAAGTGGTCCGAGCAATGCCCAACTGCTGAGAACGGCGATTTTGTGATGTCCTTGACACTGGCCCGTACAAGAGCAATATTCTCATCCGATCGCCTTGGTCGCATCACCAGTCGAAAACCTTTCGTACAAATGTTTAATGGTGTTCCTAGAAGGCGCACTTTTCACATTATTAAATTTTGATACGCACGTTGAGTTTTCACAATTGACTTCTTTTGTTGAATGTAAATTTCAATAATTTGGGAGCATTCGCGGGGCGTGTACTGTTCCATGGTAAAAATCTGCTTGGACTGACGCTTCCAACGCGGTATGGCATTAAGCGTTTGACGCCTCTGTCAAAAGATACAGGGTTGCCAGATGGGTCCGTTGAATATGGGCAACCCTGTAAATCCACATTTCCAATAACTTTTTTTATAATTTGATTCCTTTTACATTATTTATTTATTTAAAATTTCATATTTTCCATTTTTTTATTTATTACAAATATTTTGTTTTTTAATTATTTAATTTTTTGAGTTTTGTTTTTTCTGTATTATTTACTTTTTATAAATTTTTCTTTTTTCTTTTTATAATCTCTGATTAGTACATTTTGGTTTAAGTGATCTCGAATTTTTTAATTTATTTATTTTTTATATTTTCATATTTTTTATATTTACAATTACATATTTTTTATTTCTTCCATATTTTATAATGACATATTTGTTTAAACTATTTTCTCCTTCGTTTTTTGTATATTAAAAATTTCATAATTTTCTTCTGTAATATTTTTACATAAATAGGAAAATATTTTTTTGTATTATTTATTTATCTTTTTTCCAATTTTCCATTTTTTAAATACAATATTTTATTTATTTATGACTTCATATTTTCCATAATTTCTTACTTTTTCATTCTTTTCATTATATTTGTTTATAGTTTGATATTTTCTATTTTTTAGTATTTAGAATTCCATATTTTTTATTTTATATAATTTTTAATCATTATTTTTGAATTATTTATTTCTTATAATTTCACTTTTCTATATTTAGAATTTAATATTTTTTAATTCTTTAGTATTTTATTGAGTTAATTTTTTTAGTATTACTTATTTTTTTTAGTTTTATGTCCTCTATATTATTTTTTTCTAATTTTATATTTTCTATATTAAATATTTATTTATGATTTCATATTTTTGTAATTTTTTTATAAAAGGATTCTTTTTATTATTACATATTTATTTAAACATTTTTTAATTTGTGTTATTTCGAACTCTTGATTTTTTTTCATAATTTCACATTTTTTATTTTGTTAATTTATTTATAATTTTATTATAATTTATAATTTTAATATTTTTATTTATTAATATTTTATAATGCCATATTTTATTGTTCTTAAAATTTAATGTCTTCTATATTATTAAATTTTTTTTAAATTTCATATTTTCCATATTATTTATTTATTTACTATTTCATATTATAGATAATTTTTTTATAATATGAAATTTATAATTACTCACGAATACTTTGATTACTTTTATACTATTTTTTTATATTTTATTTCATATTTTTAATTTTTTATTATAAAATTATTTAAATATTTTTTTTTGTTATTTCATATATTTATATTTTATAATAACATATTTTCCACTTCGTTAATATTTAATGATGTCATATTTTTTTGTATTATTTATTTTTAAAATTTATTATCTTCTAAAGGATTTTCCAATAACTGGTGTTATTTTGAATATCCCACTATTTCGGTAGATGTCACTTTTGAAGCTGTTATTTTTTGATGTTTGACAAGTTGAAAATACGCCATTAATAAAAATGGAAAGATGTACGCCTAAACAACCCACTGAAATTATTAAAATTCACTACAAGAATGGTGAAAATTTGGCAGAGACAGTTCGTAAAACTCGAACATTTTTGGGTCATCCTGAAGCACCTTGTCGGATCGTAATACAGAGATTGGTGATCAAATTCGAGCTGTTGGGACAAGTTAGTGATGTGAAGAATTAAACCCGTGCACGTCGCTCAAGAATAGCTGACAATATTGCTGTTGTAGCCGAAAGTGTTGAAGAAAACCAAGGTTTGTCCATTCCTCGTTGTTCTTTGGAATTAACCATTCCCCAAACGTCATTACACCACATTTTGTATAAAGATTTGGGTAAGCCTTAAGACCCAAGTCCAGTTAACACAAGAGCTCAAGCCGGCCGATCACCAACAACGTCGTGTCTTTGCTGATTGGGTCGTTGAAATGCATGAAAATGATTTAGGATTCCATCGAAACATCTTCTTGAGTGATGAGGCCCATTTCCACCTCGGTGGCTTCGTCAACAAGCAAAATTGTAGGATCTGCGGCTCAGAAAATCCAAGAGTTATTGTTGAAAAGCCTCTCTATCCTCAACGTGTGACTGTTTGGTGCGGCATATGGTACGGCGGAGTCATTGGACCTTACTTTTTCGAAAATGAAGCTGGAGCAACAGTTCCTGTGAATGGATAGCGCTATCGAGAGCTGATTAAAGATTTTTTATGGCCGGAATTGGATGGTTTGCTGGATTGATCTGGACGACGTTTATTTTCAACTAGACGGCGCTACGTGCCACGCAAGCTACAAAACCATTGATCTTTTATCAAAATAACTTCTCTTATTGGAAAACCCTTTATATGATATTTTTTTAATTTAATATTTTCCATATTATTTATTTTTTATGATTTCAAAGTTTGATTTTTTTTATATTTATAATTTCAAACTTTAATTTTTTTTAAATTCTGATAATTATAATTATTTATTTATTTATTTTTTTTTTTTGTTTCTTCTTTTTATAATTAATTGTTTTTAATAATTCTATATTTCCATATTATTTATTTATTTTTGATGATTTGGTATTTTTATAATATATTAGCTCCTTTTCGTAATTTCTTTTTTTTATTATTCCATTTTTATAAAATTCTGTTTTAAATATCTTAGAATCTCATATTTTGTATATTCTATTTAGTTTTCTTGTTTAGTTTTTATATTTTCATATTTGCTATTGCTTAAAATTATAATTTTTTGCATTATTTATTTATTAACAATATAATTTTATATTTTGCATATAATTTGGTTTTTATATTATGTAGTTTCCATAACTTTATGGCTTTTATTTTTATTAATGTCTAAAATTCCTTATTTTCCATTATTTATTTTTTAATGTTTTTATACTTGCTTGTCTCAAAATTCAAATTCAAAAATCAAGCAAAACGAGGGTTTCAGCTTGATCCTTTGTAATTATTCAAGTAATTAATTAAATTCATTTCCGTTGAACAGAAAGCAACAACAGCAAATGGCACTGCAACAACAGCAAATGGTACTAGAACAACTGTGAACACAGCACCTACACCAGCTGCTGGCGCACATGGCGCGCATGGTAATGCTGAGGAGCCGATGGGTGAAGTCTACATTAAGCAAGCCATCCACACTATCGAATATGTCTTGAGTACCATCTCACATACAGCCTCCTATCTTCGTTTGTGGGCATTATCGTTGGCGCATGCGCGTAAGTTTATTTGCTTCACGCATTCAGAAAGTGGCTTTGATGTTATTTTTGCATTTCTTTAAAACAGAGTTGTCAGAGGTTCTATGGCAAATGGTACTTCAAAAAGCCTTTCTTCTGCAAACGTTGGTCTCGCTTCCGATGCCATGTTTTGGAATTGTCCTTTACATTATCTTTGCCCCATGGGCATTTTTCACAGTCGCCATTCTCGTTGTTATAGAAGGATTGTCTGCATTTTTACATACGCTGCGATTGCATTGGTGAGTAATTATAATTCAATTTCTTTTTTTTTTTTTGGATGCTAGCGTTTTCCTTAAAGGCTTTCCTACAATATAGAAAGGGGCCACCTAGTGTTTGTTATATGAAGTATAGATTTTTTGGACTTTGACAGTTAAAGTGAATAATAACAGCTAGAAGTATGTCAGAAATTTAGTTTATAAAGTCAAAGACCTTTAATTGTTCTTAAGATTAGATAACCCACTATCGATAAATGCCAGAGGAGTTTCAGATTAACACTTCAGTTAATTCAATAAACAACGTAACATAATTTTTTTTTTTTTTGTATTTTACTCGTTCGTTTAACAAAAAAAAATTTTAAACGTTGCCTAGTGGCCTCGAAATAAATCCATGCTTGTATGGATAGGAAAATATAGTACTTTTGAAGGCCTCGCCTCATTTGAAATGGTGTTTTTTGTTGTTTCTTTAAAAGCGCGTAAAACGAAAGCGAAAAAAAAAAATTTTATTGTGTTTTTGATATTTTATTTCTTGATCTATTGTTAAAAAATAAAAAAATTTCGTTGGTGATACAAGGTTCATTCAAAAAGTTGTCAGCCTTCAAAAAATGGTCATCCAAAAAGAGATATTTCGCTGGTGACACGGCTTCCGGGACTCACAGGTGTCTGGAATCAAAAAGGCGAAAAGGTTATTATTCCGCATGAATGTCGTTATCTCGTCTTTAAAAAAAAATCTCAAAATGGCAGACATTCAAAGATGAAAACCCGTTTTTTGACACTTTTTTTGACATTAAGGCTCCGAAAAAAGTACTATAAATTTTTTCTCCGAATGATCGTAGTTCACACGATAACGACATTAATTCTAAGTAATTTATATTTAATTTCATCAAATTCAGTTTAATAGAACCGACTATATCTGTGTCCATTGTCCATGTGACGACCACTTTTTGAAGTCTGACAACTTCGCCAAAAAAAGAAAAATCATTTTTAATAATGGATCAAAAAATAAAATACTACAGGGTTGTTAATATTCAACGGACCCATCTGGCAGCCCTGTATCTTTTGACAGAGACGTCAGATTGCTTAATGACATACCGCGTTGGAAGCGTCACTCCAAGCAGATTTTTACCATGGAACAGTACACGCCACGCGAGCGCTCCCAAATTATTGAAATTTACATTCAGCAAAAGAAGTCAATTGTGAAAACTCAACGTGCATATAAAAAATTAAATAATGTGAAAAGTGCGCCTTCTAAGAACACCATTAAACGTTTGTATGAAAGGTTTTCGACTGGTGATGCGACCAAGGCGATCGGATGAGAATATTGCTCTTGTACGGGCCAGTGTAGAGACGTCGCCAAGGACATCCCAAAATCGCCGTTCTCAACAGTTGGGCATTGCTCGGACCACTTTACAACGAATTATCCGCATTGATTTGCATTTATTCCCGTATAAGATTTAATTGACGCAAAGATTGTTTCCTGCAGATAAGCCTCGTTGATTGGAATGGGCCCAAAAAACAAATGGGTCTGTCGAATATGGGCAACCCTGTAGAAACAAAAATAAATCTACTCTTCTCCTTTCTGTTTTACACGCTTTTAAAAATCACCCAAAAAACACCATTTCAAATGAGGCGAGGGCCTTAAACAAAAGCGTTCGTGTTGGATTCCAACTTTTAGGTATACTTCGTCTTGAAATTAGCCACAGAATCTTGCATTCAACTGTTCGTAGAGTATAGGAAAACACCCTGTATAAGTAGTACATGTATGTGGGGGCATGAGTCCCATACAGATAAACAACTTTTTCGTTTCATTTTATTTTTATTACGCAATTTATATTCACAACTTCGCTTATTAGAACTTATTGTTTATTATATCCTTAGATAAGAATTCTAAATATTACTTTTGCTAAATCTCCCTTAATTTGTTAGAAGACAATTTTTTTTTTTTTATTAAACAGTTTTTTTTGTTTCAGGGTCGAATTCATGAGCAAATTTTACGATGGCTTGGGTTATGCGTTCCAACCTTTTTCCTTCAAAGCAATACTGAACAGCACAAATGAGGACTAATGAAGAAATTTCCATACTTCTGCAACCATTAATTTGTATTTAAATATTTATAAATAAATCCGAAAAGAAATCGAAATTTCGTAAACTCAACTTCTGTTAGGAAATTCACAAAATTTCTCTTTGAAATAAATCACGCTGAAGAAATTGTCTAAATTGGGTTAAAATCATGTGGAGCAAGAGCCACTGGTATTGAATCTTGAAATCTCACCAGTGTTACCAAAAAGTAAGATTTATCGTCAAAATGCATCTTCTCCACATAAGGAAGTCTAGCATTTTTTTAAATGGAAGGAGTTGGATGTGTCCTTCCCATAAAAAAATTTCGCTAGCCAGAAAAAAAATTACAAAAATCGACGCAATTTTTGAGCCACTTCAAAGCGGCACTTTAATTTATAAAAATCCTACAAGTTTCATTACTGAATATACCAAATTTTTCTAGAAATTCTGTTAACAAAGTTTGAAAATTTGTTGAATTTTTCTTTAAATTTGCACAATATTTAAAACTTGGAGTTATATTACTTTTTTGGGAGCATAAACTATATTTCTATTAAAAAAAAATTTTTAATGAAAAGAGACAAAAATAAGTTGAAACTTTTCAATAAGTCTCTGTGCAGGAATTATTTAGCCCACTTTTTGACGTAAAATAATAAAAATATTTAAACAAAAACCAAAACTCCAAACAAAAAATATTCACAGTAAAGATATTTAGCAGCACTTCAAGATATAATTTTATAATTCGAAAAGCCGAGCCAAGAAGCACCGAGAGATTTGGTAACTCGTAAAACACTCAACCTTAAAGCCCATTGCATTTAAAGCTCAAGTTACCCTTGCACCTTGCATCAAGGAAGAAAAGAGTCAAGTGGCTGATAGAAAGAGATGGAAAAGAATAGAGGGAGAGGCCCAGGTAGCTAGTCCTGTAAGAATTGTTAAGATTATTTGCCAAATCTGAGAATACTGTCCACTGTGAGAGAACGAATATTCCTCATCCTCGTGACTTCGGAACCCAAAATTCGTAGCCTTGCTCTTACAAAGGCACTCGAAGAAAAAATGCTTAGTGATAATTCAGCTCCTCTAAGCAAGACAGGCAAATCGGCAGGTCAATGATTACAATAGTGGTCTACTTTTGATGACCCTTTGGATTGTGTCATGTAATAATGCCGACCATCAACCTGACGTCTTTCCTTTGAAGTTTTAGTAGAAAGTTTTCTCTTCAGACTTGTCACAAAACACTTTGCAGTTCAGCAGCGTTCTAGACCGGACCATCGCTCTTTATGTAGATTGCACACATAATCGCTGATCCAATGAATGATTCCTGCAGAACTGCTTCCGATTATTGCCTCTGGTCCCATCGAGGTAACCGCAATTGGTCGATTCATTGGCAACTTCATTCTGCTAAGCGCCGCAGTATTCTGGAACTCATATAAGTATATACAAGCTTATTTCGTCTTGCAGCAGAATTCGGCTTCTTCTTACATCTTGAGCAATCTTTGAGAAATGCTTTGCATTCTTCAGAGTTTTAAGTACAGTCTGACTGCCACTAAAGACTCCAAACTGTTTCCCGCTTCAACTTCTCTCAATTAACTATTCTGCAACTTTCAGAATGTCAAAAATTTCCATTTGGAAAACAGTTGCCATTCCTCCCATAGAGTAATGATACTTATTACAATTGTTGAAGTACCATCCGGCTCCAGCGCCTATTTCATTCTTGGACCCATCGGTAAAGAAAATATCCAACAAACCTCTTTGAATGCACTCTGGATTACTCCATTGCGTGAGTTGATTTCAAATTTTCTTCCAAACGAAACTATATTACTATGATTTAAGGTCGATATAAGAAGATTTAATAGTTGTTAAGTAACTTTCCCATTTTCGCCATTTACGTACAACCAGACACGCGAAAGTAGGAAAGCCCAACTACTCAGCAATAATTCGAATTCCGAAGTTCGACATAAATAAATAATAGTAAACACATAAAAAGTAGAAATCCTACAAACATTTGCACAAAGTACTTATAAATACAAACAAACATACATACATACACATGAGTACTTACGATTTATCAATATTTACAGTCTCATGAAATGTCATCAACCACTTAAGCAGCAAATGTGACAGCAAAGCACCGAGGAACAATTGATAAAACATATCTTATCAACTGAATAAGCCACTTAAGCAACAACAAATAATCTTCCATAAATTTTTTAATGCAACGGCATTGGGAAATCGAAATATATCGGAAAAAGCCAATACAAATCACTTAGGCTTATAAAGAATACACAACTCCCTGAAGTCGCCTAAGGTGTCAAATGTAGCCAATTGCGTTATTTAGCGATAAAAGAAGCCAACAAATTTGTACGACGTATATATGTATGGGGTGTTTTTTTAAGATCTTGAAAATTTAAAATGATAACATAAAACAAAAATATTGTTGGAATGAATTTTTTTTATTTTTTTTTATTAAAATCTGGTAGATAATTTCATGGCATTTATTCTTTTTAATATTGGGTTGGGGAAAAAGTAATTTCGTATTTTGTCAATTGAGCGCGACATTTAAACATATCTTGCGTTGTACTTATTGCATCGGGTGACACTAAACGGCGATTTGAAGACTGTTCTACAAGTGTCTCTTTGACAGTGTTGTGATCGTACGTTTCAGTCTTAAGTTATAGCGCGTCAAAGATGGAGTCCACCAAGCAAGAAATTCGTCATATTTTACGTTTTTACTACCGTAGAGGTAAAAATGCAACGAAGGCGGCGGCAAAAATTTGTGAAGTTTATGGGTCTGATACTGTAACGATTCGCACAGCACAGCGTTGGTTTGATCGATAAAGAGACTGATAAAATCGTTGAAATTATCCAAAGAGACCGGCATGTGAGCATTCGCTCAATTAGTCAGGTGTAGACCACAAACCCGTTTGGCACCATTTGCAGAAGATTGGATTCCAAAAAAAGCTGGATGTTTGGGTGCGACACGTGTTGACGCAAAAAAATCTCTTGGACCGAATCAACGCTTGCGATTCTCTGCTAAAACGGAACGAACTTGACCCATTTTTGAAGCGGATGGCGGCTGGCGATGAAAAGTGGATCACGTACGACAACGCCAAGCGAAAAAGATCGTGGTCGAGAAGCGGCGAGCCGGCCCAAACCAGCGCCAAGCCGGATTGACCGCCGGGAAGGTTTTGCTGTGTGTTTGGTGGGATTGAAAGGGAATTATCCACTATGAGCTGCTCAACTATGGCCAGACCCTTAATTCGGTCCTCTACTGTGAGCAACTTGACCGTTTGAAGCAGGCGATTGACCAGAAGTGGCCAGAATTGGTCAATAGGAATGGTATTGTGTTCCACCAGGACAACGCTCGTCCTCACACATCTTTGATGACCCGCCAGAAGCTACGGGAGCTCGGATAGGCTGCCCTATCGCACCCACCATATAGTCCGGACCTGGCACCAAGTGACTTTCATCTCTTCCGGTCCATGCAAAACGGCCTTGGTGATACCAAGTTGGCCTCAAAAGAGGCTTCCGAAAACTGGTTGTCTGAGGTTTTTGCAAATAAGGAGAGGGGATTTTATAAAGGGCGGATAATGAAAATGCCTTCTAAATGGCAACAAGTTTGCGAACAAAACGGGGCATATTTGACTTGAATCGGATATATTCTAAGTACGTTAAAGAAAGCGTCAAACCTCGATCACAAATACGACATTTCTTTTTCCCCAACCCAATATGACATCTGGCATACGTACGCCGTGGCTACGGGTTGCATGGTCCTATCGATGAGTCCAATTTTTGAGTCATCATCATCATATTGGCATTACAGTCAGGAGTGGATCAGTGCCTCCTCTACAATACGTCTCCATTATTCTGCACAATACACTTTCGCGCTATGCCATGAGATTCTCATCTTACGTAAGTCGTCTTCTACGCATTGCAACCATTGTCGCTTTGGCCGGCCTCTCCTTCTTGCTTCTTCAGGATTTGCTTCAAAAACTTTTTTGGTCCCGCTTTCCTTGTTTATTCTTAAAACGTATCCACCGTAATCTTTGCAACTTTATAAACCGCGTTACATTTCATTCCGTGATTAAATCATTGAACTTGTGGTTATACCGTATACGGTATGTACCGTCTTTCAATCGTATAGGACCGAATATTTTTGTGAAAATTTTTCTTTCAAATCGCATCAGAAAATTCAATTTAAGTTTTGTACATCTGGAGTTTTTGTTTCTTTGATATCAAATAAGTTTGATATGGCCAAAGTATGCCTTGTCTTGTATAGATGAGGACGGATCCTTATTTATGCTGAGTACTACGCCTTAGTATTCAAACTCTTGCATGAACTCAAAAACATAACTTCCGATTCTGATGTGACTATCATGAAAGCACAATGGGTCTACAGCAGGCCTAGGTGTGTCAACCGACAACCACTATACCTAACTATACCTATCATGAAAGCATCGTGTCATGTACTTCATCTTTTCTTCATTTATGTATATTGCACTAAGAGCATGAAAACGTTGTGAGGCGCCTCCCTATTTCTCGCAAGAATCACAATGACGTCAGCGTATGCGCATATTTGTGTCGATTCATAAAATATTGTGCCACCTTGATCTATTTCGTTTATTATTGAATGCAGTGTTAAATTAAACAAAAGCGTCGACATTGAGTCACCTTGCCTCACGCCGGATTTCATTTCGGATTCGTCAGCTATTTCGCCATTCATTATTACTTTAGCGTTTGAGTATATAAGAGTCATATTGGTCAAATTTATGTATTTTTGTGGTATACCCAGTACCAAGCAAGGGAGCGAAAGAAATTAGGTGAGGAAAACCTGATTTGAAGCTGGCGAGCCCTCTCCAGTCATAAATGAGGTTAATGGTGGCTTTAGTAATGCAATAAATCGATCATTGACCGCACTGTGTGTCTTGTTGGGACCAAATATCGTCGGTGCTTAGGTGATTAATTTTTGGAAATAAAAATTCAATCAATATGGCTCGATAGCGCTCGCTATCCATCGTAGCACCAGCTCATTCCTGATGTAAAAATAAATACGGACCGATGTTGCCACCAGTGCTCTATGAACTTCACGAACAGATTTTTTTTTTTCGAAAGAATTTTCACAATTTGGAAGTTTTGTTGTGCTCTTAAATGATTCATGATGACTTGCCAAACCTTACTGAACAGAAATGTCAACACAGTTTGTTATTTTCAGCTGAAAAAACATAGTTATAGATATCGATAGTTCTCATGCAGCTAAGAAACACCACATACATAGATTTATTTTAAGGGGGGAGCCTGCTTTAGAGGCTTCAAAAAATCGATTTTTTCGTGGATTTTTTTGGGAAGGAAAAAAATATTCGATTGTAACGAAACTTCTAGGTTTTATTGCTATATATATCAACATTCTTCTCAAATTTTTTGATTGAAATATATGTCATATTATGCCTGGTACAAGCATTTGGCCGAGGCGCCTCGAGTGTGCATGTGTCGTGCGGCGGAAAAGATGCAGGTCGCAATTTTCATCAGAAAACAAAAACCCCAAAACTTTTTTTATTTTAGTATAGTATAGCTTCTAGTTAAACCAAGAAAATTAAACAAAAAGTGGTAAATTCAACATTTTTCGCCAATTAAAAAAAAAAAATCATTTTTTTGGAAAAACAAATTCACTTTAGATTGTTTAAAAAGTGGGTTAATGATAACTTTCTTAAGATTTTTTAAGTTTAACTAGAAGAGAATTTAATTCAGAATACAATCAATGTTATCTCGTTTCGATAAGATGTTTAACTTTCTCCCTATCTTTTCCGCCAATTAGGAAAAATCGTAAAAATAAAAAACCGAGAAATCGCACTTCTAGCGTTCGGCCGCTCGTATACCTGCTCGACGCTTGCTCACAATTTCTTCTGTAACTCCGAAAATATTTTAAATTTGCTTCTGAAATTTTGAGGACACATTCTTGGATAGTTTGGGAAGACATTTATGCAAAAAAAAATCGATTTTTTGAAGCCTCTAAAGCAGGCTCCCCCCTTAATCTATCAGTCTGTATCAAATGCTGTTATATCGCCGTAAACAAAAATCCCACTACTGAGCTAGATTCTCTCCATTCAAGGCTACTGATTCTGAGCAATTTTTTTACTATTTTGCTTATTAATTTGCTTTCCAGCGGAAATGCATCTTTTATCCTCTTGCACTGCTAGCAGCTGGCATTTTTAACTAGGCGGTGTCCCACGAATTGTTAATTTTCTGCCGGTGCATCGGCATCATACCGTTGAACGGACTTGTCAATATCTGTACCAGTATTGCCCCACTGAATGAACTAGTCCTAATAGAACCAAAAAATACTAGTTCAATTTGGAACAAACGTCATCCGTTTTGAGCGAGTTGGAAAAGTAATTAAAAATTGATAAATGATTACCTCACAAATATTTTTTTATGAAATAAAACACTGCAACGCACAGTTTTCTCACTCTCCAACTTCAGTTAACAACCTTTCTTCATTACTTTTCGTTCATATTCCGGCCAGAGCTCTTCATAGTTCAGAGTTCGTCTATGTTGATCTCTTAAAATCTGTTTAAGCTCGAAATGGTTTTATTACTAAAGCCTTAATTGAGTTTAATGAAATCTCTAAATGTGTTGAGTTAGATTTCTCATTTTCAAAATATCGCCTATTGAATTTTTTGAATATTTAATATACTATAAATAGTTTATGTGACTTTTTTTATGGCCATTATCCTTAAGAGGCACCCGTCGTAATTGAATGGGTTGGTGCGTGACAGTGAGAACGTTGGTTCGAATCTCGGTGAAACACCAAAATTAAGAAAAACATTTTTCTAATAGCGGTCGCCCCTCGTCAGGCAATGGCAAACCTTCGAGTGTTTTTCTGCTATGAAAAAAGCTCCTCATAAAAAATATCTACCGTTCGGAGTCGGCTTGAAACTGTAGGTGCCTCCATTTGTGGAACAACATCAAGACGCACACCACAAATAGGAGGAGGAGCTCGGCCAAACACCCAAAAAGGGAGTACGCGCCAATTATATATATTATATATATGTATAACCTTAAGAACTTAACCATTTAGGCGATAAGAATCTATTATATTCATTGCCTCAATAAAGAAATAAATAAAATTATAAGAAATACATAAACAGTTCTGAATATTACTTACTAAGATCAAGGAAATACATACAAAATTATCTTAAAGCCGGAATAAATGAAAATTATTTTCCTTATTCTTTAAATTTCTCTCTCTCTCTCTCATTCCTTATTTGTCATATTTCTCTAATTAATTAGATTTTTTCCCAGATATTTCCTACATTTTAACTTGAAGAAAAAAATTAGTATCAATTGCCCGTATCGATAAAACTACAAGATGAACGATATGAAGTGTTACCTATTCAAAGCACCATAACTCTTTTGTGTGAAATTAGTTTTTATTGATTTCAAAGACAAAACTGTTCAAAAATGATTACAATTTTAGCATACTATATTCACTTTAGCTCGATAGGACCACCTTTTGCCTTGACTATAGCCTTCAAACGGTCAAAAAATGAGTTGCATGCTGCACGAATGTGAGCTTGAGGTATTTTGGCCCACTCTCGTATAATCGCTTTTATCAACGCATCCATAGTGGCATATTTTTTAGTCCTCACCTTGTTCTCTAAAATGGACTACATGGAATACTCCATCGGATTTGCGTCTGGCGAATACGAAAGCCATTGTGTGGACGTAATGAAGGGTGGAACATGATTTTTTAACCATTCTTGGTTCACACAAGGCGGTGCCGAGTCCTGTTGAAACGTCCATGGTCGGCCACCGAAATGTTTGTCTGCCCACGGCTTCAAAAAATACTTTCCCGATAATAAGTCGCATTCACTTTGACACCAGGCTCTATAAAAATGATTGGAGAGCGTCCTTCAGCGGTCACTTGCGATGGGAAATTGCTTCGAGTGGCCATACGTAGGCTCAAATTCTCGTATGAGCGTTCGGTCAAGTAAATACGATCGTTTTGAGTGTTTATGAACTGCTCAATTGGGAAATTTTTTTCATCAGAAAACACAATGTTAGGAAATTCGCCACGTTCGTGCAAGCGCAACAACTTCTTTGCTCTTTCGCTCCGAACTTTTTTTTGCTGGGGTTAAAGATCGTGTGCTTTTTGGAACTTGTAAGCCTTGACCTTGAGCTCATTTTTCACTATGCGTCGAATGCTGTCTTGCGATATTTTCAGTTCTTTTGCCATTTTTCTTCCACTTCCACGTGGATTTCGTTCAAGTCGAGCCTTCACTTTCCGAACCATTTCTGGTGTTGTTGCGGTTTTCATAGCGTTTTGCAATGCTACCAGTATCAGTAGCGTTTTACTGTGCGATACACAAACATTTTATTCACTTTGAGGTGACTGAGCTCACGAGCAATGGCTGGTTGTGATTTTCCAGCCAAATATAACGCAATCACACTATTACGTTTGAATTCCATCACAGAAAAAAAATTCAATAAAACTGAGACGCAAATGCTTTTGATGGCTTATTAACAGTATATTGAACTGTCATTAGAACAATTTGGACGTTGATGTCATGAGCTGTTTTACAGATACAAGCATTGTGAAGTTGGTAACACTTCATATCGTTCACCCTGTATAGGAAATATAATAAAAACTATTATATAAAAATATTGAGATTTTGCAATCCCGAAATTGCGTGATTTGAATCACAAATTACTCCTACATATAATAGAAAATAAACAAACAACGTACGTAAAAGCAAATCGACATCCCGAAATTCCAGTATTTGTATCACTAATTAATACTAAATGCACTACTAAATATTTCATTAAAATTATGCACCACAAACATACCCGTATTTAAGTATTTAAGACATCAATGGAAAATTACCTAAATTTTACCGCCCACGTCACGGTCCGGGGACCCACTCTACAGTCCTTCTAATTAAATAAAAAAGGAGTTATAGGGACGAAATTTATGTGTAAGCTTGAGCATAATAAAAAGTAACCTGAAAAAGTTTAGAAAAAATTTTAATAATCTTGAGACTTATTCAAAGTTAAATATTTTGGTATAGAATTTTTGAAAATGTAATATCTGCGGTTTAGTTTTAAAAATTGTGTGCATTTTTTAAATAATTTTTTTTAATTTTTTTAACAAAAAAATGCTTAAATATTTTTTTTTTTTAATTAAAATTCGTTTTTCTGTCCAAAATATTAAAGAAACTTTGTTTCTTTGTTGTTACACATAAAAAACAAAAAAACAAAAATGTTAAATATTTGTATCCTAAAAATTTAAAAAGCATGAATATATTGAAGAGAAAGGAAAAGTAGTTAAGGGAACGACGTTTTACGGAGATAAGGATGGTTTTGCACCCGAATCTTATAAAATTTGTTTACTGCCATAAAGACATTTGATTTGGGAAAAATAAAAGCAATTACGTGTGACTACTTATAATGAAAGGTCCAGTATTGGAAAAATGATTTAAAAAACAAAAAAAAATTAGAATTTTATTTAAAACTAGCTTATACCCGTGGGTTTCACCCCACATTTCTATCAAAAAGTATGCAATTTAAATAAAACAACTTTAACTTTTTTAAGTCAGTTTAGGTATTATTTAAAACGATCGGATATACGACATTTTTTGTTATATTATTTTGAGTATAAATAAAAAGGTTTTTCGGTGCGCCATTGGTAAAACATGAGTTGGTGAGATTGACTCCTGCTACAGCTAATGATTGTCCCTGAGCTTTATTTATGGACATTGCGAATGCCAGTCTAATAGGAAATTGGAGGCGTTTAAAATTGAAAGGTATATCCGTCGGTATCATTGGAATTCTTGGTATGAAAACTTTGTGGTTTTCAAAATTTCCTGATAAAACCATAGCTTCTATAACATTCGGTAAAAGTTTCGTGATGATTAGCCTTGTGCCATTGCATAAACGTGGAGGATCCAAATTACGCAGCATAATTATCATGGCCCCCTTTTTAAGCATCAGTCGATATGCAGTATGAAAAATCCCATTTGTATAGGAGGTGTCACGCCCCATTTCTAGCTATCACCAGTTTTCATGCAGGTGTTAGGCATTAACCTTATATAATCTCTTACCAAATTTCAGTTGTCTAGCCCAAATACTTCCGGAGATATGGGCAATGAAAAATTGCATTTATATGGGAGGTGCCAAGCCCCCTTTTTCGTTTTTCTCAGTTTTCTTGGAGGTGTTAGGGATTAACCTCATATAACCCCTTCCCAAATTTCATTGGTCTAGCCTAAATACTTCCAGAGATATGGACTATAAAAAATTCCAGTTGTATGGGAGGTGCCAAGCCCCCTTTTTGGTTATACGCAGTTTTTTGGATGTGGTAAGGATTAATGTCATAAAACCCCTTACCAAATTTCAGTAGTCTAACGTAAATACTTCCAGAAATACGGACTGTTAAAAATTCCATTTGTATGGGAGATGCCACGCCCCCTATATATATCAAAATATTTTTTAGCCCATGACCATCCCGGTAAGGTATCCAGTTCGTGTTTCAAATTTGGTTACGATCAGTTTATGCGTTTAGGACGCAAGTCGATCTATAGATACATACATAATTTGAATTTTATATATATAGATTAATTTTATCAGCCAACCCTCGTATTTAAAAATGTCTAATTCTCAAGCCCATAACCATACGGGTACGTATCCTTATCCACTTTTGTAACGATTTATTGAAAAACTATTAAACGGCACTCAATTCGCTCATTCATTTAAATCAAATAACCCCGAGTGGCCAATTCGCCAATGGCGCCAACAAATTAAAAGCAAACATGAATACATTTGCGTTCAACTGTTTCCCATTGATTTTTGTGCAAATATCAATTAAAATGAAATCGCATAAAAATAAATGTAATACCGGCGACGGACAGGACAGGCGACAACTCGCCGCACTGCTGCGGAATGAAGTGACCGCATGGCGGTGGTGTGATTGAGCAAATACGAGAACTGAAGGTCATAAGTGGGGAGAAGAGATGATAATTTGAGAGAAGAAAATGCATAGCATTGAATGAATAAATTTACTCATTTGGGCTGCACAATTTGCGCCAAAGGGGCAGGCGGTTTGGAAGGCATTGGAAAATGCGCACAAAGGAATCGCTGCCTGTCACTGAAGCAGGAGTCGAATTTCATTTGGTTATTTGCTTGTTTGTTGAACCAATGTACAAATATGGTATATGCATTCACTTACAATCACACTAAGAGCACTCTGCAAATAGCTGGAAATGGAACTTTAATGCGCTGCTATGTTTCATTAAGCGAAAACTTAAAGCAATGGCAGCTGCAGTTATTTCAATGGAATAATGAAAGCACCAGCTGTTCAACAGCTAATGAAATATTTAAAATTTGTATGAAAGTCACACAGATAAAAGGCATAATTTTATGATTTCCCGTGTGCTGGTGATAGTAGAATTTGCACATTGGAAATCTTCACGAACTGTAGCTGTTCGTCATAAATGACGCTTTAACACATAGCTGCGCAATCACTTAGTGTCTTTCTAGTACAAAATGAAGATTTGAATTTTTATTATTTTAAATTATAAATCAAATTATTAAATTATTTTTGTAAGAAAAAAGTATATTAAAATTCAGATAGTGACCCTCTAAAGTGATATTCTTGTACAAGAATTCTACTACAGCGCATTTTGATGTTAAATCATCTGAAGACTTAAAAAAAAATGCAGGATATCCGGTGCCAGAATTTGGAATTAAAATTAGAATTACTAATGATCACTTTTTAAAATATTTTAGTAAGAATTATAAAGAAGACAAGCGCAGATTTTATTTTTTTTTTTTTTTTAATTATTAAATCTAAATATTGACCGTTACATGAAATGAGCTCTTGAAATCTTGCTTCTGTATTTCCTAACGCCCGCTGAATAAACCATTAACCCCGTGAATGATATTTTCTTTTAGTGCTACGATAGTCACTGGGTTTGTTTCATCAACTTGACTTTTGAGGTACACCCACAGAAAAATGTCCATAGGGGTAAGATTGAGTGCCTTGGGTGCCCAGGATGGTCACCAAAACGGCTAGTCATGACTGCAACGAAAAACCAATAAAATTAAGGGGGAAGCCTGGTTTATGAGGTCTAAAAATTGCATCTCTTTGCGACTTTTTTTTTAAGGAAAAAATTAATTTAGCACTGCAAAGTTTTTTCTATCTTTTAATGAACATTTAAAAAGTATAAAAAATGTTTGTACTGGTTAAAATAAGTTGAAAGAAATGTTTAACATAGAAATTAGTAGAGCGCTGCAACGCTGGAGTTTCCAACTGGCGTACAAGACACAGCTCGTAATTATTATATAAAGCAAAAACGTCAAAAGGATTTCTAATTATCATGATTTTTTGTTTTAGATGAACTAAGAAAACTGAGAGAAATTCCAAATTTTCAACTTTTTGGAGGTTTTAAAGAAAAAAATGCCTTTCTATAAAAAAAAATTCACTTCAACTTGGTATAAAAATCTTGAAAATTTTTTTTATCTATTTTATTAGTTCAAATAGAAGAGAATTGAATACTGAAGGGAATAAGCTATGATTGATTTCAAAAGGTTCATTCGTTTTTTTTCATTCATGAACGCCAATTCAAAGAAATCATAAAAATGAAAAGTCGAGAAAAGAAGAAAAAGTGTGTACTATAGCTGTCCGGTCACAGCGTAACTACCTAACGCTCGCCTACCTTTGGCTTTGTATCTACGGAAATATTGAGAATTAGGCTCTGTAACTTTGTGTGAATATTCTGAAATATATTAGGAATCGCTTAAAATGAAAAAAAAATTTATTTTTTTGACCTTATAAACCAGGCTCCCCCCTTAAATAGGCATTTCATGGAAGAAATCGTACTGTTCGATAGTGAATAAAATTGTACTTGTTGAAAAAGAGAAATTAAGGAAACCACATAATTTTCTATAGTTTTTATGTTTTTAAACAGCAATATCTTAGAATTTTTCGTTCATGTTTCTTTTATTTAATTTTAGAATAAAAAAAAATTTGAAATAAAGATGCCACATTGAGCAGGTAGTACCAGTGGAGCAAAAGCAATGCTCAAGTCTCAATTTTTAGAAGAATTGACGACAACGACCAAAATACTTGGATCACTTGACAAAGAATCGCTCAATCGCTTACTTAGGACCTGATTCCGTTGCCATCATATACGGCTTATTTCGGACTTTTCCTTTATTTTCTAGTATCACTTCAGCGATGTCATTATTTTTTTTTAGCAAAGTTATATGTAAATATTACCAGTTTAGAGTAATTTGAACCATATTTTATAATTTAGAGGCAAAAAAAATTTTGCGGTCAAAATAGGACTAGTATTTTTTGGTCTTTTACGAACTTATTCATTATAGCAAGAATACATGTTTTTAAATATGTCATTTTTATTCATCTATTGGGTAGCATAATTCTCGAGAGCGGATGTACTGAAAGTGACGTATCCAAACGTATAAACAAAGGTATGGCAGGTTTTTATAAATTGGGCAAAATAGACGTACTAAACCAGGAATTTTTAATACGAGTGTAAAAACGGTCTTCTTGTATAGTTGGGATACCAAGAAAGTCACTAACAGTTTCTGTATGCTGATATGTTTACCTTTGTTTCATTTCATTTATTGCCCAAAATCATTTTAACATAAGAATTAACAAAGTTATGGTAAAATTAGATTGTTTAGCATTATCCTAACATACATTTGTATTTATCTAGGAGTTTAAAACTTATTTTTCTTTTGATATATACAATAGGTTATGATTATTATTTTGTATTTAAAACTTATTTATATTCTCCCAAAAGGGCTTAAAAAGGAGATAACGTATATTAAACTTCTATAATTTATTTGGCTATAAATTGATCAATGTTATAGACTAAATTTATTTTGTTTATTTATTTATTTGTTTATCAGTTCATTTTCTATGAATGTCAGTTTACCAACAAATCTTACTGACGATTTCATTAAGAAAAAGTCTATGCGTGATATTTTACATTTTTCATATAAACTTGTATTAGAAACTCTTTTCCGAAGAGTACCACTTCTGTAAGGTTGGCGGTTAAGACCGCTACAAATTCTTAAAACATATCGTTCAAATCGTCTTAGTCTCTCCATTTGGCTCGACGAAATGTTGAACCATATCGGATGAGCATAAGATATGATTGGTCTAATTATTTGTTTGTAAATATTTCTTTTAATGCAATTCGATAGTCCACCCTGCCTTCTTACCAAATTACAATAGCTAAAGAACATTTTATTTGCTTTTGTCAAAATGAAATCTACATGTCCTACAAAGGTGAATTTGTTATCCAAAATATGCCCAAGTATTTAATTTGTTCTTTGTATTTTATGTTGAATCGATTTATTTTAATTTGAAGCTCATATTTACGAGCATTTGTATATAAGTTTTTACGTATTCCTTTAACAATAGTTGTTTCGCTTTTATTGAAGTTTATTTTTAGCTTCCACTTGTGAAAGTATGTACTTATTTAATTCATTTAGGTATGAGTTAATGGCTACATTGGCTTTGGTTATGCGTTGATGAGATCCCAATATAATTATTGTATATCATGTGCGTATATGAGCACTTTAATATCGCAATTATTAATTTCGGAACTTAGTGGCGGGTCAGGGAAATCGGCTAAGAAGATGTTATAGAGAATTGGTCCCAAAAAAGAACCTCGTGACACACCTGAGCTAACGTCTCTTGTCAAAGAATTAAATATACCTTCATTAACATAAAATGATCGCTCTTTTAAATAACTATACAACATTATGCAAAGATTTTTTTCGAAGTTAAACTTCCTGTACATTTTAAATATGATTCCTTACACCCAATGCTTTTTCCAAATCTATACTGACTAATATCGTCGCCTGTTGTTGCCACGCACTAACTTTACTCTCTGATTTTATTTGTAGTAATATTTATTTAATTTAATTTAATCGTTGATTTAATTTAATCGTTGATTAAGAGAGTAAAGTTAGTGCGTGGCATGTTGAATGATATGGCCGGAACCCAAATTGATAGTCTTTTAATCCTTTCACTACTGCTGGGACACTGATACCCCACAGCATGTTCACTTCACCCTGAAACTTGCAATTTTCATAGGAAACTCAACCGAAATGTCCTAATCAGTAGCTGCGAACAATACTTACAATTTACCGTTATCCGCATTCCACAATGTTTTAATCGTGTTTAGTTTTGATCAGTTGTTTGTGAGCAGTCGCTAATATTGCATCAAATTTACGCGTAATTTTGGTGAAATAATACGTATTTTTATAAGAAGTGTTAATTTTTCCAAAGAAAAATATTGCCCTTTTACTGGTAAGTACAAATATATATTTTAATAAGAGTTTTGTGAAAAATATTCAGCGAAAATTAATTTTGGGATGCATGTGTCCCAGCAGGGCTTTATATAGGGACATATATGTCCCAGCAGTACGTTGTACATAATGTATCACACAGCTATTTTTTTTATTTTTGCAACCTCGTAGACAGCAAAAATGTCGAAATTAAATCGTGATCAAATTAGTCCATTACTTCAAGAAGATGATGATGAATCCATGGAATCAGGAACTGATTTTAGTGACGAAAGTGATGATATTTATAGTCCTGAGTTAGATAAAACCACTGGCAATGACGATTCTTCGAGCGATTCAGAGGAGACCGGATTGAGTGACGAGAATGGTGGCATAGACGATCAACCTGCACGAGGTGAGAAAGCCTCAGGCACGGCTATTTGGAGCACACCGAATGAGTCGTTTGTTTCAAGAAAATCGGTTAGTAACCACCGCGAATGCAAAATTGCAGTAAATATTGGGCGCCACTCAACCCCCAACGAAATTTTTCGCAAATTGTTTCCAAGAAGCATATCTTTGTACAAACGGGGCATCAAAATGTGGCTTCGCTGCGATTCTTTGACTGGATACACCTATGGCATGAGTATCTATTGTGGAAAAGAAGGATCTGTCCTTGAAAGGACACTCGGCGAACGAGTTGTGAATGATCTTGCAGCAACGATTTCTAACCCTGACGTGACACTTTGCTTTGATCGTTTTTTCACCACTGTTAATCTTATTAACAACATACAAAATCCAGCTTTGGGAACATTCATGTCCAACCGGAAGAATGTTCCGAAAATACCAGAAAAATTGCAGCGAAGCGAAGCTATTTCCAAAATTAATTCGGCGGGCACGAAGTTAAACTAAAACCCTTTAATTAATTTTTTAAGTAACTTTCTTGATTGCAGGTACCATAGCGGTAAAGTGGCAGGACGTCAAAGAGGTAATGCTGCTCAGTAACTGCCACACTCTGAAATGAGCACTGTTAGACGCAAAATGAAAGATGGATCTGAGGCAGAGTTTCCATGCCCTGACATCGTAAAGATGTACCGCGCAATAATGGGCGGTGTGGACTTGGCAGATCTAATGTCGGGGCTGTATGATATAAACACAAAATCAAATAAATGGTGGAAAAAAGTATTTTATCGTGGCATGATGATGGCTGCTGTAAACACTTGGGTTATATATTCGGAGCTGAATAGGAAGAAACCTGCCTTCTTACCAGTGTTGGTCGAGATTGCTGAGTCGCTAATTGAAAAAGGAAAGGAATCTACCGCATATAAACGATCCCGTCTGTCTGGAAGATCATCGAATAGGTACAAATCAATGACAAATGTGGGGGATCATTTACTCATAGAGCAGTCTAAAAGACGTCGGTGCGTAGCATGCGCCAATCGAAAAGTCGAGAAAAGAACAAAAATTATTTGCCGGGCTTGTAATTTGCCATTCTGTATACAATGTTTCGCTTCATCACATTCCTAAAATAAATAAAAGTACAAATCATATGTTATTACCAAAACAATGTTTCTACTTTCTAGGTGTAGTTTGTACCCTGTTGTGACAAATATATCCCATTTTTAAATACTGTTGTCGTTAAATGTAAATACTGTACCGTTATCTACATAAGTTACAAGCTTCATCTAGTTTCTATGCACATAAAGTACCAATGGGTATCCAAAAACTCAAAAATAAAGTTTGAGCAAATCCCCTGCAAAAGTCGGAGCGAAAGGGTTAAGACATGTCGCTCGCTCTTCAATATGTTCTTTTATTTTTTCAAGCCAAAAATCTTCCAATAATTTACTAATATTTGAAAGAAGAGATATTGGGCGGTAATCAACAAGAGAACTAAGATCAGTGTTTGGTTTTGGAATGCATTTTATTTTCGCTGCAAATTTGTCGAATTTTCCGGGCCATATCGAGTTAAACACCGGAAATGACGTTGGATACTTTGCTAAAAGAGAATAATGACATCTCTAAAGTGATACTCGAGTATGTCAAAAAAAATGTTTATGAGGATAATAAGAAAATAAAGGAAAAGTCCGAAATAAGCCGTATATGATGGCAACAGAATCAGGTCCTAGGTAAGCGATTGAGCGATTCTATGTCAAGTGATCCAAGTATTTTGGTGATTGTCGTCGATTCTTCTAAAAATTGATTAATATTCAAACTTGAGCATAATAAGAAGTAAAGTGAAAAAAAAATTAGAAACAAATTTAATAAAATTTTGGTACAGAATTATTGAAAATAAAATATCTTCGCTTTTTTATTACCTTAATGCATTTTTAAGATGTTTTTAAACAAAAGAAACTTTTAAAAAAATTCTAAAATTCTAAAATTAATTAATTAATTGATATTCCTGTTCAAAATTTTCAGGAACAATTTTTTGTTATAAATGAAAAACAAAAATAAAAGTTTTAAAATACATATTTATTCCAAAAAATTTATAAAAGATTTTGAAAAAAAAAGTGAGTGATTCCATGTCAAGTGATCGAAGTAAGGCGTTTTTCAATAGGTGCGCTTCAACTTTTTTCCGATAGGGAGGCCGAACGACGCAATATTTTTTATTTTTCGCTTGTCATTTGCAAACTTCATTAGTATACATTTCATCATGGAACGCTACACACTTGAGCAACGCTTGCAAATCATTGAATTTTATTATAAAAATGCGTGTTCTGTTAAGAAAGTTTAAAGTCGAAAAATCATCTTCAGTGATGAAGCTCACTTTTGGCTCAATGGCTTTGTCAACAAGCAAAATATGCGTTACTGGGCAGAAAGCAATCCACACGTGATTCATGAGGCACCGTTGCATCCCGAAAAAATCACTGTTTGGTGCGGTTTACATGCCGGCGGCGTAATTGGCCCATATTTTTTCGTTGACGAGAACGATCGCCACGTTACTGTGAATGGAAATCGATACCGCGACATGATAAACGATTATTTTTGGCCGCAATTGAATGGTATGGACTTGTACGACATGTGGTTTTAACAGGACGAGGCCACAAGCCACACAGCACACGCTACAACTGATTTGTTGAAGAGTAAGTTCGATGAGCGCATTATTTCCAGAAATGGACCGGTCGAATGGCCACCGCGCTCGTGTGATTTGACGCCTCTAGACTATTTTCTTTGGGGTTATGTGAAGTCATTGGTCTACAGTAACAAACCGGCGACGATTTGTGAGCTCAGAGCCAATATTGAACGCGAAATTGCTGGAATTTCGGCCGATTTATGCAAAAGAGTGGTCGAAAATTGGGTTCAACGATTGGACTTCGTAAAACGTGCACGCGGTGGTCATGGAAAAGAAATCGAATTTCATACTTAAATGTATACACTACCGGTCAAAAGTTTGGGTTCACTTACATTATTTTGGAATTTTACACAATCAAGACTGCTTATTAGTGTTTTTTTTTTAAACGTGCGTTCTGATACTAGTTTGAGTTTTGGAGATTGTTATTGTTTACAAAGTGACTGTGGGAGACGCGTAGATCAAGCATGAACGTGTTATGACTTGCTGCATTCTTTCAATGCGTCTAGTGCCTATTACGCGTAACATCTTATTGCTGCAAAACTCGCTTCAAGAGTTATATTTCTAATTGTTGGTGTCATCTTTGTTATCAAAAAGGTAAGAAAAACAAATTTTTGTAGTCCAAAAAATAACTGTTTTACAAAAACTTAAATACAAGTCGACGTTATACAAAAATGATCTTCTAATTATTAAAATTTAAATAAAACTACATATTTCTTGTTTTATTTGTAGAAAAATGGGTCGGAAAGCCGAGCTTAGTTTAGAAACACGAGCAGTCATTGCAGCACTACATGGAGAAGGCTATTCAACGCGAAAAATTGCTTCGAAATGTAATGTCTCTCAAAATGCTGTCATGAGAACGTTACAAAGAAAGAGCGATACTGGGTGCAATCAGAGCCGTCATCGTTCTGGGAGGCCTAAAACTACGTCAAAACGAGAGGATACGTTCATATGTGTTGTAAGCAAAAAAAAATCGTTTTCTAACAGCCCCTGAAATTCGCGAACAACTCAATTCCTCGCGCGAAGCTTCAGTATCTGTTTCGACGGTACAGCGACGACTAAGAAACTACGGCCTAAAAGGGTGCGTCGCCGCCAAAAAAACCTATACTTCGAAAGCAAAATAAAGTAAAGAGGGCTAAAACACATAAAGAGTGGACAACTGAACAATGGTCTAAAGTCTTGTTCACGGACAAGTCCAAATTTGAAATTTTCCGCAAACGACGCCGCCAATGTGTTCGTCGTTTTGTCGGCGAACGAATGATGAACCAATGGGTTATTCCCACATTTAAGCATGGTTGAGGGTCAGTGTTAGTCTGGGGATGCTTTGCTGGAGACAAAGTTGGAGACATTGTGCAAATTGAGGGTATCATGGACAAAAAAGTCTACCACAACATACTTAGACGGCACCCTTTTCCGTGTGGGAAAAGACTTGTGGGCAGCGGATTCGTTTTCCAGCAGGATAACGATTCTAAGCACACTTCAAAATTTTGCCAGGATTACATTGCAGCGAAAGAAAATCAAAAACAACTCAAATATATGGAATGGCCTCCTCAGTCGCCGGATTGTAACCCGATCTAGTTGCTGTGGGACGAGTTGGACAGAGAAGTAAGAAAATTGCAACCTACTAATACAAAACAACTTTGGATATTTCTGCAAAATCGCTGGAATCAAATAACAGCAGAATCTTTGCGTAAATTAATTGATAGGTTGCCCAGAATATGCGATGCTGTAATACGAGCAAAAGGCGGATATTTCGAGGAATCGAAAATATGAACAAATACTTGCGGGTTTCTTTAAAAGTTAACATATTTTGTATTAAACACAAGTAATTTCTGTAAAATAACGATATTAAAAATATTTGACGAAGAAAATCACGACTATTTGAACATTTTTTACAATTTTTCAAGTGAACCCAAACTTTTGACCGGTAGTGTATGTTCAAACTCGATAATAAAAAAAAAATTAGTTAAAAAAGTCAAACCGTTTGTGTTTTATTCAAAAAAAAAGTTGAAGCGCTCTTACTGAAAAACGCTTTATTTTGGACATTGTCGTCAATTCTTCTTAAAATTGATTTATATGCAAGCTTGAGCATAATAAGAAGTAAAGTGAAAAAAAAAATTTTAAAAAAATTTAATACAATTTTGAAAATGAAATATCTTCGTTTTTTTTATTACTTTTATGCATATTTAAAATGTTTTAAAAAAAAGAAACTTTTTAAAAAATTTTTTTTTGGAAAAAAATTAATATGCCTGTTCAAAATTTTCAAAAATAATATTTTTATATATATGAAAAACAAAAAAAAAAGTTTGAAGTATATTTATTTTAAAAAAATTAAAAATTAAAAATAAAAAATTTAGAAAAAAAATTAATTATCCAGTTCAAAATTTTTAAGAACTTTTTTTTCTAATATAGTTTTTTGTTTAAAATATTTAGGAAAAGAAATTTTCTTACTTTCTTTGATTTAAAAAAAAAATTAGTTTTTCTGTTCAAAATATTTAGGAAAATTTTTTGTTCCTAAAATTAATTAATAACAAAAAATTTATATATTTTTTTTAATTACAAATTAAAAAAATCCTTTTTATATACAATACTGTTTTTTTTTTTTTTTTTTGAATAAAAAATGATTTCGATGTTTTTTTTTGTTAATTTAGTTTTTCCGTCTCCTACCACAGCGCAAATTACTCACCTATCATAGTTCACAAATACTCCACCCTCTCCTTTTCGTTCTTCGTTTTCCTTCACCTCTTTTTTCAACCCTGACAATGGTATCATAAAGGATGATTCACGCTTCTTTCGTTCAAGTGGACCCACTTTCAACAACCATTACAACCTAACCTAACCTCGTTTTTCCGTTACAAATATTTAGGATTTGTTTTTTTGTTTCCTTTTTATCAAACATTTTTTAAAAATTGTATCCCAAAAAATTTAAAAAAAAACAGGAATATGTTGAAAAGTACCGAAGATAGTTCACTTTAAAAAATGCTATACCAAAATTATCAACATTGAATAAATGTCAAGATTATTAATTTTTTTGTTTTTAATTTTTCTCAGTTTACTGCTTATGAAACTCAAGCCCACAAATGAGCGGGTTTTCATACAAATTCACGACATTGTCCAAAATACTTTGATCACTGCCCATGGACATGAAAACGCACTGAGGCTCCGTTGATGTATGAATTCAAGCTCATATAAATACGTCGATCTTTGTAGGATGAAAGCTGTTTTATTTCATACCTTTAAATGGCATTAATATGAACAAAAATTCTGAAAATAGGACTCCTTAATGACTCCTTTATCGACCCAAATGTTTCCGCTGGGCATTCATACTTACAAACAGGATGAAATATTGATTTGAATCACATTTTCCTTATGCGACTTTATCACACCCAAAAGTTGCAGCGTGGCATTGACTCATTGGCATACGAGTATTTCGTGTTGCAAAGTAATAAATTCGCGCATATTATCACCTCCCAATTTACTTACTTACCATTTTAATGATTTTTTAATAAAATTCTACGAAATATGAATCAAGATTTGTATTGGAATTTCTTTTTCACTGATGCACAACCAATATACTGAAATATACACCCACAGTACATTACGCGTTCATTAAAAATTGCAGCACACCCTTTCGACACGCATGCAAAGGTTGCAAAGCCCTTTTTAATATCATCGCGCACGAATATCACAACTTCATAACCAACAAGCCAATATTCTTTGTAGTCAGCAACTTAATTAAGTTGGGTGGGGCGATTTTTTCAATCTTTCATAGTCTGCTTATTAGCGCACTGGCAAGTCCAATCACTTCGTTGAAACACACACACAAATGTGTATGTGTAAGTATTATAGATAGAACGCACACACTATAGTACTACACGAAATCACAACCATTAACACATTGCCATTTTTCAATATAATTAATTAAAAGATGATAGCCCGTGGAATCCATACTGACACGAACCGTCGTAGCTTTTCCTCGTTACTTTCTGTGAGCCTTAAAGTGACTGCATTGAACTTTGGCTTGACTTTATGTAGATGTAGAGAGGGCCAAAATGCTTTGGGCGTTGACGCGAAGTGGTTTGAATTATGAAATTTTTAAAACTGTGGAAATATGTATGTATTGATATATGTAGTTGTGTATGTGTTTATATATGCAGGTAGCAGCATGAAAGGAAGAACAGCGAGTTGCTTTGTGAGCTCAAAGTTCATTGGAAGACAGTTTACGCCTTCAGGAACTAGTGATTTTTTATCGTAAAAGCACGAAGCAATAGCTTATCGCGTGACGGCATTACTGCGAGACGAATTATTACTAATAACCCTATTTTATTAAAAGCTATAAGAATAAAGGTGTGTAAAGCATGCTTTTAAGAAAATTGCGAAAATATTTATTTGTTACGTGATGCACGTTTTGCATGCGTGTACGGGTAGGAATACTAGGTGGAGTAAAAAGTTTCGAGTATTTTTCGATAAATGTCTTTAGTGAACTATCCCGCTGTCTATTCTTCCTCAGGTTATACTACGGGTATATGTCGGTGTAGAGATGGCACAAGGTTTCTATAAAAGTTGTTCAACAAATTTGTACTTGGTGAAGGTAGTTGAAGATTATAGCGTTCCAAAAAAACTTTAAGAGCAAATGGAAACAATCTTCAGTACCTCTACGGCCAAAGGGAAAAGCCAGAGCAAGCAGCTGAAAAAATTCGTGATGTTTATGAACCCAATATAGCATCGAATTCAATACTCGTAGGAAAACGATGACTACAAAAATGTAGTTCCCGAATATGGGCGTCAAAAATGCGGCACGCTCGGATAGGCCAGTCGTCGAAAATATCGATGAAGTCATGGAAAATGTTGATTCAAACTAGCACGAGAGCGCTTATTCCATTGCCCAGAAATTGCAGTCAAAAACTGTTTGAAATCATTTGCAGCGGGATAATTAAAACTCTATTAATTTCAGCATGGAAACAATGTTGCGAACTTTACACTTCACCCAATTTTTATACAAAGTATTTTTTTCATACATTCAATAATTACCAACTGTTTGTAATGGTTTGTTATTTATTTATGCTTCTAAGGTGTGTTATGCCAATACCCTTCATTTATTTATTAAAATTTTTGGTAATAGTTTGTGAGTTTATTAGGTGTGTAAAATATGCATGGGGCAAAACATGTCCAGTGTGCCCACCTAAAAACTACATCGCTTCGATTTCACTGAAATTTGGTGAACAAATTAGATAATTGCTACAGAATATATATTTTTTTTGTTTTTTGTACATTTCCGGCCAAATTGAAAAGAAAATCGAAACAATTAAACAAATTAAAAAAATTTAGTTTTAGAAAAATTGTAATACAAATTTTTATGAAAAAAGCAAACATCGAAAAATTTTAATTTTTCTAGCAATATTTAGTTTGAAAAGCTGAAAACATCATTAAAAAATCTGAATTATGTCAAAAACTAAATATTTAAATTTTTTTTGAAATAAATTTTTATTTTAGTTTTCAAGAACGAAAAAAACTCATAAAAAATCATAAAATTCTTTGACGCGTTTTTCTCAAAACTATATTTTTCGAATTGGCGTATATAAAGTTCTTGGCCGATCTTCCTGAAATTTTGCACACATCGTTTTTAATGATATTGCTTTCTATGTGAATTAACAAGTTTTCGAAAATTTTTCGAAAAAATAATTTTTTCGAAGCAAAAATAGTAGGTAAGTTCGCCTCTAAATTACTTTTTTTTAAGCATTTTATCCATCGAATTTTTTTTCCATTTATTGTTAATTCATATAGAAATTATAACATTAATAAAGAAAAAAATATTTGGTCTTTTGTATTCAGGTCACTGACGCCGATGCTACAATGCCCGCCGATTGAGTAGCCCCGCTGCGACCTTCCTGGAAGAATTGAGTGTACATTCGCCATTTTAAATGATTAAAATAAAAAAAAAATTTTGTACAATATATTATTTTAATATATAAATAAATTGTGTGCCAATTTTGAAAAAAATATATTGACTTCTTCATTTTAAATAATTTTAATGAAAATCAAGGAAAATATGGTCGTTTACAGGTATCTGTCCCCTTAAAGGATCAATTTTTTTGCTCAGTATCAAAAATTTTTGCTCAAATAAAATCTTTTTTGAACCTTATTTAAATGTAAAGAAAAAGATAAGAAAGAAAGCAAACATTGCAACTATGGCTAAAAATATTTAGTTTTCGAACTGTTAAAATTTTTGTTTTTTAAATACATAGTTTTCAAAAAAAATAAATTAATTAAAAACAATGTATTTAGCAACCTAAAATATTTTGATTTGCACAACTTAGGAAAAAAAATTTATGATTTTTTATAAATTCTTTCTAAGTTTATGAAAACTAAATACTTTTATAAAAATAAATAAATAAAAAATACTTTTAAGCCAGTAAACCAGTTAACATATTTCCGTTAATTTTTAATTCAGTTTTCAAAAACTAAGAAAAAAAATCATAAAAATGTTTTCTAATTCGTCGAAAACCAAATATTTTTAAGCACTACACAAGTTTTCATGATTTTTGTGCGATATTCCGTAAATTTGGTGTAAAATGATTAGATATCGATGTTATTATATTATATTAGTTTCCTCTTCTTCTTAATTGGCGCGATAACCGCTTACGCGATTTTGGTCGAGTTTAACAAAGTGCGCCAGTCGTTTCTTTCTTGTGCTAACCGGTGCCAATTGGACACTGCCAAGTGCAGCCAAGTCCTTTTTCATCTGATCTTTGCAACGCAGACGAGGCCTTCCTCTTCCTCTACTACCACCAGCTGGTACCGCATCGAATACTTTCAGAGCCGGAACGTTTGTATCCATTCGGACGACATGACCCAGCCAACGTAGCCGCTGGATCTTTATTCGCTGCACTACGTCTATGTCGTCGTAAAGCTCATACAGCTCATCGTTCCATCGCCTGCGATATTCGCCGTTGCCAACGTGCAAAGGTCCAAAAATTTTAAAAATATTACTTTAGGGAGAAAATAATTTTCCTTAGCAAATGTCCAACAAAATATAATCTATGCCTTATTGAAAAAATATTAATTTAAAATCTTTTTTATAGGAAAGCCGTAACCACCAAATCTGAAAAATATTTAAATATTAAAACTCAGAAGTATTTATCACCGAATGGCAGTCACACGCAAACAAACTCAACTACAACCTCTGCCCATTGGCATCTTCATCTCCGCAATAGAAAATTTAAAATTTTCTGTAAAATTTTCTTAAAATTTCTGTCAATTCGAAACCACTCAGATTTCAATTATCCGACTTGATCGTTTCGATACATTTTAGTTGAGTCAGACGCTGTTGTAGCATCAAACGTGTATTCCTTTAACAATATAATAGGTATGAGGCATAATTTTCCTGAGAAGAGTTCAAAGACTCTTGTCTCCGTTAGACTATTTGCGCCACCGAAACTTAGTTTGAGAAAATCCAACTAGGCCAGTGCATGTGAATTTGAATGCAAATGTAATGTGTGTAAAAGGCTTATTATTAGCATTAACACTCTGACTGCTTACCAGTGTAAGCAGACGAACACCAACAATGGCTACAATGAGATCAGCAGCAACAGCATCCGTACTGTTGTAAGTGCAACATAAACAAACAACATAGCAACAGTAACAATGGATGCCAACAAAGCAACCGACACAGACACTTCAGCAGATTATTTCTGAAATGCAAGGACATCAGCTACAATAGCAGTAACAGCAACAACATCAACATAGTAAACATGAATAATAACAACAGCAGTGAGAGTGTCTTGTGCATCAGCTAATGCCTGCACATTTGTCGGTATAATTGTATGTGTGCACACATACATTAACACATTCTCATATAATCGTATGTACGTAAACGTATGCTATACGTGCAACACTTGCACTTGCTTGTTGCAGTTCATTGCCGGTTTTTTGATGCTATGTTTAGCATGAATGTCCGTAGACATGATTGGCATAACCGCTGATGAGTCGTCGCCGCTATTGCTGCTGCTGTCGTTCGTATTTTGTTTGCACGCAACTGTTGCTATTCTTGCCTCATTTGCATGCAGCGGCAGCTGAAGCTTGCACTGCGGTTATTTTTGTACCACTTACGCCCAGCAGCTAAGCTTGAGTCAAGCGCAGTGAGTGCAGCATGCGTAAATATACAAATATTTATTCTGTATGTATATGTGCACATGTATACATATATAGGTATGACATGGTAATCGCCCTACCGCGAAATATTCCAATACCGAACCAGTTCGCTTCTTGTGTACTTAGCACCTTGACTGTTTCGCAATTTTTCATTATTTCGGGAGTATTACAAAATGTGATAGATCGAAAATAGTGCGGTCTGCATACATTTTTCGATAGTGCAAAGTACTAGTACTAAAATTTATTAAATGAAGTCTAGTATTATCGAGGATGTGGCAACAAAATGGTGCGGAAGCGCTAGTTGGATTCTGGAGAATCACCACTTTAACCAACCAACCTAGTATGATCTCCAACCAACAAACCATGATCTCCAACAATTTTGAAACTAATACAGGGTTGCCCATATTCGACGGACCCGACGGATTTCGATGACTCTTCGGGCACATTCCAATCGACGAGGCTTGTTCGCAGGCAACAATCTTTGCGCCAATTGAATCTTATACGGGAATAAATGCAAATTAATGCCGATAATTCGTTGTAAAGTGGTCCGAGCAATGCCTAACTGCTGAGAACGGCGATTTTGAGATGTCCTTGGCGACGAATTGGCCAGTTTTGATTTGGCCTTGGGTTGGAAAGAGCATCACCAGTCGAAAACCTTTCGTACAAACGTGGCGTGTACTGTTCCATGGTAAAAATTTGCTTGAACTGACGCTTCCAACGCGGTATGTCATTAAGCGATTTGACGTCTCTGTCAAAAGATACAGGATTGCCAGATGGGTCCGTCGAATATTGGCAACCCTGTACTAAATTAGACTTATGAAGTTTAGTATGCCATCCATCAAACTAGTAATGAATGATAGGAATGAGGTCTAGAATGCTTTGCATTAATTTTTCACTAGTTCATTACTAGTACTAAATTTGACGGATGAGGTATAGTACGCTCTAGATCCTATTTGCAGTGGCTTAGAACTAGTACTAAATTTGGCAAGGTCTAGTATGCTCTGCATCCATTTTGCGATGATTCGGAATTAGTACTAAATTTTAGAAATAAGGTCTAGAAAGCTATTACTATGCTTCAGAACTAGTACTAAATTATAGAAATGAGATCGAGATTGATCTGCATACAGTTTACGATAGTCCAAACTAGTAATAAAATTTTTAAAATGCGGCCTACTATGCTCTGCAACCATTTTTTAATAGTTTAGAACTTGTACTAAATTTAAATCCTGAAGTTTAGTATGCTATCCATAAATTCCTCAATGATTCGGGACTAGTACTAATTAATAGAAATGAGATCTGGGAGGTGGTGCTTTCATTTTGCGATAGTCTGAAAGAAGTACTAAATTTAACTGATGAGGTATAGGTTGCTCTACATCCATTTTGCAACAATTCAGAATCAGTACTAAATCGGACCGACGATGTCTAGTATGCTCTGGATTCATTTCGCGATAGCTAGGAATTAGTACTAAATTTAACATGCGATAGTTTGAAACTTGTACTAAATTTGACTGATGAGATGTAGCATACTCTGGATCCCTTTTGCAAAAGTTCAGAATAAGTACTAAATTTAACAAACAGGGTCCATTTACAATAATCCGGAATTAGTACTAAATTGAACAGACGAGGCTTAGTAAACTCTTAATTCATTTTGCGATAGTTTGGAAATATTGTAGTATTTACTATATTTAATTCATGAGGTCTGATATGCTCTGAATCCCTTTTGCAATAGTTCGGAATTAGTACTAAATTAAAGAAACTAGGTCTAGAATGCTCTGTATTAATTTTGCGCTGGATCAGAACTAGTACTAAATTTTACGGATGAGATATAATATCCTCAGAATCAATTTTTCAACAGTTCGGAATTGGTACTAAAATTGAGAAGCGAGGTCTAATATACTCTGCATCCAGCTTTCGAAAATTCGGAATCAGTACTAAATTTGGCAGATGAAAACTAGAAGGCTCTGTATGCATTTTGCGATCATTTTGAAGATGTACTAATGGATGCAGATAATTTTAGTACTCACCGTACTCTTTTTTCGGTACATCAGAATTAGTACTAAATTTATCAAATGAGTATTGGAATGCCGCGTGTTCTGTCTTCGTGGTTTGAACTAGTACTAAATTTTACTTATGAGTTATAGCTCTTCTGGCTCTTCTGGTGTCAAACTCGAACCACAGTTGTCACTACGCGCACTCTCAGTAGCTGCAATGGTACCAGATAACAAAATTGCACTATTTTTGCTCCAAAAATTTCTTTCACTAGCTTACGCTTTCCCTACCGGGTTGTTGCTCGCACATATAAATATATATATTTATGCATTTCGTTGATTTTGTGTGCGAAACTACACACTTTTCTTGCTAATTTTCACATTTACTTAGTTGGCGCTCTTTGGGGCACACTCACCTTTTCAAAGCGTGGCCCATTGCGCATTGCTTGCGTGTGTGCGTGTGTGTGTGTAAATATTTTCACTTTTTTATATAATATAATATTTACATTTGTTTGTACTCACATATAGACGCAACGCTGTTGGCCTCATTGATGTGTGCTATGTTATAGAAATAAGGACGTTGGAAGATGTCATCTTCTGCAGTTGGCCTACATTTAGGCGTTACACCGCAGCCATTCACTTCAGCTTATCCTTGGCACAAGAACTCGCTGACACATAGCAAGTATGCACTTGCGCAAACACATGTAGCCATGTTTGTAGCCGTGCATTCAGGTGTGTTTGTATGGGTGTGTTTGTGTCACTTACTGACACGTTACCATCAAATATTCTAAGGCTAAGTGTGCAAAGCAAATAGCGCGAGTCGTCTTTAAATATTCTTTCATATTTGTTGGCATACCTCAAGCATTTAGGTCTTTATGTAAATATACATAAATAAACTTGTGCCTAGGTATGTGTGTGTGTGGGCGTGCTGACTGCATGTAATTCAATTACTTAGTAGCGCATCTGCTGGTAAGTACTGAGTGCCACTCAGTTGAATTGCTTGCTCTTCAAGCCGAATTTATCTATATTTTGCTTGCTTGCTAATTAACAACTACACACAGTTGTAAAAATATGTACGAAAAATATAGATGCATGTTTTTTTATAAAAAAACGATTCTTTTGAAATCAACTTTAATTGCAGTTTACACTATTAATTCGAGTTGTGCCCTTTTCGACCCACTTTTTTTCGGAGCAGAAATTGGATTATCGGTCAAGTGCATCTTTTTCACCTGCCTCGATTTGCTGGTTAATTGCCATCTTAAGTCTCAAATAGACATACACAAATGGGTTGTTGGAATGTTACAATATTTTTTAACAGTTAAAAAGTGAGCTTTAACAGCATTCACACTTAAATCTGTTGATACAAACACACAAGACACATATCAGTTTTTCTAATTTATTTTATGTGTGAATAAACACCACCACGGGACCACCAGCTTGGTTAAAAATTTAACAACACCCACCCAGCTCGGTTAAGAACAGCGCCGCTGTCAGTGAAGAAACACTCAAGGCAGTCAATTTCACGCAAAACCAAAGCAACTCGGCTCTTCGCGGACTTTAATATGCCGAATTTTGAGTAAGAATTCGCAGCCTTACATCATCAACTCGCACATGAGCTCCAAGCTGATGACAAACAGCTGATGATAAACAGCGTCACTTGTTCGCTTGTGGCTTGGAGCTAGTGGAGAGGATCCTACATTGGCGGAGAAACTGTATTTGAAAAAGGAAAATGGGGGGCTTGCACCTCAATCTTAAAGTCGTTTGTGCGATAGATCACCCGTGACTACTGGGAAACATAACTTTTTCAGTATTCATTGTCATTTCATCATGGAAAGACTTACGTCTCAACAACGTTTACAAGTCGTACAATTGCATTACAAAAATAGACACTCTCTAAAAAGTGTTTATCCGCATATTGCGACCCGAATTTTGTTCAGCGATGAGACCCATTCATCGGAATATGTACGTAGACGATGGGTTGCAGAGTGTAGACACGGGGCAAGAGTTGATCGACATGGCGTTGCAAATCAGGTATATACATCATTCAGGGGTCTTCGAGATACGCAACTACGGACAGCAAAGCAATCGGGTAAGCTCCTCCAGGCTTCCTCTATGACATACGAAAAGGTTCTGAGCACATGGTGGTTGCCTTGGTCCTAACGAGCTAACTTCGCAAAATTTGATAAATCCGTTTTTGATACCAGCTCATCTATCATAATAAAGAGCGTTCTTCGGGTAATTATGTTTGTTTATGATCCTCTTAGCTTAACTGGCGATCTGGCGTCACCTGGGATGCACTTGTACAAACACATGGGCACGATGCATGGTAATCATGGGTTCGATTATTACCATGCATGACGCACGTATGACACGCACATATCCTCGGCCAGCTTTACTCACGACCTTCAGTTTCTTATATTCTGTGACTCATGCAGTGCGGCGTATGCGGCAGCTGCTGATCTAACAGCCACCATCAATGATAAGGCGAAATGTTGTTTCGTAGCCTCAAAGTCGCGAGTCAGAGTGGCGCCACTGAAACCAGTTTCTATACGACTGTTAGAGCTGATGGGTGCCATTTTTCGCCTGCAACTCGCAAAATTTATTACAAATGAATTGACTTTGCCGATTAGCGAGGAAGTGTACTGCACTGATTCAAAGAACGTTCTCCACTTGATCCGGTCAGATACACGAAAGTTCAGTCAATTTCTTGACGTATAAGTAGGAGAAATTTTAGAATCATCTACCATCAATAACTGGAGGCGGGTGCCCTCAGCAGACGACGTTGGCGATGACGCCACGAAATTGAAGCACTGGGCGAAGTTGAATGGTTAATTGCGTTGGGTGCAAGGTCCTCATTTCTTTACTTCATCTTCCTTGGAGTGGCTAAAGCCCATTTCAGTGAACTCTGCAAAACCTGATTTTTGAGCTTAATACAACACTTAGCTTCACATCTTTACGGGTATTTATAACTCTGGGTATTTTAATTCTGCTCTCAAAGCATCTAGTTACACTTCTAATTATCGATTTTTGCTATCGTCACTATCACCACCATCACCACGAAATCATGGTCAACGTAATCCATAAAAAACCAATGGGTGAGTGAATTGAAACCGTTGGTCAGTGGCGTCGGAAGGAAGTGTCAAGTCAGTAAGGCAGAATCCGCAAGGCAGGACCGCAGCCACCTCAAATGGTTCTATGCCACCTGGACGACTCGCGATGTATATGTGCTCATTTATTATATATACACTGGTGTAGATTTCTTTGAACCAACAGATTGCGGTGTTGGTAGACACCATGACAAACGCTGAGATGTGTTATTCACTTGCCTCTCTGTTCACGCAGTCCACATTGAAATTAGCCACTCTAGATAGACGTAGTTTTACTTATTTCGAAGCAGTTTGTCTGGCATCGTGGAGCCGTGAGGTGGAGTGTTATCTAGAGGTGGAGTGGCGTTTTACACCTCCCACCGCACCGCATATGAGTGAAGCATGGGAGAGGATGATCCGATCCCTCATACCTATTTTATCGGAGACACGCACATACTTGAATTCCTGAACACCCGTCCTAAAAATAGCCCATACCAACTATGGAATGGAGCTCCATTTCTTCATGTGCTATTTCAAAAACCCTTTGGCCCCAATACGATATACGAAGAACTCAGTAAGTTCTTTGGACTTCTCGCCATTCAATTTCCAAACTCGTACCTGTGTTTACCGGTCACTGGATGATCGGCACACACGCGGAAAAGCTAGGGTTACCATTTAATCCCCATTGCAGAAGCTGTGGGGAACTTTCAGAGCATTTTCTCTGTAAATGTCCGGGCTTGGCAGCTAGACGACTAAGGTCACTGGGCGCTCCTTTCTTCGACCGCCTGGGGCCGTGCGCCCAACCTAAATCCAATCAATATACTCCATTATATCAACAGCTCTGGCTGGCTGTAGATATCTGCCTGTTGGAGGTCTCATAATGGTATCAAAGCGCCACTTTAATGCTACTTGAGGAGTTCCAGACCGGCACTTCAACCTACCTACCTAGCTATGAATTATTTAAAATGACAAATCTAAAAAATGAAAATAAAAACTATGAATTATTAAAAATGATAAATCTAAAAAATTGGTACAACTTTTGGGGCACTTTTCCAGAATATTTTTATTCGGCTATAGAATACTGACATCTAAAAGTGTACTATATATTGTCAAAAAATATGAAAATAAGATACCTTGCTCACTCTTCTCCGGAGCATAGGGCCCCGACAAGACGCTTGTCTTGCGTTGGTTTCGTTAACCTGCCGTTACCAGTCCTCAATGATGGGAATGCCAACCTGTCGTTGCTTAGAAACAGCGCCTTCTTACTGCTTGGAGCGCCATTTGTGTTTCACATTTTTCTGCCAGAAGGATCGCACAGATGGTTGAGGACTTCGCTAAATTTGGTGTGTCTGCGCTATTACCGCGATTGCCCGCTTCCTCTTGCTGGCGTCACTGATGCAATGTGTAACTGCGCAAATAATGCGCTGACTTTTGTGCGGGAGTAAGGATGGAAAGATAAGTTTTTAGGTTTGATTTTTTTATTTTTTTTTTTTGACTAGGAAAGTAGGTAAGTTTGGAAAAGTGCGAGGACCGAGCTTTACGTGGGGTCAAAGCCACAACCTCTGGGATGGCAGGCTAGTGCACTTACTCTAGACTACCGAGGCCGCTACTGCATAGTAAAAGTAAATATTCCAATTGACAGGCTACAATGGAATGGCCTCTAGTGGTTTATTCTCTACAAATAGCCGTTTTAACAATTACAAAAAAATGTTTATAAAGTTGAACCCCGTCCAGCCACAACTTTCGCTTTCACCAAAGTCTAAAATTCTTTCAAAGTGTGAAAGTCTTAATTGATCGATTTCGTCCCTTATTTTTAGAGAGCCCACAAGCTTTAAATGTAAATTCAACAAAGTTAAACCAACTCTTGATTGCGTAGTCAAGGCTATGGTAGTGAAACAAAGTTTCAAGTGAAACTATTTAGCAGCTAACGAGTAATATTGGCCTTTGACGTATTTCCAAAGGACATACGCTTTTGGTCACCCCTTTCTGAGTCTCTTTAATGATCCGAAATTAAAAAAAAAAAAAAAATTAGAGGAAATTTTTATTAAAATCTGATTCATGCCAGCAGATAAAATTCATTCGAAAACAAAAGGTGCATTGTAAAAATTGCAAAATAGTCTAATTTTCCAAGACCAGAAGTTCAGCGTTTTAAAGAATCAAACTTTACTGCATTATGAGCAGCATCTGAGATCTACACACCTCCGATACAGTCTCTTGCCAACAATAGGGACCAGTTGTGATCCAATTGGATTATAAGTTGAGTTAACTTAACCCTGAATACAGGGTGAGCCAAAAAAGACCTACTAATGTTCAACACAAATAACTTTTGCAATATTCATTTATTTTGGTGAATTGTTTTTATACATTGAATATATTTTATGGAAATTATGTATGAAATATTACATCAGACAAATGTCCACCATTTTTCTCGATACAAAGATTGGCTCCTTTTAACGCGTTTTCCATTACACCACCTAATGTTTCTGGTTGAACGCTTCGTCTCGAATATTTTGCTTCAGCTATTTAATAGTCTACTAGGATACTGCTCCGCCATTGGCCGCAAAAAGTGTCGTTCTGGAAATGCCCAATTGGCTGGAACGACGGTGAGTTGAGACAGATGGATCATCTGCAACACACTGCCGCACACTTTCCACGTTGTTTTCAGTGCGAATATTTCGGTGAGCACGTCGTCCACGACGGTCGGCCACTGAACCAAGTTCCTCAAAACGACCGACCAAACTCCTAATCATAGAGGCTATGGGAGCTGATCTGGAATTAAAATGTTGCCGATATTTACGCTGCGTTAAAACAATTGATCGTTGACAAGAATAGAAAAACTCGATAATTTTAACGCGTTGTGTTGTACTGTAGGGTTCCATAATAAATTTCCAAGAATTCAATTATAACCTACAAAAAGAGAAAACTAAATATGTGAAAAAAAAATTATTTGTGCTTAGCATTAGTAGGTGTTATTTGGCCCACCCTGTACTTATAGAGTGCAGATTTATGTTTACAAAAGTGCATTCACTAATATATTTTTCACGTGCATACGAGTATAAACACAAGCACCCCAATGCGATAAACCAGCATAGCATGCCGGCGTACCTATATTCTCGAGTAATTTATATAACCAAAAAGTCGTTTAAATAGTACCAACAACAATCTTCTAGTACTGCAGCAATTTACATGGTTATAAATTTTCAAATTTCCCAACTGCATACCACTTGTTTGTGAAAATTTGCCATTTTTCATGCATCCAACCGAGCGTCCACTAGACTACACTGTGCAACAAGATTTTATTTTCTCGATGTCACTCGCAAATGATTAGCCAGAAGTGGTAGCTTTCGTGGCGCTGAACTCGAATTTGGCCAACAAAATTTTTCGAAAATATCACCAAAAAATACTGAGAAAATTTTACTCATAATAAATGAACTCGAATACCATTTTTTTTTTTTTTTTTGTAATAAATGAGGATATATGAGTACAGGTGTGTGTAAAAATAATTGTAAACGAAGTGAAATACTCCTTTGCTGCATGAATTAATAAAGCGTTAAAAAACAAAATGGGTCACGTTGGATATATGTTGGCTTTATTTAATTATCAATGGTAATGGTAATGGTTGTATGGGTTAGACTAAGGCTTTTATGCACAGCGACCAGATTTATAAATTATGCACCTAGTGCAGGCGCTAAAGGACATTGAGTATGCAAAATGTGAGGACCGGCAACAATGCTGAAATTCTTTTACCTGAGACCCTACACAAAAAAAAAAAAAAAACATGTTGCCGACAGCTGTGATGGTCCCTTCCCTTTCGCCCCGCCCTTCACCTTGACCAAGCGTTATTGCGCCATAGCACTCGTATTAGTCAGTAGAAAATATTTCGTGGCGCATGACGGTTTATTTTTTCGTAATCACATAATTATTTTAGTTAAGTTTTCTTATAATTCAGTGTTTTGTTTAAATAAACACATGGACAACGTCTTTAGAAGTGATAAATATAAAGAAACGAAAACTATACGAAATTTCGTGTTTGTTTTGTGATGAAACGGGTAATTTAGTGATGAATCCAAAACCACAATCATTTATAAATATTCAGAGAGCAGCAGATCGGAGAAAAGATGACATTAGTGAGAAAATTAAAAATAATGCAGACTTAACTGAATTCAAATGTACTTGGCATCGAACTTGTATGACAAGTTACATTAGCGAAGAAAAGATAAGAACGGAAGGTAAATTTAATGCAGTGAGCCCCGATTTAGCATTAGAGCAGACTCAGAACCGATCTTCAGCAGTCACTGGAGGCTTAATAGGTATTACTAAAAATGAAGATGCGATGCAGAGAGGCGCCCATCTTTCCTTTTATTTCCTTTATCCTTTTAAAAACAGTATTCACGAGGCTCTTTCTCGAAATACAAGTAGACTCTACAAGTGGCATTAATTATCATAATGAATGGACGCAACCCAGGATCAATAAAGACGAAAAAGATATTCAAAATATCATAAAGTATTTCAATGCTTGTAATCCTTACAATAACACCGAGAACTGCGCGCTTCGAAATATTTACACCGATCAGCTTGCTGATGAATCATCTTCGCAATGTTTGTTAAATATTGTAGAAAACGGTGAGGCTATGTTAAGAACGTATGAAAATGAACGATTTGTTCAGAAAAAAAAAAAAATCCGATCCTATTAAAAAAACGAAATTTGATAATTTTGTAACTGATTCTGAGAAAGGAAGTAAAAATATTTCTAGTAAAAAGTTGCAAGATGCAACAGATATAGATAAGTCTCTGTAAACATTTCGATAAAATATTTGGAATCAACTTTACGGAGTAAAGGTCAAAATATTAAAAATTTTATAATTTTAAACGATCGCACTAAAATTCCAAATAATTGTATTGTAATAATTTCTTTTCAAGCACTGCAAATATGTTACAGCTCGTTCGATTTCTCTGTAATGTAGCTCCTAAATATGCACGTGTAATAGAAGATTGCGAATTATACAATATCTTTGCGGAGGATTTGATGAGCCAACAAAATGTTTTATATTATAAAACTCTTTATTTTTTGAAGTACCTGATTTGAATTCGAATCATTTAGAAGCAGATTCAAGGATGTTTTGTCACATAGGCATTTCACGCAGCAAAAAAACATTCTGCTCATATCATAATTCTTAGTGCTGATACAGATGTTTTTATTCTTCGAATTTACTTTTGGAATAATCTAGCACGTCTAGGTTGTCTAGGGCTATGGTTTGAAGGTTCTTATAGGAAAAAATACATTTCAGGGTGTCATTTAGCTGCTTAATCCCTTGGCGAAAACATTTTTCGTATTGTGTCAGCATTACACTCTCTAAGTGGTTGCGATTCGACTAGCAGATTGGGTTAAAAAAAAATTTTTTTTAAAAGCTGCATCGTTGGATTTTGTGCAAAATGGTCTAAGGCATTGAGGAAATCCATACCTAACAGTCGAACAGTTAACGAAAAGTTAACATATCTTTTCTCAAAAAAAAAACATTAACTGCTGATGAACTTCGCTATAAATTAATTTGTCAAAATATCGGCTTCGGCTTAAATTTATTAAAAGTAATTTGCACATCAGATACTCTACATTTACATTTGTTAAGAACTTCAGCACAAACATATATATGGAAAAATTCTGACCAAACAGTACTACAGCCTATTGATAACACCTTATTTGGCTATAAAAAAAAAGATGGTAAGTTGTATCCACGTCAATTGACGAAGCGACCATTACCGGAACTGTTAATTCAACCCTGCAAATGTACATCTAATTGTCAAACAAAGGCTTGTTCTTGCAAAAATTTACAACTAAATTGTATTTCGTTGCGCAAATGTATTAATAATAACTGCCAAAATAAAAAAGATTAATTATTTGTATTTTTTTGTATGACTTATGTTAAAATGTTCTTTTCATCCAGAATCATAATCTGCAAGCTTTTCTGAGTTCAAAACTATTTATAGAATGCGGTCCTCACATTTTGCACACTCAACTCCATACAGCCCCCGCTCTAACCCCTAATTACTTAATTATAATTATTTAGTATACCGAGAAATCGAACCAGCTCCTTAGGAACAAGCAACTGTAGGTCTTCCTCCTCTAGTAGGTATGAGCCCAGGATTCTGTGTCTCCTGTGGCCTAATACCTCACAGTTGGTAATTAAGTGTTCCGTAGACTCCTCTTCATCACAGCAGAACCTGCATAATCTTGTACTAGATAATCCTATTGCATGAAAGTGTTTATTACAGGCAAAGTGACCTATAACTGCTCACACAGAGTAATCTGAGGCCATTTTTTATTTAGGGTTCGAGCAGATTTTGCTCTGTTGGCATTGAAGTTCAAAAACTTTTTGGAGTGATTAAGGCCGCTTGTGCCGTTCCAGTGTTCGCTGATTTTTGTTTGGAATCCAGTTTTATATTATTTTTGTGAAAGCCGAAAAATGACAATGAATAACCCTTGTACCCCTTTTTTGCCATAAAAGTTTGCCCTCTCATTTCCTTCGTATCCCTCATGTCCTGGTACACAAATCAGCGAGACCTGATTATGAGTGGCCAGTTTGTTGAGTGCATTGTTACACTCTAGTAGGACTTTTGACGTGAATGAGAAGCTATTCAAGGCTTCGAGAACCGATTGGCTGTCCGAAAGTATTTTAATTTTTATTTTCTCGAACCCTCTTTTGGATATGAGATCCACTGTTTCCATTATGGCGAAGAGCTCCGCAGGGGAAATCGTGATAATTGTACTTAGTGTTAGAGATTTGTGTGCTCTAGGCTCCACTATTCCTGCTCCTACTGCTTGGAGCGTTTTGGTACCATTTAATCATCAGTAAGACATATAAAATAAAATAGTGAAAAAGTTGTACATAAATAATATTTTTTTCTCCCAGATATGGAATAAAAACTAGTTGTTAAATAAAGAAAACAGTTGAAAAGCAGTTTTATTGTAAAAAAAAGTACTCACGTCTTACTCTGATATCGTTTTTTGAAAGTTAATCACTTCGGACTTCAATTCTGCTTTTTCACGCCAAAAGTTAGGTTATTTCGAAATTTTATAAAATAATAGTCAATTTTTGCCGGTTTATTAAGTAAAAGGTTAACACAGATGAAAGAACTCTATAAACACTTTCGCAAGCATTACTCGAGCATTACGAGTCACTTCCGTCAATGTAAGCTTACAGTTCTCTGTTGATTCTTGCTGTTAATTGGTTGCAGCGCTTTAATAGCACTTTTGCCCAAAGTTTAACTAAATGAAAGCATTCAGCAAAGTATTAGTAAGCTTTATTTTTGGAAATTCGACATTTCAGCGTGAATTTTTTCGTTCATAAAGAAGTGTAAAAGATAACTAACCTGCTTCTTTGCCAGAAATGTTCCTAAATTTTCATAGCGTACAAAATTTTCCACCAACTCTTTTCAAATTTGGCATACCCAGATCTACCCTAACCTCTTCTTTTTCTATCCTTCTATCTTTCCTATCTCTATTCTTTCTACTGATTTCTATCCGGATGTTGTGCAATGGTCTACTGACTGAGTGCTTGGACTTGTCTAACCCCCCATAAATCTAATCTAATCTAATCTAACCTCTCCTTGGTGTTGCATAGTGCTACCTAACAAAATAGGTTACAGAAAATTGCACAAAGGCATACTATTTGCAGATATTTTTTATATATAATATATTCGCAGCTAATATTCCCCTTTTTTGTTGGTAGGTGTAGATCTCTTACTAGAATTGTTTGTATGAAATGTTCCAATTCAATTCGGTCAATTGGAATTTTCGGCCACATCTGCCCAGAAAACCTATACATATGCATAAATCTACACGTGCACACAAGTATGCAGAATTATTAGGGTACATCAGCGTCGGCTTTAACTTATTTATTTTATTTTAATTTTTATTTTTTTTTATTTATTTAATTTTTTTTTAAGAAACGATTTTAAACTAATTTTGTAACAATTTCTATAATCGGAACACTAATCAAACTATGTCGAGCTAGGTTTGCTTAATATGAATATCGTTTTTATAGAAAAAAATTTAATCATAATAATATAATATAGCATATTTACATAGAGCATCAAGTGAAGTTTGGAACTAACTACTTACAGAACAGAATTAATTTTTCGTTTGTGACTTAACAGAAAATGTTATGTTAACACTTAGTCTTGTGTTGTTGTACCAAAAAAAAAAAAATATCAATGCTTTGCGTTAGTTGATAATGCAAGAACGTCGCATCAGTAGGGCCAGCATACATTCAAAATTACATGAACATTTGGTCGTCAAGAAGATTTATTCTCGCTGGATACCTCATAATTCGACTATTGAACAAAGACGGACTGTTGTTGTAGCAGCATAAACACTCCCCATACATATACGAGGCATGCTGCTGAAGTGACAGACTTTGGCAGGATATAAATCCGAGTCGTTCCGGTTAGACAGAGCCGACTGTCGTGAGCCCAAAAAAGCACTCGTGTCGATTGGTGTAAAAAAATGTTGAAGAAATTGAGCCGCGTTGGTATCATAGGCGTGTCACTTGACGAATCTTGAATCCATTTATTTAACCGGATATGAAAAATCAGTCGACAGTTTCTCGAGCTTGGCTGGTTTGAGTGGTGATTCATATAGAATCCAACTAGCGCTTCCGCACCATTTTATTACCAGTTATTTACGGCATGTCTATATCCAGTCTGTGCGGTTTAAGGTTGTTGAAATCTAAGCCAGACAGTTGTTCGAGACCCTCGAACAACGGTTTGCTCAGGGTTAACATTCTGTCCCTCCATAGGGCAGGGCATTCATAGAGAAAGTGAAATATTGTTTCCTTTTGCTCCGGTTGTTTACAACTATGACAGTATGTGTTATGAGGGATGCCCATTTTGGCGACTTTTTCTCCGATAGACTCCGATAGAATAGGGAGCCAGTTCAACTGCTGTTTCGTTACCTTCAATTTTCCGATGTCCCGGGACCCAAATTAAGGTCACATTATGGGCTTCACTCAAATTGGAAAGGCTATTCCTACATGTATTCACCACCATAGAGGTTGTTGTAGCTGAATCCAGTGCCTGGATGGCAGCTTGCCTATCCGAAAGAATAGCGATGTTACCCTTAAAAGAGAAATCTGCGATTAGTAGCCTACAAGCTTCCCCAATTGCAAGTACTTCCGCTTGGAAGACACTGCTGGTATTAAGGAAACGCACATATTTTTCAATTTTAAGTGTATGAGAATATATACCAGCTCAAACACCACAATCCAATTTACTGCCATCTGTATATACTGTAGGATCAAAGTTGTTGAGTGAAAATCCTAGAGGGAAAGAGATTGGCAAAATTCTTATTGAATGTTACCGTCGGTACGATGTAATCAGTCCAACCGAGGTTAACTGAGTTTGTCGCAATAGTAGACTGGCATGACCATAAATTTTTTTCTTTTCAGCGACCCGCTTCATTTAACATAAATGCACTCATGGTTGCCGACTTTTTATATGTAGGTCTATTGGAATAACCTGTGTAAGTGCATTGAGAGCCTCACTAAGATATGATCTGCTTGCACCGACCGTTGTTCCACAGACTGATCATTGTATTTTACCGAATAATTTAATATTATGATCTCTCCCTAGAGCTTTCCACCAAACTACCGAACCGTACGATAAAATTGGTCGCATAACCGCTTTATACAGCCATAAAGTATATTCCCATCTTTCCTGTATCCCCATCTTCTTCCAAGCATACGATTACAGGCATTTACATCGATTTCAGATTTCCTTACCCGTTCTTCGACGTTTAACTTCCAGCTAAGTTTGGAGTCCAAAATTACCCCTAAGTACTTAGCACTGGGTGAAAGTGAGAGAGTTTGTCCGTTAATATTTGGTAGGGTAAAGATTGGTACCTTATGTCGAGCTTAATCGAACAAAATTGTTCAGGGAAAAAGCACCTCAAAGCAAATGGTCATCTGCTCTTATAGAAAGTCTGGTTATGTTATAAGTGAATTACCAGAGAAATTTAAAACTGACAATTCTGAGTTGTGCAAAATCAGAAATTTTCGAAGAATTAGGGAAAACTCACAGCTGAAGACAAATCATCCTTCACCAAGTCAAAGAGCTCGCTTTCACAAATCGGCCCACTCAAGAGAATTTTTGAGCATTAAAAATATCGAACTAATGAGTCATCCACCTTAAACCCAGATTTAGCACCTAATGATTTCTTTTTGTTCCCGAACATCAGAAATAAAATGCGAGGCCAATGTTTTTAACGTCTAAAGAAGCTGTTGAATCACTCAAACAGCCCGTTTTAAAGGCATCGACTTCTGAGTGACAAAAGTGCTTTGACAATTAATTCAAACGCATACAGAAGGGTAGAAAAGTTATTTGGAAAAACAATGAAGCAATTTTCATTGTTATTTTGCAGTGTTTTCAATATCGGGCGCAAATTATAAAAGCCAACCGATAACGTTCTATTTTCAGCACCCTGTATTTATAGTGTACATTTATTTACGTAATCTACACAGCTTCTAGTAGACACTTCTGCCATTTTATTGATAGTTGTTTCCCTCATTTTTTACCTTTTAATTTTTTTTCTTTTATTTAATTTTTTTTTTGCTCTTTTACATGCAGCTGCAGTAGGTCTACGGCTGGTGCGCAGTTTGCAAAAAGTTTTCAATTGTGTTTACAACAAATATAAATCAAATTGTGCCAAGCGCTTGGCAACCCAAGCAATGCTTTTAAATGATTTTTTTCATTTTTTTTTTTTTTCCATTTTTGGCAGTAACGCGCCATTTCCCTAGCCACATCTGCCGCTCGCTGCTGCCGTCATCGTCATTGTTGCCACCGAACGACAAACAACTATCAATGCCGTTATTAAAAGGCGTGGCCAGCGAACGCTTTCTCTCGCCCCCACTTTTTTAGTATGACTGGCAATTTTCCACAAATATCGACCAGCACTCAAATACCAAAAAGACATTGCGCCATGGCGATGCCCACTAAACCGCGGTGGAATAGGCAAATATTGTGCAATAAACCAGACACCTAAACACTTCTATCTGGCTGTCTATGTTATATATACATATATATGTGGATGTGTGTGTGTGTGTGTGGGTACTCACAGTGCTTTGCATATTCACCGCCCCATTGACTAAATTTGTGACTAGAATTGCTGCGTTTGGCGCTTGTTTGCCAAGATATCGTCGCCGTGTTTGTTTCTACTAACACATACATGCATATATACACATGCATATATCCACATATATATACATACGCAAGTTCTATACAGAGCCATATATTTAATATAAATTCATATGTGCGTGTGTGTGTGTGTGTGTGAGAATGTGAGCTTCAGTCATACCGCTAAAAATTGTATATCGAAATCGAAAATTTATTGCATTTTAATTGTTGCTGCTGTTTTTGTTGTAGTTGGCGGTGGCACTCTTATGTCCCTCTTGTCAGGTACTTGTTTTACCCTCATCTTCCTCCAGAGCTGGTTTGTTGGCATATATTTTTGCTGTTTCTCTAGTTGTATTTTAAGTTGTCGCTTGCAAATAACAAATATTTGGTAAATTGAAAAATTCAAAACTAACACTGTTACATAAGTTTACATGATCCGTTCTTCCTTGCATGCACCCTGCAGGAAATAGCGCTTGTGAATTTAGAATAAATTTAGAAGGATTTTCGAACAAATTTAAAACTATTTTGGAATGCTTTTAAATGATTTTGAAACAATTTAAGAGCAACTTAAGAAGATATTTAGAACTATTTTTAAATCAATTCTAGAACATATTTAGCGCAAATTTAGAACTAATTTGACAAAAATTTAGAACATATTTAGAACAAATTTAGAACTATTTTAGAACTAAGCAGAAACAATATTAGAACCTATTTAGCACACTTTTAGAACAAATGTAAAACAATTTTAGAGGAGTTTTAGAACATATTTAGAACAATTTTAGAACTATTTTTAAATCAATTTTAGAACGTATTTAGCGCAAATTTAGAACTAATTTGACAAAAATTTACAGCATATTTAGAAAAAATTTAGAACTATTTTAGAACTAAGCCGAAACAATATTAGAACCTATTCAGCACACCTTAAGAACAAATTTAAAATAATTTTAGAGCAGTTTCAGAACAAATTTAGAACAAGTTCATAACATATTTTGCTCAAATTTAGAACTAATTTAAAAAAAAAGTAGAAAATGTCCAGCACAATTTTAAAAGAAATTTAGAACTAAGTTAAAACAATTTTAGAACATATTTAGCACACTTTTAGAACAAATTTAGAACTATTTTAAAACAATTTTAGAAGAAATTTATCACAATTTTAGCACAATTGTAAAATAAATCGTTTACCATGCTCAATAGGCCATCCCATAGGCAGAATTCTAATAAATTTCAATTGCCCACCGCTGCCTATTTTTTTTCATACTGTGGAGTTAGTACTAAATTCCAAAAATGACACTTTTCATTACCCGGTAGATTGTCCCAGTATGATCTTCTTCATTTTCCTCTACTTTCTGAATAAGGAAGCAAAAGTTACCCTTCCATATGCCATAAAATGTCTCTGGGCCTATAAATGTGGAGGCCGCCTCTTTCCTGGCTAATTTTTTTATAGTTTTGTTCCGAGTGACTCCCATATGCCCCAGAATCCGTAGTATATATACCTGGTTATTCTGATTATATCAAAAACTTTATGGAAAATCGGCGTATTAGGCTTAAGGTAGTAAGAAGTAATTTAAAATTTATTTCCATACCTCTTCCTTTTTATACCGCGTGCTCTTTGACATCACCTCTTAACTTATATTTGTTGAATTCAAAACAACGCCACACCACCAGTCACCATTTGCCAGTTATTGCCATTTACTTTTCAGTCTTGGCGCTGCCAAAAATTGTAGTCAAGCCGCCTATATTCGCAGCGTGAGTAGAAATACTATGTATTAAAATAGCGAACCAGAAATTTCTTTCACTAATTTAGCTTTTTCCTGAAGGGTGTTTCTATGTAATATAAGTTTCCAATTGCTGACGCCCACACATTTTCCCTTCATATATGTGACCTCAATGCTATTGATTTTTAAGCACATTTATTTGCTGTTCATCCTGTTTGTGACTTTTCAAATAATTTTTCCTATTGTTTCGATATTCTAACAATTTATTTGGTACTAATTTTGGAGAAAGGTCACAATAATCAAAAAAAAACTATACTTAGCTGCTTGTTGTGAACAAAATAAGAGAAAAGGAATTTATTTTGAAAAACAATTATGTTAAATTTTTATATATTACAATATTTTCTTATTGCAGTTAAAGGGTCGCATTTTATTAAAACAAGCGTACGAGTAAGTTAAAGCTACCAGGAATAAAACTACTCCTTGTAAATATGAGTAAATTTTTAGTACATGTTTTTTTTATCTGTATTTACTACCACAATTTAGAGTTGTCTGATTGTTATTATTTAAAAATTAAAATTCAAAAATATAAATGAAAAATTAATAAAGTTACATTGTAAGCATCAATATGCGATGCAATTATGGTATATCAACTTGGGACCAAATTAAGAAAGATATTGTATATAGAATTGGTACTCACACCCTGTTTTGTGTGTTTGGCTTTCATTTACTATAAACATAATTTTAGAGCAATTTAACAACATATTTAGCACATGTTTAGAACGAATTTAGAACTACTTTAGAACTAATTTGAAACAATTTTAGAACATTTTAGAACACTTTTAGAACAAATTGGAGATATTTTAGAACTCATTAACCAAACTTTTAGGACAAACTTAGATCTAATTTAAAACAATTTTAGAGAAACTTTAGAACATAATTAGCAATCCTTTAGAAAAAAATTAGAACTATTTTTACAACAAATTTGAAAGAATTTTAGTATATATTTAGTATACCTTTAGAAAAAATTTGAAATATTTAGAACTAATTTTAAACAATTTTAGAGCAATTTTAGAGCATACTTAGTACATTTTGGAAACAAATTTAGAACTATTTTACAACAGTTTTAAAACAAATTTAGAACTAACTTAAATAAATTTTAGAACATATTTAGTACAGTTCAAAATCAAATTTAGAACTGTTTTAGAACTAAATTGAAAGAATTTTAGAACATATTTAGCACAGTTATAGAACAAATTTAGAAATAATTTGAAATAATTTTAGAACACTTTTAGAAAAAACTCTTTACCGGTTTAGAACTAGGTTAGGTTAGCCTGGTTGGCAACAAGCCACGCATAGACCTTTTGGTCCCAAGCGAAACCAGATGGAGACCGACCTCTATGAATACCGAAAGTAGACATCATGTAGGGTGTCAGCGCTTTTGGCGAATCTAAGTAGAGCTGGGAGATCCGCTTTTGAGACGTCCTCCAGACCCTCAAACAGTGAGGCTCCCAGGCATTTTAAATGCGTTTTTAATAATGCCGGACAGAAGCACAGAAGGTGTTCTCAAGTTTCCTCAACATCCTCTCTGCATTCCTATGTTAGTTCTGCACTCCTTTCGCGAGAGCGCAAGTACGAATTGAGTCAGTTTTTTGTCGTTAGTTCTACACATGACTTTTGCTGTTTTGCATGTGGTCAGATTAGTCCATCTAGCTTCCACTCGCCTTTTCATGTAGTCGTCCATTTCATTGTATATTGTATTTAGCGGTTTTGGTTTGTCGTTCTCCTGTTCAAAAGGTAGTCTTTTTGCTATTTCGTCTACTATTTCGTTCCCCATAATGCCCTTGTGACCAGGTACCCAATAGATATGCAGCCTACTGTTTGCGGCTAGCCTTTTTATGGCCTCCCTGCTCCGTCGAACATTTTTGGACTTAATACAATATGATCTTATTGCTTTCATTGCTGCTTGACTGTCCACGTATATATTGAGTTCTTTCTTGTTCTAGTGTAGGCTAGCTCCGCTTCTTTCAGCACATCAAAAACTTCCGCTTGGAAAATACTGCTGTGGTCTGGCAGCTTGATAGGCTGCCTTATCCCTAGTTGTTAGCAGTAAATACCCGCTCCCACTCCGTCTAAAATTTTAGAACCGTCTGTATAGATGTGAAAAGTTCTATGGCCAGGCTTCTAGAACTAATTTAAACCAATTTTAGAGCAATTTTAGAACATTGATGGCACACTTTTAGAACAAATTCAGAGCTATGTTAGAGCTAATTTTAAAATAATTTTAGAACCCATTTAGCACAGCTTTGGAACTAATTTAAAACAAATATAATTTAATTTCAACAGCGCGACAACACCTGATTAGCCTCTGATGCTAGCGCTGCATGAGAGTTTCAGTTTGTATAATCGTTATTAACACTACAAAGCTTGAAAGAAAAATAAATATAAAAAATAAATAAGTACGACGACTAAGAAGTAGATGTTGAGACGAGTTGCCGATCATCCTCCAGATAGCTGCTGCAAAAAGTAAGCCCAGTAACGCGAAGTTTCGCCGCATGGATACCCAAGGAACAACACGCGATTAAGGCAGCCATCACATTAGAAATTTGAGGCTTTCTTGAACTTAAGCGTTCCTTTTGAGCGCCTGCAGTCAACGCAAGGCCGGAAAGTTTTTACGTCTTTACAAGTTGATGCACTCGTCCAGCACTCACTTAGTCGATTGTTAAAGTGGAATTTTAAAAAACTAAATTATCACTTGAATACCTACAAATATATTTCTGTCTAATTTAAGTGGCATAAATTAAAAAGCAACACAATTTTATACTCTAATTACCAAAATCTAAACTGACACGAACGTCGAACCCATACCCCAACTCCGAGCACACGCCAAAAAAGGAGCAACTAGCCAGCCAACCCAAGCATCGCAAGCAGCCGGCTAACCACTCAACTGAACCAGCTTTGCGATCTACCACAAAAATTTCACGTTGCGTATAATTTCGCATTTATATGCCGTGCCGTCAGTGCACCATCAACAACACGCATTCCGAAACGGATGCAAAACCACAGTTGGTGACAGCGTGAGTGCAATGCGTGTGCGTGCGTAGAGAGTGTTGCGTGAGGCGTGACTTTAGCAAGCAGGGGGCACACGCTGGCATAGACTCACATATGTGCGTATGTATCAATTCACACTACATATATGCAAGCGCATTTGTGTAATATTTTTGGTAGTATTGTTGTTTGCTGTGTCATGCAGGAGGTATATTCATGCATATACAGGGTGCTTAGTTGCCGACTACAATGGCTTTAAAGGTGCATTCTGTGATTGATTTCATAACGAAAGAGACCTAAAATTTAAGAAAACTCAGCAAAGGCTAGCTGAGCAAAGAATAAAAAGAGGCTCAAATGAACGATCAGGCTTAACATCGCCCCAAGAAGAGCAAGAAGTTGCTGATCTTATTACGCAAATCCAGCAGGCGAATGGCCAATCAATTTGAAGTATATTTAACACACCGAAATTGTTGCGAAAGTCAGAAAGAATTAATGCTCTCGAAACAAAGCTAACTTGATTGCTCCGCCGAAGAAGATCTCAAACTTCACACAAGTTTGTAAAACAAGTTCAAGTTCAAACAACTATAGCTCCAGTGCTAAAATAGTACGCATAAATTTAAGAATCTGTTCATTAACCGACTATATGATTGCAAAAGGTGGGAACTGGCAAGACCTTAGGTCGATACCAGAAGTCTCAAATGGTTCACAGAGTGTTCGAAAACAAATACTGGAGTCGGTGAGGGAACCAAACGAAAATTTCCGAACTTATGGGCAAATGGCCTAGTGTCTTTCAAGCTGAAATTCAACCAATTTTAATCTGAGTGCAAATAATTCATATAAGGGGCAACAAGTGTGCACATATAGCTGTACGAGGTGTGTTCAGAAAGAATCGCGAATTTGGTGTTTTCTCAAAAAATATTTATTTATTCATTAATATCTATTTTGTCCCCTTCAAAGTAGTCCCCATGAGATATTATGCACTTGCGCCAACGTTTTTTCCAATCTTCGAAGAACTTCAAAAAATCATTTTCTTTTATCTTGTTCAGCTCCTCTGTCGTAGTGTCGTCCTTTAATGGGCTTCTTCAGTTTCGGGAACACGGGAACAAGCAAAAGTCACAGGGGGCCAGATCTCGGGAATACGGTGGCTGTGGCATCATTAGTGTGTTGTTTTCGGCCAAACAGTCGCGATGTGTGAACAGGGGCGTTATCGTGCAAGAGCCAATTTTTGTTCTTCCACAAATCCGGGTGCTTCTGGCGGATTGCTTAGCGCAAATTGCGCATAAGTTGCAAGTAATATTCCTTATTGATCGTTTTACCCTGTAGCAAGAAGTCATGATGCTCAACGCCTCTGCAATCGAAAAACGGTAAGCAAAACTTTTACATTCGACCGAGCTTGGCGCGCCTTTTTTATTCTTAGTTTGTGCGGCAGTTTCCATTGAGATGCTTGAGCTTTGGCTTCCCCGTCATAACCATAAACCCATGATTCGTCACCAGTTATGACCCTCTGGAGCACATTTGGGTCGTCGCAGACAGAGTCCAACATCTCATTAGCAATGTTCATGCGATGCTGCGTTTGGTCGAAATTGAGCAGTTTTGGTACGAATTTTGCGGCAACCCGTCTCATGCCCAAATAATTGAAAAAAATCGAATGGCACGAGCCAATCGATATGTCTAGGATCTCAGCAACTTCTCTAACGGTGATACGACGATTGGCCAATACCATTTTCTTCCCTTCATCAATTTTTTCGTCTGTTGTTGAAGTACTCGGGCGTCCGGCACGCTTTTTGTCGATGTGGACGAGATTTTGTACCACCGATAAACTTTGCTTTGGTCAAAAGTAGCTTCTCCGTATGACACAGAATGCAGCCGCTCACTACATTCGTTTTTCACACAAAATTTTGTACAGGTTCTTTGATGCATCATTTTAAAATCGAAGACGAGGCGAAACACGAGCAAGCAAAGCAACTGTCAACAATGAGACATGAGTACCAACATATCGCCACAAAAAAAATCGAAATTCGAATGCACGTAACCTGGGAAAATTCAAAATTCACAATACTTTTTTAACACACTCCGTATACTCGGCAAATCAACATGCATTCAAAGCACTAGCTTCACATTATGTGGCATCGAAACTAGCGTACGAATATCTTACCTTACATTACCAACTTATTGAAGCAAATAAAATTGTATTTACTTGGTTCCGTGTGACTCTGAAATAAAAGGAATTGAAATATCTGATGAAAAAAGTAACTATTTTTGATGTTTTATATGAATGACCTGCATTTTGGAAGGAGAGCATGTCAACCCTTGGCAAGCCACTGTTTTCACAGTCCAGAACCGAACTTTGGTGTAAGCTGGGCAGAAGCTAAATGCAGGATGAATAGTTGGTAGAATACTTAAGGGACTATCCATTGGGAAGTAACACAAGAATCCCATGAAGCCAAAAGGCTTATAAGATCTTTTACCTACAATAGGGATCTACAGAACATGCGTAAAGTAGACATCAGGAGAATAGTAGGTTTTCTTACAGGTCAGTTTCACTCAAACTAACATCTCTCAAAAATTCACAGACTGGAGGACCATGCAACTACAGAGCATATCTTGCGCAGCTGTAACGCATTGGCAAAGAAAGCATTGCGCATATTTCATGGAGTTCAAATTAATCCGTATGAAGTCAAGGATGCTCCTCTTGCAGATATTCTGAAGTTTGGCTGCGAGACGGAAAATTTACTAAAAGAATTGGGATTTCAACCAGTTTCCAAACTAAGCCAGGATGCACCTAGATTAAATAGAACCTGAAGTACTACAAGTAAGGTAGTAGTGTCCGTCAATAGAACTAATATTAACTATGTACTTCTAAGCCTTGTAGTAGGACAGAAAATATATTTCAGGCCGAAGTGCCGGCCATTGCGCACACTACAGATACAAAATTATTTACTTGCCTTTTTTTAAAAAAATATTTTTGAACCTGATTGTGTAGGCAATTTTATTAGCGCTCGAATGAAATCATTTTCTTGCTCATGGGGAGTTCAGATCAAAAGGTAAAGTATTTTTTATTTATATAAAAGTTACTGCCATTCGTAGGTTGTTCGAGTTGGACCCTAGGTTAGGTTAGGTTGGTATGGTTACCCAGGGAATGGGCACACTTGAGTAAGGGAAATAAGTAGAAGCCAAGATGCCTGGATCTTAGCCCCGCCAGAGCAGGGCAGCTAAGGCGAAGGTGCTGAGATGATTCCACCTCATCCTCCATACATCCAGCGCAAAAAGGACTCGAGGTGATTCCAAGTCTCACAGCATGCATTCCTCGCGCATTGTGTCCTGTGGGAGAACCCACGAGATTAGAGAGCTGATGTTTTGTCAGCCTCAGAAGCTCGCCCGAGCGCCTCCGGTCCACACGTGGCCAGAAGGATTTCGCGACCTAACACGTTTGTGTACTTGCCCAGCGCTCGCTGAGTTGGTGCGATGCCCATATTTCCAGGAGCAGACCGCAGATAGTCAGGCAGATCCCAATTCTCTCCCTTCGCGGGGAAATCACCTCACATGTCCCTTGTCTGGCCAGCTCATCCACCTCACAGTTTCCCGCAATGTCGCTGTGACCAGGAACCCAGATGTGGCTGATGTCAAAGAATTCGGACGCAGTCGAAAGCGAAGTCAAACATTCCTTGACCAATTCCGAATGCACCGTCATAGACCCGAGGGCCCTTATTGCCGCTTGGCTGTCGGAGTAAATATTTACTTTGTTGACTTTCTTTGAGCAGCCAGTCAACTGCATCCTTGATTGCGGCTACCTCTGCCTGGAACACACTGCAGTGGTGCGGTGACCTGAATTTGAGTCTGATAGGGAGCTCCTCGCAAAAGACTCCTCCGCCAACCTTACCTTCCAACATCCATCCGTGAACACCAGGCCCTGCCCCCAAGTGTAGCCCTCCGTCCACTCTTCTCTTGACGGAATATAAGTGGAGAAAGTTCCGGTTGGACTAAACGAGGGTATACACTGATCCTTCCACTCTTCTCTTGACGGAATATAAGTGGAGAAAGTTCCGGTTGGACTAAAAGAGGGTATACACTGATCCGTTGACAGAGGAATGACCTCGGAGTTTCTTAGGATGCTTGAGTGTCCATTAGTGAGGTTGAGCTTATAGTTCCAGCTCCAGTTGGACCTTATTTTTGCATCTCTTTCATCATAAAATTGCCCACACAATATATGAGTAATCTGAAAGTATTTAAAGTCGGTAACGCAACACCCTGTATATGTATATGCATATGTTTAAATGTAGGAGAGTATATGTAAATGGGTTTTTGCTGTTTATTTTTATGAAATTTTGGTGTCAATATAGCCTCATAAATCATATTAGATTCGCATGCATATGCACACGCATACATACATAAGTGAGCATGTACGAATATAAGTCAGTATGTCGCTGTGTCACACAGCCAAAACATGTACATTTGACAGGACACAAGCCAACAAGAGCAACAAAATTGAGCTTGGCATGGCACGAAATGTGCCAACAACCGCCAAAAGACACGTCCGAACTTAACGATTTTCATGAGCACATATGCACATATGCATAAGTACAGTGGCGAGCATAACTGAATGCATGATGATGTTATTTTTTTTAATACTAGATTTACAATGTTTAAGGAGTTGGCAGTTTTTTGGTATTTTTTTTTTTTGTTCTTACATTAACTAGAGTTTATATAAAATTTCGAAAAATTCAAGAAATTTTCATGTAAATTCAAGTTCTTAAGCTGCTTCCTTGAATTTTTGAAAAATTTTCGGGTACAGAATGAGGTGGCTCTTAAAATTCTAGTTAAATAAATGTTAGTTTTAGGCGGCAAAAAATCGCATAGATTTTATATAATTTTTTTCTGACGGTTTTTTGTAAAATATTGTTATAAAAATTAATTTCTATTCTGCTCCTTCCTTATCCTTTATTTAGGACTGTTTAGAAACAACATTTAACAATAAACTATAAATAAACCTTACAATTAATACAATTTAAAATACAAAAATTCAAAATATATAGAAATTTTGTAGCATAGCCAATATCATTATGCGCATCTTGAGCCATTTTCGCCATCTTTTAGGAAGCGATCTAGTTGTGGTGTGTCTTTTCAACATGGCTGATTTCGCTAACATTTCTGTGGGCATTCTTTTAACGTGTTTATTGCGTTCATTACGGCGTTTTCTACTCAATTCGGTTACGTCCTCAATTTCACTTATGCGTCGCATATTGTTGTTACTCTGCTGGTAGAGTTTCGAGCAGCCCGCTAGACCTCGTTAAGTCAGCATCTCAGTTTGTTTGGAACTACTGATGACATTTGCTAGGGGAGTATTATTTAAACCCGCTAGTGTAGCGGAAAGGGGAGAGCCCAGATGTCTAAATCTTTGCCGGACGAGAGCAGGGCAGCTGAGAAGAAGGCGCTGAAATTATAACACCACGTTCTCCAGAGAGTTTCTGCAAGAAGGACTCCAAGCAATCCTAAGTCTCATCGCATGGACACATAACGGACAGTGTCTTCTAAGGATACCTACCAAATGCGAGAGCGGCTGCTTTGTTAGCCTTAGAAGTTCGCTCGATCGTCCCCGATCTACCTGTGGCCAGAAAGATCCCGCAACTTTGCATGTTTGTGAACTAGCCCAGCGCTCGTTGAGTTGAGTTGACACGCGAGCCAGGTTTTCAGGGGAACCAAAATCTTCTCATTTTGCTTTGACACCGCCTTTAGGGTCCACTGTCGAGGCAGATCATCGACCCAGCAGTTTTCCTCTATGCCGTTGTGACCGGGCGACCAAATGAGCCTAATATCCAAGTATTTGGTTGCACTCGAGAGAGAAGTCAGGCATTTCCCGAATAATTTCGAACGCACAAGCAAGAAGCACAAGGCCGCAATTGCCGCTTGGCTATCGGACAACCTCACAGTAATTACAGAAGTAAGCAAACAATCCCCTTCTTCCTTAATACCGGCTACCTCCGCTTGAAAAACACTACAGTGGGGCAGAAGCCTAAATTTGAGCTTAATGGGGAGCTTTGTGCAAAATACTGCCCCACCAACGCTACCGTCCAACTTCAAGCCATCTGTAAACATGTTTGCCATGCTTTGCCTCCAAATTTTTCACCCCGCCCACTCCTTCCTTGAGTCAATATGCATAGAGGAAATACCGCACGGACCTAACGACGATGTAGAATGATGCAGCGCCATGGGGTTAAACTCAACGTTGTTAAGACTTCTATATTGTCCGTAGCTTAAGTCTAGCTTATGGCCCTTAGAACTCAACCTGATTGCTATGCAGCCTCACGCAATGCCCACGAGTGCCACATTCAGCATAGCGTTAAGCGCTAGAGTAGGAGTGGTCCAAAGTGCTCCACTGATTCCAATAAGGGAAGAGCTTTTAAACCTCTCCGGCTTCTTAACTGATGTTGTCCTTTCCAGCGAGTTCTAGTAGACCTGAGCACGGGAATCCTTCTCCGTACAACAAAATTTGCTTCATAATTGTGTTATAAAGCCAAAACGTAACTTTGGGAAAGAGACCCCACCTTTTCCCGTTAGGGCTTCTACAACCCTACAAATAGACTGTTGCCTTCCTAGTTCTCTCCTCAATGTTTCACTTACACGTTAGCCCTCTGTCAAGGATGTGTCCCAGGTTGTTCACTTTGTCAAAGAGCATCAACGGAGTGCCCGCTGTTGAGAGGAGAAAGATTCGCGGTATTTTATATTTCCTCGTAAACAACACAAGCTCCGTATTCAGAGGATTTATCCAGAGACCTTTTCAGAGGTCCATTTCACAACTATGATAGATTCAGATAACCCTACATCAGTTCCGTCAGAGTATCTAAACTAAGTGCCACGTGATCTACGTAAGCAATCACCTTACAGCCTCTTCTTTCCTGCTCCTCTACCAAGTCGTTAAGCACACCATCATAAATTATGCATCAGACGTCGATCTCTTCTGTCTGAAGCTTTCCGTGTCCTCGTTTATTCCGGTGGCAGCAAAGCTCCGAAGCAAGTAACTTCGCAAAGAGTTTAGACGAAAGAAATTTATGCTCGCCACAGTAGATGTCTACCCATATACATACTTATGTACGTACGTATGTAAAAATATACTATTTGCGGACATGTTCATGATTGCTTGGCATGATACGTAAAATGAGGAAAACTTGTAGTTGTCAATAAATCTACAGACATACCAACAACTACTACCAACTAACTAACATTTGTCAGCTCTACACAATTAGATAAGAAGACATGAATGTATACATACATATGTACATATGAGAATGCACACACAATCGTTACTCGGAGCTCATGCATTCTGTGTCATTGTGCCCGAAGTATTAACTCTTGGTTATCGGTGGCATGCAATTCATATTTAAGCAACCAATCAAGTTATCAACAATAATTGACAGTAGACATGCGACTTTTTTTATTTATTTGCAATCACTTTCGGCAACACAAATGGTAATATTAGATGTCACACATCATGGAATAAGTTAGAATGTCATAGCTATGACAAATCTATGAGTCTACTTTTGCAACAGCTTCTCCTTTCGAAAGTTTTCGCTGGCTGAAAGGTACATACACGCACTCATATCACAGCAAAGTTGGAAAATATATCACAAAAACCAAATTACTTACTAAAAGACAATAATAAAAATTACTTTGAAGATATTAAAGCTGGTAGTGGATATTTTTGGCGGAGATGCAAATGACTTATACTGTGGCCAAGCGCAGCAGTTTGACATCAGTGGAGCTCTACTAAAGGGTGGTTAAGTTTTAAGGGCCGGTGTTGACCTTGAATAAAATACAATTTTTTTAAGAAATTATTGTCACTTTTCTTTATTATGATAATACTGGTATGGCTCAATTACGCATGGAACAAAATATCGGGCAAATAAGCGCCCCGGTCTCAGCGGCTCAACCTCCATCCGATGGTCCAAATTTTCGATGACGCTGAGGCATAATTGTGGTTCTATGCCGTTAATGTGCCGAATTATCTCATCCTTTAGCTCTTGAATTGTTACTGGCTTATCGACGTACACCTTTTCTTTCAAATAACCCAAAAGAAAGATGTTCCGCAGCGGCAAATCACATGATCTTGGCGACCAATTGACATCGCTGCGACGTGAGATTATTCGGCCATCATATTTTTGGCGCAAAAGAGCCATTGTTTCGTTAGCTGTGTGACAAGTGGCACCGTCCTGTGGAAACAACATATCGTCCACATCCATATCTTCCAATTCGGGCCATAAAAAGTTCGTTATCATCTCACGATAGTGAACACTATTCACAGTAACTGCCTGACCGGCCTCATTTTGGAAAAAATACGACCCAATGATGCCGCCGGTCCATAAACCGCAGCAAACGGTCACTCTTTGTGGGTACATTGGTTTTTCGGCAATCACTCTTCGATTATCATTCGCCCAAATGCGGCAATTCTGCTTATTGACGAATCCACTGAGGTGAAAATGTGCCTCATCACTGAAGATGATTTTCTTCGAAAATTGGTCATTCACGATTGACGACACTTGAAATGGTCAAGAGGCTTTAGTTCTTGAATCAATTGCACCTTGTAAGCGTGTAAATGCAAGTCTTTATGCATAATGTTCATCAACGACGAGCGTGAGAGGTGCAATTGTTGGACACGACGACGAGTTGAGGTGGACGGCTCTTCAACCACACTATAGCCAACAGCAGCAATATTTTCTGCACAACATAAAAATTCACACAAATACTTGCTTTTTTCAAAGAAGAAAAGAAACAATTTTACTGTAAAATTAAAGGGTAAAATTAATTTTGTAACCGAATGGGTTGGTTCATAACTAACATTCAGAGTACGTTGGTTCAAATCTCCATGAAACAGCAAAATGAAGAAAAAAATCCTTTTTCTAATACAGGTCTCCCATGAGTCATGAAAAATCTCCTCATAAGAACCATTTGCCGTTCGGAATTGGCTTAAAACAGTAGGTCCTTTCATCTGTGGAACAACATCAAGACCCACACTATAAATAGGAAGAGCAGCTCGGCCAAACACCTAACACAATTGTAAGCGCGAATTATTTATTTGTCTTTTTATTTTTTAAATAATTTTGTAAAACGAGTACTTCACCACAAAGGCAACACTTATAATATTAAAGCGCAATTTTTTAATTGCATGAGAACTATCGATATCAGTAACTAAGGTTTGACAACTAGCATCTGAAGTTTTCAGTAAAATTTGACAAGTCATCATGAAACGCTTCGAAATTGTAGAAATTTTCTTTGAAAAAAATCAATTTGTTTGGGAAGTTCATAGAGCGAAGTGTTGAAGAAGACGCTGAAATGTCGATTCGTCGTCGCTCTTAACTTGTTAGCCTTCATCCTTCGAATACTTACAACATTTTAGGTCAGAATCTTCGCCTACGTTCCTATAAAATACAGTTCGTGCAAGAATTGTAGCCAAATGACCATCGTTTACAACGCATTTTTGTTGCATGCGCTCATTTAGATTTATTATTCATTATTATTTATTGGAAGTAGTAGTCAAACTCATCGGTGGAACCACATAACTCGTTGCCGTGGCGAATAGACTAGGTTTTCAAGTTGGCACTACTTTTTTCCTAGATGGTCTTTTTGACAGCTGTCACTTGATTTATGCTCAGTTTGGTTTGCCATTTCATAATGAATAGACTTACACCTGAACAACGTTTGCAAATCGTGCAAATTTATTACGAAAATAATGGTTCGGTTCGCGCGACGCATCGCTCGCTGCGTCCAATATTCACAAGAAAATTTTGTTCAGCGATGAAGCTCACTTTTGGTTGAATGGGTATGTCAATAATCTAAATTGTCGCATTTGGAGTGAACATAATCCACAAGCCATTGCTGAGACGCCGTTACATCCGCAAAAAGGCACTGTTTGGTGTGCTCTATGAGCAGAGGGAATCATTGGTCCATATTTCTTTAAAAATGAAGCCGGCCATAATGTTACAGTCAATGGAGAGCCATGATTAATGACTTTTTCGTGCCTGAATTGGACGATGTTGATGTGGACGACCTTTGGTTCCAACAAGACGGCGCTACATGCCATACAGCCAACGCAACAATCGATTTATTGAAGGAAACTTTTGGTGAGCGCATTATCTCGCGCCGTGGACCTGTGGCGTGGCCTCCAAGATCGTGCGATATAACACCGCTGGACTATTTCTTGTGGGGGTATGTGAAGTCGCTTGTCTACGCAGATAAGCCCGAGACGATTGACGTCTTGGAAGAGAATATTCGGGGCGTTATTACTGACATACGGCCCCAATTGCTGCGAAAAGTGGTCGAAAATTGGGCCTCTCGGCTGGAATTTATTCGAGCCAGCCGCGGCGGCCACTTGCCCGAAATCATTTTTAAAACATAATGGCAAACCCTTATCTTTATAATAAAGCTAAATTCTTGACCATAACATTAAATTATATACGTTTTATTTCATCTTGAAAACCTAACCCCTAAAAAAAACACTTTTATATAATATAAGAAATTTAACCAACTTGCACAATTGGTGCACCGGTGTCTTAAATGACTATTTCGAATAGATTGAATATGTTGTCTACTTATTTTTAAGGATAAATTTTTACTATCGATTTTTCATACATTCAATGAAACATGTTATCGATTAATTTTTACTACCGATTTTTCATGCTTTCGATTACATATGTTATCGATTAGTTTTTACTATAATTTATACTTTCGAGTAAATATGTAATCGATTTATTTGTATCGATTAATTTTTACTATCGATTTTTTCATATGTTATTGATTAAATTTTACTAAATTTTTATAGTTGCTATCGACTTAGTTTTATCGATTAATTTTACTAACGATTTTTTCACGTGTAATCGATTAATTCTTACAACGTGTTTTCGTGATTTCGATTAAATATGTTATCGATTTATTTTTATCTTCTAATTTTACTATCGATTGCTTATACTTGCGAGTAAATATGTTATCGACTTAATTTCACCGATTAATTTTTACTATTGATTTTTTCATATGATATTGATTAATTTTTACTAACGGTTTTTCATGCTTTCGATTACATATGTTATCGATTAATTTTTACTATAATTTATACTTTCGGGTAAATATGTAATCGATTTATTTGTATCGATTAATTTTTACTATCGATTTTTTCATATGTTATTGATTAAATTTTACTAAATTTTTATAGTTGCTATCGACTTAGTTTTATCGACTAATTTTACTAACGATTTTTTCACGTGTAATCGATTAATTCTTACAACGCTTTTTCGTGCTTTCGATTAAATATGTTATCGATTTATTTTTATCTTCTAATTTTACTATCGATTGCTTATACTTGCGAGTAAATATGTTATCGACTAAATTTCACCGATTAATTTTTACTATTGATTTTTTCATATGTTATTGATTAATTTTTACTAACGATTTTTCATGCTTTCGATTACATATGTTATCGATTAATTTTTACTATACTTTATACTTTCGAGTAAATATGTAATCGATTTATTTGTATCGATTAATTTTTGCTATCGATTTTTTCTTGTGTTATCGATTAATTTTTACAACGATTTTTCGCGCTTTTGATTAAATATGTTATCGCCTTATTTGCTACTATATTGCTATCGATTTTTTCATTTGTTATTGATGAAATTTTACTAACGATTTTTCATGCTTTCGATGAAATGTGTTATCGATTTATTTTTATTGTCTAATTTTTACTATTGACTTTTTATACTTGCGACTAAATATGCTATCGACTTAATTTTATCGATTAATTTTTACTAACGATTTTTAATCTTCCGATTAAATATGTTATTTTTATTGACTAATTTTTACTATAGACTGTTTAAACATACTTGCGAGTAAATATGTTATCGATTAACAATATTTTTATCGATGAATTTTACTATTGATTTTTTATACTGTCCTCCAGAATGGGAAAATGCACCAACTGGATGCATTAGTCGCCTCTTCTAGTTATTTCAACAACTATTTTATATACCTAGTGCTCGTGGAGGTGCCAAAAGAGCGTGGGAGCCTCTTTTGCTAAATCGCTAAATACAATTAGCAAATTAATTAGTATTTCGGAGTTATATATGTATGTATGGACAAATGAATTCCAAATTTGTATACTAAACTTTACCATAGAAAACAAACAATTTTAATCGATTAATGATTTTTATAAGTTCGGGCTTCATCGATTTATTTTTCACTATCAACTTTTCCATCGGTAATCCATAACACTGCGTTACAAAAACGAACTTTTTTTCTGTCCTATGAACCAAATATACTTTTTCGGAAAGGGGAGAAAAAATAAAAATAAACGTGTATCGGCGATTTTCATGTACATATCAGAATTTTGTTTTATGTATAAAATATAGAGCTAGTAGTCCGCCTGTGTGAAAAACTTTGGATCAATTTTTAATCCTTTTTCCGTGATCCAATCCAAGGCAGACTCGTGGAAATGTTTTTATTATGTAAAATTAAAAAAAAAAATTGTATCAATTCTCAGATTTTCTTGAATTTTTCTTTTCTAAAAAAACAAAAATTTTTCTAAATTTTCGGCATAACTTGAAGGGACTCCAAATTTTTAAACAACTTATTAACCTTTAATTTATTGTTTCATATAAACACTCTGTGCCGTTTGTGTGTTTGTTCCAGTTCCGCTACTAGGAGACGTATACTTTGACAATTGTTTTAAGTTCTGTTGCGCGAAAACGTCTTTCTGTTTATTTCATCTTACGAAAAATACAGTGCCCGACTCGAAATAACTTTTGTTACGTTTGTGGCTTATTCGCACCAAGTAAAAATTTCCTTCACAATCATTTAGATTGTTTCCCTGGTGATTTAGGAGCTTGTAGCGATGAACATGGCGAAAGGTTCCATCACGACATTGCGGCTATTGAAAAGCGCTTTAAAGGACAAGACATTACGCATATGCTTGGCGAATACTGTTGGTCTATTTGTCGCGATACTGACACAAATGCTTACAAACGCAAAAATAAAAGGCCTAAGTTTCTTTAAAAGCATTAACATTTTTAATGTAACAATTTTTCATTTTAATATTGTATAATAAAATTTATAAAACAATTCGGGGTTTTATATCTCTATTGTAATGCGGAGTGAAATACCTTTCTTTTGATACCCACATCGGCATATCTCATGCAATTTTTTTTTTTCGATCAGGTGGCAACCCTGTGAAGCATTGTCAGTGGTAACACCTAGGTGAAAAGTCTAGAAATGTGATACACTATCTGTGTGCCCAATTTCATTCAAATCCGTTAAGCTAATCCTGAGATCGTGTGGCTATACAGATATGCATACAAGAATTGCTCGTTTAAAGTTATAAAATACAAAAAAAAAATATTGTGACGTGTACATGAAAATCGCCGATACACGTTTATTTTTATTTTTTATCCCCTTTCCGAAAAAGTATATTTGGTTCATAGGACAGGCGGTGTAATAACCAAACTAGCGACTGGCTGCTTTAAGTGATTCACTGTCCTCTTAATACCATCACAAAACTATAGTCCATATTCTAGGAAATTGTGAAGAAGCATTTCACGCAAAATCGCTAAATACAACTCCCAAACCAGTCGGTTTTTCTATAATTTTTATTAATATAAAAAAATTTCATTTAAAAACTCGTATGATGTGCACATAGCAAACTTTATTACAGCGATTTTTTAATCGATTATTGATTTCCATCGCTGTATTTATATCAATTTTTATCGACATATTTTTTGGCGATTTATATTTTCCTAAAGATTCTTCGGTTCGTCAGCCAAAATGTGAAAATTTAGCAACAGGTGCATCAGCAGCCGCTTTAATTCTTGCGGCAACTATTTTCTGCAATTCGTATTAATGTAACTTCTTTGATGTAGTAAAGAGGCATTGCAGTGAAAATAGCAATACTGCAATAAATTTGTTCCGCGGGAATATGTGTTTTGTAAAACGTACTCAAAATATATAGACAAAAAATCGGAACTATTTTTCTATTTAAATTACACTGTGGAACAAATTCAAAAACAAAAATTAGGTCCATTCTGAGAGTGGCGGGTGAAAATAGAGGCGAAATTAGAAGACCCGTATCGCACCGTTTTTTTATGTTAGTTCGAATTTTTTTTAATCGGCCTTCGAAGTTTGCAGTCAAATGCCGATTTTCAGTATATTGTTTCATAAGTACCACAAAAATTTTCGAAACCATTTTTTCAAAAATTGTAATTGTTGCACAGGTCTCTAGCAATAATTTGGCTTTTACAGATTGAAAAAATATCAATTAGTCGACGAGTTATAGCCAAAAAACCATATAAACAATTTTGCTCCGTTTTCGAACTTCGAAGGCCGATTAAAAAAAATACTACCAAAAATCTTCTTACTTTGATTCCGTTTATAAAATTGTTGCAGACTTTTATGCAGACTTTTTAACTCTCCGTTGTACACCTTTTTTAAAATCTTGGGTTGAGCACCCGGGTCTGTCCAGACTCCTATGTATTTACCTGCATTTGTATGGGAATACGGCTGCAATTGGGCTATATTTATAATTAATTCGAAGGTATATACACATTTATAATTTTATGGCTTTTTCATTGGCTTTGGCATGCATAGAGCTTCCTACAGAAGCAAAAATAATCGCTCAAAATATTTTGGTTTGTGAAAAAAAAGGATTTTTTTTGTTTTGTTCTTCATTTTATCTCATTTCGAAGAAGGTTGAAGAAAAACAAATAGATTATAATGAAATTTATGACAAAATATTAAATCATAAGTAATGGATTCGGTGGAAGACAAAACACATATAAAACATGTTTGAGTACTGTTGACATACTGGATTCTTTCATGTATCTAATACAATAGAAACGAGTTATTCGACGAAGCTTTTCGCCTCCTTATAGACAAAGACTATACAATCTGTCTTCGCTGTCTGTGTATCGGTTCCGGTTGGCTGGTTGACTACAATATTCACAGAGATAGTGGTTGGTATGTTCAAAATTATAAATGAGTAGTGAACGAGTAGTGAAGGAGTAGTGAATTGAGAAATAACTGTGGTATTGTTCTAAAAATTTTCGATGTTTGCAAGGACCAATGTGTTCGTTAAAGTCGTGAAAAAATTTCGCTTCGCATCACTTTTTCTGAGCCCATGAATTTCCTTGCGAATACGAAACAGAAAGATTATCGTCTTTGTCTGCTAATACATAGGAGTCCGCTAGACTGGAGGTGCCCAATCGGAAGTGTAATTTTTTAAACCCTTCCCTCTTTACGTCCTGCTTAAAAGATTATATCCATAAATCGATAGAAAACTAAATTTTAGGAAGCTACCTGGAAGGCCAATTATTTTAAAAAGCCCGCAACCTAATTAGATCCCTACACACATATATTAAATTGTACTATGAACTACGATCTTTAAATCGGTTACTAATTTTGAATTTGTTTGAAATTGTATCAATTTTTTAAATGCTTTTATTGCTTTTTGCGATATTATTATTTTTTTTTTTTTTAATTTTTCTATCTATTTTGAATTTATTTGTATTGATTTTTTATATGTTTTCATCGATTTTTAATATTGGGTAGTCGAAAAAGTCTTTTCGTATTTCAACTTCAACTCATTTTTTTTTTATATTTATAATGAACTTTATTAAACCAAATATGTACCATTTTGGTCGACCACCTTTTGCCATTTTTCTTCTAGAGACATTATTCCATCAGTGTAAAACTTTTGTGGTTTTTCGGCGAAAAACTGCGACAAGTAATTTTCACAGGCTTCTCTTGACGCCAAGTTTACTCCTTAAGCTAGTTCTGCATTGACCAAAACAAATGGTAGTCCGATGATGCAAGGTCAGGGCTATATGGTGGATGCATCAAAACTTCCCAGCCAAGCTCTCCCAGTTTTTGAAGAGTCATCAAAGATTTGTGTGGCCTAGCGTTGTCCTGATGGAAGACGACGCCCTTTCTGCTGATCAGTTCTGGCCGTTTTTTTTCGATTGCTTGCTTCAATCTCATCAGTTTTTGACAGTAAAGTGTAGAATCAATCGTTCGAGCAGCCTGGAGCAGCTCATAGTGGATGATTCCTTTCCAATCCCACCAAACACACAGCGCAACCTTTCGAGGCGTCAATCCTAGCTTGGCGACCATTTGTTGAGCTTCACCACCCTTGCACCATGATCTTTTTCGCACATTATTGTCGTATTTGATCCACTTTTCGTCTCCTGTTACCATTCGCTTCAGAAATGGTTCGATTTCATTTCGTTTCAGCAAAGAATCGCAGATGTTAATTCGGTCCATTACATTTTTCATAGACAATTCATGTGGTACCCAAACATCATTGCTTCTTTTTGTAACCAGCCTTTTTTAAATGGTTCAAAACCGTTTGATGATGAATGTTTAGTGCCTTCGCGATGTCACGGTAGCTTATGTGACGGTCCTGGTCAATCTCTTCCATGATTTCATCGACTTTTTCAACGATAAGTCGACCGGAGCGAGGTGCATCTTTCACATCGAAATTTTCAGAACGGAAGCGAGCGAACCATTGTTGTGCTACACGAACTGATACAGCATCGTCTCCGTAAACTTCACAAATGTCATTGGTGGTTGGCGTGGCATTTTTCCCTTTTCTATACAAAAATTTCAAAATATAGCGAATTTCTTCATTATTTTCACTCATTTTTGAACAGCTATAACTTTTTTTTAACTTCTCCGAATTTAATTTTTTTTTGGTTAAATGAAGCTTAAAATGTCACCTTTCGAACACCATATGATATGACACAATGTGATTGGTAGCACTGGAGATAGGTGACTCCAACGACATCTATTGACAAAATACGAAAAGACTTTTTCGACTACCCAATATTTTATTGCTTTTTTATTTTTGTATCAATTTTTTAATTTTGCATTGATTTTTTATATGTCGTTTATCGATATTTCATCATTTTCTTATCGATTTTTATTTAATCATTTCATATTATTTTTTATCAAATTATTTTTTCCCACCGATTTTTTACACGGTCATCAGTATGTCAAATTGTAACTGCATTAGCAGCCAATTTAGTTCCCTCAAAAAGTCTCTATACTTCGAAGTCTAGAACAACGGAAAAATTTTACTTTTTCATCCTCTAGAATCAGCAAAGAATATCCACGTCTCACCAGCTATCCGTGACGTAACATGAGGCCATATACGAAACACGTTTAGAAACAGCCAACTTTCATTTAGAAAAAAATATGGAAAAGCAGATCTTAAAAAATGCTTTTCATGCGAGTGCGATAAAAAGGCTTTCATAGTAATTTTTTCAAATTTCTATGTATTAAATACTTTTTTAAAAATCCAAAAAATGCACATTTAAATCAGTCATTGCCATATCCTACATTTCAGTACCACGCACGCACACGCATCGCTTAAATAACTGCAGTTGGAAGCACAGAACAGAATAAAAATTCCACACAAAAGCATAAACTCATAATCAGACAGCAAAGTTTTTGCAAAATGTCAGCAATAAATCAGAAATTAAATATAATTTTCAGACTATTTCTATGGAAGTAATGCAATGGTAAGTAAGTATGTAAGTAAGAACGTAAGTAAGTGAAACGCATTCGCTTGTGCAAGTAGAATTAGGTTACAAAGCAACACACAAATATTCGCAAGTATCTCGATAAGTAAGTGACAGTCCTTGTTCCACTGGCTCCCTACACATACATACATACACAAGTTGAATTGCAATGGCTTTGATAGAAGAAAATTCCATAAAATACTTAGACATTATGCTTTTTCTACAATATTTTTGTTGCGGCCCTGCACAGCAAGCTGCCCTGCCTTGCTGAAAAATAACTTTTTTTGCTAGAAGACTACAAGTGTGCAAGTAGCACAGGATATATCATAGTACAAATGTGCGTAGATATGAGTAGATCTCTGTCTATGCTTGGCTGACTGGCGGCCTGACATTGGCACGCGCACTTCTGGACAAATTTTACAATTTCCCCGCCAGCCTTTGTCGTGTGTGTGTGGAATGGCGCAGCAGTACAAGTTGGTCGGCAGCATGCCATGAGCCATCACGGCCATCAGGATGCCTCACGGTGATGGAAATGGGAGTAGTAGGCATTCCAATGCGGTTAAACATAAATTAAGTGCCAACTGTAGCGACCACAGTCGAAAACATTAGACTTTAATGGGTATCAGTGCAATTGTATGTGATGTGTATGGGCGAGTCGGTGTGATGGTATGTGTGTGGGTCAGCGCCAGTGTACAGTTTTGAAAAGTCTCAAGGACGTGCAGGCATATTTTATGCAGCAAAATCTTTTCAAGTGCTTGTTCGCTTTTATTTGCTTGTGGTTTGACATTTTGCGCATTTATATTTTACTTGCTTTTATTTTATTTTTCTATTTTCTCTTTTTTTTTTATTTTATTTTATTTGTTTTTTTATTTTTCATTTAATTTTGTTTTATATATATGTTTTTCATTTCACTTTTTTTTTTTTTTTTCAAATGTCGACCTTTTATGCGATGTTCAATGCTCGCTTGGAAGCTTACAATCGCAGGCACTGAGCCATTGCGAGCGCACTATTGCGGTGACCCTTGCGAACTGTACGAATTGACTTGACCAAAGTGAAAATTAATACAAGCGTGCGGAGGGTAAAAGTCGCAAGTAATCATGAAATCAAAAGGACATGAAAGCGAAAGGAGTATAAATAAAAGATTACTCGGCTAAACAAAATTAAGTGCCGCCGCAAAGCCTTTTGATGAACCGCAAGGACACTGGCCGATGTGAGGCAAGGCCTGTTTTTCAAGTTTTCTATTTTGTTTGCAGCTGATTATTTTTTGCTGCTGATTGTACTTTTTGCGAATTTAGTTATGCGATGTTTTGTTTATTCTATGCCAACTGGAAGAGCATAGAAATTGGCATTCGCTTATTCTCATTATATTTTTAGTTTCATTACAAAACTTTAGTTAGGTTTGAGACGAGTTTCAGGTTTCAATTTCACAGACCCAGGTTGTGGTCTATACATAGAGGTTGATGGGCAATAGTTTTCGAGAGTAGGTTTTTTTTTAATTCAAAAATATAGTCGTATGTTTTTTGAGTACAAAAAGTCTCTTGCTACCAGATCAGAATTATCCAGTTATTGAACGGTATTCGCTTTGCTGTGTAAGTAAAATAATACAAAAATAAAAATAAGCAAAGTACTGTGACATGCAAGGCTACAAGTTTTGGGTTCCGATGTCGTGAGAATGAGTAATATTCGTTCTCTAAAACTGGTGGGTCGTATTTATTCCAAAGGTAGGGAAAACCCCCGAACAATTGCCTAAATCATACAGACCAATTAGTCTCAGCTCATTTTTCCTCAAAACAATGGAAAAGATAGTTGATCAGTATATTAGGGAATACAATCTAGCTAAATTCCCACTGCATCGACTTCAATTTGCCTATCAACAGGGTAAATCCACTGAGACTGCAATACACAGCCTGGTAACAGTTATTGAAAAGGCTATTGAGTCCAAACAGATAGCTCTATGTGCATTTATTGACATATCAGGAGCTTTTGATAACACCTCCTATGAGGCAATCTATAATGCCCTATATCTAAAGGAGGTACCTGAACCCATCACTAGATGGATAATATTCATGCTGAAATCTAGGACGATCAGCACCGAACTAGGAGGAACAATCAAATCTATTAAAGCCACAAGAGGTTGCCCTCAAGGTGGCGTACTCTCACCTCTTCTGTGGACTCTAGTCATAGATGAACTTCTCCACAAACTGAATAACCTAGGATTTCACACTCAGGGTTACGCTGATGACCTAGTAGTTTATGTATTAGGCTGGCATGAGGAAACCATTTCGGATCGCATGCAGCAAGCCCTTACAATAATAAACAAATGGTGCACGGAAAAAGGGCTCTCCATCAACCCATCCAAAACAACATTTGTACCGTTTACTAGGAGAAGGAACATAAATCTCAAATGTCCGACCCTTACTAGAACAACACTTGAACTCTCGACAGAAGCGAACTATCTTGGCATTAGTCTTGAAAAAACGCTTACGTGGAACTCCCATATTGAGAGAGTTACTTCAAAAGCCACAAGGGCATTCTTTGCCTGTACAAGGCTTTTTGGCAAGACATGGGGACTAAGCCCTAGAATGACCTTCTGGACATTCACCACAGTTGTAAAACCCATAGTCACTTATGCATCCTTAGCATGGTGGCCCAAGGTCAAGCAAAGAAAGGCGGCAAACGAATTAAGCAAACTGCATCGCCTGGTATGTGTTGGTATTACAGGGGCTATGAAAACGTGTCCCACGGATGCATTGGGAGTGCTCCTGAACATACCACCGCTTCCAATTCTAATTGAAAGGGAAGCTCGCTCGAGTGCCTTAAGATTAAAAGGTATATCTGAACTTAAAAGTGGGGATATGAAAGGACATTTAAAGATCTTAGAAGACTTCCTACATAGTCCCATTCTTCATAGGGATGACATACTATACCCAAACCAATACTCTTCCGGAACTTCCAAGTTATAATCAATGAACGAACAGACTGGAGAACTAACTCTATCACTTTCAAACCTGGCTCCCAGCTATGGTTTACTGATGGATCCAAATTGGAAAATGGTAGAACAGGGGCAGGAATCAATGGGCCCAAATTCAAAAAATCGATTCCGATGGGATCCTACCCAACTATATTCCAGGCAGAAATACATGCCATTGAAATATGTGTGAGAGAATGCCTTAGAAGGAAAATGAGAGGTACTCACATCTACATACTTTCAGATAGCCAAGCGGCTCTAAAAGCCCTTCTATCAACAACTATCACCTCTAAATTGGTAAATGATTGCCTAAACCTTCTAAATACGTTAGGAAACCTCAACACAGTAACACTATGTTGGATTCCGGGACATGAAGGACATGAGGGAAATGAAATGGCTGATGACCTTGCAAAACAAGGAGCAAATATGCAACTTACTGGTCCTGAGCCTTTCTGTGGACTAACAAAAGGCCACATTAATGAATTCCTTAGGAAATGGAAAGAAAGAAAACTTGCCGCACACTGGCTAAACTGTGCCGGTCAGCGTCAAGCTAAACTATTCCTAAGTCCCAACAAAGGAATATCTGACAAACTTCTCTCACTAAACAGAGTAGATCTGCGTCTTTTAACCGGATACCTTACAGGTCACTGCAGCCTGAGGTACTATCTAAATAATATTGGTCTATCCGAGACCAATGTCTGCCGCTTTTGCGAAATGGACATAGAAAGCTCAGAACATGTGCTTTGTGAATGACCTGCGTTGGGCAGACAAAGACTTCACCACCTTGGTGGTATCGTAGTATCTCCATGCAATCTTTGGAACAACAAACCCAAAACTGTGCTAAAATTTCTAAAAAGCCTAAAACTCTAGGGTTACAAAATAGGCCTTTCACAATAGATCAACTCTGGTCACAGTGCGTAATGGCCTTCTAATAATAATAATAATAAAACTGGAGGATATTTACAGATTTGCCGAGGAATCTGGAAAGTTCTCACAGGACAGACCTTTATCTCTGTCTCCATTCTTTTCTATCTCTTTATCTGATACTTTTCTCCTTCCCTCCTTGACTATCTACCCGCTTTCCAGAGCTCTAAATGCCATGGGCTTCTGAGTGCTTTAGTAACCACCAAATCTCTTGGTGCTCCTTAGCTCGACCTATTCAAATTTCAGTTTGAATTTATTTTCACTATGAGATGCCATTGAGATGCAAAGACCGTCGCAAGACAAGAAGTTTATGCAAACAAATCACTTTCCTAAAATGTACCAGTAGATACCTATGAAATGAGACGTCCATCTATTAGTCCATAGATGTCGCTAGAAGTATTTTTAAACCTTCCCAACTGTATTCTCTTTTTCGTCTGTCATCTGTCAACAAAATTCAGTTCATTGTTTGTTACGTTTCATACAACAATGCATTTTTGTCGCTCTTAAAAATGTCGAATTTCGTGCCTTCAAACGACGATTCGCGGACATCGTTGATTTTCTGTCATCAGTTGAAGAAAAACGCTCCTCAAGCTCATCAAATTCTTATACAAGCTTATGGCGGGCATGCTCTAAGTAGAGCACAGTGCTTCAGGTAGTTTGAAACATTCCGAAGTGGTGATTTTAGCGTATCCACGAGGACCATGGCCGGCCACCGAAAAAGTTCGAGGACGCCAAATTGCAAGCATTGTTGGATGAAGCTGATGGTCAGACGCAAGAAATGATGGCAGAGCAATTGGGAGGGACCCAAAAAACCATTTCCAAACGTTTGAAAGACAGGGACATGATTTTAAAGGTCGGAAGATGGGTGCCGCGTGAACTGACTGAAAGGCAGCACGAGAACCGAAAAACCACTTGTGAAATGCTGCTCTCCCGATTCAAAAGGAAGTCTTTTTTGCATCGAATCCTTACGGGTGATGGAAAATGGGTGTATTTTTCCAATCCCAAGCGTAAACGATCGTATGGTCCGCCTGGCCACAAGCCAAAAACAACGCCCAAACCAAATCGCTTCGGCCGCAAGACAATGCTGGGTGTTTTCTGGGATCAGCGTGGTATGATTTTGGTACGAGCTATTAAAACCAGGTGAAGCAGTTGACGGTGCACGCTACCCACGACAATTGGCCGATTTGAGCAGCGCTATACACCGAAAACGCCCAGAATATGCCGATCGGCGTCACAAAGTATTTTTTCTTGATGACAATGCACCGCCACATCGAACAAGAGCGACACGGGAATTGGTGGAGACGTACGATACATGCCGCTGGGAGGCGCTCGTACATGCCGCTTACTCACCAGACTTGGCGCCTTCCGATTATCATTTGTTTGCATCAATGGGCCACGCACTTTCCGAGCAGTGCTTCAATTCTCACGAAGAAGCCAAAAAATGGCTCGATGATTGGTTTGCGGCCAAAGACGGCCAATTTTTTTGGCGCGACATCCACAAATTGCCTGAGAGATGGGAAAAATGTGTCGCTAGCGATGACTATTATTTTAAAGATTAATTTTGTAACCATTTTTTTTTAATAAACGTTTGAAATTGAAAAAAAAGTCTCTTTTCATAGGTAATGAAAAGCCTTTCAGCTGATGACTTTAATACTCGGTGCATTACTAATGTAGGGCACAACAAAAAAAGTGAAGTTCAAACTAATTTTTTTTTTTGTGATTTTCTTATTTATAAATACTTCATGCGGTATAGTTTGCAAGCATGGGGGAAAAAATAAAATATGAAATTGTCAACACTTTAATTTTAATTTTTAATTTTTTTTTAGGCATTTAAAAAAAAAGCTATCTAGCGTTGAAACAAACACCCACTAGATACCTAAATTTTTCCAATTGCCATCACCCTAAAAGCTACTCTATTCCATTGCCATATTCTCACCTCCTTCCCCCTCATCTCATCTTCGCATGCACCACTCCATTCATATTCCCCAACCGCATTCGTGCCGCGCCTGTCTCCTTCATCAAACATCAGCAACAATTAGCAACATCATAAACAACGTCATCTTTTTCAACATTATCAACGTCCATCATTTTTTGGTTGGCATATCTTGGAAAGTATATTAAATTTCGTTATTGCCATTGTTGACGGGGCTGAGTTTAATGGCTGCATTCAGTGTTTCGGGTGGATGACGGCGCAAGTGAAACTCAAGGTCTCAGTTAGCCGCATCGTTGCGTCGCTATCTCTGCCTACTTGGCAGCACTTAAAGCTGGTGGCAACTTAAGCAGCAGCAGCAACACAAAAAAAAAAACAAAGTTAGAGAACGTAATTAACAGCTTCGCATACATTCGAACATTCACTTGCACACCGAAATGTTGACTTTGTTTCGAATGAGGACACTTGCGGCAACAAACAAATATAAACATAAAACAGAATGGCCGAGGAGAAACAAAAGCCTGAAAATGGCGAATTTACGCACATTAATGCCTTAATGCTTCGGACGCTGCATTAAAACTGTTCACATAAAAACTTGTTTAAGTACTTGTATGCATATATTAATATACCTGTAGGTATGTGTGTGTGTGTGTGTGCATACAAGGTGCTGCAAAAAGTATTGCTATCTATTATTGGTATGCTTTTTACATTTAACAGGTGACAGTTATGAAATTTGTTGAGGCAAAATAGACGTTGACAGAGTACGAAAAAATTTGTTCAATGATTTTGCGGAATAATTCGTGTGTGGTGACAACTCAACGTGAATTATACAACAAATTTTTCCACCGTAGACTGGCCAAACAACTCGACACTTCGTGACTCGATTTGAAAAGACTGGGTCAAACTAAAATCGAAAATGACCGAGATGGCCTCGAACAAGCCGCTTACTTGAGAATATTCAAGGTATGAGTGATAATGACGAGAAGAAGCCATCAACACATAATTTTCCTCATATAAATTCGCATCAACGCTTTCAAACAAAATAATGAATGGAAATTTTTCCGAACGCAAGAGCTTTTTTACAACATTGTACCATCAGTACCTTTGAGTGGTATAACACGTGTACCATCAGTCCTCTATCGACAAGTAGTAAAACTAAATATAGAATTAAATTTTTATATCATTTAATGGTAAAAAATTCAAGTTATACAAAAATAGTATTCATATTGAAACAGATTTTTATTCGAAATAAACGTAAAGTATCTTAGCTTCATAAAAAATGTACGGAATCTACAGATTTTCCGTATGATAAGTGGCAGTTGCTTTGCAAAGTGGTATATTACATTGCTGTCAAATTTGTTTTGTTCTGGTTTGCTTTTTTTCTAGCGCACATTTGGAGCAACGTCTGCGAGTTTGAATTGGCACCGGCAAATGGAAAGATACATTTCCCAGTTGTCTCTGACGCTTAGATAAACGACCAGATGATTAAGACCTGCGGACGGCTGCAGTTTTCTTAACTTCTGCTATTAATGACTCAGTTAATGTTATTAGAAATTCGATGGAAGGAAGTTTTTCTCTTCTAAGGTCGCAGTAAATTATCCAGGAATTTACTGCGCAAAACATTAGTAGACGGCAGAAAACCTTCTTCCACCATTTTGTAGACTTCTTATCGTATTCGTAAATTCCTGCCATTTGGTCGGCGCTATCTACCTCTCCCATTGCTTCTCGGTAAAAGTTTATAGATTCAGGGCATGATAAATTTTGTTCCATCTTTCCAAGTTTTATTAACTGTTGTCATTGTTGACATATGACAGCTGCTTAGCTCCATAACTTACTTTGTATCTTGCCACTTAACGTTAAGAAGGTCAGATGTGCTGATCCTGAATGAAGACTCGCTTCTTTTTAATTTCTCATCTAATACTGGTAGATTTTTTCTGTTTTGCATGCATGTTCCTAAAACTGGGAACTCTAGAGTCTCAAGTAGATTCACAGAAGTAAAAGCTCTATCGAAACATACCGTCACATCACGTTCTCTTATTCTACTTACTAAGCTTTTGACCACACGTTCTCCCAAAGTACCATCGCACTGATTTTGTTCCCTTCCATTATATATATTAAAATCATATGTATTCTGATGTCCCCCAATAGGGGTTGAACTTTTTAGTTTCTTTTCTCATGTAAAGGCCAAAAATGGTGATATTTTGAAATGATTGTATGGGGAACCCCCCAGGGGAGTTCCAGGGGGTGTGCCACTGGCATGGGTGGATCGGCCGTCCAAAGTTAGAGGGGGTCGGGCATACATTTGGACTCGATTGAAGCACTCTAAATGGCTCAAAGTGGGATTTTTCGTTCGACCCAAATTGGGGGACATCAGAATTCGTTTTAGAGGTATAGTTCCTTCGGCAAAGTTTCTTATTTTGATCCCTACAATACGATTTTCACAGATCAATGAGCGATTTTTAAATGGAGCCGCCCTAATATACATGCATAGGCTACGAGGAAACAGCTTATGAAAAATTTCGATTGCCGAAGACGTACGGGGGATTCCTAAATTTATATTACACTCACGATAATCATTTACAAAATGCTTAGGAACAAAACTTCCTTCAAGACAAGACCATAACCTTTCTTGTTGTTGATGGGGTTCTTCTAATTCATCCATCGAAACGGTGCTTTCAACTTCTGACAGTTCACTTTTCGACGATGAAGATGAACTAGATTCTTCGTCCTGCAAGCCCGATTCCGGCTCATAATTGCCATCACTTCCGCTGGAAAATTCACTTTCTACATTTTCGGCATCTAAGTCCAGTATTTCCTCTAGCAACATCTCTGGTATTTCATCTGTCCTTAGTTTTTTCGACATGGCATCACTTTATAAAAAAAAGAGGTCCCTTAGTTATTGCAAATAAGCACTGCTGGTACACATAGGCACCACTACAAAAGGCTGCTGGTACGAATAAGTACCATGGTCTTAAAACGCCTCAAGAATATACAAATCGAAATATTATTTTCATTAATTATACTCACATTTGAAGAGGGAATGATTATATCCAATTTTATTATTTTTTTTTGCACCTCACACCTTCTTTTACAATATTTTTAGCACAAAATCAAACACGTGTCAGAAACCTTCGCTATTTGCACGCTACGAGAGAGAAAATGAATTAATGTTTCCATGTACTGTTAGATAACGTAAAAAGCCTACTTTGGTACATTTTATATTGAGTTTGGCATCGATTTTTGGGATTTAGACCTTTATAAACATTTAGTGGTACATATGGTGTACCAGGAGGTTCGAAAGGGTTATAGTCCAGTCAAAAGAGACAAAAAAACTAGCCAACTAAGTAATTTTAAAAGTATGCGAGTTTATGGTTTTATTATGTAAACCCCATCACTGTAAACTTAAATTTGAGTTTTCGGGGTCGGGGGTTGTGTCCCGCGGCCGCCATCTTGGAAATAAGGGTGCAACTGGTTTTTGCGATTATCTCGTGAATTTCGAAAGTTACGAAAATTTTGTTAAATACTTTTTTGTAGATAAGAATATTATCTACAACTTTCATTCAAAACTTTTTATTGTAAAATTAATAATAAAAAAGTTATAAGCAAAATTACGCGAAAAATTATGGGATGAATTGTTTTAAAGCGTAATAACTTTTTTTTTATTGATTTTATGGAAAATATACATCAGAGCCTTTTTATAGAGCATTGTTTTGTGAACATTTTTGTCTATAAGTTTTTTCCGCTATCTTTATTTAGTCGTATGATTTTGAGCTGCTAAGCGGAGCAACCAATACATTAGCGAAGCGCGTACATGATTACACAGGCCGACAAAGTTTAACCAACATTCAGACCCAGAAACCAGACTATATATTTCCGAAGGTTTATGATGCGCTGAATCCAAATCTGGCCTCAGAATTGCTCTATCAGCTCTGGTTTTCGAGATATCCTAACCTAAAAGTGCAAAAAACACCATTTTTCCCCATATTTGAGGTTATGTAGCCTTGCAGATGTTTTCTTTCACCAAAATTAAAGGATGGCATCTTTAAATACAATCCTTCTTTTTTCAAATGGCGTTTTGTTTGCTCAAATATCATTTTTTTTCGCAGAGATATCGCATTTTGAAATTTTCATGTTTCGAAATTTTTCTACACCTGAAAATCGATTAAGATAACATAGACATGATATAGTCGATTACTAATTTTCTTGGGTTTGAGGGCCTGAAATATATGGATTAATAGTATGTAAATTTGGAGTTTGTGGGTAAGCCTGCTTGCGGTTAAGTGGGTTAGCCTGCTGGCGGTATGATAGGGGTGGTTTCTAGGGGTTAGGGCTGTGTGTGACTCGGTACCCAAAGGTTAGATAGTGTAGGAGTGTGGTGAGTCAGCACACTTAATTTTAAGAAAAATAAGACTCAATTCAAGAAAATTAGTAATCGACTATATCATGTCTATGTTATCTTAATCGATTTTCAGGTGTAGAAACATTTCGAAACATGAAAATTTCAAAATGCGATATCTCTGCGAAAAAAAAAAGATATTTGAGCAAACAAAACGCCATTTGAAAAAAGAAGGATTGTATTTAAAGATGCCATCCTTTAATTTTGGTGAAAGAAAACATCTGCAAGGCTACATAACCTCAAATATGGGGAAAAATGGTGTTTTTTGCACTTTTAGGTTAGGATATCTCGAAAACCAGAGCTGATAGAGCAATTCTGAGGCCAGATTTGGATTTAGCGCATCATAAACCTTCGGAAATATATAGTCTGGTTTCTGGGTCTGAATGTTGGTTAAACTTTGTCGGCCTGTGTAATCATGTACGCGCTTCGCTAATGTATTGGTTGCTCCGCTTAGCAGCTCAAAATCATACGACTAAATAAAGATAGCGGAAAAAACTTATAGACAAAAATGTTCACAAAACAATGCTCTATAAAAAGGCTCTGATGTATATTTTCCATAAAATCAATAAAAAAAAAGTTATTACGCTTTAAAACAATTCATCCCATAATTTTTCGCGTAATTTTGCTTATAACTTTTTATTATAAATTTTACAATAAAAAGTTTTGAATGAAAGTTGTAGATAATATTCTTATCTACAAAAAAGTATTTAACAAAATTTTCGTAACTTTCGAAATTCACGAGATAATCGCAAAAACCAGTTGCACCCTTATTTCCAAGATGGCGGCCGCGGGACACAACCCCCGACCCCGAAAACTCAAATTTAAGTTCACAGTGATGGGTTTTACATAATAAAATCATAAACTCGCATACTCCTAAAATTACTAAGTTAAATCTTCTTTTGACTGGACTATTAAGCTTTTTACACATGAATATTGACACCAAAACTATTGCAGAAAAAAATTTCACTTTTTTCGCAAAAAAAATATATTTTTTGGATTATATGTTAACACATATTTTTTTATATATTTTTTTATTATAGTTTTCAATATATTGATAAATCAAGTTTTCCATTAAGTAGTAATACCAAAAAAAAAAATTTTTTTCAATGATAAATCCGACCGCATGGCTGCCAGAAATTATATGCTATTTACAGTATAATTTGCGCTTACACCCTTTTTGGGTACTTCGCGAAGCTTCCCCTCCTATTTGTGAGGCGCGTCTTGATGTTGTTCTACAAATGCAGGGACCTACGATTTTAAGTAGACTTCGAAGTTATTTTTATGCGTAGCTTTTTCATGGTACAAATACATTCGGAGATTTTTCCTTGCCTTCCAATGCTGAATTACACTCGTAAAAAGCACCCACGCATCCCTTGTGACTATAAACTTTCACAATTATTTTTTTTAATTAAGTAATAGTTTAACTAAACTTCTAAATAAAAGCTGCGAACCATTCATCGGATTGCAATGAAACTTAGTCAATTTATTGCTTGCAATTGCCCGAAGGATATATGCGAGGGATATACCTATATAAAATAATGGGACCATACACACCAATTTTTTAATATTACATATTTTCGGAACCATTCGTGTCTAAATACCGAAATTTGGTACAAAAACATAAAATATTAATGCTTTAACCGTAGAGAAAAGTAGGCGGCACTGGTAAAGGAGACTTGGCAAAGGCCATATATACCAATTTTCTACATATATCTTTTGTTCTCTTATTGTATACCCTATGATCTGAAAGTACCGGGAATGTTTATATAAAACAAAGCAGAGTTAAATTTCAGGCACATTTACTTTATCTCATTCAAAATATGACCCGTCTGAAGCAACACACATGTGCCAACGTTTAACTCAGTTTTCCATGCAGACCTGGTAGGCCGACGAAGGGACGGCCTTCAGCTTCTTCGTCGCATTCACTTTGATCTCCTCTATCGAGAGAAATCTCCTTCGACGAAGTGGTAACTTCAGCTTAGGAAACAAAAATATGTCGCACGGGCCCATATCAGGTGAATACGGTGCTTGCACGATGGTATTTACTTGGTGTTTTGCCAAATAATCAAGCACAATTTCGGCTCGGTGCGATGGCGCGTTATCATCCTGCAAAATCCAAGAATGGTTTGCCCACATTTCCAGCCGTTTGCGACGTACAGCATCTCTCAAACGCTTCTAAACGGTTAAATAATATTCTTTATTGACTGCCTGGTCTGATGGAAGGCACTCATGGTGCACTACGTCTTCAGTTCGTTTAAGGCACCTTTCTGGTCTAGAGGCGTGAAAATTGAAGGCGTTGAAAATTGAAGAAAAACAATCGGTATTAATTGAAAATCGTTTTTACTCATTAGATCAGTTCTTAATTTACAAAAAAAAAAAAAATATTTTTTTCAATGAGGAAAATAAAGAAAATTGCTTCCCCTGACGTGACACATGCCATGCCTGGCGTAACTGCTTGAGCTGCTCAGAAACGTCTGAAAAAACAACTTGATTGGTTGATTATTCATCAGGAGAAATGTCGCTATGGTGGGTAGCAGATTTACAAAAAAAAAAAAAAAACACATTTCTAAATACATGATGGAAATAAAAATGAGATGGCGCCTATCGTGGTACCGTTACTTTGCTCTCAGCGAATTTGATAACGAGTTACGTGATTTTAGCTCCAGTATGGCCAAATTACCATTTTCGTAACTTGATTTAGAATTTTTTTTTGTTATTTAGTCTCGGAGTTTTAATTATTTCTTCATGACATTTTTCTATCCTGTTCTAATTCAAATGTAATGTTTATAATTTTGTAAAATACACATTTTTTAATAATTAGTTAAATAATTCACTCAGTTTTAATTAGCTTTACTTTTTTTTAACATCTGGTGGCATTGCCCGCGATTGCAGGTGTTGTTGGTGTTCGTCTGCTTTCGGCAGTCAAATCTCTCTCTCGCTACTGCAGTGTTGCCTAGCTTTGGATATAAAAACGCACTAAAGTACCCATTTCAAGAAAATAAAATGCCAAATTTTTATTCAATTTGTTAAAGAATTTTGTATGCGTCATAAATTGTCTTTAAAATCTGTTTCTTTTTTTAATAAATGTGCTAGGCTTATGTACAATTTACCTTTTTTGCTATATTTGAGGTTATGTAAAAAGATAACGTACTCTTTTTGTAAAAATGTCGTTATAGTTTCTTCAGTGTTTTCTGAATTTTGTTGCTTATTTTTACTATGACCACACCTCTTGATGCCCTATGTCCCAGTAAGGATTGATGGCCGGAAAAAACGATTACAGCTCTATGGTTTTAATCCGGATTCAGTAAATTCAAACGCCTTTTAAAATGTGTAAAAAGTGTTCAATCTTAAGAAGAGTTGAGAGAGGGATATTTAATATTCTTCCATAACCTTAAAAGGAGCAAAAAATTAAATTCACACTTTCAAAATATCAAATTTTATAAGAACCAACTAATTTTCAATAGCACTAAAATCTTCCCAGAGTGGCCCTTTTTAACCTTCTTTTGTATAAGTATAATAATACAGTTTTTTTTAACTTAAAGTTTCGGTAGCTTTAAATTAAAAAACAAGAAACAAACACGAAACTTCAAAACTTTCGCACTTGCGGTATAAAAAAGCACTAAATTTATTGCGAAGAGCAAATGGTTGGCAATACTGCACAACTCGGAAAAACGTGACTTCACGCACTTTCTGATGGGCGCAATCTTCTTTCTATCATTCTTGTTTCTAAATACAATATTTTATCTGTTTATTGGAAAAACAATAAAAAGGACTTCCTTTCACGTTCTCGCTCTTAAAAAAATAGAAAAATTGATTATAAAATTAGAATTGTGATACCCGCAAGAGCCGCAACTCTACTCAATAACATATTAAAAACTCAAATCAATCGGTTCAGTACTTCTTGAGAAATTACCAATGCCAACTCGGAAAAAATAGTTTGGAGAAAAACACGGTTAAGGCGTTTATACCTGGGCGTCGTACTCCAAACCGTACTCTAAAGGAATGTAACTTCTAAACTGCAACGAATTTCAATATAAAAATTTGCAAGCATATTTTTGAAAGTATAAACTATCATGACTTGAGACAACATCGATTTTTTCTAAATTCTAAACCAGAAAGGTGCCTTAAATTTAACATTCCCGGTACTTTCTGATCCAAGGGTATAAAATATCGTGGTAGAGTATCATAATTTCGCAGAGATGTCTACTGGGCTGCTCATATTCCACGGACCCGACGGATTTCGTTGACTCTTTGGGCCCATTCCAATCGACGAGGCTTGTCCGCAGGCAACAATCTTTGCGTCAATTGAATCTTATACGGGAATAAATTCAAATCAATGCAGATAATTCGTTGTAAAGTGGTCCGAGCAATGCCCAACTGTTGAGAACGGCGATTTTGAGATGTCCTTGGCGACGTCTCAACATTGGCCCGTACAAGAGCAATATTCTCATCCGATCGCCTTGGTCGCATCACCAGTCGAAAACCTTTCATACAAACGTTCAATGGTGCTCTTAGAAGGCGCACTTTTCATATTATTTCATTTTTTATACGTACGTTGAGTTTTCACAATTGACTTCTTTTGTTGAATGTAGATTTCAACAATTTGGGAGCGCTTGGGTGGCGTGTACTGTTCCATGGTAAAAATCTGCTTGGACTGACGCTTCCAACGGGGTATGGCATTAAGCGATCTGACGCCTCTGTCAAAAGATACAGGGTTGCCAGATGGGTCCGTTGAATATGGGCAACCATGTAAAATATAAAAGCTTTAATAATGGCACTTCCCATATAGATCAGTTTTTAATATTGCATAGTTTCGAAACCGTTTCTAGCACGGTAATGGGATTTGCCACAGATGCAATATATCAAGACCTCAATAAGTATGAAAAGTGCCCGGTATTGATAAAGAAGTTGTAGCACCTCCCATACAACCCATTTTCTACATAGATTAGGTTAAGTTAGGTTCACCGGGTTGAATGAAAGCCATCACATATACCTATTGGTCCTTAGTAGCACCAGGTGGAGCTAGACCTTTACGTTCCTCTATAGTAAACATCTTGTAATAATTATGCGTAAACTCCGAAGCTCCCACCGCGAGATATATTCCAACTTCTCATATTGTGAAGCTTCTAAGTATTTCATTCGTATTCTAGCTAATGCACGGCGTTAACGTAGAAGTTGTTCTAAAGTCTCCCTCTCTTCTTCGCCACTTTCTTACCACATATGCGGGATAGATCGTTCTTATATTTTATGATTTTGACGCCGCTGAACCATCCGGCTCCTTCAAAAGTTACCATCGGTGCATTTGGATCCGTGCCCATTCTTGCAAAGAAATTTTCACGCAGTTTCACCTCCACCATCTTCCATCTCTCCTGTGGCATTTGTCCCAGCGGGTTACTGCGGTCATTGGGCGCCGCAGCCAAATGCTCTTTGGTCGCCGCTGTTGCCTTAGACGTTGTCGGCTGTTCGACGTTGCTGATCTTATTGTGCTTGAGATTTTTCTTTGCAGTAACATCTTTGCATTTTCGTTTCGTGATGGGTAGCTTTCCTTCGCTTTCAGCTGACCGCTGCCTTTATTCAGTCGGCCTCTCTTTGACCGTGTTGGCGAACTTTCGGTTTGATTGGGCGCGTCCAGCGCGAGTTGCAAAATACCCGACTAGAAATTTTGGTAAGGCGGTGATTAGGCGCAAATAAGGCAAACCGCAATCCAAATTTGAGCCTCATAAGGCAGCCAAACTAGGTCCAAGTCCCGAAAGGTATCGCCACACATTTGTCTCATTAGGCGCAGGTACGAAAAACCGAACTTCGGTAATACTCCGGATGCCCTTCTACAAATCAATTAGGGATTCCAATTTATGCCTAAGTGAGACACTCCGACAGATTTTCGTGACCACAACCAAATTTGGTATTGTTCTGGCATGCCAACCTTTGCCTTGCCTAACGTGGGTCTGGTAAGGTAATAGTGAGGCGTGCCTCAGTAAGGCCTGCCTAATTCGGGCCTAACTGATTTTTCGGCACGCCTCACTGTAATTCTAGTCGGGTAGGCGCGCCCTTTCTCCACTTCCTCCAGATTGGTCATAGCACTTAATCGGTCGTGAGTTTTTCCTGCAGCTTTATAGCGCGATTTCGCTGGCACCATCACGCTTCCCCGCAGAGCAAAGTAAAGCATCTTAATCGATAGTAGTAACAGTAGCAACACTTTCGAGGTCCAAGCAAGGCGCTTTTGGGTTTGGCAGTTGCACTACAACCACTGTAACCTGCTCCCACTCCCCTCTCCTCCTACCGACGTTTGTGTGAATATCCGGGTTGCTTCTTTGCCCACGTCCATTAGAGTTTTTTAATTCGAGGTTCCTACCCATAGCGTTTTATTCCTAGCCGCCAGGAACCTCAATAGTCATGGGCCTTGTATTATCCACCAACCTCCTTAAAAAGTTAAGTTAATATTTCATCTTGCCTACGAATTTATATTAAAATTAATGATAAAATGAAACGCATTTATTTGGCATTTAGTGAAAAATTAGTTGAGACAAGTCGCTATTATTAATTCAAATAATCATTTAGTGTTAAAAAAATTACATTTTTGAATTAGTGTTAAAGAAATTCAGAGCACACTATTTACGTCACCTTGTGTTTACACATACATCTACATACATACATATACAGGGTGGCTGATGAAAGCCGCTACCAAAAAAAAATTGAATAACTTTTTTTTCTTTTTAAGTTATCTGTTCCATTTTTGTTTTAATTTGCAGATTGATCTTTAAAATTTATTAAAATGGATAACTGGGACACGCAAACAAGAATTTGGATAGTCCGCCGCTATCACGCACTGGAGTCCGTTGTTTTGGTACAGAGAGAGTACAGGCGGATGTTTGGCGGCGATCCCCCGAGCAGATGGACCATAATGAGACTGGTGAATAATTTTGCTGAGCAAGGAACAGTCGCAGGAAGGCCTTATCATCGAAACCCACCACTTCGGACGGAGGAAACGATCGCTGCTGTAGCTGCAGCTATACAAAGCAATCCAAGGGTTTCAACAAGAAGCTTATCTGCTCAACTTGGTGTCTGCCGACAGTCTTTGCAAACAATAATGCACAAAGATTTAGACTTATTTCCCTACAAAATTCAAATGGTTAACAAACTGAATGCAGCAGACTTGCCGATTCGCTTGGAATTTTGCCAGAAGATCCTGCAAATGGTGGAAGAAGACCAAAACATGTTAAACTGCCTTTTCATGTCTGATGAGGCCCATTTCGATTTAAACGCCAATGTGAACAAACAAAATTGTCGAATATGGAGTACTTCTAACCCACAGATACTCCACGAGACGGAATTGCATCCTCTTCGCGTGACAGTGTGGTGTGCGGTTTCTTCACGCTGTATTGTCGGGCCTTATTTTTTTGAAGAAAATGGTCACACCGTTACGGTTACTGGAGACCGTTATTTGAAAATGCTGAAAGAATTTTTCTATCCAGAACTACGCCGAAAGAGAATTCCTTTCAACTCTGTGTGGTTTCAACAAGATGGGGCAACGTCTCACATAGCCCAGACTGTTATGACAGAGTTGCGACGAAAATTTCCCAATAAACTGATTTCAAGAAACTCCGAATTTCGTTGGCCCCCCAGGTCGCCTGACCTTACTGCACCTGACTTTTTCTTGTGGGGTTTATGTAAACAAGAAGTTTATAAAACAAAGCCAACAAATTTGGATGAACTAAAACAATCCATTCGGGCAACAATTGCGGCTATTCCTGTCGCATCTCTCAAAGCAGCAATGAACAACTTTTTACTAAGATGCCGCACTTGTGTCAACGAGCATGGGGGGCATTTAAATTCAATTATTTTTAAAACTAGTTAAGCTATTGTACATTTAATAAAATTTAATGACCTTCAACTTGAAAAAAAAAAAATGAATTCCATACACTAAAAAAAAAATTATTTGAGTTTCTCAATGTAGCAAAATTCATCAGCCACCCTGTATGTATGGCGCAATCTAAATATTGCGAACACAAATAAGTTCATGTTATTTTGGCAAATTTGTATGCATTTTGTTGTTATTTGTTACAGTTTTGTTTCGCTCAGTTGCGTACGCAGGACTGGACCGACCGGTGGCAACCACACCAAACGGGGACTACAATTTGGGGCACAGGTGAGCTGTAGCGGAAAAATTTAGCGTAGCTAAACCACAGACAAATGCGCCATATATTTAGGCAACAACACAATCACATGACCATACACTCTCATATGTATACATATATGCATATATGTATATGTGTGTGGTTGTGATGTATGTATGAAAGTGAGGTAAGTGTGAGTGAGTAAGTGAACAGCGCAATACGAAGCGGTCGAGCGCAGCTTCATGGTCTGGCAACAAAATACCAACAACAGTAACAACAACAGCAAAACATCCAATAACAACAACCACAGCAATGGAGTTGTGCGTACCATCAAGTTAACGGGAATGACACTGTGTTGCCACTGTTTGGGAAACAAAAGATTTTGCTGCGCGGGTAATTAGATAATTACGGTGAAGTGTTGTTTGGATTGTTGAACACATTGTACACAATTAAAAGATAAACACAACATAGACGAACAACAGCCGGACGGACGCGTGGATGGGCGGACATTCATGAATGTTTGAATAAATTGCTTTTTGGTTGTGATTATTGTTACTGTTATTGTTATTGTTGTCAGTGGACCAGTAAGGTGTAGGTCACCGTAGATAGCAGCTCGGTGTTATAATGTTAAATAAATTGTGTTTTTCAGATTACCGGCACTTTTGTGTGTGTGCGTGTGTGCGTGTATCTGCTGAAAGCTACTCGCGCCGTGGTTGCTGTGATATTTTCTTCTACGCATTCGTAACAAAGAAACTAGATTTGAGTGCGTTTTAATTACGGCAGCTAGTTTGTGCGGACAACAAATATGTTATGCATAAGTATATTCTGTCAAAAAAGTGCCAGGAATTAAGCTGTAGAGCTAAAAATATGAATTTCATATATTTGGCGAAGGTGGCTCTTTTTTTCTTGTTCAAGCCGCTCGGGAGCATAGGGCTTCGACAAGATTTGTTTTGCGTTGATTGCGCTAATCTATTTGGTTTCTGGCAGAGTAGGTAGTCTGTCGCTACCAGTGCTATGTGGTGAAAGTGCCCACTTGTCGTTGCTTAGGAACAACGCCTTTTTTGCTGCTTCTAGCGCCATCTGTGTTTCACATTTTTCTGCCAGAAGGATCGCACAGATGGTTGAAGACTTCGCTAAATTTCGTGTGTCTGCGCTATTACCGCGGCTGCCCGCTTCCTCTTGCTGGCGTCACTGATGCAATATGTAACTGTTTGTTTTTGCTTATTTTAGCAGCCACAATCCAAATAATGCGCTGAGTATTGTGCGGGAGTAAGGATGGAATGGATAAGGTTTTTGTTTTTTTGGCGTTTGAGGAATGAGATTTTTTATTATACTTATTAATATATATATATTTTTTTTTTTTTATTGTAGAAATGAGGAAAGTAGATAAATTTGGGAAAGTGCGAGCACCGTGCTTTACAACCTCTAAAATGGCAGGCTAGTGCACTTACGCTAGACTACCGAGTCCACACAATGGCTCTACTACTCAGGAATATCTGGCAACTCTAAACGGCATCAGCACTGTCTTCAAGATCAGTCTTAATGCGGGTTACGGGACAAAGAGATAGAAAGAAATGGCAAGAACGATGAGCTAGCCGGAAAGAGTACTAATCCTACACTTCTTGAAAACAGATCTATGATAGGAATCCCTATGGCAACTTGACAATTAAGGATAAAAATAATATTCTTCAGGAGGCTCAATAGGTTATGGGGAGAATAAAACACTCGTGTTGCAACCAAGCTGATTTGGCCACAAATAGTTAAGAAAAGTCAGGAGAATTGCTCAACCACTCACGAGCGAACATTTCGAAGGTCTGGGCTTGTGTCACCGGTCTTTAGCTGTTAGCTGTAGGCACCCTTCCAGGTTAGGAGTAATTTCTCATGAACACTGCAGAAGTTGTTTAGATGAGGAGGGGGAAAAACCGTAGAACAATTCCTCTGTAATTGTCCAGCCTTAGCTAGGAGTGAAGCAAAGTTGTTGGGTAAATATCATTTTGACTCTCTTACGGAACTATCCGGGATAAAACCTCTTCTTCTACGCTTTATAGGAGCGTCTAAATGGTTCCATGATAAATAAATACTGAGGTTACACAGTGGTATCTCAACGGACCCACTTAGTCAAAGAGAGTTGGCTACTCTAAGCCGACTACCACAAAAACCTAACCTAACTTACTCAATCTACTTTTAATTTTAATGATAATAAATTTTATTTTGAAAAAAAAGTTAGTTCTTATAAACAAATTTGAAGTATATCTAATAAACTTCAGCCATTTAAACGCAATAATGGTAATTTTCAACAAATTGTGATTAATCAACAAATTCTCCTGATTACTCTTTTGAAGAGCATAAGGCCTCTACAAGGCTTTTGCAACGTACGCGGTTAGATGCTATCGTCTTAGCTTTGTCCCAGGTTGTGTACTGGTATGCGAAATGGATATTTTCCAGATTTTCTTGGTTTCTTTGGTCGGCCGCGGCTTCCGCTTTTCTGAAGATTCCAATATAAGGCCAATTTTATGATGCTGTAGGGCGGTTTTCTAAGAGCTTGGCCTATCCAACACCATTTCCTGCTAGCTTAAGATAGGCTTCCCGTTCGTTTGTCTCCACATTTCTCAGTTATTTATTATGTTGGGCCGAACATTCAAAGCATTTGTTGGGGAAGCATTGAAGTTTCTGCGTGTACGTTTCCAAAACAAGCCACGTTCCACTTTCGTATAGCAGCGTCGACTTGACACATGTGCTGAATATCCTGAGCTTAGTGTTTCTGGAAATTCGCGAGTTCACCCAAGCACCCGAATACATGCCTTGCCTTGCTCAATCTGTTGCTGATGCTTTCCCCTGCTCCTCCGTCTACTGCTATACCGCAGTATAGGTAACAGAAGCTATCATTGAACTCCACTTCTTTACCATACATCATTACGTGGTTATTGTTTGCGTGATTGACACTCAATGACTTAGTTTTTGCGACGTTTACTTCCAGCTCGACTTTGCTTGCCAGCGTTACTATTTAGTTCGTCCGCCTTCGCTTGCATATCGATCAATTTATGCGATAACAGACAAATATCGTGCGAAAAGTTCAAATCCAGCTGCTGACTGTTGAGAAACCTCTGTAATGCCTTTGTGGCGTGTGCTGAATTGGCGCATGACCCCATCCAGGACGATGGCGAAAAGGAATCTCGTCTATTATATATATGCATATGTCTACTATTGTGCAGTACTGCCAGTTTAGAACCCTCTTACATCGCTTTAATCAGACGAATTATTTTCGTTGGACTCCTCGTCTACTATTGGTGTCAAACGCCATCTTCAATTCAATGAGCAGCAAGTATAGCGGTGAGGGCCATACAACCTTTGGTTGAGGCAGCTGCGTTGGGAGCCGAGTTTCACTTGCTTAAAGAGCTTTCAACGTGCTTAGCCTTCCTTGAAGGGTTGATGCTAGTATTTTGTAGACGGTGTTGAGTAGGTTACGCCTCTCCAGTTACCACAATCGCGTAGGTCGCCTTTCTTTGGAAGCAAGGTTGGTCGCAAAGTACCTGAATTTCATGCAAAAACGGCATCACGTGATATCACCAAAGACATGATTTAACTTTGTGGGCAAAAAGTAAGGGGAATTTGGTTGTAAAATGAAAAATCTTTATTTATTCTTATAAATCAATTTCATCCCCTTCAAAATAATCCCCTCTCGATGAAATACACTTATGCCAACGATTTTTCCAATCCCCGTAACATGCCAAATAGTCCATTTCCGGTATAGCCATCAGCACCTTCTTCGATTCAGCTTTTATCTCCTCAATCGACTCAAAACGCGTTCCTCGGAGTGGTCTCTTGAGTTTTGGGAATAGCCAGAAGTCACACGGAGCCAAATCAGGCGAGTACGCTGGTTGCGGAACGATATGCGTGGAATTTTTGGCGAAATGGTCACGAAGAACGAGTGCAGTGTGAGACGGTGCATTATCGTGATGCAAAAAGCAAGAGTTGTTGGCTCATAATTCTGGTCTTTTTAGACGAATTGCTTCACGTAAACGACGCATAACGCTCAAATAATATTCCTTATTAACAGTTTGGCCAGGTGGAAGGAATTCATAGTGCACCACACTACGAAAATCGAAAAAAACTGTCATCATGACCTTTCATTTTGAACGACTTTGACGTGCTCTTTTCGGTCTGGCCTCGCCTTTAGCACGATATTCGCTTGATTGGTCGGTTGTTTCAGGGTTGTAAGCATAAATCCAAGTCCCATCTCCCGTAATGATGCATTTGAGCTTGCCCTGATAGTCTGAAAGCATTGTTTCACACACATCAACGCGACGACTTTTTTCCAAGAAATTTAGAGTTTTCTGTACCAAAGGAGATTTGACTTTTCGTAGGCCCAAATAGTCTTTCAAAATGGGTTTCACAGATCCTTCTGATATTCCGATCATACCAGTAAGGTCTTTAACAGTCAACCGACGATTTTTGAGTACTAACTCCTTCACTTTTTGACGTGTTGGTCATCTGTTGACGTCGATGGTCGTTCGGAGCGCTCCAAGTCATCAACACGTTCTCGACCCTCTTCGAAGTCTTTGTACCACTTATAAACATTTTTCTGCGACATGGCCGAATCACCAAATGCCTTCTGCAACATGCTAAACGTTTCCGCAGCCGAAATTTCATTCCGCAAACAAAATTTGATGGCACTTCTCTGCTCAATCAAATCAGACATTGTAAAAATCGAAAAATGCACTCTGGGTCGTTTGGTAAATACAAGCGTAAATGTATTACTGATAATGACATTCACATGAAAGTTGGCCCAGATGTTATTAACAGTGCTGCGAACTCATGAAAAAAATAACTAGAGCGAAATTTTAATCCCGCGAAGTTTGACAAATAAATTCACCTTACTTTTTGCTCACAGTAGTATAAGGCTGAATCCGACTAATACATATTGATCAAACGCATCATTACTGGAGACGAGGCGTGCGGTTATGCGTACGACACGCAATCCAGACATCAGGGGAGTGAGCGGAGAACTCCGAATGAAACAAGACTAAAAAAACGATGTCGTTTTCAGTCAAAACAGAGAGCGATGCTCACGGTTTTTATGGATTACAAGGGTTTTGTACAACACGAATTTTTTGCGAAAGGTAAGGCAAAACTCATAAGGACTATTATTTGGATTTTATAAGATATTTATGTGAAGCAATTCACCAATAAAAGAGAGGATTTGTGCGAAAACAACCCACTTATTTTGCACGATGAGAACGCACCGTCGGTGACTTTTTGTTGAAGAACGAAACGAATGCCATCCCACAGCCATCGAATCACCTGAAGCGGCTCGCCGCGATTTTCTTCTGTTTGAACGAGTCAAAAAACCACTACGGAGAATGCGTTTTAACAGCCGAAAGGAGGTAATGGAGAAATCGAAGACGAGTCTGATGATACTACCGAAGTTATAGTAGAGTTGCAGAAATGTTTCAACAGCTGGATCGAATGCTGGCATAAGTGCGTTGCAGTGTATGGTGAGTACTTTGAAGGCGATACTATCACTGTTCAGGAATAAATTTGGATTTTGAATTTTCTGAATATATTGCGGGCACTTTTTAAAGGGTTAGGGGTACTCAGACGCCCGAAAAATTTATGATTTTCAATAATTTATGTTTTTTTTTTGCTAGTCAACTGCTTTATTTTACAAAAAATAAAAACATAGCATTAATACATCATGCCTCGACTTGGCTTTAGCAAAATTTCAACAAAAAAAAAAAAAAAAAATTAATAATTCTAAAAGTTATCGCTGTTTGTGTGGAGCCCGTTTCTCCAGAAGTCCCTTGCGGTGATCATCACAAGTACTTGGAGGTGCATCTAAAATCAATCGGACAAGAGATATTAGTTTTATTAATACGTAATCTTGTGCCTGATCAAAGCTTTTTTTTTTAAATTAACAATATGGCGGTCTCAGGAAATAGTTTTCAGATTTTCAAGAAAAAACCGAAAATGAATTCTTTAAAAAAAATCGAAATTAAAAAAAAAATCTTTCCATCAGGTACGAGTTTTTTATGATTTTCAAAAGCAGTCTAAATTTAATTGGAATCTACCAAGCGGTTTTTAAGTTATAGTGATCACCAATTCAAAAAACACAGTTTTGAAAAAATCACATTTAAAGTTTTGCTATCGAGCTCATGCATTCGCATTCACTTCAAATTTTACACAATATATTTAAGATATTATACTTTAAGAAAATGCGAAAAGAAGTCCAATTTTTTTAAAATTTTTACTACACCTAACCCCTTAATCTGGGCGGTAATTTTCATTTCGAATACCTTTTTTACTACAGGGTGGCTGATGAAAGCCGCTACCAAAAAAAAATTGAATAACTTTTTTTTCTTTTTAAGTTATCTGTTCCATTTTTGGTTTAATTTGCAGATTGATCTTTAAAATTTATTAAAATGGATAACTGGGACACGCAAACAAGAATTTGGATAGTCCGCCGCTATCACGCACTGGAGTCCGTAGTTTTGGTACAGAGAGAGTACAGGCGGATGTTTGGCGGCGATCCCCCGAGCAGATGGACCATAATGAGACTGGTGAATAATTTTGCTGAGCAAGGAACAGTCGCAAGAAGGTCTTATCATCGAAACCCACCAGTTCGGACGGAGGAAACGATCGCTGCTGTAGCTGCAGCTATACAAAGCAATCCAAGGGTTTCAACAAGAAGCTTATCTGCTCAACTTGGTGTCAGCCGACAGTCTTTGCAAACAATAATGCACAAAGATTTAGACTTATTTCCCTACAAAATTCAAATGGTTAACAAACTGAATGCAGCAGACTTGCCGATTCGCTTGGAATTTTGCCAGAAGATCCTGCAAATGGTGGAAGAAGACCAAAACATGTTAAACTGCCTTTTCATGTCTGATGAGGCCCATTTCGATTTAAACGGCAATGTGAACAAACAAAATTGCCGAATATGGAGTACTTCTAACCCACAGATACTCCACGAAACGGAATTGCATCCTCTTCGCGTGACAGTGTGGTGTGCGGTTTCTTCACGCTGTATTGTCGCTGTGTGGTTTCAACAAGATGGGGCAACGTCTCACATAGCCCAGACTGTTATGACAGAGTTGCGACGAAAATTTCCCAATAAACTGATTTCAAGAAACTCCGAATTTCGTTGGCCCCCCAGGTCGCCTGACCTTACTGCACCTGACTTTTTCTTGTGGGGTTTATGTAAACAAGAAGTTTATAAAACAAAGCCAACAAATTTGGATGAACTAAAACAATCCATTCGGGCAACAATTGCGGCTATTCCTGTCGCAACTCTCAAAGCAGCAATGAACAACTGTTTACTAAGATGCCGCACTTGTGTCAACGAGCATGGGGGGCATTTAAATTCAATTATTTTTAAAACTAGTTAAGCTAAAAAAAAAAATGAATTCCATGCACTAAAAAAAAAGTTATTTGAGTTTCTTAATGTAGCAAAATTCATCAGCCACCCTGTATAAAAAATCCATTTTTAAGTGCCTGTCTGTTTGTAAACCACCTCACAAATGTGAAGTATAAATTGTCGTACGTCATTCATTTACAAAAATTATATATCTTCCGATTGCCTGACTAATTTTACGCCACCTTGTATATAAAAGGTGGCGCTAAAGTAATCCTCCTGGCAGAAAATGCTATAAATTTTGCGATTGGCCCCTAATGTTAGTTCTGTTTTGACATTTGTATAGTAAACACATTTATTTGACTAATAACACAGGCCGACAAAATTTAACCAACATTCAGACCCAGAAACCAGACTATATATTTCCGAAGGTTTATGATGCGCTGAATCCAAATCTGGCCTCAGAATTGCTCTATTAGTTTGAGTTTTTGAGATATCCTAACCTAAAAGTGCAAAAAACCCCATTTTTGCCCATATTTGAGGTTATGTAGCCTTGCAGATGTTTTCTTTCACCAAAATTAAAGGATGGCATCTTTAAATACAATCCTTCTTTTTTCAAATGGCGTTTTGTTTGCTCAAATATCATTTTTTTTCGCAGAGATATCGCATTTTGAAATTTTCATGTTTCGAAATTTTCCTACACCTGAAAATCGATTAAGATAACATAGACATGATATATTCGATTACTAATTTTCTTGAATTGAGTCTTATTTTTCTTAAAATTTTGTCTCACACCATAAGTGTGCTGACTCACCACATCCCTACACTATCTAACCTTTGGGTACCGAGTCACACACAGCCCTAACCCCTAGAGACCACCCCTATCATACCGCGAGCAGGCTAACCCACATAACCGCAAGCAGGCTTTCCCACAAACTCCAAATTTACATACTATTAATCCATATATTTCAGGCCCTCAAACCCAAGAAAATTAGTAAGCGACTATATTATGTCTATGTTATCTTAATCGATTTTCAGGTGTAGGAAAATTTCGAAACATGAAAATTTCAAAATGCGATATCTCTGCGAAAAAAAATGATATTTGAGCAAACAAAACGCCATTTGAAAAAAGAAGGATTGTATTTAAAGATGCCATCCTTTAATTTTGGTGAAAGAAAACATCTGCAAGGCTACATAACCTCAAATATGGGCAAAAATGGGGTTTTTTGCACTTTTAGGTTAGGATATCTCGAAAACTCAAACTAATAAATTAATTTTAGTTATCAATCCGAATTTTGCATGGACAGAGAAGCAGATATTAGTTTAAATTATTTCGGATACTTTTCCTTGTAGACTAGTGTAATCGGTCGGTGACTTTGGCACAACGTGAATTTCGTCGCAGATTTGCTCGCAGTCCAACGCCTACTGGTGAAACACTGCGACGTTTAGCCGCTCGCCTCGAAGAGACTGGCACAACACGAGATGCTGGCAGGCGTGGCAGACCCCGGAGTAGCCGTTCTGCAGAGAATATTTCTGCTGTAGCCGAGGATGTCATGGAAGCGCCGTCGACATCGACCAGACGACGTGCCACGCAAATGGGTATCAGTCGACGGTCTTTACAGCAAATTTTGGTACAAGATTTGAAGATGTTTCCGTACAAAGTCCAGACGGCGCATCAGCTGTTAGCTGCTGACTGCCAATCGCGTCTAACATACGCTCAAGCCGTCCTTAATCACCACCAAGAGGAAGATGATTTTCCATCAAAAATAATCATGAGTGATGAGGCCCATTTCTATCTTAGCGGGTACGTAAATAAGCAAAATTTACGCATCTGGGGCACTGAAAATCCGCGTGTAACCCACCAAGAGCCATTACACCCGCTCAAAGTCACTGTATGGTGTGCTGTTTTCGCTGGAGGAGTCATCGTACCTTTTTTCTTCGAAGACGTCGCGGGCCAAACGGTTACTGTGAATGGTGAGCGCTACACAGCAATGATCAACGAGTTCTTTTTGGCGCAACTTGATGAAATGGGATTGGAAAATTGGAAAACATGTGGTTCCAACAGGACGGTACAACGGCACACCCTGCACGTGCCACAACCGATATGCTGAAGGATGCATTTCCCGGGCGCCTAATCTCCCGTTTTGGCGATTTGCACTGGCCAGGAAGATCGCCTGATTTGACCGCTCCAGACTTCTTTTCGTGGGGCTTTTTGAAGTCGCGGGTTTATGTCAACAAGCTTCAGACTCTTGCAGCTCTTAAAGACAATATCCGTCAAGAATGCGAGGACCTATCGCCGGAAGTTTTAGCCAAAGTAATGGAAAATGCCATAAAAAGGGCTCAAATGGCAATCAACTGTGGCGGCGGCCATTTACATGACATCTTATTCTTGACTTGATGTAAAAAAAATTAAAAGACCAAATAAAAATAATCCACAAGAAGAATCAAAGCTTTTCATTTTTTTTTAAATTACAGCCGAAAAACATCGCAAGGTTACTTTTGCGTCACCTTGTACTTCGATGAATTTCTTCTCCATTCTTACGCAGCTGATGTGTCCAACAACTTGGCACAAGTGTATGAATGTCAAAAAAGAAAGTGGCATTCCAGTATTTTGAGTATCGCTCTAAATTAATTTATTTTACGCTTTCTTAAAGCTGCGCAGCTCGTCCACTTTCTTAAATTAATTACAACATTTAAATCACTGAAATTGAATTCCGTCCACTGCTGACTACCGGTTGCCTCATCAACTGGTGCAAAATTGCCGAAAGCGTTTTCGAATTTCACTGTTGCAATATTAAATTACAAATGTCATTTTCACATATACATCCACAAACACACATCCAAACGCACATTCACACACATATACATATAAACAAATACTTATACATAGCAACAGGAATTGTAGTAACAACGATAATGAAAGCAACAGCTGAAAGGGAAAACCGCAATAATCGTTGCAAGTATGCGTGTGTGTGTGTGTGTGTGTGGAATCTTGCTGCAATTAAGTTAAGGCGCAACCAGGCGTTGCATTGCCTGCAGGCGTTGAAAGTAATGGTGAAGGCAACAAATAGAGTAGCAGCTACAACAACAGCATCAGCATTTTAGCGATGACAAGCACGGTCACTGCTTTCATGAGTGGCAAGAAAATCCACAATAAACAACAATAAATTGTGCTACTGTGACGATAAATGTCAGACAGTGGTTGTGCATCAAATGGCACTGACGGCAGTTTGCATGGACACAGATGGGCAAATATAAATAACTGTATGTATGTACAGCTCATATATTTCACACACATAAACAAAAATATATTTTACATGCATATACACATGTACATATGTACATGTATGTGAGCGCTCCATGCAAATGGAGGCTAATGTCGATGCGAGCATCGCAGAAGTGCGACTCTGAGTGACGTCGTTGCAACATACAATTTGTTGCATGTCAGCAAAACTTTCATTTTCAAAAGTACGACATATTTATGCTTGCGACATTTACCATACATACATACACTTAGATATGTATAAATATGTGCCAGGAAATACGTACATTAGGGTGTGCCAATCTCCATACAGAAATCAGCCGGCAAGGTTTTTCCAGCGGCATTATAAAATTTATTATAACGTATTTTGAGAGTCAAAGTTTCTAAAACAAAAATTAGTAGTCACGTTATCAAGGATAAGTGGTATGTGATGCAGACCAAGGGTATACAGAGGGTCTACGCATTTTAGTAAAAAAAATGTATACTATCATTAATGAAAATGAGATCGAGAATTCGAGAAAGACTATTTGAGAAATTATGTATCTGAACTAGCCCAAAACTTAACAAATGATCAATCAAATAGTTTTCAGATACGCAGTCTGTGTAGGAAAAAAAAGAGCCGGTCTTTTTCTTGTAACTTCAAGATATATTTCGCTCTGCTTTTTACTGCGTAATAGTTCCACTCAAGGGCTGCGACGCCAGTGCTAACTCAGGTTAGTGTCGTTCGAAACTTTCCCGTAAATGCAACCAAACAAAAAGGGTGAGAAGTACGCAAAGCGTTTTGAGGCGCTATTTTTATGCACGCATTCGAAAGGGCTGAAATTATGTTATGCCGCGGCAGCAAAAGTAATTAAAAAATCAAAAAATTTTATTGTGATGTGGAATCAGGGGTATGTTGATGACTTTTGCGAGCATGGCTGGAAGTGAGTGACGACAAAAAAGCAAGATAAACTGATCGTCCAACTTTTTCAACGGGACTCTTCCTTACGACTATGCCAAGCAACCACAATTCTTGCTAAAAAGGAAATAGATGTAAGTATCAACACCATCGAACGTCGACTGAAGGAGGCGAACATATCCTACCGTCCCACATCATTAAAACCACTACTCTCAGAAAAACACATTGAGAAACAGCAAAACAAGAAAATGACGTCACAGCAATGGACTGGCCTTCCCAGTCCCCAGACGCCAACCCCATTGTAAATGTCCCCATGAAAACGCATCTTGTCAAAAAAATAGTCCACGATTTAAGGGGTTACATGGGTTTCGTTGGTTCAAAAAATCGATTTATTTTTTTTTTTGGCTTATTAATTTCTACAACATCTCAGGAATATTATCCTAAATTTTCAAGTAGATCCGAATAATAAATTCGGAGATACAGCCTTTGGAATGGGTGCGCTCCAAGCCATTTTTATTGTTACTCAAAACTTTAAACACGTTTTTCTTGGAACCGTGTTTTCAAAGTCGGTTGTCAAATGTTCTCGAAAACTACTCAACCGATCTTGATGAAATGTTACACAGGTGTTCGAAATACAATTTACTCGTGCTTGAACGAAGGATTTTGTTCTTTTTAAATTACAACTGTTTAAAAAAACAAAACGTCAAGCAAATTTCACCGAAATTTTCATTTGTTTGCAAAAATGTCTGCCAAAATTCCAATTTTTACTTTCTCTTCTTTCCTTCGTTCAAGCACGAGTTTATGGTCTTAACTAAAGCACTTATTTTTGTTTTTTCATTGTTGATGAGCCCGTCAGGAGTTATGCTGACAACGCGGACGCACCTTTTTTTCGAGGGGTCACCGGAAATGACGTCATAATGGAGGAGTTTTAATTTTTTTTTTTTGAAAATTTCAGAAATTATTCTTTAACTATGTATCTATGAGACAGAAAAAAGTTGGAATTAAATAAAATTTTTTTTAAATAGAAAAAAAAATATTGAAAATAAGCCTTTTTTACCCGACGAAACCTATGTAACCCCTTAAAGCAACTCGAGCGTCAAGTTCGCAAAATCTAGTGCTCTTTGCCGACGAGCTACGCAGCGACCGCTATTAGAAAAATGTTTTTCTTAATTTTGGTTTCACCGAGATTTGAACCAACGTTCTCTCTGTGAATTCCGAATGGTAATCACGCACCAACCCATTCGGCTACGACGTCTCTTATACTTAATGAATAATCGCGGTTCCTTTTTTCTGACACAGACTGCACCACTAAGTTTCCATAACCGAATTGCAAAGTGGCTGCCCTATGTCCTCGATAGCCTCCCGAATTCCATCTTTGAGGTTTTGAATCCACCCTGGACTGTTGGTGTAGACCTTCTCTTTCATGTGGCCCCTTAGAAAAAAGTCACAAGGTGTTAACTCCCAAGATCTCAGTGACCAATTGTAATCACTTCTTCGAGAGATAACACGGTCCGGAAACTTTTCCTGTAGAAGAACAATGGTTTCGTTGCTTGTGTGGCACCTAGCGCCGTCTTGTTGAAAATAAACGTTGTCCAGATAAATACCATTCCATTCCGGCCATAAAAAATCGTTAATCATCTCTCGATAGCGATAGATAACACCTGTTATTAGAAAACCCTTTATTTGACGCACCATTCACAGAGACGCGCAGCTGATCCTTCTTAATAGATACTAGTAATGAGCGGTACTTCCGCTGAACAGCTGTTAAAAGCCTCCCTCCTCTGCAGAGGCCAATTTTTTAACAAGCTTGTAGCTTACGAAAGACTTAGTTTCAAATTTCAGCATGCTTCGACACATAAGTTAAGATATCAGTTTCCTTGATATGGGACGGGAATGATGATAAGTGTAGCCATTGAAATATTGAGACAACTTGTAGCTCATGATTGTTATTGGAACCAATGGCAAGAAGCTTATTAAATTTCTTTCTATTACTTTATTTCTCACTGGGATGTCTGCCCGCAATGCGAGAGCACAGATTCAGTAGCAGCATTTTAAACAGAAGTCGCAGAGACCTGAAATGACGTTCCCAGGACAGTCGGTTCTACGTTATCGGAACGACCCGGACTTATATCCGGCCAAGGACTGTCACTTCAGCAACACATATGGGTTTTTCAGTAAGAGCGCTTCAACTTTTGAACTTTTTTAACTAATTCTTTTTTTACTATCGAGTTTGAACATATACATTTAAGTATGAAATTCGATTTCTTTTGCATGACCATCGCGTGCACGTTTTACGAAGTCCAATTGTTGAACCCAATTTTCGACCACTCTTTTGCATAAATTGGCCGAAATTCCAGCAATTTCGCGTTCAATATTGGCTCTGAGCTCACAAATCGTCGCCGGCTTGTTACTGTAGACCAATGACTTCACATAACCCCAAAACGGGACGGCTTGTTATATGGACCGTAAAATGGCCGTAATGCTCTTAAAGTAGCAGCAACAGAACGATTATTTTCATAAAAAATTTGCACGATTTGCAATCGTTGCTCAAGTGTGTAGAGTTCCATGATGAAATGTATACTAATGAAGTTTACAAATGACAAGCGAAAAATAAAAAATATTGCGTCGTTCGCCCTTCCTATCGGAAAAAAGTTGAAGCGCACCTATTGAACAACCCTATATAAGTATAGGGAATGTTTATGCTGCTAGAACAACAACATACCTGAAATGAAGCAGCAACAAAGCAAAGGTAACTTTTGCAGGTGTAGTAGTCGTCGTAGCATCGGCCGTCTTAGATTAGACTTAGCTTTCTTTTCTTTAGCGACGGCAGAACCATGCAAAGCAGATGTGTGCGATGCAGGCGTCATTGTCAATAGGCGTACAAGGAACAGAGAGAGGAGAGAGCGGGGAGCTCGCATGTTTTGAATTTGCACTGCTGAGAATACTAGCGCAGAGTTAGCAACAACGCTTTTGAGATTTTTTACCTCAGTAGTTAATGTAGAGAGAGCGACAGCTTTTGCTTCAAGCTTAGAGTGCAATGAGCGAATTTCTGCAAGAAGATCATCTGATTTTTGTATTATTTGTTTTTTTTTCTTCATGCGGAGTATTTACAGCAGATAGTATGCGACTATTTTCCATTCTAAGCGCAGCTATTTCTTTAACAACAACAAGCAATGTGATTTGTTGTTTATTATTGTGCACATTTGTAACGTCATATTCATTTTTTGTTTCGGCCGAACTGATAAAGTTTGACAACCAATAGAAGAGCATCTATCAGCAGAGCAGGTCTTGCAAATCGGTGCCTAAGGAGCGGGAGTTTTTTTTACTCCGGACACACCGTTGCTGCGACGCCAGCTTTGATGCTGCATTAGATATTTTTAACCTCCTCATTCACAAAAAAAGTAGTAATAATAAAAAAATATTGTTCCTACAAATTTTGTTGTAAGTCTTAGAATAGAAACAGTTTTATAAATTCAGTGGAAAACTCACAACTTTTTTTCGTTGAGTACCCTAATGTACTTATACCAAAATATAGTAACAAGTTTGACAACAATTTATCATCGCAGCTCACTATATAAGTACAACAACTGAAGAGCGCTGCAAAGAGAGGACGGCTTATTTATTTCATTCCGCCTATTAATTTCTATTTTATGTATGCAGAATTCTTCAAATTGGAGATGTTTTTGTTTTTTTTTGTTTCGTATTCAAACATTTTGGTCCAACTTGAGATCTACCATAGTTTTAGAATATTTACGGCTTTTCGCTGGCAACGACCTCTCATATTAGTTCCTCGCCTGAGCGATTCCATGCCAAGTTAGCCTTGTATTTCGGACATTGTCGGCATTTTTTTCAAAAAATTGGTTGGTCGGGACAACTAGCAAGTGAAGCACTCAGACACAATTAAGTCCATTGTACTACACTTAGATTCCCTCTTAATTTTACCAAGGAGCCAAGGTGGTCGCTTCTTAACACATCAGTGCTAAAGTGCTCGAACGTGATTCGAGCAAAGGCGAGGCAGACGCACAGGAAGTGGTCCGCCGTCTCATCCTCCCTTTCATAAGCTGGGCAGAGTACACTGTCCGAGATCCTTACCTTTTCCATGTGCTTCGCCCACAGAAAGTGGTCCGTCATCAGTCCAACCAGTCCACTACAGTCCTCTCTGCTTAGTGACAGGAGAATTTGCGACAGCCGATCGGGCATGACAGGTAACTTCAGTTTAGTTCATCTGCAAGCTCTCTTTTGGATTGTAGTAACCAATTTGCTAACCGTGATGTTGGCTGCAGGAGGGAGTGGCAGAACGGGCTCTGAGGCCAACTTCTTTGGCCTAAGGAGTCAGAGGTCTCGTTACCCACGATACCAACGTGTTCCGGGACCCATGTTAGCATTAGGCGTTTATGCCTACCGACATAGTTTAGCTTGTATTTACAGGACTTGACTACCCCTGATGCGGTTGGGGGTGTCTAAAGCCATGAGCGCAGCTTGGCTGTCGCTGCAGACAAATAAAGATCTGGCTCTCTATCTGTTTTCCACAACAAAGTTCATCGCTTCTTGAACCGCATACACCTCCGCTTGAAACACAGATGCATGCATTCCAAGAGCAAAGTGCAGTTTTGTCCCGCTGGATTCCACGTAGACCCCAGAGCCGGAGGGGCGTGAGTATAGTAAGAAATAAACTGTAAAAATTAAAAAAAATATACATAATTTAGAAATTTATGCAATGCTGAAAATTTGTTACATAGTGCATAACGTACGCACTGAGATCAACTCCTTTTTCTTAATTGGCGCAATAACCGCTTACGCGATTTTGGCCGAGTTTAACAAAGTGCGCCAGTCGTTGAAAGATGTATTGACTGTCACTGCGTACACTATCAATCCAGGGTCTCACTACTGTCTCTAGAACCTCGATATATGCAGCAGAATTCACTCGAAAGTGTAAAGGAGAGTAAAGAAGTGTGGTTGCATGTCATGTCCTTTGTTACTCACAACAACTAAAGCCGTAACAGGGGCTGGAAACTGGGTGTACATGACCCTCTGAGGGTTGGAATATAGCCATCATCATTTTTATAGCTTTTATTTATGACTTGCTCAAAATTTTTTTTGTTCTAAAGAACTATAACATCTTCACGGTGTTTAATTTTGTGTAGAAGGCGTTTTGATCGACAAGCAGACTTGTACACATCACGAGGGATTTATACCGGAGATCTTCATGGACAACTCGACGGATAAGAGCTTCAGAAACATTAAGCATTAAGCTCCCTAGCAAAAGCCTTCGTTGATATGGAAAGGTCCTCGACAATGTTCGCAAGCACTTGTTAAATAAATTCTGCAGATCGGACAGTGTCAGAACATTCGTCGTATTTTTTGCGTTTTACAACAATTAACAATTGTATGACAAAGCAATGAGTGACTTTCACAAACCTTGTGAGCGAATGAAAATGCGCAGTTAAGCAACAATAACTGCATATCTCTTCATTTCTTGAGTTAAGTTGAAGTCGTCCATGTCTTATCTGAAAAAGAGCAAAGAGAAAAATAATGGTTTCGAGAAGTTATAGTGACATATATGCATGACCTCAACTACCGCATACACCCTGTATATCGGTGCAAAATACTGCTCTGACGACGCCTAACATACATAAAAGCATCAATAGACACCACCTTGGTATTTTTCACTGGTTCGCTTTATGTATTTGAATATAACTCGAAAAAGAGTTTAGAAAAGAGTTGCCATTTCACCCATAGCATAGTGATATTTATTACTATCGTTTAAGTACCATCCGGCTGCAGTCCCTATTTCAGTCTTGGAGCCATCGGTAAAGACAATATCCGTCAAACCTCCCTGAGTGCTCAATGGAAATCTGCCATCAAATTTCTTTCCAAATGACTCTATGGGTATCAGGTCGTCTTCAGGTGCCGCTCAGATAGCAACTTAAAGATTTCTCTGTGTCTCGAAGTTCCATCTTCGTGCCAGAAAACATATTTATGGAGTCTACACATTGTTTTTATTGCTGCATCGAGCATCGAAGGAGGCTGTACTCATGGCATCCGTAATGCATAAACATACACTTATTTGTAGCATTTATAGTTCCCGGAGTGGGGGCTTAATCATGATCCCTCGCCACCAGACCACAGAGGAGTAAGTGATGATTGGTCTGATAAGTGCTGTGTATATCCATAGGAGCACAGCAGGTTTCAGACCCCCGGTTTTACCAAAGGCTCTGCGGCATTGCTGAAAAATCCTTAATGCTCGATTCACATTCAGTGAAACGTGTAACTCCCAAGTAAGCTTCTTATCCAAGATTACTCCTAGATATCTAACTTCATTGGAAAGACCGATTGTCACACCCTTCGGCGTTAGAAGACTAAGTCCATCCAATTTCCGTTTTCTCGTGAAAAACATTATGGTGGTTTTTTTCGGATTGACGGAAAGTGGTATAAGGTAGTAAGCAGGCCCGACGAGAGGGGGGGAGGGGCGGATCGGGGACTTTTTACCCCGGGCCCGGAGTTCTCAGAGGGGCCCGGATTTGGTAACCAGTCTATGCTTGGGGTTAACAGTTTCCTCGCTAGAAGAATTCAAGTTGGGCGATTGACAATAAGAGTTGATATTCGTGATATGAGTATTCAAATTACGCATTACAGGCCTTCATGTTTTCAATTTACTACTTGTTGTACTCAAATCTACAAACAAACCAATTGTTTGAAGAATTGACGATTAAGGGGTTAGGTGGGTTTCAGAGGTTGAAAAAAAGAAGATTTTGACTTTTTTTTGTAGTATATAAAATCATATATTTTATTTAAACAATTCACAATATCTAAGATACATATATAAACAGTATTTTGTGAAATTTTTATTTAAAAATTTCGAAAACTCAGCCGTTGGTACCTCATCTTCCTTGACGTCTGAAAAAAAAATCCTCTTGCCGTGGACAGCATAACTCATTAATAGTTCATCTAAAATCAAAAAACCAAACGGATTTCGTTAGTACATGAATAAATCTCGTTGTTGTACGAAGAAAAAAAAAAACAGTCAAAATTTGAATTTTTGACAGGCTTTGAACCAAAAAACACATTTTTTAGTGAAATTTTCGACATTCATTGGCTCAAAAAAAATAGTTGTAAATAAAAAAAACAAAAATCCTTCGTTCAGTAACTAGATAATGTTATTTCAAAGATTTGTACAAAATTTGAACTAAATCGCTTCATAACTTTTCGAGATATCGTGTCCACCGACTTAAGAAATGGAGTTTTGAGATAAACCCGTATACCTGCGAAGCGCTCAACTGACGTGGCCTAATAGTCGGAACTTCTGAAGGGTATATCTCTCAGAATTTTACTCGGATTGACTTAAAATTTTAGGAAAGTATTTTAAACGTACTGTACTATTTAATGAGACAAAAAAACAAAATTCGATTTTTTGAAATTTTCAAACCCACCTAACCCCTTAAGTGCAAACTACTTGGTTCACTTGACATGAAACCGCGCACCGATCCACTTTACAGCCCTTTTCCTATACAGCCTGCACTTAACACCTGTTCCAATTTGCAAATCATTATTTAGTTATATGAGTGCAAGTGTGCTTAGGTGTACGTTTTATTCCAACTAAACTTTTGTCTTGCCACCTGATGCTCGCGGTAATAAAATTTCAATTAAAGTCTCTCGACAATGTCAATTTGCGCTAACCGCTGCAGCGAACGCTTCCAAGAACTATTCACTTTGTTCGCAACAATACACACACAAACAAACGCGCATATTTCGCCAATAAATCCACTTTTTCCGCTCTTAAAACTCAACTCGTTATTGCTTCCACAAGGTAAACTCCAATTTCCTGTACAACCGCCGGTGGCAAGCGTTGCAATGCGATACACCTTAGCAAGTTGTACACGAGCCACGACTACCACTGCTACCACCACTGGGGGAGTGTGCAAATATCCACTAAAACAATTGCAGGTGCACTAGTACACGGGTATCTACGATAGTCACCACGGCATCAGCGCACTCACATGGCGCCACAGTATGCAGCAGCGGCGAAAGCAGCCATAACATACAATATGGAAAATACAATAAAGATGTCAGCGACAGAAAAGTCCATGTTAACAATAAACAATTGGCCACAATGACATGACGTTTAACAAGCTCACTTTGTGTTTGTACGCCCACTTGGAGTGCGGCGCTGCGCTGCCCATCCACCGCATGGGATAGATATGCGCACCTCTGCCGCATGCTCAGCAACGGTTTTGCCACGCTAATGCATACATCTGTTATGCAGATACTTGTATTTGTATTTAAAACGCCTTATTGCTGACATGCAACACACACACACACACATGCACGCATATGAGCAGCTATGAAATGAACTTAACCGATATGACAGCTTACATAAAGTCGTGGGGGGCGGGGGGTAGGAGTGGTGATGGAAAAGTAACGCACCAACTATGCATGTATGTATGTGCGTATGTATGTAATGGTGTATTTGCATGTATGTATGTGCGTGCACGCAAGCCTGAACAACGGCAACATGACATGGCGCTGTGTGCAGCTTAGCAAAAATGTTGCATAGATTGGTCGCTCGCAATTTAGCAACTGCCACAAAAGCTAACACATGCGCTCAGCGCACACTCACACACATGTACATATGTATGCAAGAACGCATGTATTTGCGCATAAAAACTCTCGCATGCACGTCGAGCGACCTGGTCTGTTTGTTATGCTGCTGCTGCTGGTGGTAGAAAATCTGAATCATGTCAGCCGCATAAACCTTTTTTGCAAATGGAAAATTGCGGTCACTTTCTTTGAATATTTTTATTGGCGCCACAAACTGCTAATGCATAACCCGTGCATGTGTGTGTGTGTGTGTGTATGTGTGCATGTGAGTATGTGCTTGTTAGTACATTTTTTGCGGCCACTCATTTGTGGCAGTCACCCACCGGCAGGCAAAAATGTTATTATGCGGTGAAAAACACTCGAAATAGCAATGAAAAAAAATCTGAAATATGAATGAGAATGACATGAAAAATACCTATTCATATTTATATTCGCACATTTGAAACAAATACACACAAACATGTAAGCTTTGCATCTTTTTTTCATTTTTATTTTTTTTTCATGCTTTCGCTACTCATAAATGCAATCAAAACACGCAGGCAATGTAAAATTCTGAAATATTGAACATGCAAACCATAATCTGTTCTAATAAACCGTTTAAGCCATTTATGCATGCCGCACAATGTGCTTCTTATTTATGTGCTTGAGTGTGTGTGTGTGTGTGCATTTCAAATATCCTGTCAGCGTGTTAACAGCTGCATTTGAAATTTCCAACCAATGCCCACAAAAGTGCTCAATGAATGTAAATTGCTAGTGTTTTTTTCTTTTTGATTCTTTTGCTATGATTTTGTGGTTGGGGTTGCAAATAAATGAGAGTTCTAAAAGTCCGCATTCAAATGAGTATTCGAAAGGATTTCAATTTAAATTTCCTGTCATAAGCGGACATGTAAAAGTAGGCTAACAAAGCGCTGGCTTCATACGTGTAAACAAATACAATATATTTTACATTTAAACTTTTTCAGGCGAATTTAATACGAATTTAATAATTTATTCACTACTTCAATCGACTATTCGTCCAAAAGAAAACTCTTAAAGGAATCGTAAGGGTAATTCGTCATGAGACTGTGTATATTTACGCTTTGTCCTCCACCTTATCCTGGACACGAAAATGGCTTCGCCCCAGATGTAGGTGAGGACGGCTTCCGCTCCTCGACTTCAGCACCTTGAGAGATCCACGATCGATACCCAGTACCAGGTGGGAACCCACCTCCGTCATTGTCTTTGCTGCCATTCTTGCGAATGATTCGCCAGACGTTGGCGGAAAAGTGTCGTTCGACATTTGAGGTCCCTTAGCCTTTGCCTTGTCAGGTAAAGTTTGAATCCTGCCTTGGATTGGGTCGAGGATGCAGGCATTTGGGTCGAGGATGCAGGCATTTCCGACTTCCGTCTCTCGACTTTCCTCTTCTTTGCCTTTCTCCTCTTCCCGATCGTTGGCACAGGCCCCGTTTCGTTTCCGGAAGAGTGCAACGTTACAGAGGAGTCCTCTGTTCTGCCGCGTTTTCCTGTTTCCATTAAAGGTGTCGAAGTTGGAGGAGCTTGAGTACTTGCCTTAGCTAATGCTTCGGCTTTCTTCGCCTTCTGTTTTCTTCGTTTGATTTGCCTTGCGATAGACCAGCATCTTCGTTCGAATCTCTAATAACTTTAGTGTTTTTACCGGTACTTACCTGATTCCCACCAGGTTTGACCGGTTTGACTTACTCGGTACCAGAGATCCATCTAAGTCTGCTGGGAGATTGTCCGCCATCTCCACATCCTCCACAACTTGTTCAGTTGCTTCGGATTATTTCGACGACGGTGTATCGCTCACACACACTCGGCCCTCCCTTGACATAGCCAATGTGCCATTTTTCATCAATAGTAGTGCGCCTCCGCCGGAACCCTGGGTGTCAGTTCCGGTCAAAAGGGGATGTGGGGTTCGGGCCTGCACATCCGATGCCCGAGCCGTCGATTGCTTGACGGGAGAATTTCCCAGAAGTGGGTTACCTCGTGCAGATATGTCCTTCGTTAGCCACCACATTAAAGAAAAGAAATGCATTTTATCCCTTCTATCAGGTTGTCGGTACAATAATCGCCGCATAGTATTTGACCTAATAAATTTTTAAAACTTTGCAAAATTTCGAATTGCTACTATACGGTGGGTCATGTAAAATTTGCTTTCTGAATCGGCTATAAAAAAAAATAATCAATATTTTTTCAAACTTTTTTTTTTATTTTGAAGATTGAACATTGTCATTTATGAATGAAAAATAATATCATTCAAATGACTGCCACGACTGGCTTTACAGTAGGCCATTCGATCAACCCAATTTTTAAGCACATTTTCGATTGTTTGGGCTCCAATTTCATGAATGGCAACTTTGATTTCGTGTTTTAAAGCATCAATCGTCTCTGGATGGTTCGCATAGCATTTGTCCTTAACGGCTCCCCACAAAAAATAGTCCAACGGGCTTAAATCACAGCTCCGAGGCGGCCAATTGATATCGGAATTTCGGTTGATTATTCGATTTTCAAAAACGGTAGCCAAAAGTTCGAGTGTAACTTTGGCAGTGTGACAAGTTGCACCGTCCTGTTGAAACCAAATGTCATCCATGTCATCCCCTTCAATTTTTGGAAACAAAAACTCGTTGAGCATGTCACGGTAACGCTCGCCATTTACTGTAACCGCAGCTCCTCGCTCATTTTCGAAAAAAAATGGCCCGATGGCGGCATCGCCAGACCAAAAACCGCACCAAACAGTGACTCGTTGAGAATGCATTTGCTTCCCTACAGTAACGTGTGGATTTTCTGAGCCCTAAATCAGACAATTTTGCTTATTGACGTAGCCACCTATGTGAAAATCAGAAAATAAGACGAAGACTCACCACTTTGGAAATAGGTTTTCAACATGTCCCAACTTTGTTCAAGCGTATAGTGTCCCATTTCGTAAATGTCAAACCTTTAAGTAAATTATGAACACATTTGACATGTCATTTGTGTTACCACCAAAAAAATAGGTGGTTCAAAAAGCAAACTCCCACCCTGTATATAATAATGACCATATCTGCACGTAGATATGTACCTATACATGTATACATAGATGTAAATAATTTCGTAATTAATTTATTGTAAATATTCTCTTTCTTTCCAGGAACTTCATTAATCCCTCATTTGCTTATCGGCGGGTAATTCCAGCATGCTTTGGCTACGAAATGCGGCCAATGTAAGAAAGATGGTGTAAATAATTGCCCCTCAAACCCGCCTAAAGCGCACCCACAACGCATTTTGTGTGTCTCCCACAATGAAATTAATATTGCTTTTAATCCGTAATTTTTCGTAATCACCACCGAAATAGAGAGAGAATGGAAGTGTATGAAATGTAAGTGTGTAACTATGTATAAATGTATGTGTGTGTGAAGTCTTGTGCAAGTGTGCAATAGCGCGTTGCTGAGAACCTAATTTAAAACGCCATTAAGGACGAATTTTAGCCAGCGCAAACTATTAAAGCGTAATGGCCTGTGGATGTAGCTGTAAGTAAGTGTGCGTGTGTATGTGTGTGTGTGTGTGTGTACTTACATAATATTGAACTCAACGAAGCGTCAACTTTCAAATGCCTTAACAGCTATACTACAACACTATGTTTTCAACCCCTGGCACAGCTGCTCAGTTCGTCCATCGTTGCTATTCCATAAATTGATTAATTAGCGTCAATTGAGTGACGACGACATTATGTGGCCGATTTACAAATATCTGGAAGCAGTCAGTCAAAATATATTAAGTATAAACAAAGCGCATTTCGAAAGTTTGTCTTTTGTTCTTTGTCCTTTTAGCTGTCTACATAGGGACAATTACAAGAATAACAAAGAACATGAAAGCTTTCAAAGTAGCAACTGATATGACGGCTACTTATGAGCAGGCAAACTCATTTATTTGAAATCGCTCGATTGAGGTGTGGGACTTCCAAAAGCAGAAATGAGACTTTCATATTGACAAACTACGAAATATTTCTAATACATATAGAAATATGTATGTATGTGTATTGTAGTGCTGACTCATTTGTGTGGGCCGCATTTTTGTGCGGATGAAAAATACCCTCTGAATGTCATGCCGGCATTGTGACTGCGGCTTTTGTTTCTTGTTTCTTGGTTCGTTCATGTGATTGATGAGTCTCTATTGAAATTAGCTGATGTTGAAAGCATCTCATACGTAAAGGGGTTTCCAATAAGGGCGTGTGGTTGTTGAAATGGACTAGAGCAAGGTGTGTGTGTGCGGTTTTAAGGAAATTTTTGCTTTTTTAATAGAAAGGCCGCGTATCCCATTTCCCATTATTGCATTACAGATGTTGCTAATTTCAGTCAGTCAGTTTCCATGAAACAACACGACATTTAATGAATATTTGTCTAAATTTTCTTTAGAGATTATTGAAAATTCAGCGAGTGACAGTGAATCTCCGGAACGTCTCGAAAAAAGAAGAAGAAGAATCTTAAGAAATAAAAAAAAAAAAAACACCAAATTACATTTGTTAACGAAAATATTTCTCAAGGAGGATTCGTGTTTTGATTTTTTAGAAACTAACTTTTGCTAGAAAATATAAAACAAAAACTCCTCTCACGGTAACTTGGTGAATTATGTGAAAAAGTATGGTACTTAGCAATAGAGTCTCGAGTTGACTCCAAGCTTCATTGGATGTAACACATTAAAAACCGGGTAATAAGGCCAGTTTAGCTTTCTACTGCTGCAAATCTATGTTCGGCAAAAAGCGAGACGTCGGTCCTTTGGATGTAAAACGTAGTGGTTTTGACAATTTTAAAGTAAGGGTGACTGGTTTGACTGGAAGCTCTGCGGGATAGCAATAATATCACTAAACTGAGGAGTATGTAAAACTTGCCCCAGTGCTGTCCTAAATGTCGTTGCACTTACTTCCCACCGACTTCTGCGTTATTTTCATCGCTGCTCAAAGTGCAATCAGGTTGAAGGAAGTTGGCCGATGGAGGCAATCTCTCAAGGGACATGCAAGCATTTTTGGGCAGTTAACAGCAAAATATACCTCTGAACTTTGGACACATCTCTCTATCGGGCCAGAGCAATCCTTCCAAGTAGGCAGGATTGAAACGAGGGAAAAATCTGCACCGAAGCTGGCACCGCTTTCTGCACTGACGTCTCCTAGATGAGATCGAGAGTCGGAGCAGGAATTTTCTCTAAATCAGTCAATTTGTATATTTCCTTAAAATTGCCAAATACTGCTGGAGTTTTTCAGGCAGAAGTCTTTGCGATCCTGCAGGCATGCAAAATGCTTATGGAACGTGGAAACGAGGAAGATATTAACGCCCTCCAATAGTAAAGCCGCGATCAAGGCTCTGACGACGCCATGGTGTAGATTCAAACTGGTTAACTCCTGTAAGGAGGAGGTCAGACCTCTTCAGTATTCAGATAGCATTTTTCTGATCTGGGTTCCTGGACATGGGAACTTAGAGGGAAATGAAATTGCTGATGAGCTTGCCAGAAAGTAGTCGCCTGAACTGGTTTCAGAGACCTCCTAGCCGGTAATTGGCGGCCCCCTGACTGTTGTTAAAGACGAATTGCACGAATTATTTCTCAGAAAGCGCAGAGCTCCATTTCTTAATATGCTATTACGAAAAGCCTTTGTCCTCAGTAGAATAAACGGAGAACTCAGAAAGTCCAGAGGATTCCACGCCAGTCAATTTCAAAACTTGTAGGTTTGTTTACCGTTCATGGGTTGACCGGCACATACGCAGAAAAGCGAGGTCTACCATTTAATCTTCATTGTAGAAGCTGTGGGAACCTTTCAGAGAAGAAGACTGTCCAGCACTTTCTCTCTATGTTCTACGTCACGCATTTGGGTATCAGTATCAGCAAAAATGCATATCAGTATCTCCGTAAATGCGATTTGGTGCAAGGTTCACCTTTGCCATTCGCCTCAAATACTTGTCAAAGGACTTGACTCCATACAAAAAACTGTGTGCGGTAATAGTTAACTTCACCGTGGCAAAGTGTGGTGAGGGTTTGAATTCTAATGTCGGAGAAGCACGGTCCTGGAATTCCTGTGATTTTTGCCACCCATCTCCCTTTGTGATCTTGTTCTAGAAGATCTAAATGGATGGCACCGCTGGTAACTGAAACCGCTGCTTCTGATACTGTTCTGTATGAAGACGCCACTCTGAGAGCGAAGGTGCGTTGCACAGATTGTAAAGTTTTTCTCCAGCACCCTTAACGAATCTGCCCATATTTCGTATCAGTATAAAAGAATCGAGTTCGTCGTGTCCATTAAAAGTGTTCGCTTGCTCAGAGTTTGACCCCCACGGGTTGCCATGAACTTACTTAAGATAGCGCGTACTTGGCAGCTCTGCTTAAGGTTAATCTTGAGTCTAATTGCACTCTTAGATATTTGATCACTCTTTTAGTCGATAAAGTGGCACCGAGTATTTGCTTATCTACTTCTAATGTGGCAAGTCTGTTGCTTAGAAGGACTAGCTAGTGGTCCTCTAGCCATTTCTGTGCTCGGATGATCACCTGATTTGACTTCCTTCTAGCCTCGTCAGTGTTCCGAGCGATTGTTACAGCAGCAATGTCGTATGCGAGGTTATAAGAGACTTCGTTTATTTAGGAACCAGCTTTAACACCGATAATAATGCCAGCCTTGAAATCCAACGCAGCATCTCTCTTGCCAAAAAGTGCTACTTTGGACTAAGTAGGCAAATGAATAGTAAAGTCCTTTCTCGACGAACAAACCTAACACTTTATAAGGCTCTTATCATGTTCTTTCTAACGTATGACGCAGAGGCGTGGACGATGAGAGCACCTGTGACGCGTCCCTTACAGTGTTTGAGAGAAACATTCTGCGGAAGATTTTGGAACCTTTGCATGTTAGCAACGGCGAGTATCGCAGACGATGGAATTATGAGCTGAACTTTACGTCGACATAGACGCAGCGCAGCGAATAAAGATCCAGCAGCTACGTTGGCTGGGTTATGTCGCTCCGGCTCTGAAAGTATTCGATGCGGTACCGGCTGGTGGTAGCAGAGGAAGATGAAAGCCTCCTCTGCATTAGAAAGATCGGGTGGAGAAGGACTTGGCCTCGCTTGGTGTCTCCAACTGTCGAAGAATTACATCGTAGCTTGTATTTCAACGTTCAAGTCCGAGTTTTTATTGGCCGCACCTTCTGTTATTTGTTCGTCTTGCATTTATAGTGAATTTCTTATATGAGCACGCGATGGCTTAGAAAGCTGCGAATAATTTTCAACAGATACTGCTACTAGAACATTAATGCCAAAATTTCGTATCGAAAACTAGAACAGCGCATTCCCGCAAGGAGCCGTGTGCTCATTTTACAGAGCCTCAATGAACTCAATTTTCTTTATTCCCCGTACATTTGGCAAAGTTTACGCGTTGCTGTGTAGCCAACCAGATCAATCCAGCAACTGTTAGTAATACCTTTAAGCACCTCCTTAGCTTGTGAAAACAGAAATCTTAGAGACTTGCCTGCTTTGACTCCATTAATTTTACCGCAGATGATTTACTCCCGCATTTGTATGTTTTTTTTTCCATTTCCTGCATTTTACAAGCTAGTAAAGCAATAAAGTTAACAACTGAAATGCTTATGAATGCATTAAAGATAATTTTGTTTTTTTTTTGTTCTAAAATGAGTACAATAATTTGGCCACTTACTGTACCTGACCTTGTACTTTAATGTTGGCATCACTTCTAAGGAATAAATAACCATTAACACTACCCGCTTCCTACAGACCCTTGGTATTTTGAGGGCCAATTTTTCATGTCGAAGCATGCACCTTTCCGTAATTTAATGACAAATTTTGATAAATTACAGTACAAGACAGTTGTCAGTTGCGGTAAAATGTCAATGCAGCTACAAAAATTTACGGCGTAAATTGCTCAGGAGAATCCCCAAGGCAAAAATTTGGCTATTTTATTAGGAAAAAAATTCGCTACTTCTTCCTACTCTAGGTGAAATAAATTACGTTTTTTTTTATTTACATTTTTTGTTTATATTTTCTTGCATCAACTTAAGTGCACGAAGTGTGCAAGTCACTGCTAATCACTGCACACAAATGGTAATAATTACAAAAGAAGATGTCCCTCAAACCAACTTTGCTGAAGAAAGTTTTTGACAACCCAAATCAACGTGGATGAAGGCAGACTATGTTGAAGTTCAGAGGATCCAATTATTTTCACACGCGAGGTTAAAGTTTTGATTTCAATTAAAACCATTTCAAAGGTCTATAAAAAGCGCTCCATATAAATCGATGCATGAACTAAGCTTTCTTGCGCACTTATTTCAACCCTTACGAGTTTTTGATCTTCAGCGACCTCCCCTAAAATTGCTTGCGAAAAATTTAATGACAGCAGTTTTGAGAAGTGGTCTACTATGCCCATTCAAATAGCAGTTAGAAGGTTAAGATACACTACAAAACAAATTCTCGTTAAATTCCACTGTAGAAGTTTGGTTTGAACACTTTTTATCCTTGGACCGCACCGCTACTTTGAGAAGTGGTCTAACATGCGCATCTAAGTTGGACTTAGAGGGGTTAAAATCTACTGCGAAAAAATTCCTCGTTAAACTCCGCTCCAGAAGTCTGGCCACAGATCTCTTTTTTTGAAGTCTTTTTATTTTTGGGTCGCACCGCTATTTCGGGAAGTGGTCTAAAATGCACATTGAAGTAGAGATTAGAGGGTTAAAATGTACTAGAAAAAAATTCCTCTTTAAATTCCACTCCAGAAGTCTGGCCAGAGAACTTTTGTTGAAAGTCTTTTTATCCTTGGGCCGCATTGGTTTTTTGAGAAGTGGTCTAAAACGCCCATTTAAATAGGAGTTAGAGGATTAAAATCCACTACAAAAAATCCTCATTGAATTTCACTGTAGAAATCTGTTGGCAGAAATTTTATTTGAAGTCTTTTTATGCATAATTTTTTGTTTAAATTAATTGCATTTTAGTCCAAAATATTAAAATTTGAACCAGCGGTGAAAAAAAATCAAAGCCCCTGGGCGAGAACTGTTTTCCATCAAAGTTGGTTGAAGAGATATCTTCTTTCATAACACCGCGTTACACACATTCTATCCTATGAACCAAATATATTGTACTTTTTCGGAAAGGGGATAAAAAATAAAAATACACGTGGATCGGCGATTTTCATGTACACGTCACAATATTTTATTTTTTATTTTATAACTTTAAACGAGCAATTCTTGTATGCATATCTGTATAGCCACACGATCTCAGGATTACCTTAACGGATTGGAATGAAATTGGGCACACAGATAGTGTATCACATTTCTAGACTTTTCACTTAGGTCTTGCGACTGACAATGTTTCACAGGGTTGCCCCCTGTTCGAAATTAAAAAAAAAAATTACATGAGATATGCCGATGTGGGTATCAAATCAAAAGAAAGGTATTTCACTCCGCATTACAATAGAGATATAAAACCCTAAATTTTTTTATTAATTTTATTACATTAAAATGAAAAATTGTTACATTAAAAATTTTAATGCTTTTAAAGAAATGTAGGCCTTTTATTTTTGCGTTTGTAAGCATTTGTGTCAGTATCGCGACAAATAGACCAACAGTATTCGCCAAGCATATGCGTAATATCTTTTCCTTTAACGCGCTTTTCAATAGCCGCAATGTCGTGATGGAACCTTTCGCCATTTTCATCGCTACAAGCTCCTAAATCACCGGGGAAACAATCTAAATGATTGTGAAGGAAATGGATCTTTAGCGACATTAATATGCCCATATCGCCATATGCCGATATCATTTCTGCAACAATATTTTTATAATTGTCAGCTCGTTTGTTGCCAAGAAACTGCTCAATAACGGCAACTGTGCCTTTTTAATGCACGTTGTTCGATAGCATTCAATTTTGATGAAAATTCATAACTCGCAACTATTTTTTTTATCTGCGGGCCACTGAAAACACCTTAAATTATCCACATCATTAAAAAAATAAAGTTACGAAAAGCCTTCGTAAAAAAAATACCTGCATGAATCTTTGAGCCGCTCAGTTTCCGAAAAATATTGCGCAAACTTGAAATCGCCTCGCCCTCACGATCCACTTTTTTAACAAAATTTGATACGACACCGAGCTTAATGTGTAGCGATGGCAAAATGATTTGAGATGGCTGCACTAATGGTAGGGTTTCTATACTTTCTATGCCTACTTTGTAGCATGTTCGCGGCTTCCACTTAAATTCAGTGTAATGCTGATCTCTTTTGCGACCTTCCCATGCACACAAAAAGCACTGGTGGGTTGGAAATCCACACTTAACACCCATGAGTAATCCGACCACTTTTAGAACGCAGCATATTTTCCAATTATGCTCTTTGTAGTTTATCAGCTGTAATATTAATTCCATGCCTTCGTATGTTTCTTTGAGGTTGGTGGCATATGCGATCGGGACAGCTGGATGTTTGTTACCGATATGAAGCAGCACTACTTTAAGGCTGTTGACCGATGCATCGATGAAAAGTCGCCACTCCTCTGAAATATGAGGGTAATCAATTTTTTCAAACATCGAATCAATATCACAACAATAAGCCAGGTTTTTTCGCCGATCTTCGTGCAATTTAAAAAATTCGTCATATGGAATACTGCTACGTCGATCACGAGCGGCTGTTATTTTAAAATCAGCCGCCACTATATTCCACTGCTTAAAGCGTGATGCAAAGAGTTCGGCTGTTCTCTTTGAAAATTTTCTTCTCGTACAAGGTCATTGAAGTCGGCTTGCGGCACTGCAGTCTCAAGTTCACTGGGTGTTGGTACAAATTCCGATACTTCTGGTTCCCCGCATCTCGCATTCGATGCAAGAAATGTTGATAGCATTGTTGGTGCTACTATTTTAGAAAAAAAAAATTCAAGAAAATCTGAGAATTGATAATTTTTTTTTTTAACTTTACATAATAAAAACATGTCCACGAGTCTGCCTGGAGAAATTCAGCGCGATTGGATCACGGAAAAAGGGTTAAAAATTGATCCAAAGTTTTTCACACAGGTGGACTACGAGCTCTATATTTTATACAATACATAAAAAAGAATTCTGGCGTGTACATGAAAATCGCCGATACACGTCTATTTTTATTTTTTCTCCCCTTTCCGAAAAAGTATATTAGGTTCATAGAACAGAAAAAAAGTTCGTTTTTGTAACGCAGTGAATGGGCTAGACTGCCTGTCAACACAGTTCCATCAAAAGTTAAGTTGGGTGGATTGTTCATAGTAACTCCTTGCATCCAAGACATGATGCCCTAAGGCCCATTTTACGCGCTGCGATACCATTTCTCATATCCAGATCATATCGTACCGCTTGCTTTGAGGAAGAACCAATTCATTCTCTTAATAAAGCAAAGAAGTTCATGAATGCTCATCGACATCAGGTACACCGCCAAGCAATCAATAAATAACAAAATTTTCTATATAAAACAAAATATAACTTGCGCAGCATAAATCAAATAATTTGCTATCTACTTCCTACCTATTTCTCACCAGCATTTTCCTCCAGCTTTCACTTTCATGTCTTCGCATCTTTTCACCACAACCCCGCGCTCTTCATTCACTAACTACCTTTTAAAGAAGTTACCTAACTTTCGCTTGCAATGTCGTCTGCGTCAGTTGCGCTGTTACAACTTGTGACATTCACGTCGAGATATCGATCAAAAAACAAGTAAAGAGATATAAACTTTCGCCCACTCCCCAGTTTCAATTTGAGGTGGCTGCTGCCATTTGCCACTTACCGCGGATGCCACAAAAGCCCAAACGTTATAACGAGCCATAATAAATTTGACATTTTGCTCAAGTAAATGTATATAAATATATCTATGTTTGTGTGTAATATATAAATATATATGAAAGATTGCATGCACAAATTGGCCAACGTTTGCTTGCCTTTGCCTAGAAGAGAAAAATGAAGTAAGGGAATAAATAAATGAATGAGTGAATGCCATGGCCGATGCGAAAAGGTGAAACTTGATGTATGGCATTTTGAATTTGTAATTTTTCGTTTCATTGCTGTTGTTATTGTTGTTGTTGATGTTATTGTTTTGCTCAACACAAACATGGTGTGAACATTTTTCGTATCGAGAAATATATGGAAATTCATTGGGTAAAGAATTACCGCACTTAGGCACAATTGAGCCGCCGCCGGGAAAATTTGATTTTATTGTCAGCTGCGGAGATGTGGGTTTTTTGACAAATGGTTTTCACGCCAGGGTGGGAAGGTTTTCCTTGCATACATGCATGTATATAGTTTTATAAAAAAAAGTTGATAGCTTAGAGTGGCAAGCAAAATGGCATTGAATAACACGAGTAGAGGTTTATTGAAAAGTATTGAAAGCGGCATTAACTAGTGGAGGAATCAGAATTTATACGATTTATTTTTTTATTTTATTTTATTTTATAAAGGTTTACATAACAATAAAATTATTATACAAACTGAAAGTAGTGCAGCGCTAGCATCGGAGGCTTAATAATTTAATACTTCATCTTTCATTTGAACACACAACAAATTTGATTACAATCTGTCACTATGATCTGTCAGTTCATACTTTGTTTATGAGCCACTTGAAGCTGGCATGTCAGTTTTTTTTTTTTACAATGCAAAGAACTGAATTTAGTATATTGATGAAATTCTTTGCTTCGAAAGGTTTATCGACAATAGAAACTAAAAAAAAACATGTGAAAAGTGGTTTTGAAATCTGCATCTTGACACACTGACTGGCGTTTGAGACCACGTGGATCTAATAAAGAGTTTTTTTAATAAGAGGTGTTATTTTGATATTCACAGAAAAATGCTATTTTTTAATATAAATGATCGGATGTTTAGTTCCTTATTAAGAGGAAGGTATGCCGATAATAGTGGAAAACAACATCAGGCAAAGGACCCCCAGGACCACGCTTGCAGGACAATATACTTTTAATGAAAATTTCCATAACCGAATTGCAAAGTGGCTGCCCTATGTCCTCGATAGCCTCACGAATTCTATCTTTGAATCCACCCTGGGCTGTTGGCGTAGACCTTCTCTTTCACGTGGCTGACAGAAAAAAGTCACAAGATGTTAAATTACAAGATCTCGGTGGCCAATTGTGATCACCTCTTCGAGAGATAACACGGTCCGGAGACTTCTCCCGTAAAAGATCAGTGGATTCGTTATTTGTGTGGCACGTAGCACCGTCTTGTTGAAAATAAACATTGTCCAGATCAATACCATCCAATTCCGGCCATAAAAAAGCTTTTATCATCTCTCGATAGCGCAATCCATTCACCTGTAACACCTGTTATTGGAAAACCCTTTAGTTCGAAATACTTCTGTCGCCGCTTGGTGCCGGTCATAAGACGAATTTTCACCGAAAGTGGAGTCATCTATATATATAAAAATTAAGCCGAAAAAAAGTGTGCATTTGTCCGGGGTAATCTCAGCAACGCGTGTAGGGAAAATAATGAAGGTTTCACACATTGTTGGAGTTGCTTTGGCAAAGGTTTCTGTGAAGTTTGGTTGAAACCCGATAACGCGTGTGTGTGCGGTGCGTCGGTTAAGTGAGCGTGTTTTTGCTATTTGCCGCACGTATTTTTTGTACCGCACATAGCATTCATTAGAATTGAATACCTTTTGGTCGAGTGTGTCTGGGCCGATTATTATGAAATTTGGTATATATATATATTTTTCCACGGTTAAGGTTAGTATAATATGCTTATTGATTCCACTCGCCACCAGGTGGCGCTGCCGAAGGCCAAAACGAGGACCCGGGTAACCCTAGGATGTGTTTTTACATTGTGGGTATCAAATCAAAGCTACTGATGAGTGCTTTAATACAGAGTATTTTTTAGATCTCTGAGTGACCAGGGTCTCGAGATATAGCCGAAAAGGTGGACCAAGGTACCCTTGGATGTGTTTGTACAATATGGGTATCAGATGGAAGCTGTTGATGAAAGCTTTTAAGTGAAGTAATTCTTACTAACCGTTTCCGCGATAAAGAAAGGAGATGGAGCTGGAGATGGAAGAGGAAGAGGAATAGCTACAGGAAGAGGAAGAGGATGAAGAAGAGGAAGAGGAAGACCACTTAGTATTAAAAATAAAAAAAAATTTTCTAAAACAATTTTAAAATGTTACATATACGTTTATTATATAAACGTTAATCTGAAGTCAGTTATAGTGAAAAATTCATTGTATCATTGCCGGCGTGATTGGTGATCGTTTCCTTAATTTTTTGCAGAAAGGTTATACTAATATGAGATATTACCTATATCATTCATACATTTACGTATTACCTGTGTACTCACAAATATACCGTTGAAGCAAATATATGTCAGTTTTTTTATTTCGCCGGGAAAAGTTTATATAAATTTAAGAAGAGTAAATAGAACTTATTTTATATCAGACTTCACGCAAAAAAGTCATTTGCACCTGAACACATAGCTGGGTTAAAGCGGAGGGGCAGGCCCGACGAGAGGGGGGCGGGGGGTGGAGGGATCGGGTACTTTTTCCCCCGGGCCCGGAGTTCTCAGAGCGGCCCGGACTCGAGATTATACGTATTTATATGAATTAGACATTATTGGAAAGAGCCCGCATTTGCAATTTTATATGATACATACACTTCGTCGTGTAAGAAAAAGCGGAGAAGGAGAAGAGAACTGTTCTATTCCCCTCCGCAGGGCCGTAGAGTGCATATCCGGGGCCGTAGAGTGCATATCCGGGCCCTGCGGAGGGGAATAGAACAGTTATCTTCTCCTTCTCCGCTTTTTCGTACACGACGAAGTGTATGTATCATACGATTGATGTTGTTGTTTATGTGTAAAGGGGAGCGCATCTTTGCACATGCTAAACTTGAAAATATTAGTAGCACCGATTATTATGTTGAGGAACATAAATCAACCACGACTATGTAATGGCACTCGATTAACAGTTAAGAGATTGATGAATAACGTCATTGAAGCAACAATTTTGAATGGAAAATACTCTGGTGAAGACGTTTTAATACTGCGAATACCAATGATACCATCGGATATGCCGTTTGAATTGTAATGTCTTCAATTTTCTGTTCGCCTTGCATTCGCGATTACTATTAATAAGTCACAAGGCCAAACTTTATCAATTTGTGGTATTGATTTAGAATACCCATGTTTTTCTCATGGCCAACTTTATGTTTCATGCTCAAGAGTTGGTAAGCCATCAGTATGGTTCATTTATTCAACAACGCGTGGAAAAACGAAGAATATTGTATACCAAAGAGCATTACAATAAAAAAAAGTAATAAAGTAAATCGCATCAAACGTTTTCTAATTGCTACCACTATTCAAAACTTCTTTCATTATTTTTCATGCGCGAGAGTTTTGATAAAAAACACACAGTATTTTTCGGCTTAATTTAATTAATTAATCTAGATTTTTTTAAAGACGAGCAGCGGAACGGGCGGGTTTTCGCTAGCCTTATATATAAAATAAAGTCAACTTTTTGTGTGTGTTCGCTAACCGACCGTGTCTTTGAACCGAATTAAACAAAACTTACACACATTGTTAAGAAGGTATTGAAGATGGTTTCCGTATAGGTTGGATACCTATTGGTGGATAGGGTTCGAGATATAGGTCAAAACGTCGACCCGGGTAACCTTCGGATGTGTATGTACAATATGGGTATCAAATGGAAGCTGTTGGTGAATGCTTTAGTTCAGAGTATTTTTCATGCCGCTCCGTGACTAGGGTCTAGAGATAGAGACCAAAACGTGGACCCGGGTAACCTTAGGATGTGTATGTACAATATGGATATCAAATTGAAGCTGTTAGTGAATGCTTTAGTTCAGAGTATTTTTCATGCCGCTCCGTGACTGGGGTCTCGAGATATAAGTCAAAACGTGGACCCGGGTAACCTTCGGATGTGTATTTACAATATGGGTATCAAATGGAAGCTGTTGGTGAATGCTTTAGTTCAGAGTATTTCCATCCGCTCCGTGACTAGGGTCTCGAGATAGAGACCAAAACGTGGACCCTAGAATGTGTTTGTACAATATGGATATCGAATTGAAGCTGTTGGTGAATGCTTTAGTACAGAGTACTTTTCATGCCGTTCCATGACTGGGGTCTCGAGATATAGGTCAAAACGTGGACCCGGGAACCTTTGGTTGTGTATGTACAATATGGGTATCAAATGAAAGCTGTTGATAAGTGCTTTAATACTGGGTAATTTTCATACCTATTGATGACTAGGGTCTCGAAATATATGCCAAAACGTGGACACGCCGTGTCTTTGCCCAGCGAAGCGGGCCGGGTTTGCTAGTATACAATAAATCCTTATTGAGGTAAATTCTGCTGAATTTATTTTTCGTTTCAATTCTTCTTTAATTTCAAAAAGAAAATATTTTATTGTTAACAGTTTTCCTATTTCGATTATTTTGTCAGATTATTTTATCGATTTTTTAGTATAGAATAAAAGTATAAAAATTTTGAAAAAAATTATAAAAATTTTCAAAATTTTGTGCTTTTTTATATTTTTTATTTAATCCTGAAGAACAAAACCAAATTTATAAACAATTTTGAACAAACAAAATTTGTATTATTAACTTTTTTTTATTTTTTTAAGATTAAAAAGGAATTTTTTTTAATTTTTTTTAATTGTTTTTTAATTATTCAAATTTTTTCAAAATTTTTTAAATTTAATTGTTTTTTTTTTAATTTTTCTCTAATTTCGAAAGAAAAACATTTTATTTTTAACATTTTTCTTTATTTTGGTTTTTATCCGATTATTTGATCGATTATTTAAGAGCAGAAAAAATTATAAAAATTTTGAAAACCACCGAAGATATTCAATTTTAAAACACTACTCTAAAATTTTCATAATTGAGTAAATTTCTTCTTCTTCTTAACTGGCGCTATAACCGCTTACGCCAGTTGGACACACCAAATGAAGCCAAGTCCTTCTCCACCTGATCTTTCCAACGCAGAGGAGGTCTTCCTCTTCCTCTGCTACCACCAGCTGGTACCGCATCGAATACTTTCAGAGCCGGAGCTGGATACAAACGCTCGGACAACATGACCCAGCCAACACAATCGCTGAATCTTTATTCGCTGCGCTATGTCTATGTCGTCGTAAAGCTCATACAGCTCATCGTTCCATCGTCTGCGATATTCGCCGTTGCCAACGTGCAAAGGTCCAAAAATCTTATGCAGAATCTTTCTCTCGAACACTCGAAGCGTCGCTTCATCGGATGTTGTCATCGTCCACGCTTCTACGCCATACGTCAGGACGGGCATGATGAGAGTCTTGTAGAGTGTTAGTTTTGTTCGTCGAGAGAGGACTCCTCAATTGCCTACTTAGTCCAAAGTAGCACTTGTTGGCAAGAGAGATTCTACGTTGCATTTCAAGGCTGACATTGTTATCGGTGTTAATGCTGGTTGCTAAATACACGAAGTCTTTTACAACCTCAAAATTATAACTGTCAACAGTGACGTGGGTGCCGATACGCGAGTGCGCCGACTGTTTGTTTGAAGACAGGAGGTACTTTGTTTGAATAGATTTAGATATTTCAATTTCTACAAAAACTAGGAGTTAAAAAAGTAATGAAAAATCGCTTACTCGAAAGGTAGAGCACATAAAAATTATTTATTTAATTCGATTTATTTTGTTTTTTTTAATCGACTTTATTACTGTCTGTGGCCACAGGAATAACAATTGAAATGTCGGTTAGATATTTGTGATTAGTTACGATTGCCTTTAGCTCCCTTTCTAGGCTACTAATTATTGGTATAAAACAAATTTGGATGTCCTCGAAAAACTAAAAAAGAAACCCATAAATTACTAGGTTTTTCGCACTTATTTACTTTCGAAAACAAAAATAAAAAATTACCGAAAAAGTGCTTTGTGCCGTCTGCCTCACCAGCATAAACCAATCGCAAATAGGAAAGCGAATTTTAGTCACAGACAAACAACAAAAAATGCGCCCAACCGCTGCATGCTGCAGACTCACTTACACATTCACGTATATACCCACAAATGCAAAGCAATTGCAGCAATGCACCAGTGGCTGTTATGCAATTCTTTGCCCATGTGGCATATATCTTTCAGATACATACAGATAATGCCGCTTTATGCATTCATACGCGCAGATGCTAACTAAAAACAAACTCGCTATGCAATTTTAATGCACAAAGGGAGTTAGAATGTTTGCAAAAACATTTAGTTCGAACTGTTGCAGGGGGACAAAGTTGACATAATCCTCATGTTGAGAGTTTCAAATAACAAAATTCTTTAGGAAAATTCCTTTTTCCTCTTTAGCAGCCGGTTTGCATGCGGAGAAAAATTTGTTTTAGCAGCGCACGTTGGAATATGAAAAATTCATGTGCGTGTTTGTGTGTGTGTGTGTGCGTGCAGAGAATACTGTTGAAAAGTTTCGTATGCAAGAGAAAATCTATAGAAACGGACATATGCAGCATAAAGACTCTTCTCTAAATTTTTTTTTATTTTTTTTGCACAAACAGGAATTTAAATATTTACTTGTGCTCGAGTGCCTGTATTTGCACACAATATATTGGCTGCTATGTAGGACAGTATCAGGTTTCACAGCTAATCCATCTTGTTGAAGGCAGTAAATTCGATTTGATTGCACAGAAGTGTAAATGCTCTTAGGATTACAGCGCACATAAATTTTTGTATTCTATTTTTATTTTTTTTGTTGACGATTTTCTGTATCCTCCCTTGCTATTTTAGTTTTCTAAGCAGATAAACACACACAAATAAGTGTATGAGTATATATGTATATGAGTAAGCATATATATATGTATGTAAGGTATATACAAGGTGGCGCAAAATTAATCACCCTATAGGAAGATCTAGAATTTTCATTTACATTAAGAGCAATGAAACGCGTAAAGGTCAAAATGAAGATTTCTATCACTAAAAACAATTTTTTTTACAATATTTTGTAAAAAAGTTATTCACAAACAAAACCGGATGATTAATTTTGCGCCACTTGGTATTAGCTTGCAGTGTTTTTGATGCCTATATTGTCTAGTTCTTGCACGCGTCCCGCCTCCAATTTGTGGTTTGTGTCTCGATATTGTGTTCCAAGGGCGAGATCTGAAGCATGTCCCGTCTCTTGTGAAGTTTCGCAAGGCAGAAATGCACTCAACGAATGTCTAAAGCCTATTCGAGGGACAAGCCCCATGGAAAAAGTTTTTTGCTACGAATGAACGACTCTAGTGGGCATCGTACGCACGATCTACCGAATAGTAGTAGCGCCCGAATGCTCTCAACTAGGGCAGATGCGTGGATACACAAATATCGGGTGTTTCTTTAAGAGCTTGAAAACGTGAAGTGATAATGAAAAGCACAAATATTATGGAAATGTTTTTTTTTTATTATAATCAAGGTAATGACTTTTTCCGATAAATCTGAATAATAAATCTAAACGAGCCCAATCAGCAAAAATGAGACGAACACGAGGTCATTCCTTGGCTTCAATTCTTGGACGAACTGTATTTTATAGGTGCGTAAGCAAAGATTCTGATGTAAATTTTCCATGTGGTCGAAGGACGAAAGCCAAACAGTTGAGAACGACGAAAAATCGACATTTAGATGACTTCTTTTACACTTCGTTCCATGAAATTCGCGAATAGATTTATTTTCTTTCAAAATAAATTTCCTCAATTTGGAGAGTTGTTTTGGCGTTAAGGACTTATACGCAGTTATGACTTTCAAAAAAATCGATTTTTTTATTGCATTTTTGTAATGTACATATATTCAAAAGTATACGCACGAAATTTGAAGTAGATCTAAGGAATACTTTCGGAGTTATACCTAAATATGTAGAGATGCCTCGGCACGTTTTAAGGTAGGTATTGAAACTTTAAACGTGTTTTTTTCAAAAAGGCATTTTTCAAGTCGGTGTACACGATATCTCGAAAACGGCTTGTTTGATCGGTCAACTGTTTTAACTCAATGTTTAAAGATACATTTTCTAGTAATTAATCGTTCCTTTTGTAAATCTGATACTTATTTTCCATTTTATAATCAATTTACGGCCAAATTTTAACGTAAAAATCGAAATCATTTCTTTTAAAAGCTGCCATTTTGTGAAAATTCACTATTTTGATTAGCCGAACGATTAATTACTAGATAATCTAATATATTAACAAAATTTGTTTGGTTTTTTGATTTCAGATAATCCAAACCTGAGTTACGATGTACACCGTAAATCGTCTTTTAATAAAGGAGGTTCCAGAAATCGCCTGCAGCGCGCTCTATAATCAACGTTTTCATAAATAAAAAATTTTGTTACGTTCTTGAAGGATGCTTTTATAACCGCCAAAAATTTTCAAATTAAAATATTCTGAAGTTTCTTCAGGATAAATCCTTGACAACCCGTCTTTTATTTGCTTCATAACTGCGTATAACCCCTTAAAGGATTCATGAGGAATAGCCAAACCTTAAAAAAGAACTAATTAGCGCGTGCACTTCTGTTAGGTGTTTGGCTGAGCTCCTCCTCATATTTGCGGGGTGCGTTTTGATGTTGTTCCACAGAAAGAGAGGCCTACGGCTTTAAGCCACTTCGGAAAGGCAGATATTTTTATGAGGAGCTTTTTCATGGCAGATATACACTCGGAGGCTTGCCCTTGTCTGCCGAGGGGCGACCGCTATTAGGAAAAAAACATTCTCTATTATTTGATGTTCCTGCACGGAGATTCCTAAGCACTACAGAATGGTAGTCACGCACCAATCCATTCGGCTGCGGCGGCCACCAAACCTTACTGAACAGAGATATCAGCACAGTTTGCCATTATCTGCTGTCAAATCAAAGTTATCGATATGAAAAGTAGTCAGGCAGCTAAAAAAACACCCGATATATACAATCTGCAAATATTTATATACACACAAAGTAGCTCCATATCGCCTGTGTGTGTGAAAATCCAATCGTTTGGAAGCTTAGAAAGTGTCTATGTGTCAAAGGTTAACGACCACAACAGTTTGTTAACTTCCCCTACATTGACTTTTACATTCATTTCGACACCCTTCTTTATTCCATTGGAAACTTTAAAACATAGTAAAATGTGTATGTATGTGTGTGTGCCGTTGAGTGTTCACACTAAACTTGCAAATTCGTTGGTTTTTTCGCCATTTCCATGTTACCGAATTTACTCGTGCACTTCAAGGCTACCAAAGTTTGCATCCAACTGCTGTCGTAGCAAAATCTTTTCTCACTTACCACTTTCGAGTTGATGAATGTATGAGTATTTGCGGTGTTGTCTAAGCGGGTGAAATATTTTTAGACAAATACTCTCGCATACATTTGCGAACAAAACTCTCCGTACGACGCCTTTTTTTAATTTCTCGCGATATAAAACATTTAAAAGAAATGTAATGATTCAATTTTGCTTTAAGTCTAATTATACAGGGCCGTCGAGGTAAATCCGGAATGTTGAACTTAAAAATAAAACTATGGGATATTTACTCAAAAATAATTTTATTTGCACTTAACTTTGTACTCGTATAATGTGAGTGCACATATCATAGTTGAAAATTATTCAATGTAACCTCTATCCCGTGCAATTACCTGCTCCAGCTGGGACCTGAAGTGCCCACATGCGCGAGCTACCTCCTCATTGTCCATTGTGGTCATCACTTCCTCGATGGTTGTCTTCAGAGCGTCCTTAGTGTCATGAGGCTTCGCGTTAACTTTTGCTTCAACTGTGCCACACACGTAATAATCAAGAGGATTGCAGTCTGGGCTTGAAGGCGGCCAAAAATCTGGTGACCAGTGGTAGGGTAGGTTGTTCTGGAGCCAAGCCTGAGTCTTCTTTGCCTTGTGAGCAGGTGCGGAGCCACATATTCTCTTCCAGCAGCCACGCGGTCCATCCAGGGTTGCGTTTTTTTGTAGCCAAACCACTCAATTATCTCTTTAGGACTTTTTCCGGCGCGAAGTGACTCTCGTAACGCAGCTTTTCTGTCCTGCTCTCGACTCATCGTTTCACTAGCACTTACTCCGGCACTCCAATGTCAATCAGGAAACAATACACTAAGATTATGTCCCTTGATCAGCGGTTTTAGACTTAGCGCTACTGCTCCAGAGCTTACGAAATGTTTTCCGGATTTACCTCGACGGCCCTGTATAACAAATGTAAAAAAAAAAATTATTTTCAGTATTTACTTTAAAAGTTATTAACGAAAACCCAAAAAAAATGCTCTCACAAAAGTGTACATACGAACTTAGAAAAGAAGAATTATCTAGGGAAACTGATTAAATTTGTGAAAATTAATATCTGTTGTTGGGCTACCACCAGCATCGATGACTGCTTACAAACGTCTGGGCATTGAAGCTGCTAAGTTTTCAAGCTCCTCCACCGAGATATTCTGCCATCCCTCCAGCAACTTCTCTTTGAGGATTGCATCACTACTAATAGAGTGCTTCCGAATCTTTCCAGGCCTTGTGGAGGTGAATATAGTTGCCGTGGAGCATAACCATTTGACCATTTGCGCAGTATGCTTCGGGTCATTATCTTGCTGGGAGATCCAGCTCGTGCCTAGGTCTAGTTTGTCCACGGATGGCATCAGGTTTTCTTCCAAGATGGTCTTGTATTGTAAGCGATCTACATTTCCTTCAATGAAAACGAGGTTTCCAACTCCTGTGGCTGCAACTGCTCCCCAAACCATGACACTGCCGCCACCATGCTTTACAGCCGGAATCAGATTCCTAGGATCCATGGCAGTGTTTGGTTTTCTCCAAACTTTGGCTTTGCCGTCGTATTCAAATATGTTGTATTTAGACTCATCAGTGAATAAAACTAGTTTTTAAAATTTTATTCCCTTATTAAAGTGCTTTTGTGCAAACTCCAGACGAAGCTTTCGGTTTATCTCGCTTATAAGGGGCTTCTTGCGAGGAGTTCTGCCATTGTGACCTTCATTTTTCAGGGCCCTACTTATTGTACGTGGGTGGGCAACAATTTGATACCGCTCGGCTACCTCCTGGGCCAAATCAGTAGCATGTATTTTCGGATTCGAATTCACTGCTTTGCGAATAAAGGATACATCTCTCCGGTTGAGCTTCTTGGGCCGGCCACTACGCAGCTTACTCTCCAGAGAATTGGATGTTTCAAAGTTTTTACAAATAGTTTGTATCATAGACTTGCTTAAATAGAATAAATCAGATATTTCACCAAAGGATTTCTTATTACTTCTGTACTCAACAACTAATTTTCTCAAATTAGTAGAGATTTCTTTGCGGAGCGACATTATTCCGATCGTATCCGTTTTTTAAAAGACAGAATGCCATAAACTTTAAGAAGAATGCAAAGTAGAACCACAAAATGAAACAAACGGTACTTTACAGATAAGTTTTCGCAGAAAAGAAGAGCAAAAAAAGTGTCTGAAAAAACGTATGTACTCTTTTGTCAGTGCATTTTTTTGGTTTTTCGTGAATAACTTTTAAAGTAAATACTGAAAATAATTTTTTTTTTACATTTGTTATACAGGGCCGTCGAGGTAAATCCGGAAAACATTTTGAAAGCTCTGAAGCAGTAGCGCTAAGTCTAAAACCGCTGATCAAGGGACATAATCTTAGTGTATTGTTTCCTGATTGACATTGGAGTGCCGGAGTAAGTGCTAGTGAAACGATGAGTCGAGAGCAGGACAGAAAAGCTGCGTTACGAGAGTCACTTCGCGCCGGAAAAAGCCCTAAAGAGATAATTGAGTGGTTTGGCTACAAAAAAACGCAATCCTGGATGGACCGCGTGGCTGCTGGAAGGGAATATGTGTTTCAGCAGGGCTCCGCACCTGCTCACAAGGCAAAGAAGACTCAGGCTTGGCTCCAGAACAACCTACCCTACCACTGGTCACCAGACAATGGACAAAGAGGAGGTAGCTCGCGCATGTGGGCGCTTCAGGTCCCAGCTGGAGCAGGTAATTGCACGAGATAGAGGTTACATTGAATAATTTTCAACTATAATATGTGTACTCACATTATACGAGTACCTCGACGGCCCTGTATAATTAGACTTAAAGCAAAATTGAATCATTACATTTCTTTTAAATGTTTTATATCGCGAGAAATTAAAAAAAGGCGTCGTACGGAGAGTTTTGTTCGCAACTGTATGTGTGAATATAGCAGTGTGTGTGTGTGTGTGTGTGTGTGTGTGTGCATGCTTATATGGCTATGAATATAACCGATGAAGCCACTGCTTATTCCAATCATTCAGTTGGTAGTGCCATCTACACCAAACTGAGCTAGCGCGAATTTAAGTAAACCAAATGTACGACCACGAAAAAAATATGGCACATCAATATTTTGACACTTTTTGTCTTTTTATTTTTTTAATTTAAACATTTTTTTTTATAAGAATGTCACTTATTCTATAAAAACGAAAATATTAATCCAAGTTTCAAGTCTTGTACAAGGTTCCTAAAAACTCAATTTATTTTGAATACATTTTTTTTTATCAATTTAAGAATTTGTAATCAGAATTTGAAAATGAAATTTGTGTGCGCAGTTGTAGGTATGGCCCATGGAATTTTATTATAAAATAGGAATAAAATTCAAATACCTAAAAATTCTCATTTCTTCCTTGCCAATGTTGCGTGGATTTCTTGTGTCGAAAAATTGCACACCAGCATCAAGGAGAAAAATTATAAAAAACCAACGAAAATTTTTAGTCACTTCAAACTTAGAATTTGTGATACAAAAATTTATTGTACTATAAAACTGCCAAAGCGCATTGAATACGGCGCATCTTCTGCCGATACGTTGAGTAAATACAGCCTCACAGTTGGACATAGCAGCCGATAGGTAGGTAGGTAGGTAGGGTGGTTGTCGTAAGACACATTTAGACCTTCCGCGTGGCTGCCTATTAAACAATGACCAGTTAATACACCATCGTAATACATCATTTTTCTTATAGATTCTCTGTTGAATCTTAGCAAGATCTTCGATCGACCGCTGTTCCAGTTCGGCCATGTCTGTCTGCTTAGTTCGCATGTTGTGAGGTTTTTCCAGCTTGTATTTACCTTTTTGATGGTTTCCCTGTCTATAAGTAATTTACAAGTGGCTATGGGCATGGGTATCAGCGCCTTATCCGGTTCGAGATCAAGCGTTGTACCGGTCCTTGCAAGTTCATCCGCCTTACAGTTTTCTGCAATGTTCCTGTGGCCTGGTACCCAGATAAGGTGCACCTTGTAGCACTTAGATACGTCATCTAGTAGTTTAAAACATTCTAGAACTGTTTTTGACGAGTGCGTTTTTGATTCCAGCGCTTTTATTGCTGCTTGACTGTCCGAGTGACTTTCTTTTATGGCAGTGACTTCCGCCTGAAATACACTGCAATGATCAGGTAAGCGAAATGATTGGCATACTCCGAGTGTCGGAGTAGACCCCTCCACCTACTTTGTTGTCTAGTTTTGAGCCATCCCAAAGGATTTATAATTGATGTCCTTGGTCCTACAGAAATCCGTTGTGCTGGGAATGCAGGGGAATTGTTCTAAACTTGAGGAGTGTCCTCTTTGGTTTGTTCTGAGTAGGCCGATTCCTCTTAGTCTGAGAGTTGCTTTGGCAGCTGTTTGCTTACCGTACTGCTCTATTGGTAAAATGTGAAGCATAATATTTAGTGCATCTGTGGGTGTGGTTCTGAGGGCCCCGCAGATGCAAAGACTGGCCATTCTTTGTACGTGTGACATGGTTCTTTTAATGTACAATTTATCCAAAGCTGGCAACCATACTAATATGCCGTATGTTAGGATTGGTCTGACAATTGCCGTGTAAAGCCAGTATACGATAGATGGGGAGAGACCCCAACTTAGTCCTATCAGCTGTTTACAAGAGTATAGTGCTATTGTCGCCCTTTTTACTCTATCTTCGACATTTGCCTTCCAAGTTAGCTTTCGATCTAGTATTAGACCTAAGTAGCGGGCCTCATCACTAAATGACACTAGAGTCGGAGGGGCTATATTTGGAATTTTGCCGGTATACGACAAAGGAAATGGCAGTGGATCGGCTGGGAAAGAGCGACGACAACGTTGCTAAACAAGCGCTGCGCTAGACCCTTCTCCGCAAGCCGGTCGAGGAGTTGGTAGGAAGGCGTAGCACCTGGCGCTGCTCTACAGATACAGAAATGGAATCTCTCAGCCTAACATGGAGCGAATTGAGGTCGCTTGCACATAACCCTGTTCGTTGGCAAAGGGGAGTAGTTGATGCTCCATGCTCCAGAGAGGAGTTAGAGGGTGCTATATAAATATAGATATATATACAATATACAACTGCGTTTCAAATATATTTTTTCTTTAAATCTGATAAAAAAAACTGAAATTTCATGTAAATTTTTCAATGTTTCTAATTTTTTCATAAAGTTTGAAATCTGGATTTATTTGTTTTTGTTAGAAAATTAGCTATGATTTAATATAAAAAGTAATGGACTTAAGAAAATAAAGAACAACAGTCAAAAATTGATCAAAATATTGAGGTGCTCTATTTTTTTCGAGGGCTGTTGAATTTGTTATTTTGAATTCCAATGGGAGTAGCAAACAATTTAAGGTATAGCGGCCAACAGAAAACAGAATTTGGTGAAAAAAGTAATGCTCTTTTCCCCTAAATTTTAATTGCAAAAATCCTGATTGTGAAAATAGTTGGAAAACCACGTGAAGCCAAGTCCTTCTCCACCTGATCTTTCAGACGGCGAGGAGGTATTACTCTTCCTCTTCTACCACCAGCTGGTATCTATATATAGGTATAATTCGAGCGTACACCCTTTTCGGGTGTTTGGCCGAGCTCCTATAAGTGGTGTGCGTCTTGATGTTGTTCCACAAATGGAGGGACCTACAGTTTCAAGCTTTCGGAGTTGGCAGATATTTTTTATGAGGAGCTTTTTTCATCGCAGAAAAACACTGGGAGGTTTGCCATTGCCTGCCGAGGGGCAACCGCTATTAGAAAAAACTTTTTCTTAATTTTGATCTTTCACCGAGATTCGAACCGACGTTCTCTCTCTGAATGCCGAATGGCGGTCACGCCCCAACTCATTCGGCCACGGCCGACACCACCAGCTGGTACCGCATCGAATACTTTCAGAGCCGGAGCAGTTGTATCCATTCGGACGACATGATCCAGTCAACACAGCAGCTGGATCTTTATTCGCTATGTTATGTTTATGTCGTCGTAAAACTCATACAGCTCACTGTTCCAAAAATCTTCGGCAGACTCTTTCTCTCATTCACTCCAATAAACGCCTCTTTGAATGTTGTCATCGTCGCCATTCGATAGAACGGGCATAATGAGAGCCTTGAAAAGTGTTAGTTTGGTTCGTTGAGTGAGAACTTTACTGCTCAATTCCCGACTTAGCAGGTACTTTGCTTTGTCCTCGTTCACCACCAGACTCATTCGCTTTGCTTCTTTATCCAGTTTGGAAAAGGCGCAACTCACAGCGCGGTTGTTGAGGTCGAGAATGTCAATATCATCGGCATACGCCAACAGTTGTAAGCTCTTATAAAAAACAGTGCCTGAGCGATTAGGTTATCGGCTCGTACGAACTTTTCCAGCATCAGGTTAAAGAAGTCATTAGACGGAGAGTCGTCCAGTCTGAAACCTCGTTTGGCATCATACGGCTCAGAGAAGTCCTAACCAATGCTGACAATATTTCTGCCTAGTACTGCCCAATTTAACATTACTATTCTCGGCCACACACGTTAAACTGTAAGGCGTAGCCAGGTTAGGCTACTGGTCCATAGGAGAGATAAAACCAGTGTATACTTTTCAAAAAATGTAGAAGATCTCTGATTCCCACATTGAGATCTTCCAATTCATTAAAAATGTTCTACCTAAACCTAACAAGAATATGGCGCAGAAGGTGGGAGATTGTCTCTTCCTCTTCTTTATTTAGACTTAGCTGCTGCAGAAGTTATGTGTTTGCACACACATCCTCTAGACGTGTCTGCCTATTAGACAGTTATAACGGAAATCAGTGTGCTAAGGCTCCAAATATTTTGGCTTAGTAGAGATTCTGCGCGCTTAGCATTGACAGCTGTTGGTCTCATTATGACATCTTTAATTCAATTTCCTCAAAAATAAGTAGCTAACAAGTCTATAAGCGTATGCCTTTATCATCCCCTGTGTACTCAGTTGTCAACTTCGTACTAAGCCTCGCAGGTTCACCAGCCCTGCAGTTCCGCTCCATGTCACAATGAACAGGAAACTCATGTTACCTTTAGGTGAAATGACTCAGCCATCTCGTTAGCCAATGTGCGGCATTTCATGGCTACCTTGGAGGTTGTCGACTGTTTCGTGAGGGATTTTATCGCCGCCTGGCTACCAGTAGAAATGTGGATATCATCTCCCGGTATCGCATCACACTGTACCAGTGTCACACCTCTTATATTGCCATCAGTTCAGCGTGAAAGACAATGCAGTGGCCGGGAAACCGAAAACTAAAGAAGATCCCGGGGAGCAAGGAATATACTACTTGTACACCTCCGCCCACTCTACCCTCGAGTTATGAGCTATTTGTGTGTGCATGGATGAACTTGTCCTGTCTTGCATCATCCCATGCCCACTTTTTCTTTGAGGGTAGGAATGTCATGAACGTTGTAATGGCAAGTGTAGGCGAGAGTGCATAGTCCATCGGTATGGGAAGCTCCGAAATGCCAACTAGGATTTTACCGTGGCTGTAGCCCGTGTTTTACTATTTACTTTAGGTGTTTAACCCATGCAAGAGTTTATATATCTAGGCGTAGTACTCAGCATAAATAAGGATCCGTCCTTATCTATACAAGACTGTATTCAGGCAGCTAACAGAGCATGCTTTGGCCATATCAAACTTAAGAAGCCTTCATTGATATCAAAGGCGCAAAAGCTCCAGATGTACAAAACTATAATAAGATCGGTTTTCACCTACGGCTGTGAAACATGCATCCTTAAAGTTAATTACGTGAATTTACTGAAGCGATTGAAATGAAAAATTCTCACAAAAATATTCAGGTGTATACAATGAAAAGACGATACATTCCGTACACGGAGCTCAATGTTTTAATCGCGAGACGAGCAATGAGAATGAGCAGCCAAAGAGCGACCAAAAAAGTTTTTGAAAGAAATCCTGAATGAGAAAGAAGGAGAGGCTAGCCAAGGCGATGATGATTGCAAGACGTAGAAGGCGATACAAAAAATGTGAATCTCACAACATAGAGTGAAAGCGGATTATAGAGAAGAATGGAGCCGTATTGTAGAGGAGATAATGGTCCCCCCCAAATTGTAATGTAAATATGATGATGTTCAACCTTATTGCCACACTATGCGCGGTATACCTTGCTTGTAGTTCCACTGCAAGCTGGTTGAATGTCGCTTACAATGCGGCGTATCTAACGCCATTCCGAAATATTTTCAAAATCCTTTTGGACTTCAAAGTGGTTCAAAAAATCGAAACACTACTTGCATGCCGTCATGTACACAACTTTCCGGAAACAGTATACGAGTACTCTTTCGCATTTCATCAACGCCACTCGTGGCGCTTGGCTCACGACGCAAGGCGCTCTTTAGTGCCCTCACTCGAGCACACTTCATTTGGACAGTTCGTTATAGTTCTTGTTTGTCTTTACTCGCTTTTTTAATGCAGCAGCAGTACTTGCTTGCCATTGCTTTCTTTTTTGCATTTTTTACTCAATGATTTTTTTTTTTATTTTAATTTACTTAACACACAGCAGACAACGGGGACAGCATGGAAAGCATGGACAGCAAGAACAATGAAAGTAGTCAGCAAGGCGACGCTGAACGGCGCTGGTCAAGTAGCTAACAATTCCATGTATGAAAAATCAACAACAAAAAAAGATAACAAGTCACAAATAGACTACTATAGTACCCACTACACAACACATACACAAGAACACAAATACACACAAATGAATGTGTTATTGTATAAATAATTTGTAGGTCTGTGCAAGCAATGGAAAAACGACGGAGAAAGATTTGTGTCTGAGTGTCGGCTTACAAGAGTCTCTAGACAACGTTTGTATCTTCTGTGTTTTTGCTCGTGCGAGCGCATTTACAATTGTATTAGTAGTAGTTGTATTATCCGTTATGTGTGCATACGCTTGTGTTTGTCGCACATGTGTTTGTGTTCTAAGCCACTTTAGTACATCAACTTCAATTAAGTAAATATTTGAGTTGTGAAACTTTATTATTTTTATACGCTGCCAAGTCGAAAGTGAGTGCAGCGCATTGGCTCATTTTAGCTACCGAATGTTTGCACAGTAACGACGTCGCATTCCTAAGTTCTTCGAAGGCAATGTCCTTGCAACAAAACAATCAGCATCCGCAACTTGAATCAACAACCACGCTTCGTCATCATTTACTCCTTTCGAGGCGACAACAACTTATGAGCAAACAAATTCACGTTAGCGCACTCTGTTACACATACACAAATACATATACATAAACATGCACAAATACATACACATAAACATGCACAAATACATACACATAAACATGCAAAAATACATACACATAAACATGCACAAATACATACACATAAACATGCAAAAATACATACACATAAACATGCAAAAGTACATACACATAAACATGCACAAATACATACACACATCCTTGCATACTTGTATATTATGGCATGTCGGTGCTTTATCAGCCGGCAGCAATAACATCACTAACAATCTCACTGCACACTAACAACAACAACAGCGGCTTGATAACCACAACTACCGCCGCACACAACAACACCAACGGCTACAACAACCCTAGCAATGCCAACTCTGCAATTCTTCTTCACGTAATTCGTGACTGCTGTTGTCATACTCATACATAGTCATCACAGTCCTTCTATTCATCGTCAACGTGGTTATCATCGTCATTATCAGCGACAGCTTCAGTGCCTGTGCATGTGTCTGTGTCGTTTGTGGCATGACAGCTGCACCACTTCTGCACTCCCAACGCTATCACCACAATTATAGTTGTCATTTCTTTCGAAAATTTATTTCACACATCTTCGACCAAACGCATATTTCTCTATAATTTCTGCCTTTCCCATTTCAGCATTTGAAAGCAGCCATAGCTTTTGGTTTATTTGGTGCACTACGAAAGTGGTCAAACTCGTTCATTCGTTGTTGTTGTCATGCATTTTTTCGTTTTCGGCTTGAGCAAAACTAATTGCGTCATCAACCATCCTTACATGCAACATTCACATATTTGGGAGTGACTGATGCGCACTTGGCAAGCGTATTTTGTTTCCTTTAAATACTTTCTTGGCTATTTATAGCGTTGGTGTATGAGTACAGTGGGTGAAGAAGGAAGTTGAGAGAGATCGACCGTAAAAGTGCAGACAGTCTTTTGTATAATTAGGCTAAGTAGACTGCTTTACGATTTTCAAATATCACAATAAGGACGGTTATCCAATAAAGACGTCCACGCATCCTTGAAAGTTAGAAAAGATATCAAACTTTGGTTAGGGGAATTGTGCAATAATATATGGGCCTGTAAGACTGCCAGACGGCACCTATCGAAAATAATATAATCATGAGCTTGAACTATTAGCAAAAAACCAAACTGTAATAAGATTTATGAAATCTCCGAGGATAAGAAGGCTTGGACTCGGCTCGTGTTTAGAATGCCGAGAACAACTCGGAAGGCAGCTAAATTACGCGCTGTTGGGGGCCGAAGAGGAGGACGCCTCTGAAAGGGATGACTCGAAGACGTGGAAATTGACCTTCAAAAGCTAAACGTGCGGCGGTGGAAGGAGGTAGTCTTAGATAGGAACAGATGACGTAGGGTTGTGAATGCAGCAATGCACACTGGGCCAGAAGACCCGAGTGAGTGGCCAAAACTCTTTTTTCTTAGGAAAAGGCCATAAAACCGATTAAAACCACGTTTATTATAGTTTTTTAACTCTATGAATGCGAATCTGAAGTCAAAATTAAAAAATTCAAAATGGCGGAGCCAAAATGGCGGACAAGAATTTTAAAAGATCCGTATTTTTGCTTCAAACTCAGAATCTAGGGGTTTAGAACAAAGAAAATACGTCTAGAATTAGCTGTACTCATACACCCAGGATACACCGCGAGGAGGATTCTAGTACGATTTAGTATCCCAATTTTTTTTTTGTAATTTTTAATTTTTTTTTTGTAATTTTTGTAATTTTTAATTTTTTTTTGTAATTTTTGTAATTTTTAATTTTTTTGTTGTTGTAATTTTTATAATTTTTAATTTTTTTTAATTTGACTTAATTTTTGAATCTGCATTTAAGCTCAATTTATTCAGAATCAGAAGTTTCTTCTTCTGATAGTTCAAGTTCATCTAGAAGTTTGTGAACGTCATTAGACGCAATCATTTCATGATCGCGTTCGGCCTCTGTTTCATCTTCCGATTCATAATCGTCTTCATTTGCACTGGCACTGCTATGATCATTTTCCATATTTTGAGTATCTAACAAAAGTAACAAAGCAGAAGTTAAACTGCTGAAAGTGGTAAACGTCTTCTGTTATTAGCTCTAGACAACCTGTTCATACTAGACAGTAATGGATCAGAAGTATCTAGAAATCGATTAAAGAGATCCTCTAAGTTTGTTTTCCTATCACATTGTCTACTGTGCCTGAGTCTGAAGTAGTAAATGCAAACACTGAATTAAACTCGATTTTCCCTCCCAGAATTATTTGAGATTTCTCTCACACTAATATCGATATTTCAGACATGTTTATGAAAAGGCGCAAAAAGGCGCATATATACCTTATTTAATACTTCTTTACGAACAATTTGGCATAAAATTTAACTCATTTGATAGGGGAACTTCGGGGAACTTTGTTTTCAAAGTAAGTCATGTATGAATAAAAAACAGATTTTGTTGATTAAATGTTAAAAAAAAAACTTATTCAACATAAATACACATGGTTTCAATTATAAATTATTTTTTGATATCCATAAAGAAAAGTTATGGACGATAATAACATCTTGAGTAGTATTTTTCACAACAACTTATTGATAAACATTGTTTGAAAGTGTTAAAAATCGAACTAAAATTTTGACTTTGAACTGTTACATAAAAAAACCTAATTGATAAAAACTAATGAAACTTCATAATTTGGTGTAAAAAATTACTCAAAATAAGATGATGTTATAAATTTCCTGTTTAAATTAAGTCGAAAATTTTTATTTTTGGCCACTCACTCGGGTCTTCTGGCCCAAGGATTGTAATGATAAGAAATAGAAGAAGAAGAACCACTATGCCAACAATTTCTTTTGCTTTAAAAGCAAGTTCTTCACAAGAAATCCAGATCAAGGGAATAGCAGCACCTCATCGTCCCCGACTGAAAATCTACAGTCTTCCTCACTGATGTCTCGAAGCTAGAAAATGTGGTTGATTTTAGAATCCACTCAAAAGAACGCTCACTAAAACTCAATCTATGACACGCTGAACATTGCTGCGTTTATTCGGGGGGGCTACTCCCTATAACTGGTGGATACGTCTATCTCAACATGCTCTGCAACAATGTGTTCTAACAACCTGGTAGTAGGTGAATATCTGATGCAGTCGCACCTCATCGAAGACAGCTATTGAATGCAGCAGCTACCTGGCCAAGTTGGCTGCGAAGTTCTTGTATACCACGACTGTAGTATGGGTCTCTGAACACTGGGGCATTCCTGGTATCTACACCACTCTCGAATTGGCTATGAAGGCAGAGAAGTAACTCGGCAATCTCTGCCCATAGCACAGGTATCCCTTTATGTATTTTCATGTAAACCTTGATTGAGATCGGTATTTATTGAACAAACAAATAGAAATGAGCTAGGTAGCCCACACGTATAGAGGCAAGACGGATCTGGCCAAGACTTGTTGAAATAAGATCTAAATCTCTAAATTCCTTTCGAGCAAAGAAGATTCAAACAGTGTATGATATTGAACGAAAGGAAAAACGAACGAAACGGAAAAAGAATATTGCGAAAATTTTCTATTTTGAAATATGAAAAAATTACTTCAGGATAAACGTTTTAGATGAAATTAAGACGTCTTTGATGAAAGAAATGTTTGAGCGATTCCATGTCAAGTGATCAACATATTTCGGACACTTTTAGCAATTCCTCTAAAAATTGGCTTACTTGTAGACTAGAGCATTTTTTTAAAAATCAATTAATAATTTTGAGTTTTATTCAGTGTTGGAAATTACTTCCGTAGCCTTCCTAGAAAATGTTTAAAGGCATTCACACAACAATTGCTGCGTATGACATTTCGCTTCCGCCTGTCTAAGCGGTAGTCCTTTGCTTAAACAGCCGGATTTTAGAAATCATACTTGTTTTCTTTGATTTCATTTTGTCATGCTTCCAAAGCAGACTATAAGAGAAATTTAAGAAACAATTTCATTTGTTGTCATCTTTTTTGAATAATGTGAAAAATGTGCATTTAAGTTTTTATTTAAATTTTCTCATGGGTGCAAAAAAAGTTAAATTTAGTTGAATGGTGTTATCCAATTGCGGAGATATATGTAATAATATTTTTTTTTGTTTTTTTTTTGTGTGCGTTTTTTCGTTGTTTTTCGTACCAATTTATTTTTTTTTCTTTAAATTTTTTGTTGTTTTTCAGCGAGTCATGGTATATGATTTTTTTTTCCTTGTTTTATTTTTCTTTTGTTTGTTCTTCGCTTTTTAATTTCCATTCAAAAAAAGTTTTCAAGTAACAAACATTAGAATTTAGATTAAAAAAATGGACTTTCCCGTATATAGACCACCCCGTATAACTAAAAATAGGGGGTTTGGCGGAAGATTTAAATAAATTCTTAAGTTTTTGATTGGAAAAGAGTCTCGAAATATTTTAATTTGCATTTTTTTTTTTTATTAATTTTTTTTATACCAATTTTTATTTTTTTCTTCTCTTCTTTCCTTTTTTTCTTGTAGTTTTGGTTTTTTGTTGTTGTTTTTTTTTTTTTGGTTAGTCAAGGCATATGTAATATGTTTTTTGCTTTTGTTTAGCGTTTTCGGTTTTTTTTTTGTTAGTCACTGCATACCAATTTTTAATTTCCGTTCAAGACAGTTTCACAGGTAATAAATATTGTATTATTTGGTTTTCCCGCATTTAGACCACCCTGTATGTCTGAAGATAGTAAGGCTAGTGCGAGGCATGCATAAAATGATTAATTTTTGATTTTCGTAAAAATCTCACTGGTCATCCATGCTTTTTTGTTAAACTCATAATCGACACCTAAAGATTTTATTCCCTTGAAGCACCTCGGATTTTTGGCCTTTCCGATTACCAGGTATTTTAGCTTTTCTGATCCAGTCATATTGCTTCCCACCAGGACAGTTATTCTCTCCTTGCTTTGCTTCCCACCAAAGCATTTTTCATTTTTGAATGCCAGTGTTTTATATTAGTTGGCAAGCATTTGAAAAACAAAGCAGTCTCGTCGGCATTAAAAATGTCGCTAATGTTGTAATTTTCAATTAATTTCGGTAAGACGTTCGTTACCCATTCATCACGGTTTTCTATGTTGGCGTCAGCACTTTCCCCACATAATGTCTTTTAAATAACGCCATGCCGACTTTTGAACTTGTCTAACCAACCTGTACTTGCCTCAAATTCGTGGTGTCCTAGTGCTTCCGCAAAATCTTTGTCCTTTTGCTTCAATAATGGTCCAGATAAAGGGAGATTCTTACCACGTGCAACGAGTAACCATTTCAGCATTGCTTCGTCAATATCCTCAAAATGACAAGGTCGAAGTCTTTTGCGTTTGGTATTTACTGCCAAATTCTCCGCATTTTTTAAAATCACTTCCTTATTTTTTAAAATATTTGATAAAGTGCTGGGAAGAACTCCGAATTCATTGGCAATATATATTTTTTTTTTCTTTCCTTCATTAACTTTGTTAATCATTAATAACTTTTTTTCAAGCGAAATGCTGCTTCGATGCGTCATTTTAACTTCAATCACTGAATAAAACTGTAATAGTTCAGCTCTTTCTGTTTTAATTTTGGGATTCCAATCATTACAGTTTGTCCACATCTAACTGTAATATTTTGCAACAGAAAACTTTTGAAAAAATTCACTATATGGAGACAAAAACTTAGGACGCTTGAATTTCCAGCTGTAAAATTTGTTCATTATATAGAAAACTTCACTATATAGAAATTCATTATAAGGAGACAAAAATACACCGAAAGTAGAACGAAAAAGCAGTGTCTTCGAAACCAGTTCATTATAAGGAGAGCTTCATTATATGGAAGTTCGACTGTATTAACCAACGAATTTTCCCAAGTGTCCAAAAAAAGTTAAATTTTGTAGAACAATGTTTCCAGGTGCCGAAATATTGCCAATAGCTGTTGTGATTTATATATTATAGACATTTATTTATCAATTTCCTCATGGGCCCAAAAAGCTTTAATTTTGTCAAATGGTTTTATGCAGAAATATAACCAATACTTATTGAGATTTGTAAATAATAAACATTTATTTATTAAACATGGGTCAAAAAAAGTTTAATTTTGTCGAATGGTGTTATCTAAGGGCTGAAATATATCAATCCATCAATTTTCTCATAGGTCTAAAAAAAGTTTAATTTTGTAGAATGGTGTTATACAAGTGCTGAAATAAATCCAATAGTTGTGACTTATTTATCATAAGAATTTTTACATACATTAATTTTCTCATGGGTCCAAGAAAAGTTCAAATTTGTCGAAAGTTGTTATAAAAACTTCTAATCAATTCTCAAAAAAAAAATGAATCAATTTTCTCATGGGTCCAAAAAAATTAAATTTCGTCGAATGGTGTTTTCCAAGTGCTGAAATATTACCATGGGTCGTTGTGATTTATATATTCTAAAAATTTATAGATCACTTTTCTCATGGGTCCAAAAAAAGTTTAATTTTGTGGAATGGTGTATATACCCAATGGGCGTTGTGATTTATATTTCCTAAAAATTTATATATCAATTTTCTCACAGGTCCGAAAAAAGTTCAAATTTGTCGAATAGTGTTATCAAATGTGCTGAAATGTAACCTATAGTTGTGATTTATATTTGTATAAAATGAATAGCTAAAAATTTCATGCGGAAAAATTACAAATGGCATCAACTTGCATCTACATATTTTTTTCCAAACAAATTGATTTCTGCCCCACAGTCCGCTGTTAAAAATATGTACAACTTTTCTCTTCCAAAGTTCTGTGTACCAGGCTTTTACAATACTTATCTCTTTTTTTATTTGTTACTCTTAAGAATCACTTCATCATATTATTTACTTTGCCGTTATTTGTTATGTTGTTGCCAGTCAGTTTGTCTGTGTAAACACTTGCCAAAACACATCCTAACAAGCTTACAATTCCAACCAGCTTATCCTTATACTTATAAGCCTTGCATAAACCAAAACTAAAAAAATAAAAATAAATATGTATCTGCGAACAAAACTAAATGAATGCTAGTTGAACTTTTACATCGAGTGATATTATTATTTGTTTTCCTTTTGTTAGATATTTTTGTTGTTTATATTACTAACTAACGTCAAAATTGGTGTTACTGCGCTTGTGTCCCGCTTCCGGGCATTTGTTAGCACTTACCAACACACGACATACACACCACTGCCAAATTACAAGCTACAAATGCGAACGATATATTAAATCTTAGATGTATGTGTATGTGTACGTGTAAGTGTATGTGTAATATTTGCAAACAAAATGTGTAGAGTTTAAATAACCTACAGTAAACTTCGTTAAATCCAAACTAGTTCGGAAGTGAAAGTTTTTATGGCGGTGGCGGATCTATTTATTGTAGCTACATTTATTTTGAGTCCATCATTTCGGGCCGTTAAATTCTACACGGAGAACAGAAGCAGTAATTATTAGGAAACTGTTGTGAAAAGGATGTCCCCAAAGCAGAGCATAGAGACATTTAGGGAAACGAAGGAACTACGAGGGGTGCCTTTTATATGTCGGGATTAGAGAACAAAAACAAATTTTAATCATCGAAAACCACTTTATTGTTTTTCAAAATATTCTCCAGCAAGATCTATACACTTTTGCATGCGTTTGGACCAATTGTCGAAGCACTTTTGCCACTCTGAATGAGGTACCTCCAAAACATGCATTCTGAATGCCGCAACCGCTTCTTCAGGTGTCGAAAAACGTTGACCTCTCAGTTTGTTTTTTACGTACGGGAATAAAAAGAAGTCATTCGGTGCCAAGTCAGGACTATACGCCGGATGACCCATTAATTCGATGTTTTGGGTGCTCAAAAATGCAGTTGTTTGAGCCGATGTGCGAGAGCTCGCATTATCGTGGTGAAGAGTGATCCATCTTTGGCGATTGGTTTTCCTAATTTCTTGGAAGACAACTGGCAAACAAATGGTTGTGTACCACTCAGAATTTACTGTTCTGCGCTGTTCTAGTGGTACGGTTGCGACATGTCCAGTTTTTCCGAAATACAGGCGACCATTTGCTTGGAAGTGCTTCGTGCGCGAACAACTTTTGTTGGATTTGGCTCATCTTGAAACACCCATACAGTCGACTGCTGTTTACTTTCGGGCTCATACGCGTAAATCCATGATTCATCACCTGTCACGATGTGATAGACGTGTTTCGAAACCCCGCGATCGTATTTTTTGAGCATTTCCTTCGACCAATCGAGACGAGCCTTTTTTTGAGCGATTGACAAATTGTGTGGGATCCAACGCGAACAAATTTTTTTGACAGTCAAATGTTTATGCAATATTGAATTTATGCTGATTCCACTAATGCCTAAGATTGTCTCAATCTCACGATAGGTCACATGACGATCTTGCAATATCAGTTCGCGCACAGCATCAATGGTTTTCGGAACAATAACTGATTTTGGACGACCTTCACGAAATTCGTCTTGGAGTGAGCTACGACCACGATTGAATTCACCATACCATCGATAAACACTGGTCCTTGATGGAGCTTCATGAATTAAGTTCATCCATACAATGTTGCTGAGTTAATCCACGTCGAAAGTTGTAAAAAATAATCACACGAAAATGTTCACGATTTAATTCCATTTTTGGACCGAGATGAATCTTTTAAGTTACTGTAAACAACACAAATAGCGCTGGTATTTCAAAACGTTCTGAGTGCGTAAAAGCCAAAAAAAGTCAAACTTTGCGATACAGCTGTCAGTTGCCAGATTGCAACATCAGGGTTGCCAAGTCCCGACATATAAAAGGCACCCCTCGTATACTATTATTTGAAAAAGGAAGCAGCCGCAAAGGCACGAAGACGACTTGAATGCTTCAATGCGTGACTACACGCCATCAAAAAAAACCTCAGGAGAGATGAGATAAAAGTAACGAGGAGGAGAAAATAGAAAGAAAAGCAGACAATCACTCATTAGTTTCTCTACGAATAACTTAAGATACGAGATGTGTTCAAAAAGTATCGCGAGTTTGGTGTTTTTTTTTTCCAAAAATTATATATTTATTCATTAATATCTATTTTGTCCCCTTCAAAGTAGTCCCCATGAGATATTATGCACTTGTGCCAACGTTTTTTCCAATCTTCGAAGCACTTCAAAAATCATTTTTTTTTTATCTTGTTCAGCTCCTACTTCGATGCCGTCTTTATGTCGCCAATCGTAGCGTAGCGTCGTCCTTTCATGAGCCTCTTCAGTTTCGGGAACACGGGAACAAGAAAAAGTCACAGGGGGCCAGATCTGGCGAATACGGTGGTCGTGGCATCATTAATGTGTTGTTTTTGGCCAAAAAAGTCGCGCACAAGCAACGATCTGGGAGCAGCGGCGTTATCGTGATGTAAGAGCTAATTTTTGCTCTTCCACAAATCCGGGCGTTTCTGGTGGATTGCTTCGCGCAAATTGCGCATAACTTGCAGGTAATATTCCTTATTGACCGTTTTACTATGTGGCAAGATGATCATGATGCACAACGCCCCTACAATCGAAGAAAACGGTAAGCAAAACTTTAACATTCGACCGAACTTGGCGCGCTTTATTCGGTCTTGGTTCGTAAGGCAGCTTCATTTGAACTGATTGAGCTTTCGTTTCCATGTCATAAACATAAACCCACAATTCGTCACCAGTTATGACCCTCTGGGGCAAATTTGGGTCGACGCGAACAGAGTCTAACATCTCATTAGCAATATTCACGCGATGCTGCTTTTGGTCGAAATTGAGCAGGTATGGTACGAATTTTGCGGCGACCCGTCTCATGCCCAAATCATTGGAAAAAATCGAATGGCACGAGCCAATCGATATGTTTAGGTCCTCAGCAACTTATCTAACGGTGATTCAATGATTGGTCAATACCATTTTCTTCACTTCTACAAATTTTTTCGTCTGTTGTTGAAGTGCTCGGGCGTCCGGCATGCTTTTCGTTGCTCACATCTTCTCGGTCTTCTGAGAACAATTTGTACCACCGATAAACGTTGCTTTGTTCCAAAGTAGCTTCTCCGTATGAAACAGTCAAAATTCGAAATGCATCCGCGTATTTAATTTCGTTTTTCACACAAAATTTGATACAGGTTCTTTGATCCATCTTTTTGAATAGGTAAAAATCGAGGACTAGCCGCAACACGTGCAAGCAAAGCAGCTGTCACAATTAACTGAACATTCAAAATGGCCGAACTCGTCGGCGTGAGTGAGAGACATGAGTACCAACATATCGCCACAAAAAAACGAGATTCGAATATACGTAACTTGCGAAAATTCAAAACTCGCAACACTTTTCTAAAACACCCCGTATGTTAGTAGTTCATTGTAGTCCAGAGAAAAATTGTGCGATCTATTTATTTTTTCCTTATTCACTCCGCTCTGTAGCATTCACTCCGCCCCGAGAAGAGTTTTCCATCATGTTTTTGTGCCATCCCAAGTGATGTTGGCATCTACCATCTCTTACAACATCAACCTATTTGAATTATTTTTTCGCCGTCCGCGACCTCTGCTCCCTGGAGTTATAAAATTGTTAAAAAACAAAATTCAAAATCGAAGGTGATTTGTGTGTGAGATGTCCATCCCTGATCTACACTTATCCTGACTATGACCGATTGACTCGCTTCAGTGATTTGACTGCCAAGATGTCCAAGCATTTTACATCGAAATCGACGACTGTAGAAGTGCGAGGTCATGACATTTAGTGCTAAGCATTAGCATTTACACCCACATTAATCAAACATCTTTCAATAACTTCTAAGGGCTTTAATTCGAGACGAGTTTATATTATATTTATGAAGAGTAGAACACCTCATATAAAATTTTTTTTATTTACCAACTCTTCGCTATCATTTGAATATTCTGCATCCCCTGGCGTTATGGGTTAGCATCCCATATTTTTTGTATCAATTTTGTACTTAACTAGACTAGAGAGAGTTATGCCAGGAGCAACATGAATGACATTTTTCTTAGCTCAAAAGTTCTTGTTTTGCATTCATTAAAAGTCAGTTACGAACTGTGTAAAATAAAACTAGTCGCTTTTCTGTTTATTATCATACATACCCATTTGAGTATAACTCGCAGAAACACGTTTCTGTAGGTGGATTTTTATGGGACTGTATAGAAGAAATATAAATAAGTTAACATTGAGACATAAATTTCATCTATGTAAATCGGCAGGCAGCCGAAAGGTGCCGCAAGTTATCAGAGCAGACTCCTTGCCTCTATATTTTCACGGTTGTTGATGCAGGGTTCAAACCATATGGCTTCCCATATGAACGAATTCATTTTCTCTTTGATTTACTATAGAACTGGTCTCATAGTAGACATTAAGGGAATAGAAAATAATACCTTCAAGTGATAGCTGAGCTTACAGAGTTTCGATGCAATTTTGCATTATGAATAAATACAAGGTGAAGTCCAAAACAAACCACATTAACGTCATAAAAATTGTTTTTGATAGCGCCATCTTTTTAATGAGTTAATGCGTTGGAAGTTTCATCCCTAGCTGCCTTACAATGAAAGTTTGGTGACATTCGGTTCAGTGGCAGCGAAGTTATTGCGTCTAAAATGTCAGTATGTTTGTGTCATCGGTACAAAAATGAGTTTCAAACAAAGAGCTAATATTAAATTTTGTTTTAAAATCAGTAAAACATTTAGCGAAACATTTCAATTAATGAAAAACGTTTATGGCGATGATTGTCTACCTCGTGCCAGTGTTCGTGAGCGGTTTACTCATTTCAGGGATGGTTGTGAAGACATGAATGACAATGAATATATGGGCCGCCCAAAATCAGTGTTCACCGAAAACCCCATCAAAATTGTTCGTAAAATTATTAAAAACGAACCGAAATCATCGTTGAAATTCATGGAATCGGATTTTAATATCTCTCGCTTTATCGCATTTTGTGATCATTTGGTCTTACAAATTTAAGGGGGCAGCCTGCTTTAGAGGCTTCAAAAAATCAAAAAAATGTCTTTCCAAACTATCCAAGAATGTGCCTTCAAAATTTCAGAAGCAAATTCGAAATATTTTCGGAGTTACAGAAGAAATTGTGAGCAAGCGTCGAGCGGCCGGGTCGCTCGCAGTGCGCTTTATCGATTTTTTATTTTTACGATTTTTCCTAATTGGCGGGAAAGATAGGGAAAAAGTTAAACGTCCTATCGAAACGAGATAACATTGATTGTATTCGGAATTAAATTCTCTTCTAGTTGAACCTAAAATTTTGGCGGCCACCGTAGCCGAACCAGTTGAACCCAAAAAATCTTAAGAAAGTTATGATTAACCCACTTTTTAAACAATCTAAAATGAATTTGTTTTTCCAAAAAAATGAATTTTTATTTTTAATTAGCAAAAAATTGTTGAATTTCACACTTTTTGTTTAATTTTCTTGGTTTAACTAGAAGCTATACCATACTAAAATAAAAATTTTTTTGGGTTTTTGGTTTCAGATGAAAATTGCGACCTGCATCTTTCCCGCCGCACGACACATGCACACTCGAGGCGCCTCGGCAAAATGCTTGAACCAGACATAATATGACATATATTTTAATTCAAAAATTTCAGAAGACTGTTGAAATATATAACTATAAAACCTGAAAGTTTCGTTTCAATCAAATATTTCTTTACTTCCCAAAAAAATCCACGAAAAAATTGATTTTTTAAAGCCTCTAAAGCAGGCTCCTCCCTTAACTGAGGACCAAGAATTGCTCAGAATTCACCGTTCGATAGACCTCATTAAAGAGACGAGAAAAGACGAGAACTTCCTTTACAACTTTGTAACTGATGATAAAACGTGGTGTTTTCAACATGAATCTCAAACTAAGCGTCAAAGTGACGAATGGAAGGCCCCAGACGAGCAACCAAACAAAAGATCACGTTTGGAGCAGTCAAAAATCAAGTAGATGCTCATTTGTTCTCACAATTCCAAGAGAATTGTCCACAAGGAGTTCGTGCCAACGGGCCAAGCCATCAATGCAATTTTCTATCTTGGCGGTTTGCTGCGTTTTTTGCATCACATACGTCGAACTCGCCTTGAATTCCGCCATTTTTCCGCTGTTTATTCCGCTTATTTGCGCATTCCAATCCAGCACCATTATCGTGATGCCATCTGGTGCTTTTCTAAGCGTGTGACCTATCCATTGCCACTTTCTGCGTTTGATTAGCCATAGGATGGGTTCTTCATTCGTTTATACCCACAGTACGTCGTCACTAATGGTGTTTGGCCAGAAGATTCTACAAATGAAGCGAAGGCATTCCAAATTCTTAAGACAAATTCCACCTGGCTCCCATCACCCATTTGTCTTACTTTATTGTAGTTGAATCTGCTTCGCTTGTATGTCAGGGAATTTGTAAGAGACCTCCACTCTCATCGGCAAAGCACAGGTCCTCAAGATGTCTGGTGAAACTCCATACGATGCCTCATTTATACAGCATCAATTGGTTCATGACGTTGTTTGGGAAGATGGCGCAGACAAGGGGCGACAGGTAACAACCTTGTCTTACGCCAGCGTTGGTTGCGTATGGATTGCTGATGTTGCCGTTGTGAGGCCCTGCCAGCTCGGAGCTCTTGTAAATGGCTCCGATGAAGCAGATTATCTTACCGGAAACTTGCTTTCTACTCAACACCAGCCATACTGAGTCTCGTTAGATTGTGTCGAATGCCTTTTTAAAGTCAAAGTCAACAAACAGCAGGTAAAGTGGGGAGCGCCACTAAATTGATTATTCTACTCTGATGCGAAGAGTGTTGGCTTGGTCAACACGGCTTGGGTGAGGGCGAAATCCAGCTTGGTCGCCACTTGGATCAAAGAGCGTTCAATACATTGGAGTCTACTTTGTTTGATCGTGGCTAGCAGAATAAACTAGGTTTTTTATTTAAATCTACTTAAAATTTAATTTAAAAAATAAAGAGGCAAAATTTATAATCACAAAAGGTGCGGGAAATTTTTTCGATGGGCGTAGAGTACTTTTATGGTATCCCCATATTTATTTTTCACAATATTTTTTTTTTTCCACCAACCCTATTGCCATAAAAAATTGTCCTGCCTACTATACCTGCCATCGCGTGATCTCCTCTAATACACGAATGTCTTCGTACCCTCGTATCTATTTCCATGCGCACGAGCCTTTGCTGCAAACTGCTTTTTGCCAGTTTGATGAGTGACGTTGATAGTTTCTCATTTAACTTTCAAACTGCTCCTCATTTTATTTGCTTTCACATTTTGCTTTCTAGTTTATCTTGCTTTAACTGCCACTTCAACAACTTCTTCTGCCTCATCATCGCCACTCCTGCAGCACTCACTTTGTGATTATTGAGTGCAGTTGCACAGATTTTATTGTTTGTACAAATTTTGTGTACTTGCAGTCATAACTTGGATTTAATTCTGTTAGTGTCGCACAAATTCATCTGATATAAAATTCCGCTCATGCACACTTCACACTTCCATACATACATAGGTACGTTCGCATGTGTTGATTTCTGCTATTGGGAGTGTGCAGTGAGTATTTTGTAATACAAAACAGCATTCATGCAATTGCAACTGCTGCTGCCTCTGGAGTGAAAACAATGCGTCGTAAATTGCCAATAAAAATGAAAGTTACACCGAAACAAAATAAAGTTGCTGTTGAAAAGTTTTGATTTTTATTGTTTGCACACTCGTAGTTTTCTAATAGCTATGAAAAGTGTTAGCATTGGTTTGTTGTTGTTGTTGCTCAAGGTGTTGAAAAATTTTTTGAAGCACAAATAATGCATAGTTTTTGCAAGAAGAAGCATTTAGCGTGTGAGAAACAAAAAATAGTCGAAAAGTTCAATTATTACACTGGACTTCTATTTTAACTTTCAAATTCACTCGAATAAAGAATCCCGTTTAAGTTTCTGCACAATGTGAGGTTACTTCTATATTTTCAAGGAATAAGCAATTCAAGTCTGACGAATTTTCTTAGTAACACACAATGACAGCGATTCACGTTGGGAATTATGGGACAAGGGACTTTGACTGTTGATATTCCTAAAGTAAAAAAAGTTGTCAAGCATTTGCTACAGGAGAAAATGCGCAGAACCCTCAGAGTAAAAAATTAAAAAAATCAATGGAATTGTTTAGCAACTTCAGGCGTGCAGTATTGTACTAAAATTTGTGCTGAGAATTATTTATTATTTATTTTTTAAAAATCGAAAAAGCAACACTGGGAAATGATGGAAAGTGTTTGGAATTTTTCTAATTTTTTCATATAGTTTGAAATATATCGTCCCCTTAGTATTCAAATAGCCTATAAGTTTTTTGATGTTTTGAGAAAATGAATTTCAAACTTTTTGTCGAAAGTAGCTCTCACTCAAATCTCGTTATGTCTGTAAATATTTATTATTTTTTGACTGACGTTTTGACCCACTTTGTGGAACTAGAATTTGACAAAATTTTGACCACATATTAAATCGACGATGGAGAATCCAAAAATTCAATAAAAAAATAATAGCATATGAGCACATAGGCTATTGTTATACTAAGGGGACGATATGATTTATATGGTTTTTTGAGCCATAATTTAATAAAAAATATAATGAATATTCCAAAACAATGAAGAAAAATAGACCAGCCCGGCCAAATATTGATGTGCCATCGGTTGCCGCGCGCTGAAGTTGCATATGACTTCCTAAAGTGGATTTAATGAAGCAGCTGAAAGTCGCCTGCAATGGACGGTGATTAATATTCGCATTTGCGGCATTTTTAGCGCGAGAGATGATGAGGATGGTGATGGTTACCCAATGAGAATTGTTTAAGGCATATCTGTATGCAGTCGAGCCTAATGGGTGTCTTAAATGTTTCTAGCTCGCTTAGATCTGTTCACAGAGTTAGCTTCTGACATACTTTATAAACTATCTTTATCCGATTTATGGACTAAGCCATTACATCTACAGGGTGGGCCAAATAATACTTACTAATGTTAAACACAAATAACTTTTGCAATAATCATTTATTTTGGTTAATTGTTTTTATAAAAAAAAAATAATTGGCGCGTACACTTCTGTTGGTGTTTGGCCGAGCTCCTCCTCCTATTTGTGGTGTGCGTTATGATGTTGTTCCACAAATGGAGGGACCTACAGTTTCAAGCCGACTCCGAACGGCAGATATTTTTATGAGGAGTTTTTTCGTGGCAGAAATACACTCGGAGGTTTGCCATTGCCTGCCGAGGGGCGACCGCTATTAGAAAAATGTTTTTAATTGTTTTTACACATTGAATATATTTTATGAAAATTATGGATGAAATATTACATCAGACAAATGTCCACCATTTTTCTCGATTCAAAGATTGGCTCTTTTTAAGGCGTTTTCCATTACACTACATAATGTTTCTGGTTGAACGCTTCGTCTCGAATATTTTGCTTCAGCTGTCTAATAGTATCTGGTTTATTAAGATACACTTTGTCTTTTAAATATCCCCATGAAAAGAAGTCGGGCACAGTCAAATCTGGCGAACGAGGTGGCCAAAGGAAATCTGAATTTTGGGAAATCAGACGTTCGCCAAAAATTTCACGCAGCAGGTCCATATTTGCCTAGCAGTATGCGCAGTTGCTCCATCTTGTTGAAACCACAAATTAGGATACTGCTCCGCCATTGGCCGCAAAAAGTTTTCAATCAATATTCTGTAAGAAGCTCCTGAAATCGATTGCGGCATTTCATCCTCATTTTCGAAGAAATATGGACCGATAACTCTAGTAGCTATAACACCGCACCAAACAGTACATTTACAGGGTGAACGATATGAAATGTTACCTATTCAAAACACCATAACTTTTTTGTGTGAAATTAGTTTTTATTGATTTCAAAGACAAAATTGTTCAAAACTGATTACAATTTTAAGATATATTCACTTTAGCTCGATATGACTACCTTTTAAATATTCGCAAAAAGTGTAAAAGTTCAAAATATTGTGTTATAATATACCTATAATGGTTTTGGTAGTATAAACTATATTTTTATAAAAAAACTAGGTGTGCTGTATTAATAATTTTGCAAGGAGAAGAATTATGAGAAGAAATGGTAATGATACGAACAAATTGTGCTTGGTGTAAGTATACCACTTTGAAAAAACAATCTAGAATTTGCTCAGCGTATGGCATATATAATCAGCTACCCTGCGAGAAAGCAAAATAGATTAACGAAACCAACGCAAGACCGATTCTTGTCGAGGCCTATGCTTCGGAGTGGAGTGAACTAGGAAACAAAAAACGAAAATGGCATATAAAGGGCGATTTTTTAAGAGCTAAAGATAAGTATTTTAAAAAAACACACGTAAAATTCCAAAAACTGCATGAAATTTTTATTTAAATCGATAGTACAGTCCATATAATTTAATGTTTGACGATTATTTCACGCAAATGTTGACCGCGACTGCGCTTAAAATGGTCCATCCGCTTAGTCCAATTTTGGCATACTCTTTCCAATGTTTCGGCCGGTATCTTTAATGTTGTGTTCCAATGCGTTAATTGAAGCAGACTTGTCTGAATAAACATGAACTTTAACATAGTCTCAAAAAAAATAATCTAAAGGCGTTATATCACACGATCTGGGTAGCCAATTGACAGGTCCCGAACGTGAAATAAAATGTTCACCGAACTCGCCTCTCAACAAGTCCATTGTTACGCGCAGTGTGTGGCATGTGGCACCGTCCTGCTGAAACCACGTGTCATGCAAGTCAAGCTCTTGCATTTTGGGCAAAAAAAAAATTGGATATCATTTCACGGTAGCGCTCACCATTCGCAGTTACATTACGATTCGCAGCATCTTTGAAGAAGTACGGTCCAATGATACCTCCAGCCCATACTCCGGACCAAACTATGACCTTTGATGTTGGTAGCTCTTCTAATTCTTCTGACTGATCTTCTCTCCAAAATCGACTTATTTACGTGCCCATTGATCCAAAAATGAGTTTCGTCGCTGAACACAATTTTTCGATAAAAAAGATAAAAAAGTGGATCTTCGACCAACTTTCCAAGAGCCCATTCACCAAAAATTCTGCGTTACGGTAGGTCGTTCGGCTTCAATTCTTGTACCAGCTGTATTTTGAAAGGCTTCACACCTAAATCCTTTCGCAAAATTCTCCACGTTGTTGAGTAACAGAGGCCCAATTGCTGCGAACGGCGACAAATCGATAATTGATGGTCATCATTAACACTGGCCGATACAGCTGTGATATTTTCTTCAGTTCGCACTCTACGTAAGCGTGTTGGTGGTTTGATGTCCAGTAAAGTAAATTTGGTTCAAAATTTAGTCACAATAGCTCGAATAGCTACTTCAATGGGTCGATTAAACTGACCATGATCAAAATGGAAGAAGCGCGCGATAAACTTTCTTCAACGAACACGCATTTTTATAATAAAATTCAATGATTTGCAAGGGTTGTTCGTTTGTAAGACGATTCTTGGTTTAATTATAGTCCAAACTGAAGATGTTTGATTAATAGCTAAAAAATCACCCTTTATAATCAGCTACCCTGTCAGAAAGCAAAATAGATTAACGAAACCAACGCAAGACTGAGTATTGTCGAGGCCTATGCTTCCGGGTGGAGTGAACTAGGAAACAAAAAAACAAAAATGGCATATACATACATATTTTAAATAAATAATCTTTTCAGAATTCTGATTCATTTGATTTTCCCGTTCGAAGCCATTCTCTAACCCCCAAAGTCAGAGTACATTTGCACTAACGCCATTTAAACGAGGACAGCTGAGCAATCTGAACTCTGTAGAATAGGCTGCTTTTCAATGTATATTTATTTATTAGCTATATAGGTATATATATTTATATTTATTTTTTGATATAATATTCATATTTTATATAATATTTAAAAATATTTTTTAAAAATACACCCGTTGAAATCACATTAAATTTGTTTTTTTTTTTTTTTGTGCTAACTATGATTACATCACTGTAATCCTTACTCGTTTTACATTATTTTGTTTTTGTTTTCTTTACAAATTGTTGCTTGTTTTACTAATTGTTGTAAATTGTTGTTATGTTTTCATGCCTTCTGCATTTCTCAGCAAGACTCTACTACCTACAAGGGCTTTAGTTGGAGTGTTTGCAGCTATCAACACTCAATCTAATTTCGGCTTTAATTCTCTACTTATTCTCAGTTTTCATTCCTTACGAAAATAAATCACAAATCGCACATGAATACAAATTCACAAGAAATGAGAAAGTGATGATTAGCATGCATTGGCTTGAACTATTTTGAAAATATTGCGCAGTAAAATGGAACTATGGATGCACATAAACAGGTCAAATTTCAATGAATGCCAGACACTGGCGAAGCATATTTACAAAAACACATATTCGCATAACTTTGTGAAATACTGGATTACTCTAATTGGAAAATTCGGCAAATCTTTTGAGTACTGTTATCTATTGCATTAAATTGGCATAAATCTACGTGACTCTGCTGTGAGAAAAACAATTTAGTCTGCTAGAGGCTGGTAATGGATGTTTCTTTGCATGTTTAGGAATTTTTAAGGAGGTAGCTTTTCGTAAGAATTATTGATCAAATTTTTCAATTGAAATTATTCATTTGTCAAAATACGCATATATTTGACGCAACTCTCACTTGTTCCGTTTACATAGGGAAATAAGTTGATTCGATCGACACTTGCCAGATAACTTTGCTTTACAGAAAATTAATAATCCTTTTTAGCTAAGAACCAAACCATTCAATTTCTATGTAAGATCGATCGCTGAGTCTGAAAATGTGCATAATTTGCAGTATTCGCACTAGCGCCAAAAAAAAACGATTTTGGTTTAAAGAAAAGAAGAAAAAATGTGGAGTATCCCTTAAAGTACAATATATTTTCTTTACCGATGGGTCCAAGAATGAAATAGAGTCTGGAGCCGGATGGTACTTAAGCGATAGTAATAAGTATCACTATGCTATGGGTGAAATGGCAACTCTTTTCCAAACGGAAGTTTTTGCCATCCTGAAAGTAGCCGAATGGATAATCGAGAGGAGATGGAGCAGGAAACAGGTTGGAATTTTCAGTGACAGTCATGCCGCACTGAAGGCCCTGCAGAACGCGAAGAAAACATCAAGGATTGTTCAAGAATGTAAGAAAAAGAAGCTTAATTCTGTTGCAAGACAAAACAGGCTTGTACTTACATATATGGGTTCCAGGACACTCCGGCGTTCAATGAAACGAAATTGCCGATGAATTGGCCAACCGTGGATCAGCGGTTCCCCCACAAGGGCCAAAGCCAATAATCGGAATCAGTTGCGCAGGAATCATGAATTGCATCAGCGATTATGTGGGCAATCTACATAATGGTCGATGATCCGGTCTAGAACGCTGCAGAGCTGCAAAGTGTTTTCTGACAAGTCGAAATAGAAAACTGTCAAACTTTCTACTAAAACCTAGAAGGAAAGACGTGCGGTTAATGGTCGGTATTATTACAGGATACAACTCACAACCCATCAGCATATGACTACCATTGGAATCATTGAGGACCCAAAGTGCCTATCATGCTTGGAGGAGGCGGATAGCACTCTGCACTTTCTCTGTGAGTGGCCTGCCTTTGGTAGAGCAAGGCTACGAGTTTTGGTATTTCTCAAAACTATATTTTTCGAATTGGCGTACACGATATTGACCGATCTCCCTGAAATTTCGCACACATCTTTTTTATGATATTACTTTTTATGTGAATTTAAGTATTCGAAAATTTTTTGAAAAATGATTTTTTCAAGGCAAAAATAGTAGGAAAATTCGCCACAAAATTCTTGTTTTTTTTTTTGAAGCATTTTATTCCGCGAATTTTTTTCCATTTTTGTTTAATTCATATAAAAAATTATGATATTTTTTTTTTTTTTGGTTTTTGGTCCGGACAACTACCAAGTCCAGCACTCAGGCATTAATTAAGTCCATTGTACTTGGATTCCCTCTTAAATTTCTTTAAATCTACCCGATCTTCGAAGAAATCTGAGTAGATCTTGTGGTGTCAAGGAGCCGAGATGACATTAATAAACAAAATAATTTTTGTTTTTTTTGTATTCAGGTCACTGATGCCAATACTACAAGGCCCGCCGATAGAGAAGCCCCGCTGTGACATTCCTGGAAGAACTGAGTGTGCATCCGCCATTTTAAATTATTAAAATTAAAAAAAAATGAATATTATTTTAATGTATAAATGAACTGTATGCCAAATAAAAAAAAAAATATATTGACTTCTTCATTTTAAATAATTTTAATGAAAATCAGTGAAAATATGACCGTTTACAGGTATCTGTCCCCTTAAAAATACACCTTTTATGGAATTTGATTTTTGTAACAATTAAGGTAAAATCCGGTTTTGTAAATACTTCTCTTTACTAATTCAATAAGCATTGGAAGTAAGTGGTGCTAAGCTTACTTTCTGTGTTCACACGTTTGCCACACTTTATTTGCGCACGTAACTTGCAAAATACTACAAAAAAAGTATGAGAGATATAAGTCAAATAGATAACTGTTTCGGTATAAAGTTACGTTCGCTCAGTTACAGTAACTTTTCATGCAAGCGCCACTTTCGGTTTTCATTCAAAAACGATTTTTAAATATTTACCTACAAACATATTTACGTGGAATATATCAGTTACTCAAATGTTTGCATTTGGTGTCTACACGCACCTTTCTGCATACCCTCACTTTTCTCGATACACCCACTTTTCTGCATACTCCGTACGCTGCTCACAGATAAGTAGGCACTCCATGGCGTATACGTGATTTTATCGCAAACATTGTAATTACATACTTATGTACTCGTATATTCACATATAGGGCCACATGTGTATGTGTGCACCTATTAAATATGCAGACACACAATCGCAACAGAAATAGACATTTACAAGCCAATACACTAGTGAATTTTTCATTAGTCGTCAGCGCCGCAATTCGCCCAAAGGCAACGCAAAGCAAAAACAAGCAAATAAAAGAAAAAAAGCGCGGGAAACTTTGCTGTCACACATAATGCTATCAGTGCGTGCGAATATGACCACGCGCTCCATTTACCATTTGCATTAGCTCAGTTATGGCCATAAGTATGTTAATAAGCGGGCGTGTCGCAGAGGTGTCGCCGAGTAGCAGCGCCCCGAAAGTTTCATGATAAATTATTAAGATATTACTTAGTCGTTTGTTATTGCATTATGTCCTTTGGGCATGTGTGGGGTCTGCGCGCCCTGTGGTGAATATGGTGGTTGAACAGCACATTTGGTTGGGGTGAGAAGTTTAATTTTATTTTTCTAAAACAATGCGTGTGTATGCAGGCGAAAACTTTTTAGAATGGAGAGCGAAATTTGATAGCAAAAATGATAGAATTACGCATTCTATCGTATTTAGACACAGAATCTAAAATGTATATTAAAATGCGGAAACTTTCTTCCATGAAATTTTAATTTTATTAGCAGTAGTAAAAAGTAACTAAAAACGTGCATAATAACGTAGAGATGTAGTGGTCTTCCCCGCATGCTGTTAGTGGACAATTTAAGCTTTTCTACTGACAATTTCGTATTACAAAAAAGTAAAAATTCTAGAAATTTTCATTCCATTCTACTACAGAGCGATTCGGGTCAAGTGGTCCAAGTATTTTAAACATTATAAGGCGTTTTTCAATAGGTACGCTTCAACTTTTTTCCGATAGGGAGGGCGAACGACGCAATATTTTTTATTTTTCGCTTGTCATTTGTAAACTTCATTAGTATACATTTCATCATGAAACGCTACACACTTGAGCAACGATTGCAAATCGTGCAAATTTTTTATGAAAATAATCGTTCTGTTGCTGCTACCAGATCCAGATTTTTTCCAAAAAATCATCTTCAATGATGAAGCTCACTTTTGGCTCAATGGCTTTGTCAACAAGCAAAATATGCGTTACTGGGCAGAAAGCAATCCACACGTGATTCATGAGGCACCGTTGCATCCCGAAAAAATCACTGTTTGGTGCGGTTTACATGCCGGCGGCGTAATTGGCCCATATTTTTTCGTTGATGAGAACGATCGCAACGTTACTGTGAATGGAAATCGATACCGCGACATGATAAACGATTATTTTTGGCCGCAATTGAATGGTATGGACTTAGACGACATGTGGACTTAGACGGGGCCACAAGCCACACAGCACACGCTACAATTGATTTGTTGAAGAGTAAGTTCGATCAGCGCGTTATTTTCAGAAATGGGCCGGTCGAATGGCCGCCGCGCTCGTGTGATTTGACGCCTCTAAACTATTTTCTTTGGGGTTATGTGAAGTCATTGGTCTACAGTAACAAGCCGGCGACGATTTGTGAGCTCAGAGCCAATATTGAACGCGAAATTGCTGGAATTTCGGCCGATTTATGCAAAAGAGTGGTCGAAAATTGGGTTCAACGATTGGACTTCGTAAAACGTGCACGCGGTGGTCATCCAAAAGAAATCGAATTTCATACTTAAATGTTTATGTTCAAACTCGATAATAAAAAAAAAATAGTTAAAAAAGTCAAACCGTTTGTGTTTTATTCAAAAAAAAAGTTGAAGCGCTCTTACTGAAAAACGCTTTAGTTAATTATTCTATAAATTGGTTACTTGTAGGTTTGAATATAAAAAAAATAAACTGAGTATGAAAAAAATTAAGTGTTAAGTATAAAATGAAAATGTAATACGTTTTACTAAAGCACAGTGGATTAGTTGAATTGGCCACATCATAAGAATACCCAACGACATAATCCAAAAAAGGGTGTTTACTTTGCGTCCAATTGGAGGAAGCAAAAGAGGTCGACCAAGAAGGAGAGATCGACCATCAAAGAGATAACTGGATAACGTCGAAACAGACTTAAAAGCTATGAGGTTGGTAACTGGAGAAATAAGGCAAGATAGAGATTGAATAGGAGGAGGATTGTTGATGAAGCTACGATCCACCACTGACTGTGAAGCTAAGAGAGAAAGAGTTTAAGTATAAAAAAGTGAGTTTAAGTATAAAAATCCTTAAAGTGAAATACTTTTGATAATTTCAACATTCTTATTTTTTATATACATTTTTTTTTAATATTCAAATACCTTCAGCGAACCAATGAAAATTTTTATTTCTTTCTTATTTCTTATTTTTTAAATTTTATTTTAGGAAATGGAAAAGTTAGTTATAATGAGGTTCATAAAAATTGGAGGATTTTTTTTTTTATTTTCCTTGTTCACTCCTCTCGGGAGCATAGAGCCTCGACAAGACCCAGTCTTGCTTTGGTTTCGTTAATCGGTTTTGATTTCTGACAGGGTAGGTGATTAGTCTGCCGCTACCAGTCCTAAGTAATGGGAATGCCCAACTGTCGTTGCTTACGAACAACGCTTAGCTACTGCTTGAAGCGCCATCTGTGTCTCAAATTTTTCTGGCAAAAGGATCGCACAGATGGTTGAGGACTTCGCTAAACTTCGTGTGTCTGCGTTATTACCGCGGTCGCGCGCTTGCTCATGTTGGCTCCACTGAAGCAATGTGTGACTATGTGTTTTTCTTTGTTTCTGCTTGTTTTAGCAGCCCCAATGTAAATAATGCGCGGACTATGGATGGAAAAGATAAGTTTTTTCGGGGTTGAAGAATGGAATTGGACGAAACACCTCAACTATGATAAGGGCAAAAAATTTTAAGAAATATATATTTTCTCAACATATGTTTTCTTAAATAGTATAATTTATCATAAAAAAAACAGAAAAACGAAAATTTTTTAATATGGTGAAAAGTACAGAAGATGGTTCACTTTAAACAAATCTTTACCTCAATATGCCACATTGAAAATATCTTAAAATTAAAACACTTTTTTCAAAAGTTTCTTTGCGTACTTCATATTTTTTTTTTTTTGTGAGGTAGGGTTCAAAATCTCTTCGCACTTACCAATCGTTTACTGTGTCGGGAGCTGTGGCCACTAAAACAATACTTTCTATCCTTCTGGAGAGACTCCCTTCCCGCGACTACTTTCTATATGACTTCGAGAGAGCCCAGAACGGCATCCATAAAGGACCAATTCTATTCAGCCACGTCTGGATCCACTGTCTTTGCAGCCAGCTTTGATGCTATAGACTCGTCTTCTTATGTCTCTAACTGTGAAGTCTCGCTTTACTGTACTGTGTCGAGGTTTATCCTTTTTCCGTAGTACATCCTAAATATATCTCTTTACCGCGTTCCAGTTGTTCTCGCATTCAAGCCTTTTGCTGATTATGTTGCTCGGCGTAATGTCCCCGATCTGCTTCCTCAGAGCTTCGCTTTCCGCGCGCCATCTGTCACAACTAAAAAACGTGTGTTTAGCGTCATCGCTCGGCGCTTCGCAGAATATGCCCTTGCGATCGCTTACGTTGCCCAAGCGGTATATGTATCTCCGGAAGTAGCCGTGGTTCGAGACAAACTGAGTTAAGGACTAATTCACTTCCCCGAAGCTCCTTTGAACCCATTTGCCCATTGATGGAATGTTATCACACATCCATTCGATCTCGGACCGTGGGGTCGACGGGTATCTCCCCACTGGTCACAAAAGCTACAACTGCCCCATACTTCGCTGCCGTACGAGAGAATTCAATTTGTGGCCGCTATGATTAGCCTTCTTTTGCTCTGTGTTTGCACACCGATGTTTGCCATTAGTCTGCTTAGCATTCCCGTGACCTTTGTTGCATGCCGTATCTGGGCCCAGAAAATAAACCCGCAATCAAGTTGAATAACCAGGTATTTCACCAATTTTTGAGTCACTAGCGACGTTTCGGCTAAAAACATGCTGACCTCGGGTGGCATGTAACCTCGTGTCATCAGGATGACTTGGATCTTATGTTTGGCGTACTTGAGGATCATAGCCATATTTACGTCCTTATCATAACTTGGTTCAGCTTCCTCCTGGCATCCTCAGTGTCCCGGGTTGCATGACCGCCGCTATATCGAACGCGTATCCCACTAGATATACCTATATCTTCCGGCATGTCTATGCTCAAGATCTCATCGTAGCTCAGATTCTAGAGATCGAGGCCGATAAAAGATCCTTAAGCTGCTCCAAACGTGTCGTACAGTTGTTCACGTTTACTCAGGTAGCTCTTGAGGAACATTAGCAGGTATGCCGGTACTCGAAATCTTTCTCGTAGTGCCTTTATAATGCCTATCCAAGTCAATAGGTCGCTGGTAGGCAATTTAATTCAATTAAAATTTTAAATTATTATTATTAATTGAATTATAATTATATCGTCAATAGCAACGGAACTAGACAATTTATTTTTATTTTTTTGAGATTTTCGCCACAATATTTCGGAAAAATATTAAGGCACCTTTCTGGTCTAGAGGCGTGAAAATTGAAGGCGGTGAAAATTGAAGAAAAACACTCCGTATCAATTGAAAATCGTTTTGATGAATTCTTTATTTACAAAAAAACAAAATTTTTTTTCCAATGACAATAATAAAAAAATTGCTTCCCCTGACGTAACACATGCCACTCGCGTAACTGATTGGGCTGCTCAGGTACGTCTGAAAAAAAAACTTCGGTCGATTATTCATCAAGAGATATGTCGCTGTGGTGGGTAGCAGATTTCCAAAAAAAAAAAAACAAAAAATGTCTAAATATTTTTTCTGTTTATCGGAAAGATAAAACAAAAAAGGATTTTCCTTCACGTTCTCACTAATAAAAAAATATAATAATTGATTATAAATTTAGAATTGTGCTACCCGCGAGAGCCACAAGTCTACTCAATAACATATTAAAAATTCAAATCAATCGGTTCAATACATTTTGAGAAATTACCAACGTAAACTCGGAAAAAATAGTTTCGCGAAAAACACGGTGAGTGCGCTGATACCTGGGCGTCGTACTCCAAACCGTACTCTAGAGGAATTTAACTTCTAAACTACAACGAATTTCAATATACAAATTTCGAAATATATTTTTGAATGTATAAACTATCATAACATGAAAAAAAATCGATTTTTTCAAAATTCTAGACCAGAAAGGTGCCTTAAGGTTAACGTGAGCTGGCCTGATTTAAAAGTATGTTGAACACATTAAAACATTTAAACATTTTTTTTATTTTTGTATTACTTTTAAGCATTAATTCTTCTATCAAATGAGTTGATTTTAAAAAAAAAAACATAGTTTTAAAAACTGAATTTATTTAAAAAAAATCGCTTTTTGAGATATTTTCATATTGGTCGAGCATTTGTTATATAGATAAAATACACAAGAGCGCCATAAATTGGGGGGAGCCTGGTTTATAAGATAAAAAAAAACCATTTTTTTTTTTTCGTTTTAAGCGATTCCTAATATACTACTGTGGGCAAAAAGTAAGGTGCATTTATTTGCGACGATGTCGCAGAAAAATGTTTATAAGTGGTACAAAGACTTCAAAGAGGGTCGAGAAGGTGTTGATGACTTGGAGCGCTCCGGACGACCATCGACGTCAATAAATGACCAACACGTCAATAAAGTGAAGGAGTTAGTGCTCAAAAATCGTCGGTTGACTGTTAAAGACCTTACTGATATGATCGGAATATCAGAAGGATCTGTGAAAACCATTTTGAAAGACCATTTGGGCCTACGAAAAGTCAAATCTCGTTTGGTACCGAAAACTCCCAATTTCTTGGAAAAAAGTCGTCGCGTTGATGTGTGTGAAACAATGCTTTCAGACTATCAGGACAAGCTCAAATGCATCATTACGGGAGATGAGACTTGGATTTATGCTTACGACCCTGAAACAACCCACCAATCAAGCGAATATCGTGCTAAAGGCAGGGCCAGACCGAAAAGATCACGTCAAAGTCGTTGAAAAATAAAGGTCATGATAACAGTGTTTTTCGATTTTCGTGGTGTGGTGCACTATGAATTCCTTCCACCTGGCCAAACTGTTAATAAGGAATATTACTTGAGCGTTATGCGTCGTTTACGTGAAGCAATTCGTCTAAAAAGACCAGAATTATGGGCCAACAACTCTTGGTTTTTGCATCACGATAATGCACCGTCTCACACTGCACTCGTTCTTCGTGACCATTTCGCCAAAAATTTCACGCATATCGTTCCGCAACCACCGAATTCGCCTGATTTGGCTCCGTGTGACTTCTGGCTATTCCCAAAACTCAAGAGACCATCCCGGGGAACGCGTTTCGAGTCGATTGAGGAGATAAAAGCTGAATCGAAGAAGGGGCTGATGGCTATACCGAAAATGGACTATTTGGTATGTTTCGGGGATTGGAAAAATCGTCGGCATAAGTGTATTTCATCGAGAGGGCATTATTTTGAAGGGGATGAAATTGATTTACAAGAATAAATAAAGATTTTTTATTTAGAACCAAATTCATCTTATCTTTTGCCCACAGTAGTATTTCGTTCCTTTCATAAGTTAATTTAATTGGAATAAAATTATATTTCCCGCCGTAATAATAGTATTGGACTTAGCATGTAATGTGTGTCAGTGTGTGTGTGCTGTGAAAGGGTGCATATTGCAATTAATTTTCCATAATCCTTTGATATCCTAACAATGACAAGTACAAGCAAATGCACCCAACTGTATGGATTCCCATGTTTAAGATCAACTAATTTGTCGAATATTTTATGAAAATTATAGTGAAGGTAAAACACAATCACACATTTATATATACATATATGAATATTTCTGGTATGAATGAACTACAGCATTGGAATTGCACAAAATATGCTAACTGTTTGTGCCTAAATACATAGAAACATGCACACACACATACACACGTGCATTAAACATTAACATTTCCTATCGAATGGTCAATGAAAACCGGAATTACTATTTCAAAGCAACTCAATAATCTAGGCAAAATATGAACTTCTTTGATGCCACATAATCAACCCAGTAACACAATTCCAACCCCTGCTTACTTTCTTATGCAATTCTCTTCCCTTTGAATGCTTAGCAGTTTAATAAGTATGACACGCATCGCTTAGCACACTCACTGAGCTCATTAACAATCCAAGCTTGACAACAGACGACCAAGGCGCTCAAGTTGAAGATATGTGCGTGCGTGTATTGGGGCATAAGCAGCAAGTGTACATTCGCATGTATGTGTAAATCAGCGTAACTTGCATGCATTTGCCGTATTCAATGCCCAAAGTGACAGCTGAATTATGGGCTGCACGCAAAGTATCTCTTTGATGCATTTGTGTGTGTGTGTGTAGTCATCATTAGAATTCACTTGAAAATTCAAATTATTGCTCATATGCGTCAACAGACCATTTTCAAAAGGCAGTAAATCCAGAGCAAAGCATAACTGAATCAATTATTAGAGCTTCAATAAATATATTTTACGTATGCATTTGATTATAAAATAATTGGAAAATTATCATCGCAGTCAAAGTTGATGTTTCAAATATTATTTGGAGTTAACTGCGTCAGGTGTAGTAGCCTAGTGTGTTTTTGTTTTATGCTAAAGGTCAAGAGTTCGGCTTCCTAAATTGAGCAACGGTGACTGCTAATGTTTCTACTTTTTGTGATTTTATTGTAACTGCATGGGACGAAACCCATACTCTTCTTTAAAGCAATCAATGAAGCCAACGAGTCCAGGGTGATTGATCATATTTTCCACTTTATTACTGAGGTCATTTCAGCTGAAAGCTAGGTACTCAAGAAACGGCTTCTACAGCAAAATACAAGAGTTTGTATCCTGAAGCGGCACTATTTTTTAAAGTTCGACTTTCAAGCTCTGAAAATCAATTCTTCATCTTTATTTGCATGTTCGTTTTCGAACCTAAGCGATCATACAAAATTGTATAACAAATGGACTAAAAAGTCTCGTTCCTATCACAAGGCACTAGTCTTATTGCATTCACCTCTTCTTCTTAACCTTAAAAATACGGCTGTTAAGATTTCATGATATTCTATTCATTAGTTCGTGAGTTTTTGTGCTAAGAGTGACGCTACTTTTGTTATTTTCCAAACTGTGGATCAAAAAGAATTTCGTGTTTTAATTGTACTTCTTCTTCATGGGAAAAAATACCGCTCAAGCGAAGCAAAGGCTTGAAAAGAGTTATGGGCACTCCGCAACATCAGAAACAACATTCAAACGATGGTTTGGTAACTTCAGACGTGGTCTTAAAGACACCGATGATGCACAAATGAGGCGGTGACAGCAGAAAACATCAAAAAAACCACAAAGTCGTTTTGAATGATTGAAAAGTGAAGTTTAATGAGTTAGCTGGCATCGTAAAGATATCAAAAGAAGAACAAAAAGAAAGCTTGAGCATTTGATTATGAGAAAGCTCTGTTCAAAGTGGGTGCTGCGTTTGCTCACTGTAGATCAAAAACAAGTCAATCACAAGTCGAAATTACATGAATTGAACTTCGAAATACTCCCACATTCACCAGATTCGCCAGATTTGGCGCCCAGCGACTACTGGCTGTTCGCAGGCATAAGAAAAATGCGCGCCGGCAAGAAATTTTTCTCGAATGAAGAGGTTGTCGCTGAAACTGAGGCCTAAATTGAAGCAAAAGATAAATCGTTCTACAAAAGTGGTATTGAAATGTTTGAGCGGTACTGGAATGATTACGTTGTTCTTGATGGAAATTACGTTGATGAATAAAGCTAATTTAAAAAAAAAAAGTGCGTGTAGCGTAGTACACATAACAGAAGTGAAACTTTCAAGGCAGGCAAAGAAGAGGGAGAGAGAATGAGAGAGAGAGAGAGAAAGAGAAAGAATATATAACTAAATAAATTCACAACATTTGCAGAGAATACAAATAGTCAAAATTTACAAAAAACGGAGAAGGGTCGACCGGTGTAGGTAAACGCCGGACACAAACCGTAGCAACAACGCGCACTACTCCGAGTGTTTATCACCCGCACATAAGCAGTGATTCTAGGACCGCAGCAACGGCACAAATTACCGCAAGGCAAAACCAATAAATCCAACGACGGAATGGATAACACTTTATAGTACGCACAAGCACTAGCCAGGAAACGGAAATAAGCGCCAAAGAGTAGGCACCAAAAAAAAACGGCAAAAAATTGGGACCAAAAAACGCCCCAAACAGTAGGCACCAAGGAAATATAACGCCAAAAAGTAGGCATCAAAAGTATGTATATTTCCTACAAGTTTGCACCAACAAGCAAGCGCCAAGAAGTAGGCAATGTTATTTCTCACTAGAAATTAGCAAGCACAAAGAAAAATAGCCTAAAGTGTATCCAAGATATATATAAGGTATAGCTCTCTCTCTCCATTTCCTCTACGTTATATCTTTTTTCTCTCTCGCGGAACGAAAATGCTCAAAACGTTGCATGGCCCTGAAATTTTACTCTCCATTCTCGCTCGTCCACCGACGCCTAAGAAGTTTCACTTAACAAAAACAACGAGATATCTTTGTTAGACCTGGGACTTTTCAGCCCATGTGTTATATATTACATACATAAAAGTCTATTTGTTATGTATAAATGTGTGTTGTTAAAAAATATTGGTTGTAATTTGAAAGCTAAAAACTTCTCTATCTCTTGCCACAATCCATAAATTACCGATATTGCCGATTCCGGTGCGGTGCCTAATATTTCGCAGCTACGATAGCTGTTTCCTCCCAATCCCACGTCTACCTTCGACTCTCTTTTTCAGTATAAGTTGTATCAATACCACTTTTTGTTTCGAAGAATACGCCCCAGATAAGCTTTCGTTTCACTGTCATAAATAGTTGACTATTTCGGTTCATTTGGCGAAGCACTTCACTGTTGTAAACTTGGTTAGTCCATGGAATTTTAAGCATACATCTGTATATCCACATTTCAAAGGCTTTTATCCCGTCAATATCTGGTGTCTTATGGGTCCATGACTTCATTGCATGCAAGAGTACTGACCATACACAGCATTTGACGAAGTGAATTTTTAATTAATTTCATGGCTGCAGAATTTTTTTTATATATAGTTGCGGAATGATGACTTTGCCATTTCTATTCTTGTTTTAATTTCGCCGGCGCTGTCCCACTGCTCATTAATCTAACTTGCAAGGTATCTGAATTCGGAAACTCTTCCTACGGCTTCTCCTTGCTTTGATAAAGTTGAATTACTATGAATATTTTTTCGGCCTACATCCATGAATTTAATTTTGGTGCCATTAATCTTGAGGCGGTATTTATTGCTGTATTTGCCAATTCTATCGAAGAGGTTTTATAAATCTTCCATATTGTCTGTAAAAAGTGTCGGATCAGCAGCATATCCGATGTTATTATTAATCCCACCCTCCACTTTTATGTGCGGTACTTTGGTGTGCGGTACAAGGTGCTTCTTGAAAAATCGCTTCTGAATAATTATTAAATTAAGCAAATACTAAATATTCATCATCGTCATCATTTGGCGCTGCAGCTCTGTGTTAGTTTCAGCCTGCTGCACAAAATATCTCCTTTTGTCCCGCTCTCTGGTTGATTCCTTCCAGTTGTTGAGATTGAATTTCTTCATGTCTTCCTCTTGTTCATCAATCCATCTTAATCTTGGCCTGCCTCTTGCTTTTATTGCAAATGTTTTAGCGCCAATTATTTTTTGTTGAGTTCTTGAAGAATCCATTCTCATGGTATGGCCGAACAACCTTAGTCTTTGACTTTTCATGAGCCGCCCAAACTTGTCCCCTCTTATAAAATGGTCCAGTTCAGCGTTCCATCTCCTACGCCACTCACCGTTGCCTTTGACTGCAACGAAGATTAGCCTCAACATTTTTCTCTCGAATACTTGGATTTACAATAATTTTTGTCTTTTTCACTTATTGCCTAAGACTCCGATCCGTAGCAAAGAATTGGTCGGACTATAAATTTATGATTTATAAATTTTGTAAGGTCTGTTCCTTTAAAAAGTTGAATAAGTGAGTAAAAGTTTAATAAACAAGTAAATATTAAGGCCTCTTAATATTTCGACTTCATTTATATTTTCATGGTTTGCCCTAACTCTTGAATATAAATATGTTTTTTCCAATAACTTTGTTTAATCTTTCTTCGAGTCGATTCCATCAGGAAACAAATACAATTCTATGCCAAGCTAAACTGATTATGGACTAATACCCCATTCAAAATTAATGATCGCAATTTACCATCGCTAGCGACACATTTTTCCCATCTCTCAGGCAATTTGTGGATGCCGTGCCAAAAAAATTGGCCGTCTTTGGCCACAAACCAATCATCGAGCCATTTTTTGGCTTCTTCGTGAGAATTGAAGCGCTGCTCGGAAAGTGAGTGGCCCATCGATGCAAAAAAATGATAATCGGAAGGCGCCAAGTCTGGTGAGTAAGCCGCATGCACCAGCGGTTCCCAATCGTACGTCTCCACCAATTCCCGGGTCGCTCTTGTTCGATGTGGCGGTGTCTTGTCATCAAGAAAAATTACTTTGTGACGTCGATCGGCATATTCTGGGCGTTTTCGGTGTATAGCGCTGTTCAAATCGGCCAATTGTTGTTGGTAGCGTGCACCGTCAACTGTTTCACCTGGTTTTAATAGCTCGTACCAAATCATACCACGCTGATCCCAGTAAACACACAGCCTTGCCTTGAAGCCGAAGCGATTTGGTTTGGCCTTTGTTTTTGGCTTGTGGCCGGGCGGACCATACGATCGTTTCCGCTTGGGATTGGAGAAATGCACCCATTTTTCATCACCCGTAACGATTCAATGCAAAAAAGACTTCCTTTTGAACCGGGAGAGCAGCATTTCACAAGTGGTTTCACGATGTCCGCAAATCGTAGTTTGAAGGCACGAAATTCGACATTTTTAAGAGCGACAAAAATGCTTTGTTGTGCGAAACGTTACAAACAATGAACTGAATATTGTTGACAGACGACAGAGGAAAAAACAAGACATTTAGGAAGGTTTAAAAATACTCCTAGCGACATCTATGGACTAATAGCTGAAAGTATGCCCTACACATGAATAAATTAAGTGCAATAGACGATACCTCAAAAAAAAGTATAAAAAATTAAAACAAAAAAATGTATCATTAAAAAATTCATCAAAATTGCTTCGACTTAACTTGTACCTCTCAGTTTGGTAACCAGTATCCTTGCGGCTGACGCTAGCATCGCTCGGTTGTGGACTAGGCATAGAGAGTTCAATCTGTATTGCCTTCCTTTTACGTCCGAATGTGCTGCCCTGACGGTTTTTTTACTTTTACTTCCCATCAACTTTTATGTTATTTCCATCGCTGCTCAAAATGCAATCAGGTTAAAGGAGGTTGACCTCTAGAAGTAAACTCTGAAGGGACATGGTTGCATTTTTGACAGTTAACGCCGTATTTCTGTGAGCTTCGGGCAGATCTCTCTATACACAAACTGGAGTTTGACGGTCGTTCCAAGACAATTTTTCCAAGTATGAAGGATTGGAACGAGGGTAAAATCTGCACCGAAACTGACACCTCTGTCCCGACAGTCAACTCCTATATGGAATCGGGGGTCGGAGCAGGGGTTTTCTATAAACAAGTCCAAACTGGTCAACTTCTAAAGTCTCAGGTTTTTATTCAGTTCAACGACACCACAAATTGCAGGAAAAGTTCGGCCTAACCACGCGGTTGCAAGCCTCTCACCGTAGCACTATTATAATATTTCTTTAACATTATTACTAATTTACCATCTCCAGCATCTCCTATTCTTATATGAACATTACACCTTCCGTATTTCAGGTTAAACACTGCCCGCATTGAGGCAATCCAGCAATAATAACAATAACTGTCAATATTTGTAGCAAAGGGCAAATGTTGGTTTGATATAATAGGACTATGAATAAGTTCGTGTGGTTTTACAACAGATGGCGTAACTTGATTATTATTCCATCGATCCACATTTCCAAACATTCATTGGAGAGCTACTGTCGTAAGGCACAAACGTCAGTATAAGTTTTTTATTTGAAGCGTAAACAACAATATTTTTACCACACTTGAAAATGTCGAATTTCGTGCCAAATAATGTGTTTTTGCGGGGAATTCTTCTTCATTATTTTAATATGAAGAAAAAAGCAGCCGAAAGTCATCGTATCTTGGTGGAAGTTTATGGTGAGCATGCTCTATCTGAGCGAACGTGCCAGAAGTGGTTTGCACGCTTTAAAAGTGGTGATTTTGGCTTGGAAGACGAAGAACGCGAGGGTGCGCCGCCAAAGTTCATGGATACCGAATTGGAGGAATTGCTCGATCAAGATCCGGCTCAAACGCAAGAAGAGGTTGCAAAAACTTTGGGAGTTGATCAATCAACCATTTCCAAACGTTTAAAAGCCATGGGAATGATCCGAAAGGTAGGCCATTGGGTGCCGTATGAATTGAAGCCAAGAGACGTTGAACGCCGTTTTATGGCATGCGAACAACTGCTTCAACGGCACAAAAGAAAGGGTTTTTTGCATCGAATTGTGACTGGCGATGAAAAGTGGGTCCATTACGACAATCCAAAACGTCGGGCAACGTATGGATACCCTGGCCATGCTTCAACATCGACGTCGGCGCAGAATATTCATGGCCTGAAGGTTATGCTGTGTATCTGGTGGGACCAGCTGGGTGTTGTGTATTATGAGCTACTGAAACCGAATGAAACGATTACGGGGGATGTCTACCGACGACAATTGATGCGTTTGAGCCGAGCACTGCGAGAAAAACGGCCGCAATACGCCGATAGACACGACAAAGTTATTTTGCAACATGACAATGCTCGGCCACATGTTGCACAAGTGGTCAAAACATACTTAGAAACGCTCAAATGGGATGTCCTACCCCACCCGCCGTATAGTCCAGACCTTGCGCCATCCGATTACTATCTCTTCCGATCGATGCAACATGGCCTGGCTGACCAGCACTTCCGTAATTACGATGAAGTCAAAAAATGGATCGATTCGTGGATTGCGGCAAAACCGACCGAATTTTTCACAAAGGGAATCCGTGAATTGCCAGAAAGATGGGAAAAAGTAGTAGTAAGCGATGGACAATATTTTGAATATTAAATTTGTAACCATTTTACGTCAATAAAGTTTCAAATTTCGAAAAAAAACCGCACGAACTTATTCATAGTCCTAACTAATTGCAGAAATGCTGAAAGAGGAAGGAAATATACAAAAGGCTACAATTAGTTTTGTGTATATTTTAAGCTGACCTTCAGTAGGATATGTTGGCATTGTAATGTGTGCTGCAGACATCCGGGTAGTATGCAAATGTGTAAGCTGATTAAAGGAAATCACATAGCGCTTCGTAGGAGGACATATAAGATTTCTACTCCAAAATCATAAATCATATTTTTAATGAGCCAGTAATTAAAAGCAGGATTTAATAGCAGTTGAACACAATTAACAGCTTACCAAATTTCGTTGCCATTTATGCCTGAACAGAAATTCTGCATATACTCGGATGGTATTTCATGTTTCTATTTTAAGACTATAAATGGCTCGTACTTGGACGAAGGAAAAACAATTAAATTAAATTTTTGGCAAAGTTTTGCACAAAGTGTTACTCTTTTTGCTATTATTATACAATAACAAATACAATTAGATGACTTATTGCCTTGTAAAATGAGTTGGAGTAAAAAGAGCCTTAGATCAAGTAAATCTCACGACTTCTACGAAGCAGTGCACACAATTTTAATAACATCAAGATAAGATCCTGATTCTTTGAGCAATCATGTCAAACGACGTGGGAAATATTTAAAACGATTTACCAAAATATTTAGAAGCATTTAAAACAATTTACTAAAGTTTGGAGAAAACGTGTTTAAGATTTTCACTAGGCTGAGCTGATCTATGGTAATGAGCTCAAATTTCCAAGGCTTCACCATATTCCCTAAATTTTCATAATAAAAATTGCTTTCTTCAAAATGATTTTTAACTGGCGAAGTATGCAGAGAGGTATAAAAAAAAGAGAAAAGTGTTTGAAAAATATTAAAAAACAAAAGTATAAAAAAAAGAAGTACAAAAAGGAAGTTTTAGGGAAAAATTATTTGATACTTTTCGTGCAAAATCGGTTTGCGCAAAAAAAAAATTATTAAAGAAACTCTACTTCTTTATCAATGTGAAATTTCAAGTTGCGAAAGAAAGAGTATTTGATTAAAAAAATTGCTTTCAAATTTTTTTTAGTTAAGAGTAATGTTAGAAACTGATTTTAAGCTATAGATAAGTGTAGTTTAAGTTGGGTTCGGTTAGGTTATATAAATATATAATATATAACTGGCGCGTACACCCTTTTCGGATGTTTGGCCGAGCTCCACAAATGGAGGGACCTACAGTTTCAAGCCGACTCCGAACGGCAGATATTTTTTATGAGGAGCTTTTTTCATGGCAGAAATACGCTCGGAGGTTTGCCATTGCCTGCCGAGGGGCGACCGCTATTAGAAAAATATTTTTTTTTTTAATTTGGTGTTTCACCGAGATTCGAACCTACGTTCTCTCTGCAAATTCCGAATGTTAGTCACGCACCAACCCATTCGGCTACGGCGGCCGGCTTCGGTTAGGTTAGGTTAGGCTAGGAAAAATAGTTGCCCACGGAGTGGGCACACTGGGGCGAAGAAATTTGTGACACCATTGTGAAGAAAGTAAGGTGGAGTAAGACCGATAGAGCGAAAGGAGAAGGAGGAGAGGGGTGGGAGGAAGGATGAGTTTTAGTATACATGAATTATGAACGATAAGTGTCTTGCGGTTATGTTAACCTGCTGTGTTATGTTGCTGATGAAGTTCATCAGATTTTTAATATCAAGGGCTGCTATATCACTTGGCATAGCAAAGAAGTACGATAAGCTATAAACTTGTATATATGTTTAGCATTTATTCAGGTCTAACATTAAGGCTAAAATGAGGAAACTGGTTGAAAAGTAATGAGAAAAGTATAAACGAGAAGGACTACTTAAAGAAAAAATTGTTTTTAACTGTTTTGAATTAAAAAAAAGGTGTGTGTGTCAGCTCCGACACGCGACTAGAGTTTATATTGATATTTAAAAATATATTTAAGTAAGCCACCTGGAATGAACAATTTTTTTGGGGTTTTTCTTTTTTAAGCCGTCGTTGCAATGTCCACTTATAAAATATCAAATAGGTATTTTTGATCCGTACTTAAATCTTTTTCACTGAATATATCTGGTAGTGTGAATATAATTGGTTTATAATTGACGAAAGAAAGCTTCTCACAATCCTTCAATTTTTTCTCTATTTCACCGTTAAAGCTTTCAGACGTAGAGCCATCAATGTATTCAAACACATGTCTAAGTGGTAGTTCATTGGCGTGTAATTGGCAGATGAACCATTGTAAGGGTTTTTGAAGACAATCTCCTCCAAAGGTTCAGACGATATCACTGGTATATGTAAGTTCTCAACGAACGCACAAGCACTAGATAGGAAACGGAAATAAGCACCAAAATGTGGGCAGTGTTATTTCTGACTAGAAATTAGCAACCACAAGGAAATATATATTTCTGACAAGTTTGCACCAACAAAGTAGCGCCACAAGGTAGGCAGTGCTTTTTCTCACTAGAATATAGAAAAAGGGCAACGCGTCACTTCCGTCAGCGTACACTTACGGTGATTCACACGATTTTACTACCCATATTTTTCATACCATGGGCCTTATATATCGTTTCTTAAGGAGTAAACTCCAAAAAATTCTTCTACTTTTTCTACTATTTACTTCTGCTTAAAAAAATTTTCTTAATTAGAAAAAGGCAAAATAAACAATTTTACTGAAAATTTGTTTATTTATTCTAAACTTTAATTTTTTAGATAAACATTTATTTAGGTTTAAGATCACAGCTAAAATGAAGAAACTGGTTGAAAACTAATAATAAAATGAAATTAATATTTAAAGAAAAAAAAATTTTTAAATTTCTTGATTGATGGATAAATATTTTTGAAAAAAAGAAATTATTCTAAATTTGGAGTCTAAGGACCAATTTTTTTTTTTTTTTTTTTTTGAAATTTTTCAAAAATAAAATAGTCAAAATAATTATTTTTTGCGAGAGTACTTATTATTTTGAAATGAATGGCTGTTTAACAAAAAAAACATAGTTTTAATGTTGTTTTTTTTTTTTTTGAAGAATACATTTTTTTGAAAAAAATATAGAAAAGAAATTCCTCTATTCATTTTCAATATTAAATTGTAAATTTATTGGAAAAAATGTTTTAAAACTGTTTCAGAAATCGCAAAGGTTATAATAATCCTTTTTCTGAAAATTATTTTACAATATATTTTGAAATGAAAAAATTAAGGAAAAAAAAAATATTTTTAATTTTCTTGTGAAGAAAAAGGATTTCCAAAATAAAAGATTCATGCTGAATGAACGCTTGCTTAAAACTAAAGCACTTCCCTTCACAATGGAAAGTATCATAGATAATAATGATTCCTAAGCCCGGAAAAGATGCTAATGAATTAAGCTGGTACAGACCTATTTCATTGTAACCCATAATGGAAAAGCTTTTTGAAAAATTGTTTTTGACAAGACTAAAACATATTGTATTATTAAAGGAACTTATCCCCTCACATCAGTTTGGTTTTCGTGACAATCACTCAACCATAGATCAAGTTCATCGGATTGCATATGTTATAGAAGAAGCGTTAGAGAAGAAGAAAGTCTGCGCAGCCAAATTCTTAGATGTCGCACAGGCGTTTGATAAAGTTTGGCACGAAGGATTAATTTACAATTTAAAGACCTTGCTTCCATCACAATTTACCAAGATTATGGAGTCATATATTAATAATTGTTACTACAAAGTTAAAATCGGTCAAGAATATTCGTCAATGAAAAAAATTTGTGCCGGAGTATCCCAAGGGAGTGTACTTGGTCCAACTTTGTACTTGTTGTATACAGCGAATATACCCATACCAGCTACATTTGCAGATGATACCTGTATTTTAGCAACTGGTGAAGAAGAAACAGAATCAACCGCGAAACTGCAATTGTCGGTAAATCCAACAAATGGAGAATTAAACTCAATGTAAGCAAATCAACACATATAAATTTTACAAATAAAAGCGTTAACTATACACCTCTAGAAATTTCCGGAAAATTAGTACCATATGCAAACACTGCAAAATATTTGGGAATGACACTTGACACAGAGTTGAAATGGAAAGAACTCATAAAAATAAAAGCAAAAGAGTTAAATATAAAATACCAACAAATTAAATGGATTATTGGAAAATATTCCAAACTTTCAACAAGCAACAAACTGCTTATTTATAACCAAATGTTAAAGCCGGTTTGGACATATGGCATCCAACTTTGGGGGTGTACAATCAAAAATCATATCGATGTAGTTCAACGCATACAAAATAAAATTTTAAGAAATATTGTTAATGCACCCTAGTATGTGAGAAATATCGACCTACACAGGGACCTTAAAATATCAACTGAGTCTAACGCAATAACCATCATGGCAGCGAAACATGCAACACGGCTGCTAAATCACCTCAACTCCGAAGCTTCTATTTTAAATGATGGAGAGCTATACACAAGACGTCTAAAAAGGAAAAAACCCACAGGATTTAGTGGTTAACAACATACAGTTCGAATTTCTAAATTTATCGTTAAAAAAATATTACTTGTTAGTTTTTCAGACTACGTTTCAATAAAAAAAAAAATCTTCCACTTTTTCTGTGAAGAAAAACGAATTTTGAAAATATAAAATTTATACTGAAATTGTTTCACTGTTTCAACGTTTAGTTTCAAGTTTAAGATAAGAAATGTTTTCAAAATGATTTTTTTTTTTCCTCTGAAAATTGTTTATTTGTTTTAAATAAATGGCTGTTTAACCAAAAATTAATGTTTTCAAATTTTTGACTGAAGAACAAAGATGTTCGAAAAAAGAAATAAAGCAAAGAAATCTTTCACGTTTTCAACGTCAAATTTCAAGTTTTTGAAAAGAAATGTTTTTGAACTTGTTCTAAAGTAATAAAAGTCAAAACAATTTTTTTTCTCAAAATTATTCATTATTTTTAAATAAAAAAAGAAATGCAGCAAAAAATTAAAAAAAAAACATTAAATATAGACAATGTTCAACTTTTTCATGAAAACTCTTCACGAGTTTGTGAAGATATAATGATTTAATAAAAAAGAGGTTGTCTGTAAATTCGGTTTACTGACGATAGCTTAACGTGACAAAGTCATAAGAAAATATTGATGGAATCGTTGCAATTTTCAAAACAAAATTTTAATTTTATTTGTTTGATAGATATTTTGTATGGATATAGAGGAGGAAGTAAATGGAATTGTAATGGAATAGATCAAGTTACATTTACACAAACGTGAAAAATTACGAAACATTTATCAAATTCATAAAAAATATGTTCAATTTCGATTGTGCATCAGACGTTAATAAGTCAACAACACTAAGAGGCACCATCATCGATTTGCCTTTTTCAAGACACTTTACACTCGAAACACTCCCTTTCATTTCCTACTTTTTCTATCATCGTCCTATTCTTAACCGAGAAATGGTTCATTACCATGCACACAGCAAGAAGGCATATGCAAATACAAGTATGTGAATTTATATACAAATGCGCACATACATACATATACATACATATATACGCTCACTTAAGTAGGAGAGAGCAAGATGTCGAACGTTGCCGTTCGTTTGCTTTGTTTGCTTTGTCGTTCGTTCCACGCTTCGAGGTAACGACAATGAGCAAGGTAACGGCAAATGAGCAATGTAACGACAAATGAGCAAGGTAACGACAAATGAGCAAGGTAACGACAAATAAGCAAGGTAACGACACATTTTTTCGTGCATGCAGCCGGCTAAATCGAATTATAAGACGTTATCACGTCAAAAACTTTACTTAGGGAAGCGCGAAATTAATTCCATTGCCTGTGGAAGCGAACTTAAAAAATTAAACCCCACTCAGTCCCTGCTCGGGCGCCAGGCAAAATCCATTTCCCTGTGCATAAATTGCTTGCGTAAGGGACATACGGTCTCAAAGTGCAAAGCAGATCGCTGTGGTGTTCGCATCACACCATGTTGCAGCAATATCCGATCTCCTTTGAGACCGAGCCGCAATCTTCGACATCACAGGCCATGCATATTAGCAGCCTGCCTGACCGAGTCATGTTAGCTACAGCCGTAGTTAATGTAAAGGCCAGCTCTGGAGTTTACGTGCAAGCGTGAGCTCTACTTGACTCCGATTCTCAAATCAACTTTATGAACGAAGAGTTTATGCAGAAATTGCGAATCCGAAAAGAAAAATTCGCTCTAAATATAGTTGGAATTGGCAATTCAAATAAAAAGGTCCAAGGCAAACTAAAAACCTATATAACGTGTGCCAATAAAGTAGCTGGACAAATTCCTTTTTATTAGAACCTAAGAGTGGTGAATAATATCTTTTTCATTTAATCCTTAAATTATTTATTAGTTTATGGCCTTTAATTAAAAAATTATTTAAATTAATTTTTTATCATGAAGGTCGCAAACCAAGACCATTTACGTCAACGCATTTATGACATGCTTGGACAGCATTCAAAAAAAGAGGTTTTGCAACACTTTCTTCTGGAAAATATTGCCCGTTCAACAATTTATTCAATTTTTAAACGTTTTGATAGTGGGATAGCTCCCTCAGGAGTGAAAAAATCAGGTCGCCCAAAAGTTCTGAACGCAAAACAATTAAAAAAACTGCAAAAAGCTGCTATTGACAAAAAAGGTGCATCAAACCGCAAGTTAGGTCGAAAGTTTGGTATTTCTAAAGAGACTGTACGTCAAAATTTGTTGAAAAGTGGTATTAATTATCACAAAAGGGTAACGGTTCCAAAATATAGTGATAAACAACTAGAAGAAATACCAAAGAAATGTAGATTGCTCCGCCGTAGCTATTTTGTTGGCGATGTTGAGGTGATTCTCGATGATGAGAAATATTTTACGTTTGCTTGGAATAACGGAGACCAAAACTGTGGATTTTATACAAACAACATAGAGAATACTCCTGATAATATTAAGTTTGCTCCTAAAGCTAAATTTGAACCGAAAGTTTTAGTTTGGGCTGACATATCTTCCAAAGGACTCTCTCAACTTTATCTTCAAGATTCCACAGCTCCTGCCATAAGAAGTGACATTTACATTCAAAAATGCCTTACAAAACTTAAAAAATTTATCAAATCCGAGCATTCTGATGGTAATTACATCTTTTGGCCTGACTTAGCAAGTAGTCATTATGCTAAAAAGACCTTAGAGTGGATGTCAGAAAATAATATAAAATTTGTTCCGAAATGTGCTAACCCACCAAACATCCCAAAGGCCAGACCAATTGAAAATTTTTGGACTCTACTTTGCCAGAAAGTGTACGAAGATGGCTGGGAAGCTAAATCAAATCAACAGCTGAAGAACAGGATCAAATTATGTGCAAGGAAAGTGGACATGAACGTCGTCCAAAAGATGATTGGAGGTATCAAATCAAAGCTTCGGAAAATAGAAGACCATGGTCCTTTAGAACTATACAAGTAATGCTTTTTTTGTGTAACAATCATATGTTTTATAAATAAAAAAAATTTAACAATTTTGAACAGTAGTATGGTTTTTCATTTTTAATCAAAATTTGTCTAGCTTCTTTATTGGCACACGTTAAAATCGATGACCAACAACTTTAAGTTTTCGGCGGACTTTTGGGTAATGCGTTCGATATCAGTCAATCACACATAATAAACTAATAAATGTATACATATGTATGTATATGAATATATATACACGAAAGCAAGCGGTGAAATAACAGATATCAGTGCAGTAACGTGAAAACGCAGTGACAGTGAGCCCCCAAGAAACAAAACCATGAAAATTCTTCACGAGTTTGTGAAGATATAATGATTTAATAAAACAACTTTACTTCCATTGCCTGTGGAAGCGAACTTAAAAAATTAAACCGCACTCGTCCGATTAACATTCAAAAAGTTGTCTCGCAAAACCAAAAAAAAAATAGACAAACAGACAAACAAATCATTAATATATCTTCACAAACTCGTGGCGCCCGAGCAGGGGCATAAGTGCGAAAATGTTAAATAAAACAAAAAAATTAGGTGATAGTGACAAAAGACCACAAGTTGGCAAATTGTGTAAACTGTACGCAAAATATTTAATAATTAATAACTAAATTAAATAAACAACCATAAGTGCTAATATATATTAGTTCAAAAAGAATATTGCCTGCGCGGTTCGTTGACAAACAAAACCAAAAATCGTCTCGCAAAACCAAAAAAAAATAGACAATAATCATTAAAATATCTTCACAAACTCGTGAAGAATTTTCAGTTGAATTTCAAGTTTACGAAAAGTTTTCAAACTTTTTCAAAAACAAAAAAATTAATTTACTTTTTTAGATTAAAATTATAGAGGTGCATCAAAACATATTCTATTATTTAAAACAATTATTTTTTAAATATCGTATTTAGCCACACCTCATACAAACAAAAAAAAAAAAAACAAAAACAAAAAAAAAAAATAAACATTTTCATAAAATTAACACATACGGAAAAATTTTAAGTTCGCTCAAAATATATTATTATATTTCAAATTTTTAGTATATTTTCCTACAACCTATGAAATAAAGTTCCAAAATACGTAGGTATGTAATGAAGTAACTCTGCACAGCAAGCTCCGACTTGCACAAGATTTTTTTTTATTTTAACGCAAATCTGTTTTCAAAGGTTTTTTGACATACATTGCTTGAACTTACAAAAGAGGTGTGGTTGTAAGGCAAAATATGTTAACAAATCCCAAACTTAATGTTCAAAACTGCAACAAATCAAAAACGAGTTAAGCGATTGGAGCAAATTTTTTTTTTTTTTTTGCTATAAGAAGCTGAAGTATTCTCTATCGCTCCGCATTAATAAAGTTTATGAATTAATTCGTATTACTATTAAAAATTTTCAAAAGAAAAGAAACATTTTTGCAATAAATTTCTGGTTGGGTGCAGGTTTGCTGTGTATTAAACAGGGTTGGGTTGCATAGTGCACTAAATAAGTAGTGCAATAAATTGTAAAATAGTAGAAACACTGAAAAACTGAAGATTTAGTGTTATTGAAATATTTGCCTTTAAATACAACTGCACAATGCCCAACCCTGCTAGTAAACTCCACTGAGCGAGACTAAGCGAAAAAGCAAAACAAAAAAGTTATAAAAAATGTATGCACTTCGTTTTTATGGATATCTGTTGATTTCTTATTGAGTTGCTTACTCGTATATATGTAAATAATTTGCCTTAGTGATTGAGCAGTGCCAGCCTAGTGTTTGTTAGTGCCCTAAATGTAAACATACAAATCCGTGTCCACAATAATTTCTTTTGAAAATAGTGTCCGTATACTTTTTTTTAAGATTTTGGCGTATCACTCTTCTGTAGCATGAAAAAAAATCAGCATCCAGTATAAATATTTGTACTTTATGGCAAAAGCGTACAGCTCTTCACCAATAAAAAAGTAGTTCAAGTATGCGCAAAAAAATAAAACGTGACAATATAAATAAAATTCAATCCGAAGTGAAAAAAAGCATCAGTGGGCACATAAAATTGAAATTAAATTTTATGAAAATCTGCTGGCAATCAATACCCCGTGAAATATGTGCGTGTGTGTGCGTTTGTGTATGCGCTGTAACATCAATATCTTCTGTAATCCGGCAAAAAGAATTTGCTCACAAGTTGCATCGGCTCACAAAAGCAGGAGAAGCAGGTTAGTTGTATGCGGGTGCTGCTGTAGCAAAAAAAATAAAAAAGTAAATTTAAAAATATTTGCATGTTCACACATACATACATACCTGTTTTTACATACATATGTACACATCCATACACACCCATGTGTAGGCACATACATATTTGTGTGCTTGTGCACATGAGAAACATGAGTTCGAGGTGAAAAACCTTTATTTGGCAGCGCTCGCCTTTGCATGTCAATAAAAGTGGTTTGTAAATGCGCACCCATAAAAATTTTACGTTGTGGTTGTGGCGCGCATCTCTGTGTGTGAAATTTCAATTTAATGCTCGTTTATTGAACTTATTGAATGCCTTGCTTAGAAGAGATTTCCACATTACAGTTTATGTGGTGGAGTAACAAAAACGGAAGAAAACTCGTTGACAAGCTGCTAAGAAATATAATATGTAAATTTGGCACCTGCCACCTACCACCTGCCACATGCCAATCAACTTACATTTAGCTCACACCACTCACATCCATTTTCCGTTCCGCAAAACAAATACATACACACACACACACACATACACTTAAAGCGTTTTCGAAAATCGCATCTTCCAAAGGAAGCACACGTTTCTGGATTGAAGAAGATTGGAAAAGCTATTTCGTCCACGTTGAAAAGGAACTTTTTAGAGTTGGAATGTACGAAACACTTACAGCAAATACAAGAAAACACTTTACGTTAAAGTTTTTTCTTTCCGAATTCCACCGCAAAAATTTAAACGAATTGTGTGCGGTTTGTTGGCAGATTTCAAGTGTTGACACATGAAGCAGTTTCAGATGCCCGGATATACAAGGTGGCGCAAAAGTAATGACTCTATCGAAAGATTTAAATTTTTTGCAAGTCGCACATTCAAATCAGCTCTAGACAGCTGCAGCATACAAACAGACAAGCAATGCCGGGTGTAGAGAGCACAATAAAGATTTTCATGGCTCAAAGTATTTTTTTGTTTGTTTTTCTTTTTTAAGTTATATAAAGACGAAATAGGGTGATTAATTTTGCGCCGCCTCATTTATGTATTAGATTAGATTGGATTAGATTTGTGGGGGGTTGGACAAGTCCAAGCACTCAGTCAGTAGACCATTGAATTACACCCGGATAGATATCAGTAGAAAGAATAGAGGAAAGATAGAAGGTGGATGGTAAAAATGGATAAATTAGTTTGAGGTCACTCTTCCACAAATCTCTTGGATTCATTGATGAATTTTAAGAGATCCGGAAGAGGAAGAGTATGCACTTTGTCCATACTCAGTGTATCGCAACCCAATATCCTAAGTCTGATTCTGGCAAATGCAGGACCGCTACAGAGAAAATACTCTGCAGTGACGTTTTCCTCAAGACAAGATAGGCATATCGGGCTGTCGACGACCCCCATAGCAGCCATATGCTGACCACAGGCGTTGTGCCCTGTGATTACACGCAGCAGTCTCTCAAGTCCTTTCTTCTGAGTTTTAGGAGAAAGGTCGCTAGATATTTTGCTGTTTGGATCTTTCACAAAGCACTTGGCTACTCTGCACGAGTTCAACTCAGACCAACGTCCTCTATGAGTAGACCTCATGAAGTCGTCAATCTTTAGTTGAATCGATGCGGAATTGACACCTAGAAAGGGTTCAGGGCCTAGTGGCATACTTGCAGAGCCTTCATTTGCCAATTTATCAGCTAACTGGTTCCCTGAAATACGACAATGTCCAGGCATCCAAATAAGACTTTGACTGACTTTGAATTTAAGTCACCAAAAGACTTTGTTATGTTTTGCAGCACTGTTCAGTTTTTTTCTTACATTCACCGACTAACATCGAAGATCAGCGTGGGTTAACAAGGGCTTTCAGTGCAGCTTGACTGTCACTATAAATTTCAATGCTGTTGCCCCGCTACTTTTTCTCAATTAGCCAGTACGCCACATTCAAGATGGCATAGACTTCCGTTAAAAATGCCGTCCTACAGATGGCTGTCCTGTAGTGTAGGAGTACTTAATTTCTTCATGCAACGAGATCCCCTACTGTCACTGGTTTTTAATCCATTGGTGTAGAAAGTGTGCTGGTATCCTGTTAATAGGTTCTCCGGACTTAACCATTGATCTCTATTTCGGATCAACGCATCATACTTCTTACCGAAGCTAACGACAGGCACCCGATTTCCCACAGGCATCGAGAACAGTGTGCACCGCTCCGACAACTGGTGGTATATCTGACAGTGGCCAGTGCTTACTTCATTTCCCCAGACTCCGTTTAACTTGAGCCTGTACGCCACCTTCATTGCTTCCTTTCGAATTTGAAGATCTAGAGATTGCAAGTTCAGAATGACATTAAGGGCATCCCCAGATGTTGTGCTCATGACACCTTTGATACCCAAGCGCACACTTCTCTGTAGCCTGTTTAGGGGTTTTACTCTGGAATTGACCATTGTGGCTTTCCACCATACTACAGAGGCGTATGTAATAATGAGTATAATCAGGGTGATGTACAGCCAGTGTACTATCGCCGGTCTTAGACCCCCTGTCTTGCCAAAGGTTCTCTTACTCTGCCAGAAGACTTTTAGTGTTCGAGAGACCTTTTGCTCGACGTGCTTCTTCCAGGTAAGTTTACTATCTAGGATTACTCCTAGATATTTAACCTCAGAAGACAGTTGCAGTGTTACCCCTTTCAATGTGGGTAGTAAAAGGCCTTCCATATTGCGTTTCCTAGTGAAAAGTACTAAGATACTTTTTTTGGGATTCACCGAAAAAACATGCAATTCGCACCAATACTCAATCTTATTTAGAGTTACCTGCATTTTATTGCATATAACTTCAAGTGATCGTCCTGAGATTAATACGCATACATCGTCTGCGTAGACTTGGATGTGTCCAATTTCCTGCAGATCATTAAGAAGAGAGTCCACCACGAAGCACCAGAGAAGGGGAGAGAGTACACCGCCTTGTGAGCAACCCTTCTTAACCTCAACCCTAACTCCTTCATCGCTTTCTCTACCCATGGTAAGCAGTCTTTTGGATAGCATAGAGTGGATCCATCTGACAATGATTTCTTCTACTCCATGAGTTCTGATAGAAGAGCACATAGAGTCAAAGGTAACATTGTCGAAAGCTCCTTCAATGTCCACAAACACGCCAAGAGTGTACTCTCTTGTTTCCAGCCCTTTTTCGATTATGCTAACGCGCTCGTGCAGAGCCGATTCGCAAGATTTCCCACTTTGATAAGCATGTTGTCTGACGTTGAGAGGGTTTCGACTTAGAACCCTTGTCCTAATGTGCTTCTCCACCATACGTTCCAGACCCTTAAGCATAAACGATGTCAGGCTTATAGGTCTGAAACTTTTTGGTAAAGCGTAGCTGGCTTTGGGACAAATACAACTTTCACCAAACGCCACCTCATTTATGTATGCACTTGATACAGACAAACTCTGGTGATTTGACCAAAAATCACCACACCTTTGCGAAATTTTTAGTGCTCCAAGATCCACCCTTTTCTTAGGGGACTTTTATTTTACGGCTTGCGAACGAAATCAAACTCATTTTAGTACAAGTTGGCTGAAAAGTATTGAGAAGGACAACTGCTAACTAAATTTATACGCCACACTAATTTATCTGGCGCCATACTAATTTGAGGCTGGTACTAACTTCCCAGCGGTGAATTGTTGCTAGCAACATGCATTCGGCTCACCGTGAAATGTTGCTAGCAACATGCATTTGGCTTACCGTGAAATGTTGCCAGCAACATTAGTTGTCAAACGAGAATAAGCGCGAAGTTTAGGAGCACCACCACAGAAACAATTAGCAAATTTTGGTAAGAAAAACGTTTTTAAACAAACTAGCACACATATATGTGAACATAAAAAAAAATATGAAGAAAAATATTCTTTATTTACTTACATAATTGACAGTTCGATACAAAAATGTTTATGTTTTCAAATCAAGGGTATAGTTCTAAGTTCACGATTCACGCGAAATGGCTGTTAATATACAACTATATAGGTATGTGATCCTTTAACTCCTATTTGGAGCAGAGGACATCAACCAATCCTCTTCGTCAACGGATACGGTTTTATGCTAAAGAGCTTTCTTCGTTCAACGATAATCCAAGAGACTTCATACCAGCTACTGGTGAGCGCCGTCAGGTGGTAAATGGCCTGCCAATTCCTCTATCAATTTGTTGAAATGGGTTTTGGCGCAGCGTTTGTTTGGCGACATTGTCGTAATTTTTCCTTAGCATATGACCAATTCATTGCTATTTCCTTTTTTTTTTATTTCTGATGCAACGTCAACATGGTTAGCTTGCGCCAACAACTCGACGTTGGTTATAGTCCGGCGCCAAAACATGCGCCAAATCTGAGGAAGGCAGCGAGTTATGAACGTTTGCAGGCGCTTCGTGACCTTCGCAGTTACTGGCTGTCAAAATCCATATAAATTGCGTTGCCGTGAAATATGCATGAATTTTGGTATGTACCTCACGGCAATGTAGTACTCAGTTCATGCCGTGAAAACACCGCGCCAAATGACGCCAGCAACATTTTTCTCCACCTCTTTAACATAAAATGCACATGTCATTTAAAATTGAACGAAAATTGACAGTTCGTTGGTAAGTGACGGAGGTGTCTGAGTTCAAATGCGTTACTCCGTAGTCATGACATATTTAAGAGAAACGTCTTCGCAAAGAGTGTAAGTAAATTTTTGTGTTCATATTCTAAGCCTTTGCGTTCAACCTTTTACCACTAGAAGGAGGTTCGCTGTAACAGGAAATTAAATTTAAAAGTGTGCCTGCGGTATCTTAATTGCTGTATTTGATCTTTTTTGCTATATGGTGCTGAGTCTTGGACCCTGAAAGTTACACCTAAGAATAAATTGGAGGCTTTTGAAATGTGGTGCTATCGAAGAATGTTAAAACTATCTAGGACACAAAAAAGTAGCAACGCTGAAGTTTTATGTAAACTTAAACAAGATCCAAACGTCGCATGATCTCACACCAAAGCAGCAACAAGTCTGACTTGAGCGAAGGATTTGCTACACTTGGCCGAAAGCGGTCAATTTCCGAACATTGTGTTTTCTGAAGAGACATTTTTTCAAATTGAGCAATTCGTAAACTTCCAAAATAATAGGAATTATTTGACCGACCGTTCATACGAGAATTTGAATCGTCGATTGGCCACCAGCAGGCAACACCCGCCACAGGTAATGGTTTGGGTTGCTGTAACCGCAGATGCGTGCTCTTTAACCCTAGAACACACACCCGGGTACAAATGTATCCACTTCAACTTTGAAGTGTTGTAACTTTTGAACCGCTATACCTCTATACCGCTAACTTCGGATATAGGAAGATTAAAAGATCAAAATTTGAACCAGATCGGACCATTGGTTCAGGAGCTACAGCCTTCCAAACACATTATATACGTAAACTCACACCCGGGATACGTTTGTACCCCAATAGTAAAAATCCTCATAATAATCAAAAAAAACATTTTTTATATTATTTTTTTATTTGAAAAATTAAAAATATTCATTTCACACATTATATTATTGACTTTTATTATACAATAAAAACTATAAAAATGCATCTTATATCTAAGGAAAATCATGGCAAATAGAGCAATTTGTTGATGTGACCGAATGTTCAAGACAGATTGGCTTCTTACATTTGGCGCACAGCTTTCTGGTTTTCCTACGGCGTTTTTCATCTTGTGCGTAACATAAATAGCAAGATCCGGACACAGGTTTTGGCGTGCGCGCTGCGGCAGATGTTGATGCTGCTGTTGACACCATAGATTCCAGCGGTCGGTTGAAATATGCTTCAATAGCAATTTTAGTCGAAAAATTTCGCGTCACTTGACGATTTATGGCTCTGGCTTCAATAATGGGCATACACAATGCTTCAGCCAAGCTGAAGCCATCGCCTGCGATATTCGCCGTTGCCAACGTGCAAAGGTCCAAAAATCTTACCCAGAATCTTTCTCTCGAACACTCCAAGCGCCGCTTCATCGGATGTTGTCATCGTCCAAGCTTCTGCGCCATACGTTAGGACGGGTATGATGAGAGTCTTGTAGAGTGTTAGTTTTGTTCGTCGAGAGAGGACTTTACTCCTCAGTTGCCTACTTAGTCCAATGTAGCACTTGTTGGCAAGAGAGATTCTACGTTGGATTTCAAGGCTGACATTATTATCGGTGTTAATGCTGGTTCCTAAATAAGCGAAGTCTTTTACTACCTTGAAATTATAACTGTCAACAGTGAGAAGGCAGAACTAACAGCGCGGTTGTTAAGGCCGATGATGTCAATATCATCGGCATACGCCAGCAATTGTACGCTTTTATTAAATATTGTGCCTGAGCGATTAAGTTCTGCGGCTCGTACGATGCTCTCCAACATCAGGTTAAAGAAGTCACACGACAGCGAGTCACCTTGTCTGAAACCTCGTTTGGTATCAAACGGCTCGGAGAGGTCCTTCCCAATTCTGACGGCGCTGCTGGTGTTGAGCAACGTCATCTTGCAAAGCCGTATTAGTTTTTTGGGGATACCAAATTCAGACATCGCGGCATACAGATAACTCCTCTTCGTACTGTCGAATGCAGCTTTGAAGTCGACGAAATGATGGTGTGTGTCGATTCTCCTTTCATGGGTCTTTTCCAAGATTTGGCGTATTGTGAATATTTGGTCGATGGTAGACTTTCCAGGTCTGAAGCCACACTGATAAGGTCCAATCAGTTGGTTGACGGTGGGCTTCAGCCTTTCACACAATACGCTCGCTAGAACCTTATAGGCGATATTTAGAAGGCTAATCCCGCGGTAATTGGCACAAATTGCAGGATCGCCCTTCTTATGGATTGGGCAGAGCACACTTAAATTCCAATCGGCAGGCATGCTTTCATCCGACCATATTTTGCATAGGAGCTGATGCATGCACCTTACCAGCTCCTCGCCGCCATGTTTGAATAGCTCAGCCGGCAGTCCGTCGGCGCCCGCGGCTTTGTTGTTCTTTAGCCGTGATATTGCTATTCTCACCTCGTCATGGTCGGGTAGCGGAACGTCAATTCCGTCGTCGTCGATTGGGGTATCAGGATCTTCACATTCTCTATGACATGCGCAGCTGTCACTGTTTAACTGGTTCGAGAAGTGTTCCCTCCATAATTTAAGATTGCTCTGGATGTCAGTCACCAGTTCGCCGTCTTTGTTCTTACAGGAAAACGCCCCGGTCTTAAAACCTTCTGTAAGCCGCCGAACTTTCTGATAGAATTTTCGGGCGTTGTTCCTGTTGGTCAGCATCTCAAGCTCCTCGCACTCACGTATTTTGACCTCTCGGCATATTACGCCCACACAAAATTGCTGAAGTCCAAACTGTTCACATGTGAATGTAAACTCTGGCTCTACGAGTCAATAATACTACCGGTGCTGTCCTACGGCTGCGAGTGCTGGACATTGACAAGCAAAGACGAAAGTAGATTAAGAGTTTTCGAACGAAGAGTACTCCGAAGGGTGTTTGGCCCCATACGCTGCAACGATGAGTTGCTAAACTTATGCCAGGGAGAAGACGTCGTGAAATACATTAAATCCCAAAGGCTTCTATGGTTAGGGCACACTGTGCGCATGGAAAACAGCTGCCCCAAAAAATCTAATGACCCGAGCCCGAGGACGTTCAATGTTAACCTGGCTTGACCAAGCCATAGCCGATCTGAAAAAGCTACGAGTTAGGAGCTGGAGATCTGTTGCTAGGAACCGTGCAGATTGGAAGAGGATTGTGGATGGAGCAAAAGTTCACCCTGACCTAAAATCGCTACTTGATGATGATGATGATATATTTGTTACTACGAGTAAATAAAAATAATTTAATTTATTCAGGCTTTTCTGTTAAAAAAAAATTAAATTAACAAATTAACAATTTCTGATGCTTTAGAATGGTTTAGACTCTTAAGAAATTAAAAAATTAAATAAATAAAAAATAAAAAAAATAAAAATAAAAACCAAATACATTTCCCTCCTGTTCAAATTTATTAACAAACTTTTTATACCACCCAATATCGAACTTGGCTTCAAAACTGTTAATTAAAATCTGCCCTAAGCTCCGCTTCTGCACATTCAAGGGTGAACGCAGACATAAAATACAAAAAAGCAAACAATAGAGAAAAGAAATATTTTACTTCTCAGCTCAGTGCGACGCTTTGTTTGCCGGATCATCTAAAAAATGTGCACACAAAGCGTGTGTATGCTTGCCACCAACAAGTGCTGAATAGTTGATTATGTAAAGATGTAAGCATTGGGTGTGTGTGTGTGAATGCATGTGAAAAGTGAAGTGCAGCGAAGTGAAGTATTGCACGCTGCTTTGCGCTTTTAATGAACTTGATGAGATTTGTTCTTTCTTTCACTTTGAATACTAACACATACAAGCACCGCAAGTGTTTCAATGTTATATTATCTGCATACATACACATATGCACTTCACTGGTGTCCATGTAGTTGTACGTACATATTTACGTGCGATAAGAGTAGCGTTTTTTGCTTCCGAAGCATATTTAAGATTTCTTCTGAACAACTTCTTTGTACTTTCCACTCAACCAGCCTGAAAATCACTACTTACTCATATTCACTTTTTTCAATAAACACGTCGTTGTTGTTGCTGTTGTTGTTGTTATGCTGTTGACAGCTGAAGGTTGCCTGTTACGAGTTGCCGCAATTATGAGGCAACAGCATGCGAAAACTGTTTGTTGTGTACATATTTGTGTGGGCGTGTGAATGTGTTCTCGCACATATTTATAACCGTTGAGTATGCAGAACACATACATAAGCATATTTGCCTTTGCACTTATGCAGACGCGGGAATGAATTCAAGAAAGTATCAACGTCGGCAAAGAAATCCACGAAGGATGCTAAAAAATGTCACGTAACTTCAACATGACGTTTTTGTTGCTTCACTTATGCTGCGATTTTTATTGCACTTCAGCGTTCAAGATATTGCAACTCTTGCTGTTCATCTTTTGTCACTTCCTTTTTTGCTTGTTGGATCTTTTTTTTCCGTACTTTTGCTGCATCGCTCCACGCGTTCAGTGCTTTTTATGGCGAAAAACTCATTGCTTGCTGACTGTTGTTGCGGTGATGTGGAAACTGCAAGGCTTTCATTATTATCACTTTTTCGCAACACATTACATTACTACCGGAGTGTATGCCTGCGCTCGTGTGTCACACACATACCAACAACACAGCAACGGTATGCATCATAGATTGGATGCATATGTGCGCTTCGGCGTTGCATATTTTTCGGCGTAATTCATATTGTCACTTTGCCTGCAGTTGCCTTATATGCATCGTAAATATGCGCATATAGGTGGGTGCCTGGAGGCCAGGGTAATGGGAGCAGAGATGCTTTATTATTTCTAAAAAAGAAATGCATGTCGCCTTGAAAAAATGTTCAATTTGCATTGATTAAAGTATTGAATGCAATAAGAAATTGCAGCGATTCCATGTGAACGAAGCAAGTATTTGGGTTTTGCCGTTAATACTTATAATTTTTTTTTCTATTTATAGGCGTGAATATAAATATAATTGAACTGAAAAAGTTATGAAAATATAAAAATTTTCAGACTCATTCATTTTGCAAGAATTTAATTTTATGGCTGAGATCTTTCGCTGCTCTATTCAAAGCTGCTTTATCAGCAGGTGATCTTGTTTGATGCCACCTACGCCGCATTTTTCGCTTCTTTAGCACCATTTCTTTTATATCTTTTATGTATTTGTGGCCAGCGGAAATTTATCATTAAAGGAGGTGTGCTAGCAGAGTGTTGTATTTCTCTCGTCAGTTTTAAAACTTCGTCATCTATCTTTGTTGTTGATTCCATTGGAAACGTATTGTCTTCAGATTCTTCTAACATTTTGCGGAAATAATCCCAGTCGATAAATTGACTATTTAGTTTGAGAACTAGATCAAGTATCACTACGGTTTCGCTGAGAGTTAGATTGATTGGCGAGTAATCTGAATTCATGTCTAGCCCATTTTCAATATTAAGATAAGCACTCGAGACTTTTCTGGTGATGAAGAAGTCGATAAGTTCCGGATTTTTTTGTGGATCAGATGGCCAATACGTTGGCATCCATGAGAATGCAGTGCTACAGTTTGTTTTTTGAAGCGCTTTGAAGAGCTCCCTTCCTTTAGTGGTTGTTAGACTAGATTCCCAATGGATATGTTTAGCATTAAAATCGCCGCCCATAATGAATTTTGTTTTATGACGCTCAATAAGATGGACATATTGATCGTATTTGATTTGGTGCCTTGGAGGACTATAAGCAGCTGTCATTGCTCCAGCATTAATTGTGATGGTGGTGGCTTGGAATTCATTGGTGCTGACATTTTCTTGTTCGTAGTGCTTAATATTGCTTCAAATAATTACGGCACTTCCGCCTCATGCACTGTTGCTTGGGTGAATAGTGTGGTAAGTTTCAAAGTTTTTGATTTTAAAAGAAGTTTGATTAGTGAAATGCGTCTCAAACAATATGATAGCTATAACATAATATATTATATTTCAATTTAAAAAATTAGTTTTTTCTAAAATTCTCAACGTTGAGTAAGTCTAAAAATTATCAAATTTTGTTCAACTTTTTTTCAGTCTACTTCTTTTCATAGTCAAGCCTGGAAATGAACTAAGGCCAAAAATTTGAATTGAAATGTTTTTCAAAAATGATTAATGAAGAAAATTTTACGAAAAATATGTAAGAAATATACATATAAAATTTGTTTATAAAAAATTATTTTTAAATAAATTTTACACAAACAAAAAATATGTTAAAAGTAACCTAGCGGCATTTTAGTCAAAAGAAACATTTTCCAAAATTATCAACTTTGAATAAATTAATCAAAATTATAAAAATTTTTTCAAAATTTTTTCGGGCTTACTTGTTTTTATACTCGAGCCTGCAAATGAACGAATTTTTGGCACAATTGACTACAAACAGGCCTAATATACGAGTTCGTATGTGTTTAATGTCACTTAATCAGAAAAATAAAAAAGAGGTTGTCTGTAAAGTCGGTTTACTGACGATAGTTTAACGTGACAACGTCATAAGAAAATATTGATGAAATGGTTGTATTTATTTTTCAAAAGAAAATTTTAATTTTATTTGTTTGATAGATCTTTTGTATGGATATAGAGGAGGAGGTAAATGGAATTGCAATGGAACAGGTCAAGTTGCATTTACACAAACGTGAAAAATGACGAAACATTTATCAAATTCATGAAAGATATCTTCAATTTCGATTGTGCATCAGACGTTAATAAGTCAACAACACTAAGAGGCACCATCATCGATTTGCCTTTTTCAAGACACTTTACACTCGAAACACCCCCTTTCATTTCCTACTTTTTCTATCATCGTCCTATTCTCAACAGAGAAATGGTTCATTACCATGCACACAGGAAGAAGGCACATGCAAATACAAATATGTGAATTTATATACAAATGCGCATATACATACATATATACGCTCACTTAAATAGGAGAGAGCAAGATGTCGAACGTTGCCGTTCGTTTGCTTTGTTTGCTTTGTCGTTCGTTCCGCGCTTTCGCTTGCAGTTCATTCAAGGTAACACTAATGAGCAAAGTAACGACACATTTTTTCGTACGTGCAGCCTGTTAAATCGAATTATAAGACGTTATCACGTCAAAAAGATTTTGAATGAGAATGCTTTGCAAAAATTATAAAAAAAGAACATTTTTCGCAAAAATTTTTAAGAATTTTTTTATAAAACAATTTTTTTTTGTTTTTTTATATTATAAATTTTGTACTAAAAAAATATGTTAAAAGGAGTCAAACGATATTTCAACAAAAAAATTTCAAAATTTTCAACGTTGAACAAATCTCAAAATTATTAAATTTTTTTCAATTTATTTCTTCTTATACTCAAGCCTGCAAATGAACCACTTTTTGACTGCCATATCGAAAATATGTGTATCACTTTATATAACGCAAAGGCTATTGACCCCTAGTGAGCCTGTGTGTATGTATATGCCTATGGCTGATTCGTGCACTCAGCTAAGAAAAAATTCACAAAGCAATGTTGAAAAGAGGTTAAATTTTCTCTCTTTTAAAACAGCAAACCTAATAACAATAATAAAACCATTATTTCCAGCATGTCATCGCTATAACAAATGCACTGCTATGATCTGATCTCAGATACAAAAGTTACACACACAAGTACGCCACAATCATGCACACGCCCTTAGCTGCAGCTGCAAATAGTTACGTTTCTATGTATGGGTATGTGCTTGAATGTCGCCAGCTGAAACTTCTTCTGCATTTCCGCTCACGCTGACGCACATACTCGCATTTCAAACAACTGCACTTTGTGAAATGTTTTACAGAAATATGCAAATGAATGTGCAACATCAGCGACACAGTCGTTGGGCGAGTGAAAAATGCATGTACTTGCGGTCATAACAAGTACTTGTGGGTATTTCACATACACGCGAAGAAGCAGCGCATCTTCAAGGTCTACCAACGCTACGCAACACTCGTCTCACTCAATGCTCCGCACTTCCTCGCCGCTTACGCGACTTCCAGCAACTGCAAATTGCGCTGACAACTCCACTTAGGCGAGCACACTGTTGTACCGCATTCCAGCACTGCATACACACACACACATAGGTGTACATACCCACACGCCAGTGCATATGTATATGTGTTTGCATTCACTTTGCATTTTGACTTTATGGACTTTATGCTGCATCTTCGTTAACTTCATTTTGCTTCACTTGCGCACCTGTGCCCCACCCACGGCTTGAATTAATAGCAGTGCTGGCAGTTTAAGTACATACATACAGGCATTTCCGTAAGTAGCAACAAAGACTGCATGTAGTGGAAAAATAATAACAACACCAACAGGCAGCAGCAGCTTCCTTTCATCTGCCTGCCAGCGGCGTGGCGTGTAATCATTATGAAACATAAATGAACGCTGCATGCAGCAGCACGTGTAAAATTGCAGCAGCTGGTTGGCGTGCCAGCAGTCAGCATCGTGTGTCTAGTCGCCAAGTGATAGCGCAGCAGCCTTTTGCGCAGCTGTACATAAGCACACACGAATTTATGTCTTACTTTGTATCAACTCAAACGGCAACATTGCCCGCCTGCACCGTCTCAAGTGCAGTGTTGTTTTCTGTTCTTCCCCCTCTTTTTTTGTGGAAGTAAGTAAAATTTTATTGCACCGCCATATATTTGCGATATTACTCAAACAGCAGCAAATGGGTATGTTGCATGCACAAATATGTTGCATGGTGCAATCTTTTTGCATATTTCATAAAATTAACAATAGGTAAAGAACAGTTAAGTAATTTTAGTTCGCAGGTAACGACGCCTTTTTTTATACCCAATGCACTTATTTGCTGTTTTTTTTTTTTTGTAGAACAACATTGCGCAGATTCAGTACACTCGTGGGCCTATCAGAATATGCAAACGAAATTATTGAGTGAGGTTAAGGCGCTTGAAAAGAGAGTCTATAAACTAGCGTGGTTTACCAAGCGTTTGAAGTATCTAAAGAAGTTAAAAAACAAATTTTGCAATTTGTATAAAAAATCTGGTGACTCCACGCAACTTCTTAAATTTCGAAGAACTTTCTGAAAGAGTTTAACAGTTTAAACAAATTTCTGTACCGAAATCATTGGGTTGGGGAATAAGTTCATAGCGTTTTGTATTTTCTTGTACAGGGTGGCTGATGAAAGTCGCTACCAAAAAAAAATTGAATAACTTTTTTCTTTTTAAGTTATCTGTTCCACTTTTGTTTTAATTTGCAGATTGATCTTTAAAATTTATTAAAATGGATAACTGGGACACGCAAACAAGAATTTGGATAGTCCGCCGCTATCACGCACTGGAGTCCGTAGTTTTGGTACAGAGAGAGTACAGGCGGATGTTTGGCGGCGATCCCCCGAGCAGATGGACCATAATGAGACTGGTGAATAATTTTGCTGAGCAAGGGACAGTCGCAAGAAGGCCTTACCATCGAAACCCACCAGTTCGGACGGAGGAAACGATCGCTGCTGTAGCTGCAGCTATACAAAGCAATCCAAGGGTTTCAACAAGAAGCTTATCTGCTCAACTTGGTGTCAGCCGACAGTCTTTGCAAACAATAATGCACAAAGATTTAGACTTAGTTCCCTACAAAATTCAAATGGTTAACAAACTGAATGCAACAGACTTGCCGATTCGCTTGGAATTTTGCCAGAAGATCCTGCAAATGGTGGAAGAAGACCAAAACATGTTAAACTGCCTTTTCATGCCTGATGAGGCCCATTTCGATTTAAACGGCAATGTGAAGAAACAAAATTGTCGAATATGGAGTACTTCTAACCCACAGATACTCCACGAGACGGAATTGCATCCTCTTCGCGTGACAGTGTGGTGTGCGGTTTCTTCACGCTGTATTGTCGGGCCTTATTTTTTTGAAGAAAATGGTCACACCTTTACGGTTACTGGAGACCGTTATTTGAAAATGCTGAAAGAATTTTTCTATCCAGAACTACGCCGAAAGAGAATTCCTTTCAACTCTGTGTGGTTTCAACAAGATGGGGCAACGTCTCACATAGCCCAGACTGTTATGACAAAGTTGCGACGAAAATTTCCCAATAAACTGATTTCAAGAAACTCCGAATTTCGTTGGCCCCCCAGGTCGCCTGACCTTACTGCACCTGACTTTTTCTTGTGGGGTTTATGTAAACAAGAAGTTTATAAAACAAAGCCAACAAATTTGGATGAACTAAAACAATCCATTCGGGCAACAATTGCGGCTATTCCTGTCGCAACTCTCAAAGCAGCAATGAACAACTTTTTACTAAGATGCCGCACTTAGGTCAACGAGCATGGGGGGCATTTAAATTCAATTATTTTTAAAACTGGTTAAGCTACATTTAATAAAATTTAATGACCTTCAACTTGAAAAAAAATAAATAAATTCCATACACTAAAAAAAGGTTATTTGAGTTTCTTAATGTAGCAAAATTCATCAGCCACCCTGTATTTTGCAACGATTTACTGGGTGTTTGGCTGAGAGTAATTATTGATGCGACACAACTCTTTCTGCCCTATAAAACTATGTAAATCGTATTTTTGAATTATTTAAACTTTTATTAGTTTTGTGGCATAGAAATGGAGCACCCGGGAGACAAAAATGAACATTTTCGCCACCTGCTCTTCTTTGCTTTTCATCGGGGTCAAAAAGCTGCCGAAGCTGCCCGAGACGTTTGTGACGTGTATGGAGAAGTTATCATAGGCGAGCCCACAGCACGGATATGGTTTGCAAAGTTCAAAAATGGTGACTTTGACGTCGATGATACGTCCCGCAGCGGAAGACTTTCTGAATTCGATGAAGAATGGCTCAACTCACTTATGTAGGCGAACGGTCGCCAAACCAGTCGTGAATTGGCAGGAAAAATGAACTGCGATCATAAAATGATTCCCAATCACCTTCATTCAGTGAGATTTAAGGCGAAATTGGGAGCCTGGGTGCCTCACGAGCTCAACGAGAAAAAGCAAAGCGAGTTGCCTTCAAAGCAGCATTTCTTCCGCCATCGAGCAACACGCGATCATGAACAATGTTTTTTGTACCGAACCATCATGGGAGATATATATCAATATGAAGCAAAGAAAGGGCTCCAAGAGATACGACAAAGCCGAGAGTCCAGCCGGGCCTTCATCTAAAGAAGATCATGATATATGTTTGGTGGGGCTGGGGGTCATGGTGCACTGGGAAATGCTAAAAAAGATTGCCAAGGGCAACAAGGAGCTCTACATAGCCCAGCTACACCGCGTGAATGAGGCTATTCAGCTGAAAAGACCTGATCGACATGGTCAAACCATACTCCTTCACGACAATGTCAGGCTCCATGTTGCAAAAGTCGTCAAAGCCGCACTTAAAGAGCTCGAATAGGAGGTTTTTCAGCATCCGCCATATTCTCCGGACCTTGCACTGACCGATTACCATTTTTTCCGCTCACTGCCAAACCATATGAAGGGCGTTACCTTCGATAACAAAGAGGTCCTTAAAAACTGACTCAACAACTTCTTGGACACCAGACCCAGCGAATTTTTGGCGGAACGGTGTCAACAAATTGGTCACGAGAAGTGGTGGGAAGAGGTTGTATTGATATAATTATTTTTTTTTTTTTGTTTAAATAAAAGTCTTTGGTAAAAGCGCTACGATCTTATTTTCCAACCCAATATATTTTAAGCTTCAAAGCCAATAATGTACCGGATCCAAAATATTTCCGGCGTTTCATTGACTCCAGGAACTTTTGCTTTGCTCAATTCCAAATAATATTTTCCACAGTAGTCATTCCTCGAATTCTGCCTCTAAGTTGGCAAACCTTTTTCCCGAGTTTTTCTGCGCCAATTTTGTCAACGACCTGGATTGCAATTTAGCGGGTACTGCTTTCACTAGTTCATCCGCGCTAAGCTTTGGGCCTTTAACCATTTCAGCTAAGGATGCAATTAAAGGTATTGGTGATATTAGCCCGTCGTCTCAAACCGAGTAATGAAATGATAGAAGTGACGAGCTGTAAAGCCACCAGCACTGTTAAGAATATTTTTAAAACGTACTTGAGAATTTGTTCGTCTTTTATTTAGTTTCAATAATTTTTTATAAAAATATAGTAACATTCTCTTATATTGTAAATAAATACATAAATCTGAGTTTTAAATTTTGTACAAACTCAAAAAAATTTAACAAATTTTCATCAAAATGTCACACTTTTTAATCAGATTTTTTAGAAAAATTTAGGGTATGCAATTCAGCTGCTAGTGTTTTCCAAGTAAAAACCTAAGCGATAAGGCATGCAAAATGCTTAGGGAAAGCGGGAGCCAGGGAGATATTACCACTTTCTCCAATAGTCAAGCCGCGATTAAGGTGCTGATGATGCCATGATGCAGATCCAAACTAGTCAGCTCCTACAATAGGGGATCAAATCTCTTGAGTGTGCAGGTAACATTACTCGGATCTGGGTTTTAGGGCATAGGAACATAGAGGGAAATGAAATTGCTGATTTTCTTGCCAAGAAGGGGACTGAATTGGCCTCAGAGACCTCCTAAGTGCAGAAAAGATGGAGCTCCATTTCTTCACGTGCTATTTCGAAAACCCTTTGGCCCTTATACGATATAGGAAGGACTCAGAAAGTCCTTTGGACTCCTCACCATTCAATTTCCAAACTCGAAGCTGTGTTTACCGCTCACTGGACGATCGCCACACACGCGGAAAAGCTAGGGTTACCATTTAACCCCCATTGCAGAAGCTGTGGGGACCTTTAAGAGAAGAAGCGATTGAGCACTTTCTCTGTAAATGTCCGAGTTTGGCAGCTAGACGATTAAGATCACTGGGAACTCCTTTCTTCGACAGTCTGGGGCAACGTGCCAATCTAAGTCCCATCAATCTTCTCCATTATATCAACAGCTCTGGCTAGCTGTAGATATCGGTCGGTTTGAGGTCTGAAAATGGTATCAAAACGGCGCTTCAGTGCTACTTGAGGAGTGACAGACTGGCACTCCCGCCATTTCATCTACCTACGTACATAATTTCATAGAACATCCCATTTAAAAACCTATGAAATTTTAAAAGTCCAAGTTTAGAGTGAGTGAAAAATTTTGCTGTGATTTAAAAAAAAAAATTTGTTTTGCCTCAAGCTGCAAATTTATCAGGTGGTTACCATCTAGGCCTGCTATATCAGCATGCGTAACAAGGAAGCGGGAGTCACGATGCTTAAATCTCAGGCCTGCGAGAGCAGGACAGCTAAGGATAAAGCGCTGAGATGATTCGCCTCATCTACATCTCATATGCAACCAAAGCAAACAGGAGTCGCAGCAATGCTGAACCTCACAACATGCATACCTAGCGGACATAGTCGCATAAGAAAACGTGAAACTTAAAATCTGCATCGAGCGGCTTCCATCCGCCCATAGTCAGAGGAAACGCAAGTTTGCTTGCGCGGCGCTCGTCGAGTTAACGCAAAGCTCAGCTTTCTAATATCAAACCACAGATTGTTAAGGAGATCTCTCATTTCACGCGGAAACTACTTCAAAGGTTTTCTGCCCAGCTAACTCATCCATCCAGCAATGTCCCTATGCACAGTTATTCAGGTGAGTATATTATTAAAGACTTCCTATGCGATCTAAAGATAAGCCAAACTTTTACCGACCAGTTACAAACGCACCATCACCGAACTCATGACCTAAATTGCTACTTGGCTATCGAAGTAGATATTTACTTCCCTTGAAGTAGTCACACAATCAGCTGCTGCCTTCATTGCGGCTACCTTCGCCTGGAACACTCTGCAGTGGTCCGGTAGCTTGATTTTAGATATATGGAAATCTTCTCGCAGAGTACTACTCCTGCTTCTCTTCCATCCAGTTACTAACGCCCATTGCCTTAGTTGCTGTGTTACTGTTGCAGTAGACACTTACTTCTCTTACAATAATTACAAAAGTATACAGCCGATCAACCGCTTCTTTGATGGCTACCTCCTCTTTGATTGACTTGGTAACCTGAAAGTAATATCTTGGGAAGCTCCTCGCAGAATACTGCTTCAGCTTCAATTCATCCCTGAACAGATTCACCGGACCCTATCTCCAAATGCTGCACCTCACCCGCCCTTCCCTTGACGAAATGTTAGTGGAGAATGTTCCGCGCGAGCCCAGCGGGGTGTGTATTTGTCTATGACCAGTGCAATGAACACAAATTTCTGAGGATACTAACAAATACCTGCTTACGCCTTTTGAAAGCTACGAAAAGCTTTTCATAAAAACGGATTCGAGCGGTCAAAAAGTATTTTGTCTATTTTCTGAAGATACTAAAAAGTACCTTATGACGCCTTTCAGTAGCTACGGAAAGCTTCTTATAAAACCCATTTCAAGCGAACAAAAGGTCTCACATCAATTGCAATTTTACCCATCTTTGACTATTGTAAATATTTAACAGTTAATTTTTATTATATTATATACGAGTATAACGTCCCTAGTCATTTCCGTATTGGGCATAAAACAAACACAATTTTCTATCTGCGGTATTTGCCAGGCAACACCACTACGAAAGGAGAGAAATACTCGAACGAGCACAGCGAAAGAGGAAGTAAGCACACAAGAAATGAATGAAAGAAATTATTTGCTGAAAATGAAAAGCGTGGAAAATTAAATGAAGAAATGAAGAATGTATTCATTAAATTCTTTTGAAACTCATTTGGAAAATATTGCTTTGCTCGCTGCAACCCAACCTGCACTATTCACAATATTCCATATCCATATTTCGCTTTTGGCCAAACTTGAATGCGCCGATGCTCCACCAATCCTTAAGAAAAAATTTAACGACTATTTTTTTTTATTTTTTTGTTTTTTGAATATATTTCTATTATCTTTCCTGTCATAAGCTTTTTGCATGCGCAGCTGTCAATTTTATTTTTTCACCAAAAGCGATTTTATCGAATGTCCTGTCCACATAGATTTCCACTGTGATTGTTAATCAATGCCCATTTTTTTGTGTCTTTATTTTTTCTTTCTTTCTTTCTTTTTGCGCTTGTGATTTGATATCAGATGAATTAATGCAATTCGCCTGCAGCATTTCGTCACAATCAAGCGCCTCACCACTCTGTCGTTGTGGTTAGCCGGCGCACTGCATTATTATCCTTGAATGATTTCTCTTTTACACATCGGTTTTAATTTTTTATTTCGCGTTTACTTTTTCAATTAAAATAGATTTCCAATTATCGCTCGCCGATAATCAGCAATTTTCTTTGCGATTAGGCAATAATTTCTATCTGTGTGTTCGTAAATGCTGATAAAATTTCATCTGAAAAATGGTAATCAGGTGAGAGAGAAAAGAATAATTAACGTTCCTGGTAATTTCTGCTGTTTCTGATGATAATTCCATTGTACTCGCACGCAATTTAATTCAAATTGTGAATTAAAACAATTTTGTGTTTTTTTATTAAATGAAAAAAAGAAGGTGAAGAAACTGGCGCTGCTGTAGAAGAAGTCGGCATGCGCTAAATGCCAGCGGTCGTCACCTCTTTAGCGTGAAGCCTTGTCTTGCGAATCCAGTACCTTTTGCTTTGCTTTATATACATAAATCAGTGCAGGCATAGCTTTCTTTAGCAAACCATTTATTTTTCTCATTTCTCTGATTGAAAGTTAAGCGCAACAATGGAGCAAGCCACTAAGAATTAAGACTAACTTCAGACATATATTTGAGTGCGAAAAGAAACACACAGATGTAGCTCCATGCACTTGTCATGCCCAAGTGTGCTTATACTTAACTTTCAAACTCATACTACGCGAAGGTTAGGTTAGGTTAAGTTGAAGCGGTTGTCCTGTGGGACACACTCAGGCTCATAGCCCATTGTGATGCCGCGTGGGGAGCTTGTCTCTATCAATCCTAAAACCAGCGTGTGCTTTTCAAAAATTTTAAAATATCTCTGATTTCTGTAGAACTCAGACCTTCCAACTGATCAAAAAATTGTTCACCCTGAATAGTAAACCTGAGTCTCGATAGAGCAGGACAGTGGCACAGTAGGAGCGAGATTGTCTCTTCCCAAACCTCATCTAGACAACTTCTACAGAAGTCATGTGTTTGCACACCCATACTTTGGGCGTGTCTACCTATTAGGCAGTGCCCCGTTATGACTGAGGCAGTCTGCTAAGACTGGGTTTATTTTAGCTTAGCAGAGATTCTGTGCGTTAACATTCAGAGTCGGCCACAGTTGATGGGCGATTTTGCAGGTGGCTTCATTACGCCATCTTTCGTTTGCTTTCTTTACAATTTCTTCAAAGATGAGTAGCTTACATGTTTGTAAGGGTGTCCCTATGTCATTATCTATGTACTCATCAGTCAATTTAGTTCAGAGTCTCGCTAGTTCATCGGCTCTACAATTACACTCAATGTTGCGATGGCCAGGAACCTATGATACCTTTAGGTGAAATGACTCAGCCATCTCGTTAAGAGAGTGCGGCATTTCATGGCTACCTTGGAGGTTGTCGACTGTTGTGTGAGGAATTTTATCGCCGCTTGGCTATGAAAATGTAGATATCATTTACGGATATCGCCTCACACTTTATCAGTGTCGCGACTTTTATTATTGCTATCAGTTCAGCCTGAAAGACACTACACTGGTCAGGGGAGCCGAAAACTGAAGGAGATCCCCAGATGTTCGGAATATACACCTCCGCCCACCCTGCCTTTGAGCCATCTGTGTATACATGGATGGACTCGCCCTGTCTCACATCGTCCTGTTCCCTTTCTTCCCTTGAGGGTAAGAGGTTCGAAAACGATGTGATGGCAAGTATAGGCGAGAGTGCATAGTCCACCAGTCCGGGAAGCCCCAAAGTGCCAGCCAGGATTTTACCGTGACCATAATCCGTGTTTGGCTACTTATTTAGAGTGTTCAGCCTTATTGCCGCACTGCGTGCGTTAGATATTGCCTGCAGATCTACCGGAAGGAGGTTTAATGTCGCATATAATGCTTTCAACGGTGTGGTTGACATGGCGCCGGTTATCAGAACAAATGCTAGTCTTTGAAACTTGTCAAGTTTCTTGATGTTCACACCCTTCTGAAGCGCATGCCACCATATTAGAATACCATAGTAGAGAATTGGCCGAACCACTGCTGTGTAGAGCCAATGTATCATTCTGGGTTCCAATCCCCATTTCTTCCCAATAAGCCTTCCGCAGGAGTACATTGCGGTCATAGCTTTGCGTGCTCAGTCTGCGAGTGTGAGCCCCCAATTTAGCTTCTTATCTAGTACAAGTCCTAGATATTTTGCCCTTTCTGTTACTCTAAGTGGTTTCCCTCCTAGGAATGTTTGTTGAAGAGCAGGTGTTTTGTGTTTGGCAGCGAGGGTATACTCTTTGTAGTGAAGTGATTTCTCGACAGTGGGAACTAGCTCATGGAGCGCTGTTTCCACTGATTTGCCTTTGCTGTATGCATGTTGGGAAGGTGATAGTTTGTCGCTAATCCTTCCTTTGATATGCATATCTTCGGTTTCGTATGTGTGGTTTTTTCTTCCTTGGGAATGAATACTACTTTTATTTCCGCCCATTTCTTGGGGATATAGCTAAGACGTATCGCTGCCTCGAAAATTAAGGCGAGTGTAGGTGTGTTGCAAATCAGCGGGGATGATTCCATCAGGTCCCGGTGATTTGTAAGATTTGAAACTGCCAATGGCAAATTTTATGTTATCATCCGTTACAAAATCTGTTGGGGGATTCTCATAGTGAGCTTTAGGGTGAGTTCGACTCTCTTCGTTGCAGAGACAACCTGGAAAGTGCGTCTGCATTAGTAGTTCTAGTGTTTCTTCACTGCTGTTTGTCCAATTGCCATTCTCTTTTATGAGGTAGCTGGGGTTACTGGGACTTATTGATACTGCTTTCCGGAGTCTACTTGTCTCCGAAACACTTTCTATCTTTTGACAGAAGTCTCTCCAAGACGCCGTTTTTGCTGCCCTTATGGCATACTTAAATCTACGCGGGCATACTTTGTATTTGCGCCACGAGTTGGTTCTCCTCGCTTTGTTATACATAGTTCTGCATTCCCTTCCAAGGTTTGCTATATCAGTGGACCACGATGGAGGTTTCGGTCTCCCTCTTCTCATTCTCTGAGGGCATGCTGCTTTCGCAGCTTGTTGAAATGCTGAAGTCAGCTCATCAACCACTAACTATTACGCGAAAGTTGCTATTCAAAATGCCATACAAGCTGGATTTACGTAAATCTGTCGCCAATCTGTTTGGACGACTCAGTACAAGTGAAATTCCGAAGGTGTTTGAAGATAAACCAATCTCCCGTGCGACTATTTTTCGTGTGGGCATCCTCCACGTCCCAGTTACCACTTCGGAATTTTGAAAACCACTTTTGCGCAGTCCTTACACTCACGGTATCCTCTCCGTGAACAGTGTTTAATTCTGCAGCAGCAGTTGTTGCATTTTTACCACTTTTATAAAAAAAAATACAAAATATGCCCCTTATACGCGTTCGCAGATTCCATTTTATTTTTTAACAACACGAGGTTCTATTCGCTATTAAAATCAGTTGTTGAATGCACAATATATCAAAGAAAATATAAATAGTTCCGTTATATTCCGCGAATAGTTTTTTGTATGCAAAAATCGTACAAAAGTGATATTATGGGTAAAATACGCACGAACTTATGGATTGACCTGTATGTTACATTAGTAGGGCACCAGATTTCCATACCACTATTGGTCACCCAATTATTTACCTATTGAGAATATAGGGTGGGCCATGTAAAATTTGCTTTTTGAATCGGCTTAAAAAAAAAAAAAACTAATCAATATTTTTTGAAACTGTTTTTTTTTTATTTTGAAGATTGTACATTGTCATTTATGAATGAAAAATAATATCGTTCAAATGACTACCACGACTGGCTTTACAGTAGGCCATTCGATCAACCAAATTTTTAAGCACCGTTTCGATTGTTTGGGCTCCAATTCCATGAATGGCAACTTCAATTTCGTGTTTTAAAGCATCAATCGTCTCTAGATGGTTCGCATAGCATTTGTCCTTAACGGCTCCCCACAAAAAATAGTCCAACGGGCTTAAATCACAGCTCCGAGGCGGCCAATTGATATCGAAATTTCGGCTGATTATTCGGTTTTCAAAAACGGTAGCCAAAAGTTCGAGTGTAACTTAGGCAGGGTGACAAGTTGCACCGTCCTGTTGAAACCAAATGTCGTCCATGTCATCTTCTTCAATTTTTGGAAACAACTCGTTGAGCATGTCACGGTAACGCTCGCCATTTACTGTAACCGCGGCTCCTCGCTCATTTTCGAAAATAAATGGCCCGATGATGCCGCCAGACCAAAAACCGCACCAAACAGTGACTCATTGTGGATGCATTTGCTTCTCTGCAGTAACGTGTGGATTTTCTCAGGCCCAAATCAGACAATTTTGCTTATTGGCGTAGCCACGGATGTGAAAATCAGAAAAGAAGAAGAAGACTCACCACTCTGGAAATAGGTTTTTAATATTTCCCAACTTTGTTCAAGCGTATAGCGTCCCATTTCGTAAATGTCAAACCTTTAAGTAAATTATGAACACATTTGACATGTCATTTGTGTTACCATTCTCAAAAAAATAGGTGGTTCAAAAAGCAAACGCTATATGGCCCACCCTGTATAAACCTTGGATTACTGTAAACTAGAAAGCCATACTCGTTTTCGTGTTCAACACTAAATGTCTGAGGTGTAAAATAATTCAATTATGCACGAAGCATAAATCGAAAAAACGGAAGTATTTTATTATTTAAACTTCTTAGCTTACATACACACTTACATGCATACGCCCGTATAAGCATACATGCATAAATCCACACATATGCACTTGTCTACAAACCTGCACTTAAATATTAAACGTCAAGTCAAGCAGACCGAGCCAACAAACAGGAAGTTAAAAACTTGGCAATAAAGCTTGCGGGGCAAACATAAAAACAGCTAAAACTATATGAGTGTAGACATAAAAAACCCCACACAAGCATACTAATATTTGATTTGAACGCGGCCAGCGGCTATTCATCTGCTCCACATATTCATACATGCACACACACACACATATGTACATATGAGCATAGTCAACGCTGGAAACGGAGACCATCGCTTGACGGCATTAAAGTAATGTCTTCTTTATTGCATGAAATTTATCACTGGATAATAATGTTGCCCCACACACTTATATACTCCGCTGCGGGCTACTCTGGAGACGTCTACACACACACACTTGTATGTGCATATGTATGTGTATCGTATGTGCGCTCCTTAACTCCACCTACATGAAACATCTATCTTAATATGATGTAAATCTCAAGCAAACAAATAGCCACGTTCCCACACATACACAGACACATAAATTAACATAAACATATATAAGTATAAGTTTGTATGTATGTGCATATGCGCATAAATATACGGTCACCTAAGCACAAACAGTAACCTCCAAATGGCTTGACTTGACTTGGCTTGCCTTTGCTTGGCTTGGCTTGGCTTGGCTGGGCTTGACTACAATTGCGCTCTAATAGCGCAAACGGATTAAGTTACTTAGTGCAGCTAACTAAAGGCGATATGATTTACATACATTTATATTGCGCTGCCACTCTGGCGCTGGGTAGAACGAACTAAAGAGCGCACCGAAGTTGCTACCCAGCTTCACTTGCCGTGTACGATTTCGAAGCGTTGCGGTTGTGGTGAGCGAAGCTTCAGGCTAAAAGGTGAGCTCCATAACACTACTACTAGTAAATTGAGTGTGTATACGTTTGAGTGAGTGTGCGTGTGTGTGTGTGTTAGCTTGGGGCCCCAGCAAAGTGCACATTTGGGTAGCTGGTGGCAATGGATGCCAGCTTTGCAGCAAATTAAATTATTCTCTCTTACCTGGCTCGGACCTTTTGCACAGCCTTCTTTTCTCTATTTTTTAAACTTCTTGCGCTTAAATTGAACTTTTTTCTTTTCCTCCTGTTTTTGCATTCCTTTACGGTATACCTATGTATGTATGTATGTAGGTAGATTCATCGCAAACTTAATTGTTTCGTTCAATAAATTCCATGCCCTGCACCGTTGAATATAAATAAATAAGTGAAAAGGGTTAAAAAAAATGGAATTGGCGGTGCTCCATTGTAAAAAATATAAAATATAAGAAAGAAATTCAGCAAAAAAGCGAAAGCTCTACATAGCAGCCAAACCGTGCTTGAATTCCAAAGTCTGTGAAGCGTTCGAGATTTATAAAGCAATCGAAAATGAAGTAAAAAAAAATCGCTGGAATGCTTACTGGCCCAAGAAATGGTGAATGCCAATTTCGCCGCTGAGAATTTTTTCGGCGCAAAATTTATGAATAAATAAAGGGTGTTTTTTTTAAGAGGTTAGGTTTTCAAGATGAAATAAAACGTATATAATTTAATGTTATGGCCAAGAATTTAGCTTTATTATAAAGATAAGGGTTTGCCATTATGTTTTAAAAATGATTTCGGGCAAGTGGCCGCCGCGGCTGGCTCGAATAAATTCCAGCCGAGAGGCCCAATTTTCGACCACTTTTTGCAGCAATTGGGGCCGTATGTCAACAATAACGCGCCGAATATTCTCTTCCAAGACGTCAATCGTCTCGGGCTTATCTGGGTAGACAAGCGACTTCACATAGCCCCACAAGAAATAGTCCAGCGGTGTTATATCGCACGATCTTGGAGGCCACGCCACAGGTCCACGAGATAATGCGCTCACCAAAAGTTTCCTTCAATAAATCGATTGTTGCGTTGGCTGTATGGCATGTAGCGCCGTCTTGTTGGAACCAAAGGTCGTCCACATCAACATCGTCCAATTCAGGCACGAAAAAGTCATTAATCATGGCTCTATAGCGCTCTCCATTGACTGTAACATTATGGCCGGCTTCATTTTTAAAGAAATATGGACCAATGATTCCTTCTGCCCATAGAGCACGCCAAACAGTGACTTTTTGAGGATGTAACGGCGTCGCAGCAATGGCTTGTGGATTATATTCACTCCAAATGCGACAATTTTGCTTATTGACATACCCATTCAACCAAAAGTGAGCTTCATCGCTGAACAAAATTTTCTTGTGAAAATCGGGATCGGTGGCCATCTCGTTTTGGGCCCAAATTTGCACGATTTGCAAACGTTGTTCAGGTGTAAGTCTATTCATTATGAAATGGCAAACCAAACTGAGCATAAATCAAGTGACAGCTGTCAAAAAGACCATCTACGAAAATAGTAGTGCCAACTTGAAAACCTAACCTCTAAAAAAACACCCTTTATAAACGTAGTAAAATGCTGTTAGTTGTGTATATTAAGAAGCGACTGGTTTTAAACGGAAGAGGCTAAGGCCGATCGGAAAAGCATAGCCGTGGGTAAGTGAGTTTGGGTTTGACTGTCATTCGCTTCGTTATGTGTCCAATATCCACAGTGGACTTGTGCGATTATCACCACCTGGCAGCTGCCGTAGCCGAATAGGCTGGTGAGTGACTACCATTCGGGAATGCGTAGGATCGATTCTTCGTGCGTGACACAGCAAAATGATAGAAAACTTTTTTTCTCATAGCGGTCGACCCTCGGCAGGCAATGGCAAACCTCCGAGTTTTTTTATACTATGAAAAAGATCGTCATACAAAATATCTGCCGTTCGGAGTCGACTTAAAGTTGAAGGTATCTCTATTTTGTGGAACAACATCAAGACACACGCCACAAATAGGAGGAGGAGCTCGGATAAACACCTAGCAAAGAAGATATAGGTGGACAGAATATTGGTTGTAGCAAAATGAGAAGCAGACTGTCTGTATCCCAGTGTCTGATTTTTAAAACCGATAAATTTGCCTGTCTTAGACTATCTTTTGTTCCCCAGTATTCACTACGCGCTGTTTTTGTCCTTTCAGTAATTACAATTCTGTAAGATTACTAGCAAAAGCCACATTATTGGCTCAAAATCGTAAAACTTGTTTGAATATCCTCCTCTTACCAGCTCATTACTGATCCCAATAACTTCCCTACTGCAATGATCGTAAGACTGTCACTACATCCCTGAAGAATCTGAACCGTGGCGATTGTTCCTCTATATTTTTTGGTGCCTGCATTCATAATTAGACACTTACAGTTAGGCGCACCCATCAGATATTTAAGGTAGATTACCGCGATTGTCCAATAGGGAACACATTCGATCTCATAGCTCATTGTGACTTGTTCGTATCTCTGCTAAAATAAAACTTTAGAAGATTCCTGACTTTCGCAGTGCTGAGGTCTTTCAACTGATTAAAGAGTTGTCTATCTAAAGTGATGAATCCACGTCTGGATAAATTCTTCATCTGTCTCGAGTATGTCAAAAAAATATAATAATTATCTAACAATTTCCTCCTTCAACTTGTGCCATGCGTCTTGATGTTGTTCCACAAATGGACGGGCCTACTGTTTCATATAGTCTGTGAAAAGCATTAATTTAAGAGTAGCCTTTTTATAGCAAGAATAAAATCAGAGGTTTGCTATTTCCTGCCTGGTTTCAGCAGAAAATGGATGCACCTTCATAGGAGTTTACAAATTGTCATACTTTTCAAGAAAGCCAAGCTTTGGAGACACATTTGAAGTAAGTACTGCACCTCAAGTACTTCCGCTTCAGTAGTTGGATAAAAGCAACTATAACTGTATTATGGACTAGAACCAATTTATTAACCTAGATTAGCTCTCACTTAGGTGAGAGGTCTCACTTAGACCTCTAGGGTCCATTGTGTGCCTGCACTATGTATTTGGAGTTGAAGATTTATTTTGTGCAATTCTTAATGCACGTCTTTAAAGGTGAAAAATATGCGGATCCTAGGCACATTTGTCGTGTCCTACAAAAAGCAAGACAATGGCAAAGTAGGTGTTCCAAAGTACCCCTAGCGTTCCCTTTGTCGCATGGACTAAACCCATTTTGACTGCGTGGTGTGGGGTGAGACAGTGTCCTGTCAGTACTCCAACCAATATTTTGCCATCTTTTCTAGAGAGTGATAAAATAAATTTAGTAGCTTTCGTATTTCAAGTATTTACTTACCTTAGTTTTGACAATTTTGTACGAGGTTTAGTGTTCCCATATAGATTGCGTTTCCAGCGCTAGTTCCTCATACAGTTCCGTTTTAAGAAAGGAGAGTGAGGGGCATATGGCTGACGTACTTGATCTCGGCAAGAGAATACCTGCTTTAGCGAGCTCATTGGGTCTCTCAATACCTTCTATTCCATTGTGTCCTGGTATCCAGTAAATAGTGACCTGTCCGTTTCTGTAGAATTCATCCATTATGTATCTAAATTTAAAATTAATTTTTTTTAACTATTTTTTCTATGAGTTTAAAATATAAAATTTGATTTTTATCAATATTCAAATTTTTAGCAACATAAGAAATAATGTCCTAAATAACAGAAGGTTTAAAGGACGCAAGATGTAACCACTTATTCGTAGCTACTACATTTGTGTTAGCTCAGTAATACAATAGAATTTAAACCAATCACAAAGTCCCGTGATAATTTATTATTTATACGCCCTCGCCCTTGTATAGTTGTTGGAGTTTGAGCATTCATTTGATCGCGAAGTACTGAAAGAGTGCTTAGATTCACTCCCGCAATCGACAGGTTGGTGAGAGCAGCAACAGCATCAGCATAAGTTAGTAACGCAGTGAGAGTGAGCGCAGTTGATATTAGTAGCGGCAGCAGCAGCATAACTGAGAGAAGGTGTGGGTGCGAAAATGGGCGCTCGTTAGACTAACACCAGTTGTTGATGATCTGCTTAAAGGCTTTGCCGCTAACTTGGCCTCTCTTAACACAGCAGCAGCAGCATAAGTGTTAGTATAGTTTAAAATACTAAAAGCAGCAGTAGCAATGCCTGAACTTTAAAGGGGGAAAAGTAGTAAAAAGATGGGAAGCGATAACGGATGAAAAAAGAGCAGCGTCAGTGATATGTGGTGATGACGGGCGAGTAGCTGCAATTAATTTGTGTTTGGATGTGTTAGCACTATCCAATTGGCAACAGATGGTTTGGCAAAGGCATACAGGTCATACACCTCCACAGTGAGATGAGCATCGATTAATCTTTTTAGCGAGACTTTGGGGGAAGGATATAAGAACTTCGTGCATGCTATCCATTTTTTTCTGCAGATTTGTGTTAAGAGTAAGTTAATCAAGCGGGAATTCTCAGCACGAAGAGAAACAATCGAAATATGAGTACACGTATATTACAGAGATAGTTGTTGCTTATTATTGAAATCAGTTGTTGTTTTAATCGGCATCGCAAGAGGTTTTGATTTTGTTGGAATAGAAGAAATTGGATTGGCGGTGTGTGCGACTCCTACAGAGAACTTAGTTTACTAATCGCTGGGTGGCGTAGGCGATCGTATTAAATTCCGATGAGTAGTAGAGCAGACTATGCAGAGAAAATGTTTGCTCTCGCTAAGCATAAACTCGACATCTGATGGTAGGATATCTACGCATACAGTGTGGAGGAAATTGTTGTACTTAGCACGTTGGATTTTTGGGTTGCGTGCTTTTAACCTTATTACCACTCACACACGGCAATATTAAACTTATAAATTGCGTAAATTACATTTTAGCAAATAATTTATAGTAAAATTCTACAGCTATCTCAATAATTTTTTTTTTGCATTATTACATTTATAGCAATAATAAGGAAAATGTATTTATTTATATAATAATAAATTATTATTTTACAAAAAAAAGGAACACTAGCTACCAGCACACTGCTCTAATAAGATTATTTTTTTACTAGGAAAGTTAAGCTATTAGAGAGTTCATTTTCTGGAAAAGATTATTAGGCACTATTGATACGTGGATTAATAAAGAAATTAAGTTATGTGAGAGGTAAATTTATAGGATATACGGAAGAATATTTACATAAATATTTAAGTAAAGAGACTTATGGTTTAAATCAACTTTCTCAGATCCGCTCTAATTAAGTAATCTGTCATTTTTTCAATGTTTTCCTGAGAAGGAGTCTTTAGTATTTTCGATGGAAGATGGTTGTTGAAACTTGTATTCCTGAGATTCATAAAATGCGTGCAGTCGTCCAAAAGGTTTTTAACTGTTAATGTTGACGGGGTGCAGTAGGGGAGTAGGGGTGCAGGGAGGTGGCCTCTTACCATTTAAAATGTGGGAATGTGTACCGAATGTGTGTCCAATGCGAAGTCCAATGAAGGCAGTGATGTTCTTGGTACGGCATATGGCTTGATAGTTGGGTTTATTGCCAGTTGTATTTAAGCTTGCATAACGGTGTTGCACTGTTCTCCATGCCTCAGTTCTTTTTGCTTCAAAATATTTATTAATTAGTCCGTAGGTGTCCTTCTTCAGCATGCAATCAAATGATAAAGAAAATTATTTGAAAAAATATCAGAGCACACACATCCAACACCTTTGGCGAACACACTCAGTCATTTTATCCAACTAGTTCCTTATTCCTCCATACTATGTGCCACAGTGTGAAAACTTTTCAACGATTTTCTCATCAAAAGTACCGGAGCACAAAACTGGTGCACACATGAAAATCGAAAAAGGGTGTATAATAATATATTATATAATACTTCAAAATTGTTAATATAAATAACTGTACATTTCTTATACTTTACTAGTCTTACGCCACCAATTACAGCCATGGGCAGATTAATAGCACAAATGTGAACCTTATATATATGTTAAGTAAAGTTTTTAGTACGAACTCTGCTTTGATCAAATCAGTTTGTTTGTTTACATTTGTTACCGTTATTAAGCTTACATTTATGCAAGGAATTTACCGTTTTTTTTTTCGATGGAATTTTTTGCGTTCTATTTTATTTATGCTTATTGCTGTTTTGGAGTGGACACAAAAATAGCACATTTTAACTTGTGCAGCTAAGAATAAAAATTAAAATATTGTTTCAGCGATTTCTAATAATATAAAAATTTTTTGTTTCTTAAATAAAATTGTAAAGTAATTACTAAACATGGGACGTGGAAAACATTGCACGCCGCAGAAAAGAGCTCTTTTATACCGCATGAGTCAAAGTGGAAAAAGCTATGCAGAAATAGCTCAAATGATGATGTGCTCTCGGAAGATGGTTTATAATGCTCTTAATTTAGTTAAGAGAGATTCATCCTATCTAAGCAAAAAACGGAAAGAAAACCAAAGCCACGAAAAACTGCTGTTAATGTGGATAGAGCTATAATACGCAAGAGCAAAGCAGATCCTTTTAAGTCGGCACGGCAAATAATGCTTGAAATAAACCAAGAATCTGGTCTACAGCTGTCCAAAAAGCTTGTAGGAAGGCGACTTAACAAAGCCCAGCTGTTTGGGTGCATAAGCAGAAAAAAACCACTCCTCTCAAAAAGACATATCGAACACCGACTTGTCTTTGCAAAAGCCCACAAAGCCAAATCTATTCAGTTGTGAAAGAACGTACTTTGGTCCGACGAAACCCAAATAAATAGGATGGGACCAGATGGGAAAACTATTGTACGTCGTCCAAAAAACCAAGCGCTAAATCTTAGGTTCACAAAGAAGACGATTAAGCACGGCGGCGGAAGCATCATGGTTTGGGGAGCTTTTTCCTGGCATTGTGTTGGGCCGATTCTTCGCGTGGTAGGTAAAATGGATAGATTTCAGTATCTGGATATACTCCAGAATAAAATGGAGCCATTTGTGTTTGAGTTTATGCCATTAAATTGGACATTTATGCAGGACAACGATCCAAAGCATATTGCGAGGACAGTGAAGCAATGACTCAGAAGAGAAAAAATGGATGTACTGGATTGGCCGGCGCACAGCGCTGATATCAATTCAATAGAAAATTTGTGGAATGACGTTAAGGGCAAAATCGCTAACAAAAATTCTAATGATTAGTGGGCAGCAGTTGAGGAGGCTTGGTATTCGATTTCAAAGGAAAGATGCCACAAGCTTGTAGAAAGCATAAAGCGACGCACAGCTTTTTAATAGGTTTCAAAGCAGCATATGACGGCGTTGTATTACTATACAGTTTGAAAACTCAAATTTTATAAAAAAAATTGCAAAAAATGTATCTACGTATTGCTGCAGCTAAAAATTTTGTGTCGAGGTATTGATATGTACTAAAGATTTCTCGTATTTTACTAACCTTCCGAAGATGATTCCATTTGGTTTTGTTCAATTTACTCCATTACAAAATCTTTCAAATATGTACAGCTTTCACTATTCATCGACAGTAATACGATGCTCAAACGAAGGCCACGTTGCGACTGAAAATACAGAGGATACTTAGGGTACAGGATGTTGCTATGAACGGTTTTCACTACTCAAGGCATTACTGTAGCCAACCCAAAGACAAAAAAACTCTATCTAGAAACTTTTTTTTCGACTTTTGGCCAGCTTTTTGGGAATCGGCAGCACTGTGCGACGGCTTGAAGAAGTCATCAAAAACGGTGGATGCAGTGCAAAATACTAATCTGGTAAAGCAATATTATTACTTAACTCTCTGATTTGTTTACTATTTTTGTTTTTATTTGAAATTTTTTAGGATGTGCTATTTATGTGTCCAAGACATTTCGTGAGTTATCAACGTTCTCATAAATTAAATCAGAACTGAAATTCTTGTTGACTATTTTTTTGTTTTAAGCTGGAAGCAAATAAGTTTTTATTTTTTATGTTGCTTTTTCCCAATAAAAAATTAATTATTTAAAAATATATTCAACTCCTTGCTTTCAAAGTCTAAATATGCTATTTATATGGCCATGGCTGTATGTAAATAAATATATTAAATATATTTTATCGCCTAGAAAAACTCTTCTATTTGCTCGCAACTCACTTATGGCTTCTCCAAACCTCCGCCCGCTCAATAAATTACTCTCAGTAGATTTGCATATTTATTATTTTTAGCATATATTAAGATCTATAAACTCACTTGAAGGTGTTGAACACTTTAACTACTCTAGTATGTGTGTGTGTGTGGAAAGCATTTGAAAATTGCCAAAGTCATGGTTATGAGCGCAAATTCGACAGCGCAGAGTTTACCACCTCAATCAGTGCAATTTTCAATAAGGAAATGGGGAAATTAGTTGGTAACGTCTGGAAGTTGTGCGTAGAAAAGTTTTTGCAATTCATTGTGGGCACAATATGTTCCCGACACGCGATTCAATAAGTTCCAGATTTCAGCAAAGTTAAGTGAAAATGAAGAAATTCGACACGCACACACACCGGCGTTTATATGGATTTAGTTATGTGCGTGTGTAGAGTGGAGGAAAACAACAAATATACTTGAGCTTATAATGAGTGAAGTATCGTGGAAAAATAATTCAAATAATTCGCATTAACTAATTAAAACTTATAATTAGAGTGAAAGAGTGAAAAGTTTTCTTTTTTTGAAACCTGTGGTTTCCAGCTGTGGATTTAAAATGCAGGCAGGATTTTATTCTATTGATAAGTTGTGGGATTTTGGTGCAGATTTATACATTTTTTGTTGTTTTTTGGTATGCTTCATTTCAATTAGAAGACTTTCATTTCAATATTGATCAATGTATTTACTAACCTGTGCAACAAAATTGTAATTTTTTTTTTGCATCTTTGACTTTTCATTTTTTTTTTTGAATTTTTAATGCTTAAATATGAATTTTTTGATGTTTAGTCACATTTATATTTTTTGCTAGAGACGGCCACACTTAGAGCGCCAACAGTTGGAAGGCACTTTTAAGCAGTTCGAAAGCTAAAATGTCTGACTACTGGTCATTTAACTTTGTGTGTTTCTTCTCATTCTATGGCATTTAATTTTAAAATATTCGCGTAAGAGCTCCTCTCTGGGTTGTTGTTGAGGTGGTTGAACATTTCCACTGAACCATTTCCTAGTGACCAGCACCGTTTTACTACCACTATCTCGTGTGATGATATATATATATATATATTTTTTTTTTTTTTTTTTGTTTCCACGTCAGATCCATTTAGTGAGGTCAAAGTATAGCAGCAAATCCTTTATCTCGATGTCTCAGATCTCCTTCATTTTCTGTAGGAAAGGCTTACCGAAGTAGCGGAGTCGTGCCCTGGCTAGTCCCGGACATTCACATAAATAGTGGAAAAGACTTTCCTTCGCCCCTCCCGCTTGACAGCTTCTACAGATAGGATTGAAGGGTAGATTGTCTAGCTGCATGATCCCCTACTTTCTCATGACCTGTAAGGGTTGCAGTGATGCGTGAAAAGTTTGGCCGAGAACATCCTAGGAGGTCATTCGTCCTTTGGATTTTGTATGACGGCCATGTGTTTTTTTGTTGTAATGCATGTAGTTATTTGCTTCCATCTTCTTTCGGCTAAAGCATGATAGTGTGAAGCTATGGATGCTTTTAATGTATTCAGTGGGGTGGAGACTGCCACCGCCTCTGTTATATCTAGAGTCGAACCTTTTCTTGCTAGCTCATCGGCTATCTCATTGCCCCGTATGTTCCTATGACCGGGAATCCATATCAGAGAAATTTCAAGCCAATGGCAGAGCAGTTCCAGCTCCTCTCTACACTGTAAGACCAGTTTGGATGAAATGGAGTTGGAGTCTAAGGCCTTAATAGTTGCTTGACTGTCTGAGAAGATCGCTACTCTTGCACCAACTTCCTTGTAGATCTCTAGGGACTTGCATGCTTCTCTGATCGTTCTGCCTGGAACACGCTGGTATAGTCAGGAAGACGAATTGACTGAGATAGGTTGAGTGGCTTCGAATGGAGGCCAGCTCCCACACCACAATTCATCTTAGAAGCATCGGTATAAATTTCGATATCGTGTCTTTCTCCAATCGGCTATCGGTGGAAAACGTACCGTAAAGCCTTTCTTGAAGTTGAGGTCGGGGACTGTGTAGTCTGATCCATTTTTGAGTAGCGAGGGTCCCTGTAGGTGGATCTTGCTGTGCCCGTACGACCTTGTTGTCCAGCTTCCTATGTCTCTGAGTCTCACCGCGCTACAAGTAGCGATTGTTTTAATGTGTAAATCTTATGGTAATATATGGGTTAGCATATTGAGCGCTTCAGTAGGGCTGCTGCTAAGCGCTCCTGTAGTTAAGATACACGCTGCTCTTTGTATCTTGTTCAGCTTAGTTTTGTTGTTTTTCCTTTCTGTTGCAGGCCACCAAACTAGTACCGCATATGTTAGTATTGGCCTTACAATGGCTGTGTAGGACCAATTGAATAGTTTTTGTTGGAGACCCCATTTTTTTCCCAACATTCTCTTACACGTGTAAAGTGCTATATTCACTTTCTTTACCCTGTACTCTACGTTGGACTTCCAGCTGAGTTTGGGGTCCAGGATAACCCCTAGGTATTTTGCCTGTTTGGTTAGCGTGAGACTGACACTCTCTCTGAATATTTAGAATATTTTTTTTTCACTCTTCACCCATTTCCTACATTTCTGCCACCATGACGCAATTTTGTATAAAAATCTATTTGCGAGTACATAAATGTCGGCGCACACACACACACATGCATACACTCTCCCTCTATGAATGAGTTACAACGGCAGTTGCTTTTATTGCACTTAACGTCAAAGTTTTGAAATATGAGCGCAAATTAAGATGAATGCACTAAATTTGTGCAACAAATGTAAGCGCACATAAACTTTCAACACATCCTCATGTTGATTACCGAGATAGTAATAAGCAAAAGGAAAATCCTGAATATTCGACTTGTTTCTTTATGCTCTAAGTAATTATAACAGAGGTGCATACAATGTGCGACAGAGAGTAAAAGGAACTATGTAAAAATTAGAAGAAACACTTTTTTTTAGCTGAGCCGGTTACTTTTAAACGAACACATCGGACTTTTTTCTTATTTTTTTTATTTATTTCAGAAAAAAAAAATTCATGAACAATAAATGTTAACAGACATTTGAGCCGAGGTAGGTAATTGAAATGGTTGAAGTACCACTCCGGCAATCCCCAAGTAGCACTAAAGCGCCATTTTGGTACCATTATGAGACGTCCAACAGGCAGATATCTACAGCCAGCCAGAGCTGTTGATATACAGTAGGGCGGGTCGATTTAAAAATCACTCATTGCTATGTGAAAATCGTATTCTAGGGATCAAAATAAGAAACTTTGCCGAAGGAACCATACCTCTAAAACGAATTCTGATGTCCCCCAATTTTGGTCGAACGAAAAATCCCACTTTATTAAACCTTTTGGCTTATACAACTAATATTCTTCAAAATAGGACCCTTGAGCGTCCATACACCGCTGGTAGCGGTCCTTCCACCGCAGGAAACATTTTTTAAACTCATCCGCCGTAATCGCGTTCAATTCGGCTGTCACAGTTTTTTGGATCGCCTCGACGGAGTCAAAACGCCTCCCCTTCAGCTTTCTTTTCAGGTGCGGAAACAAGAAGAAGTCCAGAGGGGTCAGGTCTGGGATGTAGGAAGGGTGGGGAAGCACCGGAACCCCCATCTTGGCCAATGCACAGGTGAAGAGGAAGGCGGTGTGCGCCAGGGCATTGTCGTGATGAAGGGTCCAATTGTTGACGAGGTTGGGCCGAGCCCGGGCGACGCGGTTTTTCAGCCGAAGGAGCACTTCTTTATAAAATGCCGCGTTTACAGTGCTTCCTGGAGGTACAAACTCCTTGTGCGCGATGCCTCGAGAGTCGAAAAAGATGATCAGCATGGTTTTGACCTTTGATCCCTGTTCGTCTTCGACGTCCTCCCGGCCTTATTTGAACGACTTGTTCCACCGTTTTACCTAGGCACTGGACACAGATTGGTCCCCGTAAGCCTCCTTGAGTAGCTCAATGGTTTCGGTACTCGTTTTGTTTAGCTTTAGCCAAAATTTGATCGAGTAACGTTGCTCCAATGATCGCTGCATTTTCGCCACTGCAAAATTCTAACAGCTTTTAAAACAGCTTTCACGCGCGGAGCGATGTTGACTGTACCGCTGTTGCCAGCGAACTGGGACCGATTTCTAGTGGAAGGGGAAGGTCCAACGATCATTTTCCCCGACCAGCCGATTCGGTTGATCGCTTATATACTTAAAAAAAATTAATTTTGAGTATAATAAAAAGTAAACTGAAAAAATTAAAAAAAAATCCATAAGTTTTAGGTTTATTCTAAGTAGAAAGAGTAGGAAAATATCTTCGGTTTTTTTAATTTTTTTTTTTTAATTTTTATTGGTTTTTTATTTTTTAGGATAAAATATACCTTTTGAAAAATAATAAATTAAAAAAAATATATATTTTTTTTATATATATATAAAGCAGAGTTTTTAAAAGGAAAATATCTTTTCTACTTTTTATACTATTTTCAAAAATTTGTTTTATTTTAATTTTTTAGGATAAAAAATTGTTTTTCAAAAAAATATTTTTGAAAAAATTTACTTTGAAAAAAAGTATCCAAAAAAATTATATAAAAAAAAATTTGCTTAGCGCAAAATAATATGCAGCACAGTTCTTTAAAGAAAAATATCTTCGATTTTTTTAAATTTTTAAAATTTTGATTGGTTTTTAAATTTTTTAGAATGAAATATAGTTTTTAAAAAAATTATTTTTGAGAAAAACTATATAAAAAAAATGTTTTTAGTTCAAAATTATACAGTACCTAGCCATTGAATTATGACCGATGGTATTTTTTCTGAAAACTTCAAATCCATCCAAAACCAGAATCCATCATCCAATCATTCACACTCACCAGGGACACCACCATCTTCCAAGCGGAATTATACGCAATAATGGAAGCAGCAAACAGCATGCAACGTAAAAACCACAAGAGAGTAAAGATTAGAATACTCGCGGACAGTCAATCAGCTCTAAAAGCCTTAGATAGCTATACCTACAACTCAAAAACTCTCTTAGAATTCCACAAGGCACTCAATAACCTGGCATCCAAAAACAATGTCTCATTAATTTGGGTACCAGGACATGAGGGATATGACGGCAGACTTTCAAGCCAAAAAAGGGGCAGATGTCAATTTCATCGGACCTAGTCCTATGTTTGGATTTAACAAAAACAGCCCAAAACAAAAAGTAAAATACTGGGCCAAAACTCTAATAAATCAGCATTGGAACAACGTAGAGGGTCTTAGACACTCCAAAAAGTTCCTAAATTTCAATGCTAAAAGAGCTAACATGGTCCTCACGTTAAACAAAAAGAGCATACGAACTCTCTCACAGGCGCCCTCACGGGTCACTTCAACTGCAACAAACACTTACATAAATTAGGCATAACTAACACCAGCACCTGCAGATTTTGCTGCGAAGAGGAGGAGTCTATAGAACATCTCATCATCGAATGTCCGGGGTTATGCTTATAGATGAAGACCTACAATCACTACCTCAGAAGGAGCTGGCACAATTCATAAGCGTACTTAACAGTCAATAGACAGCTTAGGGTGCACAATAGATCAATATGTCGCAGTGCTAAAGGCCCATACCTTAACCCTTTACTACCATTAACCATGAACCATGAATACCTAAGGTGTTCACCTGAAGATGTACTCTAAAAGCATTGAAGATATTAATCAAACAAGGACTAAGTTTCTTAGAACAGCTGAAGTGTTTCTTAAAATATTTAACTATGCGATCTTTAAAGTATTTGTAAAACGCTTGCAACTAACTGGCTCATTTATTTGCCTTCTTAATGGGCTTGCATTGCATAGTAATCTTATGTGCACCCACACACTGCACTCATAATAAAAATGCCCAGAAGCGAATATGTATTTACCATATTTTCTGTCTTTCTTCCCTACACCATTCGCCGCACAAGCGATTCCCAAACGTGTGTGCCACTCCCAACTAAATACAAATATAAGCTTTTAATTTTTCATGGAAAACCAGGAATGAAGCAAACGCTAAGTAAACCTTCCACTCCAGCTTCTAGGAATATTTGAACATCTTAGTTGCACTGAGAAGGATGCGAAATTAAAAGAGAATTTCAACTTGACAGTGGCTTGTAAATAGCTGACGGCAGCATGTAGATAATTTTTTGTAAGTAAATACAAATGTTTGTGCATGTATGTGTAATCGTGTATGTGTGTATGTAAATAGAATAAATGGATATGCAATCCATGTATGTGCGCGTATGTGTGACACAACTGCGCTTTGGCAAAGATCCAACTATGCAGCATAAATGAACATCTGCTCATGCAACAAGGCAGCGCTGCATGATGTCCAATTACAGTTGTTGACTTTAACTGACGAAATTTGGCATTTCCAGAAACATTTTTTGTCAACCTTTTAAATTAGCTTTATTCTGTTTTTGGGCAGCAAATATTTAATTTATGAAGGAAAATTTACCATGTAAAGGTATGCGACTTAGGGACTTGGCGTGGCTTGACTTTATACCAGGTTCACCGCTCTCTAGGAATTTGAAACATGAGAAAGGAGACACAGAAATGTGTTTTAAAAGCGGCAGCTAATAGCAATTCGCAGAGTGTGTTTTCATAAGGAAGGATAGACATTTGTGATCCTTCATTTATGAGATGACCCCAAGATGTCCCACGCAAACTGCAGAAAAACTACATAATTAACTAAGGTTGTTAAGCCAAATGAGTGGGAACTGACTAATATGTAATTTTTGGGTTAGAACAAACAGTCAAACTTGAACCCAGCACGAACAAAAAAGGACCTCCTAAGAAGAAAAAGTGAGGGCTGGCAGACAGTTACCTAGATGGGCAACAAAAGGAAGCTAATGGATAAGTTAGCCGAGTCAAACAAAAGGAGCAAGTCCCGCATACAACACGTGAAGGCAGAAGCTGCTGTGATAAAACCCGCAGAAGGCCACAGCTAAGCTGATGTGCTGAAGAACTTGCGCGCAAAGATTACGACTGATGAGTCAATCAAAGTACGGTCCGTCAGGAAAACGAAGTCTGAGGCTATGCTTTTGAAGTTTGGGAGAAGAGAAAAGATTACGCGAGAGCTCATGCAGCAGTTGATAAACAATGTACATCATATAGCGGAGTTAAAGCCGAGCGCCACGATTGAGATACGAGATCTCGACGCCTGGACAGTCAAGGAGAAGGTGGAAGCAACAGTTCGGAAACCGCTCACTAACCCAGAGAAACATATACAGACGAGGATTATGATGCCAAACGCGCGCGAACAAGTACGCGTTTTCTTCATGCTATCTGAAGAGGGTGGCGTAAAGCTCTCCAAGATCGGTGATATAAAAATCGGTTGAATCCGAGCCAAGATGGGAACAAATTAAGAAATGCTATCCCTGCCTTGGGATAGAACACACGCAAGTCGCCGGTCTGTACATGCATCAGATGCGGGAAAACAGGGGACAAAATTAAATACTGTAAAGCAGTTCCCAATTGCATTCACTGCATAGACGCGAAACGCGACAATACCGACCACCTGCCAGAGTCAACGAGATGCTCTTTAGCTAACAAGGGATGAGAGTACTGGAGGAAAACATGCATAGAAGTTGCACAGCAGATACTCTACTGTCAAGACGGAGGTAGAAGCGGTCATCACCAGCAAGCAGTACGGGTGGATCGCCAAGCGAACCTTGTTCGAGCACGAAACAGGAACGGCCGCTCTCTGGTTACTAAGTGACAGTGCAGTTTTCCCTCACACAGCATGGAGTCGGCCATTGCTAAACATATATTCGAAATAAACGCTTCTCAATGCTAAGCTACTATCTTACCCTCAGCGACTGCATTAAACAGTTTAGAATGAAGCTGGATCTTATTATGCCTTTTTTTCTTTGTTCACTTTTACCGGGAGCATAAGGCTTCGACAAGACTCTTCCATCGTACACGGTTCTGTGCTGTTGTTTTTGCACCGTCCCATAAGATGACGGCATCTGCTAGTTCGTGCAACATCGACCTTCTCCAAGTGTTTTTTGATCGACCGCGACCTCTACTCCCTTGCGGGTTCATACTGAGCATAAGATTAGTGAAATAGGTGGCCTCTTCATCGTAGCCGGAGACTTCAACGCCAAAGTAGTTCGTCCCTGCTACGAACACATGGGTAAAGCACATCCTAGACATGGCTGCCACACTGGGGCTTGCAGTGGCAAACACGGGTAACGGGATGTGAACACATCACGCCGGATATCACCCTAGTGACCAATAGCTTGGTTGGGATAATCAAGGAGTGGAAACACCAAAAAGGGCACTCACAAATGCAGCATGGCAAAGTTAACACTGAAGTATTCCTAGCTACTTTGATGCTAGTTATATGCCACATATTAGTGGTGACGCTGGCTCTCTTGCAGGCGCTACGGTGCAGTACAATGCAGTACAAAAGCTGCGACGCATCGGCGCGTGTGCGGCTACGCTCAAGAAGGCAACCTGTGTACTGGTGGACAACAGAAATCGCAGAGATCAAACAAACCTGCTTCCGTAATAGAAGAAGGTACACCAGAGCCAGGCGAAACAGAGACGAAAGCTGATAATTTCAGGCAATTTCGAAAGGCGCTGAAACAAGCAATAATCGCCAGTAAGAAGGCAAAATGGAAGGCATTCGAAGGGATCTAAATAGCAATCATTGAAGGCTGGGCTATAAAAGTGTAACGGGCAAGCTAAACGCCAATTTCACAGATTTACATCTGAGATTCCAAAAATTAACGAGCTAAAGGTCGTTGATGTTTGGTTCCAACAAGATGGCGCAACTTATCATACATTTTACGTTTAACAATCATTTTACTTATATTGCAGTAAAAGCCACCATTGATGCCAAATTCACTGAAAAAAATAGTCAAAAATTGGACTGATAAATGCCATAAAATTATCTACAAAATTACAAAAAAAAAAACCTTCACTCGAACAATATTTCTGTTTTGTATTATCAGTTTAAGCTCTCAAGCTCTTAAAAAAACACCCGAGAATTAAAATCTCTAAAATATTTACTGGCGGCCACAGTAGCCGAATGGGTTGGTGCGTGATTACCATTCGGAATTCACAGAGAGGTCGTTGGTTCGAATCTCGGTGAAAGAAAAATTAATAAAAAAAAATATTTTTCTAATAGCGGTCGCCCCTCGGCAGGCAATGGCAAACCTCCGAGTGTATTTCTGCCATGAAAAAGCTCCTCATAAAAATATCTGCTGTTCGGAGTCGGCTTGAAACTGTAGGTCCGTCCATTTTGTGGAACAACATCAATACGCACACCACAAATAGGAGGAGCTCGGCCAAACACCTAACAGAAGTGTACGCGCCAATTATTTATTTATTTTTTTAAATTGGGTTGGGAAGGGTCCAGAAAGCAGGTATCTGACTGCCACGTCAATTGAAGAAGAGGGATATCGAGAGACGTTTGGTGATGTGTGAGATGCTTCTTAAAGGGCAGAAAAGAAAAGGTTTTCTGCATCACATCGTCACTGACGATAAAAAATGGATCTATTATGATAACCCGAAGCGTCGATAAAGTTGTTCATGCTTCAAAGGCTATGTTGTGCAGCTGGTGGGATCAGAAGGGTGTCCTCTATTATGAACTCCTTAAACCATCTGAAACCATACACTCTCAACGATACGTGGCCGGAATGAGATGGTAGACACGACAAACCGATTTTGCTGCATGACAACGCTAGTCCACATGTTGCTAAATCGGTCCAAAAATATTTAGAAGGACTGAACTAGGAAATCTTGCCCCACACGCCGTATTCCCCAGACATTGCACCTTCAGATTAGCATCTGATCCGATCAATGCAGTCTCCCTTCCTATGAGATCATCACAAATTGGCTCAATCAAATCAAAAGAACTCGAGGAATCTGTATGCTGCCATGGAGTAAAGTTGTTTTTAATTCTTTAAATAATTCGTAGCTTTCGCTAAGAAAGGACGGAAACTTATTTCCATCTATCAAACATCAGGTAACCAATTTATATTCGGGATATCAGCCCAATCAGACCATAAATATAGCTTATAGAAAAATATAGACTCCAGCGCCCCTTAGCAGCTCCTAGCAAGCTTACGAGATTTAGCTATGAAAGATTGAGATTAAATCTGCAACCGAAGTATGCCCCGAGCTGCTGTTTGGCATGGAGCCTTCACGTTGGAGTGCTGTGACTTCAACTTCTGTAAGCAAATTAATTACAACCACAATAAACCATAAAATCTTCGGTCGCATTGAGTTTTTTTTTTCGTCTGAAAAATGCTAAGTGTGAAAACTAACAATAGAGAGCAAGATAATGCGATGCCTCTCAAGTACAGCACCCCGATGTTAGACCATTCGCATTATTCGCTGGATCTTGCGCTGTGTTACTTCTATAATTTTTCCATTGTATACTCTGCATTCAAGGGAATACCGCTTTATTTTCAGGTTTTCCTCAAAATTCGCACATTTACTTCTGCTACCTAGTCAAATTTCGCGACCACTGTACCAACTCTAGTTTTATTAATTACCCATTAGTAAAATTAATTTCACAGCCTCACTGCTGCTATTTTTGCTAAAATCCCATATTTATGTATATAATAAACTGCTAGGTGAAATATGCTTAATGGAATTAAAATCATATAATTTTGTCTCACTACTGCACTTTTGCTAATTTTAATATCGCGCCATTAAAATGAATACATTTCGGTTTATTGAGATGCCTCGCAACTAATTTATTCCAATGTGAGTGTTTCCCACATGTAGCATATTTTGGCGAGCTGCAACTATTTCAGGAGTGTATTCGCTATGGATTCCGAATGCCGCTAACAAAGTTCATGTAATTAAAAAATGAAAAAAACATTCTGAAAAAAAATACTGCAGACGCCAAATGTTGGCAAACGCAACACAGAACAGACACCAACGGAACTGAAAGTAAAGAGCAATGGCTAAAAGTGGCTTAAACCACGAAATGCTAACCACGGTGTACAACTTCACATACATGCATACACATGTATATATACGTAATATCCCTGCAGTCAAAGCTGCTAGCTCTGAACTAGTTTCCTTGCTACCAGTACGCTGATGGAGAGCGTTTTCTATATTTTTTAATGCTAGCAACTAATATTTTTAACATGCCGATGCACTGCGAAATGTCAATAGTCGGGCAACGCATCAGCAATATGTAATTTAATAAAATAGTTCATAAAAGGAGGGATCAATTCGGGCGAAGTATATAACGAAAATCACCAGATTTTCCAGTTTCCAATTTTGGGTAGGTTAAAAGAGCAAACACGAATTGGTGAATGAAATTTTCAAAAATAGTGTTTTAAACTGTGTTAGTGGTCTTCAAATATTTAGTCTTCGTATTTTTTTTTTTTTTTTTGGTAAACTCAAGACAGGTTTAACGGTGAAATACATATTTGCGCTATTTGAGTTTTTGATCTCAATTATAAGTCACCTTAAGAAACCATTTCTTTCTTTCTTATTTATTTATTTTTTTTTTTTTAACTCTCAGCACACTTATAGTGTAGGTACTCTATCATCATAAGAAATAAAGATTTTAAATTCTCCTTTTTTTATCGATCTCGGATGACCCCGATTACTCTATCATGCCCCGACTTAAGCGATATGTTAGGATGCATTCCATATCATACTAGTCCTGGACATACTGAAAATTAAATGTTTTTTCTACACATTTTAAGTTTCCTCCACTTTTACTCAAAATTTCTAGAGCTAGCAACCCAGGGTCTTGCTAAGAGAGCTGATTTCTTAAGGAGGAACGAGAAAGCTGCTTACGGATCAAACCTTTTTATAATTGAATCATGATGTTTTTCTTCTCACTTTAGTCGGATAAATAACTCCTAAAAAAAATTGTCTCTAACTCCTGTAACTCGATCTTAACTCTAAGCCTAGTCTTCTGCTCTTCTGCTCTCCTTCAGCTAAACAATGTCTTTAACCCAAGATTATTCTTCTTCCCACCTGCCCACCTTCATAGACTGTAAAATAAATTTGGATTTTTTATGCTTATAGTCAAATATTGCGGCCGTCGTAGTCGAATGGGTTGGTGCGCGACTAACGTTCGCAATTCACAGAGAGAACGTCGGTTCGAATCTCGGTAAAACACCAAATTAAAAAAGCATTTTTCTAATAACGGCCGCTCCTCGGCAGACAATGGCAAACCTCCGAGTGTATTTTTGCCATGAAAAAGCTCCTCATAAAAATATCTGCCGTTCGGAGTAGGCTTCAATCGAAAATTTGACAAACTTAGTCGAAAGTATATTCAACATCATTTATAGATGTTAGCTATACATTGTAAACTAGTAAGCCGGGTTGACTATTTTGAATAAATAAACTGGAAGTTATCAGAACAAAACTCCTGTCGTTTCTGTAGAGCTATAAAAAAGATATTCGAAACAAATTCACAAGGCGGCAGAAGAAGAGGCCGAACAAGAAAACGATGGACAGATGGCATTAAAGACGACTTTGGAGCTTATGCACATAGCTGATATCAAATGAAAAGCTGATGACCGAGTGACCTGGAGGCAAATTGTAACGGAAGCAATGATTCACCGCGGACTGTGATGCTATGATGATGATTGAATTAAAAAGAAATTATTCATATGGTAGCATGGTTCTCTCACTGGTCTCAGTTTACGACACTTACATAACTTAAGAACCCAAAGTGAACAGTTCACCAAGTTTCTTAAGTCTGGAATAATTATTGACAAATGTTTCCCATTTCGCAGGTTATTCTCAACTTTGTTAAGTGGCGTTTGAGTCTGAGTAAATGCACTTTTGTTATGATTTTATTACCAAAAATTAATTATTCCAAACTTTTATTTATTCTGAAACCAAGTGAAAGTAGGCTGGGTTAGGCTTGCTAAATTGCTTAAACCATTTTAGAAGGTAACTACTTCCTCCAGCCAGACAATTTGCAAATTTCCCAAGCCTTCAAAGAAATAATATCCAAGATATTCGGCACGGCTGCTTTGAAGTGTGGGACATTCACAGAAGAGATGTTGTATCGACTCAATTTCTTCTTCATCTCCACAGCTCCAGAAGAAGTCATTGTAAGGTATAGCCATTCTACTGTCTAGGGTGCCAATAGTGTTGTGACCTGTTATAACACCTATGAGGATGCTCGTAGTTGATCTGTTGAAACCAAGCAAATATTTTGCCCCTTTAAGATTCAGTTGTGGCCAGAGCGCTTTGAAGGTCCTGTACCTAGTAGTTAGACCAACCAACTTCTACTGGTTTCCGCGATTACGTTCAATCAATCATAGTGTACAGATCATTTCGAAAAAGTCTTATGTCCTCTACCACTCTCTGAAGGTTAAGCTCAGAGCCTTTCTTCGCATACTCATCCGCCTGTTTCATTTCCCTCCACTCCAGAGTGGCCGGGGACCCAACAGAATTGGAAAGCATAATAACAATAAAACTCTCTCTCTGTCTCTCTCTATCTCTGTCTCTCTCTCTATCTCTCTCTGTCTCTCTCTCTCTCTCTGTCTCTCTCTCTCTGTCTCTCTCTCTCTGTCTTTCTCTATCTCTCTCTCTGTCTCTCTCTATCTCTCTCTCTGTCTCTCTCTCTCTGTCTCTCTCTATATCTCTCTCTGTTTCTGATAGACCATAGCTTAATCAGCAATTCTTCTCCAATTCAGTCTCTCTATTGCCTCATTTTAAGTCTGCTTAGACATCATCAAGCCATCCCTTTCTTGGTCGGCCTCTCTTTCTTCCCCCAATTGGACGCAAAGTAAACTTCTTTTTTGGATTCTTTCGTTAGGCATTCTAATGATGTAGGCAATCCATCTAATCCGCTGCGCTTTAATGAAACATATAACATTTTCACCACCAATAAGGTACTCAATTTCATTGTTGTAAGAATGCGATACGCGCCGTTTTCATGCCGAATAGGGCCATCGATTTTTCTCATTTCACTGTCCAGATCTCAGCACCATAAGTAGGAACCGGACGTATCAATACAAACAACAATAAAACAAATAAACATAATAGAAATTTTTTTCCTTGCATTTTTGGTGGCTTATTTCACAACTGGTCCAATTTTAATCACTTTCGGACTAGTATGAACTGGTTCATAATGGTCAATAAAAGCTAGTAATTGCATTCACCAACATTCGCGTATAAATTTATTCGACTAATCGTCATTTCGTGCAACCTTAAAAGAGCAAGTATTTTTCGTTTTCATAAATGTCATTTTGCAACTAGTCCATTTCTAGTCACTTTCGAACTAGTACAACTTCTTCCACCAAACACCAGTTCATGCATCAAAAAATGTTTACTAAGTAGTTTGGCTGTTCACTACAGGCATATTTATGCTTCTCGTGTATGTGTGCGTGTGTGTGTGCGCGCTTATGCATAATAATTAAAGAGAAGTTACATAAGCAGGCGTACGTGTTAATGAAATAAGTCCGGTATACTAATACATAAAACAATTTGTTACGGAAATTGAAATAATTAACTTTTCGGTGTCTGCGCACATACACCGACGGCTACCGGCCGCACACTTCAACCGTAAATCCCGCTGTTTATCCTTTCGGCCTATCAGTCGGTTACAACAGCCAGCGCGCACTAACAACAGCAAAATCACCACAAACAACCGAACGGCAAAACAATTGGAATGCTGGCAATGCATTTAAAAAGTTGCAAGTGAACAGCCTCAGGCTGGGAGGAATTGAATATGCGACTAAAATATGGGCGTCACCAGCAAAACAGTAGGCGGCGGCAGAGGATGGTGCGCAACTAGGAAAGTGTAACTATTTATGCATTTAGAGCGGCGGTAGCAGGATGTGGTGGTGCTAGTGCTTACAAGTTTGGCTAATTCAATTAAATTTGTGTACAAATATGCCACCAACACGCGCTCACATGTACGAATACATACAAACATATTTAGTTGCAAATTTGTGTTTAAGCATTTGAGTGTTCGAGAAATGGTACCCATTTTCGCATACATCCAGTGCAAATTATAGCACCTCACTTTAGTTGTTGTAATTGTTGTATTGCTAATGTTTTTCGTCGGCGTACGCACACAAATAATGCTTGGGAATGTAGTTATTTTCGACTTTAGGCGTGTGCTACCGCTGGAGGCGTCTGATACCTGCTGGGTCCCGGTTGCTGGTTGCAAGTGAGCTGTGGCATGCACGCTCGCTGTGTGCCAATTTTCAGCGGTGTTTGGCTGTTGCATGTGGTGAGCTGCATTCAACATTATATTGGCATTGTGGTGTAGCTTTAATTAATGCCATAGCGCTTACTGCGTGCTCAACGCACACACACATACAAAGTGCATAGTAAGTATATAAAAAAAATTAAAAGCCGAACTGCATTACCAGGTGAGAAATAGTGGAAACTACTCAAAAACTATTTAAAAAAATGTATTTATTTAAAAAAGCAAATATTTAGTTTTTTTGGAAACTACTAAAAATTATTAAAAACAAACAATTGATTTTAAAAACGAAAAGAAAATATTTAGTTCTTTTTTTATAGTGTAAGCTACTCAAAAACTATTTAAAAAAAATTTGTTATTTAAAAAGGGAAAAGAAAATGTACGGCTCTTTTTTAAGTGGAAAGCACTAAAAAATAAATAAATAAAAAAAATATTTATTCAAAAAAGAAAACAGTGAATATTTAGTTTTTTTTTGTATAGCGGAAACTACTAAAACTTATTTGAAAAAAAATGTATTAATTTAAAAAAGAAAAGAAAATATTCAGCTATTTTTATAGTGGAACCTACTAAAAATTTCTTTAAAGAAAATTTAATTTTCTTTTTTTTTAAGAAAAGAAAATATTTTGATTTTTTTTATAGTGGGCGCTACTAAAAAATTATTTAAAAAAAAAATATTTAAAACAAAAAGAAAATATTCAGCTATTTTTTATAGTGGAAACTACTTAAATATTATTTAACATTTTTTATTTATTTAAAAAAAAAAGAAAATATAGTTGTTTTTTGTAGTGGAAGCAACTCAAATTTTATTTAAAAAAAAATTAATTTTTTAAAAAAGGAAATGAAAATTTATGGCTCTGTTTTAAGTGGAAAGCACTAAAAAATAAATAAACAAAAACAAATATTTATTCAAAAAATAAAAGTGAATATTTAGTTTTTTTATAGTGGAAACTACTAAAAATTATTTTAAAAGAATTTATTTAAAAAAAATAAAGTATTCAGCTATTTCTTATAGTGAAACTACTAAAAAATTATAATATATAAAAAAATGTATTTATTTAAAAAGGAAAATAAATTAAAAAAAATGAATTTATTTAAAAAAAAATTTAAAAAAAAGCAAAATAAATTTTTTAGCTATTTTTTTTATAGTGGAAACTACTAAAACTCATTTTAAAACAATGTATTTATTTAAAAAAGAAAAGAAAATATCCAGCTATTTTTATAGTGGAACCTACTAAATATTTCTTTAAATAAAACTTAACTTTTTTTTTAAGAAAAGAAAATATTTTGATTTTTTTTTAGTGGGAGCTACTAAAAAATTATTAAAAAAACAGTTGTTAGAAAAAAGAAAATATTCAGCTATTTTTTATAGTCAAACTAAAAACTAAAAAATTATTTTAAAAAATGTATTTATTTAAAAAGGAAAATAAATTTTTTAGCTATTTTTTTATAGTGGAAACTACTAAAACATTATTTACAATTTTTTATTTATTTAAAAAGTAAAGAAAATATTTAGCTACAGCCTGAAAGCACCCCAATGTTTAATAAAATTTTACAAATTAATATTAAAATATTGGTAATTTTCAAAGCGTTGATGTTAATGTAAATATTTGCTTGGGAAAAAATAATTATTATTTTTGCCCAAAATTTTTGGTTTGTGGTTTATGGTTTAAAGCTGGTTTTGGTCGATCTTTAGCTCTTGGGCGATGCTATGACTACTAAGAAGACGGTGAAATTCGATTATTTCTGTGATTTTATCGACATTTTCGACTACGGTTCTGCCTTTAACACCAAAAATGCCTTATCGGAATCGACGAAACCAAAATTGCACGTCATCAACTGTTACAGTATCGGCACCATAAACACCATCCTCCATTTAGGCGGCCTGGCTTGCATTTTCGGCTTTATCAAAGAAGAACAGTAAAATGTACCGAATTTTCCCTTTGTTGTCACCTTGACAACGAGCATAAACTTCAAACTGTCGGATCGATACTTTACGAGATATCGATCACTGCACTCATCTACCGGGAAAATAAAGAATTTTGTTTTTCCCCAAAAATATCGAATTGAAGAAAAGAAACAACAGTAAAAAAATGTGTATAAGTTGCTTGGGCATAGGATAAGAACAATGTCACCATATTCTATTAGATCAACCGATAATTAGTTAACTTTCACTTTCCACCACATTTTGTAAAAATAATTCAAAATTTTTTGACCTATTCACTATTTTTGTGTGTGTTTAAGTAATGAATACTCCGACATAATCCAATTACCGGCTGGAGTCCCTCAGGTGTCACTACTTGGCCCCTTGTATAAACTCACTGTGTCATACTGATTTTCTTAGACTTGAAAATTGCCAATACGCTATGTATGCTGACGGCATTGGTATTTTTTCTTCACATGAGTACGGCAAAAACCCCTTAGAGAAAACTGTTATCCCTATAGGGCGGGTCCCCAGGTGGTGGATACGGGAACGCCTCCCAGATATGGAAGGTAGAAGAGTAGTTTCCCGCGAACCACACAGGTCGAAGACGTAAACTTCGTTAAAAAAAACTCCCTCAACCCATGGTGTGATGCGACCCGTGCCTATTGGGTGGGTTAGGAAGCCGGGGGACTAAACAAGATTGAACTAAAATAGAAACGACAGGAGTTTTGTTCCGATAACTTCGAGTTTATTTATTCAAAATAGTCCGCTCTGGCCTCGATACACTGTTTTGCGCGATCTAAAAGCTTTTCGAAAGAGTGTTTCAGGTCATTGACCGGAATGCCCCTCAAGATGTCGCTACAAGCCTTCTGGATGGCCTCTACGGACGCAAAACGTTTTCCTTTCATGGCAAAATGCAATTTTCCGAATAGGTAGAAGTTAGAAGGGAGCCATATCAGGTGAATACGGTGAGTGATTTATGGTTGAAATGCGATTTGTAGTCAAAAAATTAGTCACAAGTGTGGATCGATGAGGTGGTGCATTTTCATGCAATGAGCGCCAGCTTCCTCTTTCGAGGTATTCAGGGCGAATTCGACGAATTCGATGCAACAATCGCTTCAAAATGCCAGGAAAAAAATTGCATTGATAGTTTTGTCCATTGGCACAAACTCCTTGTGGACAATTCACTTGAAATCGTAAAAACAAATGAGCATCGACTTGATTTTTGATTTCTTCAAACGCGCTTTTTGGGGTGGAGGCTTGTCTGGGGCCTTCCATTCGGCACTTTGACGCTTAGTTTCAAGTTCATGTTGGAAACACGACGTTTCATCTTCAGTTACAATGTTGTAAAGAAAGTTCTCGTCTTTTCTCACCTCTTAATGAGGTCTTTCGAATGTTGAATTCTGAGCAATTTTTGGTCCGCAGTTAACTTGTGCGGAATGAAACGTGCACAGATCTTTCGTATGGTCTTCATTTGGGATCAATTAAAATGCGATAAAGCGATGTTTCAGAGATATTGAACTCCAATTCCATGAATTTCAGCGTTAATTTCGGTTAATTTTTGATAAACTTACGAACAATTTTGATGGAGTTTTCGGTGATTACTGATTTTTGGCGGCGTTCCATCTCTGGAACGTGTAAACCACTCATGAACGCCACGAGGTAGATAATCATCGCCATAAACTTTTTTTTATCAATTCAAATGTTTCGGTAAACGTTTTTCTTTGCTCGGAACACATTTTTGTACCGATAACACAAGCATACTGACGCTTTAGACACAATGACTTCGCTTCCAATGAACCGAATGTCGCCAAGCTTTCACTGGAAGTCAGCTAGGCATGTAACTTCCAGCGCATTAACTCACTAAAAAGATGGCGCTATCAAAAACATATTTATGACGCCAGTCTTGTTTATTTTGGACTTCATCTTTTATATACATTTTAATATTGGGTTGGGGAAAAAGAAATGTCTTATTTGTGATCGAAATTTGACGCTTTATTTACCGTACTTAAAATTATCCGATTCAAGTCAAATATGCCCCGTTTTGTTCGCAAACTTGTTGCCATTTAGAAGGCAACTTCATTTCATTCATTCATTTGCAAAAAACTCAGGCAACCAGTTTTCGCAAGCCTCTTTTGAGGCCAACTTGGTGTCACCAAGGGCGTTTTGCATGGACCGGAAGAGATGATAGTCACCTGGTGCCGGTCCAGACTATATGGTGGGTGCGATAGGATATCCCATGCGAGCTCCCGTAGCTTCTGGCGGGTCATCAAAGATGTGTGAGGATGAGCGTTGTCCTGGTGGAACACAACACCGTTCCTATTGACCGATTCAGGCCGCTTCTGGTCAATCGCCTGCTTCAAACGGTCAAGTTGCTCACAGTAGAGGACCGAATTAAGGGTCTGGCTATAGTTGAGCAGCTCATAGTGGATAATTCCCTTCCAATCCCACCAAACACACAGCAAAACCTTCCCGGCGGTCAATCCGGGCTTGGCGATGGTTTGGGCCGGCTCGCCGCTTCTCGACCACTATCTTTTTCGCGAGACGTTGTCGTACGTGATCTACTTTTCATCGCCAGTCACCATCCGCTTCAAAAATGGGTCAAGTTCGTTCTGTTTTAGCAGAGAATCGTAAGCGTTGATTCGGTCCAAGAGATTTTTTTGCGTCAACACGTGTGGCACCCAAACATCCAGCTTTTTTTAGAATACAATCTTCTGCAAATGGTTCGAAACGGTTTTGTGGTATACACCTAGTTCCTGACTAATCGAGCGATAATAATCGAGCGGTCTCTTTGGATAATTTCAACGATTTTATCAGTCTCTACGACGATTGGCCTACCAGTACGGGGTGCACCTTCGACATCTACTACACCAGAACGAAATCGATCGAACCAACGCTGTGCTGTGCGAATCGTTACATTATCAGGCCCATAAACTTCACAAATTTTTGCCGCCGCCTTCGTTGCATTTTTACCTCTAAGGTAGTAAAAACGTAAAATATGACGAATTTCTTGCTTGGTGGACTCCATCTTTGACGCGCTATAACTTAAGACTGAAACGTACGATCACAACACTGTCAAAGAGACACTTATAGTACAGATTATCGTTTTCAAGTCGCCGTTTAGTGTGACCCGATGCAATAAGTATAACGCAAGATATGTTTAAATGTCGCGCTCAATTGACAAAACACGATATTACTTTTTCCCCAAACAATATATTTCTCTCAAATAAATTGTTTACCTTTTTTTCATCTATTCTAAAAAAACTTAGGCAAAATATTGCAAATTTGGCAAAATGGCCATAGCAAAGAAATTTTACCAATGAATGCCAAACGTTTTTAAGATATTACTAAATGGGTGTAGGTCTCTCATTCTGCTTTAGAATTATTAAGCCCCCAGAAACTTTGTTGGGCAACGTAAATTGTCTGCGAACACAAATGTGTGGAGCAAATTCTATATATTCTATTTTATAAATCCAAATTTCTGCCAAATGCATGCAGTCTAATTACTCTTGTGTGGTGTTCTAATTACTCTCTCCGCAAACTGTGTCAAGATTTCGATTAATATCGCATCTAAATTGATGTAGCTAAGTTAGAAAAAAAAAAATATTCAATTAAGTTTTTTTAGCACTGCTCAAATTTGCTACAGAATCTAAAATTGCTGAGAGTTTTAAACGGTTCGATGACTTTTGTTAGTGGAGTTTTCGTTATACCCCGAAATTTTCCTACTCGGCAACTTAGCACTTCAGCGCCTGAATATTTATTATACATGTTTTAATATGTTAATGCATTTATGGACTAAATTGAGTATTTCATTATTCGTAATGCACCACATCTGCTACGTTGGCACAAATGTGAATTACAATAAAAACAGTCGCATGGGTAGTTTCAACTCACAACAGGTTATTAATTTGTAAACTTTGTTCGCATTTTTTTTTATTATTTAATTATGCAAAAGTGTAACCACAACTAAATTTATTTAAAAAACAAAACAAGGTATGCCAATGAGGAGATGCAACATGGCGCTGCAAAAAAATATGTTTAACAATTTCATGCTTGGTGAAGCTATGCAACATACATACACACTGCACATACATACAAATACATACAACTGTCTTCTAGTGCTCCAAAATAGACGTAAAAAAACGAGAGAAAATTCGATACCTTCTTCTGTGCTACTACGACGAAGGTGAAAATTTGGTGCAAGTAGTCGAAAAATGAGATTCAATAAAGTACGGAATGCAATAGGAAAAATGTGGTTCTGAGCATAACATTTTAGTATGGTGAACCGCGAAGATGGGACATGCTTTGTTAGGTCCATCAACGAACTTATCGATAAGGTCATGAAAATCCTGGAAGAGGGAGTTTTTTCTATTGCCGAAGATAGAAGAGTAGTCATTGCAGATCAGTCAACGAAGGGGTTAGGGGTAGTCAGAATTTTCAAGAAAAAAGATTTGTCTTCCATTTTCTTAAAGTGTAATATCATAAAAAGGTTGTGTGAAAATTTGAAGGGAATCTGTTAAATACTTTTCGAATTATTCAACAATTAACACAGGGCGCTCGGGCGTTCCGAAGCTCGATAGCAAAACTGTAAATGCGTTTTTCTCAAAACTATGTTTTTTGAACTGGTGATCACTGTAACTTAAAAATCGCTTGGTAGATTTCAATGAAACTTATACTGCTTGTGGAAAACATAAAAAACTCCTGCCTGATTGAAGGATTTTTTTTCAAAAATTTCGTTTTTTTTAAACATTTAATTTTCGGTTTTTTTCGAAAATCTGAAAAATATTTCCTGAGGCCGCCATATTGTTAATTTTGAAAAAAAGCCTCGATCAGGCACAAGACTATCTATTAATAAAATTAATTTCTCTTCTCCAATTGATTTTAAATGAATCTCCAAGGACTTGTGATGATCGCCGCAAGGCACTTCTGGAAAAACGGGCTCCACCCAAACAGCGGTAACTTTTAGAATTATTAATTTTTTTTTTTTTTGTTTTTGGAAATTTTGCTAAAGTCAAGTCGAAACATGATGTATTAATGCTATGTTTTTTTTTCTGAAATAAAGCAACGAGCTAGCAAAAAACCAATGATTGAAAATCATCATTTTTTCGGCCCTCTGACTACCCCTAACCCCTTAAATAGTATATACCATACATCAAATAATGGTTTCTATAGTGAAACGAGAACAAGTTCAAAACTTTTTATTTTAGCCAAATAATAATATCTAACCTTTTGGCCTTTCATACTTAAAATATATTTCGCATTTGTCCATATTTTGGATCTTTTTTTATATTTTTTATTTCGCTCTAATAAATATCGTGTTTAAGGAAACTCTTCAAGTGGGCGACCTCAAACAGTCGAGTGGTTAACCCAGCCAGGACCAGACTAGTTCTGTTCATTAGAAGATACAAGATACCGAGTTTTCAGTTGCCGTCTATTGATGGAGTAACAGGAATTCTATCAAACGAAACCAAATATCTTGGCATCATTCTGGACTCAAAGCTTTTTCGAAAATGGAACACCGAGGAAATAATGAAACAAGTTGTAATGCACTCTTTATTTCTAAGAGGAATATTGTCAAAAAATGGGGTCCTAAACCGTATATCAACCAGTGGACGTACAATAAGATCATCAGACCCATTTTGACTTATAAAGATTTTGTGTTGTGTGCGGCGATGCAGATACAATCTTACCATAAAGAATCTCATAAAAGTCCAACGACTAGCTTCTGTAGGAAAAACAGGTGCGCTCCGTTCAACGCCTCAGGCGGCTCTGGAAGTGATTCTACATATTCAACCCATTCATACGTTTGTTAAAGGAGTAGCGGCCAAATCCGCTTCCAGGATCAAACCAGCAGGCACGCGAAAAGAAAACATGCACAGTCATGCACCAGTTCTTCTATCCGTGGAACACTTGCAAGACGCATCGAAAACAGACTATCCCGTTCCCAAGATAGATCTGAAAAAAGAGTATAAAATACGAATACTCAGCGACCTGTTCCACTTTAAGGCTCAAAGCGCGCTCACAAATAGACATTCAACCATCTTAGACTTCTCTATGGATATACCCAGTGATTGTGATTATCACCCTCGCATTCTCTGCTTCAAAAGGAATTTCCTAATGAAAACCCCTTCTAGACTGGAATGGCTTGAAGAAGATCCACACCCAATACACCCGTTAAGATTTACACGGACAGATCTAAAATGGATACCGATGTAGGATCAGGCTTATATTGCGAAGAGCTTTCTATTAGTGAATCGTCTAAACTGCCGGATCACTGTAATGTTTTTCAAGCGGAAGTAAACGCTATTCATGAAGCCTTAAGATGGTTAGGTATCTGCATTCTATCAGACAGCCAAGCTGTCCTATGGGCTCTGGATGCAAAGAAATACATTCGGAGGTTTGAGGCTGCCGAGGGGCGGCCATTATTAGAAAAACCTTTTTCTATATATTGGGTAGTTAGAAAGGTGGCATTTTAGGCTTCATTTAACCAAAAAAAAATTAAATTCGGAGAAGTTGAAAAAAAAGTTATAACTGTTCAAAAATGAGTGAAAATAATGAAGTTTACGGAGACGATGCTGTATCAGTTCGTGTAGCACAACAATGGTTCGCTCGCTTCCGTTCTGGAAATTTCGATGTGAAAGATGCACCTCGCTCCGGTCGACTTATCGTTGAAAAGCTGCTCCAGCCGCTCGAACGATTGATTCTACACTTTACTGTCAACAACTGATGAGATTGAAGCAAGCAATCGAAAAAAACGGCCAGAACTGATCAGCAGAAAGGGTGTCGTCTTCCATCAGGACAACGCAAGGTCACACACATCTTTGATGACTCGGCTAAAACTGGGAGAGCTTGGCTGGGAAGTTTTGATGCATCCACCAAATAGCCCTGACCTTGCACCATCGGATTACCATTTGTTTCGGTCCATGCAGAAATCCTTTAATGGAGTAAAGTTGGCTTCAAGAGAAGCCTGTGAAAATTACTTGTCGCAGTTTTTCGCCGAGAATCCACAAAAGTTTTACATTGATGGAATAATGTCTCTAGAAGAAAAATGGCAAAAGGTGGTCGACCAAAATGGTACATATTTGATTTAATAAAGTTTATTATACAATAAATATAAAAAATAAGTTGAAGTTTGATTAGAAATACGAAAAGACTTTTTCGACTACCCAATATTATGTATTTGATGTTCATGGACGGAGATTCGTATCGCACTCTGGGATGGTAGTCACGCACCAACCCATTCGGCTATGTCGGCCGCGGTTGCAGTTTTAATAGCCCACTGAATTTTGGTATAATAAAACCGAATTCAAAGTACCTGAACAATCGGGTTGAGTTTTGCAGTTTTTTTACATATAAAAAGGCGTGAGCATTCGTTATATGGCATTCGTTATAGGGCCCCCAGCAAAAAAAAAGTTTGAGCCACTCGATAATTGCACTTAATTATTTCAAAGTTCTATAGACTACAGGTTGCGCCAACTTTTATGTCGGTATGAAAACATTAAATAACTTTGAAAGAAAAAACAACTGATTTGTAAAAGTGAGGTATTTTTATTTGGTTTGGTTATTTACAATTTACGAAAACTATTTTTTTAATACAATATCAATCAAGTGGCCAATTTTATTAGCAATCACGAACTGCGATATTTTTCCTGCGTTGGTCATCACCTTGTCAAGCATTTCGGGTTTTATAGCGTCGATTTCGGCACGAATGTTTACCTTAAGCTGGTCAATAGGCTGCGGCTTGCTGGCGTAAACCTTACTTTTCAGATAACCCCACAAAAAGAAGTCCAAGGGGGTTAAGTCAGGTGATCTGGGGCCAGTCGATGTCGCCTCTTTTAGACACTAGGCGTCCGAAGAATTTTCGTTACAGAAATTCAATTGTTGCATTCGCAGTATGGCATAGCGCATCGTCTTGTTGAAACCAGTAACCGGCTAAATCTTTCCCACGCATTTGCAGGCAGACATAATGAGCCAACATCCATCGATATCGGTTTCCATCGACCGTTTCGATGTCGGTTTTCTCGGTAAAAATATGGCCCAATGATGGTTTTGGCGCAAATGCCGGCCCACTCAGTTAATTTCCGGTCGTGCAATGGCGTTTCATGGATCTCGCGTGGACTCTCAGTTCCCCAAATGCGGCAATTTTGTTTATTCACGCTGCCAGAGAGGTTAAAAGGTGCCTCGTGAGTTATTAGAATTTGCTTCCAAAAATTGGGTTCAGAGTCAACCATTTGAGCGATGGTTTGGCCGATGTAAATGGTCTGTCGGCAATATTCTTTATGTCAATTGCACTTTATACGGAAACAAATTTAAATCATCCTTTAAAATGCGCCGCATTGTGGTTTCACTGACGCCAAAATGCTGAGCGCGACGACGATACGACACTGTTGGCTCCTGAGCAACGCTCTCCCTCACTGCTTCAACAAGTTCATTGGAACGTCTTGGTCGTTGAGGAACGGCATGTTGACGATCTCCTACTGCCCCGTGCTCAAAAAAATTCGACACCAAGCGACGAATAGCATTGTCAGACGGTGACTGTTTGCCGCGATACTTTTTGCGATATGCGCGTTGAGTTAGAACAATAGAACGACTATTTTCGATGCATAGCGTCACTATTTCAGCGCGTTGTTTCATTCTTATGGTGCTGGACCACTGTACACCCACGCTAGGTCCGAGCGGACCTTTTTCTACTCACATTCCCTCAAGGGATGAGTGGGTGGGGTGCAACATTCGGCGGCAAGGCATGGCAAACATGTTCACGGATGGCTCGAAGTTGGACGGAAGGGTTGGCGGGGGAGTATTCTGTAAGGAGCCTCCCATCAAACTTAAATTTAGGCTCCCGGACCACTGTAGTGTTTTCCAAGCGGAGGTATCCGCAGTTAAGGAAGCGGTGGACTGGTTGCTCAATTCGGTAATTACCATTAAGGAAGTAAATATCTACTCCGATAGCCAATCGGCTATTAGGGCCTTGGGCTCGCTGTTTGTGCGCTCGAGATTGGTCGGGGAATGTCTGGCTTCTCTCTCGATTGCGTCCGAATACTTCATCATCAGGCTCATTTGGGTTCCCGGGCACAGCGGCATAGAGGGAAACTGCTGGGCTGACGAGCTGGCTAGACAGGGAACTTTGGAGACGGTTTCGTCGCGAAATGAGAGAATTGGGGTTCCCCTGAGAACTTGTGGTCTGCTCCTGGAAAGATGGGCCTCGAGTCAACTCAGCGAGCGCTGGGCTAGTGCGCAAACGTGCAAGGTCACGAGATAGATCGGGGGCGCTCAAGGGAACTCCTAAGGCTAACAAAGCCCCAGCTCTCAAATTTGGTGGGCATCCTTACCGGACATTGTCCGTTAAGTATTCACGCCGTAAGACTTGGGATTGCCTCAAGTCCGTTCTGCAGAAACTGTCTGGAGGACGAGGTAGAATCATCTCAACACCTTCTTCTCATCTCAACACCTTCTTCTCAGCTGCCCTGCTCTCGTCTGGCAAAGACTTAGAAATCTGGGCTCTTACTTTTTCGCTACGCCTGCGGATATAGCCGGTGTAGATATCATAAATTTGGTGAAGTTCATTAGTAGCTTGTTACGGCTAACTACAAACGCAAATCAGCCCCCGTCGGCGCCGTAGTAAAAATGTATGGTCATCATCGTTTCTAATCCCAAGGCTCCTTATTCCTTGCCATCTCCTTCCTCCTCTCCCATGTATGGCACCACAACGGACGAATTTCCTAACATTTGTCCAAGTGAGCCCTTTAGCTAGGGCAGCCATTTAACCTAACTTTCAGTGTAAAGCGATCCATGGTTGAAATTGTACTGAATTGACGTATCGAAAACATTTATGTTGAAGTCGATCGGTTGGTAAATGACAAAGTTATTCAGTATTTGCATACCGACATAAAAGATGGCGCACCCTGTATAAAACTAAATACCGGGATACCTGAAATTTTTGTGAACATTTTTTGAAGTTTTTTATTCATTTTCGCAAAGTATGAAACTTCGTTTTATATACCTTTTATGGAAAAATGAACTGTGTTTTCATAAAAAAACATATTAAAATTAAATAAGAAGCAAATAAATTGCCAACACCAGTCAATAATTCCCTTTGCTATAGTTTTTCAACGCACTTTATATATTCCATGAACTCCATTTAAGCCAATACTTGCCTGCATTTGGCTGCATTTGGCTGCGCTCAAAGCGATTCAAGCGAACAGCGCAATGGAAACGCCACAAATTGGACATGTTGCTAAGCTTAAGTGAAGCGTTCACGATGGTAATTGTGGTTCGAAGTGGTTGGTTAATATAGGATTTTGCTTTTTGGCCAATGCGTAAAACCGCTTCACTATGCCATTGACGCTTATCGCACAAACACTGCGAGTGGCTGCATTTCACACACTCCCACCCACACACTTGTACAAACAACAGCACACACACACACACACGTATATATACGTATGTTTATATGAAATCCATATAATGGATTGCCTCAGCTCATGCGTTTTGCAAAATAACTCTTTGCCAGCATTTTTCATTCGTGCATTTCCACTTTTGCCGCAAACATCAGCAAAAATCTGCTAAGCTCATGCAACGTTGCCATTCACGGCCCAGTGCCTGACAGCCAGCGCGAGCTGCGCTGTTGGTGTGCGTAATGCAGCAGCTGGTAGAAGCAGAAGAGTATTTTGTTGAAATGCATCTAAAAGCGTACAAGTGTTTATAGTTAGTTGTGTAGGTGTATTTGTGTGTGAATGTTGAACACGCATTAAATTAAAAGAAATCATTCGCTCTCAATAATACTACATTTTTCAGCGAAAAAGGGTAACGATAGAGCTTACTTTGTTGTTGCTAGTATTAGTCGCTTTGTGGTGTGCACGCAAACATTCAGTGAATTAGTTGCTTTGAATTGTCCACAGCCACGTACGTACATATGTATGTGTGACTAAGCGTTTGTGTGTGAAGCAGTTAGGCTTGAACTGAACCTGGGTTTGAATGGCGTGCTGATGTATTTAGTACTTAGTAACATTCCAGCAACTTTGTTGCGAAACACTCGAATGTTGCCTGCTTAAAAATATGTATCTTATCCTACGAAATGTGTCTCAAGAACCGTGCAATGTGCTGAATTAAAATTTTGTTGCACTAATTCTTTAATTCTGAAAACGAACGCAGCAACATTATTGCTAGTGTTGCATTTTTGCATCAAATGCAAGTAGCAGAACCACAAAAAGCAGCAACCATAAAAATTGATTACGTTTACGTTGCAAGCATTTCTATGTATCAGGTATTACTTTGTGGTCGAAAAATGTTGGCAATATTAGCTCAGGCTCATAAAAGCTTGTATGTGTAAATGTTTAGTTATACGAGTATCAATGGGCACTTTCGCACAAATACACTCCCACATTCACAACCAATTACAGTCACTTTTGAAGAAGCATTCTTGCAAATACATATTCACAAGCACAAGTGTAGATGCATACATACATACACACATGCATACATAATAGGACTATGAATAAGTTCGTTTCGGTTTTACAACAGATGGCGTAACTTGATTATTATTCCATCGATCCACATTTCCAAACATTCATTGGAGAGCTACTGTCGTAAGGCACAAACGTCAGTATAAGTTTTTTATTTGAAGCGTAAACAACAATATTTTTACCACACTTGAAAATGTCGAATTTCGTGCCAAATAATGTGTTTTTGCGGGGAATTCTTCTTCATTATTTTAATATGAAGAAAAAAGCAGCCGAAAGTCATCGTATCTTGGTGGAAGTTTATGGTGAGCATGCTCTATCTGAGCGAACGTGCCATAAGTGGTTTGCACGCTTTAAAAGTGGTGATTTTGGCTTGGAAGACGAAGAACGCGAGGGTGCGCCGCCAAAGTTCATGGATACCGAATTGGAGGAATTGCTCGATCAAGATCCGGCTCAAACGCAAGAAGAGGTTGCAAAAACTTTGGGAGTTGATCAATCAACCATTTCCAAACGTTTAAAAGCCATGGGAATGATCCGAAAGGTAGGCCATTGGGTGCCGTATGAATTGAAGCCAAGAGACGTTGAACGCCGTTTTATGGCATGCGAACAACTGCTTCAACGGCACAAAAGAAAGGGTTTTTTGCATCGAATTGTGACTGGCGATGAAAAGTGGGTCCATTACGACAATCCAAAACGTCGGGCAACGTATGGATACCCTGGCCATGCTTCAACATCGACGTCGGCGCAGAATATTCATGGCCTGAAGGTTATGCTGTGTATCTGGTGGGACCAGCTGGGTGTTGTGTATTATGAGCTACTGAAACCGAATGAAACGATTACGGGGGATGTCTACCGACGACAATTGATGCGTTTGAGCCGAGCACTGCGAGAAAAACGGCCGCAATACGCCGATAGACACGACAAAGTTATTTTGCAACATGACAATGCTCGGCCACATGTTGCACAAGTGGTCAAAACATACTTAGAAACGCTCAAATGGGATGTCCTACCCCACCCGCCGTATAGTCCAGACCTTGCGCCATCCGATTACTATCTCTTCCGATCGATGCAACATGGCCTGGCTGACCAGCACTTCCGTAATTACGATGAAGTCAAAAAATGGATCGATTCGTGGATTGCGGCAAAACCGACCGAATTTTTCACAAAGGGAATCCGTGAATTGCCAGAAAGATGGGAAAAAGTAGTAGTAAGCGATGGACAATATTTTGAATATTAAATTTGTAACCATTTTACGTCAATAAAGTTTCAAATTTCGAAAAAAACCGCACGAACTTATTCATAGTCCTATTAGTAAGTTTACTTAGTTTGCGCTCGCGGCTAGGAACAACAGTGTGAGGCATGCAACTTTGACAGCTTTTAGGCCAAGTTGTCCTTCACGTTTTTGCTCTTCTCTTCTCCCTAATTGGCGCGCTATACGGGCAGTCCAGTTTGTAAAGAATATAGTTTCTATAGCAAACTATTTCTTGACCGGCATGCACTCGCAGGTTGGACATTGTCTAGTGAAAACAATTGTGCTCGCGCCCACAACATTCGCACTGGCAGCCGGTAAGTCCCGCACGTGCTTGAGGCGGTTATCTCGTTGTTTCCGTTAAAAGCCAAAATGTAAACGTGTGTGTGTATGTGTGCACATATTTGTGCCATCATGCCACCTACGTCATTCGCACATATTCAACACGTAAGCGCACATATCAACTACTACAACAACAATAACACATTCCGCCAACACCAGCTCATGCGACATGAACTCTTCCGAAAACAACCACAAAGCACGACAACGATTGTAAATCCATATGGCAACAGGAGGACAACGACACTGATGACGCCATATGCCCCCAAAAAGTGTTGTTGATTGAAAATCGTTGTAAATTTTTCGAATTTTTGTTTACAATTTTATTTTTATTTATTTGGATTTTTTCTCATTTCTTGTGTGTGTGTGTTTTTTTCACTTTTAGTTTCATTGTGCGATACCATAAAACTTGTCACCACTGTACGTAACCAATAACAATGCAACTCGTTTACGTGGTCGGTGATACTACAAATTTGGCCAAAAGGCTTCCAGGAAATTCTTGGTGCACATTTTTCTGCATTAAATTGGCCAAAGTGAATAACAAGGAAAAATTGCTGAAAAGTTTAAAAAATTGTGTTGGGAATTGCCAGTGGAATGTGTAAAAATTTGTAAGTTGTGAGATTCCATAGTAAATTTGTAAAGAATGCGCGCACAGTTGGCAGGTTTTAGGGTTTCAAATGAATAGTAGTTAGCATATTTTCAATGCCATTTGCCAATCGGCAGCTTGCATGGCAGTATAAAATTGCAGGAAAAAATATATATGTATAATTTTTTAATTGTGCCTGGGAGGTGCTACAATAATACGGAAGCTAAAAATCTCGCATCTATTTTTTCATTAACGCATCATAAAGCATAAACAGAATAGCGTTTAGATATCACAACTATCTAGTACAATTTTCATTGAACATATAGAAGAAAGGAAAGCTAAGACTCCTCCTGTGAGCCATGGCACTTTTTCGCCGTGATGTTGCGCAACACTTTATTTTGGAATCGATGGATAACAGTAAGGCAATATTCGCAGAATAATTAAACGCCAGAGCGGTATAAAAATTTGGCTATATAGCAGTATTTTGTTGTAAGTTGACAGAACAGAGTATCTGCCAATAAGGTAAAGAAGGTATTTCAATTTTAATTTCAGCTCTTTGCTTTACTCCATGACATGCGCCTTCCAGGGCAGATTAGCATCAAGTCTTATTCCAAGATAATTGACCTCGTTGGCCTACGATACATTTACGCTGTTTACATATACAAGAAGTATAGGAGAGGGCCCAGTGAGAGTCAAAATGTTAATTGTTGTTACGTAACAAAGAGAAATAGATTGTTTTAGGTAATGTCAGTAAAGAAAAGATCAGTTAGTATGGGAGCAAATTAATAAACGTGAAGAAGAGAATATAAGTAGGAGAGGTAAGGAGAGAATAAGTAACGAAATGTTGTTGGCAGTGGGAGCGTGGTTATGTGACTATGCGGTTATGTGACTAAAGCAAATAACGGTCGCTTCTCCGCAGACTATGGCAAGCCTCAAAATGTATTTCTGTCATGGAAAGGCTTCTGATAAAAAACAAAACCAAACATGTATATCTATGTATATTATTCCTTGCATTTTTTAACAACTAGAGACAGTGAGAATTGATGAGTTCATTGTGAGTTTATTTTAATGGGGAAGATTAAAAGGGGGGTTTTGCGCAGCACGTTTCTATTTTTGAACTATCATATCAGCCAAATTCAAGAATGATAGAAATAAGATTGCGCCCATCAGAGAGTACGTAACGTCATGTTTTTCCGAGTTGTGCAGTATTGCCAACCATTTGCTTTTCGCAATAAATTAAGTGATTTTTTATACCGAAAATGCGAACATTTTGAAGTTTCGTGTTTGTTTCTTTTTGACGTGATAACGTCTTATAATTCGATTTAACAGGCTGCACGCACGAAAAAATGTGTCGCTACCTTGCTCATTAGTGTTACCTTGCTCTTTAGTGTTACCTTGCTCATATGTAGTTACCTTGCTCATTAGTGTTACCTTGCTCTTTAGTGTTACCTTGCTCTTTAGTGTTACCTTACTCATTAGTGTTACCTTGCTCTTTAGTGTTACCTTGCTCATTAGTGTTACCTTGCTCATTAGTGTTACCTTGCTCATAAGTAGTTACCTTGCTCATTGCATTGAATGAACTGCAAATTCTTTCACCATTCGAAAGCTACATCCTCCGCGAGTAACATGGATTATATTTTATTTTGGAAATGGGGCTCGAGATATAGGTCAAAACGTGGACCCGGGTAACCTTCGGATGTGTATGTACAATTTGGGTACCAAATGGAAGCTGTTGGTGAATGCTTTAGTCCAGAGTATTTTTCATGTCGCTCCGTGACTAGGGTCTCGAGATAGAGACCAGAACGTGGACCCTAGAATGTGTTTGTACAATATGGATATCAAATTGAAGCTGTTGGTGAATGCTTTAGTACAGAGTATTTTTCATGCCGCTCCGTGACTGGGGTCTCGAGATATAGGTCAAAACGTGGACCCGGATAACCTTTGGCTGTGTATGTAGAATATGGGTATCAAATGAAAGCTGTTGATAAGTGCTTTAATACGGGGTAATTTTCATACCTATTGATGACTAGGGTCTGGAAATATATGCCAAAACGTGGACCCGCCGTGTCTTTGCACCGAATTAAACCAAACTTACACACATTGTTAAGGAGGTATTGAAGATGGTTTGCGTATAGTTTGGATACCTATTGGTAGACAGGGTCTCGAGATATAGGTCAAAACGTGGACCTGGGTAACCTTCGGATGTGTATGTACAATATGGGTATCAAATGGAAGCTGTTGGTGAATGCTTTAGTTCAGAGTATTTTTCATGCCGCTCCGTGACTGGGGTCTCGCGATATAGGTCAAAACGTGGACCCGGGTAACCTTTGGTTGTGTATGTACAATATGGGTATCAAATGAAAGCTGTTGATAAGTGCTTTAATACGGGGTAATTTGTTATGTTATGTTATGTTATGTTATGTTATGTTATGTTATGTTATGTTATGTTATGTTATGTTATGTTATGTTATGTTATGTTATGTTATGTTATGTTATGTTATGTTATGTTATGTTATGTTATGTTATGTTATGTTATGTTATGTTATGTTATGTTATGTTATGTTATGTTATGTTATGTTATGTTATGTTATGTTATGTTATGTTATGTTATGTTATGTTATGTTATGTTATGTTATGTTATGTTATGTTATGTTATGTTATGTTATGTTATGTTATGTTATGTTATGTTATGTTATGTTATGTTATGTTATGTTATGTTATGTTATGTTATGTTATGTTATGTCATGTTATGTTATGTTATGTTATGTTATGTTATGTTATGTTATGTTATGTTATGTTATGTCATGTTATGTTATGTTATGTTATGTTATGTTATGTTATGTTATGTTATGTTATGTTATGTTATGTTATGTTATGTTATGTTATGTTATGTTATGTTATGTTATGTTATGTTATGTTATGTTATGTTATGTTATGTTATGTTATGTTATGTTATAATATATTATGTTATGTTATGTTATGTTATGTTATGTTATGTTATGTTATGTTATGTTATGTTATGTTATGTTATGTTATGTTATGTTATGTTTTGTTATGTTATGTTATGTTATGTTATGTTATGTTGTGTTGTGTTATGTTGTGTTATGTTGTGTTATGTTATGTTATGTTATGTTAAAGTACAATATATTATGTTATGTTAATGTTAACTCATTCTCTATATCCATACAAAATATCTATCAAACAAATAAAATTAAAATTTTCTTTTGAAAAATGCAACCATTCAATCAGTATTTTCTTATGACGTTATCACGTTAAACTATCGTCAGTAAACCGACTTTACAGACCACCTCTTTTTTCTTTAATTTAAAGCTACCGAAACTTTAAGTTAAAAAAAAACTGTATTATTAATTATTATTATTATATACAAAAGAAGATTAAAAAAGGCCACTCTGAGAAGATTTTAGTGCTAATGAAAATTAGTTGGTTTTTATAAAATTTGGTATTTCGAAAGTGCAAATTTAATTTTTGGCTCCATTTAAGGTTAGGGAAGAATATTAAATGTCCCTCTCTCAACTCTTCTTAAGATAGAAAACCTTCTTACACATTTTAAAAAGGCGTTTGAATTTACTGAATGCGGATTAAAACCATAGAGACGTAATCTTTTCTTCTGGCCATCAATTCTTAGTGGGGCATAGGGCATCAAGAGGTGTATTCATTGAAAAAACCATACTGACATTTTTACAAAAAGAGTACCTTATTTAGTTACATAACCTCAAATATAGCAAAAAAGGCGTTCCCTTAGCAAAAGAGTCTCGCTTAACAAAAAAAACTCGTAAATTAAATTGTACATAAGCATAACACATTAATTAAAAAAAAAGCACATTCTAAAGACAATTTGTCACGCATACAAAGTTCTTTAAGTGAATCAATAAAAATTTGGTATTTCATTTTCTTTAAGTGGGCATTTTAGTACATTTTTATATCCAAAGCTAGGCAACACGGCAGTAGCGAGAGAGAGAGATTTGACTGCCGAAAGCAGAAGAACACCAACAACACCTACAATCGCTGGCAATACCACCAGATGTTAAAAAAAGGTAAAGCTAAATAAAACTGAATGAATTATTTAACTAAATATTAAAAAATGTATATTTTACAAAATTATAAACATTACTTTTAATTAGAACAGGCTAGAAAAATGTCATGAAGAAAGAACTCAAACTCCGAGACTAAATAACAAAAAACAAATGCTAAATCAAGTTACGAAAATGGTAATCTGGAAATACTGGAGCTAAAACCACGTAACTCATTGTCAAATTCGCTGAGCGCAAAGTAACGGGACCACGATAGACGCCATCTCATTATTCTTTCCATCATGAGCCAAATTGGTTTTTTTTTTATTTAATTATTTTCGCACTTTTTACAGTAGCGTTTTTGTTTTTTTTTTCTTGTGGGAATATTTTTCAATAGCGAGTAATTGTTGTGTTGACTGCGGAGTAAAAACTAAACAATTCAGCTGCAGTGAGAGAGCACGACGAGCAACACCAAAAGAGAATTCGCAAAGCTAAAACAACAAAACTTTCACTGCATGAATGCGGCCTAATGATGCCTAATGCCTATACTCGTACAATGATAAGATCAGGCTGAGTACAAAATTGTGTGATATAATATTCTGAGTATATTTAAAATTCTACTATCTACTAGATAAAATTCTTCATTGTGAAAATATGTATTTTAAAATTCTGCTATAATTTTATATTAAAAATGCTGAGTGGCGTACGGATAATGATTGCAATAAACTTTCGTCACTTTATTGCATGAAATTGTTATTGATTAGAGTATTCTATATAAAATATTAAGAAAATGCATTTATTTTGTTCTCATTTCTTTTCCTACGGTATTTCTATCGAAGAGCAAAGTGAAAAAGTCCTGCACAATAAAAAAAAAAATATTTCTCTTACTTCATAAGATTTCAAATTCTTTATTAACTTCCTAAATTCTTTTATTTTAATCTTTACAATCCGCACTTAAACTCTGCGTAGATGTGAAGCAAAAATCGATACAGAATCGAATGCCAGAATACCAGAATATGAGAAGTGCGCGAGAAGTGCACACAGAATTTCCAATATCGCCATATTGACATGAACTCAGACGTAAGTATGTAAGCCCGCACATATGAACAAACATAGCTTTTCCTTTTTGGGTCTTTCATGTCGAGAGACATGTGCGTGAATAAGAAATGGAATGTCATATTGAAATATCTGATGTGTAGCTAATAGGTTTGGGCGACAATTTCAAGGACGTTTTTATGAGCAGCGTTGTGGTATTTGGCAGCATAGTCAACAACTGCAAGGACTTTTATGATGAAATACCAGCCAGGTGCATACGATTTAGGAAGCAAGAAGGAAGGTGCGAAGAACTTTAAGCGCAAAATATTTGGTGGCTTATTGATTTCTTCTTACTTTAATTTCATTATTTCTATGTAAAACTTAGACTGTAAAGTAGAAATACCCGAAAGGCAGACCAGAGTCATATCAGATGGTAGTTTCCACCATATTTATACTGATCGCTCAAAGATGGACAATGGCACTCGATCGGGAGTGTTCACGGAACAATTATCCTTACGTTGCTCTTTTAGATTCTCACACTAGTGTAACGCTAAGACAAATGGACTTACCTCCGACAAACAGCGATGAAGATCAGCGCGCATCAATTCAAGATGTGTTAAAGAGTGCAGGAGGTCGCTCTCGCTTGTCCAACAACACAACATCACATTTTGTTGAGTCCACGGCTACTCTGGAGTAGAGGGAATAGAAAAGGCGGATGAGTGTGCAAGCAATGGCGTTGAGCTTGACCTTCAGCCAATGGTGGAGGACATAAACATTTCTCTGAACGAACTGTACACTGCGATTCACTTAATGCGCGTTATTGCGGAGAAAAGAAAAGAAAATCGGCGCGATTCCTTAGCAACTTCAAGTTTGCACTTTGAAATTTAATAAACCATGAAACTGCATAACAAAAATCGTTCTAAAAATTCCAAATAAATTTGAATGTGAAGTTCGTGAAACCTTTCAAAGTTGTATGTGAAGCCTGAAACTTGTAAATCCAATGGCTTTTGTTAGAAAATTGGCTATAGTTTATCGCAGAGCTGTTTGCTGCAGTGGATTTTAAGTGCGACACGTCCAATTTCTTGAGCTCTGGATTTTACTTCAGTGTTTTAGCTTCCTATCGTTTTTTTTTTCTTTTTCCTTGCTTGTAAATATTCAAATCGTTTCACCATTTTAAATATGCAAATAAAAATCTATGACAGGCGGCATAACTTTCCTAGACGACGTTATGAGCCAATGGCACAATATGCACAATAGATGCAACGCATGGAGTTTCACCAGACATCTGGAGGACCTGGACGTTGCCGATGACATCTGCCTTTTCTCTCTCTCACACACTCACTGGCATGCAAGCTAAGGCGAACGGACTAGTCACTCTGGCACGCACTGTAGAACTGGATCTCAATGCGAAAATAGGCAACAACAACTGTGATTTAAAGCACATCTTGGGTGTGCATAGCTACAGATCACACTACAACAACGACAGCTCGATGCTTCCTCGCAAGGAAATTCGATTTATGAATGGATCTGGACTTAACCCAGTTAGATGACTCATAACCAAATAGACCATCTTCCAGTGAGGCGAAAGTGGAGAGGCTCGCTACTTGATGTCGGGAGCCGACATAGACAGCAACTACGAGCTAATTACCGACAACGTCAAATCAAGCTGAAATGCAGGAAGATAATCCACCTCATCAGAGCCTCTTATAAGAACTCCGAACTGGCTGTATTGCACAATGGTAATATCAGCGATCCATTCAACACCAACACAAGCGTAAGGATAGGTTATCCCCTGTCGCTCCTTCTCTACACCAACGTCCTAGACGACATTATGAGCCAATGGACCCTGCACAAAAGAGGGTCGCACGAAGTTTCACCGGACATCTGGAGGACCTGGACGTCGCCGATGACATCTGTCTCAACTGACTGACGGGTGCTGGGTGGAATTTGTCGAAAGCTTTTAGTACTTCGGCTGCATACAGTATGGGTGAGTTCGCAAATCTCCAGGCCCTCTAAACTACGAATGTGTGAGGTCTGTATTGGTGTATGGAAGTGCAAGATGGCTGGTCTTTAACACCATCACACAGAAGCTACAGTCTTTCGTCAACAAATACCTCCACAACACCTGTATAATATTCTGGCCGAACACCATCAGCAACGCTGCGCTTCGGAGATTAACGAATAAGGAACCCGTCCTACGGCAAATAAAACGCAGAAAATGGTGATGGACAGGTCACACGCGTAGAAAACCACCAAATAGCATTCCAAGAATGGCACTGGACTGGAACTTGCAAGGGAGCAGAGGTCACGGTCGGTCAAGGAATACTTCGCACTGAGCACTTTCTCTGTTAGTACCCTGCCTTTGCTAGAGTAAGACTACGAGTTTTTGATTCCGATGTCGTGAGAATGAGTAATATTCGTTCTCTAAAACTGGAGAATATTTGTAGATATACCAAAGAATCTGAAAAAGTTTCACAGGACTAACTACCTCTCTGCCTCTGTCTCTGTCTCTGTCTCTGTCTCTGCCTCAGTCTCTGTCTCTGTCTCTGTCTCTGTCTCTGTCTCTGTCTCTGCCTCTGTCTCTGTCTCTGTCTCTGTCTCTGTCTCTGTCTCTGTCTCTGTCTCTGTCTCTGGCCCTGTCTATGTCTCTGTCTCTGTCTCCGTCTTTGTCTCTGTCTCTGTCTCTGTCTCTGTCTCCGTCTCTGTCTCTGTCTCTGTCTCTGTCTCTGTCTCTGTCTCTGTCTCTGTCTCTGTCTCTGTCTCTGTCTCTGTCTCTGTCTCTGTCTCTGTCTCTGTCTCTGTCTCTGTCTCTGTCTCTGTCTCTGTCTCTGTCTCTGTCTCTGTCTCTGTCTCTGTCTCTGTCTCTGTCTCTGTCTCTGTCTCTGTCTCTGTCTCTGTCTCTGTATCTGTATCTGTATCTGTCTCTGTCTATGTTATATTCTATCTTTATCTCTGTCTCTGTCTCTATTATATTCTATCTCTTTCTCTCTGTCTTTGCCTGTATATCTATCTCTACCTCTACCTCTACCTTTATCTCTATCTCTATGTCTATCTCTATCTCTATCTCTGTCTCTATCTCTACCCCTATCTCTATTTCTATCTCTATCTCTGTCTCTGCCTATGTCTCTGTCTCTGTCTCTATCTCTGTCTCTGTCTCTGTCTCTGTCTCTGTCTCTGTCTCTGTCCCTGTCTCTGTCTCTGTCTCTGTCTCTGTCTCTGTCTCTGTCTCTGTCTCTGTCTCTGTCTCTGTCTCTGGCTCTGGCTCTGTCTCTGTCTCTGTCTCTGTCTCTGTCTCTGTTATATTCTATCTTTATCTCTGTCTCTGTCTCTATTATATTCTATCTCTTTCTCTCTGTCTTTGCCTGTATATCTATCTCTACCTCTACCTCTACCTTTATCTCTATCTCTATGTCTATCTCTATCTCTATCTCTGTCTCTATCTCTACCCCTATCTCTATTTCTATCTCTATCTCTGTCTCTGCCTATGTCTCTGTCTCTGTCTCTATCTCTGTCTCTGTCTCTGTCTCTGTCTCTGTCCCTGTCTCTGTCTCTGTCTCTGTCTCTGTCTCTGTCTCTGTCTCTGTCTCTGTCTCTGGCTCTGTCTCTGTCTCTGTCTCTGTCTCTGTCTCTGTCTCTGTCTCTGTCTCTGTCTCTGTCTCTGTCTCCGTCTCCGTCTCTGTCTCTGTCTCTGTCTCGGTCTCCGTCTCTGTCTCTGTCTCTGTATCCATCTCTTTCTCTGATACTTTTTTCCTTTCCCCCTTGACTATTTACCCCTTTTCCAGAGCTCTAAATGCAATGGTCTTTTTAACCTGAGTGTTTTATTAGTAACCAAATTTCTTGGTGCTCCTTAACTCGACCAATTCAAATTTCAAATTTGATCATTTAAGGCATCTAAGGTAAATTCACTCCACTGAATTTAAATTTCATGTGACTTATAATTTCAAAGTTATAGCTTACCGGAAAAGTTCACTTGTTTATACAAATTATGACCCCATACCAAATTTTCGTGATTCAAAACTTATGACTCACTAAAATTTTCTCGCCTAGGAACGGTGCCACGCGCCCATTTTAATGTCGAGTGAGGTATTTAAAATTTTGAGGTGCTATCATTTTGTTGTTAAAGCAGCTTCGGTAATCCAGCGTAAGCTAACTAGCCTGCTATCCCAGAGGTTCTGGGTTCGAATCCCACGTAAAGTACGGTCCTCGCACTTTTCCAAATTTACCTACTTTCCCTGTTTCTAAAGCAAAATCAAAATCATTCCTCAACCCCCAAAATGCATCCTTTTCATGCTTACTCGCGCACAATAGTCAGCGCATTATTTGCATTGTGACTGCAAAAAACAAGGAAAATCAGTGGCATTCTATCAGTGGCGCCAGCAATGGGAAGCGGGCGATCGCGGTAATAGCGCAGGCACACGAAATTTAGCGAAGTCCTCAACCATCCGTTCTATCCTTCTGCCAGAAAAATGTAAAACACAGATGGCGCTTCAAGCAGTAAGAATTGGTTGTTCCTAAGCAACGACAGGTTGGCATTCCTATTACTTAGGACTGGTAGCGGCAGATAATCATTTAGTCTGTCAGAAATCAAAAACAGATTAACGAAACCAAAGCAAGACTGAGTCTTGTCGAGCCCCTATGCTCCCGAGAGTGAACAAGGAAAACAAAAAAAAAAAGTTGTTAGGTTCGAATTGCCACTTGAGCTTTGAGCCTCTTCACCGCCATCTTAGTCTCCCCAACATAATACAGAAAACGACTTTAATCTCAAAAAAATATTTAATTTATTTTCAATAATCTGCAGACAGCTTTGCGCTTCCTGTAAGCAAATGCTTATAATTCCTTACTCAGCTCGGTGTTTGCTCACTGCTGTCGTATCGGTGTATCAAATAATTGTCTATGGGTAATTGCCTGTATGATTGTCAGAGCCATACACAAGTGCTAATGGCAGCAAAGCTTCAATTTGCTGTAATTAACTTTTCGCAGCTCTTATTTGCAAACATATGTACATATTTACAAGCGAATATATAAGCAGGCATATCCGAATATGTAGCGCAAAGCAGCAAATACGAAGCTAAGCCGAGTATGCAAAAGTTAAATAATGACAGAGAGTTCAAATAGGTAAAAGTTGCAGGTAAACACAAATGCGAAAGCTATTCTCAAAGGCAAATAGTTGGTAATGGCAGTAAAAGTAGAAATTTGTAAATTGCACTTCTGCCGGCAGAAGAACAGTGAATATTTATTTCTTATTCCCAGGCCAAAGGGGCAAATGCACACATTCGGCTACATTCAACTACTCGCCTGGTTGTGAATTGGAAAAGACTGAAAGTATTTGCTTCTGCAGTTGGGAAATTTTAAATAATGCAATAGCTGTAATTTGTGGCATAGTTGTTTTGAAAAAGTATTGGCCAATGAGTCTTGGCTAATATTTAATGTAGAGACAGCAGGAGGCTTGTAGACTTTTCGATCTTTTGTCGAACCCAATCAGCCCCGCCGCTGACGCTATGCCTTTTTTCTCCTTGTTCGCTCCTCTCGGAAGCATAAAGCCTCGACAAGACTCTTCAAACGTACACGGTTCTGTGCTGTTGTTTTTGCACCGTCCAATGAGACATCGGCATTTGCTTATTCGCGCAACATCAACCTTCTCCAAGTGTTTTTCGGTCGACCGCGACCTCTGCGCTGTTGCACGGGTCAGTCTAATGCTTTTTTCGTGACGCTATCTGGTGATTTTCTCAATGTGTGACCTATCCATCGCCACCTTCTGCATTTGATTTGCATAAGGTTGGGTTCATCGTTCGTTAATCTCCACAGAGCGTCATTACTGCTGGTGTTTGGCCAGAATATTCTGCAGATGATGCGGAGGCATTTGTTGTGCTATGGTTTTAGAGACCAGCCATGTTTCGCTGCCGTACCACAATACTGTCTTTACGTATGAGCCGAACTCCCCCATACTGTATGCATTCGCCCTAATGCCGCCCTTGCTTTGTTTAGCCTGCAGTTGACATCTTCATCTGCTCCACCATCTGCCGTCATGATGCAGCCGAAGTAGCAGAAGCTTTCAACGAATTCCAACGGACATCCGTCAACCAATATCTGTTTTGCGTTATTGTGGTTAACTCTCATAGCCTTGGTCTTGGCGATATTGACCTCCAGTCCGACAGTGCGTGCCAGCGCGACTTATTTGTCCGCCTTCGCTTGCATGTCAGAGAGTTTGTGAGAGAGAAGGCAGATGTCATAGGCGAAATCCAAGTCCTCAAGATGTCTGGTGACACTCCATACGATGCCTTTTTTGTGCAGGGTCAGTTGGCTCATAACGTCGTCTAGGATAATGGCGAAGAGAAGGGGCGACAGGGGACAACCTACCCTTACGCCTGCGTTGGTGTAGAATGGAGCACTGATATCGCCTTTGTGATGCCAGTTCGGAGTTCTTGCAGAGGGCTTTGATGAGGCGGATTATCTTGGCGGGAACTCCCTTTCTAATCACACGATTTGCCTAAACAATTCAAATCATCTAAAAAGTTGTTACCGATAAAACTGATCCGCATTTTTCGCAGGGAGAGGTTCTCATACGTTAAGTGCTAAATCAGTTCTATCTCTTCTACAACCCCGCAGCTTCTACCGAACCAGTTATACTGAACTCCGATGCTGTACAGCAAAAAAGTGGTCAAGTGCCAGTTAGTGTTTATATGAGCAACCGTCAAAATAAGTTTCATATTCTCTGTTCATTGAGCGTTAGCCAAAGCGTACGCGATTTCTATTATGTTTCAGTTAGTAAAGGTTATCATGGTTGGCCATCAGGTCCTGCATTAGATGCTCTGATTAGTCTGCCACCACTTGATATTTTCATCCACGGAGAGGCCTTGAAGGCCATCTGCAGGCTGAAATACAATGGAAATTGGTACGGCACCTATCCGGCATTGGACAACAGAGTAGGCACGGACTTCGATAAAACGATCCTCGCAATGCTCCTTGACTCCATGCCTTCCAAATTCATGCTTGTCAAAAGATACAGTGTAGTGCTGTCAGAAGCTCAGTTGCGGTCATACTCTGAAAATGAGCCCGGTAAGCACTGTTTTCGTACTGTTTTCGCAGGCAGATCTCTATGTGTCTGCAGCGACAGCCAAACTGCGCTCATGGCCTTAGACAGCCCTCCAACCACGTCAAGGGTAGTTGAGTCCTGTAAATCCAGGCTGAACTATGTCGGTAGATATAATAGCCTAATGCTAACATGGGTCTCGGGACACATGGGTATTGAGGGTAACGAGATCTCTGACTCTTTAGCCAGAATGGGCTCTGGGCCACTTTCTATGCGCAAAGCACATGGAAAAGGTGGGCATCTCAGACAGTGCACCCTGTCCAGCATGTGGAGAGGAAGATGAGACGGCAGACCACTTTCTGTGCCCAGTCTGCCCCGCCTTCGCTCGAATCAGGTACTGATATTTTAAGCAACGACCACCTTAGCCCCTTGGCACCACAAGATCTACTCAGATTTCTTTAGAGGTCGAACAGATTTAAAGAAAATTAAAAAGTCTGTAGAGCAATCAGAAGTCATTAAAGAACAGCCATTAAATCCATTGAAAGCAACCGTTTGGTGCAGCCCATGCGCCATAATAAACGACTTTTTGATGCCGGAAATTGAAACCCATGATACCCACATTATTCGGTTGCAAAAAAACGATGCTACTTGCATGAAACAATGAATTTACTTTGTCGACTTGTCGATGAGCAATTCATCTCTCGCCTCAGACCAGTGGATTGGCCACCAACAGTACCAAAGTGATTCACGACATACCGAACGACCGAAGTCTTCTAGCGAGTTGTTCGAATGACGGAATTACGGCACAGTTGCGGCCAACATTTCAAAGGGATTATCTTTAACATATAAATGTGATAAATTATAAGCCGCCGTAGACGAACGAGTTGGTGCGAGACTACCATACGCAATTCAGAGAGAACGTAGGTACGAATCTCGGCGAAGCACCAAAATGATTGCTCGGCAGGCAATGGCAAACCCTCAAGTGTATTTCTGTCATGAAAAAGTTCCTCATAAAAAAAAACTTATTTCAGAAAACTGCAGAAAATATTTTCATTGGTATAAAATCAGCATGAGTAATTTAATATTCCTAACTTAAACAAATATCTACTAATTATTTATTTTATCTATATATACAATTTTAGATTTAAAAAACAATGTAATTCATTTCTTTACTGGCTTTGCATAAAACTAAAAATAGTTCAGTAAAACGGTACTTAAAATAATAATTAAATTCATATGCAGGTTCAAAAATTTAGCCCAGTTGATTATCAGCATCTCATTCATGAATAAAAATTTGCGCTTACCAACATCACACGCAAATCTAAGGCATCACAAATAACCAAATAAACATACGAAATTCTATACTTGCAAACATCCCAAAACTGTTTTTACTATTCTGTACGTCCCATAAGAATTTTCGTACATCTGGCGCCCTGACGTATACTGCTCACAGCAGCAGCAGCAGATACCAACTAAGCGAGGTCTGGCTAAATGGCCGATTGCAGTTAATTAGTGGAGCATTCGTGGTAAGCTCAGTGTGGTGCATATCAATAGTTGTTTTGCATTTATTTTGCTCCACTTTGTTGAAAATTTTCTGTATATGTGTGTGTATATAAAATGCAGGAGATGGAACGATATTATTCCGCTACAACTCAGTTCAAGAGCAAAGAGTAATTGAGCGCCAGCAGAGAGTCAACTTGAGAGTGCACAAATACTAACAAAACTTTTGAGGTATTGGTGAAAAACGAAGGATTTGAGAATGGTGAGTACATGAATGGTTTACAGAGAGATTCGTGGTATTTTTTTGAGTCCTTATGCAGCCGAATAGGATAAGTCTATGGCACAGCTGAGTATAAGAGAATTTTGTAGTGAAAAATAAGAGGTCAGCTGTTGGTTATTTTTTAGTAGTGGGATATTTTAACAGGGGTGGTACATTTATTGTAACTGCACTAACATTTTGTGAGAAATTCCTGAAGATGAAGGTTCTAAACATTAATTTCAAGGTTTTTAATATTAATTTAGTTTTAAATATTAATTTGGCATTCGATAAATTTCGTATATTTAATTAAATTCTAAGTGAGGTTTCTTTCGACATCGATGTTAGTGTTTACCCATAATTTATAGAAATACAGCGAATATAAGACTTTGAGAGGTTCAGCTTCACTCAATAGGCAGTTATTTTTGCAATAGCATATATATATTTGTGGAATTCTACTAGAATGGTAATCTTTGACTGAAAGTATATCCGAATCCTTCCGATCACGTAAAACCGTAGTCGTGGACACGGGAGGTATGGTCTGGCTCATAAACCGGAAGTACTCCACTAGTACCTTCTGCCCATTTCTATGCATTGATCAGACCAAAATGCGCAGTCTAAGGAATTACGAGTACTCTAAGCTACGAGCACTTTAGAATTTTGAGAAACCTCTAGTTTAATTTAACTTAGCAGTGTATTTCTGTGTTAGTACATAACTGATCATTTTTAAACCACGTCCGCTCCTAGGAAAGGCCAGTGAAACTGAAATAATTTTCAGGGGGAATTGGTCAATATTAATGAAGCAGTCGATTGGCTGTTCATTAGGGTAAATTATATCCTAAAATGTCGGCGTGAAGCCTTTGAAATGGAATATACCGCGCTTTTATAAACAAAGCGCTACAGAATGCCTTCCCGAATAGATGGAGAGAACTTTTCACTTGTGGTATGGCCGGAAAAAAAGTTCATGTTCCTAGATTTCCTAAGAGTATTGTATGTGGAAATATTATTAAGGGGCGTATAGGGAGAAGAATTTTTTATATCTATCTATAATGGTCATTTAGCCAAGTGCCCGATAAAGCAAAAACAATTTAAGTAATGCAGTAGTGAGCTGGTCCTGCTAGAGAATTTACTGCGGAAGCGAGTTGGCCAGCTTAGGGTGGGGTCAGCCGAGCTAGGCATTTGAGTAAAGTTTATTCATTTATTTTAATTTTTTTATATCTCTTTATTTGTTTATTTACTTTTTTCATTCATTTTTTCATATTTTTTTATTCTTTTATTTATTTAATTATTAATTAATTAATTTCTCTCTTTGTTTGTTTTTTATTTATTTTAGTTTTTCATTTTTATATTTTTTTAATATTTTTTTTTATTCTTTTTTTAATTTTATTTTTTATTTATTGATTTATTATTTATCTAATATATTTATTGTTATTTTTATTTGATTTTTATTTCTTATTAATTTATTTTTTACTAATCTATTTTAATTTTATAAATATATATTTTTTCATTTTTCTTATTATTTTTTTATTAATTTTTATATTATTTTTATTTTTTGGTTGTTTTGACTTTTTTTTAATTTTTATTTTTTTATCTAATTTTTATTTATTTTTCACTTTTTGTTTAATTCTTATTCTTTATTTATTTATTTTTTTCTTTATCCTTTTTTAATAAATTAAAATATTTATTAATTTTTATTTATTTACATTCCTTTTATGTTTATTTTTTTTTATTAGCTATTTATTTTCTATTTTTTTACTTATTTTATTTATGTATTTATTCTTGTTTTTATTTCGCTATTTTTTTATATATTTCTTTATTTTTCTCTTTATTTATTCATTATTTTTTCAATTTATTTATTAATTAATCTAATTCATTTATTTAAATTTGTTAATTTTTTATTTATTTATTTGTTTACTTATTTATATTTTTTTATTGTATTTATTTTTATTTTTTAATTTATGTATTTATTTATTTTGTTTTTTCATTTTTTTAATCGTTTTTTTATTCTTTATTTAGTTTTATTTATTGATTTATTATTTTATTATTTAGTTATTTTTATTTCTTTAGTAATGTACTTTTAATTTTTTTATTTTTATTTTTTATTATTTTATATATTTTTTATTTTTATTAATTTTTTATAATTTTTTTTCACATGTTTTGTATATTTTGTTATATTTTTTTAGTTTATTTATTTCTTAATTTTTAGTTATTTATTTTTAATTTTTATTTACATATTTTTTCATTTATGTATTTATTCTTTTATTCATTCATTTATTTATATTTCTTTATTTGCTTTTGTTTGTATTAATTTATTTCTTAATTTTTGGTAATATTTTCATTTTGAATTTATTTACTTTTTTTATGTATGTGTTTATTTTGTATCTACTTATTTATTTATTTAGTTATTTATTAATTAATTAATTCATTTATTTTTATTGTTTGTTTAATTTCTTATTTAAGTTTTTTTTGTTATTTGTTTATTAATTTTTTTTATAGTGGTTTTATTTTTATTTTTTAGTTTTCGATCAGTTGGTTATTGAATTTTTTATTAATTAATTTATTTACTGTTAGAAGAGCAAAATACTGATTTTTCAGTTTAAGTAAAACCCATTAAAATCATTGAGTGTGTATTTGTGTATATTACTTTAAAAAACTAGTTAAGGCGCACCCTTCATTTCCATTAAATTTTTTAATTATTGTTTTTTATTATTTATTTATTAATTTTTTATTATTATTATTAGTTTTTAATTCATTTATTATCCTATTTATTTATTTTTTTTTATTTATTTATTTATATATTTTTTATTTATTTATTTAATAATTAACATATTTTTTTTATGTTTTTTTGTTTTTATTTTTTTCTTTTGTTTATATATATATGTATATTATTTTTTCTTATATATTTTTTTAATTTATAATTATTTTTATTTATTTGTTTTTTAATTTATTAATTTTGTTAATTTATTTATTGATTTTTTTATATTTTTTAGTCTTTATTTTTTTGGTTTTTATTTATTTACTTACTATTTTATTTATTTACTTACTAAAGAGCAAAATACCAATTTTGTATTCCACTTTAAAAGAAACTATTTAAAGCACACCCTTTATTAGTTAGCGTCACACTTCAATCAAAATCAATTGTCCACTCTTCATGCACAAGCGAACAATTTAATGAGTTGGAGACAGTCCACTGATACGTTTGACAAAGTCACGCATAATCCATCATACACATACACACACACATCCAAGTAATTGAGAAGGGATGGGTCCACTTTTATATTCATCACATCCGCTCTGATGGCGAATTCATTAACTGCAGTAATTGCAAAACCAATAGCTTACGCACTAAAAAACAAAAAAAAAAGTTCAGCAGCAACAACAAACAATAGCAAACGTAAATAGTTGGTAAATTACGCTAATGACCACAACTGTTAGTCAATGGAATATTGATTGGAATAGCGATTCTGTTACAGTTAAACAGTCATTCCGGACTCCTCCAACTCATTCCGCTCCACTTTACGTGTTTTATATTAATCCGGCGAGAGTCTTCTCTATTTCTCTATTACAAAAGCAAAGTCATACGGATGTGTACATTAAATCAGTTGGTTATTAAGTATGTCGTTATTTGATGTGTAAAAACGTTCATTGGGAACTAAAAGACATATTAACGATTTTCGATATGACTAAATTTTTCGTGCGACATTAAGCTGTGATTTAATGGCGTGAGTGTGCGTGTTAATCACGCATGACAAGCTGATGTTAGCTGATCTTAGTTAATGAAGCAATCAACTGCAGCAACGACGAGCACAAAATTATAGTTACTTATGAGCTCACACACACACACTCACATATGTGCGTGTGTATGCTGGATAGTTTAAATGGCATGGCTTAAAATTATTAATAATCCACACTAAAAAATTTACGATATTTCTTAGATGCCGTTGCTGCGCCTTTTTCGTGCACGTCTGCAAATGCGCATATTTCTTAGAAATTTTTACATGCCACTTTTAATGTTTAGCAACGCCTCCAAAATTAACTCGCCGAAAGACAACTCAGCAACACGAACTACCAACTTCACTTAACTAGATTTTCTTTACCTTACTCAGCTGCGGCACGCCTGCAACCATCGCCGGATGTTTCACAGTGTCTGTGCTGCTTATGCACCGTCTAGACAAGAAATTACTGCTTCTTGGCTGCGCCTTTTCAGAGTGCCGCTCAGTAGTTTCGCGATTCCAGTGTGGTCAGGTGGAACTTGACGACTACACAACTGGTGTGATTACATTCGTGTATTTGTAGGCACTTCTATGGATGTGAATGTGTGTGTATGTGGGTTGGTTACTCGACTGTGCACAACCAGACAATAGATATACTTCATCATTTCCGTAGCTAATTTAAGATTTTCCTAAAGTCATTGCAGATGATGGATGTACAGGAGCGTAGTAGGACTCTCTCATTTATCATTTCGTAAATTAGTAAAAGAAAAATTATAGACAAAAGTAAGAAATTCACGCCATGCTATGGGCATAGTGATAACAAACTAAGGTACGCGATTACTAGGGGCTCTCATATCCTCGCGGTGCAGGGTAGAAACCTTAGCAGCTCAAGTGAAGATCCTGTGGTCTTTGGTCAGGGCAGTGTATGGATCTCTGGTCAAGGCTAACGAGCGAGGAAGCCTTTGTCACTCCGTCCTTTTATGTTTAAGAGTCAGCCAAGGTTTATGCAGCGTCTGTTCACCAGGAAGGCCGATTGCGAGCGGACGTCTGTCTTGAACCAACGGACTCGCTTTATAAATGTGCACAAGCGAAGTGTGGAGCAAAAATCATTTCATCAAAACTAGCAATCTAATTGATGGCTAATGGCTCGCAGAACAACAGAAACGTCGGATAAAAAATTTTGAAATTAAAAATATTGTTCGCATGCCAAGAGTCGGCAGTTAAAGCTCACTTGTATATGAAATTTATACTCCAGTTGTTACTGGATATTAGCCAGACATGATTTTCTTATTTTTTCATGCGGCTCAAGCAGCCCTCAGATACCCAACTTCGATCAGGTATTCCCTTTCTAGCAATGCACAGCTTTTGCCTTTGACCTAGTATTACCTGGTTGGCCGTCAAAGACCCGCTTACTTAAGCTTACTTACCCTAAAGTCTCTGTTAGCTAGAAGGTGTGGCTGCAAATGAGATGAATTGATGATTGAATAAAAGTAATTTTCCAATCTAAATATATGGCCTTTTTAATTGGTTACCCTGCGAGTGCCGGACCCCGTATTTATTAATTTTTTTAAAGTTTATTTAGCATATCAATACTCTTGAGTATTAAGCTTCTTTAGTTTTGACTAAATTTATAAAACTGTAATCCGTAAACGAGTCCCGATATTTCATTCAAAAAATATTCCGAAATTTTCGAAGCTATAGACGCTGATATTGCGGACCTAGCACTCATATTATTCAATTATCTGTGGGGGTGTAGAACAATAGTTTTCGATAAGTTAGTTTACACTGGCTGCCACTCCGCATGAGGTGCCCACTTCGACCGAAAGTTCATTGTGAGGCCACTAGCACCACCCTCCAATACTGAATGTGACGAAGCCACTTCCTCTCTCTGCTAAAACATGAAATATTGACTGTACCATTTTTCCTTACAATTCCACTTACGAGTACTTCAGCTTCAATTAATTCTCATCACAGTTTATTTATAAGAGAATCTCTACTAAGCCAAAATAAACACAGTCTTAGCACACTGATTTCGGTCATAACGGGACATTGTCTAATAGATAGGCACGCCCAAAGGATGGGTGTGCAAGCACCTGACTTCTGTAGAAGTTGTCTTGATGAGGAAGAGGAAGAGACAATCTTACACCTTCTATGCCATTGTTCTGCTCTATCCAGACGGAGATTTGCTATTCTAGGCAGACATTTTTTTAACGAATTGGAAGATCTCAGTTCTGCAGAAATAGGAGGTATTCTAAAATTTTTTAAAACCACCCCCTGGGTTTAGGAGAAATAGGGAAGGCTTCCCACGCGGCATCACAATGGCCTATGAGCCTGAGTGTGTCCCACAGGACAACCGCTTCAACCTAACCTATTTATAAGTAATATAGTATCACAGTACCAACTGTACGTTGAAATGATTCCGCTTTTTTCGAAATGCCTACGCACTTACAGTGCCACTAAAACAATTCCTCTTCTCCGTCTGGAGAGGCACTCTTTCCAGGACTACTTTCTGCATTACTTCAGGAGGGCCCAGAACAGCTTCCATAAAAGGCCAATTCTATTCACCCACGTCTGGATCCACCGTCTTTGCAGCCAGCTTTCACGCTAGAGGCTGGTCTTTTTGTGTTTCTACCTGTGCGGCTTCGCTTTATTGCACTGTGCCGCGGTCTATCTTTTTTCCGTAGTACGTACTCGTTGTATTTCTTTACCGTGTTCCAGCGGTTCTCGCGTTCGAGCTTTTTGCCGATAAGGTTGCTCAGCGCAATGTCGCCAATCCGCTTCCTCAGAGTATTTCTTTCCTCGAGCCATCTGTCGCAACTAAAATATGTGGCGCTTCGCAGGATATGCCCCTGGGATCGCTTACCATGCCCATGTGGTATAGGTATCTCCGAAAATATTCTCCTGATATCGACATCTAAAATAAGCATACTACCATGCGGAATTCGTAGGTTCGAATCTCGGTGAAACATCAAAGTGAAGAAAAACATTTTTCTAATAGCGGTCGCCCCTCGACAGGCAATGGCAAACCTCCGAGTGTATTTCTGCCATGTAAGAGCTCCTCATAAAAAATATCTGCCATTCGGAGTCGGCTTGAAACTGTACGTCCCTCCATTTGTGGAACAACATCAAGATGCACACCACAAATAGAGGAGGAGCTCGGTCAAATATCCAAAAAGGGGGTACGCGCCAATTATATATATACAAATACATATATATCCAATTACTTTTGAAAATACCAAACCATTTCTCCTAGCACTTCCACTCAATTTTCACCTTACAAGTCAATCAGAAGTAGTTTTCGTCACAGTTTACAAGGATGATAGATACAAGGTTTAAATGTTAGGTATAGTGGGAAAAAATGTTTGAGGGGAACTTTGAATTCTACGTCATTCGTTTTTTGTTTCCCAAAATTTAGCTTTAGCTTGGTGAAACTCTAAACGAATGACGTCGGCATATCTGACAAATTCGCTCAGAGCCGAATAAGGGTCAGACAGGGTGACAGTTTATTTAGCATGGTGAAATGCTTTGGCTTAAGGGGACAGATACCTGTAAACGACCATATTTTCACATTAAAATTATTTAAAATGAAGGAGTCAATATATTTTTTTCAGTTTATTTATACATTAAAATAATATTTTTTTTTTTTATTGAAACGTTATAAAATTTGTATACATTTCATGGTATTACGCCTAGTTTAAGCTAACAAGTAACATTATTCCAACCTTAACATTGAAATTTAAAAACAATTATAAATATTTTACAAACAATTATACAGTGTTGGCGACTAAATCTCGTGGCATAGTTCTTCGAAGTCTTCTTAAGCAGACTGTTTTGGTAAGCTCTGTGTCCTCCGGGTTTGTGTGCTCTTTCAGCCTGGTTTCATGCTAATTTGCAAGAATTGGGATTATATCAGCAACTTTTTTCACCGACAGATCATTGTGCAGGTCGTGATTTCGCACATACCAAGTACCATGATGCGTTGACCATGTCTCTGAGAATCTTATTCTGCAGACGTTGTACAGCTTCAATGTTTGATTTAGGGGATTTAGTGTACAATGTGGACTTTCTGCCAATTAACCATTTCTTTTTTTTTTAATTTTTAAGTTGATTTCAGTTGCCTTCATTTTGACATGCTCTTTCCATTTGAGCTTTGCATCCAAAGTCATACCTAAGTATTTTGCTGTATTGCTGTACGGAACAGTGGCAGATGATATTTTCATTGGGTTATAGGCTATTTTCTTGTTTGTAAAGTCTACGTGAACAGACTTGCTTTCATTTAGTTTGATTCTCCAGTTTTCAGTACATGCGACAACTTCGTCTATCGATGCCTGTAACTTTCTAGTTGATTCATTTGCGTTATTTACATAGGCGAAATCCAAATTGGTGAGATGGTATTAATTGTTTATTAGAAATTATATTCTTTAATCGTTTGGAAAATAGTTTTTCAAATAGCTTTCCGATTACTGGGAGTAATGCTATTGGGCGGTAAGATGTGACTTCGTTGGGATTTTTCCCTGGCTTTAGGATCATTTTAATTTCAGAAATTTTCCAATGCATTGGTATGTATTTAAATTCAATGCATGCATTCATTATTAAAGTGAGTTTGATTAGCGCTTTATGAGATAAGTTCTTTAGCACTTCGGCTGTGATTAAGTCAAATCCTGGGCTTTTCTTTTGTTTTACTTTGGAGATTTCATTTGCTACCTCATCTATGGTAAAACTTGTAATTTCAACAGATAGAGTATAGAGAAAAAAAGTGTTATTTATCGTTTCAAATGGCTTACAAATTTCTTGGAGGTGTTGTGCAAATAACTCAGCTTTTTCCGAATCGGTTTTTGCCCAAGCTTGGTTGCTATTTGGTTGCTATTTAATTGGGGGATTATGGTGAATTGGTCTTTTCATATGTGCCATAGTCCGCCAAAGAGAGTAATCAGAGGTTTTATCTGCAGTGAGGTTTTGTAGCTTTATATTTAAAGTTCTGTTTTTATTTTCTTGTATAGCATATTTCACTGTTTTGGTGAGGTTGTTTAATTGTGTTTTAAGGGATAGAGACCTAATTGACTGCCACTTTTTCTGATTTTTCTTTTTTCCTTTATGAGTTCAATTATATTCGAAGGATATCTTTGGCGATTATTTTTTTGGACTCCTGCATTAAAATAATATACATTTTTTAATAATTTAAAATGGTGGATGTACACCAAATTCTTCCAGGAATGTCGCAGCGGGGCTTCTCTATCGGCAGGCATTGTAGCATTGGCATCAGTGACCTGAATACAAAACACTCAACAATTTTTTGGTTTATTAATCTCATCTTGGCTCCTTGGCAACACAAGATCTACTCAGATTTCTTCGGAGATCAGGTAGATTTAAAGAAAATTAAGAGGGAATGCAAGTGCAATGGACTTAATTAATGCCTGAGTGCTGCACTTGCTAGTTGTCCCGACCAAAAAACCAAAAAAAAAAAAAAAATAACATAATTTCTATATGAATTACACAAACATGGAAAAAAAAAAATCGCGGAATAAAATGCGGCAAATTTGCGGCGAATTTTCCTACAATTTTTGCTTCGAAAAAATTATTTTTTCGAAAAATGTTCGAAAACTTGAAACACATAAAAAGTAATATCAGAAAAGATGTGTGTAAAATTTCAGGGAGATCGGTCAATAACTTTTCGAGTTATCGTGTATGCCAATTCGAAAAATATAGTTTTGAGAAAAACGCGTCTAAAGTTTGAATACCACGTAACTGTACCTCTTCCAGCGCTCGAGCGCAAAGAATAGAGTCGTCACGATTGACGATCTATAATATTGGTAGTCGAAAAAGTCTTTTCGTATTTCTAAGCAAACTTCAACTCATTTTTTTTTTATATTTATAATGAACTTTATTAAACCAAATATGTATGTACCATTTTGGTCGACCACGTTTTGCCATTTTTCTTCTAGAGACATTATTCCATCAGTGTAAAACTTTTGTGGTTTCTCGGCGAAAAACTGCGATAAGTAATTTTCACAGGCTTCTCTTGAAGCCAACTTTACTGCATTAACGTAGTTCTGCATTGACCGAAACAAATGGTAGTCCGATGGTGCAAGGTCAGGGCTATATGGTGGATGCATCAAAACTTCCCAGCCAAGCTCTCCCAGTTTTTGCCGAGTCATCAAAGATGTGTGTGGCCTTGCGTTGTCCTGATGGAAGACGACGCCCTTTCTGCTGATCAGTTCTGGCCGTTTTCTTTCGATTGCTTGCTTCAATCTCATCAGTTGTTGACAGTAAAGTGTGGAATCAATCGTTCGAGCAGGCTGGAGCAGCTTTTCAACGATAAGTCGACCGGAGCGAGGTGCATCTTTCACATCGAAATTTCCAGAACGGAAGCGAGCGAACCATTATTGTGCTACACGAACTGATACAGCATCGTCTCCGTAAACTTCACAAACTTCATTGGTGGCTTGCGTGGCATTCTTCCCTTTTTTATACAAAAATTTCAAAATATAGCGAATTTCTTTATTATTTTCACTCAATTTTGAACAGCTATAACTTTTTTTCAACTTATCCGAATTTAATTTTTTTTTTTTTTTTGTTAAATGAAGCTTAAAATGTCACCTTTCTAACACCAGATGATGGGACACAATGTGATTGGTAGCACTGGAGATAGATGACTCCAACGACATCTATTGACAAAATACGAAAATACTTTTTCGTCTACCCAATATAAGAAATACTTATATGTATTTACGTTCTAAACTTATTAGATTATTAAATTAACATTTTATGAAAACAAAAAAAAAATGTTTTCTCCTTAAAAAAAAAACAAAAAAAACCAACTTGGAATTATATCGCTGCAACAAAAATCGAGATCCCGAAAAAACATGCAAAATATTCCAAATTTTCGGGATAAAAAATACCCTCGAATTTTGGCATTCCAATTACCCTTACTATCTTTTCTTTTAGAACTATCATACAATTTATTATTTTACTATTCACTCTACTTTTCACTTATACTCGAACGTATTTCCACAATTAACTCATCCGCTTTTAGGTCACCACTCCACGCATATGCACCCAACAAAATTCCAATTTCAGCGTCAATCCCAATCTGCAAACAAGCATACATAATTTAATATGTCACATCGCACGATCTACGCTCAATTCCACATCCAAACAAACACCATTATTGCGCACACAATGTTTGAGTGGAACTTTTAATCAATTTCCCAAAACAAACAATTGCTGCTGATACGCTGCAATTTTAACTATTCCATTGCGGATAATTTAAAATCTTACCACACCTCACCATTACATGAGGCGCAACGCAGAAGAGAGGCGCTTAGGTTTTCTAATAGCATTACTCTGTTACAAGAGAAATGATTTTTGGGCAGAAGCGTGTTTGCACAGGCACACAATCAGCGTGCGAAGCCAGGCAAAGGACAACTAAACTGAAGCCAAAAGAGGGCAACTGAAACAACTGAGACAGCTAAAGTTGAATTGAAAAGGCGATCTATGGAGTCAAACCGAAAGGGGCACTTGTGAATTTCGGAAATTTCACAACAATAGATTTTGCATGAATACGAAAATTACAAGACAGATGACAGCTGGAAGTGCAATACAGCTGCTGGAACACATGCACGCATACATTTGAGCGCTGAAGAATAATGCAAGTGGGTGTGTAAACAGCAAATGTTCTTGTTCATTTATGCCAAGTGGAAGAGCAATTGAAGCGCCAAAGGAAGCTGTACAATACTGGGGCATTCTGGATAGTGGCAGTAAAGTAGAACTTGCTGACGATAGTCCACAAACAACATGCACGGAGTACGAGTAGATGGTAAAATTTCCACCTGCAGGCATTTCCACATAAAAGACATTTACCGCTTTAATAAACACTTTGCGTGTGTGAATGTGTGTATGTGTGAGTGTAAGTGCGGAGAAGTAGGCGTTACAGTTTGGCCAATATCCCTGCTTTTAACACGCTACAGCCAATATGCAAGGGCTATACACTGGGAGTACAGCAGCGCTACACATATGTTAATTCCTTTCAGCTGCGGCGACGTGTGCAAAACAACACATTCGCCACGGCGTAATAACATGCAATGGCAGTCATGAAAATTGGCCATAAAGACAACACAATATGGCTGCTAGGCACGCACCAACCGCCAAGTGGGCTACCAAACTTTAAGTACCATGTAGAATGCGACTACGAAATACTAAGAAGAATTGCAAACGCTTGCTGTTGCACTGCAACAAACAGGAAACTCTTCTTGTGGTGCTTTCAACGCTTTGGCAAAATTTACATGTCGGAAATTTATATTGTAAAAGTTTAAGCATTCACTTCCGTCGCCATCGCCGTTGCCGACGCGCAGTTGTGCTGCATTGTTTGCTGTCATCAAATTGGAGCCAAGAAAGTGCGCGCAATTGCATGGTGGCAAGCATGGACGGACGAACGGACGGAGCCGCTAAATTGCCAAGCTGACTAGGATAGTTTGGGTGCGGCTCGCAAACTGTTGCCAGTTAGTTGCTTGATCAATTGCTTTTTTAGCAGCGGTGCAAGTTTTATTAGCCGAAAACAATGACGTGCAGCGGCGCTGGCGGCGCTCTGAGCGTGCACATACGTGATTGCGTGATTTTTATTTTGTTTCTTTTTACAAAGCGACCACAAGAGCGCAACAATGGCAACTAAGGAAATTCACAATAGAGCTGCCAAGTTAACAACCGCGAGTATGCGTGTGCATATACAAATATTTAAAATTTAAATATTTAAAATTTAAAATAAAGAAGTCGTTAGGTTGAGTTGGTGGTCGGTCTGTACGACCCACTCTCTTAGACCTTACAGGCTGGCTGTGATACCAGCATGCGACCTCACCACCGGTAACCCCATTTATTTTTCTTCGTGAAACCATTTTGTGGCTCATATGAAGCGCAGGATTAGTCCCATCCCCTCGCCAGACAGTTCAGTAAGAGAATTCGAAAACTGTTGCTTTCTCTTCCTCATCTCTTCAACTTCTACAATATGGGAATACATGGGAAAAACTCCTGGTTATACAAGCCACGACCTGCGAGATATCCTCTCTTGAGAGGCTAATACCCATATCTATCCCAATGGTACTTCTACCACTAAGCAGTTGAAGAGTAGTACCTTTCCTGGCTAGATCATCGGCTCTACAATTTCCCTCAATGACTCTGTGCCTCAAAATACTCCATAGCCAACCATATCGTCTAGCTGGAAACCATCTGTATAGAAATTAAAATAATTACCCCCTTCTCCATGAGTTTGGTGTCCGCCACTCTCTCTTTTTCACGGTATGCTCGTCTTGAAGAGTTTGAAGAAGTCGTTATAAGAGCAAAAGCCCGTCATTTTGCCCGGTTATTGATAAATGTTTCCCACTCTGAGATGTATACGAGAACAAAACTAAAAAAACATTAAAGAAAGTAGCTCTTGAGCTCTTGAGAGAGTCCGTTGGAATAAAAATAGGTTGTATCGAAATTCACTGAGAGTCCATCGTCCCCTTTACAAACTCTCTTACTCGTCATGCCGCCGTCGGCAATGAGCCGTTAAGGTTCAAAGGTTGAATGCCAACCGGTTTTGACGAAAATAGTCACCAAAGGTCAAGTGGGTATTTTGTTTCTTCAGTCCAATCCTTTCTTTTGCTTATTTTGGTTTTTATAATTGCTTTTTGTATTGCGAACACAGAACATACATATAACAGAGTTTTCATCTTTTCCTGTGAAATGGAAACAACAGCGACTAGTTCTAGAGCCGAAACGTGGAAAGCCTCCAGATCGTACATGCCGCTCTGTATGCTGGACACCGCTGGTAAAGTGCCAGAAGCAATAAACTGTAACCAACTAGAGCGGTACTCAGAAGGTCATACAGGTCTGTCAGCTCGCTAATATGGCTTGAGAAAGCATCGCTGTGCAGTAGATGCAATAAGAGAAGTATGCGAAATAGCAAAAACTGCTATCTCTGGTAGAATATGGCTAGGAGGAACCAAAAAATATTGCACTGTCGTGACTCTGGTCGTCAAAAATGCATGCAATACGGCCAAATAAGACCAAATACTGAGTATGAATGCCGAAATGGCTGATAAAGCTAATTGATTCATACTTTGATAACAGAATACACAGACGTAGGCTCCAAAAGCTATAAGGTAAGTAGAGTAGTTCCCCAATGCTCTGTACTAGGCCAGATTCTGTGGAATATTATGTATGATAGAGTGCTACGCGTTGAACAGCACGATCAAGCAAGTATTGTCGGGTATGCAGATGACCTGCGCGGCTTTATCGCGACTGATGTCCAATATGGGTGGACCAAGCCAACAAATGAGAGCATTGTTAGCAAGCATCTGCAACTCGATCCTTTTTTACGCTGTGGAAGTGTGGGGCGACAAAGTGAAATATCCCAGCTATTTGAGACAGGCTAAACGGGTGTACAGATTATGCAATGGCAGAATCATTAGAGGCTATAGGACCATATCTGACGAAGCCGCAGGGGTAATAGCAGGCAGAATCCCCCTCGATATAAAAGTAAAATGCGTGAAACAAAAATACCAGCACGCAAAAAACGCGTAGGTATCTGGTAATCAAAGCTTCACTGAGGGACGCCCTGGATCGATGATACCGCTCTGCAAAACTGGCAGACCAAATGGAACGATAGTGGGAAGGGAAGAACCACTTTCACTATGATCCCCGACATACGGAAATGGATCCGAAGAACATATGGAAACGTTACCTTCATGCTGACACAGTTTTTAATAGGGCATGGCTGTTTCAGGCAGTATTTGTACAAATACAAGCACACAGACTCCCCATTTTGCCTATACTGCCAAGAAAAACATGAAACGCCTGAGCTTGCCCTATTGGAGGCCCTCGGCGAGAGCATTACAGCTGCTAGCCTAGTACAATATATGCTAGAATCTGAAGAAACGTGGAACTATGGTTGTAACGTAGCCTCAAAAATTATACGAAGGCTGAGGCATGATGACAACGAACGCAGACAAATGAGTGAATAAACACATCCGGGGCGAAGGAGTATCTTAACAGGTAATATCGAGGGGAAAAAGCTGAACAGCGAGGCGATGGGTCGATTAGGTCCGTAGGCACTACTACGATGAATCGGCTCATACATATCTTTAGAAAATTCCACCTTCCAGATCCGCATACCAACATCATGAAATAAAAAAAAAATGAAAATTGCACAAAACAAATGAGCGTCCTTTAAGAAAGTTATGTTAAGGTAGTTTTAGCCACTGATAAACTCTGCGTCTTCCACAGGGAGAAAGACATTGATGCCTGATCCAAGAACCCTGGGTTTAACAGTGCAATATAATAGGTATCCAGAGCAGACACTACCAGCTTTTTTATGTCCAGTCGAAAGGCAAGCCTAGGGCTTGTATTCTCGTTAAAATAAAAATAAATAATTGACGCATAAAAATCTGTTGGGTGTTTGGCCGAGCTCCTTCTCCTATATGTGACGGGCGTCTTAATGTTGTTCCATAAATGGAGGGACGTACTGTTTTAAGCGGACTCTTTTTCGTGGCTGAAATATTGTACATTCGGGGATTTACCATTGCCTGCCGTGGGGAAGCCGCTATTATAAAAAATAATATAACCATTTTACTGTTTCATGCACGGAGATTTGAACCTTTGTACTCCCGCATGGAAGTACGCACCAAACCATTCGGTTACGGCGGCCGTATGTATTCTCACTCGGAATACTAATAATGCCTATTTGATTTCTCATTTCAGCTTACCAGACGTGGTAGTGGTATGAGTAGAACCATCTGGTGGCTGTTGCTACTATTTGGTTTCGGCATGAAGGCCCACGAGTATGCAGCACCTGGTGGACTCACTCATATCTAAGAAAGAGTCCATCGTCATGGGCTGTCACGCCAATGCCAGACATACCAATTGGAGAAGCAGAAAGATAAATTATCGAGGTGAGTTCCTTTTGTAATCTCCTTGTTTGTATTCTCAGCATCGTAAACATCAAGCGGTTGGGAGCAGGTTCTTAATGTCACTCTATATATAACAACTTCTATATATATAATTTCTTTTTCAGACCACAGGTTGATCCTTTACGAAATTAGTTTCGTACGGAAAACCAAATGCCCCACGGGAATCCTATGGGGGTCTGTTCAACTGGTCTTTGTTCAATAGGGTGTTCAACAATAAATGGAAGAGGCGAGAAATTTCCACTAATCCACTGATTAACAAGGCAGGTGAAACACTTAGAGCGGTCCTGACAGACCGCCTTTAAAGTGGCTTGTTCAGTATATCTTAGAAAGAAAGACTTCCCTTTCTGGTGGATTAAGACGCTGACCGACTTGAAAGAGAAGGTTATGTTTTATTCACGAGTCCCGGGGTCTCGATATGCACCACCACTCAATTGGATGCCGCCGCCAAAAAATTTATTTCATAAAAGTACAAATGAAACGGAGTCCCAACTTGCTATCGACTTCAAACTTCGACTGTAACTACAGGAACAAAAGACCGTGGAGATTTTCCAGAAAACGTAATGTAAATTATATTAAATATAGGTTAGGTTATGTTTGAATGTTTGCCCAAGGAATGGGCACACTTGGATGAAGATAAACGAATTCGACCTTTATGGTACAATTGTGATGGAGGGAAGGTGAAAGAGAAAACCGATGTGGTGAAAGGAGAGTGCGGGGAGAGGTGGTGGTGGCATGGTAAGGAGGATGGCTTTAGAGTGTGTGGATTATGAACGATGATTGTGCTACGTTTGCGTCAATCGCCTTGTGCTGCAGATGAAATTCATCAGATTTTTAAAGAAGTAAGAGCCTAGATGCGTAGATCTGAACCCCGCCAGAGCAGGACAGCTAAAGAGAAGGTGCTGAGATGATTCACCTCATCCTCCATACATCTGATGCAAAAAGGCCTCGAGGTAATTCCGAATCTCACAGCATGCATTCTCGCGCATAATGTCCTGTGAGAAAACCCGCGAGATTCAGAAGCTCGCCCGAGCGCCCCCAATCCACACGTGGCCAGAAGGATTTCGCGACCTTACAAGTTGGCGCGAAGCCCATCTTTCCAGTAGTAGACCGCAGGTAGTCAGGGGGATCCCAATTCTCTACCTTCAGGTCACAGGTCCCTTGTTTGGCCAGCTCATCGGTCTCACAGTTTTTCGCAATGTCGCTATGACCACGAATTCAGATGACGCTTAAGTGCAGTCCAAAGTGAGGCCAGGCATTCCCTGACCAGTTTCAAATGCACCGTCACTGACCCGAGAGCCCTTATTTCCGTTTGGCAGTTGGAGTAAATATTTACATTCTTGACTGTTAGTACGCATGTGAGCAGCCAATCAGCTGCCTCCTTGATTGCGACTACCTCTGCCTGGAACATACTGCAATGGTCCAGTAACCTGAATTTGAGTCTGATGGGGAGCTCCTCGCAAAAAACTCCTCCGCTAACCTTTCAGCAGGTCCTGTCCCCAAGTGTAGCCCCCGTCCACTCTTCCCTTGATATATAATATTAAATATAATTTGTATATCATTAAATTATAGAGAATGGATGAAACCAGCCTTTCAGGCATGAAACACCAAATAATAAAATCTGAAAACAAACTTCTAAAATGAGCAGGTAAACATTTGGCGTGACACAAAGGCTGCCCGTAAAGTCCGGTAATGCTTTGAGGTTAAGTCAGCAATAGTTCAAATTAGACTAGGCTGGGCTAACTCAAAATGGTCTCGAAGTAAGACAATATTTTGTGATTTTTTAAAGGCAACTTTTCATAGGCAACTTTTCTTTTTAAGGCAACTTTTCATAGATATGCCATTAAAAAACAAAATTCATATATTAGCGCTCCACTTTAATCTATTCCACATTTAATAGAACATGAAGACCCTGCATCTTGAGCTGGTAACCCTACCATTGCCCAGCTGCTATCAGTACAAGCATTATACAGCCATCTAACTGACACGCACGCCAACACACGCATACACACGTTCTGCAACACAACGCCACGTGATTGCTCGCAGCTGCTTCGTTGCATTGTTGCGGTTGTTTGTTGCATTTATAATGTTGCAAGTGCTGGCAAATTCATCACGCATTCAAATCCTGCACGCCTTGCCGACAACTCCCGCTCAACTCACCTCAATTTTCTGCCACAGCTGATGCCTTACAACTCGGTGCAAGCATGCAACGGCATTTTCTATATATTCGTCATTCTTCAGATATTTCAACTAATACGCGTTTTACGCCTTCCTTTCAGCAAATTAGCTGCCACTGAGTTTCTAGTACTTAGAGGTGCTATACGCCTCCGATTCGTGGCAATTCGAGGCAATTCACGCCAAACCCCAACGCAACCTTGCCAAAATGCAGCAGTGTACCGAACGATGGCAGATGTGGCAACCAAGCCTTGTCAGCGCAACACATTGTGGCAAAGGTCTGCATAGCCGACAACTGCAGACAGGATCTGTGCTTGAATAAAGCGCAACAAATATAGATCTGCTTAGTAAAACTTTGGTTTATATTTGCATGCGTGTGTGTGTGTGTGTGTACGAGTATATGAGAGTTTCATGGCAACTTAGCTGAGTGTGGCACCTAATAGGAAATGGATGATGTGGTAGAACTTTTAACAAAGTAACGAAGATTAAATGCGCGCATAGCAGCCACGCTAGCCACACGCAGGCACACACGCGCACACGCAAAACAACATATCTGCAGCGAAAGTATGCGTTGCACGCAAGTATGCGAATATTTGCGTGTGTGTGTGTGTGTGTGTGTGTATTAATAAATATAAGTACTATGTTAATGTTTCTATGCTGCCGTTTGCCTGTTTTGAAAATATTTTATGAGTGGTTTCAGTTGCGGCTGCTTTTGGTTTTGTGCAACTTGCAACCAAAGTTGATGTTGATGTTGACTTTGATGCTGTTGCTGTTGCTGCTGCTGATTTTGATTTATTGTCGGTGAACTTCACTTGATTATGTCAAAACGTGCATATGAAATTGTGTGTAATAATAGAAAGCCAATGCTTGTATTTTAATGGCACTTATTTATAAATATACGGTACTTATGCAAAAATACCGTTATTCGAGTGTGTTCTTGATATTTATTATGCAATTGTTGTCAGTATAAATACGCTGCAAATATTAATGTGCATAAATTATAAATATTTTGAAACACACACACGCACAGTATTGTGCAAAATATCAGCAATTAAAAAAAATATTAATTCTAAAAAAAAAAAGAAATCGTTCGAATATTCTTAAAACAAAAAATTACATAAAAAATATCGAAAATTATATAATATTTAGAGAAATGTATCCATATTTCAATGCAAAAAATTATTGTAATATATATTAATTTATAAAAAATTTAATTTTCAACAGAAAAAAATTCTTCTAATATTCTTTAATAAAATACATCGTAGAAATATCGTTTTTCGGTGCTCTTGCCAAAACTAATATACCAACATTGCAATTCCGTTGGAGCCTTATTATGCTCATCAAAAAAGGTCTGTGTTTTAAAATAGCTTTATGAAATATTAAAATGGTTCATATTCGATGCAATACAAATAAAAAAAATGTCATTTTGCTATCTCTTATTTAGTGCTTATAGAAACGATAAGGTAGAAACGAGACACGAGATACTCCTCGGATATTCGTCGTAACGGGATAGTATCTCTGCACCGTAATCGCAACCTTTACAATATTTATGATAGATATCAGAAAACTCAAGTGGCACCCATGCTTCGATACAGCGAGCCTAAAATCTTTTTCAGTCTTTCTTGATCCGTCTAACGCACAATCAGTGTTCAAAAGCCCCCAAAGTTGTCATAAAAACACAATTAGCAGCGAAAAAGTTGTCAGTTTTGTTGCTAAGTTTTCGGAAAACTTAAACCCTGTCTGAACATGGAAGATGCAGAAGTAGTGCGACTTACTGACGAGTTGGATATAGCTGAAGAACAGATTGACAGTGATGACCAATTATTTGCGTCAAGCCATCGGTGTAATCGCAGGAAACAAAGCGGCAGTGAATCCAGCGAAGAAGAATCGGACGATGACGATGACGAAAGGGACAATGATGAATCTCTCACGCGGTCCTAAACATATGCCACCGAACATGTCGAAACCAATAGAATATTTTGGTTTACGCACCAATTTTTGGACATGTGGAAAATGGAGGCAAATCAGTACGCACAGCAGTTTTTCAAATATGTTTAGCCCGCACTGACCTGGAACGACCTGACGACAATCAAAGAGTTGGGAGCATTCATAGCCGTTTTACTTGAAATGGGAATAACCCGTTGGAAATCATCTGTGCATTCCACGGCATGAGATAACAATGAATACGACCCAACGGCAAAGTTTGAACCTGTCATTGTGCATTCAAATAGTAAATTGAAATTTCATTATTCGCCAATGAGCACTTGAGCGTGGACGAATCATTAGTAGACCAGATCACCACTGACCCAATATTTACCAAATAAGAAGCACCACAAATGGGACATAAAGTTTTAGATGCTAATTGAAGCGGAGCCAAGGGCCAACGCAACCAGAGAGAAGTAAAAGAAAAAGACCTCGTTCAAGTAATAGTAGAAAAACTACACAGTATGAGTAACTGCCATAGGAAAGGATACCACTGTGCACAACTGTCGACAATTTTTTTACCAGCATTTCTTTATCAAGATCTTTGTTTGAGAAAAATACATTTTTTCCGGAGCCACACTAATTTCTTCTCGGCAGGCAATGGCAAACCTCCGAGTGTATTTCTGCCATGAAAAAGCTCCTCATAAAAATATCTGCCATTCGGAGTCGGCTTGAAACTATAGGTCCCTCCATTTGTTGAACAACATCAAGACGCACACCACAAATAGGAGGAAGAGCTCGGCCAACTACCAAAAAAGGGTGTACGCGCCAATTATATATACATAAGGATACTTCCAAGATATCTAAGTTATGCGGAATAGCATATCGTTCAATATTTGATACTTATTTAACACCAAAAAAATTTAAATCCAAATTTTACCAGAAAAATGTTTGGGTGTTTTTTTTTTATATTTTTATTTATTTTTTTATATTATTATTTAAAAAAACTTGAAGAAAATTAATTGTATTATCGCTTAGACCGACAATAAACAAAAATTATTTTCTCTTAGGCCAAAAAACTCTTCCTAAGTCAAAAACTTCAGAATGCATATTTGTAATGTTTAATTTATGCGCGACATTGTATTATCATTCGGTGTCTGCCTCTCAGTAATGTCCAGCAATTGGTGAGCAATGATTTTACACTACTATTGATTTTTACTAAAAACTTAACCATAGCATAAATGAACTTGAATACCTGACGAACGCCATTTCTAACAATTCGAAAAAACGTTTGCCCTCGTACGAATCTCATGGCCACAATGGGCAGCGAGCCCATGACCAATCGTTTGGTAGCCAGGCACACGACTACTCGGCAACGACAGCCGTCATGTGCTAAAATAACTAATGATCAATCAATTATCCAAGTGTAGAAGTGACACTTAATTATAGTTTCAATAATTTATAACAAAATACTTGTGTGGAGAGCACACAAAAGGGCATTTATGCATTCCAATTTCATCCTGACAATTTAACGAACACTGAGCTTGATGGATAGCCATCATAATGACCGATGCTTGTGCAACTAACTGAAGTACTCACAATATTTTCAGCCATTTAATTTAATGCACAGATGCATAGTTTATATTTTCAAAAGTTATGAAGCTAATAAAAATGGCTCGTATTACTCGATTGGGTAAATTCGGTAAATATTTGCATGATTATATGTGAAAAATTTATTATTTTTGCTACGATGAGCGCTTAATAATTAATTGCTATTAGTTTTACCACAGAGTAGTGAGCCGCCCTCATATCAGCGGGTTGGCCAGTTGACCGTAAGTGGAGCTGAGTAATACATCCATCTAGAATAACTGATGTGGGTATAACTATGCTTCACACATGCATTACTTACACAACTTGCGACGCAAAAATTTAATATAAAAAATACAATAAATCTTGTGAAATCAATTTAAGAAAATTAGATACAAAAAGAATATCGATATATGGACACCTCATGGGTCGACTTGCCATTTGCGAATCGCTAATAAAATCGACAAACTTATGAAGCGAATGGTGACTGATGATAAAAAGTGTAGATCACCTACGACAATGTTCAGTGGAATCGGTCGTGGTCGAATGGCGGGGACGGTAGGCAAGCAAAAGATTTTTTTTCAAAAGGAATGACTGATTCTCAAAAGAAGCTAGGTACTTTGGAGATGGAGGAGGAAGGAGATACAATCAAACTCTTAAATGAGTCCTATACTGGCCACAATAGGACAATCTGGTGGAAGCCATTGCCTAGTAGCGTCCAACTTTGACCAATAAGAGTGAAATTTAATTCCTTGAGAACAACGCCAAGCGGCACACATATCAATAAGCCCTCGCCAGAAGCTCTCTGAGTTTGGTTGCAAGTTTTCAAGGTATTTACTTCAAGGTTCGAATCTGCCACCAAGTGATTACCACTTGATTCTAGCTATGGCTACTTATTTTGCTGCCCCAGTTTTTTCCAATAGAGGGAAATAAGGGTTTCACAGAGACAGATACACCTTAAAATTTTTTGAATCACACCACACCACCGAGACAAGTAGAATATTTTCTCGAAGAACGCTCTTAGAGATACAGGAAAAGCAGGTATGAAATCGATAAAGTGCGCTCTGGGAGGAAAACAGAATCTGAACTATCCAATTGCCTTTGACTGACACGTTAACGAACCAAATAGTTACTTTTATTTCCTACTTAGGTTAGGTTAGGTTGAAACGTTTGTCCTTTGGGACACACTCAGGCTCAACGCCCATTATGATGCCGCGTGGGGAGCTTACCCCATTTCTCCTAAAACCAGTGTGTACTTTTCAAAAATTTTAAAATATCTCTGATTTCTGTAGAACAGATATCTTTCAACTCATCAAAAAATTGTTCACCCAGAATAGTAAACCTGCGTCTGCATAGAGCAGGACAGTGGCACAGTAGGTACGAGATTGTCTCTTCCTCGACCTCATCTAGACAACTTCTACAGAAGTCATGTGCTTGCACACCCATCCTTTGGGCGTGTTTACCTATTAGGCAGTGCCCCGTTATGACTGGGATCAATGTGCTAAGTTTGTGTTTATTTTGGCCTAGCAGAGATTCTGTGCGTTTAACATTTAGAGTCGGCCACAGTTGACGGGTGATTTTGCAGGTAGCTTCATTACGCCATCTTTCGTTTGCTTTCTTGACAATGTCTTCAAGGATGAATAGCTTGCATGTTTGTAAGGGTATCCCTATGGCATTATATATGTATTCATCAGTCAATTTGGTGCCGAGTCTCGCTAGTTCATCGGCTCTACAATTACCCTCAATGTCGCGATGCCCAGGAACCTATGATACCTTTAGGTGAAATCACTCAGCCATCTCGTTAAGAGATGTTCGGCATTTCATGGCTAGCTTGGAGGTTGTCGACTGTTGTGTGAGGAATTTTATCGCCGCTTGGCTATGAAAATGTAGATATCATTTACGGATATCGCATCACAGTCGCGGCTTTTATTATTACCATCAGTTCAGCCCGAAAGACACTACAGTAGTCGGGGAACCGAAAACTGAAGGAGATCACCAGATGTTCGGAATATACAACTCCGCCCACCCTGCCTTTGAGCCATCTGTGTATATATGGATGGACTCGCCCTGTCTCACATCGTCCCGTTCCCACTCTTCCCTTGAGGGTAAGAGGTTCGTAAACAATGTAATGGCAAGTATAGGCGAGAGTGCATAGTCCACCAGTCCAGGAAGCCCTAAAGCCCAGGATTTTACCGTGACCATAATCCATGTTTGGCTACTTATTTAGAGTGTTCATCCTTATTGCCGCACTGCGTGCGTTAGATATTGCCTGCAGATCTACCGGAAGGAGGTTTAATGTCGCATATAATGCTTTCGATGGTGTGGTTGACATGGCACCGGTTATCAGAACAGATGCTAGTCTTTGCACCTTGTCAAGTTTTTTGATGTTCACACCCTTCTCAAGGGCATTCCACCATATTAGAATACCATAGTAGAGAATTGGCCTAACCACTGCTGTGTAGAGCCAATGTATCATTCTGGGTACCAATCCCCTTTTCTTCACAATAGGCCTTCTGCAGGAGTACAACGCGGTCATAGCTTTGCGTGCTCTGTCTACGACAGTGAGCCCTCAATTTAGCTTCCTATCTAGTACAGGTCCTAGATATTTTATATTTATTTAATTTTTTATTTATATGAGAACTAATTATGAATAATTAATTCACTCAAGATAAGTGCTGGCTACTAGGCATTTCGGCGATTTTTTTTATATTTTATTTGGAAATAAGGGCAAATCTTACGGAACCCATTTATTTATTATATTTTATCTTAGGTCGTCAATTATATTACTTGGCCTACAGAGCTAAAAAAGGAGACTTGCATATACAAGTCTGAAATTCTAAAACCTTTCGTAGCAGACATTTAACATTTGCTCCGTCTGCAAAATGCATCCGAAAAAAGATTCAATAACAATTGTTTTTAACATTTTTTTTTACCATTTTTTTCAAACATTTTTTTTTTAATATTTTATTGGAAAATGTGAGAAGAAATTCAGTAGAAAATAATTTTTTTTCTCGAAAAATGAGGGAAAAACATTTTGTAAAAAATTGATTTTAATTTCTCTTGGACCGACAATTAAAAACACTTGAAGAGGAGCTGAGAAAATAAATGTTATTTTCTCTTAGGCGGGTTAAGCTTTAAAAATAAAAAAAAAACTTCAAAATGAAAATTGAAAAAAAAATTGCTTTACATTTCTACATATTTTCCTACTGCGCCCAAAAAGACCATTAACGAAAGGGTTAAAAAAAATCTAACTAAGGTTTTATCAAAAAAATTTTCCCAGTTTTTTTACATAATTTATCTGAATGTATGGGAGAAAATTCTATGAAAAATTTATTTTATTTTCTGTCAGAAAATAGAACAAAAAATCTCAAAGACAACTAGTTTTACTTTCGCTTGGGCTGACAATTAGAAAAAAACGTAAAAAGAAAATAAAAGACAAATAAGAAAATATAGGAAAATAGGAAAAAAAGTCTTATACAAAATATATTTTATTCTCTCATTTACGGACATTCAAAAAAAAAAAACAACAATTGGAAAGAAATTTCAAAAAAATTAAAAAGAACAATAAACCAATTAGCATAAAAAGTACAAAAATACTATAAAAACCAACACTCCTATGGTATATCTCGACAGTCATTCAATGTTTTCTGCCTTCAAATTTTTTAATAATTTATCGGAAACTACGGGGGAAAATCTTGTCAAAAATTTATTTTAGTTTCTCTCGGAAAATGAAGGAAAAAATCTTGTAGAAAACTGATTTTATTTTCCCATGGGCTGAGAATTAAAAAAAAAATTAAGAAAAAACTGAGAAAAGAGTGTTATTTTCTCTTTTAATCGTTCGACATTGATTCAGTAATACTACAAAAATACTACAACAACTCGATAGGCTTTTATCTCAGCACATTTTCTTACTGCGCCAGAAAACATTACTACATACAAAATTTAGAAAAAAAATTAAAATTTAATTTTTTACCAAAATAATTTTTCGAATTTGTTTACGCAATTTTTTGTAAAGTACGGGAGAAAATCCTGTGAAAAATGTATTTTATTTTCCCTCGGAAAATAGGGAAAAAAGTCTTACATAAAATATATTTTCAAAAAAAATTGGAAAAAAATTTCAAAAAGTTTAAAAATAACACAAAAAATTTATTACCACTTTTTTTTTAATTTAAAAAAAAAATTTTCCCAAGAAAATTTTTCGAAACTGTGTTCATATTTTTATTAGAAAATATGCAAAAAATTGTGTAGGAACATTTATTTTATTTTCTCTTAGACTGAGAATTATTTTACTTAGAATTAATTGGCACTTACACCCTTTTTGCGAGTTTGGCCGAGCTTCTCTCCTATTTGTAGCGTTCATCTTGAAATTGTTCCATAAATAGAGGGACCTAAAAAAGAATACCATGACAAAAATCAAATATTTTTTACCTCAAAGTCTAGTTACCTCAGTAACCACTTAATATTTCCAGCTCTATTTTGCACACCGAATTCCATCAAAATTTATGCGAAAAAATGTTTATGCGGGTACACTTAACGGGTACTTTTTTTCGTTATGCATTATAATGCACTTATAATTAATCATCTAATTTTGTGTTTCAATAACTTTACTACTAAAAAAAGAATTTTTTGAGTGATAAAAACCTTTATTTTTACCTTTACGCGCTCCATTTCTTGTCTGTTTATACACTGCACTAGACAGCTATGACACAAGTGTCAAATATGACAGACGTACAGGGCCATTTACAAAAATTATAAACCTTCCGTTAGAACATTACATATGCAAGACGTATTTATGCTTTTGGTATGGTGACTCACTTATTCATCAAAATCTTTCAAGCAGACCAAAAGTTCAGCCGAAATCAAAATGGAGCGCACTTGTAATCCAAGTGTATATAAAATATGTAGATGCATATGAGTGTATCTCAAAAACTCTATCTAACAGCATAATTCGTAAAATTGCTTACATCAAGTCACGCCAACTACAGAGGATCAACTGCAACATTTTACTTACGCCATTTAAAATTTTATGAAAGCTGCCACTGAAGGTATACAACTTTCCACAAATTGCGCGCATACTACGTTTTATGCCTTGTTCTGTTGTGCTCAATCGTATTATTGTAAAATAAATGTAGCCCAAATATATACATTTCAACGTAGCTTGACGGCGTTTAAAGTTTCACGAACTGCATAAATTTTCTCTAATGCATTTTCCTCCTTTTTTGTTTTGTTTTAAAATGTCCCCTTTTCCTCACCATTTAAGCCGTTCAAATTTCATTGATTGTGCACTTACCGGCTAGTGGCCAAAGCTCTTACAATTGCCCAGCCACTTATTCTATCAGGCATTTCTGAATCTATCCACTCAGTCAGGCAATCAGTTGTGCGCTCGCCCAACAAATTACACGAAAATTTCATTAGTTTATGACAGAAATGTATTTTTCATACTCAAAGTCGTACTCGAGCGGAAAATAATGCACGTCAACGTTCGAAAAATTTATTACATTTGTATGCGGGTAATTGAATGTATGTACGCCAGATATAATGGGTTGCCCAATAGGAATGATATGCTTTTAAAATGTCATGCAAATACATTACAAATAATGGAAAAATCAGTAGCTGTCAGTTTTGTGATTATTTATTATATTTTAAAAGGAGTTAAAAAAACACTAAGTGGCCCTAACGAAATAACTTAATCATACATGAATTAAGCGAGACCATAAGCAATTATTATATTCTGAAAAAATTATTGAAATGTAGACTGCAAAGTCTATTAGGTTGTAGGGTTGTAGTTTTATTTAATCAGTACTGAGTTTCTTTCAGTATTTTAAAAGCATAGTTTGGGTATTCACACTAGTAACGATGTATTTTTTATATCAATTTTTGTTTCAGATAAAGCCTCTAAAGTCTCCGCCGCACTAAAGGTCTAGATAGGTAGGTAGGTAGATGAAATGGTTGAACTGCCAGTCTGATACTCCTCAAGTAGCACTAAAGCGCCTTTTTGATACCATTTTTGAAAGTCTCTTTCTCTGTAAGGTCCCCACAGCTTGTGCAATGGGGGTTAAATGGTAACCCTAGCTTTCCGCGTGTGTGCCGATCATCCAGTGACCGGTAAACACACCTACGGGCTTGGAAACTGAATGGCGAGGAGTACAAAAGACTTATTAGAGGAGCTGCGAGCTCGTTTCCTTCTCTTTATAATTTTTGCTGCTTCTGTGGCATTCTTTCGGTTAATTCTTTCTTTTCTTCTGAGTGTCCCGTTTTTATGCATATTTGCTATTATTCAGAATCTAAGCGCACCCATCTTATATTCCTTTGTAATCCAGTTTCGTCCGCTTCGACTGCGAGCTGCGCTTTGCTTCTATTTTCACTACTTTGTTCGTAAGAAAATTTTGTGACTAGTAGCGGCATACAGCCAATGTGCTTTCACTCTCTCTCTCACTCTCTTGGTCCTACTTCGAAGCGCATGCATGCCGGTGTCCTTCTATGTACCCGTGGCGTAAGTCACTGGTAAGATGGAGTTCGTTCTACTAGTCCGTATTCTGCATAAATCCACCACAACGTAGCACATCTGTAGAATTGAAAGGTCCTGAACCAAGAGCTTTAATTGTCACTTGATAGTTACTGAAGATGAAGTTATCTTGCATGAATATAGACTTGGCTCCAACCCCCCCATAGCCTGCTATAAAAATCTTGCGTTATACGATAAACTATGTGACTTGCGAAGAGACACCACATTCTTCATTGTAGTCATGTCTAGAGACATTCACATAAGTGGCTACGCTTCTATGTGGCACGTATTAATTGCTTCCCAACTCTTCCCTGATTTTGGTTTTTGCGTCAAAATTGCTGGTAATCGAAGTTAGATTACATTGGCCTATACCGCTCGAGAGAAAGCTAAACATGCTTAGTATAGGCAAGAGGTCCAGGGTTCTTACACAAGTTGAAACACAAATATGTTTCTTTCAAGCGCTACTCCACGCAGCTCAGCCATTTGACGTTCTGTAAGGACTAGAAGCAAAAGGTGTGAATTCGCTCAAATTCAAATTCAAATTCGCTTCGCTCGGTACAGTTCTAGCACTGCGCCGCAGTTTTCTAAATATTGTGCGTTAGAATATAGGATGAGGTTAATCGCAATATTTTCAGAGCCACATCCATTTTTTTTTCTTGTTCACTTCTCTCGGGAACATGGGGCCTCGACAATACTTGTCTTGGGTTGGTTCCGTTAATCTAATTGATTTCTGCTGCTATCAGTCCTAAGTAGTGGGAATGCCTACTGTCGTTGTTCAGGAACAACGCCTTATTACTGCTTGGGGCGCCATCTGTGTGTCACATTTTTCTAACAGAAGGATCCCACAGCTGGTTGAGGACTTCGCAAAGCAATTATCCGGTTTTAGTATATAGAAGAATAACTAAGTAAATCATAACACTTATCTCGATGGTGAATATAGGTATAAATATTACTCCCAATATCATTAGTTATATCGATAGACCAATTCCATCATACGGTAAGTGCTCTGAGCTAGCCAATGGAACTCCAAATTGTGAAATCCTAGTAGCAACTTCTCTCATTTTACTCTACCACTATTCAGTAGACAAACTCTCCCAATTTCACCCAACGTAAAGTACTTAGAATAATCTTGGACCCCAAACTAGGCTGGAATCTGAACATCGCAGAACGGGTAAAAAAAACAGAAATTGTGGTTTGGTGGAAACTCTAGGGAGATATTACAACACCAAAGTTCTTGGCAGAATACAAAAATCAGCCTGTGCAATAACGATCGGTGCAATTGGATCATGTGCTAAGGAGGCTCTTAATGCACTGGCACACTTCATACCGATTTATCTGAATATAAAAAGGTTGAGAATCATGAGTGCATTTCGGTTCAAAGAAGTGGGCCGAAGTAAAGAAAAAAACCTATGGTCATGCCAGTCTATTATTGCGACAAGCTCAGTTCACTTTGGAGAGGACTGATTACATCGATCCACCTTCAACACAAACAAGTAACATTGGCCAATGTGAACCGAAGGTATGCCTGTAGATTCATGGTAGAGGTAACTGATTGCTGGCCTATAGGAGAGCAGGGACCCAAAATGGGTATTCTTCAAAATTTATACTGTCATAGTTGTAATCAACCGGAGAAAAAAGAAATTACCTCCCACTTCCTCTGTAAATGGACCGCCTGAATAGTAAGGATATTAACTTTTGGCAAACTGCTTTTTTAATACTTGGAAGAGCTGATCGGCATAGAAGTAAGCAACCTTATAAAGCTTCTCATCGCACAGACTGAAAAGAGTCTTAAAAAAATAACCCACATAACTTGTTGGTAGCGAGGATGTGACAACAAAATGGTGCAGAAGCACTAATTGGATTCTTGGTGAATCAACACATCAACCAGTCAAGCAAACATTTCTGGAGGAAGTAAAAAACAATGGTACTTGTTCACAAAGGATCTCACATTTTATGTTATTATGGAAATATAACACAGTGCGACAAAATAAAGGTTATCGAGGAAGAAATTTCATATGAGCGAAAAAAGAAACTTCATATGAGCGAAAAAAGATTGCCTGGTAATGCACGATATGACTGAAAGCAAGTTGAATGAAGTAACAACAGAACCAGCTGCATTGCGTTATATTACACCGCGTGACAAAAGTCAACTTTTTCGTTATCCACAACAAATTTCGTAAGCACGTAAGCCTATAGATTTTATCCAGTAACGCTGCATGTTGAATTTTTTGTTTGCTCTTAAATAAATTTTTTTTAAACGGTAAATTGCAAAAAATGGTTTTAAATACTTATGCTTACTTATTAATATTTAAATTGGTATCAAACGAATGCGAATATATTCAGCTATTAAAAGAAAATTGTGTTTATCTTTCGTTACGGCAACTATACAAAAATAATGTCCTTTGAAAGGGGTATCCTTAAATCCGTTAATTTTTTTAATGAATTATTTAGAAAAACTATATATTTTAAAGTTTTATATGTGTAATAATACACACTTCCATTTCACGCTAATTGCTGTTTATAAAATCGCAAAAAAAAAATAGTGGAACTTTTTCTCCAAAACAGTAAAGTATACGCCATGGCTACCTCAGTGCGTGTTTTCCGCTTTGAAACTTTAAAGCGCTTTAAAAAATTAAATTGAAAAGGAAATGAAAAACTGCGTATGCAGCATTATTACATAAAATTCATAGCTTTACGTGCATATGCAATTTTTTCTGAAAAAGAAAAAGTTGATTTTTGTCGCACGGTCGGCTGTATTTTTAATTTATCCAACTTGCCTTCAGTTATATCATGCATTGAGATCATTTCAATGCATATCACCATCCGGTTTTCGCTATCAACCTATGTATAATGTGTGCCAAATTTCAACCGAATCAGCGAATATTTATTTTTAAACATTTAAAAGAAAAAAAGCTGCGAGGATAATCGACTAAATAGTTTTTAAATTTTTTACTGCATATTTTTACAATTCAATGTTAGTTAACAATTATTGATGAGTGACTGCATCGTTTTGAAAAATGTTGAAAATTTTTCTGCATAATAATTTTTAAAACCTGTTTTCTTTCTTTACAGCACACACACACTTACACACACATATATGCCTCTTTTCACAAACTTTGAGCGCAACTAAAATTTGCATATCAAAAAAAACAGAAATGCAAATATCAAATTGAACATTTCAATGTTGCGTTTGCGTTTCACTGCCTGCAACAGACCAACATGCAACACGCATAGCACCAGCAAACAGCTGTTCGCAACCTTTGAAACAGACGGCATGTAAAAATTCATACATCACTGTATTTATGTATGGGTGTAAACATCAATGCAGGTAAGTTTACATATGCATTTATGTATGTATGTGTGTGTGTAAAACACTACAAAAAACGCCATGTACGCTTTGTGCGCTTATCAAGTGTGCACTTGTATGTGCGCCTCATATTTGTACGACTGTCTGCACAAAAATTGTGGATGGATAAGTAAGCTGCCGTATCGGCACCTGTGTATGAGATGTATTTATTTGTGTATGTGTGCTATAGACACTACTTTTTTGCTATTTCACTGCATGCAGGTTTCGTTTTTTTGCTTTTTTTCCTTTTCTGCTATTTTCTTTATGCGCTCGTCGCACCATTATTATTCCACTTGTACAACATTCTCGATCATCCGGAAGCTCAGTTGTTTGGTTGGGTCAGTTCAGCTGCAGTCAGATTTATTTTTTGAATACAATTTTAATTACGTGTTTCATGGTGCCAGCTGCACTAACGAGCAAATCAATTCAGGTGTAGTTTGTGTGTGTGTATGTGTGTGTAAGTAAGTAAGTTTGTGTGCGGACATATTTTTTCTCGTTTTATCGAATTTAAAAAGTGTACAACAATTTTTTCATATCCGTTTTTAGTCAAAAATATTTTCATGTATGTGCATTAGGGTGACCAAGTGAAAAGAGGATTACATAAATAACCAAGGGGCTTAGCTGAGAAACAGCATGGTTTGAAAATAGACTAAGTAAACCTACTCTAAGAGATCTCACATTGGCTAATTTTTCTCCCCACATAAAATGTATAAGAAAATCAGGCTTTGAGTATTCAATTTTGCTGCTCAAATTAAATATCACTGATTTCACTTGACAAATGATCCACAATGCGACCGTGGCACCCCCGTTCTATGACGGCAAAGAAAGCGGGAATATTTTTAAGACTAAGTGCCCTTAGAGTTGGCTGTGCTTTCAGGACAGTGTCGTATGAAGCAGTGTGCATCCCATCGGGTATCATGCCACCAGATATAATGGCCTCAGAACTGGGTAGAGTTTACGACAAAGCCAAAAGCCTAAACAGGCGACTAACGGCGGAAGAGCGTAAGGAGTAAGGACAGGGGAGTATACATGAGTGACAAAATCGCTGGGACCTAGCGACAAAAGGGAGGTGAGTGCAGACGCGTGCAGGTATGGGTTGAGAGAAGACATGGCAACAGGGATTACTACCTAACACAATTCCTGACGGGACATGGATGCCACAGAGAGTACAAAGACTCGGCCACGAGGACGCAGCAGACTACTCGTTCTGCGGCAACGGTAGTGAGAACGCAGAACATATCTTCTTCTCCTGTTCGAGATACAAATCTGAAAGAACGTCCATTGAAGAAATGATAAAAGAAATCACATGCTGCAATCGAAGTTAGTGTGGATTAAGATGAGAAAATGGTCCGCAAATGCGTTACCGGAACTGCGGGAAAAATAATGGAAACGCAGTAAACAAAGAAGACAAACAAGTAATGAAGGGCAGACAGAGACAGAAACATATATGAAGAGTAGGGCGGGCTGATTTAAAAATCGCTCATTGCTCTGTGAAAATCGTATTCTAGGGATCAAACTAAGAAACTTTGCCGAAGGAACCATACCTCTAAAACGAATTCTGATGTCCCCCAATTTGGGTCGAACGAAAAATCTCACTTTGACCCATTTAGAGTGCCCCAATCGAGTCCAAATGTATGACCGACCCCCACTTACTTTGGACGGCCGATCCACCCATGCCAGTGGCACACCCCCTGGAACTCCCCTGGGGGGTTCCCCATACAATCATTTCAAAATATTACCATTTTTGGCCTTTACATGAGAAAAGAAACTAAAAAGTTCGACCCAAATTGGGGGACATCAGAATTCGTTTTAGAGGTATGGTTCCCTCGGCAAAGTTTCTTATTTTGATCCCTAGAATATGATTTTCACAGAGCAATGGCGATTTTTTTGCCTCCCCACAAAAGACACTAAAAGTTCGATCCAAATTGGGGGACATCATAATTCGTTTTAGAGGTATGGTTCCTTCGGCAAAGTTTCTTATTTTGATCCCTAGAATACGATTTTCACAGTGCAATGGGCGATTTTTTGCCTCCCCTTAAATCGACCCTTGGTTCCTTCGGCAAAGTTTCTTATTTTGATCCCTAGAATACGATTTTCACAGTGCAATGGGCGATTTTTTGCCTCCCCATAAATCGACCCGGCCTAATGAAGAGCCATACTGGCCAGCTTGGCCTTGCGAGGCAATGCTTAAACGGCGATACCGCAGGGCGAACTAAAGAGGTCCAAGTTAGGGTTTAGTACTTAGGTGTACTGTTTCGCTAGTCCAGTTTAGTAGTACTACTGACTGTGATGCATCTTTAGCGATCAGTATGAATCGTGTATGTCGTCTAAGTTTACGGCTTAGTAAGATTCCCCTTCGGATAAAAAAAAACAACAACAAAACACCTCGTCCTATACAAAGTAGGTTGAGGCAATGAAGGTCTAGGTAATGGGCATCGTACCTGGTCGATGCAAAAACGATACATGCATTGCACGAAAGGCATTAGAGTGGAGCGCTCTTACGAATGTTGGTCGCATGCTTGGCTGATCAAGGGACGGACAGTTGAAAAAGAAGTTGGAAAAATAGGAAGAAGTTGGAACCAATTGAAGTACACTGGCAAAAATCACACGAGGGATTAAGAGACTGAAGAATAACAAGATAATGATACCATTTAAGACCCCTCAGAATTATAATATTTATTACATAATAAGACTTCCGCCAAATTATTCCAGAAAATTTTTAAGATTTATGTTAGCTGCATCTATTTGAGATACTTCCAAACATTTCAATAATTTCATTCCATGGATACAATTTCTATGTAATTATATAGAACTTTTGAGCATACAATTTTCTATCATCTGAGATGATTTCTTGAAAAAAATATACAATATATTTGAAAACTAATTTTATTTCGATTTTTTTGAAGGAATTCTTTAGTCAGTGCAGCGCACTTAAATACTAAATATTCTCCGGTATACGCTTACAAAAATCTTAATTATACAATAATTTATAGCCCTAATGACCAGATACAATTGGTTTTTTGTTTTTGGCTCCATATAATGTACATTTGTGTATATTAGAATCCAGGGTCTGACACTCGAAGTGTAACCAATTAAAAAGGCCATAAATTTAGTTTGGAAAATTACTTTACAGAATCGAAACGCAAGCAGTCCGAATATGGCGTGCAGGTATTTTGGCCCACTCGCGGACAATGGCTTTTTTCAGCACCTCGAGACTTGCTCCCCGAAATAGTCCAATGGCCCAAAGAGAATAATTCATCGGATTTGCATCTGATGAATTTGAGAGCCATTTTGTGGACGTTATGAAGTTCGGAACGTTGTTTTTTACCCATTCTTGGATCACTCGAGCTTTGTGAGACAGTGCTGAGTCCTGTTGAAGCACCTAGGTCTGCCATTCAAATATTAGTCTGCCCACGGCTTCAAAGCAACCTCGAGAATACTTTTATGATAATATTTCGTATTCACCTTGACGCCAGGCTCAATGAAAACGATTGGAGAGCGCTTATCTGCGGTTGCATTATCTGTGGCGGATGCTGCCTCCTGCACTCCAATCGATGAATCACATTCCCGTATGAACGGTCGGTCAAATAAACCCTATCGTTTTGGGAGCTTACGAATTGCTCAATTTGAAGAGCCAAGCGAAGCAACTCCTTCGCTCTCTCAAGTCTGACTCGTTGCTGCTTTGGTGTGAGATCAAGCGCTTTTTGGATCTCGTAGGGCTTGGCTTTGAGATCATTTTTCAGTATTGCGGCGGATGCTTGATTGGCACTTCATCGGGGATTTCGCGAGAGTTGTTTTTTTCACTTTTTTAACCATTTCACGTGACGTTGCAGTCTTTTGATTACCACCTCCATGACGTTTTGTGATGCTACCAGTGTCATTGTAAGGAGAAATGGTGCGTTAAGCAAAAGCTTTATTTACCTTAAGGTGCTCGAGCTCACGAACAATCGCTGGTTGTGATTCTCCAGCCAAATATAATCAAAATATTACGTTCGAAATTCATTACTGCTTTTCCTTTTTCGCGTTTACTCTCGACAAAAAGCTTCCGCGCGCATGTAAACAATACTCTGAACTGTAACAGACTGCTGATGCGCGTGCACCAGCTGCGCGAGCGGTCTGAAGTTGGTTACACTTCGAGTGTCGGACCCTGTCGGTCTTTTGAACATAGAAGAGTTTATGTTCTCTTATGTCATTAATATGTCGGGTTAAGTTTATGTCATCTGAGATGATTTCTTTAAAAAATATTTAAAAATATAATATTGTTTATAAAAAAAATTTATATTTGAAAGTATTTTTTAGTCACTCCAGCGCATGCAAATCTAAATTTTTTTCCGAAATATTTTGACAAAAGACTTAGAATATAATCAATTTTACAATTCTGGTAAAAAAAAACCCCAACTTATTTTTGCGAGGCGCCCTTATATGTAAATCTCTGTGTTATCTTGTTCGCGAAATCAAGAAACTTAAAAATGCTGACAATGAAATCATGCCTAGAACTTTAGTCTGACTATTCACCAATAATCCTGACAATTAAAAAACGACTACAACTAACACCTTGTCGGACACCATCTAACAGACTGGGAGGCTTTTATGGACATAATGGATCAAAGTCTGGACAGAAAAATCCCATTAAAAAAAACCAACGATATTGAAACTGCAATAGCTTTTTTTAATGACACAACTATTATGTCACTAAGCCGATCTACACCAACTCTACCTCCACAAACTTCAAAATATAACATTCCTGACGCTATAAAAAAGAAACTAAAACAAAGGAGAAAACTGAGAAAAAAATGGCTACTACAAGATTTCCAGATGACAAAAAACAACTCAAAAGAAGTTAAAGAACTATTGAAGCATGAAAAAGACAAAAAACTAAGCAATTAACTTAAAAATATTGACGCAACAAAATCTACAAACTATTCATTGTGGAAGGCGACAAAAAAGATGGTCGGAGCTGCAATACACCTCCCACCAATAAGAACTACAAATGGACAATGGGCCCGAACGTCATCGGAAAAAGCGACTTATTCAGCTCAACATTTTAAAAATATATTTCAAAATGATAATAACACAAATTCGATTTGACTCATACTACGAACAATAAAGACGAGCAAATCATCAAAAAAACTTCACTAACAGAGATAAAGCAATTAATTTCGACATTAAGAAACAACAAATCCGCTAAATATGACCACATCTCGGGAAAAATTTTAAAGCAAATGCCCGACAGCGCAATAATTTATCTCAGAAATGTTTTTAATGCTGCTTCAAATACTTCCCAAAGACATGGAAAATTGCCGAAATCATTGCGATCCCAAAGCCCAATAAAGACCCGAAGTTTGCATCGTGGTACCGACCAATAAGTCTATTGCCGACAATATCAAAAATATTTGAAAAGCTACTCTTTGATCGCATTGAGCCCATTATAACAAAAATAAATTTAATTCCCCAACATCAGTTCGGATTTAGGCGAAAACATTCGACAATGCAACAATGCACAAGTTAATAAAGACTTCAACAATAAACAACAATGCGTGGCTGTATATCTCGACGTAGATAAAGCCTTTGACAAAGTATGGCATCCTGGATTACACCACAAACTCCAATCTTGGTTGCCATACGACTACTTTCTAATGCTAAAAAGTTACATCCAAGATAGACAATTGTATATTAAATATAACGACAAATGTTCCTACGTTGAGCCTATGAACGCGGGAATTCCCCAAGGCAGTGTATTAGGACCCACTCTGTATCTTATCTACACCGCAGATTTACCGGAACTGTCTTCAGGAAATAGCATGATTGCGACGTTTGCAGATGACACTGTACTAATGGCATCTCATAGATACCCGAAAATAGCACAAACACATTTACAAAACGACCTCAACAAAACACTGGACTGGTTAAAAAAATGGAACATAGAAATTAATGGCGACAAAACAATTCAAGTCAATTAGACGAACAGAAAGGTAGCCATTGACTCATTAAAGATTGGAAACTCTGACGCGATTACTGATACGAAAGCTAAATATTTAGGCATTACAATTGACTCTAAACTAAACTGGAAGAACCATATAATAAAAAAACGAAACGAAATTAAAAATCGTTTTCGACAACTGTCCTGGCTGCTAGGACCTCAGTCAAAAGCTCTCGCTGCAAAACAAATCCTTAATTTACAAAACGACAATTGCACCAATTTGGAAGTATGAAATAGAAGTTTGGGGCACAGCTTCTAAATCCAATTTGACAATGCTGTAATGTGCCCTGTTGAAGGTATTTAGGACAATAACAAATGCACCATGGTATATACCAAACGCTGACATTCACCGCGACTTAAACATCGAAACATTTGACGAAGCAATATAAATTGCGAGCAGAAGGCACATAAGTAGACTACTGACGCACACAAATCCGACGATGAGGAAGCTTCTTGCTGAAGAAAAATTCAATAAGAAGAGACTGAGTCGAAAAACCCCAACTGGCCTCTTGTAATATAATAATAAGAAATATGTTAATGTAATTACCTACATTATTATGTTTACAAAAAAAAACAAAATCTTGCTCGAGATTTTAGCCACGGCATTGCAGATGTATGTAAAGTACTACGTTACCTATGTCCAGTGTAATCTCGCCTAACGTATATTTCTATAACCTTTGAGCGACCATTTTTTTCTATACCAAATCTTATGTATCGGAAGAAGCTACCCCGTTTTGAATGGGCTCCTCTCATGGACGCAAAAAAGTTGACTAACGGTGATTGTCCGCTCAAGTTACATTTGACTGTAATCGTTTTCTCACCTGGTCACTCTAGTATATTACTTTTTGCATACACGTTTTTATTTGCATGCAAAAACTAGACAAATAAATGGGAAAAAGTGTAAACAAAGTAAAACTGCATTTAACGGGAAAATTACCAAATAAAACTGTAGTACGTGTTTGCAAAAAGCAGAAAATATTATTTAGGTATATTACTTTTTTATCACAAATAATACCAAAATATGCGAGTGTTAACATTAATGGCATGTCCTCCTTAATATTCCCTAACAGATAAACTGCTCTTCTGATTTTCGAAAACCTCGATTGTTTATGTTGCACATTTCGCGAAAAGATACACAGGCAAGCAAAAGTCGTGGTTTAGAAATTTCAGGAAAATCAGAGTTATCTTGCCCTTACTGGGCTATATGAAATGCGTAAAGTGACTATAGCTTGGGTTTATTGGCAAGTTTTAACAATTTATCTGATCCTCATTTTTTTGTGTCTATATATACTTTTATGTCTCTCTCTCTAAATATAAATAAATAAATAATTGGCGCGTACACCTTTTTTTTGGGTGTTTGGCCGAGCTCCTCTTCGTATTTGTGGTGTGCGTCTTGATGTTGTTCCACAAATATATATATACATATATTTTCATATGTGTCTATAGTTATAATGATTAATTCGATTCGAGTTAACAAGCAAAGCATTGCCTGACGCCGCCAACCTGACCACATTGAAGTGACATTCTCGGGCAGTGCGCGCTGTTAATAGTACCCTTGTATGTGTGTGTGTGTGTGTTTTTAATCAAAGCGTTATATTTACTATATACAGAGTATATATGCACGTCGCGCTAACAGCAAACGATTCTGTTCACTTAGTTGTTGCATCCTGTTAATTCATTGTTACTTGCGCTTTCACTCTCTGTTTATCTTCTGCCCATTGTTGCGGCTGCGGTTATACACTTTCAACTTTTGCGGTTCCATGGATTGTGCAAGTGGTGAAAGCAACCCCTACATATGTACAGTTTGTCTCATAATTATTTTCATAATTTAATATTGCACAAATAGTATCAGTATTTTCTTAGTAGATTCGATTATGGAATATTACTTTGAATTCCTTTGGTTTGTGTAACATAACACTATGCCGGTACCCAATATGCAAAAACCACAAGGAGTTACCTCAAAATTATTCTTCACAAAGGCGATATCAGCAATCCATTCACTACCAACACAAGCGTAAGACAAGGTTGTCCCCTGTCGCCGCTTCTCTTTGCCATCGTCCTTGATGACGTCATGACAGAAAAAAGGCATCGCATGGAGTTTCACCAGACGTCTTGAGGAACTGGATTTCGCTGATGACATCTGCCTCCTCTCTCACAAACTCTCTGACATGCAAGCGAGGGCGGACAAGCTAATCGTGCTGGCACGCACTGTCGGACTGGAGGTCAATATCGCCAAGACCAAGGTCATGAGAGTTAACCACAATAACGCAAAGCAGATACTGGTTGACGGGTGCCCGGTGAAATTCGTCGAAAGCTTCTGGTACCTCACGGCATATGGTAGAGCAGATGAAAAAGTCAACTACAGGCTAAACAAAGCAAGAGTGGCATTTGAAGAACCTATCCTTAGGCAAATCAAACGCAGAAAGTGACGATGCATAGGTCACAAATTGATAGCATCACGAGTATAGCACTGAACTGGAACCCGCAAGGGAGCAGAAGTCGCGGTCGACCAAAAAACGCTTGGAGAAGGTCGATGCTGCGCGAACTAGCAGATCCCGACCTCTCATGGGACGGTGCAAAAACAACAGCGCAGAACCATGTACAATGAAAAGTCTTTTCTATGCTCCCAAGAGGAGTGAACAAGAAAAGAAAACAGAAGGCTGTCGAAGTAGGTCACGAAACGGTCCAAAAAGTTCTCTTAAAAAACTTCTGTTAAAACGGACGTGGACATCACAAGGAAACTACCGCAATCAGGTTGATATGTTCGAGCCATTCTAGTTTTCTTAGCAACTTAGAGGTCATCCCCCTTTTCATTCAAATTCCCTCAAGCGAGGAGTAGACGAGGTGGAGATAAAGAATGGCAAACATGATTACGAATAACTTCAACCGGGACGAAATAGTTGGTGGGACAGTATTCTGCGAGGAACTTCCCAGCAAGCTCAAATTTGGGCTTCCGGACCACGTGGTGGTAGCGACAATAAAGAAAGAAGTGGATAGGTTTCCTACTTCTGTAATTACTGTAAAAGACGTAAATTTCTACTCCGACAGCCAGGTGGCAATTAAGGCACTGAGCTCATTGTTTGAGGCTTCGAAACTAGTCGGGGAATGCCAGAATTCTTTCCCAACTACATTCGAATATTTCGATATTAGGCTTATATAGGTTCCCGGTCAGAGTTGTATAGAAAGAAACTAAGGGGCTGATGAGGTCGCTAGACAGGGGACCCTGAAGATGGTCTACTTCTAGAGAGATAGTCCACGCGGCAACTCAAGTGGCGCTGGGCTAGTGCGCAAACATGCAAAGACTCGAAATTGTTCTGGGTACTGATAGATCGGAGGCGCTTGTGGCAAATTCTAGGACTAGCTCTCGAATTTTGTATGTATGCTTACCAGGCATTGTCTCTTAGATTACCATGCGGTGAGACTTGGGATTTCTTTAAATTCTTTCTGCAGAAGCGATTTGGAGGATGAGGTGGAACCCCTCATCCCTTCCCCTCTGATCTGCTCGTCGGGCTAGGAATTAAACAGCTGGACCCCAGTTTTTAGCTACACTTGTAGATATAACGGATTTGGATATCACACACCTAAGGAATTTCATCAGTAGCTTGAAGCGATTCATATAAATGTAGCTAATAAGCCACTGCTGGTCGTCATCATTCAATATGAAGCTCCTTCTTCCTTTTTGCCACTTGCTTGGTTCTTTCCCCTCTGTTCTTCCTCAGTGTGCCATCACAATAGACAAATTTTGATTCTTTGTACAAGTGAGCTCTTATAAATCCTAACCTCCCCTTGGCTTAAAACACAAAAAAGACCCATAACATTTCAGGAGCTTCAGGATGTATATTTTTCTTCACAAGCTGTTTCGATCGGATAACTCGCTGCTCTCCTGTTTACTCCGACATAAACCGTCTTTTGTGCATATCGAAAGATTTATAGTAGATATCTTCATGGACAACTTGGCGCATAAGACCCTTAGAAGCATTAAGCTCCCTCACAAGGGATCTTATTGATTTTGAGGCCGTCATCACTGATCGCTCGCACTTGTTGCATAAATTCTGTAGATCGGAAAGTCTCAGAACGTCCATGTTTTTGCTTTTTGCAGCAATTCTGCATCGCCGCCTGATGCTACCCAATTCGCAGCGAGTCTTATAAACGAATGAACGGGCGAACCTAAAAAAAATTAGAGATTTTTAACTCGACGTGATTTGCACATACTACTGTGGGCAAAAAGTAAGGTGAATTTATTTGTCAAACTTCGCGGGATTAAAATTTCGCTCTAGTTATTTTTTTCATGAGTTGGCAGCACTGTTATTAACATCTGGGCCAACTTTCATGTGAATGTCATTATCAGTAATATATTTACGCTTGTGTTTACCAAACGACCAAGAGTGCATTTTTCGATTTTTACAATGTCTGATTTGATTCAGCAGAGAAGTGCCATCAAATTTTGTTTGCGGAATGAAATTTCGGCTGCGGAAACGTTTAGCATGCAGAAGGCATTTGGTGATTCGACCACGTCGCGAAAAAATTTTTATAAGTGGTACAAAGACATCAAAGAGGGTCGAGAACGTGTTGATGACTTGGAGCGCTCCGGACGACCATCAACGTCAACAGATGACCAGCACGTCAATAAAGTGCAGGAGTTAGTGCTCAAAAATCGTCGGTTGACTATTAAAGACCTTACTGATATGATCGGAATATCATAAGGATCTGTGAAAACCATTTTCAAAGACCATTTGGGCCTACGAAAAGTCAAATCTCGTTTGGTACCGAAAACTCTCAATTTCTTGGAAAAAAGTCGTCGCGTTGATGTGTGTGAAACAATGCTTTCAAACTATCAGGACAAGCTCAAATGCATCATTATGGGAGATGAGACTTGGATTTATGCTTACGACCCTGAAACAACCGACCAATCAAGCGAATATCGTGCTAAAGGCGAGGCCAGACCGAAAAGAGCACGTCAAAGTCGTTCAAAAATAAAGGTCATGATGACAGTTTTTTTCGATTTTCGTGGTGTAGTGCACTATGAACTCCTTCCACCTGGCCAAACTGTTTATAAGGAATATCATTTGAGCGTTGCGCGTCGTTTACGTGAAGAAGTTCGTCTAAAAAGACCAGAATTATGGGCCTACAACTCTTGGTTTTTGCATCACGATAATGCACCGTCTCACACTGCACTCGTTCTTCGTGACCATTTCGCCAAAAATTCCACGCATATCGTTCCGCAACCACCGTATTCGCCTGATTTGGCTCCGTGTGACTTCTGGCTATTCCCAAAACTCAAGAGACCATCCCGGGGAACGCGTTTCGAGTCGATTGAGGAGATAAAAGCTGAATCGAAGAAGGTGCTGATGGCTATACCGGAAATGGACTATTTGGCATGTTTCGGGGATTGGAAAAATCGTTGACATAAGTGCATTTCATCGAGAGGGGATTATTTTGAAGGGGATGAAATTGATTTACAAGAATAAATAAAGTTTTTGCATTTTACAACCAAATTCACCATACTTTTTGCCCACAGTAGTAAATCGACGATAATTGAATGTCTCCTCAACTCTTAAGTTAACTTCTAGTAGTACTCTATGTCTTATAAGAAATAGCAAACAGAAAAATAGTAGTTTCGGGAAGTTACAGATCCTACAAATTTGCTTGTTGACGAAGCCACCGAGGTGGAAATGGGCCTCATCACCCAAGATGATGTTTCGATGGAATCTCGGATCATATTCATGCATTTCAACGACCCAATCAGCAAACACACGACGTTGTTGATGATCGGCCGGCTTGAGTTCTTGTGTTAACTGGACTTTATAAGCCTTAAGACTTAAATCTTTATGCAAAATACGGTGTAATGACGTTTGTGAAATGCCTAATTCCAAAAAACGGACAAACCTGGGTTTTCGGCTGTTCTTGAGCGACGTGCACGGGTTTTATTCTTCACATCACTAACTTGTCCCAACAGCTCGAACTTTTTCACCAATTTCTGTTTTGCGGTCCGACAAGATGCTTCACGATGACCCGAAAGTGTTCGAGTTTTACGAACCGTTTCTGCCAAATTTTCAGCATTTTTATAGTGAATTTTAATAATTTCAGTGCATTGTTTAAGCATTGATCGTTCCATTTTTATTAATGATGAAGTTTCTACTTTTAAAATGTCAAAAAAAGACATCTTCAAAAGTGACATTTACCGAAATAGCGGGTTATTCAAAATAACACTTGTTATTGGAAAACCCTGCACTTATTTACATTACTTTCGTATTCCACTTGAAACATTTTTTTCCAAATTACTTTTATCAAATATTGGCATGAAAAAAGATTTATGTGGCAAACTGTATGTATTATATGTATACGAGGGTCGTTTAAGAAGTCCGTGCAAAGTTAGATAGATGGTTAAGTGTAGTTAGTAGCAGCTCTTGAAAGAGTGCATACCAAATTTTAGCCTGATCGGTTTATTTTTTTGGGTTTGGCATTCATTTGAATCGAGGAAGTCAAGCGATTTTCCTTTTCCAACACGACAATGCACCAGCTCACGCCTTAGTAGTTGAGGTGGCACAATTAATAGAAATAAGATTCCAACTCGTTTCACAACCCACCTATTCTACAGACTTTGCTCTCTCGGATCCCTCGAACTACTATTTGTTTCTCAATTTGCAAACATGGCTGGCCGAAAAAATGTGTATTCAAACGAGGAGGTGAATGCAGAAACGAATGGCAATTTTTCAGACTTGGAGAAAACCTATTACTGGGAAGGGATCAACAAACTACGTTCAAGGAAGTGTATCAGTCTAAAAGAAGGCTTTGTCGATAAACAAAAATGGTTTAATAGTTTTTAATGTTGCACTAACTTTTCAAACGACCCTCGTATAGCGCTTGTATATTTAAGCGCCCACGTTTGTAGAACTAAGTGTATCGCTCGCCTGTTGGCGGTTAGCGCGTTTGTCACGCATCGCACGCATTCCAAAGGTGGCAACATATTTTACCACAGCAAAGTGAATTAATTTCCACTTTTTCAACAATCAAGCACGCATACATAAGCGCGCACTCACACACATTTGCGTCATTGTTTTTCTGCGCGACCATCGTTGCGGTACACAATTTTTCGTCTTTTTTCCGCTATTTATGTTTACATACTCGTATGTTCATATTCTCATATATTCATATGTATGTGCGTGTATTTTTCATTTAACTACATTCTTTTTTTTGAATTTGTATACATATTTTTTTGTATACTGTCACTTTGGTGACAGCTACGCGGGCGATCATTAATATGAAGTGCATTAATTACACCACAACAAGAAGCACATACACAAAAACCGTGCATGTGCCGTTGTTGTGCCAGCTGTTGTCAACCACTGACCACGTTTCCGGCAATCTGACTGTGCTTCTTCTGCTCAAGCCATGCTCTGCCACAGAAGCCTCTATATATACCCATACATATATGGTATGTGTGCGTGAGTGTGTGCACCCAGAAATATCCAGCAGTTATTCATATAACTATCAATAAGCTTTAATTGAACACATCCACCGACGAAAAAAATGCTTGTTTGTATATTAAATTATTTTTCCCATACTATAAATTCTTATATGGAGCAAATGGTTTGTCAGCAAAGAGGTGTTTGTTTCATAGTACGTATACGCCGTGGTGTCGTACCCGCATTGTGCGTTTTACACCTCTCACAATAACATGCCACAAAATGCTTGCTATTTTGGTTTTTTTTTTTTTCTTCTTAAAGCTCGAGTGTCAAGTTGCATTACAGCAGTCATTTGCACACACACTCAAGTATTTACATGCATATACACATGCATACATGTCTACATTGTACACACCCACCTGTAAAGCCACCAACGAGTATGGGTAAGGCAAATGCAACACAACACGCCTGCCAACGTTGCCCATGGCAATTATGTAGGTGTTGCAGCAGCAGAAATCAAGATTATTCAACTTCATAAAAAAAAGAAACAATGAAAACAAAAACACAAACAGTAAATATTCCCATAATTGTGCAGCGAGTGCGTTGAAATGTCACAAATTTTCATTGTACATTCGAAATTTTTCATGACATAACTGAAGAAGAGAAACATGGAAAAATTCACCACGAGTGCACAGCTATGGCCAGCAGCGAAATATTTTTGCATAGTTGATTGCGCACATGCAGTTTTATTCATACGTATTTGTGCTTCACAAAATGTTCATAAGAATTTCAAACCTTTTAATCAGAAATTTTAGAAAAATTTGCAATATTCAGTTTTGCAGTCCATTAAATTTTGGAGATTCAGGTGGCCCAAGACTTACATTGGCTTAGACAATTATATTATGTTGGCGATCTTATGCATTCCCTCTATATAAAAAAATATCGAGTTTTCGTTATACAAAGTGGCGCAAAATTAATCACCTTACCGGAAAATTTATAATTTTTGCAAATGGTGTTGTGCGCCAATCATATTTGACACTTGTGAAATAGGCAACGGCAAACAGACAAGCAAAGGAACGCGTAAAGGTAAAAAAAAATTCCATTGCTCAAAATTATTTTTGGTTATTAGTAAAAAATTTGGATGATTAATTTTGCGCCACATTGAAAGAACATGCAAAACATCACCAACAAAAAATGTTTTAATCCATTTGAACTTCATAGTAAGCCAAATGAAATAACACAGACTTTCGAATTTTGTAAAAAAAAAAACACAAAGATGAAAAAACACCCTAGAAAAGCTACTCTAAGAAGCCATTTTTTTTTTTTTTTTTTGGTGGGTGAGGTAGGGTTCAAAATGCATTCGCACTTACAGCGACCATCATCTACTGCGTCGTGTGGTGTGGCCACTAAAACGATCTCTCCTCTCCTTCTGGGTAGACACCCTTCCCGGAACTGCTTTCTATATTACTTCGGGAGGGCCCAGAACAGCATCCATAAAGGACCAATTCTATTCGCCCACGTCCGGGTCCACCATATTTGTAGCCAGCTTTCATGCTATAGGCTCAACTTCTTGTGTCTCTATCTGTGCGGCTTCGCTGTGTTACACTGTGTCGAGGTCAATCTTCTTTTTCATAGTACGTTCTCGATGTATTTCTTTACCGCGTGCCAGTTGTCCCCGCGCTCGAGCGTTTTGCTGATTATTTTGCTCGATGCGATGTCGCCGATCTGCTCCCTCAGAGCATTTCTTTCTGCGAGTCATCTGTCACAACTAATAAACGTGTGTTTAGCGTCATCGCTCGGTGCTTCGCAATATATGCACATGGAATCGGTTACCTTGCCCATACGGTATAGGTAACTCCGGAAGTATCCGCGGCCCGAGAGGAACTGAGTTAAGAAGTAGTTCACTTCTCCGAAGTTCCTTTGGACCCATTTGTCAATTGATGGAATAAGTTTCGCCGTCCATCTACCACTCGGTTCAGTGTCCCATCGGCTTTGCCACCGCAGCATGGTTTGACGTCTCCGTTCTGGGAAGCTAGTGATGACGTGTTCCTTCTTGAAGTCCCACGCAGCCATTCGTTCCCGAACCATGAGGTCGATGGGTATCTGACCGCTGATCACGAAAATTGCAGCGCCTGAGACAGTGCAGTAGGCTGAGGCAACTCTAAGTGCCGCTGTTCGTTGTACAGCCTCCAGTGCTTTGCGCTTGGTTTTGCAGTTTAGCGCATCTTCGCATACTTCGCTGTCGTACGGGAAAATTGATTTTGTGGCAGCCATGATTAGCATTCTTTAACGCTGTATTGGCTCACCGATGTTCGCCACTAGTGTGCTTGGCAATCCCGTGATCTTCGCTGCTTTAGTAACCGCGTGCCGTATCTGAACCCAGAACGTAAGCCTGCAATCGAGTTGAATACCCAGGTACTTCACAGAATTTTGTGCCACTAGAGACGTTTCACCTAGATGCATGCTGGTCTCGGGTAGCATGTGGCCTCGTGTCATCAGGATGACTTCGGTCTTACGTTTGGCGAGTTACAGGTCATGGTCCCCTAGCTAAAATTGGATTTTTAATATGACAGTTCAGCTTCCTCCTGGCGTCCTCGGTATCTCGTGCTGATAGGGCCGCCGCTATATCGTTCGCGTATGCCACCAGATATACGCTTTCGCGCCTTTCTATGCCCAGGAGCTCGCCGTAGTTCAGATTCTAGAGATTGGGGTCGAGAATAGATTACTTGAATGGCGGTATTCGAAACCTTTCTCGCAGTACTTCTATTATATCTGCCCATCGTAAGCTATTAAAGACGTTTCGCACATCAAGCGTTCCCAGGACGATGATACGCGTTGGATAGGAGCGTCCGCATTGAGCGCATTCTACGCTACTTACCACTTCCTCTATTGCGCCAAGGGTCGATCTTCCATGTCGAAAGCCGCACTGGCTTGCAGACAGTCTTGCTGCGCTCTCAACAGACTCTGCTAGCCTGCGCTGTATAAGTTTGCTCAGCAGATTTCCGGCATTGTCCACCATGCAAAAGAGGTGCCAACCTGACGGTTGCGCCGGGTCGTCTTTACCCTTATTCTTTAGCGATACCTTCTGCCTTTTGCACTGCTTGGGGAAGATGCTTTCAGCAATGCACGCATTGCAAACTTCGAGCACCACGTCTGATCGGTCATAAGCTTGAGGTCTTCAGCTGAGACGCCGTCTGGGCCAAGAGCTTTGTTTATTTTAAGGCTTCTCGCCGTAGTTTTAAGTTCTTCTTCAGTGAAAGGCGAAAGCATCTAGTCATTTTGATTATTTTTTAATTTAGCCTGTTTAAATAGGTCTGCAGGTTCGGTTATGGAGGTCGGCACGTCCAAATGGGCTAACTAATCGAATTATATTTTATACAGATGTCTATTTCTTAGTGGTGGTGGTGATGAAGGTCTTGTCTGAGGGACACAGTCTAGACCCAATTAGCACAAAGAGGTTATTTTTATACACCACTCGTAGAGTCCCTACTTTTTATTAGTCGAACCATATTGAATTGGCCATGAATCTGCCTATGCCGTCTATTTTCATGTCTGCGATTTCTCTCATGTTAACCATTTAGAATTCACCCAGCATTATTTTTCTTAGAGGACGTAGAGTTGGGCACAGATAGTGAAAGACTTTTTGCTTAGATTCCAGTTGATTCAGCTTCTACATCTATCGCTATACGGCCATTCAATCTTCCTGTCATAATCTACCAAAAGCCAGTGGCCGGTTGTTGTTGACATAATTCTGAATATGTCTACTAGTGGCTTTCTTAACAACTCGTCAGTCCTGGATTTGTTGAAACTGGGCCACGTTTACTTAGTTATTTTGCAGAGATCCGTATTAGCGCATCTATCAACGGCTTGTTCCTGGCATAGGGAGAAGATCTGCCTTTTGCACACGCCTTGAGGACAGCCTATTTCTACCGCTTCGGATTCGTTATAGGGTGCCTCCGCTCTTATCAGTTCATTTATTATTTCTCATTTTCTTCTAAGTTCCTATGGTCTGGTACCCAGAGGAGAAGCATATGTCGCGCGCGCTATAGCATGGAGTTCTTCTTTGCATTCTCTGACGATTTTGTATGGGTTTTAGGTGACTTTAAAGCTAATTCTTACTTAAAAGAGGTTTTGAAAGTTAAATTCCAAAGGCTAGCTCACTTGTTTAGTTCACTTTTTTTAGGGTTAATTTTTGATTTTGAATTACACACCCTAAAATTCAACAAAATACTGGAGAGACTAAAATATATAGGAAGAAGAAATTCATAGAAAAGATTCAAACTTCTCATTTTGAGAATTCTCTCATTCAAAACACTACTTTCTCGTTACTTCAGTTAAATTTACTCAAGTAACTAAATTGCAGCACATTTTGATCGCTCATAAGATTTTTCTCGTTTTTTCCTCCAACTACTCACTTGACTTCGCAGTTACTCTTGGAGCGCTTTGTACTTTCTGCTGGCTATAACCAATCAAAAACTGCGTAACACGCACTTGACTGCTGCGCTTTTAACACCGCAATTAGTTAACGGCAATTGCAACTTCAACGCTATCATGCTCACGCACACTCTTGCACAAAATATGCGCCATCCCATACAACCTCTGCTTGCCTATTGCACTTGTAACGCCCGGTTATGACTTTGCAACAAGGAAGTGCACCTGCATCTGGGTATCGTTCATTAGAGTGAACAACATGTTAATGCTGTTATGTGTCCATAAATTACGATTGAGCCAACAACCGAAATTGCCCGCTCCACCTGCACTCCAACTCCATTGCACGAGTATTTGTGCGCTTAGCCTTCCTAATAACTGCAGACTTTCAGCTGCATATGTAAATGAGAAGATGCGAGCGAGTGGGCGTGTGAGCATCGAAAATATTCGTACACATGCACACACATACATGCGTAGCTGCTTGATGCCCCATATGTGCATGAGAACTTCTTTTAGTGGCGGTAAGTAATTGCAAAACGTTGGCTACTTAGCTGCCTGGCTGGCAAGCAAAATATTAGCATTTGCAATACCAGTAGCAACAACAAATATGCAGGCATGCATACGACAGTATTGATTAAGCAGCAGTGATATGTAACGGTAGTCGAGCTGCATGGGTAGGTTGGAAATGCTGCTGCAAGTATGCTGCAGCAGGAACGTACGTAGTTGGAAGTGCAGTAGCTGCTGCTGGCACCACAAACGATTACTGCTTAACAAGCTTCTGAGGAATTTTAGCTTGTAAAGCAATAACAGCCAACTACATGCCCCATACACAATGTTCGTGCAGCTGGCAATCAGCATATTCACCAGCATTCGTTTCGTTGCATTTTTCTTTTTTGGGGTTTTTCTGATTCCAATTGCAACCAACCAATTTGCTTTGCTGCTCGCTAATTTTGCTTGTTTCTCGCATGTGTGCCGGCGTGCCCTTATGTTTCTTATGCAGACTCATCTTTGCTCGATATTCTTATATCTCCACCTCGGTTTCCTTCCTGTTAAGGTCACTTTTTCTTATATCTTTTTGACACAAAATTTATTCCTTTTCGCACCCGTTGTTCACTTAGACGATAAAACGTATACGCAGTGGCAGCCCGTAGTTCCTTTTTGCCTTGAATTTGTGCATTTGGGTCATCGGAAAGCTGTTTTCAATGTATTTATGGAAGTGTGATAAGCTCGTGCAGCATTTGCAGACAATGAGAAATGTAGTTGGGTATAGGAATTTGGAGCACTGGAGCAAATTCGCATTAGTTAGGCAGATGTTGGGGGGTGTGGAAAAAGGTTATTCTCGAAAAAGGTTTTCTGTAATCAATGTCAATCGTATAAATATGTGAGAATGTATTATGTGCATATGTGTGTGTGTGTGTGCGTGCATGTACTCCAAGAATACACACTCAAACTGCAAAGAGTTCACCGGTGTAAGTAGTGGTGAATTGATAAAAGTTGGCAGGTAAGGAAAATATTTTCCATGAAGCACCTTTAACAAATTTAAAAAACTTTCTCGTTTTTATGCATTAAAAGTATAGAATGTCAAGTTTGAATGGGCTATTAAATAATTAGAATTAGGTGTTTGATAAATTCTATAATTTTCGAGAGTCAAACTGTCGCATTCTAATTGAATGCATTTTGATCAAATTACGAATCAGAATCCACCTGGAGATGGATCAGAATCCACTTTAGGCTCCATTCTATTGAGTTGGAGGCTATGGTGATGTGAAAAGTTATTTGTCACGGCTTGGAGCTTAGAAAGGGTTTAGTGAAGGAGGCATACAAATATTGGCTTAGTCACTAATAATTCATCCCCTAAGATTGCTTCCGATATAGACCGCTTTACTAAACTATAAATATTAGACAAAATTCTTTTTTTTTGTAACAAAGTTTGTACTAATATAAAATAATATCCATATAACGCAAAGTCTCAAATTTTGTATAAAATGTTTCAAATTTCTCAAATATTCATCAATTTTTTAACATTTTAGCTTGAATTTAAAAAAAAATTCTGGATGTGCAATTCCAGAGCGGATTGAATTTTGGTGTAACAAAGTAATTTTAAAACACCGTAAATTTTTGGCAACTTTTTTTGTTGAAGGTATTAGGCTTTCGCTTTTATGTAATAAAAAAATTCAGCTGGTACTTTGTATGAAAAAATGCTTCCACCACAGCAAAAAAAATTTGTCAAAAATCAGAACGAATTTTAGAATTTTGCGACATTTGAAACTTGCGCTTTGTAATATCAACTTTTAGTGGTATATAAAATCGCATCCCCGGAATATTTCTAAGAATTAAGAATAAAACGTATTTTTCTTTTTTGTGAATTTGTTGAATTTTTGTGAATTTTGTAAATTTTGTGAACAGCTTGGAGCTTTGAGTAACACGGTTTTTATTGTAGAATGCAATATAATTTCATAGAAAGGTACAACTGAAACACTTAATTTATTTTTCATTTAATTCAATACAAAAAAATTGATAAAACTTAGTGCTTTGTCGCGCAAAATTTTTTCGAACATAGGTGGCGCAAAATTAATCATTCAATTATTTCCTTGAGTAACTTTTTCACCAAATAAAAACATGATTTTGAGTGATAAAAATCTTTATTGTGTGTATGTTTATATACTGCAACGCACAGTGCGGCCGATTCCCAAAAAGCTGGCCAAAAGTCGAAAAAAAAAGTTTCTAGATAGAGTTTTTTTGTCTTTGGGTTGCCTACAGTAATGCCTTGGGTAGTGAAAACCGTTCATAGCAACGTCCTGTACCCTAAGTATCCTCTGTATTTTCAGTCGCAACGTGGCCTTCGTTTGAGCATCGTAACTGCATAGAACATCAATTATGCCTCAGCGTCATCGAAAATTTGGACCATCGGATGGAGGTGTGCCGCCCAGGCCGCGGCCGATATTTTGTTCCATGCGTAATTGAGCTATACTAATATTGTCATAATGAAGAGAAATGACAATAATTTTTTCTAAAAAAAAGTAGTACTTTATTCAAAATCAACACCGGCCCTTGAAACTTAACCATCCTTTACATTTGAGGCTCATCCAGTGCTGTGTTGAGCATATTTTGATCACTATTTCAAAAATTTGTACTCAAAAAAATTTCAGCACAACTTACGATAAATGCTACCTCTTTTTACTTCAACGCCAATAAAATTCATGCAGCCGAAAAAAATATGTATGAAAGAAATACTCCTTACCTGATTTTAAATCAAAATTCCTATCTGCACTAATCACCTAAAATTGTTAGTTTAGAAGTTACAGAAAGCTATGTATTTTGATCAATTTTAGGCCGCTTTTTGCGCGATCGTATGAATCTAGAATGAATATTTTCCACTAAAGAGAATTAAGATGCAGATGCAGATCTTATTTTTAAAATACGGCTTAAGCGAAAACAGGCAGATAGCGAAAAACATACTAATACACAAGTGGTTGTGCAGCATCCATGAGAGACTACCAGATCGGGCCATCCGCTATGGTGAAAAAGAAAATAGTAAGAGTAACTTCGGCTACCTCGTCAATGAGTAGTCGGCAACAGACTTCTCCCCGCTCATTTCACATGCATGCTAATACTCGTCCAATCAGTCATTGTTCAGATTTCAGCAGAGTGGGTAGAGCGCTCAAAATTCGCTCCTACTCTTTCAAGCTATCACCAAAAGCAATAAAACTCATACAAAATATTCTCTGAGTAAATCATTGAGATGATCTATTTTGCGTAAACTCCTAAAACTCATTGGTTTCTATACAAAGAGTGCTCGTCGTTCTGTGAGCATTCGCTTTGTTTTCATCCCCCGAGTTTTGTAAATGATGCGATCTTTATTTGAGCTCAAGTTTATATGAATTTATCAATGATAAGTAATTTGACATTCAATATTATTTAATTAAAGCGATATATTTACGAGAATAGTGAAGTTTATTTCATTTATTTTTTTAATATAAATAATAAATGAAACTTATATGAAAATAAAAATCTTAAGGAATTTCAAAGAAAGAAAGTAAAAGAAAATTCATTAAAGTTGAGGTTCATTGAATTTAATGAGAGTCGATTAAATATATTTTTTAAGACTGATCGTCGTTCGGTTCGTCAAAATCTGTACTTTTGGATAAACTTTCATTCAATTTGATAAACAGCAAATTATTAAGATTTTGCTTTTATCTATCCTAGAAAATCTGCCCATTTTTTACACTTTTTACACACGCGAAACACTTGCAAACGCAAACTAGCCACAAAAATGCTTTAATAAAAACAAACGGCGATTGAAATTCAAGTAGGAAAATGTGTCAATATAAAAGAGTGATAAAAAATGATGCCTTCAAAGAAAACTCACTGAGCATACAAAATGATTGCTACTGTTGAAGAGAGTTTATCATTTTTAAATAATCTGAGAGGAGAGAATAAGCTAGCGAACATTCAATTCGATTGATGCTTTCAAAGAGCGCATGTTAAAAGAATGTCGAAAGAGGAATGTTAATAAATGATTTTTTCGCTCTTTCAAAAAATAACTGATGCTCTCTTGTTTGGTTTTAAGCAGAAATGAAAAACTCAAAACAAAATGCATTGAGTTGAGTTTTTATCAGCTGAATGAGGGATATTTTACTCATCAATGATAAGTATTTACGAACTCTGGATTTCAGACGGCAACTGAGTAAGATGAGTAGCATATATTTGATAATTTTACACCTATACTTAGGGCCTCACCAATATGAGTGGAGGCTGCTTTGATTTTTTCGTGTATCACCAATAACATCTAATTTTTTTTCGTAAACAAACCGCTGCACTCCAGTTACGCGAGCCAATCCGCTGATTTATTCAAAACTGCGGAGAGCCGGTTGACGGTCTGATGTTGACCACACCTGTGCATTCTGTATATCTTAGGAGTTCCAAAATAGAAGCTTCTAAAAATATTTGTCCTGGTTACTTAAGGACTTTAGTTTTCATTAAATGTTTCTGCAACGGGTCGATTTCTTCTATATCTAATTAAAGGTAAAGTGAGTTATTAGAAAATCATCAATAAAATTTAAACCAGCCTTGGGCAGCTAAAAAGGGCTAGTTTCGAATTTACGATTTTTCACTAAGTCTTTCTTAAGAATACTCGAAGAAGGTCGATGCTGTGCGCACAAGTAAATGCCTACGTGAAAATAACATCCCAGAACCGTCTACGAGGGAAGAGCCTTGTCGAGGCTTCATACTCCCGAACGGAGTAAATAAGGAAAAAAAAAAACAAATTTTCCACTTCACATCATTAAATTTTTTTTTGTGTGGAAACTATTCTGCAAATTATTTTATCAACTAAAAGGTATACCGCTTTGTATTTCCTGCCAAATCTGCAAACAGCGAATCAAAGAAAGTAATTCATTTTAGTATCTTCCGAGCGTTTTAAATTCATCTGTCAAGTGTTGCGACAGCTTTAACTGGCAAAAAGAATTCACTTCATATCTACTCACTGGAAGTAGGAGGCGGAACTGTTCCCAAGTAACTGTGCCTCTTGCTGAATATTTCCCGATTGATTTGCACACCGCCAGGACAGGTTGGACGTTTCTTGGCACGACTTCTGTAGAAGTTGGCGCGATGTAGAGGAAGAGAGAATTACACATTAGATTCTCTGCAACTGCTCGACACTTTCTGAGAGAAGGACTCAAACTCTCGGCAAATGCTTCATCAATAAACTTAGAAGATCCTAAATAATAGAAGCCTGAAGGAAGTTTCCTATTGCTTAACCATTAATTTTAGCTTTAACTGTAACACACCTGCAGCATTATAAATGCTGAGATGGACAACTCTTCACAAGCACCACTTTCCGGTCTACTGAGCAAAAATTAGCGAATATCCCATCGTATCCATAAATGACCTATGAACTATGCGGGACGATTGTATGGTCTCAAGCCAAATATGTTCTAGGCTATACAGGAAAAATATGAGACTCGTGGTGTGTGTCTTAATTTTGATCTACAAAATCATTCATTCCAACTTCTGAACGCAATTTTTATGAGAAAAAATTCACTCGCGGGTTCGTCATTTACCGACAAATTGTGAAGGTTATTAGAGTAATATTTGTCTGTCAGTTTAATGCAATCACCGAACGCAAATGGTTTTTATAAGAAGATTTTTCATGACAAAAAATCACTCAGTGTTTCGTCATCGCCTGCCGAGTTGCGAAATCTATTAGACAAATTTTTTTCGTACACGCAGAAATCATCAAAATCGTGACAAACCCATTGGGTCTAGCACCACTCCCCTGCTCTCAGTTTATCCTTATCCATTCATAAAATCCATCTGTTTATCCCAAGAGGGAATGACTATTTGAAAGCTGCTTGTCATTGTAACTAAAAACAACTATCATTGCATGCTGCTCATCCTATATTTTTCTATATCCAGCTATACTAATTTATTTAGCTCTCAGTTTTAGTTACAAAATAAACACCCTAAACTTTTCCAATATTTTTCTCACAGAATATTTACATCAATTCCCAATACTTGTGTTATTAATTGAAGTCCCTACTGGGTCACCTTCTAAATTTTTTTTGGAACATACATTTTTCACACTTTGCTTACATTTCAAGCTAGTTCTGAATTTCGTGTCTTACTTCTTAAAGAACGCGGAAGGTTTCAATCGTATTGAAAATCAAACGAGAAGAAAAGTTTCTTCAGTTATTCAATTTCACCACCATATTTTTTGTCTCGAAAATTTTTCTGCGCGTTTACGCATCATTAGCACTATTTTGCAAAGGAAAAACTGGCAATGCTTGAAAAGAAAGCGCAAAAGAGAAACAAAGAAATTGTGGGCGCATAAGAAAAGAATCAATTGATAGCTACTTTTGCACACACACAGCTACATGTGTACATATTTACTTCCGTTATCGGCAAACGTCGTTACTCTGCTAAGAAGATCCGTATGTTTTCTTCTTTTTGCTAAAGCAAAATTATCTAGCCATCCTTCATCGCGCACACACCCACTCGCACGAACAAATTTACACACCCACATGGAAACTTATAGCAACGTGAATAAAAAAAGCGCTTTTGTAGCAGCTAGAGAAAAAACCCGCTACTATAAAAGAGCGAAAAAATATATAAAAGCAAACTTAAAAGACGCCATAAAACAAAAAGTGACGGTTGGATAAAGCGAAGCGTTAGATGCGAATACATGTTTGAGTGCTTTTACAATAACAAAATCTACAGTAGCAAGAAAAAAAGTGCAGCGAAATGTGCGCACTAAAAACGCTAATTCATCATTCAATTTTCAGTTCGGTCTTTGTTTGCGCGCACCAGTAGCCAGCCTGCCAGCCAGCCAGTCGTTAATGGCTGAAAAAGCTGCAGCACCAGCAAATGGACGTCAAAGGGGAATGCCGTGCGCGGTATTGAAAGTGCCATTGGCAGCAAAATGTTGCAACAATCTTCTGTGGTGGCGAAAAGGATTCGAGTAAAGTATTGGTTGCTTGGCACGTCGGTTGGTTATTTGGTGGCACGGCGCACAAAATGAATGAGCAGCAGTTTCAGCGCACACTGGCATATATTTGAGCAAAGCTGGAAAAATGTTACATTTGAAGTGTTGTTGCTTTTGTAACACCTAAGCACACACACACACACACACACCAAAATTCGTTAAATGTAATGAATGTTGCACTGCAATGAGATAATTTATATAACGCTGGCTGTTGATTGGTTGGGCACGGCACTATACAATATGTTGCATGTAAAATATACATATAAGTGCATGCACATGCCCATGCAGGATCATAACGAAACAGAAATACTGAGCAGCTTCACAAGAAAGCTGAAATTAAAAATAGATTATTTAGCTTAAGAATTTGTGCAAAAAGACCAATTTTTTACATACTTTACTAGGAACTGAAGCTGCAATTTAAAGTTCCATCAATACACGAATAAAAAGCTGAATATCGAGTCTTAAAAGTACTTCAAGGCATTTCATTGGAAAAATTCCTTTGAATTTGATGAGATATCAAAGCAGAGAATGGTAGTGCCATTGATTTTAATATTAATGTTAATGCCATTAACATTCTTTGATCAAAGTGCAATAATCCACTTAACATTATCCCTAATTCCATTAACATTCTCTGATCAACATACAATAACTCATTTAACATTGCCTTTAACCCATTTTCTACCGCCGTTGGGTTTTGGCAACAGCAACTTTGAACCTTTGTGGCTACAGTAAAAAAATATATATATTTCTAAAATGTTATATTTTATATTGTAATTTGGACTTTTGACTTTATAATTATGCTCTTAGATTTTTTGTGTGCGGATTTGTTCCAAATCAGGACAAGTGTAAAAAAAGTGTGCAAAATAATAACTTTTTCATGAAACTGTTTGAGAACTAAAAATAGTTTTTTTTACGTTTTCTACTAGTTTCTTAAAAATAAGATATGAAATTATAACATAATCTTACCAGCTGCTAAAGCAGCTGAAGTTTTCTTGCAAAAATAAACTCTTAAAAACAGGTGTTGCGAAATCGCAACGCTGGTTGAAACGACTCATATGACTTCAACGTTTTGATGACATTTATGTCATTTTCATATGGCAATTTGTACCATAAGTGCTATTATTTTTATTTGTGCAAGTAAAAATACATTTAGAAGTATTTCGTTGAAAGCTTTTATCGTTTTGGTAAGACTAATGTGCTCTTGATATTTTTTGTCAAAATTTTGTACCCTTACTTAATTCTTTATTGAAGAGTAATGGATCGTCGACGTTTCTTAACCAGTGGGGAAATAGAATCCTACATAAATACTTCCAGCAGTGAGGATGAAGGCGAAGTAGTTTCAGCTAAACGAATGAAAATTGTTAAGCCTATTTCGAAAAAAATAACTTCTGTCGTATATATTCCACCAGCAGATGTTGATGCTGTAAGTGACGAAGAACTTATTGACGATAATGAGATGATAACAGAGGTACCAGCTATGACGGATGTTTGTGGAGAGTTGGAGGTCGAACATGAATCAGATGTGGAAGATTTTGCGTCGCCGCCGTCATGCTTAGTTGGAATACCTAATGATGGGCCATCCTGTTCTGCAAAAACAACTAGTTACACAGCAGAAAAAGATTTCGGTACACCAAACTTGAAAAAAACCAAACGAATTGATTTTAAATTTGGAGCCCCTGACGAATCAGGTGTGGAATCTTTAAAAAGCAATATGGTTGATTCTATGAGTGAGTCTGAATATTTTATTCCTATGATAATTTTTGGCTCATAAAATTTTTCTTTCAGTTGTCAAAACACCATTTGAATTGTTTCTGCAGTTCTTCGACGAAGAAATAATGGAAATGCTGGTCGTGAATACAAATATGTATGCTCACCAAAATAATATCGTAGTGGATATTAGCAAACAACAGATATATCGTTTCATCGGAATTTTGATACTAAGTGGTTATCATAGAGTACCTCACGTTGAACATTATTGGAGTACACAGCAAACACTTGGTGTACCTATAGTGAAGCAAGCTTTATCACGTAATAACTTCCAGTTGATCAAAAGAATATTTCATCTAGTGGACAATTATGGCATTGATGCCACAGACAGATTTGCTAAAGTTCGTCCACTTATTGATGCACTGAATCGTAAGTACATGCAGTTTGGAGTTTTTGAAACGTTTCTGTCAATTGATGAACAAATGATACCATATTTTGGTCGACATTCGTGCAAAATGTTTATTCGTAACAAACCAGCTCGATTCGGTTTCAAGTATTGGGCTCTTTGTTCAGACAGCGGTTATTTATATGCAGTAGCACCATATGGAGGATCGAGTGTACCTTATGACAAGAATGTAGGCTTAGGCGCTTCTGTTGCTCTATTATTGTTAGAAAACGTTCGAAATGCAGATAACCATGCCATATATTTTGATAATTTTTTTTCGTCATACTATTTGTTTTGTTTGTTGAGTGAAAAACGTTTCAGAGCAACAGGAACTGTAAGATCAAATCGTCTTAGAGGTACAGAGAAATCGCTAAGCACTGGAAAAAAACTGAAAAAACACTAATACGACTACTGCTCCGAGATAAATAATAAATTATTTGTTGCTCGTTGGCAAGATAATGCAGAAGTAACAGTCATTTCTAATTTCAAGTCTGTCGACCCACTAGCTGTCTCACAACGTTGGTGCAAAGCCGAAAAGAAAAAAGTATCTGTTGAACAACCTGGACTTATTCATAACTACAATCAACACATGGGAGGGGTAGACCTACATGATTAATCCGTAGCTAACTATCGCGTTGGTATTCGTGGAACAAAATGGTGATGGCCGTTATGGACTAATTCAGTCAATAGTACCACTGTTAACGCATGGAAAATTCATTGCCTGATTTGTAAGGCAGAAGGAACTCGCCATATGTCTCAAATTTCTTTTAAAACTGAAATTGCAGAATCTTTACTTTTATATTGTGAAGAAGTTTTTGATGAAATAAGTGATTCATCAGACATCGAAGAAGCAGAGAGACTAGTCCATTTACCTCGCATAAATGTTCGTGATCATGTCAGATGGAAACCTCCAGGCAACAAACGTAAAAGATTTGCTATGTGTCACTCACAAACTGTTTATGAATGTAAAAATGTAATTTGAGATTACATCCAAAATGTTTTGATGATTTCTTTTAGGAAATAAGAACAAATAATGTTTTTCTTTTAAATATTGCAAAACGATTACATTGTAAACTTAACAAAATACAACTATATTATTAAAGAGAACTCAAAAAAATACCCAACTACAACTCTGCGTAAGTTGTATTATTTCTATGAATAAGATCACAGCGGTTCAACCAGCGTTGCGTTTTCACAACAGTCTGTCCTGGTGCATCCGGAAGTCCTATCGGTCTGAAAATTTGTAAAGGTGATCAGGAGTCCTTTAATACCAACCATACAAAATTTCACGCAATTATCTACACAGAATCTATTACCGGTAAAAGATGGGATAATGTCTTTAACATTCTCTGATCAAAGAGCAAAACGCACTTTCAGAACGCTGTTAACTCGCTCTTGCTAGCCTAACAGAATATGTTATGTGAACAGTGATAGCTGTTTTATGAATATAAACGATTTTCAAAAGGCACTTTCAGGCGCAGAATATGTTATGTGAACAGTGATAGCTGTTTTATGAATATAAACGATTTTCAAAAGGCACTTTCAGGCGCAGCCAGAGCTGTAATCATGAGGAATCAAGAGTTAAATTTTCTTTAGTAGAATTATCGTGCGCAAAATTATTAATATTTTTTCTATTTTTAGCATAAATTTAAAATTTCTATATTAATGCGAGTAAAAGTAAAAAAAGTTGAAAGTTAAAAAATGTTAAAAGAGCAAACTAAACACATCAAACCAGCAGGTCATCCTTTATTATTAGTTGGAAGTATGGTATAGTGTAACTCCGTGCATGAAACGCAAAATGATAAAAATATTTTTTTCTGAAAGCGGTCGACCCTCGGCAGGCAATGACAAACTTCCGAGTGTATTTCTGCCATGAAAAAGGACCTCATAAAAAACCATCTGCCATTCGGAGTCGGCTTAAAACTGTAGGTACCTCCATTTGTGGAACAACCTAAAGACGCACACCACAAACAGGAGGGGGAGCTCGGAGCTGAACTGGTATTGAATTCTATTAAAATACGAGCGGATTTGTTATCCATTTGCAGACGACAAACCTCTAATGTACCCAGAAATCAGATGCCTCTATGTGTATTAACTCTATTGCGCTGATATGTCTGGAACTTCACCGAACTCTTATTTGGGCTTATGTTCTTGGCGGAAAGTTGCTAGTGATTTTTGATAGGTATTTTTTCTTATTTGTTTTATTTATTAATACGTATTTGAGATCCAAAAATGAAGCTGAATCATTTATAAAATTATTTTAAACCACTATTTTAGAGAAATTTTTTGCCACCACTGTTTGCTCAAATGCTTTAAACTTTAGAATGTGCAAAACAGCAAAAAATGAAGGGAAATAAAAAAATTGTGAATTGTACTAATAACACTGTGCTCAGAATTTCAATTTTTTTCACAAAAGTTTCGATAGTTGATTGAACTTTTTTGGAGCTTATAACATCAATGAATTGACTCGAGTTTGCGAGATAAGGGTTTTTGAAATTTTCATGTATTTATTTTTTTTTTAATTTTTTTTTTTTTTGGTCAACTCTAAGGCTTGAATATTTATTGTAAATTTATTGATTTTTAAAAATTAGTGCAATCGTTTCTGGCCTATTACTCTCCACTCCAAACCATCTGATGCATGACCTTTTAGGGAATTAGCTTTTCAGGAAAACTAAACTAAAGAGAAGGCGAAGCATCCCAGCATAGCTGGTTGTGCGCTGGGTTTGGGACCCGCCACTTAAAAAGCCCCCCCAATGAAAACAGCAACAAAGCCTCGGATGAGAACTTCCAACACTGATGACGACCCCTGCAAACGAAATAAGGAATACGATTTGAGGGCATGCACCTGGAATGTCCGGTCCCTTAATGGGGAAGGTGCCTCTGCCCGGCTGGTTGATGTCCTCGTGAGAGTAAAGGCTGACATCACTGCCATCCAAGAGATGCGATGGACGGGGCAAGGTAAGAAAACCATAGGACCTTGCGACGTCTACTACAGCTGCCATGTAAAGGAGCGCAAATTCGGTGTCGGATTTGTTGTGGGAGAGAGACTTCGTCGCCAAGTACTGTCGTTCACTCCGGTGGACGAGCGTCTCGCAATAATCCGCATCAAATCGCGATTTTTTAACATCTCGGTAATTTGCGCCCACGCCCCGACGGAAGAGAAGGACGATGCGACCAAGGATTCTTTCTATGAGCGCTTGGAACGTTCCTATGAGCGCTGCCCCCGCCACGACATTAAAATCGTGCTTGGCGACTTCAACGCCAGGGTGGGCAAGGAGGGAATTTTTGGTCCCACAGTCGGAAAATTCAGCCTGCACAACGAAACATCCGGTAACGGACAGAGGCTGATCGACTTCGCCGGGGCCCGAAACATGGTAGTCTGCAGCACCAGATTCCAGCATAAAAAGATACACCAAGCTGCCTGGTTGTCTCCTGATCGAAAAACGCGAAACCAGATCGATCATGTTGTGATAGATGGAAGACACGCTTCTAGTGTATTAGATGTACGTACGATCCGAGGAGCCAACATCGACTCGGATCATTACCTTGTTGCAGCCAAACTGCGCACACGCCTCTGTGCAGCAAAAACGTACATCTACCTACGCAAAGAATGTTCGACATCGAAAAGCTGCAATCACAACAGACAGCCAGAAGATTCGCCACTCGACTCTCACTCCTGCTCTCGGAGAGCACTGCCCAACACACCGGCATGCGCGAGCAATGGAGCAACATTTCTCGTTCCCTACGTACCGCCGTCGAAGAAGAAATTGGATTCCGGCGAGCCCGAAAAAACAATTGGTACGACGAGCAATGTCATGCTGCCGCAGAAAGAAAAGATGCCGCCTATAGAGCCACGCTGCGATCGGGCGCAACGCGAGCCATGTGGGATCGCTACAGAGAGCTGAAAAAGGAAGAGAGACGTATTATCCGACAGAAGAAACGAGAGGTCGAAATACGTGAGTACGAGGAGCTTGAGATGCTGGCCAATAGGAACAACGCCCGAAAATTTTACTTAAATTATGGAGGGAACACTTCTCGAACCTGTTAAACGGTGACAGCTGCGCATGTCATAGAGAATGTGAAGATCCCGATACCCCAATCGTTGACGACGGAATTGTCGTTCCGTTACCCGACCATGACGAGGTGAGAATAGCAATATCACGGCTAAAGAACAACAAAGCCGCGGGCGCCGACGGACTGCCGGCTGAGCTATTCAAACATGGCGGCGAGGAGCTGGTAAGGTGCATTCATCAGCTCTTATGCAAAATATGGTCGGATGAAAGCATGCCTGCCGATTGGAATTTAAGTGTGCTCTGCCCAATCCATAAGAAGGGTGATCCTGCAATTTGTGCCAATTACCGCGGGATTAGTCTTCTAAATATCGCCTATAAGGTTCTAGCGAGCATATTGTGCGAAGGCTGAAGCCCACCGTCAACAACTGATTGGAGCTTATTAGTGTGGCTTTAGACCTGGAAAGTCTACCATCGACCAAATATTCTCAATACGCCAAATCTTGGAAAAGACCCATGAAAGGAGAATCGACACACACCATCTTTTCGTCGACTTCAAAGCTTCATTCAACAGTACGGAAAGGAGTTACCTGTATGCCGCTATGTCTGAATTTGGTATCCCCAAAAAACTAATACGGCTATGTAATATGACGTTGCTCAACACCAGCAGCGCCGTCAGAATTGGGAAGGACCTCTCCGAGCCGTTTGATACCAAACGAAGTTTCAGACAGGGTGACTCGCTGTCGTGTGACTTCTTTAACCTGATGTTGGAGAGCATCGTACGAGCCGCAGAACTTAATCGCTCAGGCACAATATTTTATAAGAGCGTACAATTGTTGGCGTATGCCGATGATATTAACATCATCGGCCTTAACAACCGCGCTGTTAGTTCTGCCTTCTCCAAACTGGATAAAGAGGCAAAGCGAATGGGTCTGGTGGTGAACGAGGACAAAACGAAGTATCTCCTGTCTTCAAACAAACAGTCGGCGCACTCGCGTATCGGCACTCACGTCACTGTAGACAGTTATAATTTCGAGGTTGTAAAAGACTTCGTTTATTTAGGAACCAGCATTAACACCGATAACAATGTCAGCCTTGAAATCCAACGTAGAATCTCTCTTGCCAACAAGTACGATTTGGACTAAGTAGGCAACTGAGCAGTAAAGTACTCTCCCGACGAACAAAACTAACACTCTACAAGACTCTCATCATGCCCGTCCTAACGTATGGCGCAGAAGCTTGGACGATGACAACATCCGATGAAGCGACGCTTGGAGTGTTCGAGAGAAAGATTCTGCGTAAGATTTTTGGATCTTTGCACGTTGGCAATAGCGAATATCGCAGACGATGGAACGATGAGCTGTATGAGCTTTACGACGGCATAGATATAGCGCAGCGAATAAAGATTCAGCGGCTACGTTGGCTGGGTCATGTCGTCCGAATGGATACAAACGCTCCGGCTTTGAAAGTATTCGTGGTAGCAGAGGAAGAGGAAGGCCTCCTCTGCGTTGGAAAGATCAGGTGGAGAAGGACTTGGCTTCACTTGGTGTGTCCAATTGGCGCCGGTTAGCACGAGAGAGAAACGACTGGCGCGCTTTGTTAAGCTCGGCCAAAATCGCGTAAGCGGTTATCGCGCCAATTAAGAAGAAGAAATTAAAGAAGAAGGAAAGTTCGAGTTTTCCACAACTACATAGGTCACACTATTGTTAATTAATACAACGGTCGTTTGAAAAATCTGGCACGTATCGAGGTTATGATTAGTTGGTAGCATCTCTTGGACGAGCACACACCAAGTTTCAGCCAGATCGGTTTATTTTTTTGTATTTGGCATTTGTTTAAATCGCGGAAGTCGAGTGATTTTCATTTTCCAAAACGACAACGCGCCAGCTCACGCCTCAGCAGCTGTGGAGCCTAAATTATAGGAAATAGAAATCCAACTCGTTTCGCATCCCCTCTGTTATCCAAACTTGCTCCCTCTGATCACTCGGAATATTTTTCGTTCTGCAATTTGAAGAAATTACTTGAGGGAAAGTGATTTTATTCACATGAGGAGGTGCGTGCAGAAACGAATGACTATTTTTCAGACTTGGACAAATCCAATTATTAGGAAGGGATAAACAAACTAAAACAGCATTGGACGAAGTGTATAAGCTTTGATGGAGACTACGTCAGAAAATAAAAAATGGTTCACTACAAACACGTTAAGTAGTTTTTATTTTTACTCGGACCTTTCAAACGACCCTCGTATGCATGCTTATATATATGGTTTAGCATGCACTATCAAGAATAGTTTAATTTAATTTATATAATTCCGCATAATGACCTCCCTCTTATGGCTCAGTGAAAGTAACGACACAAGCCATCATCTTGTTCCAATCTGTTATTGGAAAATAATTGTTTTTTTATAAAACCAGGGCACTAAATTCAAAATTTCCATCATTTCAGAGTTAAAAAAGCGGGATTTGAAAATTTCATTTTTTATTTTTGAAGATTTATACCAGAACCCTGCAATGTTTGAACCGGAATTTGGTAAACCTTATGCAAGGTGTCGCAAAATTAATCCGAATGACTTTTTTACCAAAAAAACATGATTTAGTAAATAAAAAAAATTATTTTTGACAGTTTTTTTTATTGGAGCGTTCCGGTCCAAATTTTCAAAAATTATTTTTTTTAGTAAAACAATGGATGGAGATTTTGCATGTAACTTCTAGGTGGCGCAAAATTAATCATCCATTGTTTTACTAAAAAAAAATAATTTTTGAAAATTTGTACCGAAACATTTTAATGCTTGAACCGGAATTTTGAACCTTCCAAAAGGTGGCACAAAATTAATAAAAGTTTTGTTTTTCAAAAACTTTTTTATTACAATAAATAAAAAAAGTTGATTTTTTATAGTTTTTTTGTTGGCGCTGTTTTGCATGTTTTTTTCTAGATGGCGCAAAATAAATCATCCAATGTAAAAAATATAATTTTCAGTTATGGAAATCTTTTATATTCTTTTTGGTTTTGATCCTAAGAATGTCAAAATCTACAAAATGGCGCAAAATTAATAATCAAATGTTTGTGAAGAACTTTTTTACTAAATAAATAAAGGGATTTTGAATGATGGAAATCTTTATTGTGACCTTTGCGCCCTCCGTTGCTTGTCTGTTTGTATACTGTAGCTGTATTGTTCAGAAGTGTCAAATATGATTGACGTACGTCATAATTTGCAAAAAATATAAATCCTCCGTTAGGGTGATTAATTTTGCGCCATCTTGTAATTTACTACTGGATAGTATTATTTCATAGAAAAAGTCAAATTAGTTTTTAAAGTTTGAGTTTTGGCAAACGTCAAGCAAATTATTGCCTTACAGAACACGCCGAGGTGAAAAAACGTGGTTTTCAAGGATTTCAAACTCCAAAAAATTACTGGCAGGCCTCAAAAAAAGGGTTTTATGTAATTCATTGCCACATTTCCGGAATTCCATATGTCGAATAAGGTCAATGGCGAAACTCATTCCGTCTCAATAGGCAAACCCACCAAAGGAACTTTCGGGAAATGAGTTACTTCTTAACTCAGTTCCTCTAGGACCACGCAGACTTCCGCAGATACATATACCTATACCGCCGAGCGATAAAAGAGATGCTCATGGAAAGAGCTTCTCTGAGGAAACAGATTTGGGAGAACAACTGGAACGCGGTAAAGAGATGCATCGAGGATGTGCTACGAGAAAAAACATAGATCTCGACACAGGGCAACAAAGCGAAACCTCACTGACAGAAACATAAGCAGAGAAGTCTGCAGCATGAAGGCTGGCGACAAATACGGCAGACCACGGTGCCCGCGGGTGAATAGAAGTAGTCCCATATGGATGCCGTTCTGGGCATCTTCCTTGGTAATGCAGAAAGTAGTATCCAAAACTCCTGCAGAAATCATTGCGAGGTATAGTCATTCTACTGGCTAGGGTGCCAATAGTGTAATGACCCGTTATAACACTTTTGAAGAACTAATAGTTGATCTGTTGAATCCAAGCAGCCATTTTGGCTTTTTAAGATTAAATTTTGGTCAGAGCCATTTTGGAGACCTGCAGTTAGTAGTCTGAGGGCACTTTCTATTGGTTTTCGCGACTACGCTCAAGTCAAACGCAGTGTACAGTTTGTTTAGAGGAATGCTCATGTCCTCTACCGCTCACTGAAGCTCAAGCTCAGAGCTGGTTTAGTGGCCACATCATTCCACACCAGTTGATGACAGTCGCTGTAAGCGCGAATGCATTTTGAACCCTACGTCACCCACCAAAAATAAAAAAAGATCAAATTTGGATCTATGACGATTCTTATTAGCCTGCAACTTTTCTCAGGAGATTACAAAAACTTAAACAAAATTCGCCACATTCTCCTAAAATGAGTTCATATACAATTTTGAAATATTTCGTATTTGATTAATCGTCTCAGCAGATGCACCGCTGTTACCTCTATCTATAAATCTAGGAAATATAAAAATCGCTTTCAATTCAAAGACAATATCGCCAAACTTAAACTCAACACTACTCCCTAAATGGTTAAAAGTTTTGCACAAACCAGTCACCCTCGGACCATTTGTACACCTACAACTAACTAATGGTAATTTATGGCGCATAAACTTTGCTCCGGTTTTACTATTTCCACTCATCGTTCATTTGCTCTTTCAACACAAGCACAAATACTTATTACGGCTTTAGCAAGAAAACCATTTGGAAATTTATATTGCAACATTACATTGAGTGGCTGGTGTGCGCGTACAGTTGTTTTGTCTACCAGCACACACACAGCCACTCTCATGACTCACTAATGTGTATTTATATGTATTATACTCGGACACATGTGCAGGTGTCCATATGTGCGCGCCCAAATGAGAATACTTACATGCAGTTGTATATGTGTGTGTGCACATCTTACAGTTCATTTGCAAGGTGAAAGCATTGCTGCGCTTCAATGAATTTGCTATTTATAAAATTTAATTTCACTCGCTTTTCAATCGGTTTCCCTCGCACCCTTCGGTTTGCCACACACTGCGCTAGTCACACCGACTTTTTTGTTTCAATTGAACTTTACTTTGCTGCTCTTTTACCTTAACGTTTCTTTTATCTGCTTTTTCACTTTCTTTTTCTTGTTTTTTCTCTTTATTGTTATTTTCTCTTTTCTTGTTTATTGTTTTGTTGTAGTTGGAGAATAATTTGTAAAGAGATTTCTCGACTGCTAAGCTGACCCTTATTGAATAGTTGAATAGTTGCAAAATCGCTCTTCTGCTGCACTAATGCAATTACTTACCCACTTTTTGCAGTATTCTTTGTAATTGCGTAAATGTGCTTAGTCTAACGAATTTTTTTCCATTTGTAATTTCATTTATTTACATACTTACATTCATATAAGATGAGGGAAAAGCAAGCGCTGTGAGTTACCGCCTCACTATTGAGCGAGAGTTTCAATGCGTCTTTTGATGGCAACAGCAGAATTGAAAGCTGCCTCTAAGACTTGATAATTTCTGATTCAATTTACGGTATAAAACTTAACTTTTTCCAGTGCCTGTATGTGCATGTACACTGATGGACAAAAGTCACCGTCATTTAGTATCTAGAAAATTATAACATCGTCCGCGCCCAGAACATAATGGTAACATAAAAAGTAGTATATTTAACGAAAACTATTATTTATTTAAATTCTATTTCAGTTTAAACATAAGGCTAATTCAAGAAGTATTTATAAAAAAAATGGCATATAATGGTTGCTGTGTGCATTTCTGGTGGACCAAAGTCACCGTCATTTAATAAAGTACTTAATCAATTTAAGTGCTAATATTATTTTAGTATGATGTGTGTTTGCCGTTATTTTTGATGACAGCTTGCAATCGGTTCTGCATCGAATGAGCCAGTTTTTTGGTAACTTCTGGGCTTATTTTCTGCCATTCCTGTAGCAGCGTTTGCTTAAGCATAGTTTTTGAGGTAATGTGATGCTCCCGAATGCGCCGATCTAAATGGTCCCATAAATGTTCTATTGGATTCAGGTCGGGTGACTGTGGCGGAGTTTTCAAGGTATGGGGAGTGTTGTACAAGACCCACAAGCGAACTATTTCTGCGGTGTGCTTGGGGTCATTGTCATGTTGAAAATAATAGTCTGATTCAATGCCAACCTTTTGAGCACTTTTTTGGAGATTTTCTTTAAGGATATTCAAATAAAGTCCTTTGTCCATTATTTCATCGATAAAGACGAGCTCTCCGACACCAGCCGCCGACATGCATCCCCATACCATGACTCCAGCACCACCGTGTTTCACAGTTGTTTGTATATGCTTCTCTGCTAATGCATCGCCCTGCCTTCTCCACGTTAAAACACGTCCGTCTGATTTATATATGCAAAATTTACTTTCATCAGAGAAGATAAATTTTTCCCAGAAATCTATTCCCTTGCTTAAATGCTCTTTTGCGAAGGAAAGACGCTTCGTTTGGTTGACCTTGCTGATCTGTGGTTTTTTTCTGCATACTCTGGCGTTATAACCAGCGGAATTCAGCGCCCTGCGCACAGTACGTGGGTGAACAACTGTACCAGTGCTTTCCTTTATCGATGCAGCAATTTCTGTTGACGGAGTTTTTGACTCTTCTTTAACTATTTTTATTATTTCACGCTTTTCACGTTCAGATAGTGCCGGCGGTCGTCCACTCCTTGCCAAATATTTGCACTCTGGTACATCTTTAAATCTTTTTATTATTCCAGTAATAGTGGTGCGAGGACGATTTACTAATGAGCATATCTCCCGAATGGTCTTGCTTTGATTGTACGCATTTAAAATAATTTTTCTCTCTTCAATTGTGGTTTCTTTCCTTTTTTGATTCATTTTTAACAATCACGCGGCGTCAGTAAAATTTTTTAATTAAGTACCGTTATAGAATGTATACAGATCAGTTTTAAAGCTACCATACTAAACGAATTCACTGAAAAAGGGAGCCAGATTGGTTTAAATTTTTGTTAAAAGGCAAGCCGAGCTGACGTGACGGTGAATTTTGTCCTCCAAAAAGGTGACAAAAATATTTTATTTTTCATTTTTCCAAAAATGTGCTAGTAAGAGAAAGATATTTAAACTGAAATAGAAATTAAATAAATCATAGTTTTTGTTAAATATGCTACTTTTTATTTCCATTATATTCTGGGCACGGGAGATGTTATAATCGTGTAGATACTAAATGACGGTGACTTTTGTCCATCTGTGTATGTATTATACAGAATACCGAAATTCAGCCTAACTGCTACTCTTAGTGTGATTAGCCTTGTATTTGTTCGTGTTTTTTTTTTTTTCTTTTCTTTTTTTTGCTTTCCTTTTATACGACTTTTGCCTGGCAACCTTTGAATTATTCAATTTGCGCATTTCAGTCGATTAAAAGTGCAATCGTAATATTTGAGCAGGTAAATAATGCAGGGTTTTCCAATAAAAGCGGATCGAAATGGCATCAGAGCATGAAAGGGTCAGAGATGTGGAAAATATTACAACTTTAAAATTTCCAACGAGGCTTTGTACGGTTTGTGAAGCTTGAGCGACTCCTCGAATGCACGAACAATACACGCATTTAGATTGATAAATATTTTAGCTTAAATAGGACTCTGATTTGGTATCGCTATGAACTAAAATAGTGGAGGGAGTATTCTACGCCGACGACTGCACGATAATGGCGTCAGCCAATAGCTGGCATTGATGGCCTGTGCGCCAAGGTAAACGACTACCTTGCCTGCCTTTCTGGCTTCTTCACTGCGAGAAACCTACAACTTTTCCCACGAAGTCCAGGGCGACCGTCTTCACCACCTTGGACAATTTGCCACTAAAGTCGCTTGCCGGCAGCACTTGAGGCAAAGACAAAGGAATGTTGCTGACGACATTTAAGGCAATAGGCCGGTCGGTTTTAAACTACGCTGCTTCTATCTGGTCGCCTGGAACCAGTGATTCGCATGGACGAAGCTAAAGACTTGTCAAAACACTGCCATTAGGACTACGAAGACATCCTCTTCTGATATCCCCATTACACTATCTACTTGACGAGGCCCATATGCTCCCGGTCAAGGAGCATTATAAACTGCTCAGAAAGCAGTTCCTGTTCGGGTGTACCGCAGGTCTCACCCATGTAGACACCGGCTTGAACCTGAGCAGCCTCTCAAGCATGTCAGAAGACACCATCTCAACTATGCGGACGTAGTCCAGGATAAAAGAGACCGACAATTACTGAATCGGACAGTGTACAAACAGAAAATTAACGACATTCAACGGGAGACTTTTACCACCTTCTTCAGCTCCCGACCCCTGAGTGCCGTCGTCTTAGTTCAACTACCGCCCATTGCAGACGAAGAGCTTCAACTTCCTCGAGAGTCCCGCGTAACCTTGGCATAATTACGTTCTGGATATTGTAGCAGGTTAAACTCCAACCTCTCCAGAAACGACCCCGACATTCTAAACATATGTCCGGCATATGAAGGCACTCCGCACGACACTAACCACTTTTTCACAAGCCCCATCAAACCAACTAATCTAACACTCCTCTCCCTACATGTCGAAACAGCAAGTTTCCTGGGCCTACCGTTAGATGAGCTAGACGAAGACAATCGATGACTATACTACGCTGGCAGGGCAAAGTTAATGCTACAACAAGAACAACAACAACATAACCTAACCATGTACGATAGTACAGATCATAATCGGAACGACTCTTCTGGACATTGAATCGGCAGGAATTGACCATTGGCGTGAATTGAATGTTGGCCTTAAGAGTGTCGGCCAATCGCGGATTACTGAAATGTACCTGTGACTTTCGAAATAAAAAGTTCGGCTAGAAAAAGTCCAGTTTAGTTAGATCACCTGATATTGGTGGTGAACTCACATCACCTCCGCAAAAGCTAACTATACTCTCAGATCGTTCGGAGCACAATATGGCACTAGTTTGTGCTGCCCTATCGTTTAACTTGTCGTTTCATAACTTTACATCAATGAGAAAATAAGAGACAGCAAATTTGACAGACATGTCCAAAACAACTACTACACAATTTTTTATTAAAATACGGACTTCAGACCCATAAGTCTTACCTCCATTATTCTGAAGGTGTTCAAGAGAGTGATCGACTATCACATTCGAGAGCACTTTGGAACCAGATTATCATCAACGCTTACCTGAAAGGAAAATCTACCGAGATAGGCTTACATAAGGTAGTAGGGACTGTCGAGAAATCTCTGGAGGGAAAATATTTCACTTGGCTAGGGGTAGAAGACCTATCTACCTCTATATCTCGTCCTTGCTTGGAAGTAGGGAAGTAAATGCTGTACCAGAAGGGGCCAAAATCACTAGGTTCGTACACAGGGGTACACCGTAGGGCGTCCTCTCGACCCTCCTTTGGATAGTTGCTATTGACAAAAACTCCACCCCAGTTTAAACGAGATAAAGTGAGGTTTTAAGACCCTTCCAATCAGGAATAGCTGAAATTTTTCAAGATGCATTGGCTACACTCGGGATATGGGCTGCCAGTTGTGCTCTCAGAGTCAACTCTGACAAAACGGAGTTGATACTGTTCTCCAGGAAATACAAGCTTCCACCTTTAAGCTTCCAAAAAACTCAGTGTCTTACACTCTCGTCGGAAGTCAGGTATCTTGGTTTAATACTTAACCCCAAGCTCCACTGGAAGCTGCATATAGAAAATCGAGTTAAGAAGGCCAGTATAGCCTTCTGCGCCTGTAAATCTATGATAGGCAAAAAATGGGGTCTCAAGCCACGTGTCGTACTCTGGGTGTACAACTTACATACATATACAACCAATTTTGACATATGGTTGCCTAGTTCGGTGGGCAGCTCTTCAGAAGGGCTACAGCATCACTAAATTAGAGAGCTGCCCTCAACCTCATTCTGCACTTACTTCTTGTGGATCTTCAAGTTAAAACCATTACTGTACAGAGCGCAATTATGTTGGTTGAAGGAGATTGGCCTCTGGAGGCAACTTCCTTCTCTGTACTTCGTACAGATCTCTCCATCCGCAAACTGGGTTTTGAGGGTTGTGCTAGGACTATCTTTCTGAGGAGGTAAGATTGGGGGGAGGGTAGAGTCGGCACGGAAATAGGTACCTCTGTTTTCACTGACAGATCCAAGATGGAATCTGTAGTGAGAGCGGAGGTTTTCTCTAAATCAGCCAATATTTCAATCTACTTTAAGCTGCCGGAAACGAGAAGAGGTCTTCGCGATCCTGCAAGAATGCAAAATGCTTAGTTTATATTTTTTAAGGGGAGATACAAGTTTTCTCCCTGTTGCACATTCTTATGGCAAATCGACCTAGGAAACTATATGACATTACACATTTTACATTTTATTTATTTTTATTTATTTATTTATTGTCTTTAAATGGATACATTCTTACAGACTATATTAAGCTAATGTACAATAGTTTAGTAGTTACTAAGAAAAGAACGATTTAAGATGATTGACTAAGATCCCATACGGCCACGTAAAATCAGCATCGGAAGAATTGAAAAACATATTTAAATCTGCACATGCCCTAGGAATCGGAGCATTCACCCCATAGTTGGTTCTCGAGAAGCCAATTTTAAAGGTTTCGTACTGTCGGAGCCTCATATTGGGTATATTAAATTGAATTTTACTTAAAAGAGAAGGACAATCAATAGATCCAGAAATGATACGAATAATAAATGAGCACGATAGAATAGATCGTCTGCTATCAAGAGGTTTTAAGTCAATCAATAAACATCGAGAGCGGTACGATGGTACAGGTTCAGAAAAGTTTAAAGATCGGAGCGCAAAACGAAGAAATACTTTCTGAACTCTCTCAATCCGATTAGACAGACCTATTTGGTACGGTCTCCAAATAATAGCGGCATACTCTAATCTTGATCTAACAAAAGCACAATACAATGTTTTGAGAGTGTATGGGTTAGTAAATGCAGAACAATTTCGGCGTACGAATGCTAGCATCGCATATGATCGTCTTATGACGTGGTTAACATGGCTGGTGAAAATCAGCTTAGAGTCGAAAATAACGCCTAAGTCTTTAATTTCCTCAACGGATTGCAAAGGGAAGCCAGCAATACTATACGAAGTATGCAAAGTATTGTTTGATTTAGCATATTTTACGTGAAAGCATTTGCTAATATTTAGTGACAAACGGTTTAAATAGCACCAATTCCGAACATTGTGCAAGTCAGCTTGCAACTTTTCAGAGTCACTAAGACTGTTAATCACCGCAAATATTTTTAGATCATCAGCATACAACAAGTGTTCTGCAAACGAAAAGCATGAACCAATATCGTTAATAAAAAGTATGAAGAGAAGGGGTCCTAGAATACTTCCCTGTGGGACACCAGAGGACGCAATAAATGCACGAGATGTCGTATTATCAACGGCTACAACGCAGTGCCTGTTGGACAAATATGATTTGATCCACGACAAAAACGTGGAGTGTATACCCAATGATGCAAGCTTCGACAAGAGTATTCGGTGCGATACTTTGTCAAACGCTTTAGAGAAGTCTGTATAAATTGTATCAACTTGGGATCTGTTCTGGAAGGCTGAAATGCAGTAACCATTGAAAATAGATAAATTAGTGACAGTGGAGCGACTTGCAACGAAACCATGCTGGTTGGTAGATATTAGGCCTTTGACAGCAAAATATAACTTATCATTTACTGTTATCTCAAAAAGTTTTGAGACAGACGAAAGCTTCGAAATCGGTCTGTAATTGCTAACATCGTTTTTATTTCCACTCTTAAATATAGGCGTAACGGAAGTAAATTTCCAATCGTCAACAAAGATACCGGAGGATAACGATTTATTAAATATAATTGTAAGAGGCTCAGCGAGACACAAGCAGTTTTTCAGCAAAATGCCCGAAAGGCCATCCGAATCAGTTTTCGTTGTAGACTTGAGCTTCATAATACCCTTGACGACATCGGTAACAGATAGGCACAAGGTCCCAAAATTGAGAGGTGAAAAACTGTTAGAGGGCAAACTAGAATCGAAGTCTAAGTCGGGTTCAAAGTTAGAGCAAAAAAAGTCGGCAAATAAATTGGCAGATTCTATGGCAGAATTTGCATATTTACCATTATAAAAAACATTGTTTGGCACCATTGAGCAAGACTTTTTTGATTTGATGAATTGCCAAAAGGCCTTCGGATCCGAAATAATATTGTTTTCGAAATTCAAGATGTAATTTCTATATATAGGAATTTTTGGATATACCACTCGTAGTACGCAGCCGAAAAAAGCCAGCAGAGGTCTCTTTTAGAATCGGAGAGTTCCACGTATCGCAACCAAATTCTTGAGAGCAAAGCACACCTCGAGCACGCCAACGAAATAGCACCCATCATTGCGACGAAGCTGTAGAGGCTGATGTGAAATGTGCGAGGACCAAAACGAAATCGCCGTCAGCTTCTGGCTAATGTCGCGAAAAGCCAAATGATGCACCAATTTTCGCGAACAAAACATATCTTGTATCAGACTTTCGAGGTCTACAGTCTACCTACCAGTTATGCATACTACGCGTATGTAGCACATTTAAAACGGTGCCCGACGATGCCGCCCAAGTAACATAATATCTGGTATGTACCCACTAGACATATTAGCGATGGAAGTTGCCCAAATAGCGACAACACAGAGGCCTGTAAGCTCGTTTACTCGTGCGGCGTTGCAAAAGATTTGTATCGATGAGTGGCAAATAAGGTGGAATAACTCTTCAAAAGGGCGTTGGACGCTCCACTGCATTCCCAACCTGAAGCATTGGCTAACGAGGCCAGATGGGGAAGTTACCTTTAACCTGACCCGATTTTTGAGTGGAAATGGATGCTTCAAAATTTATTTAACTACGACGACAATTCTTATTGCGACTATATTCTTCATATGCTTGCGCTTCCATTCTGCAAACGAACAATATCATGGAACCTTTGAAGAACTTCCTTTGCCGGACATATTCGTGCATCATATGCTGCTCGAGGAGAAATGTGGAAGGCGGCATGCGACTGATTGGCCGAGATTATGAAAGAGAGGAAGTCTCTGGAAAGACTGCTACACTGCAACGGCGGCTAATCGCCTTCCCTCTCCATGAAGTAATACTTGACGGTAGTCCCGCGACGAGAAGTGATTGAAATAAACAGGCTCAGCCTGGTTTCAGAAAGTCACTTGAGGCCGCTACCACAACACCTATGAAATAAAAAATAAAAAACCCGTAAAGGGCACAGTTCATACCCTTAGTGATTTTTTCGCTCAACCAAACAGAAGAAAATCACTGGCGGGCATATCAGATGAATTCGATGGTTGTTGGATCGTATTCATTCATTTTTGGTAATAAATTCACGAATAATGATGGCACTGGGCGACGATGTGACGGTGCGGTAGATATACCTGTTTAAAATCTCCATAAAATTCTACAAGCAGTCTCTTAATACACCAAAAGACTATATTCAACTTAAATGACAGAAAGAAGTCCAAATGAAAAATATGTACTGAAATTTAACCAAACCTATTTTTTCAAAACACACCAACGAACTGACCGTAAAACAATTTCCGATAACAAGAAGAGAAAAAATCAGATTCACCAAAAAGAGAAATTCAATAAATAACAGACAAATTTTGCGAGCAGCACTCTGCTCGATGAAAAAAAATATTTTTCAACATAATTCGCCTATAGCTCAAAACCCAATTCATTCGAAGTTTACTACATTTTTTTTGTAACCCTCCAAGTAATACGATTTCTCGTGGCCCACAATGCAGATATTTCTTTTACCGTTGATAATGCGACACGTTATCTTGCATTCATGTTACAATTCACATAATGTACTAATCACCATTGGTTTGCCTTAAGTTATATGTAAAGTGTATGTACACGGCGTATGAGCAACAAAATTGCATTGAGCTAAATTTTAAGCAGCATTCAAAGTGCCAAGCGAAAAATAAGCATTCAATAATGGAATTGAATTCAAATAAGCGTACGCGAAATGCCGCTTTACGCAACAGCGACGTCTTGGCGTCAGTTTGGCGCGCGCAATTTCCCTCTCTTAATTCGCGTGCAATTCTTACGCCATCTGTCAAAATGTCCGCATTTGTCGGTGAATGCTTGGGTTGCGTTTGTTTACGACAATGAAAGCGCTGCAGTGCTGCATTCGAATTAATGTATAAAAGGCAAAATGCTGGAAAATAAAACAGCTCCACACTAAAAATACTCGTACATTGTTTTTGCGAACCTCTGATCTGCCACTACTTTAACGGAATATTCTATAAATAAATTTCTATTAAAGCCATTTGACTTGAAAGCGTGCGCATTTCTTCTTGTGAGCCGCTGAGTGTATACAAGTGGCAAATACTTGGCGTTCGCAGGAATTTAACTACATATAAGTGCATTCACACTTGTTTTCACACGCATTCATAGCCGCTCTAACTCACACTTGCACTTATTTTGTTGTACTATACATGGAAGTATACCAGTGTGGCTTTGTTGCATACTTTTTGGTTGCATCTTTGTTACTTTTTACATTTCTCATTGGCTTTAAAGCGTGCATTTATATATATATATTATATGTATTCTCCTCTCAAATGTGCGCGTCAAAGTGATTTATTGCATTTTAAATATCAACAGCGCACAATTCACACATTTTCCTGAATGGAAAATTCTTGGAAAAAAGAATCAGAAAAAACAAATAGAGCGAGTGACACTGGCACCATCAGAAGAATTGTGCAATACTCACGCCGTTTATCTTAATCAGGCAATGCAACTTGAAATCTCACTTGCCTGATTTCGTTTTAAAAATCCTTTAACTAACTGCCTTCTTTTCGCCGTCGTCTAAGTGCTTAAAATGTTTCCGGAGGTATTCGTAAAGTAAGTGTTGGATTACTAAGAAAGCAGTGAAAGATCCCAGCAGAGAAAATTTAAAAAAGGCTAATAAAAATATTTCTGGTAGAGAGCTAGGCACGGTACTTTCGCCATCAAAAGTGGAATTTTTGGAAAAAAATCAATCTTCTTACTCATGACTTCTACATAGAGGCGCTTTTAAAATACAAAAAGCACGCCTGTAGTCCACCTAAAACCATTATCCATAAAATGCACCAACTTGATGAATATTAAAATTATGAACATTTAGTTCAAATGCTACTTTATTTCCATTCATAGCCTGTATAGCTGCTCCAACTTGCAAAAAAGCAAAATATTTCGACATTGCAAGTGTAGTGAAACCAATTGCATTCTTACTGGTCGATTAAAAGTTTGATAAAAAAACTAAAAAATTAATAAAAAAAATTGGTAACTAAAGTAATAAAGGGATTATCGATCAAACAAAATCGTTTGTATTCGATAGCAATTATCGATATTAGTAAAATAAATCGATAACTAAATTAATAATAATAATTAATAAAGCGATAAAATCGATCATCAGTCAAATAAACTTCTTTGTACTCGATATTAGTTATCGACAGTAGTAAAATAAACCGATAACTAAAGTAATAAAACGATAAAAATCGATTATCGGCCAAAAAAAATTGTCTTTACTCGATTTTTGTTATCAACAGTAGTAAAATAAATAGATAATTAAAGTAGTAAATCGATAAAAATCGAATATTGGTTAAACACATTTGTTTGTATTCCATATTAGCTATCGATAGTAATAAAATAAGTCCATAACTTAAGTAAAGTCGATAACTAAAGTAATTAAATCGATTATCGGTCAAACAAAATTGTTTGTAATCGATAGCAGTTATCGATTTTAGTAAAATAAATCGATACTTGAAGTAATAAATCGATAAAAATCGAGTAGCTGCTAAATAAAACTGTTTGTACTCGATTTAAGTTATTACCAGTAGAAAAAAAAATCGATAACTAAAGAAATAAATCGATAAAAATCGGTTATTGGTTAAACACTGCTGTTTGTATTCGACGTTATCTATCGATAGTAAAAAAATAAATCGATAACTTAAGTAACATAACGATAAAAGTCCAATATCGAGAATGCAATTGTTTTACATTAGTAATAAAATAAATCATGAACATAAGTAAGAAATCGATAAAAATCGAATATCGATTAGGTACAATTGTTTTGTGTTCTAAAGTTTAGAATTTTGATTTATGTTAAATAGTTCTATAATTAAGAGGAACAACAATTTATAGAAAATGCAGCCGAATAACTAGCAACTTATATAATCAAAACGAGTTATTAAAAACAAACCCATGATAAAAAATTTGAAGATAACACAATATTTAAGCGTTAAAAATCGATTACCGATTGATGTATAAAAAAATTATGGTAAAATCTAATATATTTTCGGTAGGTTTATACTAAAAATTAAAATGAAGCGATAATAAAAAATGTTTCGATAACAAAATATTTAATCGTTAAAAATCGATTACCCTCTTTTTATTATATAAAAAAAATTATGGTAAAATCTAATACACATATTTTCAATAGGTTTATACTAAAAATAATAATAAAATGATAATAAAAAGTTTATCGATAACAACATAATTAATCGATAATCGATTAAAATTAAGAAACATGTATGGTAAATTCTTTTATATTTTAAATACGTTCGATTAACATTAAGGAACATGTATGGTAAATTCTGTTATATTTTAAATACGTTTATACAAAAAACAACAATAAATCGATAATAAATAATAATCGATAACAAATTAATGAATTGGTGAAAATCGTTTAAAATAAATACGTTGTATGGTAAAGCCTGATATATTTAAAATAGATTTCTACTAAAAATATTATCTAGCCGACCAATTGCTGTGGCGATCATAAATTGCCTTTTTTTTCTAAAAATTCTGATAAAAATTTCTTGAACTCCACTCACATTCACACAAAAGTTTGAAACTTGTATGCATATGGTTTTTGTAGAATTAACTATATTTAAAAAAAAAATACTGAACTTTAAAAAAAGAAAAATAGTTAAAACTGGTAAAAATTGTATGTCTATAATATTTTGGTTTGATGTGATTCCTTTACCTTGCACACCCTGTGTAACTTGCATATACACACACACATATACACACACACAGCTGCAATGTTTTGCAATCCCTCTTTCACTTTATTTCCGTTGCTTCAAAACTGTTTATTGCATTTTTATTATAAGTATATTTATTTGTGCTTCGACTTCCTTCCGCCACTGCCAACTTCTTCGTCACTTCCACTTCCTGCCGCTCCCACACTTCCACCACGCGCTCGGTAACCATTTCATTTCATCTAGAGCTTTTTGTGTTTTATGCTGTGCATATTTTCGGTATATTTGAAAATATTTTACACAAAGTAGCACATTTCCTTGCCACTGCAACAAATTCATTGCAACAAATGTTGTGTTGCATTGCTAGCATCCGTTGGGCTGTTGTGCTGCTTAACGGCACAAAAACAAATATGCAGGCAAACAAAGAACCAAAATGAATATACAAAACAAATACTGACACTGACGATGGTTTAATACTCACAAAGAATGAAAGACAGCAACAAAAAGCGTATTTGTGAGAAAGCAGCAAGCAGCAACAACAAGGATTTGAATGCTATTTAAAAGCAAAGTGACTGCTTGCAACTGATTTCAAATCACGTACAACTACAACATAGTGTTCACTTGCAATGTATCCTTGTAATTTTATTTGCGTATTCATGTTCGTGTGAATGTGTGCGTGTTGCATTTATTGCCCTCCATTTGTACTTTATCTTCGGCCTATGCGCCTGCCACTCAATTGCATGCAGTCGAAAATATGCAAGTGAAAATTTGAGTAATTTGCAATAACTCAATTTCACTTATTTGTGTGTGTGTGTGTGTGTGTGTACGGACTCAATTCACTTTGATTTAATTTACAGTAATAAAATCTTAAGCCTGCTCTGCCTTGGCGTTGCTTTTGCTGGCATTTAATAATAAAAGTTTGTTGTTGTTGGCATGAAATGTTGCACGTGGCGTAGTTGATTTGGCCAGCGGTTTTGTTTTCTTTGTTGCAAATAGAATTTTATAGTTTGTTTATGAGGCTGCAAATTGATTGATGTTACTTACTTTGAATTATTTATTCAACAAATGAAATTTTATTTCCACTTTTATCCAAATTATAACTGTCATAAATCTGATAACTTAAATACTTTGATGCAAAGGAAGCCTTAAGTGATTTGCTTTTAATTTAATTTATTCACAACTATTTATTAGAGTTGCATGATAAATCAAGTGGCTTAAAAATGCACTAAGAAACTAAGAATGAATTTGAAAGCAAATGATTTTATAAATTTTATTACTTAGCAAAGTGCAGCAGCTCAACTTCACTCGGTTGTTGAAGCGAAATTAGTTAACATACAATCTTGCGGAAAAGTTTAAAGCCACTATAGTTTATACAACCCTCGTAAAGTTTAGATGTAATAACTCATAAAATTTTCAGCATATTAAAAATGCTACTACTTCGTAAAAGCGCAGCTGGAACGGCTTGAAGGTGTTATATCTCTTTATTATTGGTACTCAATTTCAGAAAAAAATAGACACTTGAAAATTTTAATGCCCCGCAAAAGTTTAAGACCGCGTTTTAATTAAATGCAGTACTGTCGCTTTTTATTCTTTATTCTTTGAAATAAAGCTATTTTGCTTTTATTTGAGGTATTTGTGGCATTTAAGTGGCTAAAGTGCCCGCTGTTTTTTGAACGAATATTTTCACTCATTCATTAAAAAATTTGTCTTTAAAAAATAAAGGCAAAATTAGGTGTAGCAGCGCAAGTCTAAGTTGGTTTCTGAGGCTGAGTCAACTGATTTGAGTCAACTTAGTTCTGATGAGTCTAAGATTGTTTATGAGTCTGAGTCAACTGAGTTCTGATGAGTCTAAGTTGATTGATGAATCTAAGTCAATTAATTTGAGTCAACTTAGTTCTGTTGAGTCTAAAATACCTGATGAGTTTGAGTCAACTGAGTTCTGATGAGTCTAAGGTGGCTGATGAATCCAGGTCAATTAATTTGTGTGAACTGAGTTCTGATGAGTCTGGGTCAACTGATTTGAGTCAAATGAGTTCTGATGAGTCTAAGTTGGTTGATGAATCTAAGTCAATTAATTTGAGTCAACCTAGTTCTGTTGAGTCTAAGATACCTGATGAGTTTGTGTTAACTGAGTTCTGATGAATTTGAGTGAAATGAGTTCTGATGAGTCTAAGTTGGCTGATTAATCTAAGTCAATTAATTTGAGTCAACTTAGTTCTGTTGAGTCTAAAATACCTGATGAGTTTGAGTCAACTGAGTTCTGATGAGTCTAAGGTGGCTGATGAATCCAGGTCAATTAATTTGTGTGAACTGAGTTCTGATGAGTCTGGGTCAACTGTCTTGAGTCAAATGAGTTCTGATGAGTCTAAGTTGGCTGATGAGTCTGAGTCAACTGATTTGAGTCAACTTAGTTCTGATGAGTCTAAGTTGGCTGATGAGTCTAAGTCAACTGTCTTGAATCAAATGAGTTCTGATGAGTCTAAGTCAATTAATTTGAGTCAACTTTTTTCTGATGAGTCTAAGTTGGCTAATGAATCTAATTCATTTAATTTGAGTCAACTTAGTTCTGTTGAGTCTAAGATACCTGATGAGTTTGAGTCAACTGAGTTCTGATGAGTCTAAGTAGGCTGCTGAGTCTAAGTCAACTGTCTTGAGTCAAATGATTAATTTGAGTCAACTTAGTTCTGATGAGTCTGGGTCAATTGACTGATGAATCCAGGTCAATTAATTTGAGTCAACTTAGTTCTGTTGAGTCTAAGATACCTGATAAGCTTGAGTCAACTGAGTTCTAATGAGACTAAGTTGGCTGATGAGTTTAAGTCAACTGAGTTCTTATAAGTCCAGTTGGCTGATGAGCCAATGCACTTGACTTCATATTTTTTTTTTTTGAGGTTGCCAGTTCTATGGTTAACATTCCTACTAAAATTTTATCGGCATTGCTTTACTTTTGCCAAAGTTACGCTATCTTGGGTAAATCTGCTATCGTTAGTCCATCGAGGACGACAATCGTAGGGACAGGACGTCGATATCGAAAACATCAGTGAAAACATAAACAAAGTGAAGAAAAGTTGATCAATAATTAACCATCAGAAGGCTGACAGAGAACTTGAACATTCCTTATAGATCTATTCCAGGCATTGCAGCTAATGCTTTGGAGTTGCACTGTGTTACTGCAAAGTTGATCGCAAAGAACTGGAATTTCATTCAAAAAAGGGCACCGCGTTGATGTCGCCAAAAAACATGATTTCCAAAGCTGAATCTAACCCAATATTCATTAAATGCAGCAATAATGGAGACATGACGTGTGTCTTTGGGTACGACACGTAATTCAGACATCCGGCAAGTGAGTCGAGAGCTCCTAATGAACAAAAAATGTGGTGCTTTTGTGGATTTCAGTTTTATGGATCAATGAATTGCAAAGGTATTATAAAGTACACCACGAATTTTTGCGAAAAAGTCAAACAGTTACTAAGGACTATTATCTGGGCATTATGAGACATTTACGTGAAATATTTTGCCCAAAAAAGAAAGGATTCGTAGGAAAACAGCTCGTTGATTTTGCACTACGATGACGCACCGTCGCAAAGTGTCCTCATTATCCGTGAAGAATTTGGCCCAGAACGAAACGAATACAATCCAACAGCCAACATATTCACCTGATATAGCTCCCGTTGCTTTTTTTCGGTTTCATTGAGTAGAAAAATTACAACGGAGAACGCTTTTTAACAGCCGAAAAGAAGTAATAGAAAAATCTAAGACTGGTTTGATGGATCTAACAATAACTTTTTCACTTCACGCTTGGCAAAACTATTTTCCATACCTGAAATTTGTACTTTCTTATACTAATATTGATAAATTGAATAAAAAATTGTATACCCAGTATTTTGAAGGAGCTCGGCCTCTGGAGATAATTTCCTGTAAGACATAGTAGCATCTTGAAGCAGATCACCCCTTCCTCCTCTGTTCTTCGCACTGATCTCTCCATCCGCAAACTGTGTTTTGAGGGTTGTGCTAGGGCTATCTTTCCGAGCAGGCAAGACTGGAAGGAGGGGAGAGTCGACAGGGGTATAGGTACCTCTGTTTTCACTAATGGATGCAAAATGGAATTTGGAGTGGGAGCGGGGTTTTCTCTAAATCAGCCAGCATTTGGGTTCCCATCAAACTGCCGGAAACGAGCAGCGCTTTTCAAGCAGAGGTCTTCGCGATCCCTCAGGCATGAAATAACGCTTCAAGATCGCTGTTGGGAGGAATATATTAATATTTTTTCCGATAGCCAAGCTGCGATCAAGGCACTGTCGTTGCCGTATTGCAGCTCTCTTCTGGTGAACTCCTGTAAGGAGCAATTCAAACATCTCGATCGAGCAGACAACATCTCCCTTATCTGGGTACCTGGGCACAGGAATATAGAGGGAAATGAAATTGCCGACGAGCTTGCCAGGAAGGGGTTGACAGAACCGGTTTCAGTTGTTAAAGGGAAACTACACCATTTCTTTCTAAGAAAAGCGCAAGACAGATGAAGGTCTTTCTCATCGTACGCTATTTCGAAAGCACTATGGCCCCAATACGATGGAAACAGAACGCTTAAGGTGATGGGAATCCCCCGCCATTCAATTTCCAAACTCTTTGCGGTGTTCACTGGTCACTGGGGGATCGGTACTCATGCGGAGAAGCTTGGAATTCCGTACAACTCCTATTTCAAGAGCTGTGGGAATCCTACAGAGATAGAGACTGTTGAACATTTTCTCTGCAAATATCCGGCTCTGGCGGCTAGGCGCTTGAGATTCCTTAGCGTTCCCTTTGGGGATGACTTGAAAAAATTCTTCAGCCTAGATCACACTACATCAACAGCACTGGATGGCTGTAGAAGGTTTTCTCTTCCCAATAATTTTTCTTTGCACAGGTAATGGTTCACATTATGGTATCAAAACGGCACGTAAGTGCTACTTGAAGTATGCATGTGGCACTCTTGCCATTTTACCTACCTACCTACCATTTTGCTAACAATTCTGAATAAAAATTTTAAAATTTTGATGTAGGTTTTGTTTGGAAATTTGTTAAGCCTTTGTGAGTTTTGTACAAAGATTTGAAGCTTCGAAAATTAAATAAAACCAAATAGTTTATAAGACTTCGAAACTCGTCGCGCTGCTAGTATTTTGTGCACAGGTGTGTCTAAAAAAATTCCTTAATTGTTGCACGCCGACCGCCGCAGCCCAACAGCCTGGTGCGTGACTACCATTCAGAAGTGTAGAAAAAAATGTTCTAACAGCGTCCGCTCCTCGGCAGACAGTGGTTAACCTCCGAGTGTCACGAAAAAGTTCCTCATAAACAATTAGCTGCCGTTCGGAGTAGAGGTGGAGAACTATCGATATTCGACGGTAGTTAATTTTGAACCACCGATAGTGTCGATAGTGCCATCGATAGTGTCGATAGCGCCATCGATAGTATAACCCGACAAACAAATTTATTTTAAATGAATACAAGAAAATTATAGTTTATTTTAACCAAAAGTTACGGTTCAAAAATAAAAGAATGTTAACATTTTTTTTCTTTGAGTCGGGTTCGCCTCTCTGAAATAATTTGACCCGCCTTGCTGAAAGTTCTTTCGGATTCTACGGACGTAGCGGGAATGCAAAGATATTTGCAAAACAGCCTTTAAATAGAGGGAAATTCAGTTTGATTCACCTGAAAAAAAAAAAATATATTTAATTAATTATATAGAACTTATAATTCGTTTTTTAGGCATACCTTCATCCATAACAGAGAGTCCATATCTTGAGCGGCAATTGCCCTCTCCAGATATTGCCTTTTAGTCAGGATTGCATCCACTCGTGAGTTTCCAACTTTGTTCATCGATCGCTCACCCAAAAAATCAGACAAAGAGTCCTGGGAACTTGTATCCGGTGCGACGGGCAGATTAATTAGGGCCTCTTTGACGGGGTATTTTGCTAGTTCATTTTCAAAAAATGTTGCTGCTAGTTCAGCGTTTGAGCTGTGTTGAAATCCATTTTTTTTTAAGTGTGGATCCAATAGCTTAGCCATCAAGCAGACTGTCCTTTGCTCATATATGGAAAGGCTTTATTGACACCATTAATATTTTTGTCATAGTTTTTCCTTGCAAAGTTTGTAGCAGAGGTGAAACACTATCGATTTTGCGGAAAAGTCCATATGCCATGGGTATAATTAGCGATATGGTTACATACTTTCCACCAGAAATTTTCTCACTTGCTTGCTGAAGGAAAGCCAATACCTTTTCAATATCTTTTAGCGCAAGTATTTCCTCAGCAGTAAATGGCTGCACCGTTTTGTCGTTGATAAAAAGACTTTGGCAATGGCATCGTTCGTTTCTAAAATACGCTCAATCATGAAATAGAAACTATTCCATCTAGTGTGTGTTTCTTGCAACAAAGTATACGCCGAGACTTCTTGAGCTAATTTAAATTTTTCATTCGCTATAGTGCTTTTTTTAAAGAATCGAACAATTGATTTACACTTAGTAAATAAATCTTCAAGTACTACGTCATCAACTTTTAAAGCATCTTGCACTACCAGATTAATAGTGTGCGCAAAGCATGGCAAATTGCTAATTTGCAATATTTCACATGCTGTAAGCATGGAGCTGGCATTATCTGTTACAATGCATACCGTTTTATTGAGGATGTTCCAATCAATAAATATTTCTCGCAATGTATCTGCAATGTTTTGCGAACAGTGATTAGTTGTGCTTAACAGTTTTTTCGTAGCCAATGATGCTGTCTTTAATTCGTGATTATTAACAAAATGACCCGTCACAGTCAAAAAACTAGCATTGGCACTTGATGTCCACAAGTCACATGTAATAGCTATATCCGAAACATTTTGAAGTATTACTGATAACTTGGCAGAGGTTTCCTTGAAATAATTTAACATAAGCACATCTCGTAAGTGTGTCTTGCTCGGTAGTTTGTATCTAGGATCCAATATCTGAGTGTATTGTACAAACCCTTCATTTTCTACAGTATTGTAGGGCTGCACATCTTTGGCAACCATCTCAGTTAAGGCTTTGTCAATGTCCGTCTTTCGCTTAGAATTCGAATCGTACAAGACGGCTCTTTTGAAGTAGGACTCTACAGAGTTCATACTCGATCTGCAACTGCTGCTTGTAGACGCAGTGTCGTTCCTTTCAGCACCTACAGCTCGTGTGCTAGAGTCTGGTTTTTTAATTTCCAAGCCAGAATGAAACCTTTTCAAGTGGTCGTGCAGGTTTGACGTATTGCCGCCTGTCTTGTATTCTTTGCCGCAGTCAAGACATTTTGCAAATTTTTTGTCGTCGGACCTCTTGAAATATTTCCAAACATAGGAAATTTTACTTTTTTTTGTAATACTCTGTCTATCTGGTTCAGAGTCAGTGCTATTGCACTCGCAGTCCTGCCTGTCGATAGTTGAGGGGGACACTCGACGTTTACCTTAAATTCCACACATTGTCGATCAAAATACTTATGTATAATATATTAAACATACCTACTTTTAAAAAGCGCTCCAATCTATCTATTTTTTCTTCTTGGAAATTGCTGATACAGAACAAGCGCGAACAATTTTTTTTTGGCGATGTGAGACGCCTGCTATCGATGGCACCATCGATAGTGGATGGCCCACTATCGCAAGTGTCTGCTGCTATCGATTGTGGCTCGATAGCGCCCAACCATCGATAGTGTCGATAGTGCCATCGATAGTTTTCCACCTCTAGTTCGGAGTCGCCATGCTACTGTAGGTCACTCCATTTGTGGAAATACACCAAGGCAGGCACCACAAATAAGAGGAGAAGGTCGGCCACACAGCGCTAATTATATATGTATATATATATGTTTTTGAAATGTATATAATACTTGCAGGTAATAAGCGATGTGTGCGTGCATCAATTCTCAGCCCTGCCTATTTCACTCATACGCCATGTCATTCCAAAACCATTATTCAATGACTATGTTTTGCCGATTTCCCTATCAAAAACTTACCATTTCGACACTATAAGCAAATAATATCAAATTAAATTCTACACAGTGACAAGCATTTGAATTGTGTATTCCAAATATCATGCACTATAATGCCAAGGGCTACAGGTGGCTGTATAAATTAGCACAAATGCAAAATAAATCCTGTAACTCTAACAAGCATTGCATGACTAAGCAAAGGGTCAACAAACGCAGGAATAATTTACGAAAGTAAATAAACCCATATATGCATAAATATGTACATTAGACAGTTTTCACTATTTTCACTAATTAACGCCGAAAGCAATTCCCTCCTCGTGGTAAAATTATTATTTGGCGAAAAATATCTGTAATGCTAACATTTTTGACAGCTGCTAATGCGTTGGAGTTTTATTTGATTTACTAGTGTTAGTTGCTAATTAGTGAGCAAAACTGCATGTGGCGAAAAATGAGAAAATTTTTATAAAAATGTATATGTACTGACGTCTATCGGTAGTAGAATTTTTATTTATTTATTTTTTTTGTTTAAATTATCTGTTTTTAATGGAGGTTAGCAGTGGTGATATTATACATAGACAATTTTTCATTGGTACATCTGCTTGCGAGCTGTTCATATAACTTTAAACGCCTTCCTATGCATTACTGAAATATGAAGATAAGACACCTTTCAGGGTAGAATTTATTCATTTTTTTTTAGTAAGTCAAGAAATACAAAGTTTCTTACAGACTACATAGAACTAAGAGTATTTATATAGAAGTGATTAACAAAATTAAAGCTTAGGAAACTAAATTAACAAATATATACTAGGTAATTATTTAGATTTCTTACAAAGAAAGACATTTTTTAATTGGGTATTAAATACATGTTTCGCCTTCGAAAAGTCTAGATCCAAAAAGGAGGCGAGATAGTTAATGTCAGACAGCGTTCTAACAAGAGGCGCATTGGCACTATATAATATCCTCCTAAAGCCAACATGAAAAATTTTGCAACGGCGAAAGTTCCTGCAAGGAACAGTAAAATGTATTCTTTCTAGACGAAACGGGCATTCAATTTGTCCATTAACGAGATCGAAAATAAAAGAAGCTGCCTGAAACGTATTGTACCTCTGCCACTTAATGGACAGAGACTAATCAAACGACAGCGTGAGTCGTATGATGGTTTGGGGTCTGAGAAATTGAGTGAATATAGCGCGAAATGCACAACATTTTTTTGAACTCTCTCCACTCGATTTATAAGGACTGCATGATAAGATCGCCAAATAAAATAGGCATAATCTAATTTGGACCGCACAAACGCAGAGTATAAAATCTTAAGAGTATATGGATCAGTGAAGTGCGATGAGTGACGTCTAACAAAAGCGAGCATAGCAAGTGAATTGGAAATGGCATAATTTAGGTGCGCGATAAAATTAAGTTTAGAATCAAAGAAGGTCCCTAAATCGTTTGTCACATCAGACGAAGCAAGATATGTATAATTGATATGATAAGAGGTATAGAAGGGGCTTTGAAGCTTAGAAAATGAGATTTTATGACATTTTTCAATATTAAGAAATAGACGATTCATAAGGCACCAGGAAAATAAATTATTCAATTCGGACTGTAGGGCGGCTGAATCACTAGAATTTCTTATTTCAGCGTACACTTTTAGGGCATCAGCATAGAGAAGAAAATTAGTGAAGGAAAAGTACGAACAAATATCATTAATAAACAAAACAAATAACAAAGGTCCTAAAATACTACCCTGAGGTAGACCAGAGGTGGCAGTGTACTGTTTCGAAGAAACTCCATCGATAACTACAGTACAGCATCTCTTTATTAAATAGGATCCAATCCAATCAAGGAACGTAGAATGAAAACCGAGACAAGCCAATTTAGTAACTAAACTCGTATGGGAGATTTTATCAAAGGCTTTAGAGAAATCTGTGTGGCAATCATCCGTAAAAACGGATAAGTTAGATAACGGGTAGATCTTGCAGCAACAAAACCATGCTGTCGAGGACTAATAAGATGTTTAACGCTAAAATATAACTTGTCTTTGACAATGCATTCAAAAAGTTTAGATACAGCAGATAATTTGGAAATTGGTCTATAATTTGCAATATCGCTTTTATTACCGCTTTTAAAAATAGGAGTGACTGAAGTCAGCTTCCAATCATCAATAAATATTCCTTCGGCCAAAGATTTGTTAAAAATTAGCTTAAGAGGTTGTACCAAAGAGCGACAATTTTTAAGCAAAGTTACCGAAAGCCCATCTACATCCGAATGAGCAGAGTTTTTAATCTTTTACAATTACTCAGCGACATCATCATCTGATACAACAAATGTACCGAAGTCTACTGAAGAAGACACTTTACCCAAGAAATTATGGCGAATGGCTACCAAATATTCTTTCTGAATATCTTCATCAGACGCAAAGATTGATGAAAAGAAATCGGCAAATAAATTCGGCAGTAACGTCCTTATAAAAAACAGAATTATGAATAGAAGAGGTCTTTTTCATCGATTTAATATATCGGCAAAAATTCTTCGGATTACTTTTTATATTAAGCTCAAATTTGTGAATATATTCCTTATACAAAGAATTATTTAAAGTACCAAATTTTATTCCTGTAGAGGATAAAAGACTCATAATAGCGGGTTTCGTTAGTTAACTTGAACTTTTTACCTTTGCTATGAAACTTAGTGCTGAATGAATTGAAACAAAATACTACTTCGAAAGTTAGTATTGCGATGAAAGATAGTTGTTCGAGTTACTCTGGTCATAAAGTGATTTATCTCTAACGAAAACCAAAAGGGTCTTTCCTTCACCGCAGAACCATATCCAAAAGGATTCAATAAGACTACAGATCTTCTTTCATAAATAAAATACAACAAAATAAAAATACAGTCGAACATCTCTACAGTGAACTTCCATATAATGAAGCTCTCCTTATAATGAACTGGTTTCGAAGACACTGCTTTTTCGTTCTACTTTCGGTGTATTTTTGTCTCCTTATAATGAATTTCTATATAGTGAAGTTTTCTATATAATGAACAAATTTTACAGCTGGAAACTCAAGCGTCCTAAGTTTTTGTCTCCATATAGTGAATTTTTTCTAAAGTTTTCTGTTGCAAAAAATTACAGTTAGATGTGGACAAACTGTAATGAGGGGAATCCCAAAATTAAAACAGAAAGAGCTGAGCTATTACAGTTTTATTCAGTGATTGAAGTTAAAATGACGCATCGAAGCAGCATTTCGCTTGAAAAAAAGTTATTAATGATTAACAAAGTTAATGAAGGAAAGCAAAAAAAAAAAATATATTGCCAATGAATTCGGAGTTCTTCCCAGCACTTTATCAAATATTTTAAAAAATAAGGAAGTGATTTTAAAAAATGCGGAGAATTTGGCAGTAAATACCAAACGCAAAAGACTTCGACCTTGTCATTTTGAGGATATTGACGAAGCAATGCTGAAATGGTTACTCGTTGCACGTGGTAAGAATCTCCCTTTATCTGGACCATTATTGAAGCAAAAGGCCAAAGATTTTGCGGAAGCACTAGGACACCTCGAATTTGAGGCAAGTACAGGTTGGTTAGACAAGTTCAAAAGTCGGCATGACGTTATTCAAAAGACTTTATATGGGGAAAGTGCTGACGCCAACATAGAAAACCGTGATGAATGGGTAACGAACGTCTTACCGAAATTAATTGAAAATTACAACATAAACGACATTTTTAATGCCGACGAGACTGCTTTGTTTTTCAAATGCTTGCCAGCATAAAACATTGCATGGCATTCAAAAATGAAAAATGCTTTGGTGGGAAGCAAAGCAAGGAGAGAATAACTGTCCTGGTGGGAAGCAATATGACTGGATCAGAAAAGCTAAAATACTTGGTAATCGGAAAGGCCAAAAATCCGAGGTACTTCAAGCGAATAAAATCTTTAGGTGTCGATTATGAGTTTAACAAACAGGCATGGATGACCAGTGAGATTTTTACGAAATGGATTGTAAAACTCGACAAAAAATTGTGTGATCAAAAGAGAAAGGTGTTGTTTTTTGTTGATAACTGCACTGCCCACCCTAAAGATGTAAGAGACAAGTTGAGAAACATTCATCTCGCTTATTTTCCTCCCAACATGACTTTGTTACTGCAACCAATGGACCAAGGCATTATCTACAACATGAAACAACATTACAGAAAACGAATTTTAACGAATATATTGACTCAAGTGGATGAGGGAAATTCTGTTATGGCCATAGACTTGCTGCAAGCAGTTCGAAATCAATGTATGGAATGTCTATGTTAAACCAGAAACAATTGCCAACTGTTTTAAAAAGGCTGGATTTTCAAAAGATGCTATGCAGATTCCATTTGAGCATTGGGATGAAGAGGACCTTCTTTCAATATCGGATTTGTCTGCTTTACAGTCTTCATTTAAAAAAGTAGCAAATATCGAAGCATCGTTTGATGACTACGTAAATGTTGATAATGGTATGCAGACTTGAGACAACCCATCCGAAGAAGATATTCTCAACAACATTTTTGAAAGTCGCGGAGTTCCAGCTGAACCTGGTAAGCATTTATCTTTTTATAGTCAAACAAAAATTTAATATGTAAATACTATTTCAGATAACGATGAACACGATTTGACCGTTGAAGAATTGGCAGAAACTGAGGAGGCATTACCTACGTTGATACAAGCTGCTTCATCCATTAGCGTAATTAGAACCTTTGTGGAAATGAGGAGTGACGTGCCAATTAATGTTTTCAACTCTCTACATGATTTGGAAGCTTTTATTGAAAATGAAAAATGGAAGACTGTAATTCAAACCAAACTCACTGATTATTTTAAATAAAATTACATAAAAAATCAATGTTTCTTTATAATGAAGTTTCTATATAGTGAAGTGATTTTCAGGTCCCGTGCGAATTCACTATATGGAAGTTCGACTGTATATCCGAAATATTTTTTCTTTTAATTCATCATATTTGGTAGTCAATGGGATTTATGTATGAACCTAAAACTTCATTAAATCCCGCGATTTTTGGCATCTAAAAAACACCGAAAGCTGTGGGCACCGTATAAGCTGCTTTTAGGAGCTTTCGGCTTAAGCTCAACTTAACAAGTAAAATGCAGAATAATCAGCTGACAGAAAATAGAGCAGCAGAACAGAAATGATAATAAAGTCGTAGCACTGCGCAGCCAGTATTCATTGCGTATATTAAATTCTTTTTTACTAAAGTTAATAAAAAATAAAAAAATAAATAATTGATTCTTTTTTTTCCGCTCACATTTGAAACCTGATACTACTCACGATGTGGACGATGTGGGAAAAAGTAATCTAAATTAAGCTGCTATGTAATATTTAAGTCAGCTAATAAAAAGCTTAAAAAGCGGACAAAAAGTACAATAGTTTTAAAAAATTCGCTTAATTACGCTTTAACCGCTTACCTTTCACACTATTTCACCATAAGCATTCGAAAATTCGTAATTGTCATGACACTTATAAATGATTATAACTTTTTATATGCATTAAATTAACCAAGAGCCAGTAATCTCTAAAATCACCAGAAAGCGAAGAGAGCAAAAGAAGGCAGCAAAAAAAATGCAGTTTGCAGTTTTTACGCTTTGTTTTTATTTCTAATTTAAATGTTTTTATTTCTTATTTTTTTACTTAACTTTTTTTTATATTAATTTTTGTTTTTTTTTTTGTAAAAGTGCTTAATGCATGTTCACACTTTAAGGACAAACGCCGAGCAAACGAGAAAAAACGTGAACAAACAGAAATCAGCAAAAATGTAGCTTACTGTCCGTCGCGCACACATGCGATTATAGCGGCGTATATACACGCATACATCCATACATATGGTATTATATATATTAATATGTACACGCCCACACACATCAAGTGACGCTCTCTGCCAAAGAAAGCAACAGGGGAGCCACAGCAGGGGACGAATGAATAATAATAGTGCGCAATTAGTCAAGTTGTTGCGCGCAGTTGCATTCGAGGTGTACCAGTGTGTGTGTGTGTGTCTATGTGTGTGTTTGTTCTACATACTGCCATAGTATGGGGACAAAGAGAAGAAATCAAGCATAACTAGGTGAAAAATATAGCACCGGAATATTCGTTTGCTACGCAGCGAGCTCACACTGTTCTATATGGGCATGCACACGCACACACACACACAAGCGCATACTTGCATGTTTTATGTTTTTGTAACTGCTGGCGATTTTTTTGTGTGATTACAACAAATGAAAAGACAGCAAAGTGGAAGCCGAACAACATGCGCATGGAGACATCCCACTTAATGTCTTCTTTATTACATGGAATTTATCATCAAATCCGGGATTGTCCTGGATTCTAGTTCGTGTCATCCTAGATTAAATGTGTACATTTAACTCCACCCGTTTTTATGTGCATACATACATACTTATAGTAAAAATTAAATAAATGCATGTATGTGTGTGTGGCTGTGTGTGTAGGTACATTTAATGTATGCGTGCGTAAATGCCGGTGACTCACATACATACTTAATATGGACTTTAATTGAAGGAAGAATTGTCAGAATGTTAAGCTTAATAAATGCATGAATTTCGTGTAGTGATTGCAGAAATTTTTCCACAAGGTAACCTTTAAAAAATTAACCTTCATAGGATTAAAGTGATTTTGTGAACACAAAAGTGCAAGAAATTAAATGGAAGTTAGATAAATGCATCATCAACTGAGTTTTCACAAGTTAGGTTAGGTTAGGTTAGCCGTGTTTTTTTTTTTTTAGTCAGGAGGTGTAAATCAAAATGTTTGAAACATCATCAAAGGCATTTCTTCAAGGTGGAGCCGCGTTTATGTCTACTGACAAAACAGGTCCCTGCGTCCACGTTCCGCTCCTGTGGGCGTATGGAGATTTTACGCCATCGATAGTATTCACTCCTCCCACTGGCTTCGGAAGCGGTTGTGGGGGGAATTAAACATCGGAGAAAATGCAATAGTCCGATACTCACAAACTATTGTCTTGTCTTCAGCTCGGTACTGTTGTGAGTGTTTGGCTCAAGCGTCTGTGTCTGTCGTCGGTTTGTCTAAAACAGTTCATCTCCACTGTCCACCTGCTCTAGCAAAGGTACCAAAAACTTTGTAATCAACGAATATGCTTTATATTTACAAGGTTGTTTGGATTTTTTTTTCCTCCTTCCTTTTCTCCTAAGAACTGTCGAATTATGACTTAGCTGGATTAAGTGCATTGCATAAAAAATAATTTAGCTAAGGTTATGTTAGCCTGGTTGGCAATACGCCACGCATAGACCTTTTGGTCCCTAGCGATACCAGATGGAGACCGACCTCTATGAATACCGAAAGTAGACATCAAGTAGGATGTCAGCGCATTTGGTAAATCTGAGTAGAGCTGGGAGCTCCGATTTTGAGACTTTCTACAGACCCTCAAACAATGGGGCTCCCAGGCATTTTAAAAGCGTTTTTAATAATGCCGGACAAACGCACAGAAGGTGTTCTAAAGTCTCCTTAACATACTCTCTGCATTTTCTGCATTTGTCCGTGTTAGCAATCCCTATCTTGTACACATGTGCAGCCATTAGATTATGACCTGTTAGGCATACCTATGATAGTTCTGCAGTCCTTTCGCGAGAGCTCAAGTACGAATTGAGTCAGTTTTTAGTCGTTAGTTCTAAACATGACTTTTGCTGTTTTTCATGGTCAAATTAGTCCATCTAGCTTCCACTCGCTCTTTCATGTAGTCGTCCATTTCGTTGTATATTGTATTTAATGATTTTGGTATGTCCTTCTCTTGTTTAAGTGGTAGTCTAACAGCACTTTTTGCTACCTCAACTACTATTTCGTTCCCCATAATGCCTTTGTGACCAGGTACCCAATAGATATGCAGCCTACTGTTTGCGGCTACCCTTTCTATGGCCTCCCTGCTCCGTCGAACATTTTTGGACTTAATACAATATGACCTTATTGCTTTTATTGCTGCTTGACTATCCACGTATATATTAATTGTTGAGTTCTTTCTTGTTCTAGTGTAGGCCAGCTCCGCGGCTTTCCCCACAGTAAAAACTTCCACTTGGAAAATACTGCTGTGGTCTGGCAGCTTGATAGGCTGCCTTATCCCTAGTTTTGAGCAGTAAATACCCGCTCCCACTCCGTCTAAAGAGCTCCACTTTCCAATTGAGCAGGTGAATACCCCAGCAGCCTTCTCGCGGATTTCGCTACCATGTTTTCCGCCATAAGGTCAATAGGTGGTATGCTGAGTATCATTTCCAGCGCCGCCGTTGGAGTGGTTTTCATCGCTCCTGTTATGCACAGAGCAGCGAGTCATTGAATCCTTTCCAGTGTCATTAAGTATGTCAGTTTTCTTGTCGCAGTCCACCATACTAAGGTTTCACAAGTTACATTTTGAATAAAATTTAAGGAATTCTCTCATGTTAACGGTATAAATATTTATATATAAATAGAAATCACCTTTAGCTTGAGTCCACAAAGAAGATGTCGTTGGAGTCGAAAGATGCCTGAAATTTGTGTTTAGGGTTCGAATTGATAGAATATTTAGAAATTATAAATATTAAATAAGTGGAAAAACTGTTGGCGCAAAATTGATAGGTAGGGGCATATCCAGTGATGGTAAATGTAGGGAAAATTCCCTACATCTAGGGATTTTTGTCGAAAAATGTGTGTGTAGGGAAAAGAAGGACAGATTTTGTTAAATTCTGTAAATGTAAGGAATTTTCGAGAAGAACAGAAAATAATTTGAAACAGCGAGAAAATTAGAAACGTTCATTTAAAATAAAAATCCGCAATAAGGTTTCATGCCAGACTTTTTTTCTTTATGGCAGAATACTTTTAAAAGCGTTAATACGGCAACTTTGCCGTTTTTTTCTTCGTTAACGCGAACGGGAGTTTTTTTTCGCGCGAAAATTGTTAGTTTTCTGGTGCTTTTTGCTTTTGAATTAAGTTTGCAAATAATTTAGTTTTAGCTTTTTTTATGTTTAAAATTCATATGTACTTATATATGAGTTCCCCCTCTTCGACTGACTCGTCGGAGGAACACCAGAAAAAACCATGCCAGTATTGGAAACAAAAGATCAATAACAAGTGGCTTGACGACGACAATTTTGGTGGCTGGTTAGAAGCTGTGGCTAACGATCCATTCAAATGAAAATGCGCTGCGTGCGACAAAATTTTGAACTGCGCCAAGTCTGATTTTCAGAAGCACTGCGAATCAGAAATGCACCAAAAAACTATCAATGCAATAAAAAGGACACCTAAAATAAATAGATTTTTTTAAGAAAAAATCGAGTAAACCAAGTGATTCCAGAAATTTCGAATTAAGACTTAGCATTTTCTTCGCTGAGCATAATGTCGTTCTGCAAGTGGTGAACCATTTAATCCCACTCTTAAAAGAAACGGTGCCGGATTCTGAAAAAATAAAAACTCTTCCTTGCTTTAAACAGAACTAAATGTAATGAAAAAGTCTAATTTTTAGTCTTTTTGCTGAATTTTTCTTTACATTTGTGTTTATAATATAATAAAGTGTACGTAAATATATTTGAGATAAAAATTTTTGTTATTATAAAGTGTCAAAATAGCACCAAGCCCAAAACTTAAGCAAATAATTCAATTTTGACGCTGCAAGTGCCTCATTATAGTGTAAACACAGGGGAAAAAATGGAGGGAATTGTATAGGGAAAATTTTTTGTAAGCGTAGTTAAAAGTAGGGAATTTTTTTGGGCTGTGTAGGGATTTTTCAAAAAATCATTTACCATCACTGGGCATTTCAGACTTGACATATACTGCGTTAAATAACTATAGCACAGGGATTTATTGACAAGTTTTAACAATTAATTTAATTTTTATTTATTTTTCAATAATTTTATTTTTATGAAAATGTAGTACATTCTCCTACAAAAACCATATAAATTCAAATTAAAAATTTTTTGCAAATTAAAAAAAATTCAAGAAATTGATTTTGGAGTAATAAAGTACAATATTGAAATTCCTCAAAAAGCTGCCATATAAAAAAATTGCGAAAATTCGTAGTATATTTTATCACAAAGCCTCTCTCTTTCATATGCAGAAACTGTCATAGCTGTGGAGTTTAAGGTAAAATCTTTTAAATTTGATACCTACAAACTGGCGGCAGGCTAATCACCTACCCTGTCAAAAAGCTCAATAGATTAACGAAACCAACGCAAGTGGGAGTCTTGTCGAGGCCCTATGCTCCCGAGTGGAGTGAACAAAAAAAAAAAAAAAATAACCTACAATCTTACGTTATTGAGAAAGAATTTTGAAAATTATTATTAGCATATAATTTTATAGTTCAAATTTATTACTAGAAAAATCAGCTACTGACATCAGAAAAATCAATTCTGTGTCAACCACTTTTTAAATGTTACTTAAGTAGAATCAATATGAAAATTGTTATTTTTATTCCCATGCGAAGAACTTTTACATATATTAGAGAATTTTCTTCATGTCTGCTCTAAGTTTTTTTCTAGTTTATAGTTTCGATTTAAGAAATTAGTAAAATAAATTTAAAAACTGTTCGTCCATGTGCATTTCTTACAATATAAATTAAAATTTTCCTTATTTAAATTCTAATATCTCTGCAAAGAATAAACAATTTTTTTATTTTTTTTATAATTCTTTTATTTTCTTGTCTATTTTTGCAAAAAACTCCCACTTTTTATATTTTTATTGCTGAACTATTAATATTTTTGCAAAAAAACAAAAAAAATTATATTTTTTTTTTATATTTTTTTATATAACAAAGACCAAAACAATTTTTTTATATTTTTAATTATAATTTTCTTTTTTACTTTTCTATTTTTGCAAAAGAATACCCCATTTTACTTTTCTTTTTTTTTTTGCTTACCTTTTAACATATTTTTCAAAATACCAATTTTTGTTTTTCTTTTTTACATATTTTTTTATTTGACTTTTAACAATTTTTTTTTATAATTTTTTCCTAATTGTTTTTTATTTTACTTTTTATAGTTTTGCAAAACAAATTTACATTTTCATATTTTTGTAAAAACAAAACAATTTTTTTATATTTTTTCATAATTTTTTTTATTTTAATTTTTATATTACTTTATTACATTTTCAAATTTTTGAAAAAACAAAACGATTTTTTTATATTGCTTTATTTTACTTCTTACATTTTCGCAAAGAAAAGAAGTTTTTACATTTTCATATTCTTGCAAAAAACAAAAAAAATTAAATTTCTTAATAATTTTTTTTTTATTTTACTTTTTATTGTATATTTTTGCAAAACAAAAAGGAATCTTTTTCATTTTCATATTTTTGCAAAAAACAAAACAATTTTTTATATTTTTTCATAGCTTTTTTATTTTACTTTTTACATTTTCGCAAAGAAAAGAAATTTTTACATTTTCATATTTTTGCAAAACACAAAAGAAAAATTTATATTTGTTAATCATTTTTTTATTTTACTTTTTATATTTCTTTTTCATTTTCATATTCTTCCAAATAACAAAATAATGTTTTTAATTAACTTTTCATTTTTTTACAAAAAACAAAAAAAAATTAATTTTTGTATTTAACTTTTCATATTTTTGCAAATAAAAATAAACTTTTATTGTATTGTAATTACATTTTCATGTTTTTGCAAAAAACAAAATTTTGTTTTATTTTTTTCATAATTTTTTTAATTAAGTTTTCATATTTTTGCAAAAAGCGAAAAAAAATCTATATTTTTATATTTAACTTTTAATATTTTTCCACAAAAATAATTTCTTTATATTTTCATCAAATTTTTTTATTTTACTTTTCATAGTTTTGCAAAACAAACTTTTTTTATTTTTTTTTTGTTTTTTTTTTTTTAATTATCTTATTTTTTCATATGTTTGCAAAAAAAAAATAAAAAAATGTTTGCTAATTTGCAAGTAGCTTGAACACGTTCTATTTTAATAAAAAAATGAAGCAAATACAAAGGGTAGGAATTTGAATCACCTTTAATTTGGTATATCATTTTCTTTGATAGGTCAACAGATTTTTCATTAAAAAAATGTTTCATATTAGTATTTTTTATGGCCCACCATTTCTTTTTGAATCTAAAACTGTTATCTGGCGATATCTTGGAATTCCATAAAAAAAACAAAATGAACGAATTGTCGTACCCAAAGACCGCTTTTCCGTAGGAATTTTATTGTTTATTTCTTGGGTGGAAAATAATTCATCATTTATAAACCGGTCCCTCAGGCTTATCCAGAATCTCAAGCATTAAAGACACAGCAGCCGAAGAGAAGTGAGCAATTATTGTTTGTTTGATTACTAAAGAGGCTGTCATAGACAAAACCAACAACCTAATCGCCAATAGGTATCTCCTGACGGGAAGAGAATGAGAACTGGCACAGTTATTTTTCGGCATGCATATGTTATTTATTTATTTGCTTATCAATATTACATTCAATTAAATAAAAAAACAAAAAAATTAATTCAAGATTCTTACGTCTTTTTACGTATAGCGTCTTTTTAAAAATTCAACTTTTCTGCCGCCTTCGTCTTAACTCTTTCGTCTGTTCTTCGCACATTCTTCCAGCATTGTTGCTCTACTCGTTGTCAACTTTTTTCACTCCTTAGGGCTTAGAGTTAGGATTTCCACCCCACATTCATTGAACTAAGATGGCGTCTCTTTGGGTCAAATATACTGAGAATGGATCAGCTACATTCTCAATCGCTCGTCAAGTTTTTCAAATTCATCAAGCGGCAGGCGAGCATTCCACCACTGAAGCAGATCGCCTGTGGTGTTGAGTGCATTTACGAACAGAAGACAAGCTCGAACGTCTTAGGTAAGCCTCAAGCGAACCCAAACAGACGGCAAGTCAATATCGAGCAACGATATTGTAACTTTTCGATGCCCCATTAGTCTCAAAGTAGTAGAGGATTTTAGTAGCTTATAATCCTCATCGATATTAGGCAAGGAACCTGGACGCAGGTACCTGTTGTGTCTGAAAAGCACAAAGAGTCTTTAGCAGTCGTAGTGTGGAATCAGCCAAGAGGGAAGATATGTTATGGGGTTACTAGATGTGACAGCACTTTTGGTGATGTTCGATTTTGGTGTTTCGATTTTAACCTCCTCTGGAAAAAAACAAAAGATTCATCAAGCGGCTTGGGAAGTTTAAAAAAGAATGAAAAGGGGGGATATTACCCTCTCTTTCCCTTTTTCTTACCCTTATATTTTATTTTCTTTTTTGGGACTTAAATGTATGTAATAAGATAATATAGGAAATATCAGTAGCAAAGTTAGGAAATATTAGAATTGAAAAATCAGCAGAAAAGGTGTTGTCACTTGCCGCCTAAAAGTTCCATGAAATTATTTGTTATGGGGCTTCGTTAAGAGTAAATGTCTTTTTTTCTCGGGGCAGACTAGCAAGTACAGCACTCAGAATAAATATTACTCGAAGCATTCAAAGCAAAAATAATAAGTAGATTCTCTTATACCCTAGAAAGACGGTGACGTTAATCGGGATTAATGACTTAATTCGGAATTATCTCAGGAATTAAGTGCGCATTAGTTGCAGATTAACAATTAGACTTAATTCAGATATATTTTTAGCGGATTAGAGAAATTTTCGATAGCAACATTGCCGAAGTTTGTAAAGATAAGAACAAGAAAAACTGAAAACAATCATTGTAAACGCCGTCGTCTGTCTACAAAACTCGTTTAAATGGGCAAAAAATATTAGATTGCCGGAATGGCAACAAATAAAGCCAACCACCGAAGTCATTAGGAAAAATATTCATGCCCCTTTAAGGGGGGAGCCTGGTTTATGAGGTTTAAAATTGCATCTCTTTGTGATTGTTTTTTTAAGGAAAAAATTAATTTAGCACTGCAAATTTTTTTCTATCTTTTAATGAACATTTAAAAAATACAGGGTGGCTGATGAATTTTGCTACATTAAGAAACTCAAATAACTTTTTTTTTAGTGTATGGAATTCATTTATTTTTTTTCAAGTTGAAGGTCATTAAATTTTATTAAATGTAGCTTAACTAGTTTTAAAAATAATTGAATTTAAATGCCCCCCATGCTCGTTGACACAAGTGCGGCATCTTAGTAAAAAGTTGTTCATTGCTGCTTTGAGAGTTGCGACAGGAATAGCCGCAATTGTTGCCCGAATGGATTGTTTTAGTTCATCCAAATTTGTTGGCTTTGTTTTATAAACTTCTTGTTTACATAAACCCCACAAGAAAAAGTCAGGTGCAGTAAGGTCAGGCGACCTGGGGGGCCAACGAAATTCGGAGTTTCTTGAAATCAGTTTATTGGGAAATTTTCGTCGCAACTCTGTCATAACAGTCTGGGCTATGTGAGACGTTGCCCCATCTTGTTGAAACCACACAGAGTTGAAAGGAATTCTCTTTCGGCGTAGTTCTGGATAGAAAAATTCTTTCAGCATTTTCAAATAACGGTCTCCAGTAACCGTAACGGTGTGACCATTTTCTTCAAAAAAATAAGGCCCGACAATACAGCGTGAAGAAACCGCACACCACACTGTCACGCGAAGAGGATGCATACCCGTGGAGTATCGTGGGTTAGAAGTACTCCATATTCGACAATTTTGTTTGTTCACATTGCCGTTTAAATCGAAATGGGCCTCATCAGACATGAAAAGGCAGTTTAACATGTTTTGGTCTTCTTCCACCATTTGCAGGATCTTCTGGCAAAATTCCAAGCGAATCGGCAAGTCTGCTGCATTCAGTTTGTTAACCATTTGAATTTTGTAGGGAAATAAGTCTAAATCTTTGTGCATTATTGTTTGCAAAGACTGTCGGCTGACACCAAGTTGAGCAGATAAGCTTCTTGTTGAAACCCTTGGATTGCTTTGTATAGCTGCAGCTACAGCAGCGATCGTTTCCTCCGTCCGAACTGGTGGGTTTCGATGATAAGGCCTTCTTGCGACTGTTCCTTGCTCAGCAAAATTAATCACCAGTCTCATTATGGTCCATCTGCTCGGGGGATCGCCGCCAAACATCCGCCTGTAATCTCTCTGTACCAAAACTACGGACTCCAGTGCGTGATAGCGGCGGACTATCCAAATTCTTGTTTGCGTGTCCCAGTTATCCATTTTAATAAATTTTAAAGATCAATCTGCAAATTAAAACAAAAATGGAACAGATAACTTAAAAAGAAAAAAAGTTATTCCATTTTTTTTTAGTAGCGGCTTTCATCAGCCACCCTGTATATAAAAAATTGTTGTACTGGTTAAAATAAGTTGAAAAAAATGTTTAACATAGAAATTACTAGAGCGCTGCAACGCTGGAGTCCAACTGGCGCACAAGATACAGCTCGTAATTATTATCTAAAGCAAAAAATTCAAATGGATTTCTAATTATCATAATTTTTTATTCTAGATGAACTAAGAAAACTGAGAGAATTTCCAAAATTTCAACTTTTTGGAGGTTTTAAAGAAAAAAATGCCTTTCTATAAAGAACAATTCACTTCAACTTGGTATAAAAATCTTGAAAATTTGTTTTAATCTATTTTGTTAGTTCAAATAGAAGAGAATTGAATACTGAAAGGAACAAGCTATGATTAATTCAAAAGGTGCATTAGTTTTTTTTTTCATTCATGTACGCCAATTCAAAGAAATCATAAAAATGAAAAGTCGAGAAAAGAAGATAAAGTTTGTACTATAGCTGTCCGGTCACAGTGTAACTACCTAACTCTCACTTACCTTTGGCTATGTATCTACGGAAATATTGAGAATTAGGCTCTGTAACTTTGTGTGAATATTCTGAAATATATTAGGAATCGCTTAAAACGAAAAAAAAAATTGATTTTTTAACCTTATAAACCAGGCTCCCCCCTTAATCTTTAACCAAATTAAATTATATTCCTAACGCGAGTTGCATCACCCTTTATATATAAAATTTAACAATGGCACTATCGCTTGTCCCTTTCATACTCGTCATACATATTTTTAAATAAATCCGTATCGGTAAATCTCGCATTTTCATATCTCCGAAAAGAATCGCTTTCCTTTCCTTCCCTCAATAAAATGCGTTTAAACACTCAAACAGGAAAATAATATTTTAATAAACGCAAATTCATATAACTCACTTCAACTCTGCAGCCTTGCTTCTTCCCTAACTCCACCTCCTACCCGTCCACGCTATTCACCTTTTCACCTCTGCGCTGCTATTCAAGCTATCAAGTATTCTCCGACCAGCACTCAATTCACTGCATTTTAAGCGATTTCATAAATTACAATGGAGTACAAAAGTGTCGCATCAAGATGAACTACTGTCGCCAGCGCTAAAATTTATATTTACCGCGCACTTGAGTGCATTACAATGCCCAGCCCACCAAATGAAGTGCAGTGCAACGCAACGCAACGCAACAACGAGTTAGTAGGTAAATGAGTAAGTAAATGCGCAGGTAAGTGTGTGTGTGTGTATGTGTGTGAGGTAATGGTGTAAGTAATGTATCTTAGTCAAACAGTAGAGCAGGAGCAGAGTAGATATGTGGCTGTGCAGCAAGTGAACAACGCCAAAGAAGTGCCTGCCAACCTTTCATCTTGTCTTGTGGCAACCGAGCGAATGGCCATCCAACACTTTGCCCCGACTGTCGTCTTTACGATCACCTGAAAATGATAAACGCACTTGCTACTATGCAAATTGTTCGCGGCACGTAAATGAATCGTAATATTTTTATGAGATTCTTGCTGTGCACGGCTGAGGAAGAGTAAGTGATAGCGCCACTACGCCGAGGATTGGGTGACAACTGCTCTGCAAACCTCTGGTATGCTTTTCACGCAACATAAAAGTGGGTATCAGTGTGATTGTGTAAGAAGAGTTGTGTTAAATAAAATAAAAAATTGGAGGAGAAAACTTAAACTAAATGAAATATATAGGAGGAACATTTTATACTTAATTAATAGAGCTTCTTAAAAGATATTTTGCTCTTTAATGTTTTTACTTAGTGAAAAAGAGATTAGTAAGCGAATGCGCCTGAATATCATACACGTAAGTCAATCAGTCACCTGAAGGCTGTTAAAGAAATAATTTCCAACTTTCTGTCCATCTGTTTGCAGAAAACATTTCTAAAACTCGCAAAAGTTCATGCACAGTATTTACCATCTGACGGCCAACTTTGCTTCTACCGTTTTTGACAGTTCGCTGCAGTCGTAAGCGCTAGTCGAGAAAAACAGATCTAAACTACCCTGGGTTAAATAAATATAGCACAGATACTTATTGCCGAGTTTTGATGGTTTATTTAATTCTCACGTATTTTTTAATAATTGTTTGTATTAAATTAATAATTAATTTTAATAATTTTTTTTTTTTTGAAGTGGAACTTCTTAGGTGTCGATGGACAAGAGAGAATGGAGAGTAAAATTTCAAGGCCATGCAACGTTTTGGGCATTTTCGTTCCGCGAGAGAGAAAAAAGATACAACGTAGAGGAAAGGGAGAGAGAGAGCTATATCTTATATATATCTTAGATACACTTTAGGCTATTTTTCCTTGACTTCTTCCTTGTAATTTCTAGTGAGAAATAAAACTGCTTACTTTTTGGCGCTTGTTTGTTGGTGCAAACTTGTAGGAAATTTATTTTTGGTGCCCACTTTATGGCGTTATATTTCCTTGGTGCCTATTGTTTTGGGTCGTTTTTTGGTTAAACATTTTTTGGCGTTTTTTTTTTTTTTGGTGCCTACCTTTTGACGCTTATTTCTGTTTCCTGGCTAGTGCTTGTGCGTACCATACAGTGCTATCCATTCCGGCGTCGGATTTATAGGTATTGCCTTGCGCTAATTTGTGCCTTTGCTGCGGTCCTGGAATCGCTGCGTTTGTGCGGGTGATAAACGCTCGGAGTAGTGCGCGTTGTTGCCACGGTTTGTGTCCGGCGTTTACCTACACCGTTCAACCCTTCTCCGTTTTTTGTAAATTTTACCTATTTGTATTCTCTGCAAATGTTGTGAATTTATTTAGTTATATATTCTTTCTCTTTCTCTCTCTCTCTCTCTCTCTCTCTCTCTCTCTCTCATTCTCTCTCGGGTCTCTCCCTCTTACTTTGTCTGCCTTGAGAGTTTCACTTCTGTTATGTGTACTACGCTACAAAAATAATTAATAATAATAATAACAATTAATTTTACTAATTTTTTTATCAAAGCATAATTCATTATTCTACGAAAACCATATATGTAAATCTTTGTTTCAAACTTTATGTAAGTTAAAAAAAAGTAACAAATTTGCAAACATCTTTTTCGGAATTTTTACGAAAATTTTCGAGCACGCAGTTTTGTAGCCCATTGAATTTTAATATAATAAAGTTCAAGTTAAGGTAGCTTCAAAAGCGTTTTAACAATTTTTTTTTTTTTTTTGGTACCGGTCTTTTGTATTCTCCAAGTATGACGAATACTTAAAAATTTTTTTATCATTAAGTCAAGCGAACCTTGCACTGAGCATGAACTTTGAGCGCATCCTGAGGACTGCCTTATAAAGTCTGTTTTTGTTTAGTTAGGTTTCCACCGTTCATTATACCAAAGATTGTGAAAGCGAAGCAAAAAAAGCCATCGCGCACTATTTATTATATATGTACTAGCTGTACCCGGCGCGCGTTGCTACGCCAACAACTAAGATAAATTTAAGAAAAATAACTTTAAAGAAAAATCAGTACACAAATATTCAATTCATTCTAAACTATTTTATTGATTTTGTTTATTTCGCAAAAATTGTGACATTACAAAGTTTAATTTCAATTCGATGTTTATTGAAGTGCTGTAGGACACACAATTTTTCTTGTTTTTCCATCTGGTGCGTAGGCGAATAAATCAGAAGCCTTTCCGACACGTGAGCAAACCACATAGAGCTGGACATGTGTGAAGCATGGATTCTCCAAATTTAATCCTCACACTTTTAAAGATTGTCCTTGTGCTTTGTCAATAGTAATTGCGAAAGCAAGTCGCACCGAGAACTGTAAACGTTTGAATTCGAATGGCATATTTGTCGGGATCATTGGGATACATGGCAACAGTACGTCTTCACCTTTGAATTTTCCAGTCAAAATTGTTTCCTCGATAACATTGTTAATCATTTTCTTGACGGAGAGTCTGATTCCGTTGCAAATTTGTGGTGGATTTATGTTTGGAAGAAGAATGATGGGTACGCCAATTTCCAATGTAAGAACGTGCGGCGGCATACCTGGCAAATCAAGCGAATTCAAGAATTCAGTTGGATAGTTGACAACCTCGTCTTGATTCTCCACAGTATCGAGAGACCTATATGTTGTCGTTTCACTGGGTATTCCATGCTGAATGGTGAAGTTGATGGTATTGACATCGATGTTTTCAGCTGCTAATATCGGTTGAACGGGGCAGAAGTTGCTACTCTGCAGCGCCACCTGTTGGCGAGTGGCATCAATGAGCATATCCTACAAACCTTCTCCGTGGAAATATCCCAATTTTTATAATAATCGGTCCAGTAGTTTTTGAGTTCGATGACATATAGACAAACATTCATTTTTATATATGAAGATATAAAGGGTGATTTTTTAAGATCTATAGATAAGTTTTTCAAAAAACATACGTAAAATTCAGAAAAATGCAAGAAAGTTTTATTTAATTCGTCCATATAATATAAAGTTTGACGATTATTTCATGCAAATGTTGACCGCGACTGCGCTTCAAATGGTCCATCCGCTTAGTCCAATTTTGGCATACTCCTCCCAATGTTTCGGCCGGTATCTCACATATAAATGCTTTAATGTTGTCTTCCAATGCGTTAATTGAAGCAGGCTTGTCTGAATAGACATGAGCTTTGACAAAGCCCAACCAAAAATAATCTAAAGGCGTTATATCGCACGATCTGGGTGGCCAATTGACAGGTCCCGAACGTGAAATGAAATGTTCACCGAACTCGCCTCTTAACAAGTCCATTGTTACGCGTGCTGTGTGGCATGTGGCACCGTCTTGCTGAAACCACATGTCATGCAAGTCAAGCTCTTGCATTTTGGGTAAAGAAAAGTTGGATATCATTTCACGGTAGCGCTCACCATTCACAGTTATGTTACGATTCGCAGCATCTTTGAAGAAGTACGGTCCAATGATACCTCCAGCCCATAAACCGCACCAAACTGTGACCTTTTCTGGATACATTGGTAAATCTTGCAATTCTTCTGGCTAATCTTCACTCCAAAATCGACAATTCTGCTTATTTACGTACCCATTGATCCAAAAATGAGCTTCGTCGCTGAACACAATTTTTCGATAAAAAAGTGGATCTTCGGCCAACTTTCCATGAACCCATCACCAAAAATTATGCGTTGCGGTAGGTCGTTCGGCTTCAATTCTTGTACCAGCTGTATTTTGAAAGGCTTCACACCTAAATCCTTTCGCAAAATTTTCCACGTTGTTGAGTAACAGAGGCCCGATTGCTGCGAACGGCTACAAATCGATAATTGATGGTCATCATTAACACTGGCCGATACAGCTGCGATATTTTCTTCAGTTCGCACTCTACGTCAGCATGTTGGTGGTTTGATGTCCAATAACGTAAATTCGGTTCTAAATTTAGTCACAATAGCTCGAATAGCCGCTTCAGTGGGTCGATTAAGCTGACCATAAAATGGAAGAAACGCGCGATAAACTTGCTTAACAGAACACGCATTTTTATAATAAAATTCAAAGATTTGCAAGCGTTGTTCGTTTGTAAGACGATTCATGGTTAAATTATAGACCAAACAAAAGATATTTGACAGTGAAACAAAACACGAAACGTGCGGCAGCTGTTTAAACCAACGGTTTAAAAAGATAATAGCTAAAAAATCACCCTGTATATATATTTATAATTGCCGCTTACACCCTTTTTGGGTATTTGGCTGAGCTCTTCATCCTATTTGATAAGTTTTTTATGAGGAACTCTTTCATGGCAGAAATACACTCGGATGTTTGCCATTGCCTGCCGTGGGGCGACCGCTATTAGAAAAATATTTTTCTTAATTTTGGTGTTTCACCAAGGTTCGAACCTACTTCGGAATGGTAGTCATGCACCAACCCATTCGGCTACGGCGGCCGCTCTTGGCTTACATGCCTTTAAATGAAATCTCGTGCAAGAATTGATGCGAAATGACTGTCCTTTGCATTGCATTTTTGCTGAATTTTTTCATTTAGATTTGTTATTCAGATTTATTAAAAAAAGTACTCAAGAACTGGACTGCTCGAATGGACCATATAACTTGTTGCCACGGCAGTCATATGCCGGCTTTCATATTCAAAAAAAAAAATGGCATAAAATTATCTACCAGATTATAATAAAACAAAATTCATTCCAACAATATTTCTGTTTTGTGTTGTTATTTTAAGTTTTCAAGCTCTTAAGAAATACCCGATTATTTTATTTGTTTCTTTGCAGACTTATGGCATTAAATTCTGCAGCCTCAACAACAAAACAAACTTTACGCAAACATAACACATACAAGTGCGCATACAAATATGTATGTGTATCATCCCGCCTTGTACAATAAATACATTAAGCCGCCGCCCAGCAACAAAGTAAGCCGTAGACGTCACCCCATAAATTCCATATCTCAACAACGACGACTCAGCGACGTTGTCTCACTGTCAATGCGGCCACTTAACTTGAACTTTTCAATTTCGCACTTTACACTTTGCGCTGGTTGACTTGATTAGTATCAAACACTTGTGCCACACAATCGTTGTGATGTTATTGTTGTTGTTTTGTCGTGTTGTATGAGCAGTGTGTAAATTTGTTATTGCCTGGCAGTAGTATCTGCTGATTGCCGACACACCCACACAAAAAAGCACAGAGAAATGAAAAAACTTCTCGTAAGAAGATCATGAATGCATACAAACATACTCACACCCACACACATGTGAGTATTTATACACAACTTGCAGCAAAAACTTCACACTAACAACACAATTTATAAGCTTTTGCGAAAAGTGCGAGAATTTGTTTTTCTTTTCTTATAAGAAATGGAATTTTTGTTTGCCTTGTTGTTTGTTTATTTGTTTTAGATTTCTTTTTTTTATATTTTTTTATATAAATTCTTTTGAAATACGCAAAGAAGTATTAGAATCAGTTCACGCTCACACAGTTCACAATTCAAAGAACTGTGCGAAAGTTGTCGCCGCCTTGAAGTATACTTTCAGTTCTGCTGAATGTCATTTCTGCTGACAAAACAATTTACGAAATATGATGTGAAACTTTTTCGGTACGGTATTCTGCAGGTAACGACGCCTAACTTTTTATAAAGTATTAAAGAAGAAAAGTTTAAGTATTCACGCCGTTAGTATTAAGTGTAAATGAAGTTGCCGTTCACTTTTTTCGCCAAAGAAAAAATTATTACGAATTCATGTTGAATTTCATGCTAGAAAATAATTTTGCAAAAATAACGAAGATACAGTAAATTTCTTCTTCTTCTTATTCTTTTATTATAGGTTTTCACCTGTTTTTCTTCATACAATTACATAGTTATAAAGTATTTTTAAAATTCAAAATGACGAAATGTTATTGACCTTCCGCTGATGTCGAAATCCAGCTTTCGCGCCATCTCTTTGGTGGTCTTCCAGGTCCGCGCTTTCCATGCGGTATATAGTCCTCGCTATTCGGATAATTCTGTCGTCACTAGCTCTAGAAACGTGATCATTCCAAGCTCATCTTCTTGTTCTTATAAACTTCACTACGTCATTAACGCCAGTTTCGTCACGAATGCAGCCAAGACGTGTTTTTCCTACGATGGATCGTAGAACTTGCATTTCAGCTGTACGCAGTAGCTGTTTTGTTTTTGCGTTTTCAGCTCGTACTTCGGCTCCATAGGTTAGGATTGGTCTTATTACAGTCTTGTATATACGCGCCTTGCTTTAAGTGGTCATATATTTGTTCCACCATACAACATCCCTAATGCAACCTGCAATACGTACGCCCTGCATACATTCTCTCTCTGACTTCCTTAATAATGTCGCGGTCACTGGATATTTCTATCCCCAGGTACTTAAATTTCATAACTTGCTCTATCATCGTCCTTTCTATTTCAAGTTTGAATCTGATCGCATTCTTGGCAACTGCTAAACTTTTTGTTTTTTCTCTGGAGACCTCCATATTAAACTGTTTGGCTGTAACTACTCGTATATACAAACTTATGTAGTAATCTTTGCAAATTGTCTTCAGAGTCCGCAATCAATATGGCATCATCTGCATAACATAAAATTGGTATGCTCATGTTATTAAGACGATACCCATCTAATGACTTGACTTCTTTTATTATTTGGTCCATTATTGTATTGAAGAGTATTGGGCTCAACGGGTCTCATTGTCGTATTCCGCTTGCGCATGGAACTTCGTTGATATATAATATTTTCCATCTATTCTTATTTTTGTTTTGCAATCACAGTTCAGGTTTTTAATAACGGTAAGAATGTCTGCTGGTTCACCTTTACATGTAGGATACAATTCATTGAAATTATGAGGATAAGAAATTTGCACTACTTACAGAGTAAAATTCGTTGATCTATCAAGAAAAAGCAGGAGAAGGAAAGGGAAACTAAAAATGGTTCAATCTGCAATGGCGAGTGTTTCAATTTAAAATTCAAGGTTTCATTCATAAATTACGGCGTGCGACAAAAATCAACTTTTTTCGTTATCCAAAAAAATTTTTATCCATATGAAATATCAATTAAAATTTAAGATTTCAGTCTTATATTACACCATGCAACATAAATCCATTTTTTTTTGTTAGTCAAGAACATTTTCTTATCCATGTGTTTTAGCAAAAAATGCATGGGTTCATTCTTAAATTACACTATGCAACAAAAATATATTTTTTTTATTCAGGAAAAATTCCTTATCCATGTGAAATTTCAGCTTACAATTCAATGTTTCATTTTTAAATTACACTATGCAACAATTTTTTTTTTTATTCTGGAAAAATTCCTTATGCATGTGAAATTTCAGCGTACAATTGAATGTTTCATTCTTAAATTACACCATGCAACAAAAATCAACTTTTTTTGGTATTCAGGAAAAATTGTTTATCCATGTGAAATTTCAGCCCAAAATTCAAGATTTCATTCTCAAATTACGCTGTGCGACAAAAATCAACTTTTATTGTTGCACTGGAAAATTTTCTTATCCATTCGAAATTTCAGCTTACAATTTAATGTTTCATTCTTAAATTACACCATGCAACAAAAATAAAATTGTATTGTTGTTCTGGAAAACTTTCTTATATATTTACAATTTCCGCATAAAATCCAAGTTTTCAAACTTAAATTACACTGTGTGAAAAAAAATTAACTTTTTACGTTACCCAAAAAAATTGTTTTTCCATAGGAAGTTTTAAGTCAAAATTTAGGGTTTCATTATTTTCAGGTTTCGAAATACACTGTGCGACATAAGTCAATGTTTTTTGTTGTCCAAAAAAAATTTTATCCACGTGAAATTTCAACTTAAAATTCAAAGGTTAATTCATATATTAGGCGGTGCGACAAAAATCAACTTATTTTGTTATCCGGAAATGTGAAATTTCAAGTTAAAATTCATGGCTTAATTCAAAATTACACTGTGCAACAAAAATCAACTTTTTTTGTTATTGAGAAAATTTTCTTATCCACGTGAAATTTCAACTCAAAATTCGATGTTTTATTCTCAAATTATACTGTGCCACAAAATTCCACTTTTATGTTATCCCCAAAAAATAATTATTTTATCTACTTGAAAGTTTAACTTAAAACTGAAGGTGTCATTCTTAAATTACACCATGCAAGCAAAAAATTTATTTTTTTTATTTAACTTTTTTATTGTTCAGGAAAACTTTCTTATCCCTGTAAAACTATAGATATTATATACTTAAGCGGCGTACTCAGTTTTCATCTTTTCATTAATTTAATGTTTTTAAGTAGTTTACAGTTTCAAAGAGCAAAGCCTAAACAGAGGTTACCACGGCGTATACTTTACTTGATAGAACAAGAGTAAAATATTTTTTTAACGTAACAGCAATTAGAGCGAAGTGTAAGTATGTTTTACTACATTTAACATATATTTTTTTACAGTAATTAAAAAAAAAACAGGAAATTTCAAGGATATTTAAGGACACATGCTTAAAAGAATCGGACTATATAGCACTTACATTCGCCTGCTGAGCTGCTTATGAACTCATAGACCTCTTTAAACTTTTGCAATGTAAAAAGTACAGCATTGTGACTGTGAGCAAATATTATAGCAAGAGGCAGAAAGAAAGTATCTTCGAGATATAAAGTAATCACATTTTCAGCGTAACACAAACATAAAAACGCAGAAGTGCATGAACATGCGAATATGTAGATGTGAATGGGAATGTATCACAAAGGCTTTTGTATGGCAAACACCAGAAATGAGTAGCATTATCTTATATCCTTACATAAATAGCCGAACTCGCACTCATATCCCGTTGCACGCTCCATGCAACATGTCACATGACAGTTAACACGCTGCAATTGCAACCACGCTACAAGCGCATACATTTCCGGTTACACGACGAAACAAGCCACGAAACGAAAGAAAGACAACAATGAAGCTGCTAAAAATATTTGCAATAGACAAATGAAAAAGCAGAAAAAAGAGCGAGGTGCAACATTTCAAGCGTGAAAATGAAAAAAACGAAAAAAATAACAAAAAAGTAAAAACTCTAAACCGTAACAGAAGACAGCTTTTACAAGCTGTGACAACAATGTCGGACGGCAGCATACTTCAAGGTGGGCAGAGTCTGACAAGCGATGCAAACATATGTATGCACGTATGTATGTATGTGTGAATTTTTGCCATTGCAAGCATATAAACATAAAACAGCGCCCTGCGGGCTACTGAACACGCTGCAGCAACAGCGGCGGGGGTAGCGGCAATAGCAACTGCATTAACATATCATGACAACGGTAAATACGAGCACACGTTTCTCGGCTGCTGACATGCGGACGGACAAACAAACAATCCCACAAAAGCGCGCAGTGTGGCCCATCTCCCTTTAGCCACTCACAGCACTAATACAAATGTAGTGCAACGAGGCGTGTGTCGGCTGCAATTTGCCTTGCAGCGCTGTCACTGCTGACATTGTAGTTGTTGCTGTTGTTACGAGTATTGTTGTTGTTGCCGCCACAACTAGTTTATGCTTAAGCGAATTGCAATTGCAATTGCAAAATAAGCCGCTGTTTGTGCATACAAGTGCAGGCAAATAAATAAATGCATGTAAAAATTTATATGTGTGTATGTATGTGTGTGTGTGTGTCTGTGTAAGCAAACATAGAAGTATGTTGGTTTTGTGTCATTGCTATTGTTCACGCCTTTGCTGTTGATGTTCTGCATATCCTGGCACTTCCTCTGTGCACTTTATAACTCGCTTAGCAGCTGACAAGGAAATAAAATATAAATAAATAAAATAAACAGGTTGATAAGGAAAAAACATTTACGAAATAGTAACAAGAAAATCGCTTGAGGATTGAATGTTGAAATATTCATGTATGCCTCCTCTTGCTAGTATTTGCGCAAGCTTGTTTGTGCAATTGCCGGACGGTCTGAACAAGATGGGTGAAAAGATCCTACTGGGGAGGTACCGCTCAAGTAGTTGGTGTGTGTGCTGCAAATCAAAAGACTGTTGACGTCATCCAACTTTAACTATTCATTCCATCTCTAGCAGAACAAAGTTAGCAGAAGTTCCCTTAAGAGTTGGCGAACGTAGAGTCACTACTATAGCAACTATTAAGTACCTCAAAATTATGCCAGACATCTGGACTACTATCAAGAGGTCAAAAGATGAAAATGCATAAAACGCTAGTGGGGCCCTTATGTACTAACATACAGCAGCGAGGTATGGATACTTAAACCTTCGTTGGACACCTTTTATAAAACCTTTGGCTTGGCATCCGGGTATGGCCGGTTCCCTATAGTATTGGCATGCATTGAGCTACTTACAGAAGCAAATATAATCGCAGAAAATGTTTTGGTTTGTGTAAAAAGGGATTTTTTTATTTTGCTCCTTCTTTCGATTCATTTCGAACAAGATTAAAGAAAAAAAATTATTTAAATTAAATTTCTGGTAAAATATGAAATTATTGTATATTTATTTATGGATTCGGTAGAAAGCAAGTAAAATATGTATAAGAGATGTTTGAGTGGTGTTGACATACTGGATTTTTACATACAATACAAAAAAACGAGATTTCACCGCAGCTTTTCGCCTTTTTGTAGACAAAGAGGACAATCTCTCTGCACTGTGAGTGTATCGGCTCCGGTTGGCTGGTTGACTACAATATCCCCAGCGATAGCAGTTGGTTTGTTGAAAAATAATTCCTTAGTCAAACTAGTAGTGAATTCAGAAATATGACTGAATTAATCATACGATTTTCTATGTTTGCAAAGACCAATGTGTTCGTTGAAGTCGTCAAAAAATTTCGTCTCGCATTACTTTTTCTAAGCCCATCAACTTCCTTACGAATACAAAACGTTGACAATACCATGAAATCCAACATGTGGCAAAAGAAAGCAAAGGCCCATCGACTTATTGGCCGTTCTGATGTGTGACTATTTGCTCCATGCAATCGTCGCCAGATTTTTCTGCATTATAATAAATATTCGGCAGCTGTAGCCGAGTGGGTTGGTGCCTGACTACCATTCAGAGAACGAACCATGGTAATGACTTAAAATTTAATCTCTGAGTTTCAATAATAATTTGACAAAAGGATTTGTGTGTCAAGTGACCGCGGTTCACGCGATGGGTTACTATCATTACTGCACCGAACGACAAAAATCAATTTTTTTGTTATTCAGCAGAAATATTATATTATATCCATGTGAAATTTCTACTAAAAATTCAGGGTTTCATTTGTAGACTACATTATGCAACAAAAATCAATTTTTTTGTTATAAGGAAAAATTTCTTATTCATATGAGATTTCAACTTAAAATTCATTCTTTCATTCTTAAACTACACCATACAACAAAAATCAACTTTTTTGTTTTTTAGGAAAAATTTCTTATCCATATAAAATTTCAACTAAAATTGAAGATTTCATTCTTAAATTACACCATGCAACAAAAATTAACTTTTTTGTTATTCAGGAAAAATTTCTTATCCATGTAAAATTTCAACTAAAATTCTGGGTGTCATGCTTAAACTACACTGTGCAACAAAAATCAAACGTTTTGTTATTGAGGAAAAATTTCTTATCCATATGAAATTTCAACTAAAATTCAAGATTTCATTCTTAAATTACACCAAGCAACAAAAATCAACTTTTTTGCTATTCAGGAAAAATTTCTTATCCATGTGAAATTTCAACTAAAATTGAAGATTTCATTCTTAAATTACACCATGCAACAAAAATTAACTTTTTTGTTATTCAGGAAAAATTTCTTATCCATGTAAAATTTCAACTAAAATTCAAGATTTCATTCTTATATTACACCATGCAACAAAAATAAACTTTTTTTGTTATTCAAGGAAAAATTTTATCCACGTAACGCTATAGATTTTATATAGTAATGATGGGTAGTTTTTATTTTAGTTTTTCATCTTCTCATTAGTTTAATTTTTTTTATAAATTAAAGTTTCAAAAAGGAAAACGTTACAGAGATATCCACGGCGTATACTTAATTTCATAGGACAAGAGTAATATAATTCTTTAACGTTTCATAAAACAGCAAGTCGAGTCAAGTTGAGGTTTGTACAACTCAATTTCTAATATTTTTTTTTCAAATAAATTCAAAAAATAGGAAATTTCAAGGATGTTTAAGGACACACTTTTCATTATTGTACCATATTTGTTCTGGCAAAAAATAAAAAAAAAATATTAGAAATAAATATTAAAATATACAGTCGCACGGTGTTATAATAAAAATTACTTTAAGTCGATTTTTATATTTTAGGTTTTCCTACTAATTAATTTGTATTTAGAAATAAAAGTTTCAATCGATCGAGCTTCTTTTTCAGCGGTGCTTCGTTTTACGAAACTGGCAAGATAGAGGCTCCAAATATGACTAAATATCGTAGAAAGTTTAATCAAACAAAAGCACGGCTTTGCTATGAATCCACTTGTGTTACTCTGAAACGTTTGATGTCACTAGATCGTAAAATATCCTGCCACTTTTCAAACAACGTCATCAAATGGTAGAAAGAACTTTTTGCCACACATTCGCTTAAAATTAATTCTTTCGTTTCTGCAGCAGTGAGTCTGCAGGCATTCCTTCGTTTCATATTTATCAATGTTCACGTTTGTTTTTGGTTGTAGTTTTCATTTCAACCTTTACTAGGTTTCATTTCAATGTGTGAATTCATTCCTTGTTTACAAGCCATTTAGTGTGCACGAGTCACAATATTTTTTACAATAACTTCTACAAATCAAGCATCGGGTAGTGATTGAAGTTTTATTTTTGGAACGTTTAAAAGCAAAGGAAATTTATGAACGAATGTTGAAAGGGTATAAGGGCTTTTGGTCATCATTTAGTGCAGTAGAGAGATATGTTGCTGTAAACCTTGACGCAGATCTACAACAATGGCGTCCAAAAACAGCAACAACACCAGAAATCGTAGAAAAAATGCAGGATATCGTACCGGAAAATCGTTGATTGCCTGAAAGAGAAAAATCTCTAAGCATCTCATTGACAGCAGAAGCTATATTTTGACTCAAGTACTGGGTTTCAGAAAGCTTTGTGCACAATGGGTGCCACATTCGCTAACAATGGAACAAAAACACATTCGAATGCCACTTTCTCAGACTTCTTCGAAAGGATAAAGTGGATTTTGTGAGTCGATTCCTCACCATGGATGAGACTTGGGTCTATCTCCATGATCCTGAAACAAGAGGCTAACGAGTGATGAGAACCTGGTTCTTCGGCTTCGAAACAAGTTCTTGTCCAGAAATCGGCCGAGAAGGTGTTAGCGTCAGTTATTTAGGACGCGGAAGGAGTTTTGTTTGTGGATTACTTGCAAACTGGTAAACAATAAATTCTAAATTCTATTGTAACGTTTTAGACCAACTGAAGGCGAAAATTCGTGAAAACAGACCCAGTTTGTAAAAGAAAAAAACTTTGCCATCAGGACGCGAGCATTTTCAAAATGGCTGAAATCCATGAATTAAACTTCGAATTTTTAGAGCATTCACCGTGTTCACCAGCTTTGGTCCCTAGCGGCTTTCATGTGTTTCCAGTCCACAAAAAAATGTATGCGTGGAAAGCGCTTTTCATCAAATGATGAGCTCATAACAGCTGTGGAAGCGTATTTTGCAGCTCTTCCAGATTATCACTGCAAGGATGGAATTCATAAATTAGAATCATGTTGGGACAAGTGTCTTGATGTTAAGGGAAACCATGATTCAATAACAAAAGGTTTGCTCAGTAAGCAGCTTTCTCGGTCCCTCTTGACAAATTGGCTCCCTTAGCAAGACACTGGGTTGTTAACTCTAGAAATTTTTATATTAGCAAAAGTGGAAGAAAAGTAAAATTTGTAGGAAAAACATTTCGTTTTCAAACGGGTGTATAAGCTCGGTATGTGAATAACCAAAACGATATGGAAAACATACTGACATACAGCTTAAATCAGGATATCCTAAAGCATATTTTGGGGCAATGAACGTGAAAGATGTACGTTTTGATAATATAATTTGAGTCCGATGCCTTTTAAATGCAGGTTGGGGAAGTATGAACTTACTACGTTACTTTAAAGATACATCAGTTACCAACAAGAGCTCATTTAGTAATATGTTACTAATCATAGCCTCCTGAAGGCAGATGGTTTTTATGAGAATTTTTTTCATGGCAGAAATACACTCGGAGGTGTGCCATTGCCTGTCGAGGAACCTCTGCTATTACAAACAACATTTTCTATTATTTGGTGTTTCATGCCCGTGGTAGTTTGTCAAGTAGTTAGGAATGTAAGAATAATCGCGACTCAAAACTTCAAACTTACGTGGGTATAGCATAGTAAAGCCTAGCGTCGCAGCTTGTTGTTAGTCAACTAAATTTATGATAAGTTCATTAGGGTTATAATGCTTAGATAATATAATAGCTTCGCATTGGCAAAACTTCCCAACTTCGTGATCAGTTTTCAATTTAAAAATTAATTCACAAAATATCAATCTGGGTTTAACTGAACTTTTTTAGTATCATTCTTGGCAATTTCTGTTTGTACCATTTATAATTTAAATAAAAAGAAACAATTTTTTGCTACCATTTTTATCAAAAAGGTATTTAATTTTTCCACTTTCTTCCCCTTATTAAATGCGACCTTTTGTAAGGGAGTATCAGAATTCTAATGTCAAAAGTGAACAAACCTTTAATAATTGAATCATGAAGGGAGGCCATACTGAATAATTCAAAATATACTTCATATCATATTTTATACCATATTTCAAACCATAAAATTGTATTTTTCTTTTCGAACCGGAAAACCGTCCATATTTCTGCTGCTAATAGGTAAATAAATTTGTTCGCTATTTAAGCACTGTCACATTTTTAATATTAATATTTCCCTTCAATGCATAAAATATGCAAGTAATTATGCTGAACATTAAGCACACAATTTTTGGGACAATTAGCAGCCAAAAAATATTCGTTCTGAAATTATTACCTACAAAGCTTAGCCACATACCAATGCCAGCACCTCCATCTCTCACTTTCTTTTTTACTCCCTGTTTCACTCTCTCTTTCACCTCCCGCTCACGCTCCCTCTTTCTCTCCCTCTCTCTCTCTCTCGTCCTCCAGCGCTAATTACGTATTACATAAGTGCACATTTTCAGTTTTACATTGTAACATTCAATCAATGGCTTGGAAACTTTCACCAATACGCGCCATTAATCCAATGAAATGCCTTTTACGCTCTGCTTTTTAACGATGCACCGGTTGTGCGGTCTCCTACCCACACCATTTGCTTTTTTAGCGGTTTTCTGTTGCGATTGTAAATATTTTCGCTTCGCCCGCCAGGCAGCAAACTACTCAACCAACAAACTTTACAGCTCACTTGGCGTAATCCACAAAAACCAGCCAGTGTCCTTGTGCACACAAGTACACACACACACACACACACACATACGTACGTGCATACCTGAGATGCGTAATAAATATTCTACTTGTTTTTATGTTGCTGTATTGAAGCGTTTATGTGTAAATATTTCTGATATTTCTGATTTTTGTACGTGCAAATAATTACGTTATTTATTTTTGTTTCTTGTTTTTCCCTGGTTGTTTGCCTTTTCACAACTTTGGCGCACAAAAGCTTATTCGTAAATACTTACATGCGAATGTGTTTGTATATTTATGGAAGTATGAGTATTTACCAATTGCAGCATTTTCAATAATCATAAATGCATACTTTTGCCGCTTGTCATACTCAGAAGTTTTCTCTGTTTGGTATTGGTCGTTTGTAAATACTTTCATATTTGTTACGAGTATTGTAGTTGTTGTTGTTGTTGTTGGTGCTTGCCTGCGGATACAATTAAATCGAGACAAAATTATGTTTTATGAATATTCGGTGGCAGAGTGTGCGTGTATGTATGTATGCATGTACGTAATATGCCAGAGCAACTCTTAACGAGTCGCAAAATCGCGCACAGAAAGTTATGAAATGGAAAGATAGGAAACAAAGAGAGAGAGAGAGAGAGAGAGAGAGCGAGGAAGAGCGAAAAAAGTTGGCGCTGCGGTCGGACCACCGTTGTGAAGTCACTGGCACACCTTGGCATGCCAACGGCCAGCAGGCAAGAAGTTACCACAATAATTGTCGAGCTATTGAAATTGTTTATGTGCATACTTTTACAGGGCTTACAGTTTTCTTCAATCGCACAGTTGTTGTTGTTTTCTTAATTTTTCTTCTTCGTTTTTTGTTGTTTTACTTTGCCTCCCAGCTCACTTAAATTTTGTTTCTTTCATCTTTTTTACATTGCTAAGCTACATTTAACTCGGCTTTAACAAGTTCGTGTAGATGCACTACTGAGCTTTGAACGGCAGCTACTTGCAAATGTCGATAAAGTATAATATTTATGTATATGCAAAGTTGTGTCCTGGGAAACTTGGTCCTTATGGTATTTGAGAGGAGAAATCAGTGAAAAAAATGCATAAGTTAAATACTCATCGAGGTTCGTTTTGAAAATAAATTTGCTTGTGAGAAATTTCAACACTTTCATTGAAGCCTGCTGGGTTGACCAACAAGGAACTGTGGAGTGTTCATGCAATACAGGCTTCTGTGAGTACGCCAAGTATCTGGCAGGCTCTTATGCTAAGAGGACATCTATATTTTTATAATGAATAGGAAGACGCAAACTTCTATATGCATATATTAGGTTAGCCCAAAAAAAAACAAAACTTTTTTTCTTGATGCTACACCCTAATTTCAAAAAATTATACCAAATGCATACGAAATAAATTATTTTTTTATTTGAAACATCTTTTTAAATTTTGTAGTGTTTTTCGAGATCCCTATGAAGAAAAGTAAACGAAAATTGTTTAAACAAAGCGTAAGATATAATTTGTTGCACGTTTGTGCAAAAAAAATTAAGGAAGGAGGTTGAGTAATATCGATCTGTAAATATTTTATAACAAGCTTGAAAAAAAGTGCATGTTCCCATAGGAATTCATTGGTGATTTTCATAGCGTAAATGTCACAGGGAAGAAGATGCAAGGTAGTTTGGGGAAAAATAAATCCATTATTTTCTCGGTAGATGGCTGGCTGTATTGATCTATACTTTACGAGGCTTTTGGGGCCGGTGGAACATAACGGTATTGAAATATCTACAGATATATGAATAAGAAAGTGACCGAAATAGTAAAAGATATTTAATGTTGCCACCTACTTGGGTGTCTTTCCGGCCGACCGTCCGTCCGTCCTTCTCGGCACACGATTATTGGAGTAAAAATCGATATATCTCAGAGAAACTTGGTACAGTATAATCTCGATAATTCGGACAATTAAATACCAGAGGTTGTCCGAAATATCGAATTTTCCGGATTATCGAGTGGGTAAAAAATTTAATAGAAATCAGTAGATCAGTAATTAAATGAAATAAACGTTTATTGAATCTTAAATTGATTAATATTCAATCAGTTATATGTACATATATTAGTTTTTATTCGGCCGTAAAATAAATCAATATATTCGTTTGCCGCAATTTTGTTTCATTTCTCTTTCTGAAGGCAATATCTCTGAGACTCACAAGTTTTAAAATGTTTCCGGATGAAAATTCCTGTTCCTCTGCATATTTAATACAACTATCAAATGCGACAATAGCTTGAGAGTGCGAAATTTTAGGATCTTGACTTTCATTTTCGTCAAGACTGCTGTTCTCGTTATCTTCTTCCTCAATCTCGTTGATATCGAAATCAGTGTCGTCATTCAACCACTCAGTAATCTCATTACCATTATATACATCAGGGGATATTTCAACAAGAAGATCAATTATTTTAGGTGAGCCCATTCTTCGTCATAAAGAATTTTGTTAAAACATTTTCTGAGCACGCGTTCATCCACATTTTTCCAAGCATTAGACGATAAAAAAGCCACATCTTTTAATGTAAAGTTTTTTAAAGATTCCGGGAGATTGCTCGTTGGGCTGGACAAAAGTAGAGACAAAAAACTCTTCCGATAGTTTGTCTTTAAAATTCGGATAGCATTTTGGTCCATTGGCTGTATAAGAGCCGTGCAGTTTGGTGGCAAAAACATAACATATATGTCCTTATCGACATCCGACAGTGATTGGGGATGGCAAGTTGCATTGTCTAGCAGTAAAATGGCTTTGGCTGGTAAATTCTTTTCCTTTAAGTAACGCTTTACTTCTTTAACGAATGAGTTTTCAAACCAATTTTTAAAGATTTGCTCTGTCCTCCAAGCATTTTTGGTGTGGGAGTACCCAAGCGGAAGGTTTACATTTTTAAACGCTCTGGGGTTTTTGGCTTTCCCTATCATGAACAATGGAAGTTTATGTTCTCCGGTTGCATTACAACAAACTAGAAGTGTTACTCTTTCTTTTCCAATTTCGCGCCCGGTGCGGATTTTTCATTATGCAATGCAAGGGTTTTTTTCTGGAAGTTTTCTCCAAAACAAAGCAGTCTCATCTGCATTATAAACCTGATCATACGTAATGCCCATTTCTGCAATTTTCTTTCGCAATTTTTCAATAAAGGGTTGCACAGCAGTAGAATCATTGGAAAGTTTTTCGCCAGATATTTTTAAGAATTTAATTCCATATCGGGAACGAAAATTACTAAACCAACCATTACTAGCCACAAATTCCACACTTTGTCCGTAAATTTGGGAACAGAATTGTTTGGCCTTTTCTTTGATGATTTCCGAGGAAATCGGTGCATTGTTTCGTCTTGCGTTTACAAACCATTAATACAAGTGGTCTTCCATCTTTTCAAACTCCACAGGTCGCATAGTTTTACGCTTTCCAAGGCCACATTCTGTTCTAGCAATGTAACTGCAAAATATAAGCAAAGGAGGGTAAACTCTTCTTACAAAATGTTTTCGTTTTTTACCTATCAAACTTTAATCCACTTGATTTTATGTCCGAAATTGTAGATTTACCTACATTGTATTGCGCAGCTAGCTGTCGAATTGACTGTCCTTCACTTAGTTTCTTAAGAACTTCTTTTTTCTGGTCTATCGTTAAAAACGTATGTTTCTTCTTAGCTGCTGGTGCCATAGTTAAATTTATACAGTCCACAGTTAAAGAAATTATGGAGTTAATGTTTGAAATTAGCTACTGAACTACACGTTACGCAAATATGCTTATGAATATGAACTAGGAGGCTGACGCACTAGTCACGCAAAGCAGTTAGCAGGGGAGGATTATAAAATAAAATAAAAAATAACGGAATTCCTTTTTATTTTAGCATATTCACTGGATAATAAAGAAGTGTCCGAATTTTAGAGGTACATGAATACGTGGTGTCCGGATTACAGAGACTTCTATAGAAAGCGTTTTGGTGTCCGGATTACCGCGCTGTCCGAATTATCAAGTGTCCGAATTACCAAGATTAGACTGTATTCAAATTGACATTGACAAAGGTGAATTGGTATTGAAAATGAGCAAAATTGGGCACTACATATAACGGCAGTTTTGAAAAATGCAATGTATTTTTTTGGTAAAAGAGAAATCCATTATTTTCTCGGTGGATGGTTGTAGTGATCGATACCTCGTTAAGTATCGATCAAACAATTTAAGGTTTCTGCTCGTCGCCAATGTACATTTTACACTAAAAAAGTCGTTTGCGGTTTTTTTGTTTGTTCCATTCAGTTGTGAGTTACAGGGCGTTAACAATGGAAGTCAAGAAAGAGGAGATGGGGTACATTTTACATTTTATATACCTATAAGTTTTTTTTATAGTTTTTCACTTTTTCGAGTTTTTTATTTAATAATTTTTTATATCATATTTTTGTAGATTCAACTTTTCAATGTTATTCATTTATATTATTTAATTTTTATTAACATATTTTCTATTCTATTTTTGATTTTTTGTTTTTTATAATTTTTTTTTCATATTGCTTTGATTTTTTATAATTTGTATATGATTTATTTTTATATCTTTTATAATTTTATATTTACTATTTTTAAAATGTTAACTTCATTTTTTTTTTTATTTCTTGTAACTTTTTTTATTTCAATTTTTTTAATTTCATATGTTTTATGTTCTTTATTCCATATTTCTTATTTTATTTATTTTTTATATTACATATTTTATAATTTCACATTTGGAATTTACTTATTTACTACATTATTTATTTTTAACATTTCTTATTATCTATTTTTTATCTTCTTCATTTTGTTTAATTTTATTTCCTTTATATTATTATTTTGTGTAATATCGTATTTGTATACTACTTTTTTTAATTTTTTTGTTTGTTTTTTTTTTGGTTTGTTTTGTATTTATTTTTAATTTCATACTTTTACTGTTATACATTTTATTTTAAATTTTTTAATTTTTTATAATTATTATTTCATTTATATATTTTTTTTTTTCTCGCAACATCAAGTGCTCTCCATAAGAGCTACTCATTACCGGAGTCTCCTAAGCCACAATTTGATCACTAATGTATGCCTACAAATCAATCGAGCCAGCAACTTTAAATAAATAAGCCAGTAATCGAGCTCTCCCAGACGCTAAAGCCACACCGTCTGAATCCTCGATTTCCCCACTCTCGCCAAACTAAACAAATACCATGCGGTTGTGCTCGAACATTTCACTGGGAATTATGAAATTTAATTGATTCAAGGTTTTAGTCAAATAAATATACCCAAATTTCCTATTGTAAAAGTTTTATTTTGTGCAGTCACAAAAGTCTATATGTAAATCCACGAATGTCATTCTTGCTCGCATAATTTTTCAATTCTTACCACTCAATGACCAAATGTTCGCATTTAATTTCCCTAATGAGCTTACACAAGCTTTATAATGCCATGAAAGCTTCTTAGCAACATTCAGAAGTGAAGTCGCACTGGAGCTGATTTAAATTTTTTTGAGTATTTCGTAATTATTAAGTTTTTAGCGAAAATCAATAATTCATATATTTTTATGATGGTTGAAAAAGTTCGGCCAAACTTTTTATTGCCTGCTGAGTGAAAGTTTATCGAAAGAATTAACAAGGTTAAAAGTAATGTCTAATATTGTAGTAAAATTAGTTATAACTTAAGAGTAAAGCAAAGGGAAAATGGAGCACATTTACAGGCTTGAGTAAACCAAGTGTGCGTCCAGGTTGAAAGGGCAAATAAAATATGAGCAAATTAATGACCATAACAAAGGAAAATTTAATAACTTGCAAATTTGTGTTTAAAATATGTTTGCTAATGGGGCAAAAATTATGATAACTATTACACGCAGCTATTGTGGCCACACTTTTTAAAGCATCACAAACAATTCATTTTTTTAGAAATTAACTTTTCTTCATTTTTTTTTTTGTTTTTGTTATGCAAATATCGAATTATTCCTTTAATGTTTGGATGTTTTCTTGCTTTCTTTCTTTCCTTTCAGCAAACAAAACCATATGCAACAAATAATGAATACACAAATCTGTAGACATTTTCCGTTTTACAAGTAAGTTGTGTGCGAAGAGGAAGCGCACATTGCGAAAAAAATAAATAAAAAATAAAAAAGGAGCAAAAAACAAAAGCGATCGCAAAAGTGCACAAAATCGAAGAAAAACATCTAACATTGGCGGCGATAGAGTCATACAAAAATGTAACATGAAATATGCAATCGATATGTCAGCAGCAAATTTATTGGCAATTCCACAATTTTCCCCAATTGCATACGCAAATGTATCGACAGCATTAGACGGCCCGTAGGCATCGCTCTCCATCGCTCTCCTTTCTATGCATATAATCCTCATGCTTCTTGCTTACATATGCTTACATACATACATAGAAACAGGTTACTTATACATACATACATACATAGAGACAGGTTACTTATCCATACATAGATTCATACAGACATACAAATGTATGCGCCACATAGCCAAACTCGTTTTAGTTATTTGTGCAGTAAACAGAACCCGACCGGAAAAGTTTGATTTAGTAGTGGGAGACCTTAGAAAAAAATATTTTGTTATACGAGCCTCCTACTAAGTAAATAAAAGTGACTCGTCCTTTTCAGCATTTCATTAATATCTGTAGATGTTTCTTTTTTTTATTTAAAGGCTAAAGATCGGAGCTATGAAATTTCGTTCAAATACAAACAAAATTATTGAAATGAAGTTACATTCTTTAGGTTACTATAATCCTGTTTACGCCTGTTTTTCTGCTATTAAGTGTGCAACTAAGTTCCCGCTGTTTGTCAATATATGCCGCCAGCAGTGCGTGCTAGTCGATTCGAACATAACCTAAGCATCATAAACCAAGCTTAGACATATGGTAAACAAACTACTTCGACACATTAGTGATTGTGTTTTGGTATCATACGAGTTTACTTTTGGTTTTGTGAAAATGTCTGATTTTGTGCCGAATAATCGTAATTTGCGGGAAGTGTTGATTTTCCTCTTTCATTCGAAAAAAACCGGCGGCTGAAGCGCATCGAGAGCTACAAAAAGTTTATGGAGATGCTGCTTTAAGCGAAACAACGTTCCGTCGTTGAACGTCGTTTTTTCGCCTGTGAAGAACTGTTCCAGGGGCAAAAAAGGAAGGGTTTTCTTCATCGCATCGTGACGGGTGATGAAAAATGGACTCATTAAAGCTATCCAAAGAAAATAAAGTCATGGGGACTGCCCGGTCATGCTTCTACGTCGTCGCCTCGCCCGAATATTCACGCTGCGAAAGTTATGCTATGTATTTGGTGGGACCAAGTTGGTGTTATTTATTATGAACTGTTAAAACCAAGCGAAATCATCACTGGGGATTGGTATCGACTTCAATTGATGCGATTGAGCCGAGCACTGCGCGAGAAGTGGCCGCAATACGCGGAGAGGCATGAAATAAAACCTACCTGGAAACACTGAAATGGGAAAACCACCCACACCCGCCATATTCTCCAGATATTGCGCCGTCCGTTTATCGCCTGCTCCGATCGATGGCACATGGTCGAGCTGACCAGCAGCTCCATTCATACGAAGGCATCAAAAAATGGCATGATCCGTGGATAGCCTCGTTACCGTTTTACCGCGACGGTATACGAGATCTTCCACAAACATGGGAAAAAGTAATAGCCAGAGATGGGCAATACTTTCAATGATTCAGTTGTAACTATTTTTTTAGAATAAAGTTGTATTTTCATAAAAAAAACAGCGAGAACTTAGTTGTTCCATTCTACCGCCCGACTATGATGAGGTCTTGAGAGCTATTTGCCGGCTTAAGAACAATAAAGCTGCGAGCAGAGCTCTTCAAGGTCAGAGGTGACAAGCTAACAAAAAGCATGCAAATACTCTTAGACAAAATAAAGTTGGATGAAAGCATGCCCAGCGACTGGCAAGTCAGCGTTCTCTGTCCAATCCACAAGAAAGGTAACCCCACGAACTACGCCAACTATCGTGGGATAAGCCTTCTCAGTATCGCATACAGGTCCTATCAAGCATACAAGTCCCTAACAAACCCCACCAGCGCAGTGAGAATTGGCAAAGACCTTTCTAAGCCATTTGAAACGAAGCGGGGATTCAGACAAAGGGATCCCTTCTCATGCGATTTTTTTCAATTTGATTTTATTCGCACCCCTAACATCGACATTTTCGGCACTATTTTCTATACAGGTAAAACTGTCATGATGCTCGCTTACGCTGATTATATCGGCATTGGCATTTTAACGAAAATGAGGAATTTTTGTTATCACTGTTAATTACTTTTAAACGATTTTAACGAAAATGAGGAGTTTTTGTTATCACTGCTAATTACTTTTTAACGATTTTAACGAAAACGAGGAGTTTTTGTTGTGTTTGTTGTAGCAGCATAAACAATCCCCATACATATACTGGGAATGCTGCTGAAGTGACAGTCGTTGGTCGGATACAAATCCGGATCGTTCCGGTTAAGTAGAGCCGACTGCCGTGGGAACGAGGAGTTTTTGTCATCAGTGCTGATTCCTTTTTTTGATAACGAAAATGAGTAGTTTGACCCACCAGCGCTGATTCCTTTTTTTGATAACGAAAATGAGTAGTTTGACCCATCAGTGCTGATTACATTTTGATAACAAAAATGAGCAATTTGACCCATCAGTGCTGATTACATTTTGATAACAAAAATGAGTAGTATGATTATTAGTGCTGAGAAGTTCGTGATGACGGCAATGAGGAGTTTTGCCTTGCCTTTAGAGCATAGTAGATATATTTCTCAGTTATAATAAATTGCTATTGGTAAAAGAGAGAATATCACACCGACAAGGGGAAACTATCTGAACTTTTCCACGGCTAGAATGAAAATGTGTAGTTTAATGAGGTTAGTGATGATGATCATATGAGTGCTTATATGATAGTTAGCTGTCTTGTAGGGTCTGTCCAAAATGGGTGCCACGTTTGCTCGCTGTTGACCAAAAACGAGAACGTGTTAATGATTCTGACTACATAAATTGAACTTCGAATTGCTCCCACATAAAAAAATGCTCGGCGTTAAGAAATTTCGTTCGAATGAAGAGACTCTCACTGAAACTAAGGCCTATTTTGAGGCAAAAGATAAATCGTTCTACAAAAAAGGTATTGAAATTATAGAGCGGCGCTGAATATGGCTACGTTAATGAAAAAAGCTAATTTTCTACAACAGAAAAAAACGTGTTTCTCTTAAAGAGATAGCTGAGTCATTTCACCTAAGAGTAACATGAGTTCCTGGCCATCGCGACATTGAGGGTAACTGTAGAGTCGATGAATTAGCGAGACTCGGCACCAAATTTACCGATGAGTATATAGGCATAACATAGGGATACCGTCACAAACATGTAAGCTACTCATCTTTGAAGAAATTGTAAGGAAAGCAAACGAAAGATGGCGTAATGAAACCACCTGCAAAATCGCCCGTCAACTGTGGCCGACTCTAAATGTTAAACGCACAGAATCTCTGCTAAGTTAAAATAAACCCAGTCTTAGCACACAGATTTCAGTCATAACGGGGTACTGCTTAATAGGTAGGCACGCCCAAAGGATAGGTGTGCAAACACATTACTTCTGTAGAAGTTGTCTAGATGAGGTCGAAGAAGAGACAATCTAGCACTTGCTGTGCCACTGTCCTACTCTATCCAGACATAGGTTTACTATTCTGGGTAAACAATTTTTGAATGAGTTAGAAGATCTCAGTTCTGCAGAAATCAGAGATATTCTAAAGTTTTGAAAAGCACACACTGGTTTTAGGAGAGATAGGGATAAGCTACCCACGCGGCATCACAATGAGCTGTCCCACAGGCAACCGCTTCAGCCTCACCTAACCTAACTGCCTAATTACTTATCGTAACTCAAAGCATTTTAGGTAGACGCGTCACTGCAACTTGTCGTGTTAATTTTCGTAATCAATTAGGTTAACTGTATACATATAAAGATTTGCTTATAAGTTGAAATCCCTCGAGGGTACTGCAAATCTGTAGCTCATACGCCAACAACAAATGCAAACACGACCAATAGCTAAACAATCAGTCCACCAAAGCTTGATTTAAAAACGCAGTTTACGTATGTATGTATGTACGTATGTGTTTATGTGTGTATGTATGTATATATGTATAAATGTATGTTCATAAAAAAATATTTTTTTTTACATGCTCTCAAGGCAATACCAAACGCAAATCGCATAGTTGCAATATAGCACACAGATGCTGTTACTGCTGCTCCTTATTCGATGTCTGTTGCCATACGAGTCGGAACTAAAATCGCCTGGAGAATACTCAGAAAAATGGAATTTTTTTAGCAGCTCACAAACAGCCATACCTGCGCTTATGTACCTTGATGTGTGTGTGCATGTGTCTGCGTGTGTATGAATGCATGCGAGAAGGACAAATGCAAACTTTTGCACATCCCCGCAAAGAATATAAATACATACATAGATGTGTGTATATGTGTGGGTGTGCGGGTGTATGGGTACAAACAAATGCATGAATATTTTACCAACAAGCAACCGAACAGTCAATACTTGAACCGAACTACTAAATGGCTGTTCAATATCCTGCAGCATATTTGATGCACTAACAGCAGCAACAGAATTCAAAATACAAAAAAAAACACAGTAACAAAAAATCATACAAATACTCTACAGAAAAACGTCATAAACACAACTGATTCATATTTATTATATCGCCAAGCATAGCACAGCAAACGCTTGCAGCATTGCAAATTTTATCAATTTCTCAAGTAAAATATGTTAACAAATTTGTATGATTTGCCAGTGAAATGCAATATCCTCACTTTTTGGCTGCCTTATGCATAGGCAATGCGCATTCATGGCGTATCTGTGTGCCGCTATAAATAATGCTGCGAACTGTAAGCGAAACATTTCGCAACTGAGTATGAACCGAGGCGAATTGAATATTGGCATAATAAAATACAAATATGCAGGCCATCTCACAAATACACCCACACTCGCGCACTCATCGGATTACACACAATTAACTGGCAGCTACAGCTGTTGTCAGCTAATTAGAAACGCTCTCTTTTGATAAACGCTTGATGAGCATAATATTAAACTGTTTAAATTTACCGTTATTTTTTCTCTTAAAATCATTTGCATTGCTTTTGTTACTCTATTTACTACCCAATGCGCCTCGTTTTGTAGTTGTGTAATTGAAGTACCGTTAATATTATCCAACGCAGTGCATGGGTTACTTAGTTCAAGGTAAATAAACTGAGACGAGTAATTAGAAACAGTTGTTCAATGGAAGCATATTCGGCAAGTTGTGTTATTTTAATAGTAATATAATCGACTTTTTGGTATGTATATATTTTAAATTGGTTGTTTAAAAGCAACTAAAATATTCGTCTTCAAGATGTGTAATGGCAAAAAGCAGCAGCTGTACATCTGCCCTGCGGAGCTCCATTTTTGACCTTCGTAAAGCTGGAAAGTCGTACAGTGAATTTTCTAAGCAAGTCAAATGCTCAAAAAAAAATGGTTTTTAACGTCTTAAAGCATATCCAACTTTTTAAGACTGTTGACAATGTTCCACGTAAAAAAAGGCCCCGGAAAACTTCAGAAGAAATTGACCACAAGATAGCAATCATCTCCAAAAGAGACCCAAAAACGACTTCCACTGACATCCAACGGGAAATTCAGGATCAATATAATTTCGAAATATCCAAGAGGAGAATTGCTCGGCGTCTGGTCGAATCTGGACTGCATGGCAGAGAAGCACGCTCGAATCAAGATACAAAGGAGACGGCGAGTAGTCTTTGCGAGATCCCATTGGTCATGGACTCCAAATCAATGGAATTATATCGTTTGGAGCGATGAAACCAAGGTAAATCGCATAGGCCCAGATGGTAGGTATGTTCGACGGCCAATCTACCAAGAATTCAATCCTCGCTACGTTTCATGGGTAGTGAAGCATTGTGGAGGATCAGTCATGGTGTGGGGATGTTTCTGGTGGAATGGTGTTGGCCCAATCCATAGGATTGATGGAATTTTAAATAAGGAGAAATACGTCGATACACTAAAAAATGTAATGTTGCCGTGGGCTGAGGAAAATTTGCCTGTTATATGGAAGTTTCAACAGGATAATGATCCAAAGCACACGGCAAAGTTGACGAAACAGTTTTTCGTCGAAAATTCCGTCAATGTTTTGGAATGGCCATCATCCAGTGCGGACTTAAACCCAATAGAGCATCTCTGGGATGACGTTAAAAAAGCCGTGAGTGCCAAAAATATCCCAAATATGGATGTCCTTTTTGCCGAAGTAAAAACGGCATGGCAAGCAATATCTGTGGCGCGCTGTCAGAATCTCATTACATCAATGCGCAATCGAACCAAATACTAACATAATCTTTATGTAGATCTGATAATACATTACTGTTTCTAATTAGTTGCCCTATCCAAATCGTGCATTTCACATACTTTAAAAAAATTTATATATATTTAATAAAGAATTGGGATTAAATTGTTTTCCACTAGTTTTTAAGTTTATCATATGTTTAAATAAAATTGGCAAAAAGTTATGAAAATACGTGTTTAAAAGGAAAATGGAAAATTTATTTTGAAATAAGTGTCGTTTCTAATTAGCTGTCAACAGCTGTATATTTGTATTAACTTGCATGCGGCGCTTTTGCCTGTGGCAGCTGTTGGTCAAAATGTCAAATTTCGAAATGATCATTTCATTTTGGCAAACTTTTACAGTTAACAGATGCAAAAATGCAAAAAAAATTATAAAAATCTGCACTCACCTGTAAATACTCGTACGGCGTATCAAAGAGAATTAATTGGTTCAACTCGCAAATGCATTTTCACCGCATTTCAATTTTTGAATCACATTTGGATGTTTCAAGCGTTTGTTTTAGCTCATAAATATTATTTTTAGTGATATCTGAGCGCCATTTTCAAAATTGGAACGAGTCACTTCAACTCTCCCATAGCTGGGTTGCGTAAAGCCGTTCTTCTTTAAATCTTGCAAGATATTTTATAGATTTTCTACAATCGGTAAGGGAATTGAAATCCGTGACTGAAATTTATCAACGATAACAACATCCGATGTAGCGAGAGTGTTTGAGAGAAAGATTCTGCGCAGGATTTTTGGAACTTTGCACGTTGGCAACGGCGAATATCGCAGACGATGGAACGAGGATGAGCTGTATGAGCTTTACGACGACATAGACATAGCGCAGCGAATAAAGATCCAGCGGCGAAGAAAAAGAAGAACCGTAAAAATCCTTTTCTAAGAAAACGCGATCGAAGGGATCGTAGAAGAGATTTTTAGATGGCCAAAAGCTAGCGTTGTTCAGGAATTTATTATATAAAAAACATAACTAAGTTCAGCGGTATTTTTGGAATATTTTCATATGCAAATAAAGGCTATTCCAATAACAGGTGTTATTTTGAATTGTCCGCCATTTCGGTAGATGTCTTTTTTGAAGCTGTCATTTTTTGATATTTGACAAGTAGAAACTACGCCATCAATAAAAATGGAACGATACACGCTTAAAAAACGCATGGGAATTATTAAAATTCACTTTAAAAATAGTGAAAATTTGGCAGAGACGGTTCGTAAAACTCGAACATATTCGGGTCATCGTGAAGCACCTTGTCGAACCGCATTACAGAAATTGGTGAAAAAATTCGAGCTGTTGGGACAAGTTGGTGACGTGAATAATAAAACCCGTGCACGTCGCTCAAAAACAGCCGAAAATATTGTTGTTGTAGCCGAAAGTGTTGAAGAAAACCCAGATTTGTGCACTCCTCGTCGTTCTTTGGAATTAGGCAGGGCATTCCTAAAGCGCCTTTACACCCCATTTTGCATAAAGATTTGGGTCTTAAGGCTTATAAAGTCCAGTTAACACAAGAACTCAAGCCGGCCGATCATCAACAACGTCATGTCTTTGCTGTTTGGGTCGTTGAAATGCCTGAAAATGATCCGGAATTCCATCGAAAAATCATCTTAAGTGATAAGCCCCACTTCCACCTCGGTGGCTTCGTCAACAAGCAAAATTGTCGGATCTGGGGCTCAGAAAATCCAAGAGTTATTGTTGAAAAGTCTCTCTATCCTCAACGTGTGACTGTTTGGTGCGGTTTATGGTCCGGCGGAGTCATTGGACCTTACTTTTTCGAAAATGAAGCTGGAGCAACAGTTACGATGAAGGGATTGCGCTATCGAGAGATGTTTACGATTTTTTATGGCCAGAATTGGTTGGTATTGATCTGGACAGCGTTTATTTTCAACAAGACGGCGCTACGTGCCACACAAGCAACGAAACCATTGATTTTTTACGAGAATAACACCTCTTATTGAAAACCCCTTTACATTAAATGTGGATTATTAAATTTTGTGTAACTTTGAAGTAGTTCACAAACCACACTGATTTTTGAGAAATGTTTTCAGTCGCAGTCTTGTGCATTTTCTCCATTTAACGCCTAGGTTAGGTTAGATAGTTCGTCTGTACGACCAACCCACTTAGATCTTACAGGTTGGTTGGAACCATTTTGTGGCCCTTATGAAGTGCAGGATTGGTCCTATCCCCTGGCCAGACCTATAAAAGAATTGAAAAAATATTTACCTAGAAAACCTGCTCTAATTTTAACTAAGGCTGGACAATGGCAAAGGAAGTGCTCAACTGTTTCTTCCTCTTCCTCATCTCTGCAACTGCTACAATATTCATGAGAGAAAACGTCTAGTCTCAAGTAATGCCTTCCGAATAGTCAATTAGCGGTTATACAAACCACAACCGTCGAGGTATCCTCTCTTGAAAGTCTAAGCAGTTCCTGTGCTGTTTTCTTATTTACGAGGTATGTTCAAAAAATTAAGTGAATTTTCCTTCTCAAAAAATATTTATTTATTCATCAATTTCTATTTTCGCTCCTTCAAAGTAGTCCCACGCAGATATAATACACTTGTGCCAACGTTTTTTCCAATCCTCGCAGCAAGTCTGATATGCACTTTTTGGTATGTCCTTGAACTCTCTCAGCAATTCGTTGTATATCTCCTCAATCGTCGCAAAACGCCGTCCTTTCATGGGTCTCTTCAATCTTGAAAACAGAAAAAAGTCGCTGCTGGCCAAATCTGGTGAATACATACCTTGTGGTAGGAACTACTGTTCCACTACGCCATGGTAATCAAAGAAAACAGAGAGCAAAACTTTGATATTTGATCGAACTTGGCATCCTTTTTTTGGTTTTGGCTATCCTGGACTCTTCCATTGGAACGATTGGGTTTTGATTTCGATGTCACAACCATATACCTATGATTCGTCACCAACTATGACCCTTTTAGGCAAGTCTGGATCATCCGTAACGTCATTCAACTGTTCCTGAACGATGCTCATGCAAAGCACAAAATTTACCAAAAGCACAAAATTCAGCTATTTTGGAACGATCTTCGCTGCGACACACGCTTGAAATTGAAATTTGAAATGGTCGAGCCAAGGAGCACCAAAAGAGATTTGGTGGCTCCTAAAACACTCAGGCTAAAAAGCCCATTGTATCATATTTAGAGCTCTGGAAAGCTCACGCTTTACGCCCAAAATTTCTGAAAAGATTGCATGGCATGAGCCAACCGATATGCTGACATCCTCAGCAACTTCTCTAATTGTGATTTTCTTCACTTTCTCAACATTTTCATAGCTTGTTGATGTGCTGGGGCGTCCGTCATTCACATCTTACCGATCTTCTGTGAAAAGCTTGCACCACTTGTAAACATGTTTTTGACTCAAAGTATTCTCACCGTATGCCACTGTCAACATTTCAAGAGTTTTGAAGTACTTAATTCCATTTTTACCCAAAATGTTATGCAACTTCTTTGATTCATTTTTTTCGATAGCAGAATTTACGACGAACACGTAAAATATTTGTCTTATTTACGCCTCTCACAAACAAACTAAAGATGCTGTATTACTAAAACCGTGAACATATCTGTGAGACGAGTGTATCAACATAGAAAAAAAAAAACGAAACCCGAATGTACGTAGCCCACGGAATTTTAAAGCTCGCCTTATTTTTTGAATCACACCTCGTAAACATTTTGTGATTTAATTTGCGGCTACAAGGTGAAGTCAAAAATAAACCAGACTGAGCTAAAGTAGAAACGACAGGAGCTTTGTTCTGATAACTTCGAGTTTATTTACTCAAAGTGGTCCCCTCTGGCCTCGATACACTGTATTGCGCGATCTAAAAGCTTTCAAAAAGAGTGTTTCAGGTCATTGACCGGAATCTCCTTCAGGATGTCGGTACAAGTCTTTTGGATGGCCTCTACGGACGCAAAACGTGTCCCTTTCAAGGCCAAATACAATTTTCCGAATAGGTAGAAGTCACAGGAAGCCATTTCAGATGAACACGGTGAGTGATTGATGGTTGCAATACAATTTCTACTCAAAAAATCAGTCACAAGAGTGGATCGATGAGATGGTGCATTGTCATGCAATAAACGCCAGCTTCCTTCTTCAGGGCGAATTCGACATATGCGATGCAACAAACGCTTCAAAATGCCAGAACAAAAAATTGCTTTGATGGTTTTACCCATTGGCACGAACTCCTTGTGGACAATTCACTTGGAATGGTAAAAATAAATGAGAATCGACTTGCTTTATGACTGCTCCAAACGCGATTTTTTGAGTAGTGGCTCATCTGTGGTCTTCTCCGGCACTTTGACGCTTAGTTTCAGGTTAATGTTGGGAAAACCACTTCTCTTCATCAGTTACAATGTTGTAAAGGAAGTTCTCGTCGTTTCTCACCTCTTTAATGAGGTCTTTCGAATGTTGAATTCTGAGCAATTTTTGATCTTCAGTTAACTTGTGCGGAATGAAACGTGCACAGACCTTTCGTAGGGTCTTCATTTGGGCTCAGTTAAAATGCGAAAATCGATGTTTTGGAGATATTCAACTCCGACTCCATGAATTTCAACTATGATTTCGGTTCATTTTTGATAAATTTACGAACAATTTCGATGGAGTTTTCGGTGTTTACTGATTTTTGGCGGCCCGTATATTCATTGCCATTTATGTTCTCACAACCATCTCTGGAACGTGTAAACCACTCATGAACTCTGGCACGAGATAGACAATTATCGCCATAAACTTTTTTCATTAATTCAAATGTTTCGTAAACGTTTTTCTTTGTTCGGAACTCATTTTTTTACCGATGACACAAACATACTAACACTTTAGACGCTATAACTTCGCTTCCACTGAACCGAATGTCACCAAGCTTTCACTTGAAGTCAGCCAGGGATGTAACTTCCAACGCACTAACTCATTAAAAACATGGCGCCATCAAAAACATTTCCATGACGCGTGTCTTGTTAATTTTGGGCTTTACCTTATAAGACCCTCAGTTACAGTAGGAGGAGCGATTCAATCCGATTTTAATAAATGCCTTGAAGTATTTTCTTTTTTCCTATTTAAATAGCCGCAAATGTAGTTTTATATTTATTTTTCATATGAATTAAATAAAACTAAAAGTTAGAAGCAAAAATTTTTGTTTCTATCAACACCCAACAAACTAATCCGAAATACGAATTAAACAAATAAAATAAAACAAAAACTCTTGTAAAGTGAAATTATCTGCTTTGCTTCCTGCTACCCACTTCCCACTCGACAAGCTCAACTCACTTCTTGCTCTTCGCATATTCCATGCCTTTCTTGATACTTTCCTTCAGTTCCGGTATCAATTCGTTTAGCCAGTCGTCTTCGAACTTAGCCAAATCCGGTATACCCAAATTCCTTTCAATACCCTTCCTGCCCAGTCTCAGAGGCGTAGCGAAGAATTCGCATTCGGTAACAAACGATTCTACAAACGAGCACTCAATTGGCTCACCCACACCCCCAAGACCCAGCAGCAGTGAGTGCGTGAATTTAGCGATAGAGTGCGCGATGACCAGCGAGGCTGCACTATCACCCTTTGCCTTTGCCACCTCCTCTTCAGCCTCGCGAATTTTTTTAACTATAGGCAGCACATCATCCTCATCCTCGTACTTATAAATTGGCTTGCACTGTGTGATTACCGGTAGGATGGTACATTTAGAGTTGCCGCCAATGACGGGTACGTTCACTCTAGCGGGATCTATTTGCAATACATCCCCCATAAAATAGCGCGTACGCACCACACTGGGCGTGGTGACACCAAACAAGCGGTTGGGATCGTAAGCGTCTTTCTGTATATGGAATTAGATGCAGATTTAAGTAATTTTTTTTTTTTTGTATTAGTTCAAATCCAGCTTACACACCGTTTTTAGTATCTCTGCTGCTAACGGTACGAGCGAGTTGATTGGACTTGTAACCACTGCAATCAATGCTGTGGGGCAGAACTCTGCGATTTTCGGCATAATCTCTACAATAATACTGGAATTCTTTTTTAAAAGCTCATCATCTGCCACTCCCTTCTTGCTTGGATGACCAGCAACGATAATTACAATTTCAGCGCCTATGTTAAGTGAATGCCGAAAAATAAATAGAAAATATTAATTCATAAACTTCTATTTTCTAGATTTTTGCTTACAATCCAGCGCTTTTGGTAGATTTTCTACTTTTTCGTGCCCTTCCACTTGAGCATTTGTGTCCATATGCCGAATATCCAGCGCCACACCAGTCACCATTTTTAGGTCGTACAGCGCGAGACTTGTCACGAGACTATCACGTTTCAGCAACAACGAGAGTGGTTGACCCACATTACCGCCGGCGCCAATGACACAAACTCGGTTCTTGCACTACGAATGGTCGAAATATATAAATGAAAATGGCGTAATTTGATTTCATCTGAAGGATGTCCTAAGCCGTATTTACCATCTGTGTTGTAGAGAATTGTCGAGCGATGCTGGAAAGTGAAGCAAGCAGAATATGCGTTTTTCGCAGCATCTTTGATATTGTCTTTCATATAGTAATAAGTATGTATGTGTCTATGTATTTTGATGAATGAAAAAGTTTAATTATTTTTTTCTTGTTTACAATATTGATTGACTTCCGTTGATGTTGCCTGAAATGCGACTAGGTTGAAAAATATTATTGGAAAATCTAGTGAAAAGTAGTTTATGTAAACTTAATATTTCATGCACTTCTAATGAAAATGGAAACAGCACACCTCTTCTTCTTTTTTGTGAAAAAATGGAATAAATCTCCGAATATATAAAACATGGGCTGAAACGTTACGGGCCTAACACATAGCTGGCACTAGTTTTATTGCATTCACCTCTTTTTCAGTTAGTACTAACCGTAGAAAAACAGCTGTTAAAATTTTATGATATTCTATTCATTTGTTCGTGAATTATTAGAGAGACGCTACTTTTGCTATTTTCAAAACCGGGTATCAAAAAGATTGCGTGTTATAATTCTACACTGCTTCTTGATGGGGAAAATACCGTTGCGTTATGTTATGTTATGTTATGTTATGTTATGTTATGTTATGTTATGTTATGTTATGTTATGTTATGTTATGTTATGTTATGTTATGTTATGTTATGTTATGTTATGTTATGTTATGTTATGTTATGTTATGTTATGTTATATGTTATGTTATGTTATGTTATGTTATGTTATGTTATGTTATGTTATGTTATGTTATGTTATGTTATGTTATGTTATGTTATGTTATGTTATGTTATGTTATGTTATGTTATGTTATGTTATGTTATGTTATGTTATGTTATGTTATGTTATGTTATGTTATGTTATGTTATGTTATGTTATGTTATGTTATGTTATGTTATGTTATGTTATGTTATGTTATGTTATGTTATGTTATGTTATGTTATGTTATGTTATGTTATGTTATGTTATGTTATGTTATGTTATGTTATGTTATGTTATGTTATGTTATGTTATGTTATGTTATGTTATGTTATGTTATGTTATGTTATGTTATGTTATGTTATGTTATGTTATGTTATGTTATGTTATGTTATGTTATGTTATGTTATGTTATGTTATGTTATGTTATGTTATGTTATGTTATGTTATGTTATGTTATGTTATGTTATGTTATGTTATGTTATGTTATGTTATGTTATGTTATGTTATGTTATGTTATGTTATGTTATGTTATGTTATGTTATGTTATGTTTTTTTTCTTTTCCTTGGGCTCTACGCGCTTACTGCGTTTCGAGTAATTTATTATTTCAATTAGTTTGTTTTCTAGAGCAAATATTTTCATACATATGTGCAGTATAACATTCAGATAGATTACAAGTATTTTCAATTACATAAATATTTTATAGTTTAACAAAACTAACTGAAATAAAATGCCTGCGATTGGATACAAGCAGTTAGATGGTTATTCTACTATATTACTATTATGATTAAGACATTAGGTAGGAATGTTTGAAGCATTGAAGTTTTTTAAATTATCAATTATTTTTTTGACAAATTCATTAAATGATGTTATCAAACTAGGATATTTTGAAATTTGTTTTATGTTGAATGCTGGAATATCATATTGTGCACAGAATGTTTCGTGTCTCTGTCGTGCACTGTGAAAGCGTGGGCAGTCGTGCAAAAGATGATGCATACTCTGCACAGTGAGTTGGTCACACGGGCACCAGTCTTCGTCAATGATTTTGAATCGCTTTAAGTATGCCTTGTTGAAACCATGGCCAGTAAAGAGCTGTGTCAATTCAAATGATATCCCAAAGAGTTGTCGGTATAGTTGCGCATCTTCAAGAATTGGAAAGAAAATCTTTGTGATGGAGCCAGTGGTATCGTCGGCATACTCCTGCTGCCATGACTCGAATATTTGAGAACGTATTTGCCGTATAGCATAGCTTAAGGGAAATGCAGTATATACTGGATCGACTCCTTGATTTGCTGCTTCTTTTGCCTGTTCATCTGCACGCTCGTTTCCTTCAATACCGATGTGCGATTTGACCCAGTAATAGTCAATTCTGTGTCGCTGGCGAAGAAGGTACAGGTGCTGATGAATTGATGCAATTAAAGGATTGGGGTTGCTCCGATTTTGGATAGCTTCCAAACAAGAGCGACTGTCGCTATATATGACTAGCTTTTCAGTTTTCAATTCATTCTGAGCCCATTTAAGTGCAGTGTCAATTGCTAGAGCTTCAGCCTGGAAGACAGTGCATGTGTCATGTAATTTAAATTTACGTGACGTCCAGTCGTCATCTTGTTTATGAACGACAAAAGCTGATCCACAAGCGCCTGTTTCTAACTTGCTTCCATCGGTATAGATGTGGGTCGCATTTGCATCCATAGTATTGTCAGCTTCCTGTTGTGATGCTATACTTTCAAAACGTATAGACTGACGCTCGGAAGGATGTAGTTGATTTTTTGGTGTAGTGCGTTGTTCAAGCATGACGTTTAGTGTTTCATCATATACTCCGGATAATTTGACACTTTCGATTTGCATAGTTTCTTTTATCTTCAGATGCAGCGGTGTGAATCCTGCAAGCGCCAGAGCCGAATTAGCCGAAACTGTGTGAAAGCCTCTGATTGCTCGTATAGCGAAAGTTCTTTGGAACGAGCGAAGAAGACGGCGAATATAATTAAACTGTATAGCTTTGCCCCATATACTTGCAGCGTAAGTTATAGTTGGCTCCACAACATGCTTATAGATTGTGATAACGTTGTCTGCGTGTACACCCCATGTGGGTCTAACATATCGGCATAAGTTTTTATATACTCGCTGAGCTTTATCGACAACGTACTTAGCGTGGTTGGTGAATCTCAGTCGATCATCTATTACTACACCCAGGTACTTAATTTCTTTGACGAAGATTAGTCGATTGCCATTTAAAAATAGTTCAGCTTGTTTAGCATTACTTTTAAATGCCATAGCATATGTCTTGGTGTCGCTAAAAGTCAACTTCACATTCTTTCCCCAATTATATATTAGGCGCAAAGCATCATTAGCGTAAAGTTGCAGTTCTTTTACAGTTTTGGCGCTGACTATTAAGAGGATGTCATCTGCAAAGGCCTGAATTTCACACCCTTCAGGCAGCGGCATAGAAAGAAGCTCATCTATGATAATGTTCCAAAAAATTGGACCACATACAGACCCTTGGATACAGCCTCTAGTTGTTGCTTTTGTTGCAGTGGCGTCGGCGTAGTTTAGTGAAGCGCTGCGATCTGTAAGATAGCTTATAATAAGCCTGTAAATATTAGACGGAGTTTGCATTCGTTCTAGCTGATTTAAGAGCGCCGGCCACCAAGCGTGATCAAACGCACCTTTAATGTCTAGAGACACACAAATTACCTGCCGCTTTTTACGCTTCTCCTTCTCAATAGTTTCAATTGCGTTACGCAAAGCATCCAAAGTTGAGGTCTGCTCTTTGAAACCATATTGTTTTGGAGACCATAGTTGATTCGATTCAGCATGATATATAAGGCGTTTGGTAAAGAGTTTCTCTAACAGCTTTCCGAACACAGGAAGGAGTCCTATGGGGCGGTAAGATCCTAGCTCATTAGTTTCAACTTTGTTTGGCTTTGGTAAAATTTTAATGTAAGCCTTTTTCCAAATTTTTGGAAAGTAACCCACACGGAGGCATGCATTATAGAGAGCTGTGAGAAATTTGGAATATTTCTTTGTAAAAGCCAAGCATATGTCTGAGGTTAGGTTATCTAAACCTGGGGCTCTATTTGGATTCATGGTTACTAACGCTTCGAGTACTTCTTCTTCAGTGAATGGTTCATCCTTGGGTGTGTTAAGGTAATGTTTGTTTCTATTGCGACGGTGGAGGTGTTCACGCGTAGAGTCAACGGTGTCGTCAGGAAAGAAATGTTGCAGGAGAGCTTCAGCTGTGCCGGCGCTGGTGTCAGAGTATAGTCCGCTATATTGAAGCGTCATTGGAGGTCGATGTAATGGTGCATCCTTAATTAATCGATTTGTCAGTGACCAGACATTTTCTTTGCCTTGTTGGGCGCAGAATTCTCGGAAGTGCTCAGTTGATGCCTTCTTTAGTGCAGCGGCATATGTGCGTTTAGCATTGGAATGTTGCATAGCAACTGCTGTCGAAATTTGAGTATTTTTTGAGTTGTTTAGCTTATGATGAAGTTGGATGCACTTTTTCTTAAGATCCTCGAGTTCATTATTCCACCATGGATTTGCTGCTTTGCCACGTCCTCGAATTTTCATAGATATTGAGCACGCCTTCTTGATAATTCCAGTAAGAGATTCTACAGTATTGTCCAGATCATATGCGGTACAATTGGCAAGGTCTACATTTAAAATATCTTTTATGTTGAGCTGCTCATCTAAAACTTCTTCGAACTTCTTCCAGTTGGCTGTCTTATTGTTGTATAGATAGGTTGATGTACTTTTTGCAGCAGTAACGCTGGAGCTGTTTTCGATTTTAAAAGTTATTGCGCTGTGATCTGAATTTTGAATGGCCTCAACATTCACTGACCAATTTGTGATATGGTGTGCGAGATTTCCTGAAGCAATCGTTATATCTATGATTGAACAAGCATGTGCGCCATACCGTATCGCGTTGAATGTGGCAACCTTACCCTGATTGCTTACTTCCATATCGTTGGCAGCTATAATATTTGCAACTGCTAACCCACGATCATTTGATCTGTTTGAGCCCCATGATGAGTGCCAACCATTGAAGTCTCCACCTATGAGCTGTAGTGCTGGCCTCGTGCTACTAAGAAATTTATTAACAGCGTCGAGAGTATCAAATTTATCATCGCTTGGTTCGACATAAGCGCATGCGATATATAACGATCGTTGTGCTAAGGGCAGCTTAATGACGCTGAGATTTGGAGTTGAGTATTGTAAAATACCGAGTGCAGCACCAATAGTATTTTTTATTAAAATGCACGCCTTAGTTGTTCGATTCACCATCGGGAATTGGAACGTTGAGAATCCACTTAGTGTGCTAACAGTTCTAGTACCGGTGTATGGTTCAGATAAGAGTACAATGTCTATATCATGTGAAGCAATATATTGCATTAGCTCATTGTGTGCTTCATAGCAATGATTCGCATTAAGTTGTATGATGCTGAGTGGCTTAACAACCATACTCAATACGTGAGTTGATTCGCTGCTGCATGGATTTGATTTGGGGGCAATGTTTAGCGCTAACCGCAGAATGCTTTTCATCTACCTTGACGTTGGTTTTTTCGTTTCGCAAAGCACAATTGAAGCATTTGAGTTTAGATGCATCATTCTTTTCTGGGCAATCAGCATACTGGTGATTTTTGCTTGCACAGTGGGAACAAGGAGTTATTGTATCAGTGCATTTAGTTTTGGTATGGCCAAATTGCAAGCATTTGAAGCACTGTATGAAGGCACTGAAGTCAGATACATTTACTCGTTGAAAATCGATGTTGATGCGCTCGAGTGTAATCATTGCATTTCGAACATTTCCTGATACCTCTAGGACTGCATTATAAAGTGTCTCTGGATTTCGGCGGTTCTTGCGTCCAAATCGATATATGATATCATCATCGTGTTTAATTTCCGCACTGATACTAGCATTTTGATTTGTTATGATGTTTACCAGATCACTTACTGGAATTTCATTTGATATTCCTTTCAGAATGACTAAAGGACGCTTATTTCTTGCATTCTCCGCTTTGAGATCTGTAACTTCTGAAAGTTTTCGCATTGTAACGTCACGTTGCTCAATTGTGTCGAATTCTACACGCACTTTGTTATTTGAGACAGGTACAATTTTCGCTGGTGCATATGTTGTGTCTTTAAATGTGACGCCTTTTCGGAAAGAATTGAGAATATCAGTGTGCCTACAGTTGGTGCCGTCTTTTGCACCTATGATTATTGCAGGCTTTGCAGTGACGTTTTTGTTGGCCATAATTTTTGTTTTTACAGCAGCTGCATAACTTATTGTTGGAACTTCTGATACATTATTTGGCCGCAGTAGCTTGGTGAATTCGGATAATTCCTCGCGAAGAATGGTGCGTATGTTCGAGTTTGCGTCAGATAATGGTGGCGTCGAACCATCACTTGGTTGTAGTTTTTCGATTGATGGTATAAGTGCTTCTAAACGAGAGATTTCGTGAACAATAGTATTTTTGATTTCGCGTTTGATGTTTCCTGATTCCTTAAGCTGCTTTTTTATTTCTTTTGAGATACTATCTATTGTGTCTATGATTTGTATTGTTGACATCATATTGCATAGAGGATCATTAATTGTATTGCTGGGTATAATTTTTACTTGGATGTCAGCTTTCAGAGGACAATAAAAGCTCTTCCAGTCCCAAGCTTTTTCAGTGCAAGGAAAGCTTTCGTATTGGAAGTTCTTTAAGCATAAAGAGCTTAAAGCTTAAAGCTTAACCTTGTCTTTAATCACTCTATTCGTTAACGATGTACAGCTTTAAGCTTAAAGTTTAGAATTTGGCGCCAATATCATTTAACGAAAACAAATGGTTTTTGAGAACACTTGAATCTGCAAACAGCAGACAGCTGATTCCTTATTAAAAGTTTAGGCGTTATTGGTATTCACTTTTATGCGAGCACTTTTGAGTTTTTAAAATTTGAATAGCTCTTTCTGGAGATCTTATTGAAATTATCAAGCTCACGCTTTAAAGCACATATGTTCACACGCCACTATTAGCACTTTGTATGTTTTAAGGAGTGTTTTATACTGTGAAATACACGCACTTTACGGGAGCTTAAAAATACACGTCTTACTTCAACCACGATCAGAAGTAATCATTATGTTATGTTATGTTATGTTATGTTATGTTATGTTATGTTATGTTATGTTATGTTATGTTATGTTATGTTATGTTATGTTATGTTATGTTATGTTATGTTATGTTATGTTATGTTATGTTATGTTATGTTATGTTATGTTAAGTTATGTTATGTTTGTCATGAATTGCTCCCACATCCATCGCATTCGCCAGATTTGACTCCCAGAGCGCCTACTGACTGTTCGCAGGCCTAAAGAAAATACTCTGGTAAGAAATTTCGCTCGAATGAAGAGGTTATCGCTGAAACAGAGGTCTAATTGGACGCTAAAGATAAATCCTTCTACAATAGTGGTATTGAAATATTAGCGCGGTGCTGGAATGATTGCGTTGTTCTTGATGGAAATTACGTTGATGAATAATACTAATTTTAAACAGAAAAAAACGTGTTTTCTTTGTTCAGCCCGGCACTTTTCAGCTCATGGCTAACTCTAACCTGGCTCACCCTAGCCTCGAGCTTTGATCCATCTGTGTATGCACGGATGGGCTCATCATGTCCCACGTCGTTCCGTTCCCACTCTTCCCTCAGGGGTAGGAGGATCGTGAACTTTCTAACGACAATTATAGGCGGGAGTGCATAGTCGACGGGAAGCTCTTGACCTACCAAAGACTGCTCATATCGCAGTTCCACCATTTTCTAGAGATTTATTTATATTTTTGTGTTTGCAAACAACCTTTTTATTTCTCTTCCTTTTTCTGTCACCTTCCTTCTTTGGATCCACCTAACCTAACTTTTCATTTTTGTTTACAAACCTTCGCTATTTGTGACTTCTCTTCTTAGTTCTCTCACACATCTCTTCTGTTCTTCATGTTCTATTATTTTACTTGGCACCAACTGACTAGTAGTGACACCCATTCGGCTATGTTGGCTGCCTTAGTACTTCGTTTTATCCTCGTCCAACTTCCTGCAGGGTTTTTTCAACTCGCCATATGAAGATGTGCAATGCTTATGTGAAAGTGGGCGTAGGTGTGCGCCATATTCATTCGGTGTGTGGGCGTCTACAGCACGTTTAACCTTTTGTGCTGCATTCTCGTTTGTGTGCAATTTTTATATTTTCTCGTATTTTTTGCTTATCTTTTTATTTGCACTTTTGTGTCACTTAGTGAAATGAAACGTAACGAATGGGCAATGACATTTTTATGCGACATTCTGTCGACTGCAATTTTCTGTGGATTTTTTCTCTTACTTACTTTCTTTTTACGGTTACTTTGTTTTTTGCAATTTTTTTTTTTATTTTTTTCTTCATATTTTTGTAATTTGACATTTTGTAGCAAATGCAATCACTTTCCATTTATTTTCCTCTCAACATTGTTTCATGCTTTTTTCTCTTCATTACAAATATTTGCATTTTTGTAATTTTTTCTCGTTTATTATTCCAATTTTGGCTCTTTCTCTCATTTGGGCTGTGAAATTATTTCGCAATTTGTGGCTCAATCGAGCATATGAATGTTGTTAGTGAAAATAACTACACATAACTGTAGATAATATGGAGTCAAATTTATGGAATTGGGAAGAGAATGCAGATGCAAATAGAATTTGCATTACTTCCTTTGAAAATGATATATTTATAAATAACTGTGATATGAGGTGTGTTGAAAGCGATGAATGGGTTTCTATGCTCACTGTGCACCTGTTTAGAATCTATTTAATATACAGAAGCCAATATGTTAAGCCAATTTACAGGGTCCCGCACTCGAAGTGTAACCAATTAAAAGGGCCCTAAATTTAGTTTGGAAAATTACTTTTATTCAATTCAAAGTAAAAAATGTGTGAAAATAATATGAAATTAAGAATCAATTTTCTCTTGCTCGATATGGCCATCTTTTGCCTTGACTATAGCCTTGATACGGTCCAGAAATGAATCGCAAGCTGTCCAAATGTATGTTAACTTGCAAGTATTTTGGCCCATTCGCGGACAATGGCTGCTTTCAGCGCCTCGAGACTGATGAATGTTTTAGTTCGGACTTCGCTCTCCAAAATGGCCCAATGAGAATAATACATCGGATTCGCATCTGGTGAATTTGAGAGCCCATGTGTGTACGTTATGAAGTTCGGGACGTTGTTTTTTAGCTATTCTTGGTTTACTCGAGCTTTGCGAGACGGTGCCGAGTCCTGTTGAAACATCCATGGTGTCCCACCGAAACGTTTGTCTGGCCACGCCTTCAAAGCAACCCCCAGAAAACTTTCCCGATAATATATCGCATTTACCTTGTTTACCAGGCTCGATGAAAACGGTTGGAGAGCGCCCATCTGCGGTTACAGCGACCCAAACCATTATCTGTGGCGGGTGCTGCCTCCTGGTGGCCAATCAATGGCTCAAATTCTCGTATGAACGGTCGATTAAATAAACCCTATCGTTTTGGGGGTTTACGAATTGCTCAATTTGAAAAATTGTCTCTTCAAAAAACATAATGTTCGGAAATTGACCGCTTTCGGCCAAGCGAAGCAACTCCTTCGCTCTCTCAAGCCAGACTTGTTGCTGCTTTAGTGTGAGAGCATGCGCCTCTTGGATCTTGTAAGGCTTCACTTTGAGATCATTTTTCAGTATGCGGTAGATACTATGGTCAGATATTTTCAGTTCTTTCGCCATTTGATTGGCACCCCGTCGGGGGTTTCGCTCAAGTCGCTAATTCACTTTTTGAACCATTTCACGTGAGGTTGCAATCTTTTGATGACCACCCCCATGACGTTTTGTGATGCTACCAGTATCTCTCTCTCTCTCTGTGTCTCTGACTTATTATTCATCATAGCAAATACCATCTATGTATATATGGAAAGCCCATAGTTTTTCTTCGTTTTGTCCCTTAAAAAAGTGGTCTTTAAGTATCTGTATTATTATTATTATCTGTTGCTGTTGTGCATTTGGAACCAACTTAGATTTTCGTCGACTCCTAAAAACTCGTCAAAAATGCTATGTCGCCTTGCTCGAGGACGTTCTCTAGAGCGTTATACTTGAGGGTTCTAGTCTAACGCCGTTCAGCTTATTTCGTTAGCTGTCTTGCGTATGGTGTGTCCAATCCATCTCCATATTATCATCTTGGCATTACAGTCCGGGGTGGGTCATTGCCTTCTCTACAATACGCTTCCATTCTTCTCGACAGTCCACTTTTGCTCTATATTTTGAGATTTTCATATTTCGTATTTCGTCTTCTACGTCTTGAACCATCGTCTCCTTGGCCGGACTCTCCTTCTTGCTCCTTCAGGGTTTGCTTCAAATACTTTTTTGGTCGTTCTTACGCTGATCATTCTTCGGATGTGTCCGTACCACCGTAATCTTTGGGACTTTATAAACTGCATTACATTTCTTCCCGCGATTAAAACACTGAGCCCGTATACGGTTATACCGTCTTCCTATTGTATTGGGCTGAGTATTCTTCTAAGAATTTTTCTTTCAAATCGCATCAATAAATTCACTTCATTAACTTTAAGGACCCATGTTTCACAGCCATAGGTGAAACCCGGTCTTATAGTTTTCCACATCTGGAGTTTTGTTGCTTTGATATCAATAAAGACTTCATAAGTTTGATATGGCCAAAGTATGCCCTGTTAGCTGCCTGAATACGGATTTGTATTGATAAGAACGTATCCTTATTTATGCTGAGTACTGCGCCTAAGTATTTAAACTCTTGCAGGAACTCAAAAACATATCTCCCGATTCTGATGTGACTATCATGGAAGGTTCCCGTATTTCAATAGCAATGGGTTTTTGTGCGCTTCTAGCGAGGAGTTGTTCGTTCGAAACCCAGTTTCAGGCCAACATATGCGCAAGACTGTTGTAAGGCAACGGTTAACAAATGATTATAAGCTTTGTGTGGTAGATGCTGATACATGCCTAGTTTCACAATCGTAGAGAATAACTGATTTTAAATTCGAATTAAAAATCCTTACTTCCGTGCGTTTTGTCAGTTGCTTTGACTACCATTTCCTTTTTTAGCCTGGCGAATGCCGTTTTGCCTTTTTTAGATCTTGCACGTGGTGTAATCTAGCTTCCGCCACCTGGTGTAATCTGGCTTCCTAGGTAAGTAAATGTATCGACGCTTTCGAGTTGTATACTCTAAAATTGTTTGTCTACAAGGTGCTGATTTGCATGGATTTATGTTACTTTTACCCACATTTAATCGTAGGCCGAGGCACTCTGCGTGGAAACCGAGGTCAACAAGCGTCTTCTGCATGTGTTCGCTATGCTGTGAGAGGAGGACAATATCGTCAGTGTAGTCGAGGTCATCCAGGAGTTCCATACTAATAGGATTCCAGAGAATTCCTGTTCCAGGGCTGGTATCAAGGGCCTTATTCAGCACATCATCAAGCACCATTAAAAATAACAGTGGCGATAATATGCAGCCTTGCTTAACTCCTGCTAATGGCTCGATTGGGTCGGATAGACCACCGTCATGTAGAATCGAAATTTTCAATACTGAGCTTGTATCATGTGAATTATCTTATCCGGAACTCCTTTACGCTGGAGTGACTCACATATGCTTTGGTGGCGCAGTCTGCCCAATGTCGATGAAGAGGCTCTTGCAGTTCGTTTACTGCGTTTGCTCAGCGATGAGTTTAAGAGCTGTGATGGGTGAACAGAGCTAACGTAGGGTATTTTTGAGTGCGTCGGTGTAGAATCACTGTTGCTGGCAAGGACTCTGCAGTTTCGGATATATTAAAGATTTCTTCGAAGTACTCATGCCATACTTAGAGTTATTTTTGGGGATCAGCTATAAGCTTCCCGTGTTTATTTTTAATAGGCATTTTCGTAAGGATTTTACCACCTGTGAGTCTGCGGGAACAACAACGTATAGAAGGTTTATGTTGCCGATAGCTGCAGCTCTCTCGGCTGCCTCGGCTATGGCGTTTGTCCACTGGTGGTGTTTGTTACGCCTGCAAAGACACTAAGCGGATATGTTGAGTCCTGAAAAGCGTGTTTGTGAGCGCATTTTCACAGCTCTGGTTTTAGTACAGTTAAGTAATGGTTTCGCAATTCATCTTTCGTTAATTGAGGCATTGAGCTGTTCTACAAATTAAATTTAAAAAATTAAATTATCCAAAAAATCTACGGAAAATAAAAAAACATCTATGTGTGTCTGATGAGGACAAACTTGCTAGAGAAATCAACTGGATACTCAAAAAGAAAAGACCAAGTAAAAAAACGAAAAGCCGATTCTTGCCAGAAGTGGCTAATCAAAGCTGTAAATGTAAATGTAAAAAATTGCATACCCAACTTATCGCAACTATAAAAAACAAATTCTGTATAAAGATTTTAAATGATGGCTCTTATAGAGCAACTGCCTTAGGATGTCCTTGATTGTCGATCTGTTACAAAATTGCTAACTAACGAAAATATTCTTTGGTTCAGTTACGCCTTGCTCGAACTCGTGGAAACTGAGCCAAATTTGACAGTCGATATGATAGCTCAGAGAGTTCACAGGCACCTGGTTCAGTTGGGAAAGGTTTCAAAGCTGGGAAAATGGGTTCCGCATAGACTTTCCGTCGCCAACCTTCAGCAGAGAGTGAATGCGTGTTCTCAGCTGCTGCAACGGCTTGAAAATGAAAGTTTTTTGAACCGTATCGTTACTGGTGATGAAAAATGGGTCCTTTACAATAATCCTGTTCGCAAACGCCAATGGTTAGATAAAGATGAAACACCAGAACCGACCCCTAGAGATGACCTTCACCCCAAGAAGATTCTCCTGTCTATTTGGTGGGATATGGCCGATATTGTTTATTATGAACTTCTGGAACCAAACCAGACGATAACTGCTGATTATTATTCTCATCAGCTATCAAACCTGAATGAGGCACTTAACAAAAATCGACCGTCTTTAGTGAATAGACGCAAAGTTTTATTTCCCCACGACAACGCAAGACCTCATACCGCAAAGCAAATATTAGGCAAGCTGAACGAGCTCGGATGGGAGCTAATGCCGCATCCACCATACTCACCGGATATTGCACCTTGTGATTATCTCCTTTTCCGTGGACTTGAATCCCATATGAGTAACAAGAACTACTCCTCAAAAGAAGCTATAAAAAGGGATATCGAAGCGTATTTTGGCTCCAATGACAACAAATTTTTTGCGCAGGAAATTAAAAATTTGCCTAAACGGTGGGAAGACATTGTAAATAATGAAGAAAAATATATTATTGATTTATAAATACTTTAAACATATATTTTATTAATTTTTAAGCCACCCTTAAAAAACGCACGAACTTATGGACTGAAACTATCAGGTTACAAATAATAGTAAAAAATCTTCATCACTCATTTGATCAAGAATCAGTTTTTAGTGGTATCAAAAATCAAGGTCTAAAAGCAGTTAGTGCAATCACCTAACCTCTGTCTTCACTGACGGTTCAAATATGGAATCGGGAGTCCGAGCAAAGGTTTTTTTCTAAATCAGCCAATTCATCTATTTCCTTTAAACTGCGGATGGAAAGGCAGAAGTCTTTGCGATGCAGCAGGCATGCAGAATGCTTAGAGAACGTGGGAACGGAGGAAATATTAACCTCTTTTCCAATAGTCAAGCTACGATCAAGACTCTGACGACACCAAACTAGTCAACTCTTTCAAGGAGCCGATGATATCACTTGGCTAACATTTCTCTTATCTGGCTTCCGGGGCATAGAAACATAGAGGGAAATAAAATTGCTGATGAGCTTGCCAGGTAGAGGACTGAATTGGTCTCAGAGACCGCGTTCGCTCGCTCGAAATGTTATCTCAGAAAAACCAAATCACAGGAAGAGGTCTTTAAAGCTTTTGAACTGTACTTGATCGCCTTGGAGCACAGCATGCAGTGTTTACAGGGTCCGGCACTCGAAGTGTAACCAACTTCAGACCAAATTTTTCAAATTGAGCAATTCGTAAACTCCCAAAACGATAGGATTTATTTGACCGACCGTTCATTGAGAATTTGGGTCATCGATTGGCCACCAAAAGGCAGCACCCGCCACAAGTAATGGTATGGGCTGCTGTAACCGCAAATGGGCGCTCTCCAATCGTTTTTATCAAGCCCGGAGTCAATGTAACTGTAAAATATTATCGGGAAAGTATTATGAAGGTTTTTTTGAAGCTGTGGGCAGATCAACATTTCTGTGGCAGACAATGGACGTTTCAACAGGACTCGGCACCGTCTCACAGAGCTCGAGGAAACCCGGACTAAAAAACAACGTTCCGAACTTCATAAGGTCCACATGATGCGAAATTCACTAGACGCATATCCGATGGATAATTCTCTATGGGCCATTTTGGAGAGCAAGGTTCGAAATAAAAGATTCACCAGTCTCGAGGCGCAGAAAAAAGTCATTGTCCGCGAGTGGGCCAAAATACCTGCAAGTCATATTCGGGCAGATTGAGACTCGTTTCTGGACCGTCTCAAGGCCATAGTCAAGGCCATAGTCAAGGCAAAAGATGGTCATATTGAGCAAAAGTAAATTGAGTCTTAATTTTGAATAATTTTCACACATTTTTTACTTTGATATTTGATTCATTTGAAAGTAATTTTCCAAACAAAATGTGTGGCCTTTTTAATTGGTTACACTTCAAGTGCCGGCCCTGAAGATTAGGACTAAATGCCTTAAACTCATTTTATGTAAAGTTAATGTTAATTACATTTCAATGTACTGTTAAGGGCAGTTATGCGTTAACTGCAATAAGGTTAGATTAGGTGGAAATGGGATATAAGCGCAAATTCAAAATAATTTTATTACTCTATTATTTTTGCGCATGTTGATGTGTGCATTGCTTGTGGCAACTTTCTCTAAATTATGTGTTTATGCAAATATACCTTTTATTATTCGTAAATCACGCATGGGTAAGGGTAAACAGATACAAAACAACTCTGCACGCAAACATTTTAGGCAATTCTCTCTTCATTCAACCGTTCTCAACACCTCTGTGCTACTCAGTCAATCGGTGTAACATGCAACACACTCACACACATATGAAAGTAACTGTGCAAAATCTTGCTTTCACTTCACGCACGCCAGAGTGTTGCATGTAAGCGCCAACGTTGACACTTTATCTGTTATGCTTTTCACTTACACTTTTCAGTCAGGCAATAGCATCCATAATGTATGTACACACACGGGCATTGAAATAGGTATGCCCCACGTTCATACAGAAAATACCAGTTAAGAATAACAAATATTCAATTGTATATGGTTTTAATTTTATAGATTCATATAAAAAATATAAATAATAATTCAAGGATCTTTTAAAAGTGGAACTAGTGACAATAGGCGTTTTATAAGCCCCTTTTGATAATATGTGCAGCTCTGCTAGTAGGCATGGTGTAGACCGGTGCTAGTGAATTGGATTCGTTAGATGCTGGCCCAAAGAATCGTCACGGCGCGAGCAGAGGAAGATCTGCTGGTGTCATCCGGGGTTAATAGAGGCTGCCAAAATCGGTGTGCTATCTCCATTGATCCTATGGATATACACGGCTATGATAAGCCTATGCATCAGTGGTCCGGATGACTAGACTCTCTCTCCTTAGAGTCAGGAGACTACAAGGCACTGTGGCCATCTGTTGACCGGAGCTTTTTCGACTACTTCAGGTCCGGCATTGGATGCAACGGGTTACTCTAACCCGCAAACGAGTTTGGCAGGCTGAGAGAGGCTGCAGATGGACAAAACTGAGTTTACCTGTCATGTTCGACCGACTATCGCAGCTTCTCCTGCCACTAAGCAGAAGGGACTGCAAACAGCTTGGAGTGCGGTTGGAGTGATGACGGGCCACTTTATATGAGCAAAGTACATGGAAAAGGTGGGCATCTCATACAGTGCACTCTGCCCAGCTTGTGAAGAATAGTATGATACGGCGGACCACTTTCTGAGCGTCTGCCCGGTCTTCGCTCGAATCAAGCTTGAGATCTTTGGCACTGATGTGTTAATAAACTACCACCTTGGCTCCTTAGTTCGGAGGTAGAGTAGATTTAAAGAAAATTAAAAAGAGAACCCGATTGCAGTACGATCATTATCTTTATCTTTAAGTTGCTATCTGAGCAGTAGCCACTGTTTTTGGCACCTAAAGACGACCTGATACCCACAGTTTCATTTGCAAGGCAATTTGATGTCACGCAATGGAGCAATCCAGAATGCATGCAGGGAAGTTTGACGGATATTTTCTTTACCGATGGGTCCAAGAATGAAATAGGGTGTGGAGCCGGATGGGACTTAAATGATAGTAGTAAGTATCACTATGATATGGGGGAAATGGCAACTGTTTTCCAAACGGAAGTTTTTGCCATCCGCGAAGCACCCCTCAAAGATTGTTCAAGAATGTAAGAAGAAGCTCAATTCTGTCGCAAGACAAAACAGGCTTGATACTCACATATATGGGTTCCAGGACACTCCGGTGTTCAAGGAAACGAAATTGCCGATGAATTGGCCTACCGTGGATCAGCGGTTCGCCCACAAGAGCCAGAGCCAATAATCGGAATCACAGCCGCAGGAATCATGAATTGGATCAGCGATTATGTATGCAATCTACATAGAGAGCGATGGTCCCGTGTAGAACGCTGCAGAGCTGCAAAGTGTTTTGTTACAAGTGCGAATAGAAAACTGTCAAACTTTCTACTCAAACTTAAAAAGAAAGACGTTCGGTTGATGGTCGGTATTATTACAGGACACAACCCATGGAATCAACATATGACCATCATTGAAATCATTGAGGACCCAATGTGCCTGTCTTGCTTGGAGGAGGCGAATAGCACTGAGCACTTTATCTGTGAGTGCCCTGCCTTTGCTAGAGCACGGCTACGAGTTTTGGGTTCCGATGTCATCAGAATGAGTAATATTCGTTCTCTAAAACTGGAGGATATTTACAGACTTGTCAAAGCATCTGGAAACTTCTCACAGGACGAACTATCTCTATCTCTGCCTCTATTCTTTCCTATCTCTTTCTCTGATACGTTTCTTCTTCCCTCCTTCACAATCTACCCCCTTTCCAGAATTTGAAATACAATGGGCTTTTTAGCCTGAGAGTTTTAGGAGCCACCAAATCTCCTGGGGATCCTTGGCTCGACCTTTTCAAATGTTAATTTCAATTTCAATGCTGTGCACCAGCTATCTTTGAAAGAATTTCATATTATTTATTTATTTATTAGTTATTAAACTCGCTATAAAATACGCTACTTCCGTAACATTCAATATTTTTCACATAGTATTCAGTTAAAATGCAAGAGCTAACCGCAAAGTACCTATTTTAGTGCCCACACAAAATTACACTACCGAAACTGTGCAACCAATAACGCAACTTAATATAACGGATATTTTAAATTCACAACGAAGGAGTTGACATTTGTAAAAAGAGCGAAATTTCAATAATAATTTTAAATTTTTCCTAGCGTCACATGGAAATCGTTAGCTTAAGGTAACGTACCTATTTTAATGACTCACCTAACTACTACAGCTTTAAGGATTGAACGGCTTTTGCTTAAAACTGCTCCAGCTACTTAGCTGCTATTGAATCAGCAAGCCACTTGTGCACGGCAAATGCATTCAGTGAAAAAACCTGGAAGCTCAGCACAAAAACAGCTTTCAAGTTAATAATGCATATTTTAAGGTGCTAAGCAGAAGTTGCTTATTTTACATGCAACCCAGCTGGGACACGAGTAGTAACAGTTAAATTTTTTTCTTTTTTTTTTTTCTTTTCTTTTATTTCGCTTTGCCACGCTTACACTTCTTTTGAGGCCGCAGACGTTCCTTATAAAATCTTCCGCTCAAGAACTGCAGCAGCGGAAGACAAGCAGAGTTTATGTGTTTGTTGCCTCGCATTTCTGTTGCTGTAAGCAGCTTAAGTGAAAATAAATTGGGGATTTGGTTGTTGTAGATTATGATGCAAATATGCACGTGAACACTGAAGATGTGGCAGCTAAGAACATAAGCAAAATGAGCAATTTTTTAAAGCAAAAAAGAAATAGTCTCCTGTGCTTTAACGAAACATGGCACAGCCAAATGTTGCAAGGCGCATTGAGCTCAGGAAGCTGGTATGTAGGAAGTGCATATGCTGGCAGTGATACAAAAGGTTGCATAATATTATAAATATTATGATGAGTTGCGCAACAACAAACAAGTTAGCATGCAAATGTGTATGTGCATGTATTTGGTGATAAGTACATTTGTGTGTATTAGTAAGCCGGGGAAAGCAGATATACAGCAGCAAGCAAAATGTTCTTGCATTTAAGTTTCACGTAGGGCTGTGTGACAGATTAAGCATTGATAAATATGCATATTTTCTACATATATTCTCATGCATACACAGTATAAATACTCATACATACACACATTTTTTGCTCGTATATTTACCGGTGCATGCACATGAAGTTAAACACTGAGAAGCCGTGAGAGAACATAAATTTTGAGTAATTTTAATTGCTCTGCAGGGGAAGGCGAAACTCAGCACACATTTTAGTTCATCAACAAAAACAAATGGCAAAAACAAATATTCTTCTCTTACTCTAAGAATAGGGATATTTCAAATGTTGAGAAAGTCATTTGACTACTTTCTTTGCCAAATAATTTTTTTTTTTATATTGTATTTTCAAAATTAGGTATATACAGCTGCGGTCAGAGTAATAGTAGTACCCACACAGTAGGAAAGAAATGTATTTAGAATAAGTAAGTTTTTTTTTATTAAATTTTTTTTTTGTGTTATTATTTAGAAAAATTATTCATTATAACGTTATTTATGTCAAATAGTAGTATGATTTTCTTGAATAAAAAAAACATTTAAGGGGTTACATACGTCCAGAATTTTCCAACAATTCACGTTTTGTTTTTTCGATATTTCGAAAGTATAGTATCTTAAGAATATACTGTGAAATTTTCATGCGGAAATTTCTAATATCATAGCTTCTACGGTCCATTAACTAGGTAGAGAGCGGTCCGCGCGCTGCTGTACCTCAAACTTTAAACTCGTTTTTCTCGAATTTACTTTTTCCGGCACGGTCTGCATGATAACTCATACAATTTTTAATACTTTTTGATGTGTTTTTTTTTTTAAATATTCGAAAGTTTTTTCTCTATAGATTTGATTTTTGATATTTTTATTAAAAAATTTTATAAACTATATTAAAGTGGGACATTTATGACGTAAAGCGCATACTTTTGTTAAAATGCCGTAAATTGCAAAATTTTTCAAAATTCAAAAGTCCGGCTTGACAGACTATAACTACATCTTTACATACAATTTTTATTTACAAATGTTTTCTACAAACTTATAATTTGTGTAGAATAAAAAAAAATTTATTATGTTTCTATTCTACTTAATTTATTTTAGAAAAATTATTTATATATTTTAAATCGCTACAAAAAATTTGTAAAGACAAAAAACGTTTAACCTCAAAATAGCGCGCACTGAGTTGTAAGCTCAAAATTTTTTTAATTTGTTATTTTTTTTTTTGCTTTTTGTATAAATTTTTTTATTAACTTACAACTTTTTTGAGACTACCTTATTTCCCATACATATGTAAACTTATTTTTGAAACTTATTAAATCAATAATTAATAGTTTTTGAATAGTCGTGCCAATTTGGCAAACATTTTGATACGGTTTAGATATCAGTAAAACATAATCAAGAGATAAATTACGAAATAAAACTAAATTTTCACCTAAAAAACTTTTTATTGTTTTTTTTTTATAAAAAATATTTCAGCTCGCAATTTTTGTGCTATCATCAACAATGTTGCATTGTTTACTACAAGAATTTATGTAACATATAATTTTTGAAAGATAATTTCAGATCTTCAAATTTCAATGGAGGGACCTACAGTTTCAAGCCGACTCCGAACGGCAGATTTTTTATGATTTTTTTATGAAAAACTTTTTCACGACAGAAATACACTCGGAGGCTCACCATTGCCTGCCGAGGGGCAACCGCTATTAGAAAAAACTTTTTCTATTATTTTGATATTTCATGCACAGAGATTCGAGCCTACGCACTTCCGGATGACAGTCATGCACCAGCCCATTCGTCTACGGCGCCCGCCAAAAATATAGTAAAGAATTAAAATATGTCATACGAATATGAAAAATGATGAAAGTCCATCCATAACCAAAAAAAGATTATTGCATAGATTGTCACAAACTTTTCGAAACATGCCATTCAGTTCTCTTTGATGTTGGATATATTAAACCACACATTTACACATTTTCAAGTGTAGTGAAATTTTATTTAACAATTTCTAAAATAATTAATGTGAAAGCATCGTTTTATCCTTGAATTAATTCTCCAATATGCTTTCATTTAAACTCCTACTTCATTTCCAACTCACAGATACAAAAGTAGTAGTGCTGAAAATCTTTGAAATAAGCACAAATTTCAACATATTGCCAGTTCGACTAATTTGCGCTGGCCGATCGCAGAGCAGCAGCAACATGTGTGTGCTTTTTAATTCATTCGATGCAATTACCCTGCCACTTAGGTTACAGCTGAACTCTCCAGCTTGTATGGAATGCCTGCACTTCAGTTGGCCCATATGCACTACGACTAAGGGTGCAATTACTTGAATGTACGATGAATATGCACATATGCGTGCAAGAGCTATTCCCAAAATCTCTGCGCACAGCTATGCGTTTCCGAGGCCATGAATAAGCAAATGACCAGCAGTGACTTCAGCTGCTTAAACCTTTCAACTATAATACTTCGTCGTCATCTGCACCGTCAGCTCATACTTGCTTGTTATGTTTATACGTATGTACGTACACACGTACATACATACATGCATACGTCGTTGATTCATCAACGTCAATTTGAATTACAGGGAGAATTGCTCCATAACTGTTGACCCATTAAAAGCAAAATGTTTCTCTCCGCAATGTCACAGTCGAAAACAGATTTCATGCTGAGTTATGCTAAAGAACAGCGGTTGAGTGCTTACAAACATGGGTATGTACGTGTACATTTGTGCATTACTGTGGAGAGATGTAGAGAGCTGTAGCTGGGAGCATTCAGTTAATATTAAGTTTTTTACTAATAAATTCTAGCAATGGTATGTGTTTAGGCAGAGAGAATACCTAAGCAAATAGTTTTATTGAAGTAATGAGTTACAGAAATGGTCATTATCAAGAAAGGGAGAGGATACAAAAACAATCAATTTATGTGAGGTGACATGGAAATGATAATAATAATAGACTCATGCATATCGTGTGGAGTTGCCTGTCTCCCATCAGTCGCATCCCAGGTGACGAATAAGGGAACGCTCGGCAGATATGCAAGGTAGATGGAAAGCAAAATACCACTCCCGGACTACTTATTCAAATCTAAATTGCTAATGAATCGTCAGATACGCTATGCTTCGCAAGGAATGAAAACTTATATATTTATATACATAAATATATATAATTATATTTATTTATAATATATACAAGTATTAACCTTGAAAGGCATTTAGACTAAGTTACTCCTCTTGATTAGGGTGTGAATCTTGATGTGGTTTTACAAATACCTACAAATTTATTGCATCTATGAATGTAGACTGTTTTTTCTTTTAATTTGTATTGCTTTTCTATCCGGTATTCCTCAAAAAATACTGAGCCTTCCATTAGCAAAGCTCGTCTTTTCTAGTAGTTCGATAATTACATCCATCCAACATATTTTTTGTTTTATTAATTACATTTTTGGCACTATATCATGTAACCAAATTAATCAGAAATAACCTAAATGATAGTTGTGTTCGATGACAAAATTAACTATCATCAGCCGTAGTCCAAATATTGAGCCTAAGCTAAGATTCTCCCCCAAATGAAGAAAAAGCAAAAAAATTAACAAAAATTATACATCACTTTGAAAAACTGCTAGAAGAAGATATATCTCTCAGCTCAGTCTGTTTAAAAATTAAAATTTAAAAAAATTACCATGGGTTAGGTTGAACTGTATGACTTATAGTCACGTATAGACCAAATCAGTTCATGGCAAAAATTACCATAAATACAATTAATATGTTCAAGCTTTTCTTGATAAATTTTTCATTTATCATTTCTGACTATAAACTACAAATTCCAAACCAACTCAAGGACAAAAGTACACCAAATTCCCGATTCCATAAAGAATAAATTTGTTTATTTACAAAAATCTTAATCATATGCTTACAGATCATGGTGAAAAGAATTCAAACAGTTAACCGGCTCTCAGCGAATTCGAAGCCAACATCTGATTGGCTGATGTAACTGGAGCATGATACGTAACAATTTGCTTACGAAAAAACGGAGGTTGTGTTGGTCATATACTAAAAAAATCAACACAGTCTTTGCTTATATTACGAGAGTGTGAATACGTGAGAAAAGAGCAGACATAGGTAATTCTGTTGCCGAGTGCCCGCTGACGTGGCGGTGGGAGTTACTCTGACAAGAGTACAGACGGATTCTCATTAGCTGATACGATGATAGACGAAGGTGGAGACAAATTAACCAAGAGAGACTGTTTAGATTTTGCAGTATTGCATTTGTTGTTGTCCTTGTTTTTAGCGATTTGATGTTTATTTTTTGCTCTCAAATTCCTGTTATTATCTTTCTTAGCCGCACTGGGATTGCTTGTATTTGCATAGTTAGCAACAGCATTGCGTAAGTTTGCAAATAACGAAGAGATGACCGCATTGTTGTCATTGTTTAGTGCGTACAGAGAACGAACTTCAGCGAACAAGCTATCACACTTTTGGGATAACTGAGAACCAACACTACTCAGAGCAGTTATTTTCGGAGCGCAGAGCATTCTTTGGTTTATGAGCAGTGATTTATGTTGGCTACTGGCATGGTGGAAAGAATAATGAGATGGCGCCTATCATGGTACCGTTACTTTGCCCTCAGCAAGTTTGACAATGAGTGATGTCGTATTAGCACCAGTATGGCCAGATTACCATTTTTGTAACTTGATTTAGCTTTTTTCTTTTGTTGTTATTTAGTCTCCGAGTTTTAGTTCTTTCTGTCATGAACATTTTTCTAGCCTGTTTGTTTTTTTGTAAAATATAGTTTTTTTTTTAATTAGTTCAGTGATTCACTGAGTTTTATTTAGCTTCACTTTACCGCTTGCGGTTATTGTTGGTGTTCTTCTCCTTTCAGTATTCAAATCTTCCTCTCGCTACTGCAGTGTTGCCTAGCTTTGGATATAAAAACGCACTAAAATGCCCATTTCAAGAAAATAAAATGCCAAATTTTTATTCAATTTGTTAAAGAACTTTGTATGCGTGACAAATTATTTTTAAAATGTGGGTTTTTTTTAAATAAATATGTTATTGATATGTACAATTTAATTTTTGAGTTTTTTTGATAAAAGAAAGTCTTTTGTTAAAGGAACGACTCATTTGCTATATTTGAGGTTATGTAACAAGATAAGGTACTCTTTTTGTAAAAATGTCGTTATGATTTTTTCAGTATTTTCTGATATTTTATTTCTTATTTTTACTATTACCTCTTGATGCCCTATGTCCCACTAAGGATTGAGGATCGGGCGCAACGATTACACCTCTATGGTTTTAATTCGCATTCAGTAAATTCAAACGCTTTTTAAAATGTATAAAAAGGTGGTCAATGCTAAGAAGAGTTGAGAGAAAAAAGTCTAGTATTTTTACGTAACCCCAAAAGGAGCAACAAATTAAATTTCCTCTTTCAAAATTTCAAATTTTATAAGAATCAACAAATTTTCATTAGCACTAAAATCTTCTCAGAGTGACTTTTTTAACCTTCTTTTGATTAGTAATACAGTTTGTTTTTTAGCTTACAGTTTCCGTAGCTTTAATTTAAAAATAAGAAACAAACACCAAACTTAAAATTTTTATATATAAAAAAGCACTAAATTTATTGCGAAGAGCAAATGGTTGGCAACACTGAAAACTCTAACAATGCAATAGAGACAGCAATAGCAGGCGGAGAATGAATAAATGTGAACGAAAACACATTCGTATACTGCAACATTCGAACACGACAAATAATTTTATGAAGTACGAAATTATTTTTAAGTCGACTCAGCGCGGTTCTTTCCATAGAGTACGACTCAAATAGCCTTTCAAACACTTTTCATATGAAGTAGGCCCCAAGATTGCCCAGGACGTTCATGACGATGACAACAATAATTAATTAAATGAACAAAGCGCAGGGGAATTGGAGTGGCAATATCTCCATGAATACGCATACGCACCTACATACAAGTAAAACTTGATTGCAAAATTTCAAACCCATTAAGATGCATTTGTATATCTCCTGCCGTGTCGCCTCCAATCAGTAAATGCTTCCACAATGCGCGGATATTACCTAAACTTGACCACGTCAATTGCATTTGCTGTTATGAACTCATCCATACATTTGCCGCGTGTGCAGCAAAACAATAGTGCTCATTTATACCTATGCTCACACTGGCATTTGCGAATACCCTGCGGGAAATCCAGTAGTAGTAGATTGGCGTGCTTCTAGTGAATTTAGTACTATGACACGCTCACGTTCCATTTTCGCTCTTTTTCATATGTATAAGCATTTAGAGAGTTTTACATAGCAATGGCTTAGGAAGTATTAGTAGTGCCACGCTCCTTTAACATTTTCGTTGGTATTAAATTATGCTGATGAAATCGAGTATGCTATGCATTCCATTTTCGATAGTTCTGAACCAATGTTAAATTTTACTACGAGACACAAAAATTTACCTAACTGGAAGTACTGCTGTTGTTTAAAGTGGAGGAATAGCGTACCATTTAGGAGGCACTTGATTTGAAAGGCAAACAAATTTAAATTTTTATTATTTTCTTCTTACTGCAAATTCAAGTTTTTAAGTATAAGTCTTACTTGAACTGAGACCTTCAAAATTTAATGTGGTCCTCCATTTTGTCGAATTGGATATAGGAAATTAATCTTGGGCCGCTGAGAACAGATCTAGGTTGATATTTAGGTAGGTGAAAGTAATAGTCGGTCTTTAAAGCCACTCACTTTTACCGTAGCCAAACCCTTGTAATATCACAGCAGCAGTTTACTTGCTCCTTTTCGTTAAACCATTTTCTTTTAATTGCAAATCCATTGATCTCGTTGACACTTACTTTTATATCCCCAAGGGCATCAGTATTATTCAAGAGCCCATTTAGAAGCTACTTAAACAAATTCGTGAATTTTTTTATGTGGGAAAAATCCGCAACAGTGTGAAGGAAAGATATTATAAAAACTCACCTGGATTCTTTAGCAATTTCAAACTTGAACTGCATTAACTATATAACAGGTGGCGCTAAAGTAATCCTCCTATCAAAAAATGCTATAAATTTTGCAATTGGCCCCTAATGTCAGTTCTGTTTTGACATTTGTGTAATAAACACATGCGAAATACACGTTAATAAACAATGTTACGCTACACTGCTCCAGAACGCAAATGGTTATCAGTCGACGGTCTTTACAGCGAATTTTGGCACAAGATTTGAAGATGTTTCCGTACAAAGTCCAGACGGTGCATCAGCTGTTAGCTGCTGACCGCCAATCACGTCTAACATACGCTCAAGCCATCCTTAATCACCACCAAGAGGAAGATGATTTTTCATCAAAAATGATCATGAGTGATGAGGCCCATTTCCATCTTAGCGGGTACGTAAATAAGCAAAGTTTATGCTTCTGGGGCACTGAAAATCCGCGTGTAACCCACGAAGAGCCATTACACCTGCTCAAAGTCACTGTATGGTGTGCTATTTTCGCTGGAGGAGTCATCGGACCTTTTTTCTTCGAAGACGTCGCGGGCCAAACGGTTACTGTGAATGGTGAGCGCTACACAGCAATGATCAAAGAGTTCTTTTTGCCGCAACTTGATGAATTGGGATTGGAAAACATGTGGTTCCAAAAGGACGGTGCAAGGGCACACACTGCACGTGCCACAACCGATATGCTGAAGGATGCATTTCCCGGGCGCCTAATCTCCCGTTTTGGCGATTTGCACTGTCCAGCAAGATCGCCTGATTTGACCGCTCCAGACTTCTTTTTGTGGGGCTTTTTGAAGGGGCGGGTCTATGTCAACAAGCATCAGACTCTTGCAGCTCTTAAAGACAATATCCGTCAAGAATGTGAGGACCTATCGCCGGAAGTTTTGGCCAAAGTGATGGAAAATGCCGTAAAAAGGGCTCAAATGGGAATCAACTGTGGCGGCGGCCATTTACATAACATCATATTCTCGACTTGATGTAAAAAAATTAAAAGACCAAATAAAAATAATCCACAAGAAGAATCAAAGTTTTTCATTTTTTTTTTTTTATAATTACAGCCAAAAAACATCGCAAGGTTACTTTTGCGCCACCTTGTATTAATAGCCTATAAAACTGCGTAAAACGGTCGGAATTTTGATAAAAATTTCTTAAATTTTTCCAATTATTGTATAAAGTTCAAAATTTAGATTTTTGTGGCTTTTTGTTAAACAATAAGCTTTACTTTTACACAAAACAAATAAATATCAAAAAACAATAAAAGTAGTGAAATCCGGTGAAAATATTGAGGTGCTATATTTTGTTTCGTGGACCGTATACATGCATATGTTTGTACGTATTTGAAGTACATTTTATGGCCTTTCGTATACAATTGAGGCTTTGTGGAATATATCTAAGGAACTTCGAAATGCAATTGACTCTTATGAAATATATTTTTCACTTTCTGGAATAGAATTACCTATACTGAAATATATTTTACACTTTCTTATGTAGAATTAACTATTTTAAAAAATATATTTTGCACTTTCTCAAATATATTTTACACCTTCTGAGAGAGAATTAAATATATTTTGAGCTTTCGAAAATAGAATTTACTGTTCTTAACACATTGTGTGCGGGACACGTTAAAATACGTTTTTCGCAAACTGTGGGTAGAGCGCGGGTCACGTAGTTATACGTTTTTATAGATGGGTGGTAGAATAAGGGAAATAAAGATATACGGGTTATTAATGTTTGTTGTTACCCTTTCTCATACCTAGTATTACGATGCACAAACATATACAAATCAAAATAATAACGGTAAATTGTGTTTAACAGTAAACATCATACGAGCACATTTAAAAGCAATTAATTTCAAAACAACTCTTATTTCAGTTTTAGTTAAGTGACGTAATTCATGGTGCTTACGACGATAGTATAGTGCATTATTTTTCATATAAAGTTATTTATATATATATATATACTCTATATACCGACAAAATGGAATACAGGGATGACGGAAACGACGAAGAAATATTTGCAGACAATTTGTCAGATTATTCGTCGGATGGTGATATTCATAGTGATAGTGAGGATGTGAGCGACGATACAGACATTATTCCGGGATCTCGAAGATTCACCCGTCGAACTATTTTGTCTGATTCTGAATCAAGTTCTGACGAACATGAAGAAGAATGGTCATCGATTGATAATCGTCCAGTTCTAGAGGAGTTTTTAGGTTACCCTGGGATAAATGTTGATACTGTTCCCAAATCCATAACTGATGCGACGAATTTGTTTATTGGTGATGACTTGTTTACATATTTTGTTGAGGAATCGAATAGGTATTATTACCAAAATATAAATAAGTTCAAGATACCTAAAAAATCGGTGAAATGGAAGGACATCACGATCTCTGAAATGAAGAAATTCTTGGGACTAATTATTTTCATGGGGCAAGTTAGAAAAGATAGAAGAGACGAGTACTGGACAACATATCCCTGCACAGAAACACCATTCTTTGCAAAAACAATGTCTAGAGATAGATTTAGACAAATATGGAAGGCGTGGCATTTCAACAATAACGAGAATACTACCGGTGCATCTGACAGATTGATCAAAGTCAGGCCCATAATTGATTATTTTCAACCAAAATTTATGAAAATATACAAACCTAAACAGCAGCTCTCTTTAGATGAAGGCATTATACCTTGGAGAGGACGGTTATTTTTTAGAGTTTATAATGCCGGAAAACTCACACTCAGCGAAACAGGATATATTTGTAACATGCAAATTTATTCTGCTCAGGGAATACGGCTGATAGAGACAATACATATACTTGTAGCTCCATATACAGATGTCAACCACCATTTATATATGGATAACTACTATAATAGTGTTGATAACACTATAGCTCTTTTGAAAAAAAAAAATTAGATTATGTGGAACCATCAGGAAAAACAGAGGTTTACCGGAGTGTTTAAAAAAAACAAATCTCAAAAAAGGACAGACAATATTTCGCCGCAAAGGGGATGTTTTACTTCAAATCTGGCAATCGAAGAAAGAAGTTTGCTTTATTTCATCTATACATTCGGCGGAAATGAAAGACAGTCACAATATTGACAGAACAACTCATCAAAAAATAATTAAACCAAATGCATTGCTTGATTACAACAAATTCATGAAAGGTGTCGATCGTGCCGATCAGTATTTGTCTTATTATTCGATATTACGAAAGACTACGAAATGGACAAAACGAGTAACCATGTACATGATAAATTGTGCATTGTTCAATTCCTTTGTTGTTTATAACTCAACAAAAAACAACAAAGTCAAATATAAAAAATTTTTAAACGACGTAGCTTTGCATTGGGTTACTGATTCGATACCAACTGAAGAGGATACCAACGCTCAAGAGGCAGGACCGTCTACTTCCGGGAAGAGGGCGCCTAAAACCGATCCACCAGGAAGACTGTCAATGGATATGAGGAAACACGTTATCGAGAAAATTGTTGGAACCGGGAAGAAAAAATATGCGCAAAGAATATGTCGTGTGTGTGCGTCTCAAAAAGTGCGAAGTGAAACTTGTTTTATGTGCACATTTTGCGGCGTACCTCTTCATAGAGGTAAATGTTTTGAGCGCTACCACACCTTAACACATTATTAGTTTTCATTATTTACTTCATTTAATTATTTGTTGGTTAAAATTTTCTTTTTTTCGAGTAAACGACCGCATCTTCACAGTATACAGAAAGTAGCTTTATTTATTATAATAACGATAGAGAATACATTCTAAGATAAGAAAATAAAAGTTAAAAAAAGAAATCAGAGCCTTTTTAAATTTATACTGATTTTTAATAACAATAAAATTCGCGCACATTTTTCAATAAATTACCCGCTCCAGCCGTAATGCACTGGCACAAAACGCCCGACCACAATTTACACGTTCTGAAATATAATTGACTATTCTGTAACCTACTTTAAGATTTCTGAAATAGAATTTACCATTCTGAAATATATTCTACGCTCTCTGAAATACGATATGAGTATATTATAAACTTTTTGAAGTACATTTAGAAACGTTTTCCCAGCTGGGTATGCATGAGCATAAGTCCATGCGTGTAACTCTCTTTATTCACTCACCGTCTAGGCTTGCATTTCTGCTGTTGATTGTATGGAAGAGCCTAATTCAATGTTTGGGAATAACAGAACAAGCCACAATTTGTTGACGGCATCGTTTGCTTAGGGGCTAGATTTGTACCTATTTGTGATTGAACCCATGTACAGATGTGCCAAAGTGTGCTACCATAAAATGCGTATATTCACCGTTGCACACAAGAATAGGGTCAAATAGTTAGGCAACGGGCAAAAAACAAATTTCCTTCCAACAATTTGTACGGTCACAAGACGGGTGGTGTAGTGTACATTGAGCACAGCTGTTAAAGCTGCTGCTCAAACAAGCGAGTGTGGAAATTAAATTGAAAACTATGTACACAGTATTATGGAGTATATCTATTAGTCATGGGGAAAAAGTAAGCATGTTTTTATTTTGCTGAGCTTGCAAATTCAAAGTAAATACTCAGCATGTCGGGTGGCAAAAAAGTTACTGCCAGCGAAAATGCAAGCATTCACCGCTGAATGTGCTTTTTTTGGTTTAGTCTCATTCAAAGTTTTTCTCAATTGTTTCTTTGAAAGTATGCACCAAAAGATATGCGCTACATTTCCAGTTAACCGCCGAAAGAAAGGTAAGCGCTTGGCAAAAGCGAGTCAAAGAAGTGAGCCAATCAACGGAGCAACGAGCAACCAACTAACAGCAGCCAGCAGCCAGCAGCCAGCAGCCAAGGCGCTGTTTTCGGACAGCGTCATTCGTCTTTGTCGTTGGCCACATAGCGTTTTTTGGCTGCGTGTCGGCAACGAGATATGTATGTAGGTGTGTGCGCTATTACACAGGTACACATCTACAAAGTACCATCCGCACAAACACTTTCGCAGCCACCTCCGTTTGTCGTCACTTGGAGAATTCAACAGCGTTCAACTCAAAAAGATGAGTTCACAAACAATTTAGTTGCACGCGTTGGTGGCTCTGCCACTAAAATGAGGTCAAATGGCATGCAACACTGGAACAAAAGACTGAAAAGATGCAGCCAAAGAAGCCGCCGCTAAAGGATGAGGCAAAAGCTCAAGGCAATGAATGCCACATAATTGAAAACAACCAGGAATGGGCAAAAATAAAATGTTACGCAAAAAACAGGACTCTTATAAAAAAATATAAGCGCAGCTGAGGAAAGTAAAGGAAAAACTTGGAGAAATTTAAATGCAACCAAACGCGAATGCAAAGTTCATAGTGAGCAAATGCGCGTAAATGCGGAAGAACCGAGTTTGAAATATTGAAGCGAAACAAAACGCGAAAACTTAGTTTGGAATATGCGTCGATTCGTAAAAATAGCTAAAATCGGTATGTAAATGTAAATTTTTATGAACTAATTATATAAAATTAGTAAAAATAAATTAATAAAAATAAATAAAATTAATAAAAATAAAAATATAAAAGCAACTAAGTGGCCGCTGTTTGTCAATAGATGCCGCCAGCAGTGTGTGCTAGTCGATTCTAACATAACCTAAACGTCATAAACCAAGCTTAGACATATGGTAAACAAACTGCTTCGACACATTAGTGATTTTGTTTTGGTATCAGTTACTTTTGGTTTTGTGAAAATGTCTGATTTTGTGCCGAATAATCGTAATTTGCGGGATGTGTGGATTTTTCTCTTTCATTCGAAAAAACGACGGCTGAAACGCATCGAGAGCTACAAAAAGTTTATGGAGATGCTGCTTTAAGTGAAACAACGTGCCGAGATTGGTTCCGTCGCCTCAAAAAACGGTGATTTTTATGTTGCCGACCGTCCGCGTGAAAGAAGGCCAAAAACCTTCGTAGATGCAAAATTGGAGGCATTGCTCAATGAGGATCCATGGCAAACGCAAGAAGAGCTTGCTTCAGTATTAGGAGTTACCCGCCAATCCATTTCCAAGCGATTGCATGCTTTGGGAATGATTCAGAAACAGCGGGCTCGGGCTTCTTATGAGTTAAAACCAAGGGATGTTGAACGTCGCTTTTTCGCCTGTAAACAACTGGTCCCGGCAAAAAAGGATGAGTTTCCTTCATCGCATCGTGACGGGTGATGAAAAATGGATTCATTACAGCAATCCAAAGAAAATAAAGTCATGGGGACTGCCCGGTCATGCTTCTACGTCGTCGCTTCGGCCGAATATTCACGCTGCGAAGGTTACGTATGTATTTGGTGGGACCAAGTTGGTTTTATTTATTATGAACTGTCAAAACCAAGCGAAATCATCACTGGGTATCGGTATCGACTTCAATTGATGCGATTGAGCCGAGCACTGCGCGAGAAGCGGCCGCAATACGCTGAGACGCATGAAAAAATGGTTCTACAGCATGACAACGCTTGGTCTCACGTTGCCAAACCCGTCAAAACCTACCTGGAAACACAGAAATGAGAAATCCTACCCCACCCGCCATATTATCCAGATATTGCGTCGTCCGATTATCACCTGTTCCGATCGATGGCCCATGGTCTAGCTAACCTGCAGTTCCATTCATATAAAGACATCAAAGAATGGCTTGATCCGTGGATAGCCTCAAAAGATGAACAGTTTTACCGCGACGGTATACAAGATCTACCAGAAAGATGGGCAAAAGTAGTAGCCAGCGATGGGCAATACTTTCAATGATTCACGTGTAACCACTTTTTCAGAATAAAGTTTTATTTTCATCAAAAAACAGCGAGAACTTAGTTGCGCACCTAATAATAAAAATTTTAACATTTGCGTGATTCATAAAAAGAGCTGAAATTCTTAGTGCTCAAGGAATAAATATTACACTGCGCAACAAGAATCAACTTTTTTTTATCCCGGAAAAATTTGATAGGCACATGAATCTATAGATTTTATACAAGGAGCATACGGTATTTGTAACTAAATGTGGCTATAACTCCCCGAAACCAGTATTTTTCTTTTTTATTCCTTTCAGAAAGACATGGAGGACTACAACTTAGCGCGAGAAATAAAAAGACTTGCAGTTATCGTCGCTTCATGTGCAAATCGCACCGATTTAAAAATCTCGAATTTGCTTAAGAGCGCCCGTTGATTCATTCACAGGGTTCACCGTGCATTAGAAGCATCAGGCGGCGATGCAGAATCTGTTGCAAAACGCTTAAAATACGAGGAAGTTCTGTTACTTTCCGATCTGCATAATTTATTCAAGAAGTCCAAGCGATCATCGACGAGGACCTTGAAAATCAATGAAGGCCCTTGCGAGGAAGCTTCAGGTTTTTGAGGGTCTTAACCGTCGAGTTGTCCACGAAAATCTGCGGTTTAAGCTCTACATTTAGCACAGAAGATAGTTTGTGTCGGAGCAAACACGAGAAAAGCGAGTTACCCGATAAAAACGCCTTCTAAACAAAATTACATCCCCCGAAGCGCCTGAGATGTTATGTTTTTTGTTTGGCCGAAAAAAATGTTGATCAAGACCAAAAGACCAACCGCAGAATGACAGATGGCGAGATTCCAATCCTACAGTGGTTACTGTTGTCATCACACGAAGTTTCCAGTCGCTGCTGTAGTTTTCGGTGTTGTAAGCAAGAAAAGACACACTTCTTTACTCAAGGATTTCGAGTAAGCTCTGCTGCATATATCGAAGTTCTAGAGACAGTAGTGAAAACCGGGATAGTGTACATGGTGACAGCTCATACATCTTGCAACAAAACTCTGATCCTTCACAAAAAACGATGGCAGCACAAAATTGGATGGCTGAAAATTCCCATGACCACTTAACACCGAACTTACTCCCCCGCCTAACTCCCCAGACCTTAGTCCGCTGGATTGTCATGTATGGGGCGTAGTTGAGCGTGAAACCATTAAGCATCCTCATAACGCGGATTCAACTAAATCAAACGTTTTCCAAACCAACAAGGTTCCAGCAATGGATTCTGGTAGAGCAGAGCGAAAAAATTACGTATATTGGCGAATTGAAAGTTTCCGACTGAATTTCAACATATTTCTGGCGTCTCGGTTAAATTTGTAACTTTAATATATTAATGGACTTATAGTAAAACTTTGTTCCAAATATTTTTGTGGTACGTTTTAACCCGTTATTCTTGAATTGCTCCTCTACACTCTCAGACCGGTGTAGCGTCTTCCAAGTTGAGTTCTACGTTATAGCGTGATAAATACAAGACCAGGCGAAAATGATAAGACTAATGGATTTACCTCCGGCAAACCCTCCTATTTTTGTGGATAGTCACGGAGCGATCAAGGCACTGACCTCAGCGCGCATCAATTCACTAGGTATTAAAGAATTCAGGAGATCGCTCTCGCTTATGCAACAACACAACACCACACTTTGTTGGGACCCCGACCCCTATGGAGTGAAGGGAAATGAAAGAGCGAATAAGTATGCAAGTAAAGGCGCTGAGCTTGGCCTTCAGCGAGTGATAAAGGCCATAAGCATTCCTCTAAACGAATTGTACACTGCGGTTGACTTGCCCGTAATAGCGGAAACCAATAGAAGTTGGTCTCTGGCTACTAACTGCAGGGGCTCCAAAGGGATGTGGCCAAAACTGAATCTTATAAGGACAAAATTGATGCGTGAATTCAACAGATCAACTACCACTGTCCGCACGGCTTTTCTAGCCAGTAGAATGGGTGTACCTCACAATGACTTCTGCAGGAGTTGTGGAGATGAAGAAGAAATTGAGTCAGTACAACACCTCCTCTGTGAATGTCCTGCACATCAAAGAAGTCGTGTCAAATATCTTGGCGATTATTTCTTTATAGACCTGAGAAATTTACAAAATATTTCACTATAGGGACTAGTACTTCCTCTTCTTATTAATTGGCGTGATAACTGCTTACGCGATTTTGGTCGAGTTTAACAAAGCGCGCCAGTCGTTTCTTTCTCGTGTTAAGCGGCGCCAGTTGGACACACCAAGTGAAGTCAAGTCCTTCTCCACCTGATCTTTCCAACGCAAAAGAGGCCTTCCTCTTCCTTTGCTACCACCAGCTGGTATCGCATCGAATACTTTCAAAGCCGGAGAGTTTGCATCCATTCGGACGACATGAGCCAGCCAACGTAGCCGCTGGATCTTTATTCGCTGCGCTATGTCTATGTCGTCCGTCGTAAAGTTCATAAAGCTCATCGTTCCATTGTCTGCTATATTCACCCTTGCAAAGGTCCAAAAATCTTACGCAGAATCTTTCTCTCAAACACTTCAAGCGTCCTTTCATCGGATGTTGATATCGTCCACGCTTCTGCGCCATACGTTAGGTCGGGTATGATGAGAGCCTTGTAGAGTGTTAGTTTTGTTCGTCGAGAGTGAACTTTACGGGACTAGTTACCTTCTTAAAAAGATCTAAGTGGTATAAGCAATTTAGATAGGGAATGGAAATCAATGGCATGTAACACAATGGGCCTTAGGACCACCAAGTGTCTAGTCTTTGACAACTTAGATAGCGGTCTTTGACAACCTAACCGGTTATATCTCTCTGTTATGAGTATTTTTTCCGCTTTTCCATAAAAACGTCAAAAAGAACCCATCTAGTGAGAAGTTACAGCGTTAAAATGCTCTACAATGTTCCCCGATATTTTTTTTACAAAGAACTGCTAAGCACATTATAAATATATCTAAAATGGAAGGATAACATATTTTCCTAAGCCGATTTATCATTTCTTTCACATCACTTTCAGACGTATAAGTTTTGGTCCTCTCCACCAAAGTCCATTGTCGGAACTTTGTTGTGTTATTTTTTTTTTTTTTTTTTATTTTGTGTTTGTTTGCACAGTGTTATTTTTGTAGGCTGGTTTTAAATACTAGAACCTTTAAGGGGTTAAGGTTAAATTATTAAGCAAATTGATTTTTAGTCTATTTTTGTTAAGTGAAAGCCAGTTAAATATTCTCTCAAAACAACAAGGCACCTTAAGGCCCTTATTCGCTCTCTAAAACTGGAGGATATTTACAACTTTGCCAAAGAATCTAGAAAATGCTCACCTTTATCTATATCTCTATTATTTCCTATCTCTTTCTCTGATATTTTTCTCCTCTCCTTCTTGAATATCTATTCTCTATCTACAGAGCTCTAAATAGAAGGGGCTTTTTTGCCTGAGTGTTTTAGGAACCACCAAATGTCTTAGTGCTCCTTGGATCGACCTATTCAAATTTCAAGTTCCTTAAACTAAACTTTTGCTCGTAATTCTTGCTGCAAAAGTGATCCATATTTGCAATAGTCTGGCCTCAAACTTTAACAAAATCAGAACAGTACCGATTAGAAGAGCACAAAACTTAAAGGAAATACTTCTTTTATTTTAACGAAACATCACTAAAATTTTAAAAATTTACGTCACTTTCTCAACTAAACTCGGGAAGCGAAAAACGTTTTCGAAAAGCTGTAAGAACCACGAAATTGGCTGGACGATTGTGAATTTTAGTACGCTCAAGGTGCTAACAAAATCTACAAGATCCCCAAAATTCTAAGATTTACCTCACTTTCTCAACTAAACTTGGGAAATGGAAAACGTTTGTCCTAACCGTTACATGTTGTTTTCGAAAAGCTGAACCACCCCTGGACCCCTGTGAAATTCTGAAGCGCTGAGGATGTACTCCGTTACGAGTTAAACGGCTATCATATATTTTTTTAAGTCGATTTTTTGAAAGTTTTTTGGGGTGCGTAATTTTCAGTTAATTTCATCATTATTGTATTTTCTGGATATATTGTATAATTCGCCTGTACATCCTTTTTGGGTGTTTGGCCGAACTCCTCCCTCTATTTGTGGTGTGCGTCTTGATGTTGTTCCACAAATGGAGGGACCTAGAGTTTCAAGCCGACTCCGAACGGCAGATATTTTTTATGAGGAGCTTTTTTCATGGCAGAAATACACTCGGAGCTTTGCCATTGAAAAAACGTTTTTCTTAATTTCTCTCAGTGCTCTCTTAATGCACTGTACCTATTTATTTGTAAAGAATCAATTTTGCCATTTTGCTCCTTATGTACAGCGCAGCAGAACATTCACGCAGCAAGAGCAATTCTGCCTTAATGTATGTAAATGTGGTAGTGAAAACTCTCATCTACTCCAACAACTGACGCAGCTGCATAATGCACAGGAAATAGCTGGAGGAGCAGCAAAAGAGAGCGAAAACTTTAATGAAAAAGCAGCATTACGAAATTATTGCAGTTGCAATTGAAAAGTTAAATGAAATTATATGCAAAACTGTAAAAATAAGGTTGCCAGTAACTGTATAAAAAGCGCAACAAACACACAACGTAAAACAATAGACGAAGCAAAATGAATAAAAAAAAATGTATATAAAAAATGCGCACAAAGACAGAAATGCAAAATTTGCGTAGCAAAGGGTAAGCGGCAAACAAGCTGTTATTTGTTGTAGCGAACTTTTGTTTTTCTTGCTATTTTTCTCATAACTTTTTCTGTTTGTTTCTGCAACTACCGCACCAGCAGCAATGACTTTAAGTGGCAGTTTGACATGCGCTGAACCAAACTTCCTGCTTCGTTTTGCGTTTGTCAATTTTTTGTATCATTCGAGCTATATTGTGTGCACATAAATACTTATATATATACACCCATACATATGCACATAATAAGTCTATAAATTTGTTTTTTATTATGGTTTTTATTTTCTACTAATATTTCTATCTGCTTTTACTATGAAGCGATTACTTTTACTCGAATTCTTTGCATTATTTTTCATGCCATAATTTCCCTTAGTGTAAAATTTTTTAACAAAACTGCTGAAATGGCGGCATTCAAAACGTTTATTGCAAGTGGCTCTCAAAAGTTTTTACAGGTCGCAGCAGCTATTGACGGAAACTCTTTGGAGGCGGAGACTCGCTCTAATGGCTGGGGAATTTCATGGTAGAAAAGCGAATTACTATAGTCTGTAGATTCAAGTGCCTTGAATTTAAATTTAAATTAAAAAATATATGCTTACATTCAATAGCACAAAGAAGCTTTGGAGGACATATTTATTTATTTGTTGAAAGGATTTAAAAAATATGAACAAAATGATTATTATTATTTTGACTTTTGTGCGCTCAGTGTGCCGCCAATTATGCGAATATACAAGTGCTCGCTCATTATATGTTATATACACTTTTTAATGTTTTTGTAAAAGCAACAACAAAGCATGCAGTAAAGTACGTTGAACTGTTTTTTAACTGACCCTTTCGGTCGTTTTAACAAAAAAAGCATTTATGAGAAAATAAATTATAAGAATTAAATGTGGAAAAAATTAAATGAAAACCTACAGGCACTCAAGCAGAAATGATTTTGTAGAGAATTTCCCTGAAAAGACTTTTTAATTTAACTATGATTGTATATTGAAATTTGAGCAAAACATTTTTTCGTTACAGACTAACGAAATTAAGCCTTTATCGTTTTGATATATTGCTGGTGTTTGAGTGCAATTTGGAGCTTTGGTATATTAAGACACTTCAAGCAGAATTTTATAGAAATTTTTTAATAGTGCATAGGGGGGAGCACACCATTATAAGTACTTTTTGCGCTTTCTCTGAAATGAGACAAAAAAAGCCATCTATTGGGCAGTTAGAGTGTTAAAATGTTCCCATTTGTTTTTTACATTTAACTGTTAAATATATCGAATATCAAAAATGTGAGGATCACATTGTTCTCGATGCCTATTTGCCATAAGAATGTGCAAAAGGGTGAAAGCTTTGTTCTATTGGATTGGGAACTAAGTTATTGCGGATTTCACTCATAGATGGCTTCAGTTGAATTTTTCGGTTTGCAGACGTAGTACAAATGTAAAACACATTTTGTTATTTAATAGATGGCAATTCAGCCGTCAATTAGTAAAAAAAGTTTTCGACGGTTGCGTAGCTTTCGTTTGGCGTTTGTTGAAAAATAGAAAATCAAAAGGACCATTTTCGTCATATTTTGCTTTTTTATTTCCGCACAGGGAAAACCGCATCGCAAGTTCATAAAAAGTGATGTGCTGTTTATGGTGACGAAGTCTTAAAAGAACACCAGTGTCAAAATCGGTTTGCCAAATTTCGTTCTGGTGATTTTTCACTCAAAGATGAAAAACGCTCTGGTCGTCCAGTTGAAGTTGATGACACCCTAATCAAAGCAATAATCGATTGGGATCGTCACAGTACAACACGTGAGATTGCAGAGAGGCTTCATGTAACACTTACAAGCATTGAAAATCACCTATGCACAATTTGGCTATATTCAAAAACTCGATATATGGGATCCTCACAAACTGACAGAAACGCATTTAACGCAACGCATTAACAGCTGCGATTTGCTAAAGAAACGTAATGAAAATGATACATTTTTAAAACGACTAATAACGATGAAAAATGAGTTGTTTACCAAAATATCAAGCGGAAAAGATCGCGGAACAGGCCAGGTAAACCAACTCAAACAACATCAAAAGGTGATATTTATCAAAAGAAAGTTTTGTTACCAGTTTGGTGGAATTACAAAGGAATTGTCTACTTTTACCACCCAACCGAACGATCAATTCTGATGTCTACATAGAACATTTAATGAAATTAAACAAAGCAGTTGAAGAAAAGCGGCCCGAGTTGACAAATCGAAAAAGTGTTGTATTCCATCTTGACAATGCAAGGCCACACACATCTTTGGCCACTCGTCAAAAATTATTGGAGCTTAGTGGGGATGTTTTGCCACATCCACCATATAGTTCTGATCTTGCACCATCTGATTACTTTTTGTTTCGATGTTTACAAAACTCCTTGAATAGTAGAAATTTCAATAATGATGATGATGTCAAATTGTACCTGATTCAGTTTTTTGCTAATAAAAAACCAGAAGTTTTATGAACGTAAAATTATGATGCCTGAAAGATGGCAAAAGGTCATTGATCAAAATGGGAATAAAGTTATTTAGTTTCATGAAAAAATTTTCTTTGATTTTTTTAAAACAAATCCTCAATTACAACCCAATACCTACAAGAAAATTCAAACGTAAACTGAAAAAATTACTGGTATACTTGTTTAATATTTCAAAACAATAAGAGAGCACGTGGGTTCGAATCTCGGTGGAAGACGAAAATGAAGAAACATTTTTTTCTAATAACGGTCGCCCCTTGGCAGGCAATGCCAAGCCTCCGAGTGTATTTCTGCTTTAAAAAAAGCTCCTCGTAAAAAATATCTGCCGTTCGGAGTCGGCTTGAAACTGTAGGTCCCTCCATTTGTGGAACAACGTCGAGACGCACACCACAAAATGGGAGGATTAGATCGGTCAAATACCAGAAAAAAGGGGTGCCAATTATATATACATATATATGTATGATTGAATTATATGTATATATATATATACACTCGGTGGCTTGGCATTACCTGCCAAGGGGCGACCGTTATTAGAAAAAAATGTTTCTTCATTTTCGTCTTCCACCGAGATTCGAACCCACGTGCTCTCTTATTGTTTTGAAATATTAAACAAGTATACCAGTAATTTTTTCAGTTTACGTCAGAATTCATAATAAAGAATATTTTAACCTATTTTTATTTCAAATATTGATTTTATATAAAAATATTTTATAGCTGTAATTAATATTATTTATTTTAACTTCATGCTGAAGTTTTTATGTTTGCTTAACTATGTGAACCGTTGCTCTTTTGGCTGCCAATTACATGCCATGTTGAATATGAGACCAATATCAGCACGTTAGCCGGCTCTCAGCAAAATTTGATAGAGTCAGTTGATGAGCTAACGTAGCAGGGGTAATAAATCGGTTTGCATGCGAAAAAACTAAGAATGTGTAAGTGATATAAGAAAAAACTTGACACAATGTCATTTCGCTCCCGTCTGAACAACACTTGATGAGACGAGTGTGTGATTACCTGTGAAATGATCGTGCAGGCGATAAGATTTTGTTAGTGATATATGAAAAAACTCAACACAGCTGTCGCTCTTCGTTGCTATTGAACAACGACTGATTGGAAGAGTGTGTGAATACATATGAAATAGTCGTGCAGAATTCGGCTGGCGAATCACTCCCCTGACGTAGCAGCCGAAGTTCTCCTCATAGTTTTCCTTTCACTATAGTTATTGGTCAATCTATCATCCTTGTTTACAAGTCTACCTGGCGTGAGTGGTGAATACGCAGTACGCTGAAGAAGTTCATGAGCATTAAGCCAAGTAGATTAATCAGTTACTGAGACATGTAACTCAACATTTATATATTTTGTTTGCCCCCCCTTGCAGAACCGATTACCGGGAAAACGTTATTTTGAAAAGAGTTTAAGGGTTGACTGCTATTAGAAAAAGCCTGACGGAAGTTTATTGTTTGATGCCCATAGAGGGTTTCAAATGCGAGTCGTACTGAAGGGTAGCCACACACAAACCCATTTGACTACGACAGATGCTTGAGGTGTACAGATATCACAAAATCGTATTTATAGTCCGATATGCGTCATATTAGGAAAATATCTCAACCGCCTAAAAATAAATGTTTAGAAAAAGAAAGATCCGCTAGATGGTGCTACAAATGAAATGTGCCAAAAAATCATATTTTTGGCTCAATTAGGTTCTTATTCAAAATATTTCATATATGTACATAGGTAGGTAGGGTGGTTGTCGCAAGACACACTTAGACCTTCGGCAGGTCCATCGTGATACCACTGGAGCTTATCCTTACTCCACGTGTTCCTTTTCAAACCATCCGGTTGCTTTAATAAACGAGCAGAGCTTCGTTAGTTTTAGATGGGCTATGCCCGCTACATCGGTTAGAAATGCTGTATCGAGAGTGCGCAGCCTTCTCATAACTAGGCTTTCATACTCACATAAAAGGTGTCTGACTGTTTCCTCTTCTTCTGTATTAAGACAGCTTCTACAGAAATCGAAGTAAGGGAGTCCTAACCTTCTAGCGTGGCTGCCTATTAAACAATGACCAGTTAATACACCTATCATTTTTCTTATAGATTCTCTGTTGAATCTTAGCAAGATCTTCGATCGACCGCTGTTCCAGTTCGGCCATGTCTGTCTGCTTAGTTCGCATGTTGTGAGGTTTTGCCAGCTTGTATTTACCTTTTTGATGGTTTCCCTGTCTATAAGTAATTTACAAGTGGCTATGGGCATGGGTATCATCGCCTTATCCGGTTCGAGACCGAGCGTTGTACCGGTTCTTGCAAGTTCATCCGCCTTACAATTTTCTGCAATGTTTCTGTGGCCTGGTACCCAGATAAGGTGTACCTTGTAGCACTTAGATACGTCATCTAGTAGTTTAAAACATTCTAGAACTGTTTTTGACGAGTGTGTTTTTGATTCCAGCGCTTTTATTACTGCTTGACTGTCCGAGTAAATGAAGACTTCATTTGCGGATAATACTCTCGTTTTTATTTCTTTAAGTCCCTCTTTTATGGCAGTGACTTCCGCCTGAAATACACTGCAATGATCAGGCAAGCGAAATGATTGGCATACCCCGAGTTTGTCGGAGTAGACCCCTCCACCTACTTGGTTGTCCAGTTTTGAGCCATCTGTGTAGATGTTTAAGTCATTTATCCTGACAATGAGCCCGTTATCCCATTCCTCTTTGGAAGGAAATACTGTGACAAAGGATTTATCGAAATTGATGTCCTTGGTCCTACAGAAACCCGTTGTGCTGGGAATGCTGGGGAATTGTTCTAAAATTGAGGAGTGCCCTCTTTGGTACGTTCTGAGTAGGCCGATTTCTCTTAGTCTGAGAGTTGCTTTGGCAGTTGTTTGCTTACCGTACTGCTCTATTGGTAAAATGGTAAGCATAATATTTAGTGCATCTGTGGGTGTGGTTCTGAGGGCCCCGCAGATGCAAAGACTGGCCATTCTTTGTACGTGTGCCATGGTTCTTTTGACGTACAATTTATCTAAAGCTGGCCACCATACTAATATGCCGTATGTTAGGATTGGTCTGACAATTGCCGTGTAAAGCCAGTATACGATAAATGGGGAGAGACCCCAACTTAGTCCTATTAGCTGTTTACAAGAATATAGTGCTATTGTCGCCCTTTTTACTCTATCTTCGACATTTGCCTTCCAAGTTAGCTTTCGGTCTAGTATTAGACCTAAGTAGCGGGCCTCATCACTAATGACAGTGCCGTTTCACCTAGGGTCGGAGGAGCTATATTTGGAATTTTATGCTTCCTGGTAAATAGGATGAGTTCAGTTTTATTGGGGTTGACTCTTAGTCCATTTGCTTTTGACCAGTTTTCAACCATGTTTAGTAAATCCTGCATGACTTCTATGAGTGTATTGGGGAATTTCCCCCTTACTACCTTTGCAACATCGTCCGCATAGGCTACAACGTGTTGTCCTCTCTCCTCTAGGCTCTTTAGCAATGAGTTTAGTGCCAGCACCCATAGGAGAGGGGACAGCACACCGCCTTGAGGTGTTCCTCTGCTAACTTTTTTCTTGATCTCTGAGTCCCCTAGGGTTGCGATCACAAATCTGCTCAAGAGTATGTTTTTGATGAACTCAACCAGAGCGCCAGAGATCCCGAAATCCGTCAGTGCCTTTATTATGGTATCCGGTAGGATGTTGTTGAATGCGCCCTCGATATCTAGGAAGGCTACCAGTGTGAACTCTTTATTATCCATTGACTTCTCGATTTCTGTAACAAGTGAGTTAAGTGTTGTTTCAGTTGATTTCCCTTTACAGTACGCATGTTGTGAGATGCTGAGCTTATTAGGGCTGATGCTAGCCTTAATATGCTCTTCTAAAATTCTTTCTAATGTTTTTAGCAGAAAGGGGGATAGGCTAATTGGCCTGAAATCCTTAGGTGTTGTATGTGAACTTTTTCCCGCTTTAGGGATAAAGACCACTTTTACCTCTTTCCGTGCTGATGGGACACTTTTCAGTTTCAGAGCAGCCTTAAATATGGCCGTCAGCCACTCCATGATGTAGTTGAGTGAATGTTGTATTTTGGCCGGGAATAATCCATCTGGGCCCGGTGATTTAAATAGTTTGAACGTGTTCACTGCCCAGGTTATCCTAGTTTCAGTTACGCAGTCTGGAGGCCTCTGTGGTTCCTTAGATTTCTCCACAGAACGTTCTCCAACCAGACCTTTTCGCTTTCCTAACTTCTTTTTTGTAAATTTTTAGCTTACTGTAGTAGCAGTCCCAGTCTTTACTCTCTCGTGTCGTTTTCGCTCTATTAAACTGTCTTCTGCTGTCGTTTCTTAGTGTAGACAGGTCTTCTGACCACCAGGGCGGCTTTTTCTTCCCCTTATACTTAATTAAGGGGCAAGCCTTGTTTAGCGCAGTTCTACAGACCTCCGTAAGGATTTGTACGTGTTCGTTCAATGATTCTCTGTCTTCAATAGTAATATTTTGGGAGTTTGGAAGTCTTTCCTTAAGTTCCCGTTTATATATATGCCAGTTGGTCTTTTTCAAGTTCCTGCTAGCGGGCGGGGCCCGTGAGTTTTTTCCCCCAAATTTTATTTCTATGTAACGATGATCGGAGTAAGAGTGTTCATTCAGAACCCTCCACTGCGTCATCTTTTCGTAGAGGGTTTGACAAACTAGCGTAATATCAAGAACTTCTTGTCTATTGCGCGTAATAAATGTAGGTTCGTTGCCTTTGTTACACACTAAAAGCTTACTACATATAATATAATTAAAGAGAGACTCACCTCGTTCGTTTGTATCCGAGCTCCCCCATACGGTATGGTGGGCATTGGCATCACCTCCTAGGGCTAGTTTGCGGTTGTGTGCTTTGCATTCTTCCACAAGGCTTCTTATTAGCGGCGACGGCAGTGGAAATGTGTCGTCTCCGGCAAAGTAGAACGAGGTTAGCCATCGATGTACATGCAGTGGTTTAATAACTATGGCGCAGGAGTTTGTGGGAAAGTTTTGACAATCTATTTGTTTCTACTTTAATTTTAATAATTTGTTTTAATATTGTTAATTTTTCTACAAAAACTATAAAAACTCAAGTTTCTAACTTTAAGAAAATTAAAAAAAAATTTAACCAACTTTTATCAGAATTTTCAAACTGGTGGTATTGGATGCTTTTTTTACATATAAAAAAAATTTCGAGCATTCATTTACTCGTATAAAGAAAATGCGCAAGACGGCATCAGACTAAGGTCATCAGTATCATACAAGAAACAGGAGCCAAAGTATGTAAACCGGGTAGCATGCCACGCAGAACTGTGACAGAGAAGATGTCTGACAGTCTCTTCCGCCTTCTCATTCTTTCCGCTTCTGCAATAGTCGAAATTAGGTAGTCCAGTCTTTGAGCATGGCGACCTAGGAGACCGTGGCCTGTACCAAGCAACTGACATAGCGACGTTTTTCATTAACCGATTGAGTAGCGTCTTTGAGCGCCGGGCGTGCCATTTCGGGAAAACTCTTTTTGTAGCGTTACATGTCAGGCTATCAACCCATCTCGGGTTGACTGAAGTGGCAATGTTACTTGTATTACGCAGCTGATAGGTTGAAAGGGGTGTACCTACAATCTCCATATCAACTAGGAAGCGAGTGGTAGTGCCCTCTCGCGCTAATTTGTCTGCCTTACAATTCTTTGGTATGTCACCTTATAATTCCTGGCTCCCATATCAAGTGGATGGCAGTGGATATTCCGCCATCTCGTTAAGATATGCTCAGCATTCGAGAGCAATGATGGAATTATAGTAGTAACAGACCCACCAAGAGATTTAATCACCGCTTGGCTATCGTAGTAAATATAGACTTCTTTATAGGTAGTCACATGTTTGCCTAATCAGGCAGCGTCGCCATTGCTGGCGAGAATTTCAAACTGAAATACGTTGCAGTGATTTGGAAGGTGAGACGAAACGCATACTTTTTGCTACTTGCAGACTTCCTAGACGCCAAAGCCCACTTAACTGTCAAGTTTTGAGCCATCAGTAAAGAACCGTAAGCAGTTTTTCCGAACAGGTATATTATCAACCCACTCACGCCTGGCTGGAATTTTAGTATTAAATAGAAATATGTTTATATATATATTATATTAGAAAAAAGAAATAAGAAAATGTATAAATAAATTTTATGAAATTCAATTAATTAATTTAAAATTTAACACATTTTTTATTGAAAAAAATTTTTGTTTATTCCTGACTATGTAATGGCGCTAAATTAATCACCCTATCGCAAAATTTATAATTTTAGCAAATATCGGCGTACATTAATCATATTTGACACTTGCAAACCAGGCAGTTTTAGTATATGTACAAACATACATACGTAAAGGTAAACAAATTAATTTTTTTTACTTAAATATTTTTTTTATTTAATAAAAATTTAATCAAAAATATCATAGGGTGATTAATTTTGCGCCACCTAGCGCATAGTCAGGGTGAAAAAACTTTTTTTTGAAATACAACTCCTTAAGCAACAATTAAACTCTTTCATGCTTCTTCTTCTTCGCCTTCGCTATGTTTCCTCAGTTGGGGTCAGTCCTCCTCGCACGTAATCTCCAGGCTACTCGGTCCTGGATTGTCACCTCGTTGACTTCGCTTCGCTGCATATCGTTTTTAATAGTGTTTAGCCAGCACTTTCCCATTGATAGTAGCGGTTGTGCTCCCAATTTCTTTGTTGCAAGCTTTTGAAAAACTTGGGTTTGGTATTTGACAAGTTAATAGAGTGTTTAAGCCTTTAATGGCTAGACCCTTCTGGTGTAGGTGCCTTATGTTGTGCCGATACAGTTCTTTTGATAATGTTTCCTCTTTCCTAAGCCTTTCTTTAATGTGCTATACAACCGATAAAAAGATCTCAGCTACTAATGTTAGCTCAATCTAATCTGTCATCTCATAATGTGCCTATACCAGCACAAGCGATTTTCTCTCCATCTCTCCATTATTCGAGCCATATAGCAGCTACCTCTGCTGTGTTTATTGCTCATCTTATCCAGTTTTGTTATGCCCGATGCCCATCGCAGCATTCTCATCCCCGCCACTTGGATTCTTTGTTCCTGTTTAGAAGCATTTTGAGACATACTCCATTGCAGGTCTAACCACGGCTTTATAAATATTGCCATTTAACTTTATTCATATCTGTTTTCAACACAAGACTCCTGACACTGCGCGCCAACTTTGCCAGTCGGCTTGTATGCGGTTCATCACTGCGCAGTCTAGTGAGCAATCATAGCTTACTTGGTAGCCAAGATATTTGAAACTTTCAGACCTGAATACCGTTTCAGCATCGATACGAAATTTTGGTATTTGGTCACTATCATTAAAAGCGAAAGTGGCGTGCTCTGTTGTCTGTCTGCTTAGGTGTCTCTAAAAAGCAAGAATCCATTTTTTGGATTTTTTACATTTTTCTAAATCTAAGCAATTGGAATTTCGTCGCCTTATTGGAATATTTAGCAAGACTACTTATATGGTAAATTACTAAATCAAATCGTGTCCTTCATTACCACTAATACATTTTTATCAAGTAAGTTATAACCCCCCCCGCCCCCCCCCCCCCCCCTACTCGCAGCAACCTCCACAGGCCTTGTCTAGAAATGCAATTGTAATATGCATGCATGTATGCATGCATGTATGTGTGTTATGCCATTATTTCCATTTGCGTATATCTTCTGATGAAACACCATTTCAAATCCTCACCGCCTGCATTTAAATTGTAAGGGCCATCGTTGTCGCCATTTAACCACTTTGCTTCCGTTTAAATGCGGTCAAAAAGTTTTACTCATTTCCACACACACATACACATGCATATAAATATACATACACATATACATATATAAGTACACACATTCTTCTGCAGGCGTCTTTTATGCTTTTGCATTGCTTTTAACCCATCCTTTCTGATTTGCTTTTTGTCTTTTTGCGGCTCTCTGCGGTATTGTTGCGTCGGTGTTGAACATGACACTTTGGCAAAGTGGCATGGTGGCAAAGTGCAACCACACACAAAACTGGCAAAGTTTTGACCAACAATAAAATTGCGAATGCACTTAAACTTCGGTTTCAGCATTCCATTTCCATGTGGGCAAGCATTGAATTAAATTAGTTTGGACTACTGTTTTTTTTTCTTCTTTATTATCGGAAAGAAACTTTAAATGGATCCACATTTCGGCGTGCATGAATTTGAATGTATGTATGTATGTGTAAGTATAATAATAATAATGTGTAACTTTTGTTTGGAAGATAGAAAATACGAGATGTTTGGTTCGTACGCAAAAACTGCCTGAAACTCCCAAACCGCTAACATTACTTGCTCTTACTGCTTTTTGGCCATATTCAACCACGGTAAGGCAGCCGCACAGAAAGTCTCATTTTGCATGAAGTATTGAGAAAAAAAATCACAACTAATAGAGTAGATCAGCACTACAACACCGTTGTATAGTCTCATCAAACAAAAAAAATCTTCCGAAAGCAGTAAAATGAAAACGTTTTGAGTTCATTGACCCAAAAAGAAAAAATAGGAAAATTCACTAAAGCTACTAATATCGAGAAAACTGCCTTTAAAGTTTGCAATTTACTATTCCTTCGTAACCAAAAATAGTGGGACACTTTTATTAAATACCACTTAGAATTTTTTATGCAGCAAGTAAAGCCAAGTCCTTCTTCACCTCATCTTTCCAACGCAGAGGAGGTATTCCTCTTCCTCTGCTACCACCAGCTGGTACCGCATCGAATACTTTCAGAGCCGGAGCAGTTGTAACCATTCGGACGACATAACCCAGCCAACAAAGCTGCTGGAGCTTTATTCGCTGCGCTATGTCTATGCCGTGGTAAAGCTCATACAGCTCATTGTTCCGTCGCCAGTAATACTAGCCGCCACTAACGCGCAAAGGTCCAAACATCTTCTCAGAATATTTCTCTCGAGCACTCCAACGCACACCTCATTGGAAGTTGTCATCGCCCAGGCTTCTGCGCCATATGCAGCACAGAAGAAGAGTTGGCAGGCATTTTTTTTAAATATTTTTTTAAACTATGACACTACTCTAGCAAACGAGCGTTTTGTACTTCAGTCAGCGTACGTGGATGGACAAATATTGAAGTAGATCAATTGCACTTTCTACGTTTCACCATACCTTGTCCAGATCCAATAACCCCTGGAGTTCAAGAAGGTAGTAGATTGTAGCATTTGCTCTTTGCCTTTGATAATACACAGCCAAAGTATTCTCGTCTCCATCTATGGATGGGGAGCAACTGGTTTATTGATGCATACGAGGCCAATATGAGTTGTTCCTCCATATCTCGGACTTTTGTATATGACTTTGCAACCTGTAGTGACCCATTAGGGGGCTTATGAAAAGCTTGAGTGTGTTCTCTGAGAAGTTGATAGATACTTAAACCTTTGAAAGCTAGACCCTTCCTGGTCTCGACTTATTATTTTGTGCCAATATAGTTCTTTTCCTAAATTTTTCTTCTTTTCTAAACCTTTCTTTAAAAATGTGCTGTCCAACAGATAAAGAGAGATCAGATACTATTAATTTAGTTTTCTTAACCTTTAGCTAATCCATTAACTTCCTCGTATTCGTTGGCACCTCTCTGACCCATTAGCAATTTTAGTCTCTCTATGCATCCATCTGACATCCATAGTAACATACCAGGGAATTGTAAGGCAGACAAATTAGCTAGAGGAGCCACTACCATTCGCCTCCCTTTTGGTGTGGAGATTGCAAGTATACTCCTCTCAACCTGTGGAATGCTACTTGTACACGAGAGTTGATCGCCTAACATGTAATGCTACCAAAATGGGAAGTCCAGCGCTCAAAGGTGCTACTCAATCGATAAAGAAAATCGTTTCTTTGTTAGATGCTTTGATCACAGGCCACTGTTTTCTAGGTCGACATGCTCAAAGATTGAACGTTACTCATTTTGGTTACTGCAGAAACTCCAAAAATTACGAGAAGGAAGAGTATGTCAGACATCTCCTCTGTCAGCATCGTGCGTGGCATCCATTCGATTTAGATACTTTGATTCATCGTTTTTGAATGACATCGATTGCCTTAAAGATGTAAAGGTCAGCGAGATCCATGGGTTTGCTCTTAAAACAAAATGGTTTAATGAGGAGTAGCAGGTAATCGGCTACTGTGGTATCACAATAGAATGGCAGTGGTCTTATTGAGTTAGTTTAAAGACCGACTGCCACTTCTACTTACCTACCTACCTATGCTTTCCAGAACTAATAAGGATTTTCCCCAAACCATGCTGGGGCTATGTGTGCACCTTGACTATCACTTTAGATGAGGATGAGTTCATTATCGCTTGTTTAAGTTTATCTTGGTACATGGGTAGATGGCGCGCACCATCGTTTTAAAAAAATACCTGAAAAACTGTCCATCTGGGACCAAAAATCTGCGTCTCCAAGTGGAGTATGCGCGCCTCGATATGGCTTCGCGTAAGCTCGCTCTTTATTGATTGAAATGATTGTCCCAATGCACCACCTCTTCCTAACGCTGAGGGTTCTTTTCACGATATCTCAAAGAGTGCTCTCAAACTTCACTCCTACTATAATGACTGAGTCATGCACCTATCTGCGATGGCGTTTGTAAAACATCATCCGAAAGCAATAAAATAAACATTGAAGTCGGTTAGGTAGCGCTGAATGTTGCGCCGTGCTTGGTTCTGGAGCCATCTGTGAAAATGCGAAAACAGAGTTTGCCGTGCTCATTTTCTGAGTTTGACCACAACTGAGCCTCTGGCAGCACTACACTGTATCTCTTTTCAAATACGACTCCAATACTCTAAGTACGAGTCAAAGGGCATGGAGGGAATCGTTGGATGGAAGTCCATGCCTTCTCTGTTGTCCAATGCCGGACAAGGGTCGTACCGATTACCATTGTAATTCAGGCTGCAGATGGCGTTGAAGGCCTCTCCTTAGATGAAAACATCAAGTGGTGTTAGACTAGCCAAAGCATCTAATGCCGGACCTAAAATAGTCGGAAAAGCTCTGATGCCACAGATGGCAACAGTGCGTTGTAGTCTCGATAAGGTCCTCCTGACTCCCACGAGAGAGAGACTACTCATCCATACCACTGGTGCATAGGTGATAATAGGTCGTATCATAGCCGTGTAGATCCATAGGATCTTGCTAGGAGAAAGACCCCACGTTTTCGCAAAGACACCCTTGCACTGGCCAAAGGTTGTCAGTGCTTTGGATGTCTTTGTTTCAACGTGTGACCTATTAGGTTAGAGCTTAATGAGACCAGAGGTTAGAGCGAGTCCACAATCTGGATTTGAGCTCTGCAAACATAAATAAATTTTAGCGATAATTTAACTTTTTATCTCTGTCAAACAAAATTTTAATGAATAAAAGCGTGAACTGCATCGTGGCATGACGGCCGCCTGGCTTCCATTTGAGATAAATTCTTTATGTTTCATATCACTTTCTAAAAAACAGAAAATTTTTATGACAAGCTTTTTTCATGACGGCCAACATTAGGCAGCAGAGTTTCTAACCATTTGGTATTTCATGTCCTTCAAAAGTCATATCCAACGAGTCCACAATCTGGATTTCAGACGAACGCCTAGTATGCTCGCACATGCACAGGCAATTGGATCTCGCACTCGCATATACCCGCATAGCCAATCGCACGCACAACTTTTCGCAAGGTTATATCCCTACTTTTAGTCTAGGCTATTCTTGCTTCCTAGCAAAATATATTTTCGTATATCATTGCGTTAAAATTGCATTTTTCCAAATGCAAGTGACAGGCAACTTTCTCTAAGCACTTAGCGAAAATTTATGTAAATGTTGATATCTCTGCTCTACTTGTAATGTGCAGACATACATACATAGAAACATATGCACTCGCACTATGTAGAAATGTGTACTTATCTTTGAGCTAATCCTTAAACTATGCGCTCAAGCGTATTTCTCAGATTTCTTACGTTTGTGTGTTTTGTGTTCAACTACAAATACATACATACATATATGCTGAATGTGAGTGTAGAGGCCTCTTTGTTTGTGAATCTCCTTTGAAGTCTGCGGTAAATCGAATTAGTCTGCAGACTCACGAGGGACTATGCCATTATGAGACAAAACTGATCCGCTTATTTAGTTCAAGTGGTGAAGCCTTTGGCTGTAGCAAATTTTCACATTGATTTCATTTTCCCATCAAAGCGAAACACCAACTAATTCTTTCTGCATCTGCGTACACCAGTTGAAAGACTTCATAAGCCGTGCAAGACAAGCAGGTACACAACGCTACCTCAGGGGCTCTCAAATTCACAAGAAGTCGTATTAAATTTGCACTTCGATCTTCTGCGAAAAAAAGGAAATCCATCTTTAAAAGGAATGGAAAGCCACACAATTTATCAACTCTTTCGGTGCACTTATCTTCAAAGATGGCTCGAAGGTAAAGTATTGCGTCGGATTAACTTAGCATTCATATTTTTGGAGAAGATTTTCTACTACTGCACTTAGCGGGCACTCTTGGGCAACATCAGTTACTGCGAGCCTAATAAAACAGCACAGAGCCGGTAGATAAACTTTACCCTGATTTCGGTACTCGAAATACGAATGTCTTACTCCGACCGGATATGTCAGAAGTAAAACGGTTTATTTATTTTTACACTGAAGCCTGGCTCAACTAAACGACTGTCAAATCCCCGACTACATCAAGCTTCAGCTTAAAAAAAAAATGTAATAAAGAAAAAATAGCCTTCTTCTTCAAAATTTGTTTGTTGAAAAGGTTAGCTTAGGTTGGAATGGTTGCCCAAGGCATGAGTACACTTGGACGAAGATAAATGGGTTCGACCTTTGTGATACCATTGTGAAGGAGGTGAGGTAAAAAGAGAAAACCGATGGGATGAAAGGAGAGGACGGAGGAGGTGGTGGTGGGATGGTTAGGAGGATGAATTCAGAGTGTGTGGATTATGAACGATGACTGTGCTGCGTTTGCGTCAACCGCTTTGTGCTGCTGATAAAATTCATCAGATTTTTAATGTCAGCACCAGCTATGTCAGCAGGCGTAGAAAAGAAGTAAGAGCCAAGATGCCTAGATCTTAACCCCGCCAGAGTAGGACAGCTAAGAGAAAGGTGCTGAGATGATTCCACCTCATTCTCCATATATCCAGCGTAAAAAGGCCTCGAGGTAATTCCAAGTCTCACAGCATGCATTCGTCGCGCTTAGTGTCCTGTGAGATAACCCACGAGATTGGAGAGCTGTTATTTTGTCAACCTCAGAAGCTCGCCCGAGCGCGCCCGATCCACACGTGCCCAAAAGGATTTCGTAACCTTAGAAGTTTGTGTACTTGCCCAATGCTCGCTAAGTTGGCGCGAAGACCATCTTTCTAGGAGCACACCGCAGGTAGTCGGAGGGATCCCAATTCTCTCACTTCGCGGGGAAATCTGCGTTTCCCGCAATGTGGCTGAGACCAGGAACCCAGATGACGTTTATGTCAAAGAAAGGTTTTAAGAAAATATTTCGGAAAAAAAATTTATTTTCTTGTTGGTTTTGGAAAAAATTTTGTAAAATTTTATTTTTCATTTTTTGAAGAAGACCATTTCAGAAAAAACAAAAAACAAAGTAACCAAAAGTTTTTGCACATTGCCAGCTTGAGTATAAGAAATAAACTAAAAAAATTTATTATAAAATTTTGAGATTATGTAAAGCTGAAAATTTTGATGCAAAGTTTTTTAAAGTTAAATATCTCCGATTCTTTTTAGCATGCTTTTATTATTTTTTTTTTTGGGAAAATTTTTTAAAATAAAATGCGTTTAAAACCAAAAATTTGGAACACAATTTATTTTCTTATACAAAATTGAGAATTTTGGGGAAATTTTTTTGGAAAATTAAATTAATTTTTTGGACAAAATTTTTGGAAAATTTTATGTCGTTTTTGAAAAGGATCATTTCAGAAAAAACAAAAAAGAAATTAACCTAAAACATTTAAAGTATTTGCACAACGTCGGCTTGAGTATAAGAAATAAACTGAAAAAAAATTTAAAAAAAATGTAAAGCTTAGAGGAATTGGGATGATTATGAAAATTGTGATGCAAAGTTTTTAAAGTCTATTCTTTTAATATGTTTATAATTTTCTTTTTTCTTGTATTTTTTTTTTTAGTGATAGCTGAAACAATGCTCAGTAATCTCTGAATTTTCATATTGGGATCCCTATAATTTTTCATGTTGTAATGAAAAATGTACGAGGGCGGCCCGTGTTTGCTGACAAGGGCGTTCCTGCAGGAAGTTGGTATTACCATCGTATGCTGCCATCTATCAAACGACGGCAAAACAAATTTCAGACTGATTGATAGGTTAGTTTGTATTTGGCAGCTATTCGAATAAGACGTAGCTTCGTGATTTTCGCTAAGATGGAAAAAGAGCAATCTCGCTCGGCGATTGCCTTTTTGTTTTTGGATTTGAAAAATAACGAGGAGATAAAAGCAAAGTTGGTTGCTGTCTATGGGAGCGCTTCGCCATCCACTGTGATACATTGGTTCAACGAATTTAAATGTGGGCGAACATCCGTTTTTGATAAGAAGCGTCCAGGACGCCCGGCAGACGAGGAAATCATTCAAAAAGTCCACAACATGATTCCCGCTGATCGACGAACGAAAGTGCGCAAAGTAACAGAGGCCATAGGTTTGTCGACCGGAGCGGCAATTAATGTTTTACCTGATAAATTGGCGATGAAAAAATTGTTAGCCCAATGCGTGCCGCGATTGCTCACGATGAACTGCAAGTGGATGCGGCTGTTAGCTTCGAAGCAGTGTTTGGAGCAATTTAAGCGAGATCCGAAGTCAGTTTTGCATCGAGTTGTCACCGTTGATGAGACGTGGAATCATCATTACACACCAGAAACTAAGCAACAATGGATTTCTGTCGGTAAATTTACTCCATGGAAGGCGAAGACCGTCCCATCGGGCGACGATTTTTTGGAATGCGAACGCGTCACCCACATGCATTTTTTAGAAAAAGGAAAGAACGATCACTGGAGTTATTTGACCGCTTTCACAAGCAATGTAAGTAGACACGGCCGCATTCAACGAAAAATAAGGTGCTGTTCCACGACGAGATCACATCAGCACATTCAACCGGAGTTTGCGCCACCAAACGGCATGAATTGCGTTATGAATTGCTGTTGCACCTCCCGTATTCAACTGATCTGGCTCCCTGCGGGATTTTCTTGTTCCCTAACTTGAAGAAATGGCTCGCAGAGAAAAAAATTTAGTTCAAACGAGGAAGTCATTGCCGAGACAGAGGCGTATTTTGGAGAGTTCGACAAATTCTAATTTTTGGAGGGGTTAAAAAAATGGCCGTAGCGTTGGGAGAAGTGTATCTTTCTGAAAGGGGACTATGTTGAAAAATAAATAAAAAAAGTTTTAAAAAAATTGTATCTTCATTTCTAAGACAGGTACTTATTGAACCCCCCTCGTATATGTGAAAAATGTGTTAAATCAGTGAAAATTTTGTTAAGCAGCAGATAGTTGTGCCCAAAAATATGTAAAGGGTTTTCCAATGAGAGGTGTTATTTTGATATTCAAAGAATGTTGTCGGATGTTTATTTCAATATAAAGAGGAAGGTATGCCGTTAATAATGGAAAATAACATCCGGCAATTGACCGTCGTGGTGGACAATATCGTTTCCATGATATTTCCATAACCGAATTGCAAAGTGGCTGCCCTATGTCCTCAATAGCCGCACGAATTCCATCTTTCAGGTCTTGAATCGACTATGGGCTGTTGGCGTAGACCTTCTCCTTCACGAGGTCCCAAAAAAAAAATTCACAAGGTGTTAAATCACAAGATCTCGGTGGCCAATTGTGATCACCACTTCGAGAGATAACACGGTCCAGAAACTTTTCCCGTAAAAGATCAATGGTTTCGTTGCTTGTGTGGCACGTAGCGCCGTCTTGTTGAAAATCAACGTTGTCCAGATCAATACCATCCAAATCCGGCCATAAAAAATCATGAATCATTTCTCGATAGCGACAGATAACACCTGGTATTGGAAAACCCTTAGTATTTGAATATATCAGAAAATTTTATTAATAGACTCGTCTAAAATATAAAAAGCCAACTTTTACATGGTAATCTATAAAGAATTAGGTGGACAATTTCTATACAGCACCAAGCCTCCGAAAATTTCCGGAGCAGCGAGTTTCCATTCTCGTTATATCTGGCTTCAAGCTCTGAAACTCACGCAGAATATCTGCTCCATTGCCCCAATTTGTTTACAAGTAGAACCAGATTGGGATTCCAGCGTAAGTCGCACTATGAAAATTCGTCAAAGGTATGAAATTGCCTTGAGTAAACTCTTACTTTGGTCGACTTGAGTAATTTTTTTGAAGTGAAAACTTCTTTAGAATCGTTGGGAGTGATTTGAGACTCGATGAAACGAAAAAGCGACACCAAAAAGAAGAAGAAAAAAGATATAAGTATATATATGTATGTATAGAAAATGCTTCATTACCAGGCACACAGAAGGATGGCATAAGCAAATTTAAATTTGTGAATTTATATATGTATGTATATATACGGATATATGTAAATATGTTGTGTGTATGTACATATGTGCCTCGCCACAGCAAAACATACGGTAAAATTTCTCAAGAAATCCAGCGCGCATTCATAGGCACAGCGCACATTCATAGGCACAGCATTGCATGTACAGTAGGGCGAGTCGATTTAAAAATCGCTCATTGCTCTATGAAAATCGTATTCTAGGGATCAAAATAAGAAACTTTGCCGAAGGAACCATACCTCTAAAACGAATTCTGATGTCCCCCAATTCCAAAATATCACCATTTTTGGCCTTTACATGAAAAAATCAGCTTAATGGCTATGTTTTTGAAGTGAAAACTTCTTTAGAATCGTTGGGAGTGATTTGAGACTCGATGAAACGAAAAAGCGACACTACGAAGCGTTATATGTTGATATACGTATATGTGTGTGGTTGCGTACTGCTGAGCCACGCTAGTATAGTGAGTATTGTAGTATGTATTGTATACTACACTGCCTATTACTTGCTTTGGTGTTTAGTTCAAGCGTCATACGTATGTATGTTTGTATGTATGCTAGTACGTATGTGTGCGCGCCTGCGTATTACGGAGCCACGGTGAGCGAGAAGGCATTATGTATACCTATACTACACTACCTAATACTTGCTTAGACCAAGCGTCCTACGAATATTTGTGTGTATGTTAGTACGTATGTGTAATATACGCGTTACGACGCTCATAATAGGAACCGCGTGTGCTGTATTGCGTCCGTATTTTTATATTCGTAAATATTTTCATTTTTAACTATTTACCGCAATTGCAGGCGGTGTTGCAATATACCACAATCAAAATGACGGTGCTTGTATTGTAACTCCACAGATAGATCTGAATGCACAGCAACTAGAATCACTGTCTGTTCAGCTCTCTAAAGTGGGAGAAATATATGCATGCGAAACCAGATTGAGCAATGGAAAAACAGTTTTAATTGTGGCAATTTATATTTCACCGAATCAATCAATAAATAGCATCACGGAATCCATTCACGAAAATTTCATAAAGTATACACCAGAAGTATCGCGGATACTTAGAAAAGATTACGATAAAGTTCCAATGATTTTAAGTGGCGATTTTAACGTAAATTTCGCATTGGACACAGCGGTTCCTTTAATTGACTTTCTCAATACAACATACAATTTAAAAATGTGTAACAAAGGCACTGAATCGACAACAAGGCACTGTTGACAACATCGAAACCAAAGCATTTGTATCATATTTTAGCTATCATAAGCCACTCGTATCTGCACACTATCTGACTGTTGACAGTTATAATTTTGAGGTTGTAAAAGACTTCGTGTATTTAGGAACCAGCATTAACACCGATAACAATGTCAGCCTTGAAATCCAACGTAGAATCTCTCTTGCCAACAAGTGCTACTTTGGACTAAGTAGGCAATTGAGCAGTAAAGTCCTCTCTCGACGAACAAAACTAACACTCTACAAGACTCTCATCATGCCCGTCCTAACGTATGGCGCAGAAGCTTGGACGATGACAACATCCGATGAAGCGACGCTTGGAGTGTTCGAGAGAAAGATTCTGCGTAAGATTTTTGGACCTTTGCACGTTGGCAATGGCGAATATCGTAGACGATGGAACGATGAGCTGTATGAGCTTTACGACGACATAGACATAGCGCAGCGAATTAAGATCCAGCGGCTTCGTTGGCTGGGTCATGTCGTCCGAATGGATACAAACGCTCCGGCTTTGAAAGTATTCGATGCGGTACCAGCTGGTGGTAGCAGAGGAAGAGGAAGGCCTCCTCTGCGTTGGAAAGATCAGGTGGAGAAGGACTTGGCTTCACTTGGTGTGTCCAATTGGCGCCGGTTAGCACGAGAGAGAAACGACTGGCGCGCTTTGTTAATCTCGGCCAAAATCGCGTAAGCGGTTATCGCGCCAATTAAGAAGAAGAAGCCACTCGTATCATTTGTTGAAATTGAAAACATTGAGGATGAATAATAATAAAATGAAGAAAATAAAATATGAACTTTATAGCAATATTATAATGAACCTATAATTATCCCGCTCCTAATGCTGCTTTCGTCTCATTCTCTCTCAGTTTGTTTTACGGAAGGTTTCACTTCTATCGCGTCTAACCGTTAGACTGGTATTTTTTCTTTATTTTTTATTTTTTTGGAGTAAATCGCGCTCTGCGTTAATGAGGCAGTAATTGGAGTCATAAAATTGGTGCCACATCAACCAAGAAATGCCGTAAAAATTCAACCAATAAAGTAACCAGTGCAAAACTAGTCCTTTTCTGACATTATATTAATTTCGACTGCGTACTCATTATGTGCACGTTTGCTTGTGCATTTGACCTCTGTGGCCAAAGGCGAGCAAATCATTCGCTAAATGTGCACTCAAGTGCGTCGTACTTATATAATTGATAAAATATGGCAAAACTTTGTGCGTAATTCAAATGTAATGTGTACGCGCGAGCATTTTTGTGACAAAATTGTCCGATTTAAACATCCACACACACACACACACACACACACAAATTTCTCCTACCTTGTGCTTTTCACTCGCTACAGCGATCAGCAACAGAAATTTAATTTTTGGTATTTCGAAGTTATATTGCGCTGGCCTCTTTGTGTAAGGTTGCCGCTTTAACTGTTTCTTATTTTTAATATAATATTTAATATTTAGGCTTATTCTACGTAGCGATTCGGTTTGAAAATCAAAACCTTATTATTCCTGCTCCTTTTTTGCTGATTTAAATTCCGATGCAGATCGAACATAAAAAATGGAATTTAGCCAGTTGCATGGGTTGGCTGATGGGAAAACCGGTTTTGCTTATTGGAGCAGAGTTTTAGATTTTTTCCTTCCGGAGGCAATACTTTTGACAAAAAAAAAATGTTGGTATTGCAATGCAGAAAAGGCCTTTACATTAAAAAAAAAAGAATAAATCTTTCCCATTTCCATTTTTTTTTTTAGTATTTTTTTAATATTATTATCTTTTTTTTGTGCGCTATTTCCTTAACAAACTTGACGGGCACATTTTACTACAAAAAGGGAAAAAATTCGCTGTTGGCTAACTTGAATTCGCATAGCAGATTTGTGGGCGTGGCATGTGTTTCTTTTGTTTTTTTTTTTCTATGGACAAAAAACCTACTTTCATCCTGTGTGTATTAGCACATCCTCCGGTAAATACATTATGGTCCAAACTTACCCTCCTCCCACACTCCCATGCACACACCGAGAGCATACACACCAATACGCAAGAATATGCGCGTCAACCTTTGACGTGGCATAAAATGTGTCGTGGTGCTTATTTGTAAATACCGTCACAAAGTCAGTACAACCCCCGCGGTTGTTTACACTGAGCGCATTTAAGCATAAATTTACTTAACTGAGTTTATACACTTTAGTACGTGTGTTTTTTTTTTTTTTTTTTTTTTTTTTTTTTTTTTTTTTTTATGAGGAGGAAGCATCGAAAGCCTTACCCCGTCAGTGTGGGACTTTAACCCGAACTAAACCTCCTACCGTCAAAGTACCGATCCCCCCGGTACTACCGTCAAGTATTTCGTCCGGAGGCGGTTTGAGCGTTGCACTCAACGTCAGTTACTGTTCTGATGCAATATGTCACAAGCTGCATCTGCCTATTACCACCACTGTTAGGTCATATCAGAAGACAACCACCCCTGTCGGATCTATACGCCCCCTCCCCCCATGTCCCTGTTCGTTACCATAGAAAAGCTAGTTTCTAATAGTGGTATCGTCAGTTTACCTGTGTTTTCATCTCTGGATAGGTGTGCTGCTTCACGTTCTTATTTGACGTTCGCGCATCCTCCTTGCCTGCTCGCTATTTCGAAGTTGCTGCATTATTTCAGCAGCCATGTTTTGGACTTTGCTCCAATTGTCCTGGCTCATCAACATCAGTGGCACTAAATTCTCGGGCGTGATGCTGCTGCCAAGGTTGCCTTCTAGTTTAGCCCTTACTCTTCTGAAGCGGGGACACGTGAGAAGCACATGTTCTGCGTCCTCCTCAACTGCTGGTGTGCACTGCTCGCAGTATGGACTTTCTTCGTGTCCAAAGCGGTGAAGGTACGCTTTAAAGCAACCATGGCCACTTAGGATTTGGCAGACATAGAAGTCTACTTCTCCGTGCTTTCTCTGGAGCCAAGCTTCAACGTTGGGGATGAGACGGTGGGTCCACCTGCCTTTATTTGCACTGTCCCATCGCGTCTGCCATTGGTCCACGCCGCGGTGGTTTATGGATTTTCTCAGTGCCAGCTGATCGCATTGGGCTTGGTTGTTCCTCATACATCTCATTTCATACATCTCCTGCGCTATCAAGTCGAGTGGGCATAGACCGGCTATGATGAGCGCCGCATCCTCTGAGACTGTCCTGAAGGCAGAGCAGACTCTAAGAGCACACAAGCGGTACGTGGAGTTACTACTTCGTACGTATGAAGCGTGTTGGAATGCATCGCGCCAAACTGTCGCGCCATATAAAAGGATAGACCTCACTACTCCAGCCAGGACCTGTCTTGCCTGCTGCCTTGGTCCTCCAATGTTCGCCATTATTCTAGCCAGGGCTGCTGTCGCAGTCGCAGCTTTGTTGCTAGCGTATTCCAAGTGGTATCGGAAGCTAATTCGGTGGTCTACCAAGACGCCTAAGTATTTTATGTATGGCTTTGACTCGATAATGCTGTCCCCAACTCTAATCTTGACCTTTTCAACTCTCTTTCGGCTGCTGATGAGTACGGCTTCTGTTTTATGCGTAGCTAGCTTTAAACCATTCGCGCCTAGCCATCTTTGAGCCGCGCCTATAGCTTGTTGCGCGATATTTACAATTTCCGCGAGCGTTTTCGCGGTTACAACGATTGATATATCGTCCGCGAAGCCAACGAATGTTGCTCTCTTGTGTACCTTTAGTCGCAAAATGCCGTCGTACATAATGTTCCACAGGAGGGGCCCTAGAACGGATCCTTGTGGCACACCAGCTGTGACCTGGTAGTCAACAATTCCGCTGTCGCTGCCGTAACGTAACACCCTATCAGACAGGTAGCTGGATATGATACGCTGTAGATAGGTAGGCACTTGCATCGCGCGGAGGGCGTGTAGTATGTCTATCCATCTGGCACTGTTGAACGCATTTTTGACATCTAATGTTATTACTAGGCAATATTCTTTTGCACCACCTAACCATCGCTTGCCTTCAATTGCCTTTCCCGCATTTACTTTTACGGCCTCTATCGCGTCTGTGGTAGATCGCTTCCTCCTAAAGCCAAACTGGTAGCTTGACAGCTGTCCATCTACATATATTTCCAGCCGGTTTTTAATCACAAGCTCAAACAACTTACCAATGGAGTCCAGCATACACAGTGGACGGTATTCATTTGGAGCGCAAGCACCTGGTTTTTTTGGTACAAGTACCAATTTTTGTAGTTTCCAGATATTTGGAAAGACGCCTTCTTGCAGGTACACATTAAAAATTCTCGCAAACAAGCACGGGTTTTGCAGCACGGCTTTTTTCAACGCAATGTTTGGAATTCCATCTGGCCCAGGCGCTTTTCGAGACGATAATTTGCTACTTAGTTTGAGCACTTCGGCTACATTTACCGCCGGGATGTTGGTGGCTGGTTCGCTATCTATCTTTCTCACAAAGTCAGGCTGCGGAGGGAAGAGTTCTCGTACAATCTGGTCCAAGAGAATTGGGCATGTTGGTTGTACCGTCTGTTTCATCTTGTTCCGCACTATTTTATAGGCTGAGCCCCATGGGTTATTATTGACGTCGTCACATAGCTCTTTGAACATATTGCGCTTGCTATCGCGAATGGCCAGTTTAAGCGCTTTACGCTTATTTTTGTAGTTGAGCCTGAGTTCTACAGTGTTGGTTGCATTCCGTGAGCGCTGACATAGCCTTCTGGCCCGATTGCATTGTGCTCGCAACTCCGCAATCTCGTCGTTCCACCAGTATGCTGGCTTACGTGTTTGGTGTCTTCCTTGTCGGACCATAGCGGTATCGCATGCTTTGGTGATGGCTGACCTTATCTCCGACGCTGCAGTTTCAACCGTGCATATTACCTCGGTGTTGTCGAAGGCTATCTCAAAGAGCTTCTCGTCGAAGCTTTTCGCTTTCCACCCATTTTGCCGTTTGTAGGGTATCGTGCCTACTTGAGCTTTTTCGATGGCAATGACTATTGCCTTATGATCGCTATGTGTGTAGCAGTCGCTGAGGTACCATCTTGTAGCTCTACTTAGTCCCCTGCTTATGAAAGAAAGGTCTATGATGGAACCAGTACCGTTTTTGCTAAATGTGTTCTCCGTACCACTGTTGAGTAGAACAAAATCAAGCGCTGCTAGTGCATTTAAAAGCTCCCTGCCTTTCGGGTTTGTTCTCTTACATCCCCACTCTGCTGCCCACGCATTGAAGTCACCTGCTATGAGTGCCGCGCTTCTTTGCTTAGCGTCATTAACCAGTTCGTCCATGATACTGGCAAAGGTACACAAATCTGTACTGGGTGGTATGTAACAGCTGTATATGTGTATATTATCTATTTTGGCACGCACATAGCCGGTTGTTGCAACTGGTTTCCCCAGATGGGTTGGGTTACTCCCGCAGCTCCATATGGCACACTTGCCATTTACGTTGCTGGCCCATGACGCCTCGTGCCTGTTTCTATATTGCTCGCTAAGTATAGCAACATCGATGCCCAGTTCGTATACTGTTTGGGTAAGCAGGCTTTGCGCTGCTTCGCAGTGGTTGAGGTTAAGTTGCAAGACCTTCATACTTTCTTCTGTTGGGCTGCTCTCTGGAATGCGGGGCATGTTCGCCCTCCCGACACATGGTTAGTGTCACTTTCGCCGTGCTGTAGACATAGCGCACACCTCGGCGTATTTACGCAGTTTTTAACCTTATGGTCTTGCCCTCCACATCTGAAGCACTGAGTAGTGCGGTCATCTTCGCTCTTGCAGTTCCTTGCCAGGTGGCCAAAATCGTGGCATTTGTAGCACCTTGTTATAGCTGCCTTTTCCCTAATGCGGCAGTAGACCCAGCCAATACGTATTTTGGATAGGCTTATCAGCTTTTGGGCGGATGCCGGTGGTAGGCTGATGGTGCATGTCTGCGTGCCACCGTATGCTGTATGCATTGCTCGAATGACTGATAGCGTAACTTTTCCGTCCGGGAGGCTATTTTTTATCGCCTCTAACACTTCTTCTCTGGACGTCACTTCATCAATATCCTTTATTTGTAAGGCCGTTTCTTGGGTTAGTGAGCGAACCTGTGCACTTTCGCCAAGGACACATTCTATTGCTGTCTTGAGCTTTTCAGTAGCTGGGTCAGCTTGCCGCTTTAGTTCGAATAATAATTCGTCCTTCGCCGTCTTTCTAATGCCCTTTACTATATGGCTCAGTTCCTTGAGGTTAGGTTGCGATTTAATTTTTTTTAACATTTCCGCGTATGAAAGTTCACCGACTTTCTTCAGGACCAATGCGTCAGGTTTCGTTGGTATTTTTTGAGTGGTTTTGGTCTTACGTTTGACCACTGTTGACCAGCCTTCACGTGATTGGATGCCCTCCACGCCTAGGGGCGCATTCATGTCTATCGCTGCCACGCTTTGCTTCTTTACAGCATCCCCCTCTTTTGGTTGGTTGGTGCAGTGTTGTTGCTCTTTGGGCCTGGCCTCTATTGCTCCTCTCGGCGATTCTAAGCGGATGCACTTTGCTATTTGCTGCGGCGAATTGGGCGCATCCCGTCCGCTATTGGCCGCCGTGCGGGCTCTCTTTGCATGCTTTTTGCGATCGTTCTCTAATTTGTCAGTTTGTGTGCTTTGATTGGCGCGCACAGTGGGTGGCTTAGATATGCTGTGCATGTCTAATGCTTTCTTATGCAGCCTCTCTATTGCACTCACCAAGTCTTTCATAGGAATGTTGATATGCCTCTGCACTTCCATCATACTAATGAGCTCTTTTGTTATTTCTCCCATCACGCGTAGCGGCTCTCCGTTTGATTCTCGCTTTGTCGCTTGCTCTCTTTCCTCTTCCTTCTGCTGTTGCGCGTCGCTTTTTTCCATGTTTGGAGTTTTATGCTCGCATTGGTGCTTTTCAGCGCGCTCTTGCTCAGAAGTGAGTATTTGTTTTCTCACAGGTGAGCGGGCGATTCTCGCTCGTCTCAGGAACGGATTGATCGTATCGCTCTTTTCCTTCGATTCTCCATATATGCCCGGAGACTCGTTCGGCATGTTGTTGGGTGGTTTGCTTATACCTGTGGGAGTCAGCTGTCATTCACCTGCGCGGCTGTCTGGGCAGATGTGCAGATGGTAATCAGCTATTCTATCTCTTCCCACCGACACTTTGCACCGCTCGTTGTATGTATATGTTTTCTTTTTTTTTTTTTTTTTTTTTTGAGGAAAGTTACGCAGTTGCCTGGGCAGATGTGTTTTTAATAAGCAACTGTTCTCTCTCTCTCAGCAACAACACTTTTCACCGTTTGGTTTTTTTTTGGTCTTTTCACTCTTTTGGAGTTTGATAAAAAATTGCTGTGTTTACCCTTGGTTGGTCAGCTACACCTGTCATAGGCAATCACTGGGCACTGCCCTAGCTCCTGGGAGCACACTTGCACACTTTTTATCACTACCGTGGGACTTTTTCCCAAATTTATCGACACTTTTGCAAGAGCACTTGTAAAACACGTCTTTCACTGGACACTTTGCACACTTTTTCTTTTCTAGTACGTGTGTGCATGCTTGTGTATGTGTGCGCACGCTTGTGTATGTGTATGCATGTATGTATGCAGTTAAAAAAATAAAGCACAAATAGCACGCATATTTACGCGCACCTTACAATTGGGTCGTCGTGCTCCCCATTCTATATTTACCGCATAGCTCCGTTCAGCTCAACTCAACTCACCTCAATTTACCTCAATGTGAGCACTCACTCTCACTCCTCTGTGAAATTTTACTTGTGTACGATGCAATCAGTTGTATTAATCTTTGCTCAATTCGGCTTATGGCAATTTCAGTCCACATGGAAAACACGATTTAAACCTTTTAAATACCCATTTTATTTAATTTTACACAACACCTCCTCTTCCGCTCGTTACAGCATCACCAACAACATGTACGTATAAATACATTTGCTATTCGTGTGCTTGCTTTCACCTGCGCTCAACTGCTCGCCTCGCTGCCTTCGTCTTTGCCTTTGTCTCTGCCCTTTTCCTCTGTCCCTGCCCACTACTCCTACTCCTACTTTGCACAAGTCAGCAAGAAATCAGTGCGGCCAGGCAGTTTTGTCATTATTTTTATTTGATCCTCTGCTATTTTTCATTCCACATCAACGGGCATTCTGCCGTTGGCCTTCAGCACCTGCTTGCTGCAAATCGCTTTGTTGTTTTATGAAGAGGAGTAGTGCGGTATCCGTGGTGTTAATTATTATGTTCCCACACCTACTCAAAACTTGAAATCACTGATTACTTGTTTGTTATTATTTTTGCTGTTAATTTGATATTATTTTATTTTTAATTTATGTTTCAATGATGCTTAGCAGGTACAGGGTATTTCATTAAGAGCGATCGAACTTAGAAATTAGATAAAGCAATTGGATTCTTATTATTTCATATTTGTTGACATTATGTGTGGAATCTAACGCGAAGTTAAGAAAATGTCTGAGAAGATGGTCGCTACATACTATCGAAATTCAAACAGACCTATTGGAACCCCTTTTACATATTAATCTTCATATATTTGTTCAGATCTTTTGTGCTATTTCATACCCGAGCTAAACTGCTAGCCATTCCGATTTAATTAAATTAATGCGTTTATTGCCAATAATGTAAGAAAAGTTGTATAAAAATAAAAATAAATAAATTTCATGTTGTCATTATGTACTGGCCATTAGGTCCTTTTATAGCTTAACACTCAACAGCACAGAATTCACTCTAAGTTCTATAAAAATCAGTAACAGAAGCGAAGATTAAAATAGATTACATTGTGTCTTTTCCTTCGTGCCAGAAGCAGCCCAGCCTTTTTCACCAGGTCAACCTTATTATTATTATTATTATTTATTAAAATATAATTAAAATTATAGATTAATCTAAGATAAAAGCTCTAGCTACCAGGGCTATCGGCTAGTCAAGTGATAGTAAATGTAATTAAATAAAGATTATAAGACTAAATAAGTTGAAATATGTTTATAGCTTTAAGAAAATTAGACATTTTTATTATATTTGCTTCAGAAGAGATGGAGAGAATGTTGATTGGATCTGCGTTATCCAGTGTTGTGGTGCGTAAGGCGGAGATAGATGGACAATGTAGGAGAATGTGGCGTACGGTTAAGCGGTTCGCGTTGCAAAAGTTACACATTGGCGGTGGACTCTTTGTTAAATGGTATTGGTGTGTTAAAAGAGTATGTCCTAGCCTTAAACGTACAAAGCATCGGTTCATCCAAGTAGTAGTCGAAGTTGGCAGTATGGTAGCGGAACCGTGTGGATTTACTTCTTTGTATTCATGCTGGTAGATATACCAATTGGCACCCAGCTGAGACTTTAAAGCTCTGGAGTATATGGTTTTAATTGATGTTGTACTAAATGGGTTATAAAAGTGCAAACATGATTTTAAGACAAGATTTGCGGCATAGTCAGCATGATGATTGCCGAGTATGCCCGAATGTCCAGGTATCCACATTAGTTTTGTGTTTGACGCTTTCTTAATTAACAATTGTTGCATGTGATATATTGGGCCTACATCCATTCGAATGTTTCTTGCAGCATTGAACACTGATTGGCTATCAGTGCATATTAAAACCTTTTGTCTAATCTTTACAAGATTTAATGCTGAAATTATGCCCTGTAATTCAGCTTCAAAGATATTGGCGTCCTGCGGTAGTAGTCCGTGAGAAAGGGTTTGCCCAGCTTCATTTGTAACAGCAAATGCGATGCCATTGACTTGCTTGGTGCCATCAGTGAAAAGGAGATTCCAACCACTTCGTTTCAGAGGGTGCGCTATGCTCCAGAAAATTTGCTGATATGTTGTGTTGTTCGTGCACTGTTTACGTAAATAGCATAAGTCTTCGATAAAGCTTTCAGAGCTTAGAGCCCAGGGTGGTAGCTTGGTTTGAGGTATTCTCATTGGAGATATCTTCAAGTTTAAATTATCGGCGAGCTCTTTTACCTCGCATAATGTTGATTTATGTGAAAGTGGTATTCTTCTTTTATTCAGTAAACGAATTTCATGGTGAAGAATATGAGTGGAATCGCAGAATAATTTGTATATTATGCGACTTCTGAGATACTTCGTGCGATCTTCAAGTGATTGAAAACCACCTTCCTTTAGCATATTTATAGTAGGTGTTGTCCTAAAAGCACGTAAACTTCTCCGAACCGCAGCATGAAATGGTGCTTTGATTTTATTAATGGTAGACTTACTACATTTTCCATATATTTGCAGACCATAGTCAATTTTTGATTGTATAATTAGTTTAGTTGCGGTAAGTAGTGTGTTTGTATGTATACAACTTTTTTTTGATGACAAATATTTTACAATATTCAATCTGGTAGCTAGATCACTTCTTAATTTAATACAATGATGCTTAAAACTATGTTTATTATCAAAAATAACACCTAGTATTTTCATAAACTTAACATTGGTTATGGTGTGATTGTTATATTGAATGTTAAGCTGATTACAATTGTGTTTCCTGCAGACATGCAGGTGCTTGCATTTCTCAAATGAAATGAGAGCACCCGAATGTTTGGACCATTCGTCCAAAGAGCTTAAAGCTGTACAAAATGAAGTTTCAATATCAGCTATTTTCTTATTATTGCATATTAAAAATAAGTCGTCAGCATATAGACAATGCTTAATGTTTGGTTGTAGGCTCATAATTTTGCTAACTTCGTCAAAAGCTACTAAGAAAAGAGTCACAGAGAGCGGAGATCCCTGAGGGATTCCATTGTGAAGAGAAAAAATGGGAGAAAAGCTGTTATTTGCCTTGCAACGAAATTTGCGATTGCTCAGAAAAGATTTTATGTAATTGAAGATTTTGGGTCCAACTTTCCAGCCTTGAAGCTTTATGAGAACTATATGACATCCGATTTTGTCAAAAGCATTAGCAAAGTCGATTGCAAGTACAGATGAGTGTTTTTTTTTGGAGAAATTTGAAGATAATTGGTGGTCAAGAAAAAGTAAGGCATCCAAAGTGCTGGAACCGGCTTTGAATCCAACTTGGAATGATGATAGATGCTTTTTGGTCTTTAAAAACCATATTAATCTTTTTGATATAATTTTCTCCATTATTTTGCTCATGCATGGTATTAGCGAAATGGGCCGATAACTGTCGATAAGCGATGCATTTTCCTGTGGTTTTAATATAGGTACTACTACAGCTGTCTTAAAACTCTGGGGAATTACGCCAAGATTAAGAATTGAGTTGTAAAGTTGGAGTAGTCTATGTTTAACGGACATGGGTATATGGCGTAACATATCGTAATTTATTTGATCAAAGCCTGGGGTCTTACCTTTACATAGTTTTAAAGCAGAATCTATTTCATCAATGCTGATATTATTTTCACGGGAAAGAGCAAGGTGGTCCGTAGCGTCGGTCGCACGCATGTAAGGCATATTGTTGGAACAGGCTATGAATTGGGGCGGAAAGTTGGATGTTTCCGAAGATTTTGAAATTTTCTGTGCAAATTCTAATGAAATGGAGTGTGGATTTGTGATTACAGTGTTATCTACAGTTATGGAATTAATACAATGAGGCTGATATGTCCCCGTGAGAGTTTGTATACCCTTCCATATATATCGAGTAGGGGAGCTAGGGTTTAGTTTTTTCGTAAATTCTTCAAAGCTTATGGACTTAGCCTTTCTCTTCTCCCTGTTAAAACGGGCGTTCAGCTTTTTGTAAATTATCAATGAATCGAGAGTTAGGCACCTTTGATAATCCCTCCAGGCTACCATTTTCTCAAGTCGTAATTTACCTAGTTCTGGCGACCACCAGGGCACATTTCTTGAGGCTTTACGAGGATGACTCCGAGGAATTGCTAGGTTCGCTGCTATCCTTATAGCCTTATGAATTGTAGCTGCTTCTTTATTAGGGTTGGTGTTGTCGAAGTAAGGAAAATGCTTGTCATTTAATATATTATTAAATTTCTCCCAGTTAGCTTTGGTAGTGGTGTACCTAGAAGTAATTTTAATGCTGGGGGTATTTGGGGTACAGATGGAAAAAGAGCAAGCTATCGGAAAATGGTCACTGTTATGCAGGTCCTCAAGCGTGTGCCAGGATGCAATGGGGACTAGTTGTGGTGAACAAATGGTCAGGTCAACATGTGTGAATGATTTGTGGGTGGAGAAGTGTGTTGGGCTGTTATTGTTGAGGACACACAAGTTGGAAGTAAGAATAAAATCTTCAATTATAGTGCCCCTACGATTAGCGTTTGGTGAACCCCAAAGTGGACTCCAGCCGTTGAAATCGCCACATATAATTATAGGAGTACTTATTGAGGAGGTAAGTTGCAATATGTCTGAGTGAGAGAATGTCTGGCTTGGGGGGATATAAACAGAAATAACAGTGATTGGATATTTAACATTAAATTCAACAGCAACAGCTGATAAATTGGAAATTATATCGACTCTCTTGTGTTGAAGATTTTTGTGGACTAAAATTCCACATCCTTGTTTAGAATAGTTAATGTTAGAGAAGTTATGAAAATACGGCCAATATTGTTTGGGGCAATATGGTGAGTAACTGGGTTTAATATGTGTTTCTTGTAAACAAATTATATGTGGCTTGCGACCTTTGATTAGAGTTTCTAGTTCCAGGTAATTATTTTGGTAACCTTTAATATTCCACTGAAGAATGTTAACCATCAATATTATACCTTTTTATGCTTGCTATTAGTGTTATTTTCAAGAGAAAATAACCTATAGCTCTGGTTCTTGAAGCTCCCAAGGTGTAGTAGTGTTGTGCATTTCGGATATTGTTGTTAGTAGAGATTGCGGGATTGTATTGGAATGAGTGTTGGATTCAGTGTTTGCGGTGTTGTAGGAATTGTAGGGTGTAGTAAGAGGATTTGATTGGTGAACAGAAAATTGATTGGAGTGAGTTGTTGATGCATTAGTTTCGTAGTTGTTATTGTTTTGAATACAGTCCATGGTACTGATAGTTGGTGTGGTTGGAGAATGAATTGGAGAGGTAGAGCGGATATTTGCTGTTGAGTGGATGTTGTTTTGATCGTTTGAGTTAGCTGAGAGATATTGAGATTGAGGTGTCGACGTTGTGATGGCTATTGAAGGAGTATGAATATGATCCAATGAGTGTTGAGAGATTGAATGAGAGCTTGAAAGAGACGTGTTCGTAGATGTGTCGGATTGGTTAGTGGTGTTGAGTGGTTGAGTGGCGACTGCAGTGCTGTTTGAAGAGGTACGATCCATGGAGTTGTGAGCGATATTGTGGTGAGAAACTTGTGTTGAGTTTAGAACTGACGAGTAAGATTGCATTTGGCTTAGGTTGATGGGGTTTTGTTGTTTGTATAAGCGTCTTGCTTCGGCATAACTGCACTTGTTCTGCGTCTTTATTTTTAATACCTCTTTCTCTTGTAAGTATTTTGGACAGTCTCTAGCAGAGGCGGGGTGAGGCCCAAAACAGTTAGCACACATTGTGCGTTGACATGGCAGTGTGGAATGGGGTGGAAAGTTACAAATTTCACATGTGGTGTTATTATTGCATCTTTTTATGGTGTGACCTAGTACTTGGCATGAGCGGCATCTCATGGGGGTAGGAAAGTATTCCTCAACTTTCACTGAGTACCATGCTATGTCAATAGTGAGGGGAACTTTGTACAAGTTGAACGACAGAACTATTCTGCCTGTAGGAACTTTTATATTATTAATAGTTTTAGTAAATTTGAATATTCCCACAACTCCTTGTGAATTTAAAGCCTCCAGAATTTCTTTTTCGTCCGTATTTGCCAAATTCTTGTCGAAAATTGTACCTTTACAAGTGTTAAGGGCTTCGTGAAGAGTAACAGACACGGGACATAGGCCGCCAAAGTTTTTGCATTTTATAAATTTCTCAGCAACCTTGAGAGATTTTGTTAGAATCAGCAGGCTGCCATCGCGTAGTAAGCTTACTGATAAGTATTCGGTACTAATGCCATCAATAGCCTTCTTTTTAGCAAAAACGCTGTATTTTGATAAGGAGTTGGACACATCGGTAGATTTAATGATAATGAATTTTGGATCATTGCAATTATGATTTTGGGTCACGTCTGATAGTAGTGGAAAAGATGCTTCTTTATTCACCTTTTTACGTTTTGCCTTCGGGGAAATTAGCATACCGTCGGTAAGTATGCTAAATCGATTCCCCGAAGGAATCGTGGGGCTTTTACCCATATAAGGCACTTAGTGATATTCTTATATATATTTTACAAACCAGGTAATTAGAATAACAATAAGAATGTAAAATGATGGAATTATCAAAAGCACGTGGAAATAGCACAAATGCTCGCGGAGTTTACTCAACTTAGGTAATCACTTGATACGCACAACCGTACGGCAGGAGAGTTAGTCGGTGACTGCAGGTCAACCTTAGTCCACATCTTTCTTTGAAAAAAAAAAAAATGACAAAAACAGAAAAAGAAAAAATTAAAAAATTTAAAAAACACATAGAAATAAAAAAAAAAATTAAATAACTAAATGCATAAAATATAAATATGAAAAAAATAAAAATTTAAATTAAATTAAAAAATTAAAAAAAAAAAAAAGTTTAAAATAAAAAATAAAAAACATTTAAATATAAAAAGATTTAAATATAAAAAGATCAAATAAAAAAACTTAAAAAACTATTTAAAAAAATTATATATGAAAAAAGTAAGATCAAAAAAATTAATAAAATAAAATGAAAAAAAAAAAAAAATTTAAATTAAATACAATAATAAGAAAAAACCAAAATTAAATTCAAAAAATTTAAATTAAATAAATTTAAAGAAATTTACAAAACATAAAAAAATTCAAAAAATTAAATAATATAAAAAAAACACAATTAAATTCAAAAAAATTTAAACAAAATAAAATCAAAAAAATTTACAAAACATATAAAAATTACAAAAAGTAAAAAATATTAAGAAATAAAATAAAATAAGATAAGATATAAAATAAAAATAACATTAAATTAAAGTAAATAAAAAAATTAATTAAATTAAGTAGAAGAATTAATTAAATTAAAAAACAATTAAAAAAAGTTAAATACAAACAAAATTAGATAAAAATAAAAAAAAAATTAAAAAACTATAAAAAGAAATTTAAAAAACACTTAAAAAACTAAAAATTAAATAAAGAAATTTAAAAACATATGCAAAAAAATAAAAATAAAAATTAAATTAAAAATAAAAATAAAAATAAAAAAAATTTAACAATAAAAAATAGATTTAAAGAAAAAAAGTTTTTAAATTTACATAAGGTAAAATCAAATAAAAAATTAAAAAAAAACATAAAAAACTAGTAAAAAATTATATACGAAAAAAGTAAGATCAAAAAAATTAATAAAATATAATAAAATTTAAAAAAAATGTTTAATTAAATAATATGAAAAAAACCAAAATTAAATTCAAAAAATTTAAATAAAATAAAATCAAAAAAATTTACAAAACATAAAAAAATTAAAAAAAATTAAAAAATGAAAATATTAAGTAACATTGTAACAAAAAATAAAATAGGATATAAAATAAAATGAGATATAAAATAATAATGAAATTAAATTTAAAAAAATTAAATTAAATTAAAAAACTAAATTAAATAAAAAAAAATTAATAAAGTAAAATACAAACAAAACTAAATAAAAATAAAAAATTTAATAAAAAAAATAAATAAAATAAAAAAAATAAATAAAAAATAAAAATAAAAGAACAAAAAAAGTAGTGAAGCCAAAAATGGCACTTCCTCCTCGTTTAATTGGTTAAGTTTTTTGATCGTATAAAAAATTCGAGCATGTATTTTACAAAAAAAAATTGTCAACTATTACCAGTATTTTGTGGTCTCTTGAAACTTGCATCTTGTTATTATTCATGCCTAAAAACTGCATTCCGAGAAAAAATCCAAAAATTAGAGGGTTTAAAGTTTTGATATTTTAATAAAAAAGTTGCAAACCTTGAAATATTGCGTTATATGATTTTTGTTGGGGTACGCATTAATTGCAAGTATATTGCGCTGGGTTTGGGACCCGCCACTTAAAAATCCCCCCCAATGAAAAGAATTAACAAGCCTCGGAGGAGAACTGCCTTTACTGATGACGACCCCTGCAAACGAAATAAGGAATATGATTTGAGGGCATGCACCTGGAATGTCCGGTCCCTTAATGGGGAAGGTGCCTCTGCCCGGCTGGTTGATGTCCTCGTGAGAGTAAAGGCTGACATCACTGCCATCCAAGAGATGCGATGGACGGGGCAAGGTAAGAAAACCATAGGACCTTGCGACGTCTACTACAGCTGCCATGTAAAGGAGCGCAAATTCGGTGTCGGATTTGTTGTGGGAGAGAGACTTCGTCGCCAAGTACTGTCGTTCACTCCGGTGGACGAGCGTCTCGCAACAATCCGCATCAAAGCCAGATTTTTCAACATATCGCTAATTTGCGCCCACGCCCCGACGGAAGAGAAGGACGATGCGACCAAAGATTCCTTCTATGAGCGCTTGGAACGTTCCTATGAGCGCTGCCCCCGCCACGACATAAAAATCGTGCTTGGCGACTTCAACGCCAGGGTGGGCAAGGAGGGAATTTTTGGTCCCACAGTCGGAAAATTCAGCCTGCACAACGAAACATCCGGTAACGGACAGAGGCTGATCGACTTCGCCGGGGCCCGAAACATGGTAGTCTGCAGCACCAGATTCCAGCATAAAAAGATACACCAAGCTACCTGGCTGTCTCCTGATCGGAAAACGCGAAACCAGATCGATCATGTTGTGATAGATGGAAGACACGCTTCTAGTGTATTAGATGTACGCACGATCCGAGGACCCAACATCGACTCGGATCATTACCTTGTTGCAGCCAAGCTGCGCACCCGCCTCTGTGCAGCAAAAAATGTACATCTACCTGCGCAAAGAATGTTCGACATCGAAAAGCTGCAATCACAACAGACAGCCAGAAGATTCGCCACTCGACTCTCACTCCTGCTCTCGGAGAGCACTGCCCAACAAACCGGCATCCACGAACAATGGAGCAACATTTCTCGTTCTCTACGTACCGCCGCTGAAGAAGAAATCGGATTCCGGCGAGCACGAAAAAACAATTGGTACGACGAGGAATGTCATGCTGCCGCAGAAAGAAAGGATGCCGCCTATAGAGCCACGCTGCGATCGGGCGCAACGCGAGCCATGTGGGATCGCTACAGAGAGCTGAAAAAGGAAGAGAGACGTATTATCCGACAGAAGAAACGAGAGGCCGAAATACGTGAGTGCGAGGAGCTTGAGATGCTGGCCAATAGGAACAACGCCCGAAAATTTTACCAGAAAGTTCGGCGGCTTACAGAAGGTTTTAAGACCGGGGCGTTGTCCTGTAAGAACAAAGACGGTGATCTGGTGACTGACGTACAGAGCAATCTTAAATTATGGAGGGAACACTTCTCGAACCTGTTAAACGGTGACAGCTGCGCATGTCATAGAGAATGTGAAGATCCCGATACCCCAATCGTTGACGATGGAATTGTAGTTCCGTTACCCGACCATGACGAGGTGAGAATAGCAATATCACGGCTAAAGAACAACAAAGCCGCGGGCGCCGACGGACTGCCGGCTGAGCTATTCAAACATGGCGGCGAGGAGCTGGTAAGGTGCATGCATCAGCTCCTATGCAGAATATGGTCGGATGAAAGCATGCCTGCCGATTGGAATTTAAGTGTGCTCTGCCCAATCCATAAGAAGGGCGATCCTGCAATTTGTGCCAATTACCGCGGGATTAGTCTTCTAAATATCGCCTATAAGGTTCTAGCGAGCGTATTGTGTGAAAGGCTGAAGCCCACCGTCAACCAACTGATTGGGCCTTATCAGTGTGGCTTTAGACCTGGAAAGTCTACCATCGACCAAATATTTACAATACGCCAAATCTTGGAAAAGACCCATGAAAGGAGAATCGACACACACCATCTTTTCGTCGACTTCAAAGCTGCATTCGACAGTACGGAAAGGAGTTACCTGTATGCCGCGATGTCTGAATTTGGTATCCCCGCAAAACTAATACGGCTATGTAAGATGACGTTGCTCAACACCAGCAGCGCCGTCAGAATTGGGAAGGACCTCTCCGAGCCGTTTGATACCAAACGAGGTTTCAGACAGGGTGACTCGCTGTCGTGTGACTTCTTTAACCTGATGTTGGAGAGCATCGTACGAGCCGCAGAACTTAATCGCTCAGGCACAATTTTTTTTATAAGAGCGTACAATTGCTGGCGTACGCCGATGATATTGACATCATCGGCCTTAACAACCGCGCTGTTAGTTCTGCCTTCTCCAAACTGGATAAAGAGGCAAAGCGAATGGGTTTGGTGGTGAACGAGGACAAAACGAAGTACCTCCTGTCTTCAAACAAACAGTCGGCGCACTCGCGTATCGGCACCCACGTCACTGTTGACAGTTATAATTTCAAGGTTGTAAAAGACTTCGTCTATTTAGGAACCAGCATTAACACCGATAACAATGTCAGCCTTGAAATCCAACGTAGAATCTCTCTTGCCAACAAGTGCTACTTTGGACTAAGTAGGCAACTGAGCAGTAAAGTCCTCTCTCGACGAACAAAACTAACACTCTACAAGACTCTCATCATGCCCGTCCTAACGTATGGCGCAGAAGCTTGGACGATGACAACATCCGATGAAGCGACGCTTGGAGTGTTCGAGAGAAAGATTCTGCGTAAGATTTTTGGACCTTTGCACGTTGGCAACGGCGAATATCGTAGACGATGGAACGATGAGCTGTATGAGCTTTACGACGACATAGACATAGCGCAGCGAATAAAGATCCAACGGCTTCGTTGGCTGGGTCATGTCGTCCGAATGGATACAAACGCTCCGGCTTTGAAAGTATTCGATGCGGTACCAGCTGGTGGTAGCAGAGGAAGAGGGCGGCCTCCTCTGCGTTGGAAAGATCAGGTGGAGAGGGACTTGGCTTCACTTGGAGTGTCCAATTGGCGCCGGTTAGCACGAGAAAGAAACGACTGGCGCGCTTTATTAATCTCGGCCAAAATCGCGTAAGCGGTTATCGCGCCAATTAAGAAGAAGAAGATATTGCAAATAATTATGCAAATATGCAATGAATGAAGTGTTCTATAGATTCACCTAATAAATATGAAAGTTTTTAAAATATAATAAAAATCTATTAAATATTTACAAATAAATATAAGGTTGATGCTTTCTCAGTTTAATTGTAATAATACAATAAAGAATTCAACCATGCCTGTTATACACCTGCAGATTTATATTTTTCCCACATTACTGATACGAGTACTCTTGTTGGTTGAAACAAATCTTGCATCGCAATTTACAAAGGTTTCTCACAGGGGAAAAGGATAGCAGCGCTCAGGAAGCAATTACTGTTAATTACAGAGCGCTGTTATTTTCCACAAGAGATAAATGTTATTATGTGAATACTTGAAATGGTTAACTGTTATCTGCTAACGCTACCTAGTAGGAAAAACGAAGTCAGAAACGTAGAGAAATAAGTCAACTTGTTACAATTACAACAAACGCCACTACTGCCATCTACGGGAAATTAAGTAGCCAGCTGCTAAAATAGGTAACTTTTAGCTCACTTATTAAGGTGAGGCTCGAGTTTAGTCAAATAAAATAAGTATATATTTTATACAATATTTTAGCGCTCTCTAAAGTGGGTAGCCTTCATTCATATAAGAAGATATTGCGGCCTCAACGCCATATTTATCTTTTGCTGTTTCAAGCTCAGTGCATTATCCACAGCTAAAGAACGTCTCGACTTTGCTCGCTTTAAGTCTTGTTTGATTTTGTCAAGAAAAAAATGGGCTGCTAATTAAAAAAAAAAGTATAGCTGGTAATAAAAATTAGATTAGTAGGAAGGTGTAAATGTGTTAACCCTCCGTTGGGCAACCGGAACTGGCCAGACGGACTTTTTCGATTCTGGACGTGAATTGAACATATTTCTATTATAGCTAACGACTTGAGCTTCGAGGCAGCCTCCTAAAATTTAATTTTCTATCGATTTATGGATATAAGCTTTAAAGAGGAATTCTGGAACAGCTAAAACCGGTGCCCAACAGAAGGTTTTAAAAAAATTGTCCAACGGAAGAATAAACTTCAAAACTGTTTCGATCTCTTTTGCACGACGGGCGTTTCTACATAACCGGAACGTGCCTAATTTATATTCGGCTAAAGAATTTCACTTCAGCAGCGCTTGTCACGAATTTTTGGCAATTTTATAAAAAATAAATATATATATTTATTAATAAAAAATATATATATATACTCGTATAAATATATACCTATATAAAAAAAATTAAAAATATTTAAAAAAATAAAAAATTTAAAAAAATATAAAAAACATAAAAAAATATATAAAAGCAGCATAAAAAATATATAAAAATAATATAAAACATATATAAAAAAATATGTAAAATATATATAAAAAAATATATAAAAACTATAAAAAAAAATATAAAAAATATAAAAAAATATATAAACAAATACATATATATATAAAAATTTAAAAAATATATATAAAAAAATTAAAAAAATAAAAAAAATAGAAAATTATAAAAAAATAAATTGAAAATTAAAAAATTTGATTGAAAATTAAAACATAAAATTAAAAATTAATAAAAAATATGAAAATTACAAAAAAAATTGAAAATTAATATACAAAAAAATCAAAATTTCAAAAACAAAAATTTAAAATTAAAAACAAAAAACAAGAAAATTAAAAAATATATAAAAATAAAATTACAAAAAAAAAACATAAAAAAATATATAAAAAACGAAATGAAATAAAAATAAATTTAAATAAATAAAAAAGTATACAAAAATATATAAACAAATTTATAAGAGATATAAAAACATATTTGAAAACAAAATAAAAATATGTATATACATTAGGCCGGGTCGATTTGTGGGGGGGCAAAAAAATCGCCCATTGCTCTGTGAAAATCATATTCTAGGGATCAAAATAAGAAACTTTGCCGAAGGAACCATACACTCTAAATGGGTCAAAGTGGGATTTTTAGTTCAACCCAAATTGGGGGACATCAGAGTTCGTTTTAGAGGTATGGTTCCTTCGGCAAAGTTTCTTATTTTGATCCCTAGAATACAATTTTCACAGAGCAATGAGTGATTTTTAAATCGACCCCTAATATACATATATACATGCATATCAAAAAAATATATACAGTCCTGTGCAAAAAAAAACCGGACAGTCTAAAAAACTCCATTTTTTGAAGTAGTATGGATTTTATCAAATATGTTTGAATGTGGTTATATTCCATTGTGTTTTTAATACAAAAGTATGAAATAAAATCAATAAATTGCATACGTATTTTAAATATTTTCATACTTTATTTGTTTTAGCATAGTCAATAACGAATGTTTTATTATTAGTTTATCCTTATTATATAATCTTACAGCTAATTAATTCAAAACAAAATTAATTATTTCATTATAAATGTTATAATTTGAAGTTTTAATACTTGGTCGCACCGCCTTTCGCCTTAATTACCGCTTTAATACGTCTCGGCATTGATGTAACCAAGGTTTGCAACAATTCCTCCGAAATATCGTTGTGCCAAGTGTCCATTATAATGTTATCCAGGTCAGTTTTGTTCTTCGGCTTTTTTTCAGCTGCCTGCTTCTTTACAATGGCCCAGAGGTTCTCAATTGGGTTTAGGTCGGGACTGTTACCCGGCCATTCCAATTGGACAATTCCGTTTTTTTTTTCCATAAATTCTTTTACCTGCAACAAATAAGGAATAAATCATTGGTTTTTTGATTCGACATTTAAACAAAACACTCGGGAGATTTAACAAAAATCATAACTTACTTTGTGAGATCGGTGGCATGGCGCAGAATCATCCTGAAATATAACGTCCGTTCTTAGAGAATACTGCTCCTCAATGACAGGTATTAAATGCCTATTTAAAATTGAAATGTTAGCATCTCCGTTCACCCGACCATCAATAAGAGTCAGTGCTTTCGTTCCGTCATAGCTGAAGCAGCCCCATACCAACTGACTGTCTTACAGTAGGCAGTATGCATCCAGATCTGCGCCTCACATGGTGGATACCATCCGATCCAAAGAGGTTAAACTTGGATTCATCCGAAAAAATCACATTCTTCCAGTGCTCGACAGTCCAGTTTTCATGAGTTTTGGCCCATCGGCTTTTTTGCGGGATGTCTTCCTACAAAACCGGCATTTATCAATCTCCTACGCACAGTAGATGAGTTTATTTCGACGCCAGTTGCATCCAAGAACTCCTTCCTGATGTCTGCCGAAGATTTGAAACGGTCCTGGATACACATCCGCTTAATCATCCGGTCTTCAGCAGGCGACGTCTTTTTTCGTCGTCCAGATCCTTTCTTTCGCTCCGTTGAAGCCGTTTCTGCAAATTTCTTTAAAAAATCGGCAACAGATGATTTGCTGAAGCCTACTTTAGCAGCAATTTGACGTACGGACAATTTTTGCTGTGATAGGGCAATAATTTGCCCCTTAACGACAGCTCCCATTTGCTTCGATTTTGGCATATTTTTGATATTAACACTTGCCACGTATCAACTATTTCACTTATTGGTTAAATTATGATACAAATTAATTCAAAACTGTTCTATTTATACACAAAAAAAGCTACTTACCGCCAAGAAGCTTTATACTCAAGCTATAGAAATTTAAATAGGGTAAATTAGCTGTCCGGTTTTTTTTGCACAGGACTGTATGTACATATATATGTATATAAAAAATATAAATAAAAAAAATATAAATAAAAAAAATATACATAATATATATATAAAAGAAAAGAAATAAAAAACATAAAAAATTAAAAAAAAAACAAATAAATAAAAACAAAATTAAAAACGAAATAAAAATAAATAAAATTAAAAATTTTTTTTTTTAATTTATACTCGTAAAAAATATAAAAAATTAAATTAAAAAAAACTGTTATACCGTTTCGATGGCTTATGTTCGCAGTACGTATACCCCACCCCGACGAAAAATCGATATACATACTACACTTCCAAGGATGAGTATTCAAGCCGCCTTGCTACGCTACGTCAGCGTACGTGGAATAGGTTGTTGTTTTTTGAGGTTTTTTTAGTTTTTTTTCGCTTTTCTTTATTTTTTGTATTGTTTTTTTTTGCTTTTCTTTATTTTTTGTATTGTTTTTTTCGCTTTTCTTTGTTTTCTTATTTTTTATATATAAAGGAAAACGTTTGTTTTTTTCTCGCTTTCATGTATTTTCGTGCGTTGTTTCACTCCAATTCAATTCAAACGAACTTTTGGAGTAAAATCGTTTTGTGTGAATTTTTTTTTTTGTATTTATTTATGAAAGTATGTTTGTACATGGTTATATATATTTTCATTATATTACTCATCATCTTACTATAGTCACAAAGCTTAATTAAGTCAAATTCTCTTGCTTCATTGATTTATCCACATCTAAACAGCTGTCATCTGTCGACTTATTTGCACTCGCTGAACTCGAATTCAGCTGTGACGTATTAGCTGTTAAATTCAGTTTCGATTTATTGCGACCCTCGTCATCTGAATCCTCATCGTCGGGATCCAGTTTAAGCATTAATTTTTTAAAATCTAAATATTTGATAACCAGATCCATCCGTTCGTCGTCATTTAAATTGGTTTTGCTATTCGCAACATTCGAGGTCAACATCGCCTCCTGTTGCTTCTTAATAATATCTATTGTTGTTTTAGGGTTAAAATCTTGCACTGTTTTACGAACTACTGCCTTCTCGTACAACTTCGGCTCCGACGGTGAGTACCTTGATATTTTACTATCCGTAAGACTATACATATGCTTCAGATGATCCTTTAGAATTAGTAGGAGCATACACGCTTGTGAAGACATTATGCACTTTTGCATCTCAAATGCATTCTCTGGCAGACGCTTGAACAGCACATCGGGATCATCTTCGTCGTCATCATCTTCCAAAACGTCCCCCACATTGACGCTGGGCTTCAGATTTTCCTTGAAAGTGGTGAGCAAATTAGTGCCAACAATAGAAATGAGTAAATCGACTTGATGTATCAAATATAGTGGCTCATCTTGCACCACATACGGGAAGTAAGACAAATTATCCGCTATGTATAGCATTTGTTGTAATGATGTTTTTTGATCATCGAATTGCTTTATAATCGTTTGAACTAGCGCGCGTCGCTGCGTCTTGATTGGGCGCAAAAGCGTATATAAAAAGTCATTCAGCGCTGTTGGCATTGCGTCCATGTGTCTTTTAACATAGCCACGTATGACTTTTCCCTTGCCCTTGAGGTTGTGCTGCAAAATGCCCTGCAATCTGAAACTGAACTGCAGTCCCAGCTGCGCTTTCATATTCACAAAACCATTGTACATCTTATCGATGTCTTTCAACAAGGCATCCGCTCTGTGCGCAGACTCCAATTTCGAATCTGTGCTTAGGCATATAAGATATGGCACAGTCTTGACCGGATGCACGAGGCCTTGTCGCAGCACGATTTGTATAACTTTGACGGCCCATAAACGCACGTTGTCATCACTGTTTAGGAAACATTCGAAGATTTCTTGCAGATACAGTTGTATGATACGACTCGACATACCCGACGACACGTCGTTCATCTCCTTAAGATCCTCGGTTTTCGACTGTTTGTCCCAATCCTTCTCCTTATTGTACATATGCATTTCCGACTCAGTCAGATAAATCCAAATATTGCGCAAGCAAATAATCTTAATGCCAGCATCACTTGTTTCCGAGAGTAGCAAGTCGCAGTAGTAGCGCTTCAGCTTCGTATTCGTAAGATAATCATCGTTCATCACACAAAATGAGCCCAACGCTATGAGCGCTTCCTTGCGTATGTCGTGACTTTTATATTGTGCGAAGAACATCAAGCAATCGAAGACATCGCTGCATATTGTTGGTGATAACCCGTTTGTTTCGCCTACCACCTCTTTCGACTTGAAGTCGAAATAACGCATCAGGATGCCAATGGTGAAAAGGCTCCGGCGTATAGCTGCACTTAAATTATTAATTTGCCTATTTTGCAATATTTGACTTCTAGTTTGATCTAAAATGCGATAAAACTTCTGAAAGCAATCTCTTATCAAAGCGTAATTCTTTGTGATTTTGTTAACGATTGCGCCCAAGCATGAGACGCAACTCTTTACCACCGCTTGATTGAGTGACACAACCAGTAACATCAAATGCTCTTCCAACGAAGCCAAAAACGATTCGCTAGCGTTATTAACCAGTGGAACAACCTAAAACAAACAAACCAAACAAACCACAACGCAATTGACAATTTTCGGCAAATAAAAATATTATAAGAATTGAATACCTTTTCCAGTATATCTGCCACTGCGCAAATAAATTTCGGTGCTGTTGTGGGGTGGCATTTGATGTTCAGATAAGGCTCTATAGTAATTGCGTGCTGCACCAGCAGTTGGGGGCGCACCTTCGCCAATAAATGCAATGTGGTTATGCAGCCCAACATACGCGTGTTGTCCGTGTCCTCGAGTTCGATCAAACGCGCGACCAAGCCGTCGGCCAATTGCTGGCATGACAACAAAATATCAGCCGGCGGCTCAGTTTTCTTGTGCAGCGTGTCCTTCATGCCGTCATCGCCCTTGGCCGTATTCTCCTTCGGCTGAAATATGCTATTCAACAGGCCCTCCAACCAGGCGGTGCCGGTGTCGTGTGCTATATTAACTACATCTATAATCTGATTAATCTTCAAATGTATGCCGTCCTTGTCGTTTTTATGCAACGGCGTAAACCACATTTTCATGAAAACCTCCGTCACCAGTTTTTGTATGCCCTCCTCGTCGTTCACCCGCCTGATCATTTTCACGCATATTTCCGGAATCTTCTGAAACGTCGGATACTCAATGCATATGTCGCGCAGAATTTTAATGACACGCTTGCGCACCGACACGCCCGTGTCCAGAATTCTAGTCGACAACATATCGTAATACTGGTCGATCAGCTCTTCGTTGCTCAATACGAATTTACCAACTAAATCTACGGCTGCCTCGCGCACCGATATAGCAGCGTCCAAGAACTTTTGGTTTACGCCCATTTGCATGTCCTTGCGCCTCAGCACCATGGGATCAACTTCGACTATGTTAGCTAAGCATTTCATGGCGCGTGTTCTTATTGCAATCGACGGCTCATTTACAACCAATATTATCTTTTTCAGGTAGCCATCAAATGACTTGCTAAATGGTCTTTTGCTGGCCAAATATTGTGCTATTAAAAGTGCATTATTGTAATCGATATAAGTTTTGATGTGTTGTGCATGGTTGGAATCGCCCAGCGTTGAGTATGGATTTATGTTATTCAGCAGGCATTGCTTGCGTTTATCAAGCGCATTGAAACGCTCCATATTCAGCTCCTGGTCACCCATAGTGCAATCGCCACCGACACGACTATCAACATTCACAAAATTAATATCATCGCCGCTGTCGTCATTCGAGTCACTGCCGGAGAGGTCGGCTTCCGTGCGCCTTTTGCGTGAGCTCTTCTTTCGCGACGTGTCGCGCTTGGCGCCTTCGTTAATATTCCGGCGCTGATATATTATATCACGATACCACTGAGTCAAATAGAAGTGTCTGGCATAATCCCAGATAGGATTATCCACGTGTGCATTAGCGGCTAGAAAATCCAGGAGTATCTTTTGCAGAAACTCAACGCGCTCGTCTTCCTTTAATTCCACCTTGTTGTTGCTAGTGGGCAAGTCGCCCTCTTTCTCTTGCTCCACCTTGATATATCTGATCATTGAGTCGATGACATTCACCTTGTAGCGCGAGTCTACGGCATCCTTGCGCAAACGCGCGGCCACTATGCCCAAATAATCCAGCGAAACCAAACGTATGCTCTGCTCTATAGATTTGTCAGACACATAACGCACCAGCATCGTGCCCAGAAGTGAGAGCAGTAATTCGGATGAGGGCCATTCTGGTTTGTTTACGGTTGCCAGGAGATCGTAAATAAAATTTTCGAATATTGGACGGAAATCAGTTTCATTTGAGCGCGACTTGCATTTATTCAAAAACGTTGTTAGAAAATTGCCTCCTATGCTTATAGCAACATCGTATTTCTTCAGAACAATGACATCGATGTTTTGACGATCGGTTTGGGTGGAGAAACTGGAAGCCTGACTAGCCAGTTCTCCGTATTGTGGTAACGCCTTCCGTTTGTTTTGTGAGTTGCTGCTCATGACATCGGGTAAAATGGTAACGCACTGAATCAGTTGCAGCACCAAAGCGGTGACCATTTGTATGTTGCCACTGTTGTTGATTAGTTTGAAAGGCCGTAGATTTTTCTTCGAAGACGGCAACCGATCTATTGAAGTCAATATATCGCCGAGTATGCTACTGCGTATTTTGACGTACTCCTCCTTGCGAAATATGGTTGTGACCAATTCGAGGCAAACAAATTGCAACGTTTCGATATTATCAACAAAGAATGGTTCGATGGACAAGGTGGACAACGGCAAAATAATGGTGTCCACAAATATGTATTTATCGAAAAGTGTAACGAAGACTTTCATTAGCTCAGTGGCTTTTGAGTAGAGCAACTGCAAGCTGCGGTTGTAATTTTGATAAATTTTCGATTTCTTACGATTATCCGTCTTCTTCATACTCTTAACTGTATAAACCGGATCGTACGACGGAAAGATTGTCTCCCGAAACTGAAAGTGCATGAATTTAATGATAAGTGAAATGTTGTCCTCTTGCAAGAATTTGATATCTTTCGAAGTGCAATAGATGTTGCATATTAGCAGGCAAGCTTCGATGCCATTTAAAATCTTTTCCATAATCTCATCGTCCACGATATCGTCTTCGTCATCTGGCCCTGCAGAGTAGTTTTTAGCCAAATAGACATTTCGCATAGCGTAATTAACTAATAGGGCCAATTTGTTTTTCGGTATAACATCTAAGACATATTTTGCTTTTAATTTAGCGATGTCGTTGCTCATTATGTTTAGCATTCTAGACGATATACATTCGATGTTTTCGTCCACCTCATCGGTATCGAAATTTGGGATTTCTGTGTCGTCCAACGTTTCAATAATTTGCTCCAAGTTTCGCATAAACTGTTGATAGGTCTGCGATCGTAAAATTTCGTCCTTGGAGCTTTTTGCAGAAGGCGTGGAAACGACGCGCTCAACACAACGTAATTTCGGTAGGGAGTGTATTTGTTCTGGTGGAACTTCGTCAACGGAAGGTGGAATCTTCCGTTTGATTGCTAGTGGTTTGTCGTTCGTTTTCATCAAGGTAAATGCATCATCGCTTTCTGCTGCTTTGGTAGTTAACTTTTTAGCAATTAGCGCAGATTCCGTAGCTGCCGTTGTTGCAGCCGTTTCAGCAGGTGCTGATGTTGGTACTGGCGGTGGTGCTGGCGTTGCTGTTGTTGGTGTCTCCACTTCAGGTGGAGATATTAAGCCAAATTTTCTTGCGGACTCTGGTGATTTCTTTACAAATTTTTGTATGCTTTGTTGCATGAGAGATGCATCCTTTTCTTTAAGTCGATTTATACATACCCGAACATTGGATTTTTCAGCGGGTTTGCTGCTCGCTTCAGTATTGGTCTTGGGAACATCATTTACGATTTCACTCTTAATTGGCTCCAGCGTTGCATCACTATTTGATCTTACTTCTTTTGCAACTGGAGTTTCTGGAGTTTGAACAGCAGTTCCTGGAGCTAGAGCAGGAGTTCCTGAAAAGAGAGCAGGAGTTCCTGGGGGTTGAGCAGGTGTTCCTGGAGCAAGAGCAGGAGTTCCTGGCGCAAGAGCAGGAGTTCCTTGTGCAAAAGCCGGAGTTCCTGGAACTAGAGCAGTGATATTATGTTGGGTATATCCATTATTAACTTGGAATTGGGCATTGTATACAACGGGCGTTGCTGTGCAAATGTTGTCTGGCATTGGCGCGGAAATTTGATTTTGATGGTTTTGAGTATGCACAATAGGCTGCTGAATTGCGGTTGGTGGCGCTGCATTGAATTGTTGCGCAACTATATTTTGTTGCGTTTCGGGACTTATTGAATTCATCGTTACCGATAAAGAACTGGCATTCTGGAAACACGCCATATTTTCGAAATCGACTTTTTGTTGTTCGACCGGAAGCATTTGCCCTTGATCCGTTATTGTATGTTGCTTACGTTTCTTCGGAGTTTGAATATCATAATTATTATTTTGCATGGAAGTCATTTCCATTGTTGGAAAAATCCCACTTGGCAAATCATTTGATATAGTTGAGTTATTAACATCCAGTGGCGATTGCTGTTGAATACGTTGTAGCTCGTCGTGTTGCAACGTTGAATTGCCGCCTCGTTGACCGTGCACTACATTGTACCATTGTTGTTGCTGTTGTTGATGAGTTTGTTGCCTATTATTTTTCTGTAGATTTATTTTGCCATTATTAGTATTAAACACTGTAGGACTATAACTGTAAATGCCCTGTAGCAGTTCCGGGTATGTGTTTATATTAGTACCAAATTGTTCAATGGCATACTGGGATTTAAGTTCTATTATTTCAGAGTTTGTCTGTTCGATGGCATTAACCAGTTGCTTCACGAGGTTGTCATCCCGCACAGACAACAAATTGTTCGATTCCTTAGCCACTAGGGTGTGGAATAGCAGAGATTTGTTTAACGAAGTCACACTTGCTAGTGTGTCTGGCACTGGAAGTTCGCTAAGTAAATCTGACAAACTTGTCAAGCAAGCCAAAGTTGTAACTGGAACACTGGGAATATCGGGGTCAGTCATATTATTTACTATTTTTGCCAAATGTTCTTAGCACAGAGCAAAGCGTATACTCTTTGGCTGGTGAACCTTAATCTATATATCTTAAAAATCAGACGCAGCTTCCTTCCAGTGAATTTAGATATCCCACAATTGTGTACATTCGTAAGAAGCGGAGCTGTGTGTAACGTTAAAAACTAAGTTGTTTCACAGTGCAGCTGATTTGCGCAATAGTTTAGCGCCAGTTTATATATGAACATAACTTGAAATGATTATCGCAAAAACCTAAAAAAAAAGAACAATTAAGGAAATTCTCACAAAATATTGGATTTTTACCTCTTTTGCTGACACAAAATAGCTGACACAAGAAAACTGGAAATAAAGTGACATTTGTTACCGCATTGCCAACTAAACGACTAGCTTACCTTATAGTTGCCAAACGCAATTCCAACGACCAAACTAAAGGATGACAGTGTTGAAAACCAAACTACATTTACTCCGTCTCCAAACTTTGTTTTTCAGTTTTATTTTTAATCAACACAGGTTTACTAGATTAACTATTTTTTTTTTTATTAAATTAAGAACAATAGATTCATTCACTACAACTAACAATTTTTTTTGTAACTCTTCAAAAACAATATTCCTTAATATGTAGTGCACATACTCTAATTTCTGTTAAACACTTTTAAAATGATGGCTCGGATCGATAGTCCTCGCTTACGTCACCAGCATCGCCAGAACTATAAACCGAATAAATTCCCGAATCACAACTACAACTTTTGGGAGAAGAAGTTATTGGCAACCTCAAGCGTTTAACATCACATTTCACACTTGCATTCTCCACCACTTTACGTTTTTCCAAGTTACTATTATTGTAATCGGTGTTCATATGTTTGTTTTGCGCTTGTTTACGCTTCGGTAATGGAGGACTCCAATTGAGTTCATGATGCACTATAGCTTCTACTATAATTTTTTTAGATGCTATTTCTGGGCTGCTGAATGGCGATGCATCAGAGTTGGGAAAATGATGTGCTGGGGTATTTGGGCTGTATAAAACAAAATGTATATGTGGATTACAGATTATTAAGAAATCTTACAATTATACTAACGGTTTAACAATATTGAAGTTATGGTCTGGCATTGAGTGTTTAATCATTGTAGATGAGTGAGCGTCTCGATGCATCTGAACATAGTCCAATTCACTTTCCTAGAAAAGAACAAAAATAATAAGTTATTTTACTTTCAAATCTTTGAATACCAAGTTTTTTGTGTTTCTGTTATTGTGAAAAGGAAGTACTGTACCTTCAGCGCGCGTTCCATATCGCTTTCAAAGACAACGGTTTCACATTCCAGCTCCGATTCCTCTAGTGCTTGCATAACCTGTCGCATTTCCTTCAAGTTCATGCCTTCTTCATAGAGCCCTAAACCTTTTATTTTATAATACATAGTTTTAAAGATGTTCCAAAAGCAATAGAAATACTAGTAAGCAACTCCTATACTAATAAGTTACTATTAATGCTAGGTAAAATTACTGCACTTATGATATAGTTTAAATAAAATTAAAAAAAAACTTACTAAGTAACGACATTTTGTAATCTCTATGCGTATTGCTTCTTAACTCCATTTCAATTTTAATTAATTATAATTCTTCAAACCGCGTTTAAATTTTATTTTACATGCTAAGAGCTGAGCCTGCAGTCTCACTTAATTATTTTATTATTTAATAAATACACTTGAAAACTAACTGTATTTTAAAGCAAGAGTGCGCAACTAATAAACTACGATTGTTCATGACCTGTGGAGACAAGAGTAGGAAAATAGAAATAGAGGTATTCACACTGTTACGGAGACAAAAAATCTATTTTTCAAGCAATGACAAAATTTATATCTGATCATTCTACAACTTATAATTCAACACGAATCTATTCAAGGTGGTGGCATTCGAGCAACAACAATATTTTTTAAATCAGAATTGTCAAGAGAAAGAGTACAGAGGAATGGAATGAATGACTAATGGATACAATTTGTTGGTCGTATATTCACAGCGCGAAACAACTTTCCGTTTTACTGGCTGTTCTAAATTAAAGGCGAATGAAAGAAAAGGAAATCAACTTCTCTAATCACCACCTTTTATAGATACGCCTTGTTATATGCGAACTAATTTTGACGTGATAACGTCTTATAATTCGATGTAGCTGCACGCACCAAAAAATGCGTCGTTGCCATGCTCATGCGTCGTTATCTTGCTTGAACTGCAAGCGAGAGCGCGGAACGAATGACAAAGAGTCACAATCGGCTCCCGCGTTCGGCAATGTTCGACATCTGGCTCTCTCCTACTTGTGTGAGCATATATATGTATGTATATGCGCATATGTATATAAATTCACTTATTTGTATTTGCGTATGCCTTCTTCCTGTGTGCATGGTAATGAACCGTTTCTCTGTTGAGAATAGGACGATGATAGGAAATCAAAGGGAGTGTTTCGAGTCGGATGAGTCTTAAAAAAGTCAAATCGATGATGGTGCCTCTTAGTGTTGTTGACTTATTAACGTCTGATGCACAATCGAAATTAAACATACATATCTTTCATGAATTTGATAAATGTTTCGTAATTTTTCACGTTTGTGTAAATGACTATTGACTTGACCTATTCCATTGCGATTCCATTAATCTCCTCCTCTAAATCCATACAAAATATCTATCAAACAAATAAAATTAAAATTTTGTTTTGAAAATTGCAACCATTACATCAGTATTTTCTTATGACGTTGTCACGTTAAACTATCGTCAGTAAACCGACTTTACAGACAACCTCTTTTTTTTACTTTACTGCTTTGATTAGCCCCATTCCAATTGAATGACTTTGCAGAAATTTCAAAAAATCGATTTTTTTACAGATTATTATTCTTTATAGTTTTAGGCATATTTCTGTGGAAGTCGATTGTAAAAATTTGCCATAGTAACAAAGTTATGGTAGAAAATGTAACTGCCCGACGAGAGTTCGATGCCCACAGATGGCTGTCCTTCGTTTGCACTTGAAAGTTTAAACTCGTTTTTCTCGAAACTGCAGTTGATTTTTTTTTTAATACTCGGAAGTGTTTTCCCTATAGTCTGTCGAACCGGATTTCTGATATTTTTATTAAAAAAATTGTATAATCATTATTAAAGCACGACATTTATAACGTAAAACGCATACTTTGTTTTAAATGCCGTAAGTTGCAAAATTATTTACTTTGTTTTACAAGATTTTTTTTACTTTTTACAGATCCATCAACATTTCAAGGAGAAACGATGCAAACTGCGGAGCATCTTATTTGCATTGTACTTTGGGTCACGTGAGTTTTTATATACTAATTTTTGTAAAGAAAAATTAAAATACATTTTTTTATAAACTTTAAGTACTAATAAACAAGGTATACAATTTATATTTATTTCTATTGTTATCCCTTCTAAAAACCGTTTTTCTTTTAGCGAATTTTTCGCGCTGCTGGACGTACCTATATAACCCCTTGAAGTATTATAACAAAATGTCAATGTCTACAGATTTATGCCGTACTCCTACGGCACGTACTTTGCTCCTCTGTCGAAAATTCGTTCTCTCATTTGTAATTCACTTCTCTATTACTCTTCGAATTTCGTAATTTGTCATACAAAACTTTGAAAGCGAATTACCTTCATTTGTAAGTAATTCAATCTTGACTACCTTGCGAATTATCAACAAAACGTTGTCTTCTCTAATTTTATAGGAAATTTATCCAAATTAATTAGCTGTTAAGCCAAAACGAAAAAGTGAGCCAAAACAAAATCAACAAACGTTGAATAAAAACCAGAAGAAGTTAAATTTTAAGAATACGAGCATCAACAGATATTATGAGGTAACAAATTACATCGAGGAGGTTGCTGAATACTTCAAGAATGGTGTCTAATACCAAACTCTATTCTATTTATTTTCTTCAGTTCCTCTACTATTTTTAATAATATGTGGCTGTTTTTTCGGCTGTCATGCCACTTATTTACTTCTTGGTTTTAAAATCTTTCTTCTCCATTACCAATAGTAATGTACTTTTACTTGATCAAGTTGGAACTCCACATCAAACCTTCAGCTAACAAATAACTGATTAAAGTGCTGAGTGTCAGCACTAAACGCAAGGTGTGGAGTTTTAGCTTGAGTTCATAGAAAATAAATCTTCAACTGTAACACAATTGAATTATTCGTTTAGTTTTTCAGTAAACTTAATCGGATGCGAAATTCTGTGAATTGCCGTCTACAGTCCGTTTCTGTAAAAAATATAAATAAGATATAAATCCGGTGGCGTTCCAATAACGTAGAGCTGGCTACCGTGGGAACGTCTCCTGAGCTGATTGGTATCTTTACCACTCTCGTAGTTAGCACATTGCCCATCTATCGAACCAAACATTTGGCAGAATGAAAGTCTCATTTTAAAAAACAAAATTGTTCCAAAAACGAATCCAATAAAACCTCAAATCTGCGTATGACAAATTGGCTGGCATATTTTTTATTATGGCATTATGGAATTTGTAATTCGCTACATAGAGCGAATTACCTCGTGTGTAGGTAATATTAGGTTCACATATAATTAGAGTATCTACTTTTTAAGCTTTACTAGCAATCCGAAGTTATAAAGCGAGATTACCCATACAAAATTTCTCTCCCAAAAACCAAAACTGTAAAATAGGAGGAACGTAAAAGTGTCCAGCTAGTAAAAGGTTTAGAGAGAAAATTCTTATAAAACTTTTGTTAGATATTATTTTTTTCTTCTTTTTTTTTATACATTTATATTACAGAAAAAAACATGTGTGCGTATACGCAAGGTATTACTTATTAGAAATGAAATTTCGGGATGCGTGGTTTACGGATTTCCTCCAACTGTCTATTACTAGCAGCAAATTGCGTAATAAAAGAAATGATTGCTTCTCTTCGCCTTTTCTTTATATCGTTAATAATAATTAAACAATCAAAAAGCGCTAAAATATTCGACCAAACCAATTTCTATGAAGAAAAACCATTCAAAACAGTCATGACAGCTATTTAACAAATTTGCAGCTAATCTGCCATATGTGAACGGGTAGATACAATTTTGTGCATATGTGAACGTACTTTAAAAGAAACAGTAATAACTACGTGTGAACATTTATTATATTTATTATTATTTCATTGAAAAATTTTGAAATTAACCTATCGAACTTCAATAGATAGCTAATTATTTTAATATTCTTAAATCTGGATAATGGATCGGCATGACGATGATGTCGGATATAATTAATACGTGGCGTGAATTTTCTAGATCGCTTGCCGGTAGATAATGAATTGAAAATTGTTTTTGAAATGTTTATTGCTAACCAAAACAATTAATAACAAAATTACCTCCAAGCACCTCTATCATGTTGTTGGCAACTCGGCGTGCTTAAATCAAGTACCCGGTACTTCATGCGTCAATGCACACAACACAGAGTAAATTTACTATATCACTGACGCCAACTTTCCCCAAACAAACGTAAAAACAACCCGCCGCCGTCTATCTAGAAATCGCATTATTTTGTTACTTTTATAACAGCAAAATAAATTCAATAACGTTTAAAAAATGTGGCAGGCACAGCAGATAGCTGCAATCCAGCTTGCAAATCAATTGCTGTATTCTATGTCTGCGCCACCAGGCTACGCGTTGAACCAGCGATCGCCGCATTTGGCTCAATCTCCAATTGATGATAATGGTGGAGACACAGACGACGAGGATGATGAACAATTACGCACACTTTATGTTGGCAATTTGGACGATCGTGTAACTGAAGAATTACTCTATGAGATTTTCTTACAAGCAGGCCCACTCGAAACGATACGCATACCAAAAGATAATGGCGGACGCCAACGAAGTTTTGGATTCGTGGTTTATTCAAATCGTTGTACGCCATCGTATGCTGTTAAATTATTTGCAGGTTTGACACTCTACAGGAAAACGTTAACCATTAAGCTTCAAGTTGATCCAAATGCATCCAGAAATCGCCGCTCATTGCCGACCGACTGTGAACGCTATATTACACGCCCCGGTGACAATAGTATGCTGCGCAGCACAAGTTATCCAAGTTTCTATGATCCAGGTATGAATGACAATGATATCTCATCACAATTTTCCAACCCCTTTCGGACAAACTCACCGGATTGTACCAGAGCTACGACAAGTAGAAGTCGTGAAAGAGGTAGCAGAGATCGCGAACGCGATATGGACTTTGACAGGGACCGTATGCCCGTACATTCAAATACACGTTCCCGTCCGCATCCGTACAGGCGTGATGAACGTCGTCAGCATGACGAAAGCCGTCGTCAACGTAGATAACAATTGGAAGGCGTTAGCGATGGAGAAGTTGATGCCTCGAACGAAGACTCAATATAAAGGCAAAGTTGATAGACTTTATTGAAGATAAACGCCGATCTTGACTTTATATGTAACTTGCATAGGCGCAAATAGTGTGAATACTTTGGAATTTTTATTTTATTGGGTCTCACGCATTAGAAAACGCGCTATTGTTTTTAAATACAGAAATCTTTGCAGATTTCTGCTCACAAATTCGTTAAAATCTTTTTGTATAAATTTAAAATACTTATAATTAAAAAAATCTTAACTGGAGTGTAGTGTACGCATTTGAAAAATAAAAATAAGAAAATGAAAAATATAAAAATAAAAAATATAAAAATAAAAAATATGAAAATAAAAAATTTAAAAATAAAAATAATACAAATTATTGTTAGCAACTTTCAAAGTAAAAATCTAAATTCAGAAGGTAATATATTATGTAAAATATAGCATAATTTTAAGAATAGTATGTAAAACTACTATTTATAGCCATTCACATGTGTACAGCTTTTTAATCACCGTTTCCAACCTATAAAATATGAAACGAAATGTGTATTTTTAACAATTGAGCTTTATTAATATATGAATATTTGTATGCATCCGTTAAAACGATTATCTTATGCATTTAATATTTATTTTAAATCGCGATGTTACTTAAGATACTCGATTCGCGTACATTACTTATATTACATTCTAGAGAACTAAGAGACTACATACAATAAAATATGTGTAATTACAATTGTCATTCAACCAAAACTAATCTAACGGGACAGTGATAAGTTCTTCGAAATTTTGACAGGAAATAAATTAAATTCACTTGTATGTACAAAATGGTGCATGTATATTTACTACAAAACTAATTTTATAATTTACTCATAGTCAGCCACATTTTAACGTATACTCTTTAGTGTCTTCTCCACATTTCGGTATGTACGCGTTGGTATCACTTCTATGAGTAAACGATTGTAGTTGGGATGGTCGGAGAGTAGCCGAAATATTGACTTAGCGTAGCTGCGTGTTTCCAGACTACCTTCCAGGAGCAAATTGGCGCTCGTGACAAAGAATTTATCACGATTTTCGCGCGTCATCGTGTAGACCTTATCACCGCCGAGACGTTCCACAAGGCGATGCAAAAGTTTTGCCGCAGTCGTGCGCACCAATGCGTTCTGATGGAGGGCGCCTTTAGTGGTGAGTATGTTGAGTATTTTGGGTGGCGTTAAATTATCGCACATTGATTCTAGGGCACGTGTCGCATCGGCGCGTATGAAACGATTTGTATCGGCGGTACGATGTAGCAGCGCGCACACCAAATCATCGCATTCCTGCTCGAGGCACTTGGATTTGAGCGAAAAGAGTTCTGTGGCGGCTTGACATGCGGCGCGTGCCACTTGCGAACGTAGGTTGCGCACGGATCGCGTTAGCTGTATGCATACCATATGCATCTGTGCTTCCAAATGTTCGGCGTGATGGCGCATAAGACGCACCATGGACTTAAGTCCAAGTATTATGATTTCCCAATTACTTGAGTCGAGCTGATCGAATGTTTTCAACAAAGCGTCACGTGGCTTATCGAAGCGCTGCATTGTCGGTGGATAAAGCTCAGCTTGTGGCATTTTGATGGCTTGCTTCACTGGTGAAATGCGTCTATGATTCTTCAAAAAATGCGATGTTTTTGCCTTTTGCTTGAGTGGCGTATGCTGCGGTTTGATGGGTATGGTTGTATTGAGTTGCGAGCTTGTCGCCGAACCCGATTCGGTGCTTGTGTTGTCGAACACCATCAGTTCCGGTTTCGATGGCGGACGTTCGTACAGAGATTCCATTGATTTGATCATTGAATTGCGACGCGATAGCATTTTAATCTCCGCTATTGTGGGTGAACGCGAACGTGATTGTGGATGTACGCTAACTGGGGTATGCGGCCGTGATGATCGGATATTACCCTGATACGCACATTCATCCACTATGTCAGCGGCGTGCATATTAACAGCTTCCTGCGGCGTATCTGCGTAATTGCTGACGCTTCTTTCACGCGCTTCCCCACGAATAATGCCGCTTCCGTGTCGCTCAGTATGCTGTTCATCCATCACTACAAAGCTACTATCATCTTCTATGTCCTCTTCAATCAAAAGGGATTTCGCAGACTGTGTGCGCGAAAGCACAGGTGGCGTATCACCAAGCAGTGTTTTAATACTTTCACTTTTGCTTTGCAAACTAGCCAAGCTTCCATTTTTCTTAAGCGATGTATTAACAGCACTCAATGTGCCATCCCCAGTGGTTGTGTCCTGCACATCCTCCAGCTGCAAGACGTTAGGGTCGCTTCGCCATTTTGTTGTTGGTGATGGGCTGCTAACTTCATTGTCACTGCACGTATCTTGCAGTGCGCCCATTTGTATGGCTGAGCTGTTATCAGTTGTATCTGTCGTATTTGTGATCGTATTCTTAGCCGTAATGGTGTCGTGGTTCTCCTTGGGTGTGCCCACTGATTTATCGTCGAGTGTAGATGATTGCGCGGATGCGGTTGATTTCTGTGAATACGTTGCTGATTTGATTGAGACAGGTGTTGCTTGTTTGGATTCGTTTGCCTGTTGTGGTTGCAAGTCTGTGAATGCTGTTGCTGCGGTCACTGTCGTTTCTACATCTGAAGAAACACTCTTGTTGCTGTAAAAAAAAGAAAACAAATATTTTTTATGATTAGTGTGATGGACTCCAAATAAAGTTGTTGTTATTGTTGTTGTAGCATCATAAACATTTCCCATACATATACAAGGAGTGCTGCTGAAGTGACAGTCTTTGGCCGGATATAAATCTGCGTTGAATCGACTGCCGTGAGAACAGGCGAATTCGTAAAAATTATCCAGATCCACGAGATCAGAATGCACTCGGTTATTGTTTTAATTTTAACCGTATAATTTCTAAGGAAACTTTAGATGTTTGGAAGTTATAAATCAATTATAAAATTGAAAAAGTCACTTTGCATTCAAAACAAAAAAACAAAAAACGTCGTCTGCTACCAAGAAAATCAAAACGAAACGTAATGTTAACAGATCTTTATTTTCTTGTTCGTATTATAGTACATATTTAAGTAGCGACTAACACAGCTAAATAAAGCAAATAATCTCAATTTCGACTAAACACGTACGCACGTTGATTTGGCACCATTAGATTGTGGTTATCCAAGAGAGCGTTAACAAGAACAACATAAACCTCAGAGAGTACTCGTATATGTATGTGTGCACATGAATTTGAAGTTTTTGATACTATTCAAACGGAAATGCAACAACTACTGCAAGCAATGGAAAAGCTATATAACGAGAGGATCGCTGTTCAAGAGCACAGCATGCGAAGTTTGCTAAAAATGCAACGGAGGTTTCCAAGGTGACCGAAGCAGCAGAGCAAATCAATCGAAGCGTCGGTGCGTGCTTACAAACAAATACACGGTATTTTTCACTGGTTAGCTGTACGTATTATATTTGAATATACCTGCATATATACATAACTCGATGGGAATATAACTTAAGGGGGCTCCATTATGATACTTTATTGCGCATAGTCACAGCTATTAATGAAAAAAAAAATATGAAAACGGTTTAAGGGTTTTTTTATATTATAAAAAACAAATGTCGCAAAACTTTTTACAAGAATTAAAAAAAAAATTAAAGTATTGTACATATGGGCATTTCCACAGAGATGTCAACCGAAGCCAAAAAATTCAAAGTCTATAAAATTATGTTGTTTTGCCCTTAAGGCATGTTTCTTTTATAAAGCGAATTGCTAAAAATTTAATAATATAATAATTGTTTCGCCATTATAATGTAATAACTTTTGTTTTGAATGAATTTTTGAATTTTTGTTTCTATAAAATCAGAATTCCATTATTCATAAAATAAATGTGCTATTCAGGTAAGCTTGCTTATTAGGTTATCTGCTTATTTGGTTATATTGTTACAGCATTTTGATCGAAAATAATTTTGATTCCAGAATTTTAATATACAGAGTTTCAGTTCTCCATCATTTTGATCATACAGAATTTTAATTACAGAATATTGAACCAAAAGAATTTAGGCTGGACAGAATTTTTTTTTTGATTTTTACAGAATTTTCATGCAAAAGAATTTTGAAAAGCAGAATTTAGTACCTCTCCCACTATCGTTTTATCAATGTGCACAAAACAACACAAATGGAATTAAAATGTATTTTATGCCATCTGCTCAAATTGAAAATTTGTCTCTTCATTATAAGTTGGACGAAAAATGGAAGGAAGTGAAAAATATTCCAGGTTGCATTCGTTTTGTTGCGATGGCCAACAGTTAGAAGCAGCTAGGACTGCATATTCCATTAAAAGAACTTTATTTGACATTAGTAATACTATTCTCAGTTAAATTAGTTTCCGTTCTTTGCTTTTACATAGTATATAAGATTAATATACTTATTTTTGTTTTTCTTTATTGAAGATATTTTGTTAAGTTTATAATTTTGGTTGTTAAAATAAATATATTGAATATATTAAAAATCATTTATAATCATCTTTTGCATGTCTAATTACATAAAAAGTAAAAAAATAAACATAAAAAGTATGATGGAACAAAATGTCGCATGCGACATGTCACGTGCGACAGTGATTAAAATTAAATAAAAAATAAACTACTTAATATTTTTGAATAAAATAAAAAGCATTATTAAGATACATCAATGCATAACATTTAAAAATTAGTCGCATTAATATATTTCTTCAGGTTTCGCTGAAAAAAGTGTTTGATTTTTTTGCTTTGAAAGCGACTTCTGTTTTTGTCGCATGCGAATGGCTTGATTTTTAGTAATCAAGTGCTAATTTTGCTAATCAAGTGCTATAGCTTTCGTCTTTTGTCAAAATAAAATAATGTATTGGTATATGTTTTTTTTTCAGTTTGAATGCGTACGAATGTCGCATTCGACATTGGAGAAATTCCCATATATTTTTTTCCTAAAAATGAAATTCGGTTTCATGTTTTTTAATGTTAAAAAGAACCGAAGATATTTCATTTAAAAAATACTTATACAAAAAAACTTTCAACATTGTATGATTCTAAAATTTATAAAAAGAATTTATTGTTAATAATTATAATTTTTTTATGAAATTTGAGGGAATAATAAAGCTAAAGATAAAATAAGAGCTAAAATTGAGTAAAGTTTTAATTGTTCCGAAATTGTGAACATTCGTTATGTGGAAATGAAAAATCATCGTGAATTTTACGCCACTTTAAACTGGAATAACACTGTGAAAGAATTTTTTGGACTACACAATTGCATATCCATAGTTTTTCTAGATTAAAATGTTTGAAATTTTTATGAAAATTGTTTGAAATTTTGTTTTTGTAATTTTGTACAAAATTTGAAGCTTTGGGTTATACGGTTTTTGTTGTATATAAGACATGTTTTTATAAAAAAAATTTTGAATTTAACAAAAGGTAAATATAGCAAAATAATCCGAACTTTGCCATAAGTCGCGCTACTATTATTAGGTCTGTTCATGTCAAAATTATCCAGTAACTTAATTTCCGAGAATGCGCTCTCAAAGAGAAAAATATCAAAAAAAATTACATGAACGCAAAACCAGTAACAAATTGCAAGTTTTACAAGCAACTGATTAAATTATTGGCGGGGAAAGTCACAAAAATTAATAAAAATCCCAGTTGTGCTACCTCGTATTAAATAAGAAAACAAAAAAAAAAATAAAGCAAATAAAATGCAAAATAATGAGCTTCACATCATGTGATTTTATTGTGTCAACAATAATTCGTTCCATTTCACCATCGCTGTCAAATGAAGAACATTCGATTAGCAACTGTATGGTTGTGGCAATCACAGCTTTCTTCATATTCCTTGCTTCTGTGTATGTTGGTATTTAGTTTAGTAATTAGTTAATAATGAACTGCGGAACTGCAGCAACGGTGACTGGAGTCTATGGTTCAGAAGCGCATACCGGTTCCTATTTAATATTGGCTTCAAATTAACTTTATAAAATTTATCTAAAATATATACATCGCAGACGATGGAACGATGAGCTGTATGAGCTTTACGACGACATAGACATAGCGCAGCGAATAAAGATCCAGCGGCTACGTTGGCTGGCTCATGTCGTCCGAATGGATGCAAACTCTCCGGCTTTGAAAGTATTCGATGCGCTACCTGCTGGTGGTAGCAGAGGAAGAGGAAGGCCTCCTCTGCGTTGGAAAGATCAGGTGGAGAAGGACTTGGCTTCACTTGGTGTATCCAATTGGCGCTGGTTAGCACGAGAAAGAAACGACTGGCGCGCTTTGTTAAGCTCGCCCAAAATCGCGTAAGCGGTTATCGCGCCAATTAAGAAGAGAGGAAGAGTTTTTCTCCAATAAACATGGGTAAAGGAAAGGAAATTCCCGAACCTATTCGGAAAACTGTAATTAAATTGAGGAATAATGGCTATTCTTTTGGTTGAAATTGGAAGAATGTTAAATTTAAAGAAGTCAACAGTGCAAACAGTTGAAAAAAATTTCAGGGAAAGTGGAAATTATGAAAACAAATCACGTTCCGGCCGCCCCCCGATTTTAGATGAAAGAACAGATAGAGCAATTATGCGATTAGTAAAAGACAATCTCAAACAAAGTGCAGTGGAAATAAATCGTAAAATAAGAACAGATCTAGGAGTAAGTGTTTCTGATCAAACTCTTCGCAAAACTATCAAAAACAATTGTTACAACAGCAGAGTGGAAAGAAGAAAACCACTTCTCAGAGCTGTAAATATAGAAAAGCGTTTCGAATACGCCCAAAAGTATGCGAACATTCACATAAGTGACCCAACGTTTTGGGAAAGGGTAATTTTTACTGATGAATGTAAATTTATGGTCTTTGGAGATGATGGTTGGGCAAAAGTTTGGCGAAAAGCGAATGCAGCGTTACTGCCCCAGAATATAAACCAAACAGTCAAACATGGAGGCGGTTCTGTCATGGTATGGGGATGCATGGATGCAAGGATTATCGATGGTTTAATGGATAAGGCTATGTATATTGAAATTTTAAACGATAGCTATCTCCCTAGTGTGGAAATGTTAGATTTGGAAGAAAATTCCATATTTCTCCAAGACAACGACCCGAAATATTCTTCCAAAGTGGTAAAAGAATGGCTTCTATATAACGTCAGACGAAAGCTGGAACATCCCCCATAATCTCCTGATCTAAATGTTATTGAACATTTGTGGGATATTTTGAAGCGGAATTAAAAAAAAACGGCAAATAACATCAATTCCAGGTCTGAAGGTGCCGTAATGGAGGAGTGGAGTAAAATTACTTACAGAAATTACAAAAAAATATTAATTTAATTTTTTTTTGCATAGTTTACTGCGTATGTAAACTTATGTAAAAGCTCTTCAAATGAAAAAGTGAAATATTTTGTGTTATTCAATATAAATTTATAAAATCTAATTATTTTTAAGCTTCTTTTTCAATATTTAATACTTTGAAATAAAATAAAACAAAAAAAAAAATAATTTTACTTGCATTTTTCTTCATAAAATTGGAAATTTTAGTGTCGTACGTAAATTTTTGTAAGACTGTGTAAAAATGTATCTAGCAAAAACTTGCACCTCCCCTCAAAATAAAATGCCATTTTGCTCTCTCACTTTCCCCTACGTTCGATTATAACCAGTGAGGTAACCAGTAAGGAATCCTAAGTTGGTTCTACTCAATCGCATTACGTTATTCCCACTAAAAGTGTAACCTTGCATGCATACTTATCTACAATACAATAAAAGTATGGTATATTTATGTATGTATGTATGTAATATATGTATGTATGTATTTATGAAATAATTTTATGCTTCAATTGGAGGTTTTTTACATCGTAGATTGCATAAGTTTTAACGTACATACACCATTTATCAACAGTGATCTATGTTTGTATGTATGTATGATATGTACCTGTACAAGTGTATTATGGCACGCACATCTGGGCACCCTAATGCAATCATGCAAATTTATGATATGTTTGCGCACGTAAGCGTCACTGCATGACCAGAGTTTTGAAATTTTTTAATACACTGCGGTACATACAATATATACAAACATATTTACCACACACATATCGATATTTATTGTATGTGGTGCATAACCCACTAATACATAGCCGCAGCCCTCATGGCCATTAAAATGCGGGCATTATTTTAAAAAATTTCTAAACATTTAGCTAAAAGTTCAACGAACCTAACGCTATTTAAAAATTAATAAATATGTATGTAACAGTCGTGCTTTTGTAAAGAATATGCCGAGATATAAATAAAAAAAATAATAGTTAATTGATTGATCTATTTTCTTTCAGCTCCTACGCCGGCGCTTTGTTTATAATGCCATCAACTATTTGTCAACATGGCAATTTGTCGCAACGACCAGGTCTGACTGTGCTAGCCGTGTGTGTGCGTATGTATGGAGGAAGATATCATAACTGAAAAAGCGCAAACAAGGCAATTTGCTGCCGATAACTGGTCAATAACTGGTCATTTCAAGTAGCAGAATAAGTTGGTTTCTTTGCATCGTAAAAACACCACTACTCCCCTTTTACGATTTTGCTTTATTTTTTATTTTTATTTTTGTGCAAGGGGATTACCAATAATTTATTTGTGTCGCTTTAATGAATAAATTTCAATCGTTTTTTTATTAGCTCACCTAACTTCGGTGTACATAAAAAATGCGTAAGAAAAATAAATAAAAACACAAGAAAGCAAAAGCGCTGGTTAAATTATTCTGTGGTGAAAGTAAAAAGTGCTTAAGTCGACTAGAGCGGAAATTGTAGTAAGATGCCAAGATTATCTCAGCATGTGAAGGCATCATCAAACAGGAGGTTGTAAAAAAATCTTGGTCAAAATGATTTGAAAGCGAATTAAATTATCTCTTAGGGCTGGGTGGGTGGAGGTGTATATTCCGAGCATCTGGGGATCTCCTTCAGTTTTCGGCTCCCCGACTACTGTAGTGTCTTTCAGGCCGAACTGATGGCAATAACGAAAGCCGCGACACTGGTACAGTGTGATGCGATATCCGACATTTACATTTTCACTGACAGCCAGGCGGCGATAAAATCCCTCACAAAACAGTCGACAACCTCCAAGGTAGCCATGAAATGCCGCACATCTCTTAATGAGATGGATAATATGGGTTCCCGGCCATCGCGACATTGAGGGTAACTGTAGAGCCGATGAACTAGCGACACTCGGCACCAAGCTGACAGATGAGTACATAGACAATGACATATGCATACCCTTACAAACATGCAAGCTATTTATCAGTGAAGAAATCGTAAGGAAAGCAAATGAAAGATGGCGTAATGAAGCCACCTGCAAAATCGCCCATCGTCTGTGGCCGACTCTTAGTGCTAAACGCACAGAATCTTTGCTAAGCCAAAATAAACACAGTTTTAGCACACTGCTTTCAGTCATAACGGGACATTGTCTAATAGGTAGGTACGCCCAAAGGATGGGTGTGCAAGCACATGACTTCTGTAGAAGTTGTCTTGATGAGGAAGAGACAATGTTACACCTTCTGTGCCATTGTCCTGCTCTATTCAGACGGAGATTTAGTATTCTAGGCAGACAATTTTTTAACGAATTGGAAGATCTCAGTTCCGCAGAAATAGGGGATATTCTAAAATTTTTGAAAAGCACACAGTGGTTTTAGGAGAAATAGGGAAAGCTCCCCACGCGGCATCACGATGGGCTATGAGCCTGAGTGTGTCCCACAGGACAACCGCTTCAACCTAACCTAACCTAAATTATCTCTAAGTTCTAGATATCGGAGCATTGGAAGCATAATGAGTTCTTACCATCCCCAACCAGTTAATATCAAGATTTCGTAAGCTTCGCTGAGGAATATTCAAATTAATTTTCTCGAGTAGCGATGGGCGAGTAGCGTCAATCGCTCCACTTATCAAAAAGAAAACGAAAGAGAGGGAGAAAATAGTCTCTCTTATATCTCATGTTTTTAGATTAATAAGTAAGCACTGACTTTTATAGGATGGAATTCGATCAGAGAAATTCAAAGAATCCAAAGCGTAAGGCAGAAAAGCTTTCTGGACACGTTCAAGCTTATTAATATGACAATTTCAGAAGCCAAAGTGCGTTAAGTGTTCATGCGAGTTTGCAAGAACTGCCATGAATTTATAAATTGGATTCTGATTAAATTTTAGTTTGAGTAAATGTTGCAATCTCTGCTTAAAGCACGTCATGCCCTTGAGAAAAGTAGGGGTGGCAACTCCCATAAATACGTTGAATCGTTTTTTTACCATAAATTTTCTGAAAATCATGCCGCGATGGGCACTTTTGGACTCCAGATTTACATTAAGGGTATAAGAATACATCGCAAACTAGTCTCACATAAAATAAAAAACAAAAATATGTAGACGTCTGCTATACCCACAAATGAAAAAGGCCATATTTGCATAAAAGCAAAAAAGCTATTGGATGGTAAAAGTAAAGGGTGGATGGTAGTAAAAAACCAAATTTGCATGCCAAATTCGAAACTTAATCAGTCCTTTTAATGACTTGGCACTTGAGTCGCAGCAAAGTCCAGTGTGAGCTATTATTTTTTGTTGTAAGTTATTTTTTGTTTTTCCTTCTCATACTTCGTGCCCACCAAGTGCGTACTTTTAATGTATACATATTTATATTGCATACTTGAAGGCGCTTAAGCATTGTGTGCTGTTATTTACCTTGTTTCTTTTATTACATTCTTCGAATTCAATTAATTACCACCATTTCGCGCGGTTAACGCACAGTTGAGCTAAACATTTAAAAATGAAAATGAGTATTTGGTCGTTCAACCCCACACCGTAGCGAATGGCGAACGTTGGTGAAAAACGCGTGTGCTGACTTTAATAGAATACCTTTTTAAATGGACGCGATTACTATAAATATAATTGGCGCTGTCAACCTTTTTTGGGTGTTTGTCGAAGCTCCTCCTCTTATTTATGGTGAGCGTCTTGATGTTTTCCACAAAATACTTAGGCACAGAACCAGTGCAAATTATTTCGAAGATGACTCATAGTCTGAAATTCGTTAAACATAAACTAGTCTTCATCTGAAATTTACCAGTAATACAGTTCGCCGCCATGAGGTTTTTCCTACAGGGTATGTGTGTCCTGAATTTGTATTTGCTGAAGTTGATTTTTTCAGCAATCAGCTGAAGTCATTCATGTTTCCAAATAAGGTCAACCAGCACCTTTTGTGCTGCTATAGTTTGTACACAAAAGGAGCTTGGAGCTGTGGCTTGAATAATTATTCATTACTTACTTTCAGGGTTTGAGGGTGTTAAAATTTTGTTAAAAGCAGTATTGGCTCAGAATAAATGTGTGTCACTGCCATTTCGAAAGTAAAGGCGCAGTCAGACTTAGCAAGTAGAGTACATTCAGATCTCGCTTTACTTTCAAAAGTTAATGTAAAAACTTTAGAAAAAATACACTGCAGGGACGATAAAATGGGACATAAAAACTAATCTACGACTTGACCAAAGACTTTGGCTAAATTATAAAGACTTCAGTTATAAGAAAATTATTTTAAAGAAGAAGCGGATATAAGAAAATAATACTAAAAAATATACAAAATCATATTTGAAAGAGTTAAAAAGAAGAATGAAAACTTTGACTTTTCAAATAACTGGTGAGCTATTGGAGTGGGATAATAGTATATGTAGGAAGCGAGCATGTTTAAAAATTTTATTTGGCATTAGTGCTTTGAGTGAGCTGCCGTCATCAGTGCATAAGCCGGTGGTAACCCGCGACCCATAAATTGAAAGAAGAAGAAAGGAAATCTCAGTGAGCAGAACTCAGAACTCATTCCTATCGTAGCCGGTTCTACGTTGCTGGATGACTCGGATTTTTCCCGACCAAGGCGTCCGATGCTCCCGCCACCAGGCGTCCGATGTCTCAACGGCTACTATACCCCCTGATAGGTAGGCACTACCAACCGCCACCCCAACCCATACATCCACGGTAAGGAGCTTATCGGCGCAACACAACTCCCCCAACAAAGCCCATCCTCTATCCTGCTAATCCAGTCCGGTGACAAACCAGCAGCTCTTGGTCCCCAGCACAGTCTGTTCCGTGTGTGTCAGCAGTACTCAGACAGGAACAGGCTGAGTTTAGGCCGCCAAACCGTACATGTGTCGACCACATCAGTACTCTCCGAGCTATCGCTGAACAATCCGATTTATGTACATTGCCTTTATAGATTTTCCAAAAGCACCACGACGCTAAAGTCCTCGAATGCAAAGAGGTTCCATCGAAATGGATTCAACTCGTCGATGCACTTTACATTGATGCAGGCTGTCGGATGATGGATGAGAAACTTTTGGGTGACAAAATCAAAGTATTAGCAGATGTGCGACAAGTGTGTTTTCTCTCGTCCCTACTTTTTAACGTCGTATTGGACGCCGTCAAGAAGTTCGCTACGCTATCTGGAGGCGGCATTACCTGAGGATTGCAAAGGTGCCTAGCGGATCTCGAATTTGTCTACTGTCCCACAACTACTATGAAATGACAACGAGGATCCAAGAGGTGCAAAAGCAGCTGAAAAAGCCGGTCTGAAGTTCGATATCAAAAAAACTAAAATCATGCCTTTCAATATAGAAAAAATGCAAAATTTTCAATTGATGACATTGATCTGGAAGAGGTGCAAACTTTCTGCTACTTGGGTAGCGTTATATCGGTGGTTTGACGGTTCGGCCAATGATATCAAACGCCGAATAAAGAAGGCAACGGCGGAATTTGTCTCTCTACAGGCAATTTGGAGTGCATCACACATTTCACGGTGCATCAAATTTCGAATTATTAATTCCAATCTAAAGTCGCAAGCAATTTACGGGTGCGAATCGTGGACTGCGAGGACAACTGACAGAAGTTCACTCCAAGTCTTTGTAAATAAATGTCACCGAAAAATCCTCAAAATATTCTGGACCAGAAGACAGCAGAAGCCAATGCTATTAGAGATCCAAAAGAGAAAATAGGGCTGGATCGTTCATGTTCTGGGCAGGCAAAATAGCGACATAACAAGAGCCGCAATTGATTGGGACCCCCAAGGAAGTTGCAGGGGGAGGAATACCAGCTGAAAGAACAACTAGAGACAGCTGTTGGAGTCAGAAACCTGCGCTATGCTCCTTAGCTGGAATGAAGTTAAGAGATTGGCGCAAAACAGACCCGAATGGAAGAAATTCGTTGTGGCCTTGTATTGCACGTACGAACTTTAGGAATTTTTGATGAGTACTGTGAGGAGGACGTACTATGTGGAGCATCAATTTGCACTTTGTTCAATACATATATTACTTCGATCCAAAGAATAGATTTCTGCCTCAAATCATAAATTTTTTTTTAAATCCAGTTAGCACATGGCCAATACCTTGATTCCGATCGAGCTTTATTTATTATTAAACTAAGTATCATAAAGTATGATATATTGAATTCAAAAATAACTTTTAATACAAAGTTTGCTTACTTTTCGTCATTCATCTCAATTGGGAAGTGATTTTTATTTTATATTACTTTTGTTTTGCTAGTGATGAGCAACTGACTGTCTAGATTTTGCTGATCGAAGACTTTATGTTGCCAATGCTGCCGGAATCATCGCTTAGAATATGATTTGCCTCATGAAAAATAACACTGCCGCATTTATTGAACCTTTGAGTAGGGATGATACAAATGTCAGAAACATTCAAATGATGCCGTCGCGCCAATGATATGTGGGGCACGCTCTCACTAAAACAGACCTCGCCTACATCGAGGGTGGGTCCGTGATTGTGGATAACAACCACAAAAGAAACCTGCATCCAGACTCTCTACTTATGACGCATGGAGGTTATACGTCGCTGATAGTCTCCATTACTCCATTAAGAAGTAAATGGAACTTCGGAAGTGTGCGGTAATGTCATGTGCATTACCGTCTTGTCTGCGTATGATATGGTTGTGAGTCGTTAACTCAAGCGTCCGTAATGGTTGTCGATATGTCTGAGTCGACCTCCTCTAGAACACTGTTTCATGTTAACTTTAGCACTTGTGGGGAAGTTTGGTGTGATTAGACGCGGCACAGGGCGTTAATATTATTTTGCTCTAGGTGCCATTACTGAAATAGCTCTATTGTTCGCCTTTCTTCGTAATGCTTGTGTAGCGTACGCAATACTTGCTTAGAAAACTTGGATGCAGCAAGAAGAAGAATGAATATTCGCTGCCATTCGTCAAGTGACGCCATTCGCTGTGCCAACTTTTGGCCCCTTGTAGGTTTTGCATCTTGCCTTGGATAGAGACGGTTTAGTTCACGTGCTCGGATATCCAGTGGAATTTTCACGCCATCACGCAAATTATTGAAGCTCGAATGTTTTAGTACTTTTTAAGTAATATTTTCGCGATTTAAGAAATAAACTCTAAATTGTTTAAACCTTTCATGGAAAACTTAATTATACGATTTCGCATTACAAGAGAATCCAATGACTTCACTCTACGAATGTCGAATTTACCTTCTTAGTTATTTAAGTTCAGTGACATATTTTTGAAGAGATCGATAAAATGGAGCCTCCAAAGCAGATTAATTTTGACTTGACACGTTTCTCAGCACCTTTAACTACTACTATTATTAATTGATTGTATTTATATATTTTTTTTCCTTCTGTGAGTTGTGAAAACGGAAATTTGTTGATTACGAGTATTACCATATAAATCAGCCATTTACTGCTTCATGGCATGGAATTTGCTAAATGGAAATAATTTTCTCTTTACCAAAATTTCGCTTAATTTTTATATTTTATTTTTATATTTCTCTGTTGGATCTACCGCAAGCCGTGTATTTTTAGCTACACTGTTTTATAGGTACTTTAACATGCACAAATAAGCTGAAATATTCACGCAGACGTGTTATTGTTTTATTGGTTAAGGGTGCCCATGTGTTTCAATATAAAATATGCCTCATAATTAGATTGTATAAACTTACGCATAGTCGGCATTCATTTGTATGCATGTAAGAATGCACAGAGAACGTGCTTTATACGAGTAAGCATATTGAGTACTCTTCCTCACATATGTAAATACATTAAACGCCAAACGCTAGCACTTATGAATATGTGTGTGAGAATTCGTTCTCTATTGGCTTAGTCGCGGCGTATTTTCTTTTCATATTAAGTAATTAAATATAATAAATGATTAAGTCCATTCAAGGGCTGTAATTTGCTTTGCTTTATTCTTTCAACAGATTTTTGTTACACACATACATAGGTATGCACATATCGCACCCTAAATACAAAAGGGTCACAACTCAAAATTTTCCACACCCGAGCTTGACTTGTTTACAGTAGCACAGAAAACAAACTATGTGCCATATCACACTGAAATTTGCCATGTAAGCTTATAACAGTCCTACCAAAAAACAAAAAATTAATTTTTGCCATAATCATGCCGTCTCTACAGATCTCATCATTAACGGATTGCCGCACATGGATGGTGAGAACATAAATGATATTTTTGGTAGCCTGTGCCATACTCTGAGTATGCCAGCGCCACAAATTTCCCCCGCCTTTCGACTGCGCAAGCAGAGCAGCTCAACAGCGTCTGCTGTTATAGTCAAATTAACATCTCCTGCTGATCGCTCAAGTTTGCTCAGAACAGTGGCTAATTATTGCAAAGCCAAAAAGCGGCCACTACTACTCTCTGATGCTGGACTGAAAACTGAAGGAAAATTACACATACACGAATGTCTGACAAAAGGCAATCGCGAGCTAATGCGTTTTGCAATGCAGCTCAGGCGAGAGCAAAAAATAACAGCTGCTTTCACTATTCGTGGATATGTGTATGTACGCGTTCGCCCTAAATGCAAAGCAGTTAGGGTGACTAATATTGAGTGCATTCAAAATGCACTCGCTGCAGCCACCTAATGCTCTAATTAGCTGTTGAGAATATTTATTATGTGTTTATGCTTAAGCTCTACTTACTCTTTTTATTCTCTTCCTTTATTTTATAGTTCTTCTCTTACCCTCGCTCATCTTGTGCTACTTCTTATTTTTCTCTGTTCTTCAAACTACTGCTTTTGTTCTGTTTATTGCTCTTCTATCTTTGTTTACGCCAAAAATTTTTGCAAACATACATATACTCTTGCGTGCTTGTGCTTTGTTGCTTCTGTTTTTGTTCAGCATAACTTAAATTCTTAGGTCTGTTCGGTAAAGTGAGGTCCAGCGTTAATGAAAATAAGAAAATTCTCATTGATATTATGTGCAAACAAAATGATGGTTTTAATGTAGTACATTTTAATGCACGTAGCCTAAATCAAGAAAAACTCGATTTTACTAGGTGCACTTTTGAAGATTCTGCAGTCGATGTAATTTGCGTTTCAGAGACCTGGTTTCATAATGACCTCCCTGATTTCAACCTCTCCTTAAATGGGTACAATTTATTGAGAAACGATCGTAATCCTAATAGAAAAGGGGGGGGAGTTGCAGTGTACTGCAAAAAAGTTTGAAATTTAAACTGATAGCAAAATCAAATAACGGTGAAAATGAATATATATTTACTGAAGTATCTGATGGCATGAATAAAATTTTAATTGCATGTGTTTACAATCCTAACAAAAGTATTGCTCTTGATAAACTATTTGTTGACCTGTCTGAATCTGTCTTAAATTACGAACGTATCCTGTTGTGTGGTGATTTTAATGTTAACATTTTAAAAAATGAGCCTAGTAGTAGTAAACTATTCGACCAGTTGGCAACAGCTGGACTTTGTATTGTTAACGGAATTACACCAACGAGATATTCAAATAACTCACAACCTAGTCTTCTTGATTACTTTATAACATGTGACTTGTCACATATTCTTAAATTCGACCAAGTTGACTTTATCTCCGACCATGACTTAATATTTTGTACTTTAGATGTTGTGATGAATCGTCCAAATTTATGTGCCACCTACGAGTATCGTGATTTTAAATCGTTGAATGTTAATTCCCTGTATTCAGACATGGGTTCTATAAATTGGAATGAATGTTGGTTTCTTAGTACTGTTGATAATAAACTTGACTTCCTCAACCGTAATCTATACTCGCTATTTAACATGCATGTTCCGCTTCGTTCTGTAAATGTTTTAAATAGTTCATGTCCTTGGTACAACTCGAAAGTTCGAGCTGCCATTAGAAAGCGCAACAAGTGTTATGCTAAGTGGAGAAAAAACTTGACGGATACTTCTTGGCGTCGGTACAAGGTAGTCCGAAATGAAACCACTGCAATAATACGACAAGCGAAACGTTGGTACAGTTACTCAAAACTTGATCCGTCACTTCCAACAAGAGAACTGTGGCGCAACCTAAAAAAATTTAAAATCCATGGCAAGGAAAGTTCCGAATGTGAGATTGACCTTGATGAACTCAATGACTACTTCATTAGTGTTGGTAAGAAAACAAATTGTGCTCCTATTTTAAAAGAGTCCTCACTTTGTGCTACTCTAAAAGAACAGTTTCAATTTTTGACCGTTAGTGAGGTAGATGTCCTGAAAGCTTTATCCAAAATAAAGTCTAATGCTGTAGGCGATGATGGCATCTCGCTAAAATTCGTCCGTATAGTCATACAATATATAATAGGGCCCCTTACCCATATAATAAACCATTGCTTGACTAGTTCATGTTTCCCAGCAGCATGGAAAAAGGCTATAGTTTTCCCAGTCGCAAAAAAGACAAATGCTATTTATGCTGGTGACTATAGACCTATCAGTATACTGCCCGCATTTTCCAAAGTTTGCGAAAACTTGATGGCCACGCAAATTTCATCATTTGTACAGAACAATCGTCTACTCTCTCCACTACAATCTGGCTTTAAACAAAGTCACAGTTGCTCGACTGCAATGGTTAAAATAATGGACGACATTAGAATTAGTTTTGACAACGGAGACTTGACTCTACTTTGTTTACTTGACTTTTCTAAAGCATTTGACTCAGTGAATCACAAATTATTATGTTTGAAGCTTAAACACTATTTCGGCTTCAAAGACAGTGCGGTGAAGCTCATGGCCAGCTACCTTAGTGACAGAACGCAGAAGGTCAAGACCAGTAAATTAACATCTCAGTCAAGATACGTACAAACTGGTGTTCCGCAAGGGTCTATTCTTGGTCCACTTTTATTCAGTCTTTTTGTCAATGATGTTTTTACCGTTTGTCAGTACGTGAATGTCCATGCGTATGCTGATGATATACAATTGTACTTGTCCAGTCGTATTGGTCTCGTTGAAGATTTATGTTTCAAAATAAACAGTGATTTGTCTGCTATTTCTGTATGGGCTAACGATAACTCATTATGTCTGAACGCGTCAAAGTCATATGTCTTACCTATATGTAATAGTGTTGTGCATGTTGACAACATCCCTAAATTGTGGATAGGTACAAGTTCCCTTACCTTTATGGATAAGGTAAAAAATTTGGGGTTTATTCTTAACACAAAACTTACCTGTGCTGACCATATAAATAGGGTTGTGGGGAATATTTACGCTACATTGCGAAAGCTGAGTGTCTCCGCAACATTCACGCCAGAGAAAACGAGGCGCAAATTAGTTCTCCAGCTAATTATGCCTCTCATCACCTACTCTGAGGTGGTATACAGCAAACTCGACTCCACATCTTGCCATAAACTTAATGTGGCGTTTAATAACGCCACGCGGTATGTATATGGGATTGGCAGATATGACCATATCTCTGCCTTCAGATCAAGGCTACTAGGCTGTTGCCTTAATAGCTATTTATCTGCTAGGAATTGCATATTTTTGTGCAAACTTATATTATTCAGGTCTCCTCCCTATCTGACAGAGAAGTTGATACCAGTAAGGTCTCGCAGACACAACAAATTCATCGTTCCAAAATTTAATTACCTACCATCATCTAGATTATTTTTCATTAACGCTATTAAAGTGTGGAACTCATTACCCGACACTGTGAAGGCTGGACTTAACAGATCTAACTTCAGGGCACAAGTCTATAATTATTTTAAAAGTGTTTGATTGCATTAAAGTAGCGCATTACATTTCTCTTTCTTCTTCTTCTTAATTGGCGCTATAACCGCTTACGCGATTTTGGCCGAGTTTAACAAAGCGCGCCAGTCGTTTCTTTCTCGTGCTAACCGGCGCCAGTTGGACACACCAAGTGAAGCCAAGTCCTTCTCCACCTGATCTTTCCAACGCAGAGGAGGCCGCCCTCTTCCTCTGCTACCACCAGCTGGTACCGCATCGAATACTTTCAAAGCCGGAGCGTTTGTATCCATTCGGACGACATGACCCAGCCAACGTAGCCGCTGGATCTTTATTCGCTGCGCTATGTCTATGTCGTCGTAAAGCTCATACAGCTCATCGTTCCATCGTCTGCGATATTCGCTGTTGCCAACGTGCAAAGGTCCAAAAATCTTACGCAGAATCTTTCTCTCGAACACTCCAAGCGTCGCTTCATCGGATGTTGTCATCGTCCAAGCTTCTGCGCCATACGTTAGGACGGGCATGATGAGAGTCTTGTAGAGTGTTAGTTTTGTTCGTCGAGAGAGGACTTTACTACTCAATTGCCTACTTAGTCCAAAGTAGCACTTGTTGGCAAGAGAGATTCTACGTTGGATTTCAAGGCTGACATTGTTATCGGTGTTAATGCTGGTTCCTAAATAGACGAAGTATTTTACAACCTCAAAATTATAACTGTCAACAGTGACGTGGGTGCCGATACGCGAGTGCGCCGACTGTTTGTTTGAAGACAGGAGGTACTTCGTTTTGTCCTCGTTCACCACCAGACCCATTCGCTTTGCCTCTTTATCCAGTTTGGAGAAGGCAGAACTAACAGCGCGGTTGTTAAGGCCGATGATGTCAATATCATCGGCATACGCCAGCAATTGTACGCTCTTATAAAAAATTGTGCCTGAGCGATTAAGTTCTGCGGCTCGCACGATGCTCTCCAACATCAGGTTAAAGAAGTCACACGACAGGGAGTCACCCTGTCTGAAACCTCGTTTGGTATCAAACGGCTCGGAGAGGTCCTTTCCAATTCTGACGGCGCTGTTGGTGTTGAGCAACGTCATCTTACATAGCCGTATTAGTTTTGCGGGGATACCAAATTCAGACATCGCGGCATACAGGTAACTCCTTTCCGTACTGTCGAATGCAGCTTTGAAGTCGACGAAAAGATGGTGTGTGTCGATTCTCCTTTCATGGGTCTTTTCCAAGATTTGGCGTATTGAGAATATTTGGTCGATGGTAGACTTTCCAGGTCTGAAGCCACACTGATAAGGTCCAATCAGTTGGTTGACGGTGGGCTTCAGCCTTTCACACAATACGCTCGCTAGAACCTTATAGGCGATATTTAGAAGACTAATCCCGCGGTAATTGGCACAAATTGCAGGATCGCCCTTCTTATGGATTGGGCAGAGCACACATTTCTTTTTACATTCTCTAATTACTTGTACTATTTTTGTTTTTTTTCTTTTTCTTTTCTAAATCCTTCTTTTCTTTTCATACTGCTCTTTTTATTTTTTTTTTTCTTCTTCTTATTATTATAGTTAAGTTAAATATATTGGATTGATTTGTAAATGAACTGGTGTAAAATTTAGATTAAGAAACTTGTATGTTAAAAACATTCCAGTTTTTTTTTATAATATTGTTGAAGTACTATCAAAAGACCTTAGTCTTACTATGTACTATTTGTATAAATAAATAAATAAATAAAATAAATAAATAAAATGTCATCCGCGGACCGTTTTATTGATAACCTCTCATTCATATTTAAGCAGAAGGAACATTTTGAGTTGTGACCCTTTTGTATTTAGGGTGCGATATGTTTGTATGCAGACTTGGCCGCGCTTTATATGATTTTTTTGTGACTAAATTTACGAAATCTTGGAACATTTAGTTAAACATAAAACATATTTTAATCTACAATATGTTGACTAAAGTTTCAGGACAATCAGTTAAAAATCTAAGTTTTATGAAATTATATTGTATTTTTGCAGTTTTTTAATTTTTTCATACGCTTAGAATCTTTTAAATTTCTCGTGTATATTAATCATCATTATTTTAAAAAATAATTTGGTTTTAAAGAATTTATTTTTAACATTTTCTTATCTGGAAGAAACAAGAAACCAAACTTTTTCAAAAAAGTTCTGGCAGTGCAGTATTTCCTCAATAGGTGTACAGTCAGTCCGATTGAATTTCGTCATAATAAAATGCAAATTTGAAGTAAATTAAATTTCACTTGGATTTTTGGAAATAAAATTTTCTGAAATGTTTTTGAAAAATTCAGGGTGTGTAGTCTTTTCCCATATATAAAAAGTTTAAATATATTAAATGAAATTTTTTAATCTGTTTTTAAAAATTCTGGGTGTGCAGTATTTCCCAGTGGGTGACTGTTCGATTGAATTTTGCCATAATAAAAAGCAAGTTTGATGTAAATTAAATTTCGCGTTGGTTTTTGATAATTTTTTTTCTCAATTTTTTTTGAAAAATTTTAAAAATTCTGGGTGTATAGTACAGTCAGTCCCATTGAGTTTTGTCATAATAAAAAGCAAGTTTGATGAAAATTTAATTTCGCGTTGGTTTTTCAAAATACTTTTTCTCAAATTTTTTTTGTAAAATTTTAAAAATTCTGGGATCGCAATTTTGAAGTAAACTAAATCTCGCGTTGGTTTTTGATAATGTTTTTTTGAAACATTTTAAAAATTCTGGGTGTGCAGTTTTTTCCCAGTGGACTTACAGTCAGCCCCATTGAGTTTTGTCATAATAAAATGTAATTTTGAAGTAAATTAAATCTGGTGTTGGTTTTTGATAATTTTTTTTCTCAATTTTTTTTGAAAAATTTTAAAAATTCTGGGTGTATAGTCTTTTCCCAGTGGGTGTACAGTCAGTTCCATTGAGTTTTGTCATAATAAAAAGCAAGTTTGATGAAAATTAAATTTCGCGTTGGTTTTTCAAAATATTTTTTCTCAAATATTTTTTGTAAAATTTTAAAAATTCTGGGATCGCAATTTTGAAGTAAATTAAATCTCGCGTTGGTTTTTCAAAATATTTTTTCTGAAATTTTTTTTTGTAAAATTTTAAAAATTCTGGGTGTGCAGTTTTTTCCCAGTGGGTTTACAGTCAGTCCCATTAAATTTTGCCGTAATAAAAAGCAAGTTTGATGTGAATTGAATTTCGCGTTGGTTTTTGAAAATATTTTTTCAAAATTTTTTTTTGTGAAATTCTGGCTGTGCAGTCTTTTGTCGGTGGGTGTACAGTTAATTGAATTTTGCCATAATAAAATGCAATTTTGAAGTAAATTAAATCTCGCGTTGGTTTTTGACAATTTCTTTTCTGAAATTTTTTTTTGTAAAATTTTAAAAATTCTGGGTGCGCAGTTTTTTCCCAGTCAGTTCCCAGTTTTTCCCAGTCAGTTCCCAGTCAGTCCCATAATAAAATGCAAGTTTGATGTAAATTAAATTTCGCGTTGGTTTTTTGAAATTATTTTTTCTAAACTTTTTTTTGTAAAATTCTGGCTGTGCAGTCTTTTGCCAGTGGGTGTAGAGTTAATTGAATTTTGCCATAATAAAATGCAAGTTTGAAGTAAATTAAATTTCGCGTTGATTTTTGACAATTTTTTTTTTCTCAAATCTTTTTCTGAAATATCCACCATGAGCACGTCTACAGGTAAAATCAGCCAATACATGAATACCTAATTATTGAGAACGTCGATATATCGATATTGAAGGTTGTTCAGCAACGGCTACAGCAGCAATATTCTCAACAGAACGTCTAGTTATTGGTCTACCAGTCCTTTTTCTGTCCTCGATAGAAATTTCTGTCCTTGAAATTTTTTTACCAACCTTTGAATTACCAATTCATTCGGACGATTATTTTCACAAAAAAAAAAAAAACACGAATTTCGCGATATGTTGTACTTAAAGAACGACCATTTTCATAATAGGTTTCGATAATTTTAACGCATGATTCTGTGGTGTAAAATTGTACAACAAATGTCAAAGATGATATCAAAAAAGCTACCGTCTAGAAATTATTCATTACTAGGCGTAACTTATGAAAGACGCCCCTTATTTAAAAAAAGAATTGGTTTACTTCTTAACTAGGATTTTTACTTGTGCTCGAACTTACAAATTAGTACCTAAATAAAAAAAAAAAATGAAACTGACAAGATACTTGACCTTCACCCAATAGACTTGGTAGCAAAAAGTTCTGCAAAGAAGTGTGCACTTAGGCTGTTGACAGCAGTACAAGTAGTTCAAAGGCCATATGGCCATAGTCGGATATACAGAGGTTTAAATGCTAACTCGGATTAGGATTAATTTCAACAAAGAACTAAACGTATTTTTGCGTAATATTGGAGAAGAACAGATGGCGGAAGGGACAACTTTCAACGCGCCAAACCTTTCACATATACACAGACAGCTCCAATGGAAATGGAAGAGCGGGTTGGAGCCGTAGTATTCTGCTCGGAATTAGACTATCAATAGTCATACAAATTGCCGGACTATTGCTGAGATCTACGCAGCAACGAAAGCAGCAGACTTAGGTTCAGTGTCTGGTCTATGTGCGATCTATAGGATCAACCAAGTCCAACCGAACCTAATCTATGAGTGGTTGATCCTCAACAAGCGGTGGTAATGCACTCAGTTTCGATTTACTGTGAGCAAAAAGTAAGGTGAATTTATTTGTCAAACTTCGCGAGATTAAAATCTTGTTCCAGTTATTTTTTTCATGAGTTGGCAGCACTGCTAATAACATCTGGGCCAACTTTCATGTGAATGTCATTATCAGTAATATATTTACGCTTGTTTTTACCAAACGACCAAGAGTGCATTTTTCGATTTTTACAATGTCTGATTTGATTGAGCAGAGAAGTGCCATCAAATTTTGTTTGCGGAATGAAATTTCGGCTGCGGAAATGTTTAGCATGTTGCAGAAGGATTTGGTGATCCAACTATGTCGCAGAAAGATGTTTATAAGTGGTACAAAGACTTCAGGGAGGGTCGAGAACGTGTTGATGACTTGGAGCGCTCCGGACGACCATCGACGTCAACAGATGACCAACACGTCAATAAAGTGAAGGAGTTAGTGTTCAAAAATCGTCGGTTGACTGTTAAAGACCTTACTGATATGATCGGAATATCAGAAGGGTCTGTGAAAACCATTTTGAAAGACCATTTGGGCCTACGAAAAGTCAAATCTCGTTTGGTACCGAAAACTCTCAATTTCTTGGAAAAAAGTCGTCACGTTGATGTGTGTGAAACAATGCTTTCAGACTTGGATTTATGCTTACGACCCTGAAACAACCGACCAATCAAGCGAACATCGTGCTAAAGGCGAGGCCAGACCGAAAAGAGCACGTCAAAGTCGTTCAAAAATAAAGGTCATGATGACAGTTTTTTTCGATTTTCGTGGTGTGGTGCACTATGAATTCCTTCCACCTGGCCAAACTGTTAATAAGGAATATTATTTGAGCGTTATGCGTCGTTTACGTGAAGCAATTCGTCTAAAAAGACCAGAATTATGGGCCAACAACTCTTGGTTTTTGCATCACGATAATGCACCGTCTCACACTGCACTCGTTCTTCGTGACAATTTCGCCAAAAATTCCACGCATATCGTTCCCCAACCACCGTATTCGCCTGATTTGGCTCCGTGGGACTTCTGGCTATTCCCAAAACTCAAGAGACCACTCCGGGGAACGCGTTTCGAGTCGATTGAAGAGATAAAAGCTGAATCGAAGAAGGTGCTGATGGCCATACCGGAAATGGACTATTTGGCATGTTTCGGGGATTGGAAAAAGCGTTGGCATAAGTGTATTTCATCGAGAGGGGATTATTTTGAAGGGGATGGAATTGATTTACAAGAATAAATAAAGATTTTTCATTTTACAACCAAATTCACTTTACTTTTTGCCCACAGTATGAATATTTTGCCCCTTGAAGGCTATTTAAGACTGAATGTAAAAAAAAAATCGATAACTGGTGCATCCTAACTTCGTAGATAAACACGAGTGAAGTCTGTTAAGGTACAAGCGCCACACTGCTTTTTTCATGATTTGCTGTCACTCGTGTTTTAATTTTATACTGCTTCTTGATAGGAAAAAAATACCGCTCAAGCGCAGCAATAGCTTGAAAAGTGTTTTATCAATCAAAATAATGGCAAAATTACACGAATTGAAATTCGAATTGCCCTCATATCCACCGTATCCGCCAGATTTGGCTCCCAATGGCTACTGGCTGTTCGCAGGCTATAAAAAAAAATATCGCTCGAATGAAGAGGTTATCGCTGAAACTGAGGCTTTTCGCTATTTTGAGGCAAAAGACAAGTCATTCTACAAAAGTGGTATTGGAATGATAGAGCGGCGCTGATGAATAAAGCTAATTTTGAACAAACAAAAAAAACAAGTGTTTACTTTGTCAGACCCGGGACCTTTCAGTCTATAGGTTAAATTTATAATTTTTACTGCAAGTTGTATGAATCAGTTGTGACACCAAATTAATGTAAAATAAAACAACAAAACCTATTCAACCGTAACCCGCGATTTATCATTTTATAAGTTTATTACAAAAATCCTTTTACCTTTGGTTTGAAATTGTTAACTGGCGAAACTACATACGAGTATATACGTTCTTCAATAATTCTATCCACATCGCATGCCAGCTGACTTACTCCTTCCTCACTTACGCACTCATCCTTTGCTATCTCACCTATCTCTCATCCATCATTCACCCATCATTCACAATTACACACGCCACTTACATGTATTCACCACTCGAAATGCCCGGCACCGTCAAAACCGGCGTACTGTTGTTCTGCTGATCGCCACCGTCATTGTAAATCAATTGTTGTATGTCCACGTGCTCCATGTCGACATATTCCAGGAGTGGTGGTTCCTCGAGCGGCTGCTTCCAGTTAACAAAAGTCACATTATTATTTTGCTTTGTTATTGCAATTCCATCAACCGCTTCACGCATGCTGCTCTTTCTCGTGCTCCTCGCACTACCCGCCTCAACAGCACTGCCAGTAGCGGCTATTCCAATCGATTTTCTGCGCCGATAATCGCAACAAATACAACAATAGGAACGCACAAAGTGGCGCACAAAGTCAACAGCCGGTCGTGTGTGCGCAGCTTTTTCCCATAGATAATCCTTGGCCGTGCGAAAATTTTGTTGCAGACAATGCGCGGGCGAGTGGGGCATACAATTGCAATCCAAGCAAATATTTGGCATCTTTTTATGACTTTACGTTCAAATGGTATTCGAATTGTTTCAAAGTTATGCGCATTTAAAAAAAGTTTGTCCCAGTGTTGCCATTGCCGTCGTTTGCTGTTGCTGCTGGCCGCCTCAAAGGACATGACTGCAGGTGTTGCTGTCGTCGGTGCGCTATGCCCGTTGCAGCGGTCATTGTACGCTACGGGTTCTGCTAAGTGTCGCAAGCCTTTTCATTTGTTCGTTGGTTTGTATGAGTTTACACTAACTTGCGCTTATTTATCTATTTGTTTAACTGTTTAACTGCTTTTTTTCGCTCAATTCTTATTGCTTTGGTATTACCGTGTAAACAATAGAAACTGACGCGGTGGGCGCCTAATTGAATAGTAGAAACGTCCACTCGCCGCGACTTAACTTTGCAGACTGTCGCGTTATGTCCAGTGCTTTGGCTATTTTCCTAGCCCTCGTCGTGGCCATGTAATGCTCATACCGTAGTTTCACGCTCTTCGCTAGGACTTCTGTGAGCAACACTCAGCCAGAAGGCTCGAATAGCAGCACAATAAGCGAGAACGTGCAGGGTTTGTGTTGCGTTTGTTTTGGCAATTTTGTACAGTGTGTTGTATGAAGCTTACAGGCTTGAAGTGCGGATACGATTTATAGCGGCATGTTTTTATAGTTTTATGATTGAAAATTTAACTACGTGGAAGAATGTTTTAGTAGCTAAATTTGCATCTAACGGACGAGTGCATTGGATTGGTAGAGGTAAGTAGTAGTTATATTAACGGAACAACGAGCGAGTAGGTACGTACAAAAGGAGCAGCGCCACCCAACATAATGGCAGGAGTGTTGGGAAATCTCGACAAAAGGTAGGTGGATCTATGCGCTAATCCTAAACATCGAAAGTTAAATCGAAGCTATGGAGGGCCTAACTTTTAGCTAGCACAATTCCTGATAGGTCAGGGTTGATACCAGAAGTCCTACCTCGCTTTGAGTCGCCACTATGTCCAGTATGCCATGAAGAGAAAGTTGCAAGGCGTGAGTTTTTTGTATGCCCACGATTTGATTTCGCGTTTTGGCATTCATGTCACTATTAACAGTTATGATTTCGAGGCTGTAAGAGACTTCGTCTATGTAGGAACCAGCATTAACACCGAGAACAATGTCAACCTTGAAATCCAACGTAGAATCTCTCTTGCCAACAAGTGCTGCGTCGGACTAAGTGGGCAATTGAGTAGTATAGTCCTCTCTCGACGAGTAAAACTAACTGTAGAGTGTTAGGCTCTCATCTTGCCCATCCTAACATATCCGTAGAAGCTTGGTCGATGACAATATCCGACGAGGCGTCGCTTGGAGTGCTTGAGAGAGAGACTCTGTGAAAGATTTCTGGACCTTTGCCCGCTGGTGATGGCGTGTATCCTAGGCGATGGAGCAATGAGCTGTATGAGCTTTACGGCAACATAGACATAGTGGAGCGAATAAAGATCCAACAGCTTCGCTGGCTGGGTCATGTCGGTTCTGAAAATATTCGTTGCGGCACCAGGAAGAGGAAGGCGTCCTCTGCGCTGAAAAGATCAGGCGGAGAAGGACTTGGCTTCACTGGGTGTGTCCAATTGGCACCGGTTAGAAGGAGAAAGAAACGACTGGCACGCTTTGTTAAACTCGGCCAAAATCGCGGCCTTTACCTGAGCCAGCTAAGTATGCTGAGATCCAGCCTTTCGGGGAGATTAGATTAGAAAACGACGAAACTTCGGTTTTGGGCCCATGTTTCGACCGCAAAAGTTTAGTTTGCTTTCGGTTTGGCTTCGGCAAGAAAAGGTTGAATATTTCCTTAACTTTTGTGAAATTGTTTAAATATTAGTATCAAAGTCTGCATTTCTGTTGAAAGAAAACTACTTTGAAATCTCTATGCTTCTCTATCGAGTGTGGCTAGTGAGCACTTGTTCAGCGCTGCAGGCCATCCCTATACCGATAGACAGTGCCACTAGAAAGATACAGATGTCAATATGCTATTGAGCCATTGAAAATGTTCGGTTCAGTGTGGTTCGACCTAAAATACGATGTTCGTTGGTTCTCAAGAAGAGACTCGCTGATGTTTCGAGCTTAGACGGGGAATCCTAGATTTTTGGCTTATTGAGAGAATGTGAGGTTACTTGTCGGCTACTACCTGAGCTCTGGAAGGATTAACCAAGCATCTTTGAGATGCAAGATTGAATGTTCCTTTGGGCATGGAGAGATCATAGTGGATCGAGAGGGCTTCTAAGACTAGCAAAGCTGCAACTTTCGATAGTGATGGATGCCTTAATCGTTTACTGTTTAATGAAAATCTATTCTCTGAAACTCAATATAACTTTAAGACCTTGCTGTGGTACCTGTATCTCAGTATTTATTCCTTAGCTGTCCTGATTTTGCGAGGTTTTTTTGGAGACGGATAGATAGAAGGCGTTCTAGGGAGCTTCTAAGTCTAGCAAAGCTCCAACTTTCGATAGTTATGGATGCCTTAATCGGCTACTGTTTAATAAAAAATATATTCTCTGATACTCAGTATAACTTTAAGACCTTTCTGTGGTAGTTGTTTGTATGGTGCTGAGGTGGTACAAATCTTAGCATTTATTTCTCAGGTGTGCTGATTTTTGTACGGTACTGATTTTTTAAGTAGACAATTCGTTAATGAATTAGAAGATCTCAGTACTGTGGAAATCAGGGATCCTATAAAAATTTTGAAAAGTACACACTGGCCCTTATCTCTTATAAGTTCTCCATGCGGTATCACAATGGGCTCTACGCCTGTGTGTCCCATAGTGGACAACTGCTTCAACCTAACCTATTACGAAGTAACGAATCTCTGCAACGTATCGAAAATCTGCAATTACTAAACGTTACCGGTGAAATGACTACTTTGTTTCCATAATTTTTTCTCACTTTTAAGGTGTTTAATAGCAGCACATGGGACGACTCTCTTTCCACCTGCCTCCTTTTCGGATCTTTTTTTCCAACGGATAACCCAAATTGGATTAAGAGTAGAGCCTAAGATTGTATACGTCGCCCTATTATTATTATTATTTTTATGCAGCCTTCGGTATCGCAATTTATTTAGGTTCAGTTACTTCAAAGCTCCTTCTTCGAGGCGCGAGTTATAAAATCTAGTCTCCATACAATAAATACGTTTAATTCTTAACTTTATACCTTTTCAGCAATCTGCACAGTCTTGTTTGTCTTCCAAAAAGTGCATACAGCAACTCTTGGTGAGGTCGACTAAGCGTACGGAAATATTGAAATTCTCACCAGTGTTGGATCCAACGCCTTTTTATGTAAAGCCTTATAAAGGAAATTGAGCCTTGTTCCTTGGGGCTCACTACTAAGCATTCAAGTCTTCAAAAGCTAAGTGCCTTTACTGAAAAAGAACAGGAGGAAGCATTTTTTGACGTGATAACGTCTTATAATTCGATTTAGCCGGCTGCACGCACGAAAAAATGTGTCGTTACCTTGCTCATTAGTGTTACCTTGCTCATTTGTCGTTACCTTGCTCATTGCCGTTACCTTGAATGAACTGCAAGCGAAAGCGCGGAACGAACGACAAAGCAAACAAAGCAAACGAACGGCAACGTTCGACATCTTGCTCTCTCCTACTTAAGTGAGCGTATATATGTATGTATATGCGCATATGTACATATATAAATTCACGTATTTGTATTTGCATATGCCTTCTTATTGATTATTATTAATTTGATTTACTTGAAGAATTTAAAATAAAACCAAGTTTGTTAATAATACCTGTTGCTTTAATGCTATTATTATTTTTTGACGTGATAACGTCTAATAATTCTATGTAGCCGGCTGCACGCACCAAAAAATGCGTCGTTATCTTGCTCATGCGTCGTTACCTTGCTTGAACAGCATGTTATGTTATGTTTTGTTATGTTATGTTATGTTATGTTATGTCATGTTATGTTATGTTATGTTATGTTATGTTATGTTATGTTATATTATGTTATGTTATGTTATGTTATGTTATGTTATGTTATGTTATGTTATGTTATGTTATGTTATGTTTTGTTATGTTATGTTATGTTATGTTATGTTATGTTATGTTATGTTATGTTATGTTATGTTATGTTATGTTATGTTATGTTATGTTATGTTATGTTATGTTATGTTATGTTATGTTATGTTATGTTATGTTATGTTATGTTATGTTATGTTATGTTATGTTATGTTATGTTATGTTATGTTATGTTATGTTATGTTATGCTATGTTATGTTATGTTATGTTATGTTTTGTTATGTTATGTTAAAGCATATTATGTTATGTTAATGTTACCTCATTCTCTATATCCATACGAAATATCTATCAAACAAATAAAATTAAAATTTTCTTTTGAAAAATGCAACCATTCAATCAGTATTTTCTTATGACGTTATCACGTTAAACTATCGTCATTAAACCGACTTTACAGACAACCTCTGTTTTTCAGTATATTGAGCCTTATTTTCGTTTGCGCACGAATCGAACATTTCTTTAATTTTGTACTTAGATGCTTTACTCTCCAAGTAAGTATGCATAGGTGTAAGTTATCTCTGGAAAATTTCTCTTAGGGTTTCCTCTTACTTTAAATCAATTCAGAATTAAATAAAACATCTTGCATCGGATAAACAAAGGGAGATACTTTAGTCAGTTTTAGCTTAATTTATGCCGCTCCAAAGCAAAAATATTTCAACGTCAAATTCAGCTACCAGGTAAAGCAACGTCTCTATTGAATGAGGCAGCTAATAACAAAGCATTTCTCGTTATGAAATCTTCCATAATTGTTGTTAAAACCCAAAATAGTTTTTGTCAGCTTCCTTGTTACGCCAAAACACTGTGCAACTGACCGACTAGTGGGGCAGGTTCACCACCGCTGCGTGTGTTTGTTCTGCGCCAACACTGACCGAAACAGTCAACATTACTCCACATTCTAGCATTAATTTTTAACACGAAAATAAAGAACAAAAAAAAAAAACAAAAAAAAAAAAAAAAAAACCCTTTAAAGGCGAGTTCAAGTGGTCAACACGAAAACTTAAGAAGGTACGAAACACCTCAGCTGGCATTGTGGAAGGAGGTGATGATGACTGCTAGCAGGAGGTTTTCTGGTGTAATTCACTTTCTTGAAATTTTATTTACTACCTTATAGCAGCATGTGCTTGTATGTATGTATGTGTGTATGTATGCATATACGGGTGTGTATGTATATGTAGTAGTTGCACTGTGGGGTTACTAGTTAAAGTCTAGTCGTTTGCTGTTGGCGACGAAGTATGTAAATAGTTTTTTTCTCCACATTTTGCTTATTTATTACTTTCGAATTTCCGTTTAAGCTGACTTTTCCTTTTATGACTCAGCTCTGAATGCGTTTTAGGACTTTCCTTTCCTACGCCGTACATGGATTACTGCTGGCAGTGTGTGAGTAAAGGTTTGCTTTTTCTTCTATTTTCTGCTGTTTCGTTGAGAAAATACTTCAAAAGAAAGAATTCTTATTTTAAAGTCGCCTTTTACTGCGTTGCTCTCATTTTTCTGCATTCGTTCTCTGGGTCAAACATTTATAATTTTTGATGTTTGCAAAACCATATAATTGCATAAGCTTCACAGTTGTGTGGTAATTTTATTATATGCGTGATTTTGCGGTCAAGCAATTGATACGCCCCATGCACGCGGACCACCAGCCGCGCGTACTTCGTATGACATCAGAATTCTACCCTCGAAGTGGCAGTGAATGGCAGCACGATTGGCATTTGCAAGCGGCCTGTGGTCAGTGGCCAATTAATATGCGTTTAAACTTTTGTGTATAATCTGGGTCAATTGAATATGTTGATACACTGATCGGCAGTTGTTCTAACCATTGACAGCTGCACAGCCTAGAAAACTGCATTTGAATGGCGGCGGAATGGACGCGAATGGCGGCTAATTAATTATTTAGAATATTTTTCATCAACTATGTGGAACTTTTAATTAAATAATTCTACGGAAAGCTAAAAGTTGTGTTAAGTAAAAGCTGGTAGCAGGAAGGCGATAACCACTATATCTCCTACAAGTATATATTATGCATTCCTTATATACTAAATATATAGTACTTAGTCCTGCTTAGTTGGGTATCACAGGTGTCAGATGTCGTACTCGGTGATGCCCTTAATGCCTTTCTGAACTTACAACCTCTAGATCTTCAAATTCGAAAGGAAGCAATGAAGGCGGCGTACAGGCTCAAGTTAAACGGAGTCTGGGGAAATGAAGAAAGCACTGCTCACTGTCAGATATACAGGGTTTGATTGAAAAGTAATGAGCCGCATCTGCCAAGCGATCAACCGAATCGGCTGGTGAGGGAAAATGATCGTTGGACCTTCCCCTTCCACTAGAAACCGGTCCCAGTTCGCTGGCAACAGCGGTCAGTCAACAACGCTCCGCGCGTGAAAGCTGTTTAAAAAGTGTGTTAGGATTTTGCAGTGGCGAAAATGCAGCGATCGTTGGAGCAACGTTACTCGATCAAATTTTGGGTAAACTAAACAAAACGAGTACCGAAACCATTGGGCTACTCAAGAAGGCCTACGGGGACCAATCTCTGTCCAGTGCCCAGGTAAAACGGTGGCACAAGTCGTTCAAGGAAGGCCGGGAGGACGTCGAAGACGAACAGCGATCTGGAAGGCCTTCGCTGACGCAAACAGAGGAAGATGTGAGCCGGGTTCGTGAATTTTTGAACATTGACCGTCGTGCTAGTAGTCTACGTGAGATCAGTGAAGAGTTAAATTTAACTGGCGAGGCGTTTCGACTCCATCGAGGCGATCCAAAAAACTTTGACAGCCGAATTGAACGCGATTCGGGCGGATGAGTTTAAAAAATGTTTCCTGCAGTGGAAGGACCGCTACCAGCGGTGTATTGACGCTCAAGGGTCCGATTTTGAAGAATATTAGTAGTATAAGCCAAAAGGTTTAATACAACTGCTTAAAAAAATAAGGCTCATTACTTTTCAATCAAACCCTGTACCACCAGTTTTCGGAGCGGTGCACTCTCTTCCCGATGCTAGTGGACAATAGGGTGCTTTTCGTTAGCTTCGGTAGGAAGTATGATGTTTTGATCCCAGATAGAGATCAATGGTTAAGTCCAGAGAACCTATTAACGGGATATCAGCACACTTTCTACACCGACGGATCCAAAACCAGTGATGGTAGTGGATCTGGATGGTACTTAGATGAAGACACTAAGTATTTCTATGCCACAGGTCTTCTATGGTCACTGTATTCTTTACGGAAGTCTATGCCATCTTGAACGTGTCATACTGGCTAACTGAGAAAAAGTGGCGGGGTAGCAGTATTGGAGTTTGTAGTGACAGTCAAGTTGTACTGAAAGCCCTTACTAATCCACATTGCTCTTCGAAGTTAGTCGGTGAATGTAAGACAAAACTGAACAGTGTCGCAAAACATAACAAAGTCTTTTGGTGTCTTAAATTCAAAGTCTGGCAAAGTCTTATTTGGGTGCCTGGACATTGTGGTATTACAGGGAACGAGTTGGCTGATAAACTGACTAATGAAGGCTCTGCAAGTATGCCACTAGGCCTTGAACCCTTTTTAGGTATCAATTCTGCATCGATTCAATTATGGATTGACGACTTCCTGAGGACTACTCATAGAGGACGTTGGTCTGAGTTGAACTCGTGCAGAGTAGCCAAGTGCTTTGTGAAAGATGCAAACAGGAAAATAGCGACCTTTCTCCTAAAACTCAGGAGAAAGGACTTGAGAGTACTGGTGCGTGTAATCACAGGGCACAACGCCTGTGGCTCGCACATGGTTGCCGTGGAGGTCGTCGACAGCCCGATATGTCTATCCTGTCTTGAGGATGACGACAATGCAGATCATTTTCTCTGTAGCTGTCGGGCGTTTTCCAGAATCAGACTTAGGATATTGGGCTGCGATATACTGAGTAAGGATAAAGTTCATACTCTTCCTCTTCCGGATCTCTTAAGATTCATCAATGAATCCAAGAGATTTGTGGAAGAGTGAACTCAAGCTAATTTTTCCGTCTTACCTCCCACATTGTACCTGTATCTTTCCTATCTCTCTATTCTATCTACTGAAATCTATCCGGGTGTAGTACAATGTTCTCCTAACTGCTTGGACTTGTCCAACTCCCCCATAAATCTAATCTAATCTAATCTAGACCTGTTATAAGTTCTTTTGCAAGTTAAGTCCGTTATGGGTATGAAATTATCCTATAATACTTTTTTTTAATGAAGCTCATTTTATTTAATCATTTGAATATGAAACAAAATGTTTTTGATTTTCATTCGAAAAGGTCAACATTTGCTTTTCCCGGTCTCCATAGATTTTGACGTCGCTGTTCGAACCAAAGTTTGTTTGAGACTCTCCAAATTTCTGTGGGGTCTTCGACAGGCCATGTTCTCCAATTCTGACTACAAACTGTAGTCCAATGGATTCAGATCTGGACTTCCATATGGTCAGTCTTCTGCGAATATGAACCAAGTGCCAATATGTTTTTTAGCCACTGCTGGGTGGTTTTTGCTTCAAGGGCTGGAGCGAAATCTTGTTGGAAGATCTAACACGCTCCATAGAAGAGAGTACTGCTCAACTCACATTCTCTTGGTACACTTCCACCCCGGTCTTAACTCCTTTTTCGCATAAATGAAGAGATTTATCGCCTTTACAAGACACTTCCCACCAAACCATTAAGGAGGCTGGATGATGAACTCTTGAAACAACATTTTTTGCGTCTTCTTCAATAGTGAAAATTTTCTCATCACCGAAGAAGCTGCTTGCATCTGTCATGTCTAATTTTGTTCAAGCGCGAACAGTTGAGCGACGAAGGGCTTTCATGTGGAGATGATCTCTAATTAGTTTTGACATGGGATCTGGCGGATGTATTCATTTCCCTGAACATGATTTTCTGCTTTCTAAGAGGGTTTCTGCGAATTCTTTCTCGAACGGCTTTTATGGCAGCACTGCACAGTGGTTCCGCCATAGGACATTGGATGAAAATAGTCATGTTAAAATTATGCAACAATATTTAGCTAAATGTTAGTTCATTAGTCATAGTAACTTAGAGTATAAAAGAAATTTCAACTGCACAAACAATTCACTTATAATTGTGCCTCCAAAGTAAGAGAATTTGAAAAGTGATAGTTAGCGTGGTCTCTGCTCCGTACTTACGCAGTTCCGGGAAGTGTTATTTTTCAAAGAATTACTGTGTTCATGACCTGTTGTACAATGGAAATTCAAGTTGAAGGTATGTAAAACATGTTGAATGTTTTCTTATCTTTTTTAATTATTATTTAATAGGTTTTCAGACCATACGAGATAGGTACTTTAAAATTTGCCGTTTATTTTTTTTATAAGAAGTTTGAAAAGTTTTAACTAAGTTCGCACGAATATGCACAAATAAAACATACATTAAAATATTCTTACGTATGTCCTCTTTAAGGAAAAAATAATTTCCAGCTGCGATGACCTGCGATTGCGCTTGATATAGGGTCTAATCTGTACCTATGTGACTCATCTACGAGTAAATGTTATATTTGTGGTGCGACACCTAAAGAAATGAATGACTTAGAAAAGTGTAGAAACAAACAAATAAACTCCAGTAGATTTGAATTTGGTTTATTACCCCTGCATTCTTGGATTCGATTTTTTGAATACTTTATTCATGTTTCTTATAGAATCGCATTTAAAAGGTGGCAAGCACGTTCATCTGAGGAAAAAGCACTTTAAGCTAAGAGAAAAGAATTAGTTCAAAGGGAGTTTAGAGAACAATTAGGCTTGATAGTTGACAAACCGCGAATTGGAGGAAGTGGCACCTCTAATGATGGAAATACAGCACGAAAATTTTTCCTTCATTCAACCATATCATCCGAAATCACAGGAATAGACAAGCACGTTATGGACAGATGTAGTTATCTCCTACAATGTCTTTCATCTGGTTTTAAAATTAATTCGAATAAATTCAAAATATACGCACTAGACACTGCTAAAATTCTAGTTAGTAATTATTCATGGTATAATTTACCTGCATCAGTTCATAAAGTGCTCATTCATGGGTCGGAGGTGATCGATCATTGTTTATTATCAATTGGAGAATTATCAGAGGAGGCAGCTGAATCATGTAATAAATTTGTGAAAGAATTCAGACGTGACAATACCAGAAAGCACTTAAGAACTGTAACTAACACGGATATTTTGCACAGGCTTCTTCTTGATTCCGATCCATTCATATCTAGTCTACGAAAATTACGATGTAAAAAGAAATCTATGATGTCAAGAGAAGTGTTAGATTTATTGAGTTAAAAGTTTTGTATTTCTAAGTACATTATCTTTTTTGGAAGTGAATATTTTATAAATAAGAATAAGTTAACTGGCACCAAAGTATACTTTATGCTCATCCTTTCGGAATTTAATGCAATATTTTTTCTATTATTGTTTATAATTTAAGATTTATGCAAAACTTTAACACGTTGGCTGCCAATGTATCACTGGTGATCATTTCAAAAACCTACCCCCCGGTGCCAATGTATCACCAGTGATAAACGTCTAGTCCCTTAGATTTTAGGGGCTGGGACCCTAACGGAAGGACTTTTGGGAAAATTTAAAGTTTATTTTAAAAGAAAAAATATTTTATTTCATAGTAAAACACAAAGTTTTGAAATAATATGAAATTAAAAATGAGAAAATTCAGTTCAATTCTGGAAACAGAAAAAACTATATTTTTTGTTTTTAATTTTAATGCAGTTGTTGAAAATGTTTAAGACATAGGTATGGTGACCTCCGACATTGGGCGCAGTATGTTGCCACTAGTTTGGCCTTCTTCCTGGCGACTGACGACGAGTTTGTCGTCTTTAATTCTGAATAGCACATGCCGCAACGATGTCTCTTGCGCCTACCATCCTTTGTTGCTTCTGTCGACGTTATTAAAAAGGGTTTTCCCTGCGGAAGTGAGCGCACTATTGAAGCCTTATCTTTTCTACTCATGAAAAGGGTAATGCTTTGACGAAAGTCAGATATTTGCATTTTATAAGTTTTTGACACTGTTTCAGAGGACTGGGCATTATCTGCGAAGTGAATGAATTTGAGCAAGATCTGGAACCGGTTACGAGCCATGACTTGTGGGACGAATGCGTTTTTGAACAATGTGCTTGGTTTCTAATAGTCGGTTATTGCAGGGTATTTTACCATTCCCATATACATGACTATGGCCAGAAACTCCATGATCTCCTGGCGATCAGTATCTTTCCACATATTCATCCTACTGCTGCTGCGAGTACCGATGCCACTTACTTGAGAGTTTGCATTCCTATTTGTCTCTTCAACAATAATATCCAATATCTCATCGGTCAAAAACTTTATGTAATATTGAAATGGCGTACCGGCATCATATTGCAAAACCTTGGGTAGATTGGTAAATTCTTCTAAATTCTTCAAAGTCTCTCCGGTAGCAGGCGAAGTCCATGCTGTCGTGGTTTCCGTCTGTTCTTCATCAGCAGTATTATTAACATTTGTAGCACTAACATCGAGGTCTTCATCAATACTGTCATCATTCCTTGTATCACTGCCTGAATCTGGGATGTACACATCTTCATCTGGACTAAAATCCTCACCACTAGCACTGGAATTTTCCATTGAATTCAACGCGTCACGTATTTCCTCGGAATTCATAACTTCACAACTTCACTTCACTATATTTCACTGTAATTTGAAACCAACTGCTCGCTATGAACTCAAGTTTGATACTGATTTATTTTAATTCACTTCTTCTTAATTATATATTACTTTATTATATATTATTATTATTATATCTTATATATATTCTTATTACATATATATTACTTTTTATATGTCTTAATGTTTTTTTAACAAATAAAAATATTTCTCAACTTAAAAACGTACTAAAAAGTCATTTATCACGCCAAAAGTTCTTATGACCGCTCTTCCTACGCGGCGGGACCACTGTGCACTGGTTCGAACCACACCACTTCGTGTTCTGTCTGTCACTTCAGACATTTGGGAAAAACGATTGATCGTGCGGGAAATAAAGCTTTTCGAAATATTACGTTTTCTCAGCAATTCGTAAATCGCACTTGCACTTTTACCACACTTTTGCAATTACGATTGTTCATATGATTTTTCTTAGATCCCCACTCTATTGTTAAAAAGCGAAATTTAGTTCTAGACCGGACCATCGCTCTTTATGTAGATTGCACACATAATCGTTGATTCAAGTCATTATTCCTGCGGAACTGATTTCGATTATTGGCTCTGGCCCTTGTGGGGGAACCGCTGATCCACGGTTGGCCAATTCATCGGCAATTTCGTTTTCTTGAACACCGGAGTGTCCTGGTACCCATATAAGTACAAGCCTGTTTTGTCTTCCGACAGAATTAAGCTTGTTCTTACATTCTTGAACAATCTTTGAGGTTTCCTTCGCGTTCTCCAGTGCCTTCAGTGCAGCCTGACTGTCACTGAAAACTCCTATCTGCTTCCCGCTCCATCTCCTCTCGATTATCCATTCGGCTACTTTCAGGATGGCAAAAACTTCCAGTTGCCATTTACCCCATAGCATAGTGATACTTATTACTATCGTTTAAGTACCATCCGGCTCCAGACCCTATTTCGTTCTTGGACCTATCGGTAAAGAAAATATCCGTCAAACCTCACTGCATGCATTCTGGATTGCTCCATTGCGTGAGCATACAATTTTCTTCCAAATGAAACTGTGGGTATCAGGTCGCCTTTAGGTGCCAAAAACAGTGGATACTGCTCAGATAGCAACTTACAGATTTCTCTGTGTCCCGAAGTTTCGTCTTCGTGCCAAAAACCATATTTATGGAGTCTACACATTGCTTTTATTGCTTCCTGTTGTATCCTTAGATCCAAGGGGAGCAAATCACGCATAGCATTTAAAGCATCGCCGGAGGTTATACTCATGGCACCCGTAGCGCATAAACATACATTTCTTTGCAGCCTGTATAGTTCCCGGATTGTAGACTTAACCATGCACCGTCGCCACCAGACCACAGAGGCGTAATTGATGATTGGTCTGATAAGTGCTGTGTATATCCATAGGACCACAGCAGGTTTCAGACCCCAGGTTTTACCAAAGGCTCTACGGCATTGCTAAGCGATTCGCCTTCAGTAAAACGAGTGTCTCCCAAGTCAGCTTCTTATGCAGGATTACTCTTAGATATTTAACTTCATCGGAAAGACCAAGTGTCACACCTTTCAGTGTTGGAAGACTGAGTCCATCCAATTTCTGTTTTCTCGTAAACGAGACTATGGTTGTTTTGTTCGAATTAACGGAAAGACTCATGTCTCATGTACCAGTTATCGATATTGCCCAGAATCCTCTGCACTTTCGTGCAAAACCTCCCAAGGGATTTATCCGATGTTAGCATACAGACATCGTCGGCATATGCTTGGACATGAAAATCGAGTTCCTGCATCTCCGCTAGTAGAGAGTCTACGAACAAGCACCACAGCTGCGGAGAAAGATCGCTCCCTTGGGGACATCCTTGCTTGGCCCTAACGGTGAGCCTCTCAGAGATCATGAAATATATCTATTTTACAATGGTTTGATTAACTCGGAGTCATTCGGCAGAAGAACATATTGAGCCGAAAGTGGCATTATCAAAAGTTCCCTCAATGTCCACGAACACGCCCATTGTGTATTGGTCAGCTTCCAGCCCCGTGTAAGGGTGCGACCAGAGTGAACGCTGAAAGCCGAGCCGAGATTGTCAGTGCGATAAAGATTGTCAGTGCGAGAAAACTGATTACATACAAGTCAATACAAATAAGCTTGTGTATAACACAGTGAGCGCCGACAAGAGCAGAGAGCAAAGCCGATGAGTGCGAGAAAACAGTTTAAAGCGTTTTGCTCGCTTTTTTGGATTGTTGATGTTTACTTTTTAGAGTGCAGTTGTGTTTTTAACACACTTTTATTAGGTCGGGTTGTATGTATGTATGTATGTATGTAACGGAATCTTTGAGCTTAATTTTCACTGGCTTCTAAAAATCTGATCGACTTGAAATGTTGCACACCTATCAAGGAGCGATGACAATGCAATAATTTGATAAAAGTTTTCCATTATCCTTATTAGGATTGCCAGGATTAATATTTTCTTTTTTTATCTGTGGGCAAAAAGTAAGGTGAATTTGGTTGTAAAATGAAAAATCTTTATTTATTCTTGTAAACCAATTTCATCCCCTTCAAAATAATCCCCTCTCGATAAAATACACCTATGCCAACGATTTTTCCAATCCCCGAAACATGCCAAATAGTCCATTTCCGGTATAGCCATCAGCACCTTCTTCGATTCAGCTTCTATCTCCTCAATCGACTCGAAACGCGTTCCCCGGAGTGGCCTCTTGAGTTTTGGGAATAGCCAGAAGTCACACGGAGCCAAATCAGGCGAATACGGTGGTTGCGGAACGATATGCGTGGAATTTTTGGCGAAATGGTCACGAAGAACGAGTGCAGTGTGAGACGGTGCATTATCATGATGCAAAAACCAAGAGTATATTGTTGAAATTTAGCTGGATATTTTCTTAAATCATTATATAAATGATGAAATTCACCAAATTCATTCCTTTTTAGTGTAATTGGATGTTTTCCAAACTCTTTTGTGTTAATAATTGCATTAATCACACTAGGAGAAGCAAAATACTCTTCATCAGATGAGTCCATTACCGTGTACAGCAATTTTATAAACACAAATGAACAACAAAATTAAATGACATAAGAGCAAAACACATGGAATAAACAGAATTTCAGCGCTGATTCTCGCATTCACTGTGTTATATACAAATTTTCTTCTCGCATGAAAATAAGCGTCAATAAGCTCGGCTCGGCTCCGCTCGGCATCAGCGTTCACTCTGGTCGCACCCTTAGGGTTTTACAAGATTTACAAGAATAAATAAAGATTTTTCATTTTACAACCAAATTCACCCTACTTTTTGCCCACAGGTAAAAAAAGAAAATATTAATCCTGACACTCCTAATAAGGATAATGGAAAACTTTTATCAAATTATTGCATTGTCATCGCTCCTTGATAGGTGTGCAAAATTTCAAGTCGATCAGATTTTTAGAAGCCAGTGAAAATTAAGCTCAAAGATTCCGTTACATACATACATACATACATACACACATACATACAACCCGACCTAATAAAAGTGTGTTAAAAACACAACTGCACTGTAAAAAGTAAACATCAACAATCCAAAAAAGCGAGCAAAACGCTTTGAAACTTTTTTCTCGCACTCATCGGCTTTGCTCTCTGCTCTTGTCGGCGCTCACTGTGTTATACACAAGCTTATTTGTATTGACTTGTATGTAATCAGTTTTCTCGCACTGACAATCTTTATCGCACTGACAATCTCGGCTCGGCTTTCAGCGTTCACTCTGGTCGCACCCTAAGGCTGATTCACATGATTTTCCACTCTGGATGCGTGTTGATTTCTACTAAGTGGACTTCTTGGCAATACGCCCATTCGAATATGTTTCTCCACCACTCGTTCTAGACTTTTCAACACGAACGATGGCAAACTGATTGGTGTAAAACTTTTTGCTAGGGAATAGTCGTCTCCTGGTTACGCGTCGCCATTGGGATGGTATATAACCAAGTACAAGACAGGCTGTGAAGATTCTTTTCAGGGCAGTGCAAGCCTTGTGACTGTAAATTTTGACATTTAATTTTATATATTTAATTTTACCAAATTTTCAATAAAAGCGTAATTCATTTTTAAACAAAAGCCAAATTTTGAATCAGAATTCTCAGAAAACTTCTAAGTATGTAGTCTTGTAGCCCGTTCAACTTTGGTATAACAAAGTGAAGGCTTGAAGTGCCGCAGAAATCACGCTGATTTTATACAATTTTTTGTTGCTTACTGTGTTGTCTTTTTCCATATAAAAAATTTGAATTTGGCCGTCATACAAAAAGTGGTAATTCATATGAATTGGCTTTATTAGTCATCCAACTTTATGACATTTTTAAGTGACACCTTCAAAACTTGTTTCTGTCCTAAACCAACACCAATTTATGGGAATGAATTATTCACAAGTTACCAATTTTCATTTGTACTGGAAATTGTGTTGTATGAGAATGATTTGTTTGCATAGAGTCTGCCAAAAGGCTAAGTGTTTGAGGATGGAAACCACCTGACCGCTTCGGCTAAGTTACTTATGACCTTTTGATTCTGGTTCTTTACACCGCAATATGTATTTCTTTCACAATTTTTTTAACTTTTTTTTTTAAGAATATTTTAAGACCAAAAAAAAACATCAACTTATTAAAGCTTCAATTTTTATAAATGGAACAACTTTTATAAACGGTATTTTCTGTAAAACTATAAGTAGATTGGACAATCAGCACTAGTTAAAAGAAAACAAAAAGTTCTACAGTTACTACTTACAGCTCAGTTTACTCATTCCAAAACAAGAAAATATTATACCATATAATGGGCAGCTCTTATTCACTTCTCTAACCTTAAAAGTATTTTTTTACCCGATCACGCCATATTAGCAATTTAATTTTTTCAGCAAAAAAAAATAAATAAATAAATAAAAGAAAACACACATACCAAAATAAACTAATTTTTATACTTTAGCATTAGGGAATAAGGGCGACAGCCATAGTCGAATGACGGCGGTGTGTGACTACCATCCAAGGCGAATTCATTGAAGGTGCTGGCAATAGGCCAACAACAACATTTTGCGCAGTAGAATGTCACGTCAAAGTAGAAAACAAAGAAGTGATTTATTTATTCAAAACAAATTGCGCAATTTTGTTATTATTTTATTTAAAGGGTTTTCCAATAACAGATGTTATTTTGAATAGTCCGCTATTTCGGTAGATGCCACTTTTGGATCCGTCATTTGACCAGTAAAACTACGCCATTAATAAAAATGGAACGATACACGCTTAACCAACGCATTGCATTGATTAAAATTCACTATAAAAATGGCGAAAATTTGACAGAGATGGTTCGTAAAACTTAAACATTTTTGGGTCATCGCGAAGCACCTTGTCGGACCGCAATACAGAAATTGGTGAAAAGCTGCGAGCTGTTGGGACAAGTTAGTGATGTGAAGAATAAAACCCGCGCACGTCGCTCAAGAACAGCCGAAAATATTGCTATTGTAGCCGAAAGTGTTGAAGAAAATCCAAGTTTGTGCACTCCTCGTCGTTCTTTGGAATTAGGCATTCCACAAACGTCATTACACCGTATTTTGCATAAAGATTTGGGTCTTAAGGCTTATAAAGTCCAGTTAACACAAGAACTCAAGCCGGCCGATCACCAACAACGTCGTGTTATTGCTGTTTGGGTCGTTGAAATGCATGAAAGTTATGCGGAATTCCATCGGAAAATCATTTTGAGTCATGAGGCCCATTTCCTCCCCGGTGGCTTCGTCAGCAAGCAAATTTGTCGAATCTGGGACTCAGAAAATCCAAGAGCTATTGTTGAAAAGCCTCTCTATCGTCAACGTGTGACTGTTTGGTGCGGCGGAGTCGTTGGATCTTACTTTTTCCAAAATGAAGCTGGAGCAACAGTTACGTTGAATGGATTGCGCTATTGAGAGATGATTAACGATTTTTCATGGCCGGAATTGGATGGTTTGATGGATTGATCTGGACAACGTTTATTTTGAATAAAACGGCGCTACGTGCCACACAAGCAATGAAACCATTGATTACCGGAATAACACCTCTTATTGGAAAACCCTTTATTTATAAAAGGTCTTTGAATTCATCTAAATTTTCAATTTGAAAAATAAATAAAAACTTCAATAAAATGAAACTTATCCATTAGATTGTTGTTTTTTTAATTTTTTTTAGCTCTAGACCAGCTTAGACTTGTATTACAATATTTTTATTCAAGCACTCAATTTTCAAATACAAATTTGAGTGTAAATAATACGTTCCATAATTTAATTTTGTGCCGACATCCGAATGTAATCGGCGAAAGAATAAAAAAAAAAACAAATCAGCTGGTCTGCTCCTATCCTCTTTAATAGACTCGCCTTGGGTGTAAGCACCCATTAGGGGAAAATATTCGGGAACAAATATGTGGATAAGAAACAGCTGATAGAAAATCGAGCTCCATAATAATTTTATCAGGTTTGCCACCTCGATAGTTCGAAATTAGTTTCATCGGTATTTGGCAAATTTTACAAAACCAAAACAGAAGGAAAGTATTACCGAATACCAAATTGTAAATGATGAGCGCGACGTCCTTTATTAGGTGCTTGGCCGCGCTTTTCATCCACCAAGATATTCTATGTTGTCATATAAAGCGTTTTTCAGTAAGAGCGCTTCAACTTTTTTTTGAATAAAACACAAACGGTTTGACTTTTTTAACTAATTTTTTTTTATTATCGAGTTTAAACCTATACATTTAAGTATGAAATTCGATTTCTCTTGCATGACCACCGCGTGCACGTTTAACGAAGTCCAATCGTTGAACCTAATTTTCAACCACTCTTTTGCATAAATCGGTCGAAATTCCAGCAATTTCGCGTTCAGTATTGGCTCTGAGCTCACAAATCGTCGCCGGCATGTTACTGTAGACCAATGACTTCACATAACCCCAAAGAAAATAGTCTAGAGGCGTCAAATCACACGAGCGCGGCGGCCATTCGACCGGTCCTTATGTGGTGCTTATGTGGTGCTTTCTTATTTTTTTCCACCATATTCCATACGTGTTCAATCGGATTGATATCCGGGCTCTGTGGTAGCATCCCCAAATCGAGAGGAGTGTTGTACGCGAGGTACAGCCTGGTCTTCGTTGCTTTGTGTTTAGGGTCGTTGTCTTGCTGAAAATAGAAATCGGAACCGATTCGCAATTCGGCGCTGATCTTCATATTTTTTTCAAATTTCAATATACACGTTTTGGTCCATCACTCCGCCGATAAATTCCAAATTTCCGACTCCTGCTGCAGCCATGCAGCCCCAAACCATAATATCTCCGCCGCCGTGTTTTACGGTTTTTATGGTATTTTTTGGATTTAGGGCTTCTCCTGGTCTCCTCCATACGCGGAGACGCCCGTCTGAGCCAAAAATATTGTACTTCGACTCATCTGAGAAGATGACTTTTCGCCAGAAGTCAATTGGTTTGCCCACATAAATAAATAAATAAATAATTGGCGCGTACACTTCCGTTAGGTGTTTGGCCGAGCTCCTCCTCCTATTTGTGGTGTGCGTCTTGATGTTGTTCCACAAATGGAGGGACCTACAGTTTCAAGCCGACTCCGAACGGCAGATATTTTTATGAAGAGCTTTTTCATGGCAGAAATACACTCGGAGGTTTGCCATTGCCTGCCGAGGGGCGACCGCTATTAGAAAAATGTTTTTATTAATTTTGCCTTCACCGAGATTCGAACTAACGACCTCTCGGTGAATTCCGAATGGTAATCACGCACCAACCCATTCGGCTACGGCGGCCGCCGGTTTGCCCACATACCCTTTGGTAAACTCTAAGCGCTTCCTCCTATTAATAAAATGTACGTGCGGCTACCTGCGAGGTGTGTAGGACCTAAAGTTAAATGTTTTTATCGCTCTACGGACTCCTGGTCAATGTTGCGATCTAGCTCTGATGCAATCTGCACTGCGCTACAAAGCGGGTCCTTGTCTACCAGATGCTTTATTGCGCGTTTGTCACGATCGGAGAGTGCAGGTGGCCGGCCGGATCTTTTGTTATTTTTAATACGCGCTTCGTATTTGAATCGCCCAATGACAGTCTGCATAGTGGATTTGCTTCTACCCATAATCTTAGCTATCTCTGCATAAGATTTTTGCTCCTTTGTGTGGAGATGCAGGATCTTTCCACGATCATCGAGCGATAACTCTTTTCGAGGCATTTTGTCTATAAAAACGAATATTTTGTCCAGCTCCAGCAAAACACGCCAACTATAATGAATTTACCCAGTACTGCACACATTTTTCAAAAATTCCCGTTATTTCTAAGAAGAACGCTGGCGCCAGACAGCGCAAGAAATTAATAGTACGTAGACTTTTATTGACGCAAATATTTCAGTATGTTTATTTTCGTTGTAATAAGATAAGACTAAAAATTAAAAGTAATTGCTTTTTTTTTGTAGCTTAAAAGAAAATATATTATCTTAAGTGGCACACTATATTAAAGGTGGTGTTGGTAAAACAGTTGAGTTGTTGTTGTTTCTTTCGTGTGGCTATCAGCTCAGAATGAAACAAGGCGAATGAATTCATTATTTATTTCCTAGTTTCTCAATACTTTGCTTTGACAATCGAACGTACAGAACTGTGTTGTTGATCTAGTGCCACCACCTTGAATGAATGCGCCTTGGTACGAATAGAGAATTAATAGCATCGTGTATTACATAGGTAGGTAGGAAGGTAAAAGTGGCAGTCGGCGTCTAGACCAACTCACTTAGACCGCTGCCGTTACCACAGTAGCAGTTTATCTGCTAACTCTCGTTGTACGATTTTCTTTTAAGTGCAAACTCATTGATCTGGCTGATACTTACATATATCACTAAGGTCATCAGTATCACTCAAGAGTGTGGAGCCAAAGTATCTACAGCTAGTTAAATGCCACGCGGGACAGAGAAGATGTCTGATAGACTCTTCCTCCCCTCATTCTTGTAGCTTCAGCACTAGTTGAATTGAAGTACTTTCAATCTTTGGGCATGTCGACCTAGGAGACCGTGGCCGTGATCAAAGCAACTAACATGGATACGGGTTTCCTTGACCGATTGGCGCCTGACGTCCCATTTTGGCCAAATTCTATTTATAGCATTACATGTCAACTATCAACCCATCTCGTGTTGGCCGAAGTGGTACTGCTACGTGCACCACGCAGTTTATAGTTTAAGAGAGGGCTATATGTAGAATCATTATACAGGGTGGCGCACGAATCGTGCTACAAAAACAAAACGTAATAACTTTTTTTCTGTGAGAGTAATCGGCTTTTTTTTTTTTATTTTGCATATTAGTATTTAGATTTACAAAAAATGGAGGCTTGGGATACCGAAAAGAGGATTTGGATAGTGCAGCGGTACCATGCTTTGCAGTCCATCATTTCCGTCCAAAGGGAATTTAGGCGGGAGTTTGGCGGCACTCCCCCGAGCAGATGGACCATTATGAGGCTGGTGAACATGTTTGCTGAATCTGGAAGCATCGCACGCAGATCGTACCATCGAGATCCCCATGTTCGGGTCGAAGCCACAATCGCGGCTGTAGCATCGTCAATTCAGGCAAATCCAAGAGTTTCGACTCGTAACTTGTCGGCGCAAATTGGAGTTAGCAGACGGTCATTGCAGCGGATAGTTCATGATGACTTAAACTTGTTTCCGTACAAAGTTCAAATCACAAGCAAATTAAACCCTCTGGATTTGCCTATTCGCCTGGAATTTTGCCAAAAAATTATTGAAATGGCCGAAGAAGACAACAACTTCATAAATTGTTTGTTTATGTCTGATGAGGCCCATTTTGATCTAAACGGCAATGTAAACAAGCAAAATTGCCGTATATGGAGTCAATCAAATCCGCAAATACTCCATGAGATGGAGCTGCACCCAGGACGAGTCACAGTGTGGTGCGCAGTTTCATCAAGGTGCATTGTCGGGCCATACTTCTTCGAAGAAAACGGTGTAACAGCGACTGTAAATGGGGACCGTTATTTAAACATGTTGAAGGAGTTTTTTTATCCAGAACTGCGGCGAAGACGTATCCCTTTTAACAGCATTTGGTTCCAGCAAGATGGAGCAACTGCACATATAGCCAGACCGGTTATGGAGGAGCTCCAACGAAAATTTAGAAATAAATTGATATCCAGAAATTCCACTTTCCGCTGGCCCCCAAGGTCACCTGACCTCACTGCACCAGATTTTTTTTTATGGGGTTATCTCAAACAAGAGGTGTGTAAAACAAAACCAAGTAATTTGACTGAATTGAAGCAGTCCATCACAACAATAATTGAGGCGATCCCGCCTTCAACCCTTCAGTGCGCAATGAACAATTTTCTCATCAGGTGTCGCATATGCGTGAATGAGCATGGAGGTCATTTACGTTCTATTATTTTCAAAACTAATTACTTACATAAAATAAAATTGAATTATCTATACAATAAAAAAACAAAAAGTTAAATACATTGATTAGAAAAAAAGTTATTACGTTTTGTTTTTGTAGCACGATTCTTGCGCCAACCTGTATCAAGAGGGAGGCGAGTAGTATTTTATTTGTCTTGCAAGCCCCTGTATGTAACTATTCCATAACACCCATATAAAATGGATACGGAAATATTCCGCCACCTCGTTAATAGGTGCCCGGCATTCCAGATACTTCATCGCCGCTTGGCTATCGGAGTAATTATAGACTTCTTAAAAAGTAGTCACATTTTTGCCTAGCCAGACAGCTACCTCATTACTGGCTAGAATTTCAGCTACAGTGGTTCGGAAGACAAGCTGAAACGCTTACTTTTGGATTCTTATGGTAGACACTAAAGCCAACATTATCGTCTAGCCATCAGTAAAGAAGCGTAGGCAGTTTTTACGACCAGGTATATTGTCAACCCACTCACTTCTAGCTGGAATTCTAGCACGAAATAACCTATTAAAGTAGGGTGCATTCAAGCAATAGTGAATGGGATTGGTTGGACCCAAACCTAATGTAATGGCCGAGTGTTCAACATCTAAATCGCCATATTGATTAGTTGCGGCAAGCCGAGCTGCAGTGTCACCTGCATTCTGTTTACCAACCAAGTCTAGGGGAGGTAAATAGAAAAGAGTATGCAGAGCATCAGATGGTGGAGTTCTAAGAGCACCGCTGATACGTATAAGCGTCATATGTTGAACTTTCTGAACCCTGTTTCTAATCGTTGTCTTGTGGAAAGCCACCACCAGACCATAATCCCATCAAGGAGGGCAGGTCTACTAACGGTTCTATACACCCAGTAATTGTTCTACGGAGAAAGACCTTACCTGCGTCCTATTGCCTTTTGCATGAGAATAGAGCTACAGCAGCTTTCCTTACTCTGTCCTCTACATTCAGGTGCCAATTTAGTTGCTTGTCGATAACTTTTATTTAACTAGCAGAAAGTTTGCTAGTACTTACAGAGTGACGACTGCTGCTAGCAGAGGCTGCTTTTATCATCACAAACTAACTCGGCGTGAATATCCCTAAGTAGTTTCCTTTGACTTACGAGGGTCATTTGAAAAGTCTGTGGCATAATAAAACCTACTTAATTGTTTGGGGTGAACGTTTTTATTTTTCGACATAGTCTCCTTTTAGGCTCATAGACTACGTTCAACTCTGTTCTAGGTTGTGGATCCTTTTCGAATAATAGGATTTGCCCACGTCTGAAAAATAGCCATTCGTTTCTGCAATCACCTTCTCGTTTGAACAAAATCTTTTTCCCGCCAACCATTTCTGCAAATTGGAGAACAAATAGTAGGCCGAGTGATCCGAGGACGCCAAGACTGGAGAATATAGGGGCTGTGAAATGACTTTCCTATTTCCATTAACTTTGCGACCATAACTGCTAAGGCGTGAGCTGGTACGCTGTCGTGTTGAAAAATCCAAATCACTCGACTTCCTCGATTCAAACGAATGCCAAATACAAAGAAATAAATCGATCTGGCTGAAACGTGGTGTTCTTCCAAGAGATGCTACTAACTAAACATAACCTCAATATGCGCCAGTGGTGCCATCTCTCTGACTTTGCGCGGACTTTGCAAACGACCTTCGTATTTGATGCTTTTCAAGTGGTTACTTCATTTCATATACTCATTTTATATTTATTTATTCAATTTCTACTATAATTTGGCTTCCTTCCCACAAAAGAACTTTCCAGTAAGTGCCTCGAGGTATGCAACAAGTTTAAGAGTTAATGGAACCGCAAAGTTGCTAATAGCAAATGGAAGAAGTTGATGTGAAATTGCTACTAAAAGGGCGTTGCTTCCCTGAACTTCATAGTTCAAAAGTTTTTAATTATCTTGCAGAAATCTGCACGGACAACAAAAACCAGCAATGCCTGCTGACAAAGTTTGTGTTGCACTTAAAGCGCAGCTAACTACTTCAGCGCACACTGGCGTAATCTCAATTATGTATGCATGTGTGCATATTAGCGCATGCTTGCTGGAGTGTAAGTGTGAGTGAGTACAAATGCACTCACGTACTCAAATGGTTTGTGTGTTTTTTTACAAATACCCCAACACAACTGAACTCACCTTTGCTTTGCTAACTTTTCCACATTGAAAAAGCGACGTCCATTTGTTGCTGCTGTTGTGGACATGGCATTCAAATATTGTTGTTGGTGTGCATGTTGCTGTTGCTGCTGATTGCTTCTTGCTGTTGCCTGTGCAGCGGGCGTGGCACCGCCATTATCTATGCCTGTGTAAATCGTGTAGGTGCCATCCAAATTCGCGTTACTGTTGTGTATTCCAGTGTTGCTATTTTTATTGCTATGCTCCTTTGGAGAATTTTCGGCAGTACGGAAATTTTCTATACACAAAAAGCAAAGCTACTGTCAGTTGCATGCAGAAAATACAATTAAACAATCAATCAAACCTGGAGCAAAGGGGCCACCGCCACCAACACCAACGCCGCGCGCAGTCTGCATAGCGCGCGTTCCAACCACAACCGGTTGTGCCAACGATGACGGCTGTGTTTGCCTTTGATGCTGCTGCTGCTGCTGTTGCTGTTGCTGCGATCTTCTACGCTGTTGTTGCTGTTGTTGTTGCTGCTGCTGCTGTTGTGCGGCCAAGCCGTAGTTAATTTTCGGATACGTTGAACTCATATTGATTTGCTGTTGTTGTAGTTGCGCATAGGCGCCCATGCCCGCGTGGTGGTGGTAGGTGTTTGGCTTGTGAGCGCGCATGTAGGTGGTATTCATATCCATACGATCCATCGTTGGGAAACTGCAAATGTGTTTATGGTGGGCGTGTCCGCATATAAGCGAGAAGTAAATAAGGTTAAACGAGCTCGAGTTCGTGCAAATTTAATGCAAATTACCGTGAATTTACAGTCTGACGGGTGAAGCGGCCGCTAATGCCCGTGCAGCTATCATTGGCCGCTGTGCTGCCACCAACGCTACCCTTGCAGTTAGACTTATCGTCAGCGTCACCGCCTCCGCTACCACAGCCGCCGCCGCCGCCGCCGCAACCACCGCTGCTGCTTGTGTAGGTGCTATCAGAGCTCCTGCCTTCCATGGAGGAGTCTGAGCAGGATTTAGCAACCAGTCGACGGCCAGCCATATAGTTGCCATAATCAGCTATGGGGCGAGTAGAGAAAGGAGAAACTAATATAAAATGAGGTTTCGTGTGTGCGTGAGTAGAAATAAATATTCAAATACTTAAGCAAGGCATGAAAAAACAGAAACAAAAAAAGAAAAGAAACCAAATTGCATTGTTATGAATGACGGCTGACATTCACGGGCGCACATACATATGTACGTATGTGTGCATGTATTTCTGTGCCAACATACATTTGTATGTATTTATGCGGGCGTTGTTAGGTCAACGTCATAATAAACAACCCAAAAGAGGCAACGCGCATAAATGGGCCAAAAATGAGGTCTGTGCATTAAAGGCTCGTAAAGAAAGGTTGTTTGTTGGTAATGAAAATCAAAATATCGATAAACTACTGATAATATGCATACATACATACATACATTAGCATATTGATAACAATAAATAAAATGGTAAACGTTTGGGTTCGTCCGTACAAAAAAAGAGAGGAAAAAAACAAAAAAATATATATAAAAAAAATATAAAAAACAAAAAAACAAAAAAAAAAACAAAAACACAAAAAGCCTCTATATTCACCATGCAAATGCGTAAACTTAAATATTCCGCAGCTTTCGTCGACTTTCTTAACATTACTTACCGTTCGTTGATTTCTTAGTCGTTTGCCCATAGTGCAATGGCACATTACTGCCAATAATATGTTGAAAATTGTGCGAATGCAAATCGTTCTGAAAATAAAAGACGTGTGGTAGTATTAGTAATGTAAAATACTTTATTAGCTTCACCCTAAAGTTCCTTTAAATAGCTGATTTTTAATACTTTTTAGACTGTGGTTTTATCTAAAAAGAGTTCTGAGAGCAAGTTTCAGGTTTTTGGTTCCCATTTTTAGCAGTTTCCATTTCCAAATACGAGGTGTGTTCAAAAAGTAACGCGAATTTTGATTTTTCGCAGGTTACGTAAATCGAATTTCGATTTTTTTGTGGCGATATGTTGGTACTCACGCCTCTCACTCATGCCGACGAGTTCAGCAATTTCGAATGTTCAGTTAATTGTTGACAGCTGCTTTGCTTGCACCTGTTTCGGCTCGTCTTCGATTTTTACCTATTCAAAGAGATGGATCTAAGAACCTGTAGCCAATTTTATGTGAAAAACGAAATTAAGTGCGCGGATGCATTCCGAATGTTGACTGTGTCGTGTCACATGGAGAAGCTACGAGTACTTTGGACCAAAGTAACGTTTATCGGTGGTACAAAATGCTCTCAGAAGGCCGAGAAGATGTGAACGACGAAAAGCGTACCGAATGCCCGAGCACTTCAACAACAGACGAACAAATTGATGAAGTGAAGAAAATGGTATTTGACCAATCGTAGCATCATCGTTAGAGAAGTTGCTGAGGACCTAGACATATCGTTTGGCTCGTGCCATACGATTGTTTTCAATGATTTGGGAATGAGACGGGTGCCGCAAAATTCTTATCAAAACTGCTCAATTTCGACCAAAAGCAGTATCGCATGAACACTGCTAATGAGATGTTGGACTGTGTCCGTGACGACCCAAATTTGCTCTAGAGGGTCATACCTGGTGATGAATCATGGGTTTATGGTTATAACGTGGAAACCAAAGCTCAATTATCTCAATGGAAGCTACCGCATGAACCAAGACCGAAAAAGCGTGCCAAGTTCGGTCGAATGTAAAAGTTTTGCTTACCGTTTTCTTCGATTGCAGGGGCGTTGTGCATCATGAGTTCTTGCCGCATGGTAAAACGGTTAGTAAGGAATATTATTTGCAAGTTATGCGCAATTTGCGTGAAGCAATCCGCCAGAAACGCCCGGATTTGAGGAAGAACAAAAATTGGCTCTTGCATCACGATAACGCCCCCGCTCACACATCGTTGCTTGTGCGCGACTTTTTGGCCAAAAACAACACGCTAATGATGCCACCGCCAACGTATTTTTTTTATAAACAATTTAAGACAGAAATTTTGGTAAACAAAATTTATTTTGCTTATTCCTTCGATTAGTTACTAAATTTAACATTACTTTAACGAAATCTGTTTGTGTTTTTAATTTCAGAGGATCCAGTTAAGAGATATAGTGGGCACCGCGAAACGTCTTTTTTTGACAGGAGCTCCCTGAGATCAGCTGTAGCTCCTTTCCAAATAAATATTTTTACTAATACTAAGTCTTAAAATGCAGTTAAAAGATAACGTAGAACGTAACGTAAAAAAAGGGAGGACGTTATTCGTCATTATAAAGAGGGCAAAAGCCAACTAAAAATGGCAGAAATTGTTGCTATTAGTTCCTCAACTGTCCAGCACATTATAGAAACGTTTCGCCTCCAAAATCAATGAACGAAGTCGAAAAATACTTAGGCAAGATCTGTAACCCTGAAACTGTTCGTACAAATCGGCGCGAAGAAAATTTTCGTGGAAGAACTGCCCCAAATAAGCCGTTGATTAATACTCGTAATAGAAGACCAAGCATAGAATTTTGAACGAAGACATTTCGTACTGGAAGTCCATTGTTTTCGCGGATGAAAGCAAATTTAACCTTTTCAGGTCTGATGGAAAGTCCTGCGTTTAGAGAAAACCAAATACCGCGCTTCAACCATGTAATTTGCGCTCTACAGTTAAACACGGCGGGGGCAGTATGATGGTAAGCGGTTGCATATCCTATTCAGGCGTCGGAAATTTAACATTTATCGAAGGAAACATGAATAACGAGATGTATCTGAATCTGTTAAAAGATAATTTAGTAGAAAGTGCGGATAAAATGGGCATTTAGGATTGCTACCAATACAACGATCCCACGCATACGTCTGTTATTGTAAAAACTTGGCTTATCTGGAACTGCCCACATGTAGAGCAGACACCTGCACAGAGTCCAGATCTCAATGTTGTTGAGAATTTGTGGTCAGTGCTGGAACATAAAATTAGAAACCACCATATTTCTAATGCTTCTGATCTGAAATGGGCACTAAAGAAATAAGCTGGGATAAAATTAGTTCCGATTATACAGCAAAACTTGTAGAATCTATGAATTCCCGACTAAAAGCTGTTCTGAATCAAAAGGGATACCCCACTAAATACGAGTATTAGCCGTAATCATGAAATCGAAATGTTAATGTGTTTACGTTTTTTGAATCATTTTAATTTAGTGCATCATTTAACCTGTGACCTCAAAACTGTAACTGAATTAATTTAATTTGCCATATCTTTCTTATGAAGAAACATTTTTTGTTATGTTTTATTATTAAATAAAACATGTTATTTAACAATAAAAAAATATAAGATTTTTTTCTGTAATGTAAATATCATAAAATATATTTGATATTTTCATAATTTTTTTTGGCTGCACCAAATAAGCTGTGAGTCACTATATTTATTTTACATTATTTCGACTCACAACATATCAATAGTCGCACGTTCTACTAGTTATAAGAGCTACTTATGACTCAATCCGAAACTCATAAATTTTGAACACTCTTGGAATGCTCCCAGTAGGAGGCGCCTACACGACTTATTTATTAATTTATTAAAACTGAATTTCATTGCATACTTTTGGGCGCTTAATAAACCAATTGTGTTAGTCTAGCGTCAATCACTTGTTTTCTTATCATAAAAATATTTTTAATTATTTTGTTGAATGCTATTTACAGCCGCTAACTTTCGAAGAGGCTCAATGCGTCAGTTTAGCTGCGGAATTCCATCGACTTCACTACATTTCTTTACTTGCAACTTGCAATTTCATCACTCACCCATGCTTTGAAATTCACCGGCACCAAATTGAACATTGGAAACGCTTGATAGATATCGACCATTTTTCGTCTACTATATTTCGGATCAATCACAAATGGTAAAACCATTTGTTATTGTGCTACACTTTAACAGCAGTTTATAGAAATTTAAATTCCTGCACTTTACCGGCACACAACTACACACACACATAAACAAAAAACACAGAAATGCATAAGCCGACAACTTTTCCTGCTATTATTGCAAAGCTTCCGTGGCTGCGAATATCCGTGCGAATTCCCGTTGTAGACCTCAGGCAACAAAAGTCGAACTGACACTGGCTGTCTGTAGGCATGGCGTAGTTAAGCAGTTGCATGGCGTATAGCTGCTTATAAACAAACACAAGTATGTGTAAGAAATTTCTATATAAGTACCTATATACATATGTAAGTGCCTATGTATGTTGGTGTGCATGGATATCCCCCTGTAACAAATTAGCCAGTCAGTTGTCTATCAGCTGCTTTTAAAAACAGTCATTCAACCATTAGAAATTTTACTTGTACGTATAAGTTGATGTGTATTATTTGTTTTTGCATGCCGGCAGTTTAAATTATTATATTTGTATGTGAGTACGTAACGCGCTTAGCACTTTGTTAACAGTTTTTCCATTCGTGTGACTGTGAAGTGTTAGGATGGATTTCAACTCGCGTGTGTGTGTGTGAGCACAATCGCTTTGAACTGCTGTGGGTGGGTTTATAGACGTGTGTGTGTATGCGTGTGGCGTACAAATGTCTTATCTCTCACAACATTAAGCGGCGTGAGCAATTTAAATTTCCATGAATTTCCCCAGCGGGTTTGTTCTATAAACGAGTTGGGTTTTAAAATAACCGATGGCGTTTTACCCACTGCTTTCGATTTAGTTTTATCGAGTGATGATAGTAAACAGACGATTTCAATTATAAATGTTTCATATGCAACGGTATAAAAATATGGCTGTTGTGTTTGATTTGAGAATTTCAATAAAACAAAAGTTAATGCGGGGTTTGAATTAATTTAATAGAAAAATTGAAGACAGAGTGCAAGGAAAACTCTTTACGCTTATGTTTAGCAAGGGTTGCGATTATTTCGAGTTTCATAACTCCGGGCATGAATACCATTCAATTCCTATTTAAATCCACTCGCTGAGTCCGAAAATTCACATAATTTTTTTTCTGTCAGCAGGTTTCGACATATCGCCAATTAATGGTTTTAGAATATCTAGAGAAAGCGCTAGCCGATTAAAGTTAATTACATTTTTTATATATTGCTTATACCTTATTTTCCATTAAAATTAAATATTTTGAAGATATTTACAAAGTTTCGAAAAAATATATTTTTCCCCCCAAAGCTATGAAAATGTTCGATTTATATGCATTGTGAGTAACAAAAACTATTATAAACATATGCTTGACCATTAAGATCAAAGGATGCACAGGAATGCCGCCGGGCAGCTTTAAATGGTATTAGTGTCGAAGTGACCTTGAAGTCAGCCTTATTTCGGTTCCTGGCCACAGAGATATTGAGGGAAATTGTAAAGCCGATAAGTTAGCCAGGAAAGGTACTACTCTTCCACTACTTGAAATGAAAACAATACATTAACAATATTGGATATACTATGGCCTCGAGCAAACCAATAATCAACAACAACATTATCCAAGAGGCGAATAAGGCACATGTGATACAGGTAGGTTACTGTTGTAGCATATGAACAAGAACGAGAAAAAGGAACTGCTTAGGCTTTGAAGAGATGATATCGTGAAGGTCATAGCTTTATAACCGATCATTGGCTATTTGGCTAGCATTCCTTGAGATTAGTTTTTTTCTCCCACGAATATTGCAGAAGTTGTAGAGACGAGGAAGAAACAGTTGAGCGTTGCCTTTGCAATTATCCAGCCTTAGCTAAAATTAGAGCAGGTTTTTGAGGTCGATACTTTTAAAATTCTCATACGGAACTGTCTGGCGAGAGGAGGGGCCAATTCTGCACTTCATAAGAGCCATAAAATGGTTTCACAAAGAAAAATAAATGAGGTTGCTGTGCCACACATTGATATCACAACGGATCTGTAAGGTCTAAGTGAGCTGGTCGTACAGCCCAACTACCCCATAACCAAACCTGTATTGTGAGAAATGTATAAGTTCTCATATATACTTACATGTATGATTAAAATAAAAATTTTAATATAGGGTTATTCAATAGGTGCGCTTCAACTTTTTTCCGATAGGGAGGGCGAACGGCGCAATATTTTTTATTTTTCGCTTGTCATTTGTAAACTTCATTAGTATACATTTCATCATGGAACGCTACACACTTGAGCAACGATTGCAAATCGTGCAAATTTTTTATGAAAATAATCGTTCTGTTGCTGCTATATTACTTTAAGAGCATTACGGCCATTTTACGGTCCATTTAACAAGCCGTCCCGTTTTGGGGTTATGTGAAGTCATTGGTCTACAGTAACAAGCCGGCGACGATTTGTGAGCTCAGAGCCAATATTGAACGCGAAATTGCTGGAATGCTGGAATTTGGGCCGATTTATGCAAAAGAGTGGTCGAAAATTGGGTTCAACGATTGGACTTCGTAAAACGTGCACGCGTTGGTCATGCAAAAGAAATCGAATTTCATACTTAAATGTATATGTTCAAACTCGATAATAAAAAAAAATTAGTTAAAAAAATCAAACCGTTTATGTTTTATTCAAAAAAGTTCAAAAGTTGAAGCGCTCTTACTGAAAAACCCATTAATTGGCTGGCTTCTGACCCATAGGAGAGCAAGCAGCCAAAAAAAGAAGCAAAAGGAAAGAAATATATTCCACTTCCTCTGTGAATGTCTGGCCTATGGAAGACGAGGATGTTAACCCTTGGCAAAACGCATTTTGAGAAGAGCTGACTGATCTCGAAGAGTTGGCTGGTACAGACGTAAACAACCTTATAAGGTTTATCAATCGCGCAGACTGGTTATGGGCGTGAAGGAATAAGCCATCTAACTGGTTGATAGCGAGTATGTGACAACAAAATGGTGCAGAAGCACTAATTGGATTCTTGGAAAATCACCACTTCAACCAACAGCATTCATTATTCTATAAGCAAGTATCAAACTTAAAAGCCTATTTTTAAGCCTTGAAAATTCCGAATCCAAATGAATGCGGTTATTTAACGATATCTTGAAAATTATAGGACAGAAAAAAATATTTGAAAATTTTCGAACTCTGGGTTAAATAAATATTTAATTACTTGTAAACGAGTGTAATGTAAACTTTTAGAAAAATTTGTGACTTCATCGAATTTGATATTTTTAGGGCTTATATTATATAAATATATTTTTCACAAAATTCAATGGGCTATAAAACTGCATACCCAGAAATTTTTGTAATTTGAAATTTTATATACGAATTGTTTTAGAATTTGTTTTTAATTTTGCACAAACTTTAGAACTTTCAATTACATCGTAGTATGAATTTGTTTTAGTGTGAACTAAAAAAAATTGTGAACATTAAAAAAATTTAAATAAATAATTTACATATTTTTTATAAAACAAAATATAAAAAATTTTTTAGTAAAAAACTTATATAAGTAATTTTCATATTTTTTATAAAAAAATGTATATATATAATCAAACATGTGTACTAAAAAACAATTTAGTCATTTTTTATTAAAAAAACTTAAATAAATAATTTAAATAATTTACGTAAAAACAAAAAAAAAAAATAATAAACATTTTTCATTAAAAACAATTTTCAGTTATTTGATTCTATGAGCTTGTTTTTATTTTTTTATTAAAAAAAATTAAATAAATAACTTACAGATTTCTAAAATTAATAAATATATACCAATATTTTTTTTGTTTAAAAAAGTTTACAGTTTTTTGATTATATGAGTTTGTTGTAGTGTGAACTATATGTTTTATTAAAAAATTTAAAATAAATAATTTAAATATTAAAAAAAAAAAATAAAGAAATTCAAAAATTTTTTTAAATGAAAAAAAAAACAAAATTTATATTAATTAAATTAAAAATTAAAAGTACACAAAGGTACATGAAAAATAAACAATTAAGTTATACATTAAGAAAGATTAAATAAAAATAAGTAAACAATTTATATAATTTTTATAAAAAAACGTAAATAAAACGGAAATAAAGGGTCCGCCATATAACTTTACGGAATTAAAAATGCTATAAAAAAGAAACTACTCAATATTTTTCCAAACTGTTTTTTTTATTTTGAAGTACAATCCTTCCGGTTAATGATGGAACACAACTTCATTCATATGGCTGCCTCGGCTAGCCATGCACCATCCCATACGATCGGTCCAATTTTTCAACACATTTTCTATTGTATGCGGCTGTATTTCAGCTATGACATCGCGTATGTTGGTCTTCAGTGCATCAATTGTTGCTGGTTTGTTGGCATAACACTGGTCTTTGACGGCACCCCAAAGATAATAATCCAACGGCGTCAAAGCAAGTAACGCACATACGCTTCATTCGGTGGTTTTCTTCTTCCCATTGCCGTACGCAATTTTCGTATACATTCTGCAACATTACCATGGTTTTCAAAGTAATGTCGCAATATTTCCCAGCGTTCTTTGAGCGTACACACAACCATTTTCGTTCAGCGGAAGAATAAAACTAATTTTCTGTCAAATCAGATGACAGCTAAGTGTTACCATTCTTCAAATAATACCTAGTTCAAATCCGTAACGATAGATGGCGGGCCCTGTAAATATTTTATATATTTTTTATAAAAAAAAAACAAATTACATAAATATATCTCATTGCCAGTTTTGTGAACACAGGAGAATATTACGACATTAAATACCCAGCTCAAATTTTAATGACACGTAATTAGTGCAGCAGACAAAAGAGTTTGATAATTAATAGTTTATATCCAATACTTTCGATGCACTTATTAAGAGTAGAAGGTATCATCCCCGAAACTCTATTTGGCAGGTGGACGGCTAACCATTTCAAACTTCTACTAATTTTTAAAGTATCATTAAATGAAACAGTGAATGAACAGTGGAACAAAAAATATTTGTTATTCTAAATAAATTCTAATGAAAATTGGCAAAAAATCTTATCTAAGGCACGTTGCATTTGATGACACGACCACAGAAAACATTCCAGCGGCTATGCTTTGAGGACATGAATCTTAAAAGTATGGCTCTTTATTAGAGAGGATGTCTCTGTGCGCTTGGAGTTTTATCATGACCTGCACTTTTTCTTTTTATTTTTTGATTATTTAGACTCATAGTTTATAGTAATCACGCGAAAAGTCATTCGGTCACGGCGGTTTGAAGTTTGATTTCGCTCGAACTTAGGCAACTCTCTTCTTACAATCCAATAAATCCAGATAAATTCGTGAAATAATATCGAAATTAATAATATATAAAATTATAATTACTTGTATTTTTTTTTTGACTCTGACGAGGCGAGTAAATAAAGGTATCGGATTTTAAATTGTAATAAAACAACGAAAATTCAAATTGATTGGATAGATAGTCCCTTTCAAATGTTGGCCGCAACTGCGCCGTAATTCGGTCATCCGTAAACACCAATTTTGAATGACTCCCTGGAGGACTTCGATCGGTATCTCGTGTATAACTTCAGTAATTTTGGCTTTCAATGCCTCAATCGAAACTGGTTTATCCACAAAGCATGTAGACTTTACATGTCCCTACAAATAAAAGTTGCACGATCTTGTTGGCCAATCCACTTGTCCGAGACGAGTGACAAAAATTGTTCATCAAAACGATGATACAGTGAATCCATTGTTTCGCTGCTGCCGTTTTGTTGGCATCAAATGTTGTAGATATCACCGGCTTCAATTTTCTTTCGTCCGCGTTCAAAAATTGGTGTGTATCATTGCGCGATGGCGTTCGCCATTCACTGTTACATTGGCGCCAGCCTCGTCTTTGAAGAAATGTGGGCCGATGATTCCTCCAGCTCATAGGCGGCACTAAACTGTTGTTTTCAATGGATGCAATAGCTGTTCTTGAATGGCTTCGAGTTGTTCTTGAACTCAAATACGGCAATTTCGCTTATTGACAAAAAAAAGGGTCTCATAGCTGAACACCATAGGTTGGCCTGAGCGTGCGTAGAACGCTTTTCACAGAGCGTCGATTATCATAATACAATTTACAATTTGTAAACGTTGTTGAGACGCAAGTCTTTTCATGATGAAATATCGATGAATACAGAAAAAAATTATTTATTTGGTTTGACAGTAATCCCGCGTGATTAAAAAACCCTATTGGGAAAAGTACCTCCAATCTTATCCCCTTTGCATATATTCCTTTCAATTTGCAAAATGCAAATAATTTAAAACAAATCAGTGCAACTGTTGAACGTTTATTTTTCTGTCACGCGTTGACAGGAAATGAATAAAGTTTTAAATAAAAAAGAAACTATAAAGTAAAAAAAAAATTTGTTTAAATTAGTTGACATACGTACGTACATACATATGCACATGAAAAGAATATTTCTTAGAACAATCAGAAATACGGTGACCCATCATGAAATATCACCACCCTTACGCCCGCCCACATACCCTAAGTAACTTCGATTATTAAATATTTATGAGCCTTTCGTGAACGCAAACTCAATTTCATATTGAAAAACATCTGTGTATGTATGTATGTTTACCAACATAGACATTTATATAAGGGTATTTATAATGCTATACAAATGTATGTAACGTTCCGTTTTTAAATGAGGTCAATCGCTCTTGGAATTGGAACAGTTTGGGTATGGTCAAGTCACGAGAAACTAAATAAATGAGATAATAATTATGTCACAATTGTTGTTAATGGTTGTGGCACGAATATTTGCCAATTGACCTGCTTGGAGAGAAACTGGGGTAATTGCTCCAAGTGGTACATAAACAGCGCGCGAAAGAAAGAAATATAGAAAGTCCGCATTTCCTCAAGCTTCGATTATTTATTTATTTGCTTTTTATTTAAAATATTTTTTTGAAAAAAAAAATATAATAAATTCTGTAATAAAAACTGTTTTAATTCAGGTTTCAAATTAATCCAGGTAATCCACACTTTGCCGCCAGGTAATCCACACGGCGGCCGTCGTTGCCGAAAGGGTTGGTGCGTGATTACCATTCGGAATTCACAGAGAGAACGTTGGTTCGAATCTCGGTGAAACCAAAATTAATAAAAATATTTTTCTAATAGCGCTCGCCCCTCGGCAGGCAATGGCAAACCTCCGAGTATATTTCTGCCATGAAAAAGCTCCTCATAAAAATATCTGCCGTTCGGAGTCGGCTTGAAACTGTAGGTCCCTCCATTTGTGGAACAACATCAAGACGCACACCACAAATAGGAGGAGGAGCTCGGTCAAACATCCAAAAAGGGTGTACGTGCCAATTATATATATATAATCCACACTTTGTACAATATTTATAAGAAATAGACTAATTTTCCTTAAAATTTTAATATTTTTATTCAGAATTAACAAAACAAAAAAAAAAATAGGGTACGCAGTTTTGAAGTCCACTCAATTTTCGTATATTGAAATGAAAGTTTGAAGTAGCCCAAAATTTTCGTTGATGTTTTATAATTTTTTTCTTTGACGTTGTTGCTTATCTTCTCCATATAAACAAAAATTTCAAGGGTGACACTTGCAAAAAATCAACGAGATTTTCTAGCAACTTCAAACTTGCGCTTTGTTACACTAAAATTTTTAAAATAAATAAATATAAACTTTTTCAAGCTGTCTGTAGATCTATACAATCCTATGTGGGGTTATACACTATCGGATGAGGTCAACAAACTGCAAAGGTACTTCATGAAAAGGGTCCTAAGGATACTAGACTTCCGGCCAAACTGTGCAATTTTGCTGGAAACAGCAGCTGAAGAAAACCACTTCTTTACATTGAATCTTCACATGAAATATATTTTTAACTTATATGAATATAAAGAAAGCAGTGATATGAAAAAAACATTTTTTGGTATAAGCATCTAAATGAAATGGGCTCAGAATTCAGATTAACTTTAGCTTTCGTCTCGGACCAGTGGATTGACCAAAAAGATCGTGTGATGTCCCCCCTTTGGACTTTTATTTGTAGGGGTATGTGAAGTCTAAGTCTTTGTGGAAAAACCAGCTTCAATCGAAAAATTGGAAGCCAACATTACAAAAGTTATTCACAAGATACCGATCGAAGTCCTTCAGCGAGTCACTTAAAATTGGTGTTTACGGATGGTCGAATTACGGCGCAGTTGCGGCCAATATTTGAAAGAGATTGTCTTTAAACAATAAATGTCATGAATGGTTCTATCCAAAAATAATAAAGATTGCCTACTTAATCTGCATTTTCCTTGTTTTATTTCCATTTAAAATCCCATACCTCCAAATTGATCTGCCTTATTAAGAAAAATATTTGGTGAGTTTTAGCGTTAAGAAATTTACATCTAGGGTAGGCATTTATTTGAAAAAAAAAATGGAATAAAAAATACCATTTGCCTGAAATTTTATTTTGATGATATCCCAATTTCATTGGAGCAATGATAAACACTAATAAGAATATTTAATAACTTAAAAAACATATATTTTTAATTTCATTGCGGTACTAATCATTAAATTTTTGTGTTTATTTGTTACTAAAGAAATTTCTATGAAAATGTAATTGAGATTTAGCAGTTTTAGTTTATAGAAATTTATCAGGGTGAGTGAGAATTAATTAAGAAGTAGGAAAAGTGTTATTTTCGGAATAACTACAAAAAAAAAGAGAAAAAACAAATATAAAATATTTTAATATTAAAATAAAAAATTTTTTTTTTAAGTTTTATGGAATTTTTTTAGGACTAGTGAGAATTAATTTACAATTAGAAAAAAAAATTTCCGGAAGTATTATAGTTAAAAAAAAAAAATTATAAAATATTTTTTGGTTTTTTTAAGTTTTACAGACATTTTTCAGGATGAGGTAAATTAATTTAGAAGTAAAAAGAGTTATTTTTGAAAGAATTATAGTTAAAAAAAGAAAACAAAAAAATTAAAAAATATTTTTTGTTTTTATTTTTCAATTTTGCAGTCATTTTTTAAGATGAGTGAGAGTTAATTTATAAGTAGAAACAAATTACTTCCGGAATTATTATGGTTAAAAAAAATTTATAAAAAAAATATATATTAAAATATTTTTTGTTTTGTAAAGTTTTATAGACATTTTTCAGGATGAGAGACAATTGATTTAGAAGTAGAAAAAAAGTCATTTTCGGAAGTATTATATATTAGTAAAAAAATTTATAAAATATTTTTTTTTTTTGTTTTATAGAAATTTTTCAGGATGATTGAGAATTAATTTCAAGGTAGAAAAAAATGATTTCCGCAAGCATTAGCGTTAAAAAAAATGTATAAAATAGAGCAAAAAATTATTATAAAATATTTTTTGTTTTGTAAGGTTATATACAAATGTTTCAGGGTGAATTAGAATTAATTTAGAAATAGAAAAAAATAATTTCCGGAAGTTTATATTAAAAAAAAATTATAAAATGTTTTGTTTTTTTTGTTATGTTTTTAATTTTTTTTTAAATTCACAAAAATGTATTAAATGTTGTTTGTTTGTTTTTAATTTTCACGTGCAAAGTAAAAATTCCAAAGGGCAGAAATTTGCAAAATATTCTTCAAAAATTCATAAGAGTTTCTGCAAACAAAAACCCATTCTCACATTTGAAAGAGCACAGAAGAACTCGAGATCAAAGTACAAACCTTCTTTTGTGCTATTCAATAGTTGATAAAATGTCAAAATAATATTCAAACTCACATTACTGCTTGCTGAGGACTCCTTAAAGTTATCATAAACATCTGGTGGTGACTGAAAAGCATGCCTCCGACTGCTGCTCCCATCACCCTTTCGAAAACTGAAATTAAATATACAATAAATAAAATAACAAATTAATAAACTAAATCCCAACTTAATCCGCCATCATTATCCCACTCACTTTCCACACGGCGTTCCCATAGCCATACTATCGACATCCGATGTATTGTGGGGCGGCAAACATCGAAAGCTGCGTCTAGAAGTGCGCCGCTTTAACGTGCCCGGCGACACTGAACCCACACCCGCCACAATCCAACCAATATCAGCACCCATCTGCCCGCTAGCTGCATCCGCGGCCTCTGCCGTATGTGGCGAGGGTACGCGCAGCGCATATTGCACCTGTCCATCAGCACTGACGAGCGGCATTTGTTTGCGTGCGAGTCGCGTGCGTACAGCGGCCAGCAGAGCTGGGCCATCATCTCGTGCAGATACTATATTTTGCACTACATCGAGTACGGCGCGTGTAGTGGTAATCTGCCCCAAAATAGCGAGCACATCTAAAGCGGCTTGACGCACGCGACGCTTGCGATTCAAGGCGGCATACGTGGCCTGTGTGACACAGGTGGCCGTGTCAAAGCAAGTGCTGGGAAAGGTCATCAGCGAGTACATGACCACTTGAAGCGCATGTTCGCGGAACTGTGTTGAGAAAAAGCAAGAGAGAGAGAGGGAGATAGAGAAAGAAAATCGGTAGCAAATAATAACAGTATCAAGTGAACAAAATTAAATGCAAAAAAGTGTACAAAAGAAGAACGGAAGTTCATCAATTCTAGAAATACAAAGCCAGCACAGCGACATAAATAGCAACAATGAGCACAAGTTGCCACAACTGGGCCAGCTTGTTAATATGCACAGACATTTCATAATTTCTCAAAGTAGAGCTGCGGTCAGCAGTCCACCATTTGTTGGTCAGCTGGTTTTCTTGTACGATTTCGCTTGTTGCACTTACCCTTGAGCTCTTTGCATGTAAAAATTCTTGCGATAATAATTTGAGTACAATTGTCGCCGTCGGCAGTCGATGCATCAATGCTTTGCATACTCGATTTGCGCCAGCGCCGCCTTGGCGACATAGACCGGTCATTATTTGTGTTGTGCGATCCTCCAAATTGTCCAGTGGCAAACGTGTTATGAGATTGATTAGTAGTTGTTGCTTTGCTTCTGCCACATCTGGATTTCGTTCGGAGGAGAGTAGTGTGCGGAGCAAACTATCAAGACAAGGCTGAACTTGTGCCAGAGTATCGGTGTTGCGTAAGGCTTCCTCGAGTTGAGCGACACCCTGTAGGCGATGATGACAATTCTAAAATAGAGGCAGAGGAAGTGAAGGAAAAATGTTATTAGTACAAGTAGAAGTGCAGAGTGCAGTGGATTGGAGTGGAGTAGAGACAGAAAATTGTTTACAAGTTTTTAAAGTTCAAGAGTGGACTTTGTCACATTGGTTTTATGAAATTCGATGAATCTATCATTTTCTTAGAATGTCACTTAAATTGGTTAAGAGTGCAAGTGAACTAAAATTTTTGTAAAATTAGTTCAAATGTAGAGTTAAGTTATTAGATGACATCTCAAAATGATCAAAGTTCAGTTCCCAGTCCGCCCAGAGTCCACCTTTTTTCTTCGCGTACAAAAAAGAACCAGCAGGTTTCTCTTACAACTTGAAAGCTTGAACCTACTCCAATAATTGAATTGGGCTAAACTTATATATGTAAGGAGCGATTGTCGTTTAGGACGACACTAAGTAGGAGCGCAGGGAAATGGTATACTCGTACAGTGTAACAGTGTCCATTGAGCGGACATTTTTTTCTATACCAAATCTTATGTATCGAAAGAAGTTTTCCTCTTTTGAGTGGACAACTCTCTTTGATGGGCAAAAGCTAACTGACGGTGAGTGACCGCCCAAGAGAGGTTTTACTGTAAAACATTAAAAGGAAAAGTTTAGAGCATTAACAATGCTTCAGGGGCATTGATAACTGAAAAATGAAAACGAATACAGCGAAAGGAAGGCGACTGAGCTGATATGAGCTACTTTAACATCCCCCAAACAGCCCCCACAGTCGGGGTGGGTTTTACCCCGCGGTTATCTATCATATCACCAAACAGTATCTGGTTAAGTTCACTTTCATTTTCCCGCCGCAATTGCATCTCTGTCCAAATAGGCGTTTGTTGAGTTGACTGAAGCCTCGCTTTTTGAAGAGCAACTTCAAGTTGGTTTAATTAAATCCCATGTTGTCTTTGTTTGACCAAGGAAGATTCGTGTAATATGAATTCCGTTATCTTAGATATGATCACTCTGTTTAAAACCCAAACTCCGCGCTTATAATTTTTCGCCCTTAGTAAGTGGGGTATGATGAATGGAGGGACCTACAGTTTTAAGCCGATTCCGAATGGCAAATATTTTTATGAGGAGCTTTTTCATGGCAGAAATACACTCGGAGGTTTGCCATTGCCTGCCGAGGGGCGCCTGCTATTAGAAAAATGCTTTCTTTTAATTTTGGTGTTTCACCTACGTTCTCTCTTGTGAATTCCCAATGGAGAATTCCAATTCATTCGGTTATGGCGAGGTTACTTTCTTTCAAAATCAATAATCAAAATTTAATTGAAATTCAGAAGCGAGATCGAAAAGGAGTCAGCCATCGACGAAGTCCACATCGAAAGGTAAATCTTCAATTAGTGCTTTGTTATCCCCCTTCACCTAGCACTTTTAGCACGCAGAAGCACACGCTGCTGCACAGTGCAAACGTGCTGAGCTTGCCCGTCACTAAATTAGATTATAAAAACGTTTTTTGAAACAAATAGATGACTTTTTTCACTTGCTATAGCTGATTTTAAAATAAATGAGGATCTATAATTACGGTGACCACTCGCCCTGATTTTTGCTAATTTCTCAAGGAAGGAAAACCTGAAACTGTACTGTACTTTTTTCCAAGTGCTATGACTTTGTTCCGCATTTTATTCGATTTTTTTTTATTTTACGGCGGCTGCTCGTACGATTTTTGTAATGCTATTTTCGCGAGTTGTAAAGCTGAGATTGAAAATAGAACAAAAAATTTTGAGTTGCTAAAAGATCACGTCGATTTTTCATAAATTTTTTTGTTTTCTGTTTTTAAAGTTTTCTGTCATTAAGGGGGAACGCCACTGTGAAAATTAAAAAAAAAAACAATTTTTTTGTATAAATTGTTAGTACACTACTCAAGAAAATGTGGTAAAAATTTTAAAGCGAAATTCGCTTTATTCCTGATTCTTTGTGCACTTTAGTGAGCTTCCGTCGGTTCGGCCCCGTAGCGCTTACGATACGATACTTTATTTCAGACGCGTTTTTGTCGAAACGACTTTTTTTGATACGCTGGCAAAGATTTCTCGAAGACTGACTCAAAATTTTTGTTATCGCATTGGCCATCGTGGTACGTAGCCGATTTTCAAAATTTTGAAAATAAATATTTTTTTGGGCCTATTGAAAATCATAAAAATGCTGAAAAACACACATCGAAATTCAAATCACCACTATTTCGTCAAAAAAAAAAAAAAAAAACGTTTACGTACAACGATAGCCACTATTGTGTAGATTAATAAAATTTTTGGTGTTTTGATTTCAGATGATTATTCATTGCTGTATCGCTGTCACCAGATCATGTCATTTTTTTAACTCGTTACGTTTATTTACATAAATTTGTCAATTTTCAATATTTAAAAAAAAAATTTACATCAACATAGTTTAATACATATGTAACAAATTGTCAGATCCTTGAATAATCATTCCTGGGAGGATGGTTCCATGTGTAGAAGTCCACGCAAGTGGGGAAAGTTACTGATCGCCATTCACCTGGGAGTGGCCATGACGATTCTTCTACATATGGCCCAAGCAGCTCACAACGTCCGGGATTAGCCCACGTATCCTCTGGTTAGCTTCCGAACACCCGTTCGGGAGTGAGCTAACGTGAGAAGGCGAAGCATCCCAGCATAGCTGGTTGTACACTGGGCTTGGGACCCGCCATTTTGGTCGCACAGTCGGAAAATCCAGCCTGCACAACGAAACATCCGGTAACGGACAGATGCTGATCGACTTCGCCGGGGCCCGAAACATGGTAGTCTGCAGCACCAGATTCCAGCATAAAAAGATACACCAAGCTACCTGGCTGTCTCCTGATCGAAAAACGCGAAACCAGATCGATCATGTTGTGATAGATGGAAGACACGCTTCTAGTGTATTAGATGTACGTACGATCCGAGGACCCAACATTGACTCGGATCACTACCTTGTTGCAGCCAAACTGCGCACGCCCCTCTGTGCAGCAAAAAACGTGCATCTACCTACGCAAAGAATGTTCGACCTCGAAAAGCTGCAATCACAACAGACAGTCAGAAGATTCGCCACTCGACTCTCACTCCTGCTCTCAGAGAGTACTGCCCAACAAACCGGCATCCACGAACAATGGAGCAACATTTCTCGTTCTCTACGTACCGCCGCCGAAGAAGAAATCGGATTCCGGCGAGCCCGAAAAAACAATTGGTACGACGAGGAATGTCATGCTGCCGCAGAAAGAAAGGATGCCGCCTATAGAGCCACGCTGCGATCGGGCGCAACGCGAGCCATGTGGGATCGCTACAGAGAGCTGAAAAAGGAAGAGAGACGTATTATCCGACAGAAGAAACGAGAGGCCGAAATACGTGAGTGCGAGGAGCTTGAGATGCTGGCCAATAGGAACAACGCCCGAAAATCCTACCAGAAAGTTCGGCGGCTTACAGAAGGTTTTAAGACCGGGGCTTTTTCCTGTAAGAACAAAGACGGCGATCTGGTGACTGACGTACAGAGCAATCTTAAATTATGGAGGGAACACTTCTTGAACCTGTTAAACAGTGACAGCTGCGCATGTCATAGAGAATGTGAAGATCCCGATACCCCAATCGTTGACGACGGAACTATCGTTCCGTTACCCGACCATGACGAGGTGAGAATAGCAATATCACGGCTAAAGAACAACAAAGCCGCGGGCGCCGACGGACTGTCGGCTGAGCTATTCAAACATGGCGGCGAGGAGATGGTAAGGTGCATGCATCAGCTCCTATGCAAAATATGGTCGGATGAAAGCATGCCTGCCGATTGGAATTTAAGTGTGCTCTGCCCAATCCATAAGAAGGGCGATCCTGCAATTTGTGCCAATTACCGCGGGATTAGTCTTCTAAATATCGCCTATAAGGTTCTAGCGAGCGTATTGTGTGACAGGCTGAAGCCCACCGTCAACCAACTGATTGGACCTTATCAGTGTGGCTTCAGACCTGGAAAGTCTACCATCGACCAAATATTCACAATACGCCAAATCTTGGAAAAGACCCATGAAAGGAGAATCGACACACACCATCTTTTCGTCGACTTCAAAGCTGCATTCGACAGTACGGAAAGGAGTTACCTGTATGCCGCTATGTCTGAATTTGGTATCCCCGCAAAACTAATACGGCTATGTAAGATGACGTTACTCAACACCAGCAGCGCCGTCAGAATTGGGAAGGACCTCTCCGAGCCGTTTGATACCAAACGAGGTTTCAGACAGGGTGACTCGCTGTCGTGTGACTTCTTTAACCTGATGTTGGAGAGCATCGTACGAGCCGCAGAACTTAATCGCTCAGGCACAATATTTTATAAGAGCGTACAATTATTGGCGTATGCCGATGATATTGATATCATCGGCCTTAACAACCGCGCTGTTAGTTCTGCCTTCTCCAAACTGGATAAAGAGGCAAAGCGAATGGGTTTGGTGCTGAACGAGGACAAAACGAAGTACCTCCTGTCTTCAAACAAACAGTCGGCGCACTCGCGTATCGGCTCCCACGTCACTGTTGACAGTTATAATTTTGAGGTTGTAAAAGACTTCCTTTATTTAGGAACCAGCATTAACACCGATAACAATGTCAGCCTTGAAATCCAACGTAGAATCTCTCTTGCCAACAAGTGCTACTTTGGACTAAGTAGGTAACTGAGTAGTAAAGTCCTCTCTCGACGAACAAAACTAACACTCTACAAGACTCTCATCATGCCCGTCCTAACGTATGGCGCAGAAGCTTGGACGATGACAACATCCGACGAAGCGACGCTTGGAGTGTTCGAGAGAAAGATTCTGCGTAAGATTTTTGGACCTTTGCACGTTGGCAATAGCGAATATCGCAGACGATGGAACGATGAGCTGTATGAGCTTTACGACGACATAGATATAGCGCAGCGAATAAAGATCCAGCGGCTACGTTGGCTGGGTCATGTCGTCCGAATGGATACAAACGCTCCGGCTTTGAAAGTATTCGTGGTAGCAGAGGAAGAGGGCGGCCTCCTCTGCGTTGGAAAGATCAGGTGGAGAAGGACTTGGCTTCACTTGGTGTGTCCAATTGGCGCCGGTTAGCACGAGAAAGAAACGACTGGCGCGCTTTGTTAAGCTCGGCCAAAATCGCGTAAGCGGTTATCGCACCAATTAAGAAGAAGAGAACCTACAAAAAAAGTCCCAAAAATCGACTAGCTTTTGACCCCGCACAGTGGCGTTCCCCCTTAAAAAGAAATTATGGTTCAATCCATTTAAATTAAACCACAAAACAATTTAAAAAGATTCAAAAAATTTTCAAATAAACTTTCAATTATCGTATGGATTTTTATTGCAATAATTTTTTTTCTGACGGCTTTTGCACTTTATTCCATATAAAAATGAGTTTTTTGTTTAAGAAGATGCGTACGAATAATTAAATTTTCTATAACTTGCATTTGTTATATGAGAAAAAACCGCAAAAGCCGTCACCAAAAAAATTGTTTAAACACGATTTTTTAGCCGCATAAAACTTGCTCTTTATTAAGTGCAAAACTATTTTAATAATATGACTTTTAAGATTTTTATCATAATGCCAAAGAGAAATTATCTTGGTGATGTTGAAAAAATCAGTATCAACCCATACCATAAGCAGGGCTATTCTAATCGAGAGATTGGGCGAAGAATCGGAAGATCAGAGAGAATCAGAGTGGTGCGCTCTTTAAAAACTAACTAACAACCAAATACATCAAATTAGAAAGGAAGCCAAGAGAAGATTTTTAAATTCGGCTCAAATAAAAGAGCAGGCAGGCGCGTTTAGACTTCGCTCAAAAACACATGGAATAGCAAACTGAGTGGCGCAAAGTTGTGTTCTCCGATGAAAAAAATTTCATCTAGATGGCCCTGACTCGTACAGTTGTTATTGGTACGATTTGCGTAAAAACGACGTACGTATGTCAAAAAGAAACTTTGGTGAAACGTAAAACGTATTTTTGAGGTTATCAATAAAAATGGAGAATCAATTAATTATTAAAAGTTCCGTAAATACTCCTATATACTTATTAATGCGTTTACACCAATATGTTCTCATTTGTATTATGATATTTTACTTTATTTATTTATTTTTATGTAAGAGTAATAGTTATAAATAACCAATACAATAAAATTTAACTAGAACGCTGGTTACTAAAGCCTTTGGCTCGAGATTAATACTTATAAGGCTATTTTAGAAATAATTTACAGTAAGTATTAAAAAAAACTTGGTGATATATCGAATGAAAGTAACAATAATTTTATATAATTAGTTTAGCTAAGATTTGAAATTTAAGGAAAGCGTTAATATTATCTGAGTTTACTAATTTTAGATGGTCAGAAGGTTTTTTGCTGCAAAAAACTGTTGTTCGTATCTGACCTTGGCCAGCGCATTCGTTCAGAAGAGTTGCACTGATAAATCCGGTTCATTGCAGTATGAGCAGGGCGGATGCAAGGCTCCATTTACTAAATGACTTTGGGTGGGAATTGAATGTCCAATTCTTAGACGCCCAAAGGCTCTGATACCTCTGCAAGGAGAGTCGGATGTGAAAATCGGTTTAGTTCCACGGGGATTATTTAATTTGTAGTAGTGTTGATAGGTGGCCCAATCATGCGTGAGTTTTCCGTCTAAGTAATTTGACGCGTACATCTGTAGATTTTTAGGAGTGAGGTGGTTAAAAATATGTAATGGCTACATCCGTGCTTTATTTGCACGTTCATCAGTATCCACATAATTTTTATTGCGTCTTTTTTCATATATAATATTTTTTATCACATTGATGAGTAACAGATGGTTTTTTGGGTTCTGTAAGGCTTCAAAACCACCTGTCTGAAATTCCGGTCAGTACCAAATGACTCAGAGAGCTCCTTTTGACTAATCCGTTGTATGTTGTTGTATACATTTTGCGAATATAAGATAAATATTTGGATATGCCGATTTATAGGCAGCTCTGCTTCGTGCTTTACTTATACTGCATACAGACACTCTCCCATTATTACACTTTAATACTGAGCAATTTAAGTGAACTTTCTCAGACAATAAAATATTTATCTATTAAAGTAAAATGTATTGTTTTTAAATGCGCGGCTAATTGAAAATAGCCTCGATCACGCGAAGCTCCCGTAATCGCTTATTCAATCAACGAAATGTTGTCATTGAAAGACAGGAAAAGTTGAAAAATAAAACATTAAGGCAAGTACCGGAAGCCACGCCAAACGCCTTTGTGCTTTCTTCTTCGTTTCATTGCTCATGACTGCGCTAATTTGCGTGCGATTTCTCTTCGCTATTGATTGGCCTTCTACTAACACTTAAAATGCGCTGAGACAGTGAAAAATTTTCTTCCTAATTGAAAGAGGAACTAACCATGGCTAGTATATGTCGGTATAGTACACTGGTGCTCATATAATTAAGTTACTTTAACTTTTTGCAATATTTGTAATAATTTTCATGGACATTTTTTTTGGCGAAAAAACAAATATCTCATTAATCAAACGTCCACAAACTTTTAATGAAATTTCAAATAATGGTAACCATTTTCAGAAAAAAGTTCAACTAACAAAAAAAAAAAAAATTATTGTACTTATATGAACTTTTTGAACAGACTATACGATTTTAGTCAGTAAAGTTAAATTTTTAAGTCGCTCAGAAATCCCTTTGATTTTTGACTATATTTTTCGCATACGATGTTGAAAATTTTCTTCCATTAAGATTCGGCCGCCGTAGCCGAATGGGTTGGTGCGTGTCTACCATTCGGATTTCACAGAGAGATCGTTGGTTCGAACCTCGGTGAAACACCAAAATTAAGAAAAATATTTTTCTAATAGCGCTCACCCCTCTGCAGGCAATGGCAAACCTCCGAGTGTATTTCTGCCATGAAAAAGCTCCTCATAAAAATATCTGCCTGTTCGATTGTTGAAATCCGAACTGGTGCGTAGGAATAAGGCGTTTGTTTTCAATCAAAGGCTTTAACTGCTGCAGAATTATTTTTTCGAGTAGTTTGGACATTATAGGTAGCACGGAGATTGGACGGTATGATGACACTTCGTGAGGACTTTTGCCAGGTTTTGGTATCATTATTACCTCTGAAATTTTCCAGTACGTTGGCACATATTTTAGCTTAAGGCATGCATTTATAATTTTTGTTAGCCTAATCAATGTTTTTTGAGGAATATTATTTAAGGTTTCAGCGGTGATAAGATCGAAGCCGGGTGCTTTTTTTAGATTTCAGGAGATTTATTTCACGCTTTATCTCTGCAGGCGAAGACAAACAGAACTGGTTTTCAGCTTGATGAATATCTGTAAGCAGTGGTGCATGATGTGCTTCATGAGGCTTAAATGTTTTTTCTAAGTGATCAGCAAAAACTTCCGTTTTTTCAATATCGCTCTTATCCCACAAGCCATTGGGTTTTTTAATTGGAGGGTTTTGTATAGTTGGACTTTTAAGGTATTTTGTAGATTTCCATAGGGAGTAGTCAGTACTTTTTCCGCTGTTAGTTCCCGTACATAGTGATTGAAGGATACATTTTTCAGTTTATTCATTTCTTCTCTTAAATGTTGAGTCATTTTATTTAACAGAGTTTTTAGCGATGGTTGTCAGGCGATAAGGGAAAATATTTCATTTGGATAACGAAGTCCAGCTTGTTTTGCTGTTTGAGTTGGTGTGCTATACCATGCGGTATTTCGGATTTGTTGGGTAAGCAATAATACTTCTTCATCAATTTCATTATGTGACGAGAGTGTATTTTATTTTTCAACGTTTTGATTAAGCGTATATTTGAAATACTCCCACTCAGTAAACTTGTTGGTCAGAGTAGGCGCTTGTTGTTTAAGTTCAATGCCTTCACTTAGTTTTAAATATACAGGTGAATGATCTGAATTAAGGTCTGTTCCTGCATATACTAGCAAGGATTTTTTGTAAATTTTTCTTACAATGAAGAACTCAATTAGATCTGGAGTTTTATTTTGGTCTGTTGGCCAATAAGTAGGTTTGCCGGTGGAGATAAATTCACAGCCAGTCTCTCTTGCAGCTTTACAGACTTCACGACCTTTAGTTGTTGTGAGTCTCGAGCCCCAATGAACGTGTTTTGCATTGAACTCTCCTCCGATTATGAGTCTCCCCATATGCTTTTGAAGTAGTTGTTTGTACTGTTCTGATTTGATATTAATATATGTCCTGGAGGACTATATACCGCAGTTAAGCATATTTCCTTCGTTTCGACATTTATTGCTATGCTGGTGGATTGAAATTCTTCAAGGCAAACTTTTCCTTTTTCAATATGTCTTATAATATTTTTAACCAGAATTGCACTTCCTCCTCTGGCATTGTTTAAAGGGTAATTTTTATAATAAGTGTTGTAATTTTTCATCTTTGCATATGTGTGGGGTGTTAAGTGAGTTTCTGATATAAGACACATATCTACTTTTTCTATTTGAAGAACTAGTTCTAATTCATTTAAATGTTTTGTTAATCCGTTCGCATTTCATGTCATAATTCGAAGTGATTTCTCCATTCTTATAAATTTTTATTTATATATGCGAGCTTTTCGAGTCGATCCAGACGTTTTTCCAGAGATTTATAAAAAGTTTCTTGCTGGTTTAAGACCGAAAAAATTTGGGAAAGTGTATCATTACTATTGTTTCCATTGTTTCGAGATTTGTGTATATTTTCTCTTGCAATATCTGCATATGTTTTTGTTTGTGCTGTTTGGACTTCAGAGCTGCGTCTATTTTCAGTGTATTTAACAAAAGCATTTCCATGGTTAGCTGAATTAGTTGGAGCTATTTTTGTCTTACTGTCTTTTATCTTTTGTAGTTCCTTTGCTACCAGGCATCCTCTGTAGTTTGCCGGATGCTCCTCTCCACAATTACAGCACTTGGCCATTTGTGTATCTGGTTTCGTGCAACTAACAGTAGCATGTTTGCCTGCACATTTTACACATCGACGTGGCTTGCAACAATAGTTCTTTGTGTGGCCGTAAGACTGGCAAGTTTTGTATTGGGGTATCGTTCTACATGGCTTAAGAGGCTCAATTTTGACAATCGAACCCAAAATTTTTGTAATTTCGTAAATTTTTTTAATATCCTCCTCACATTTAAAGGATAGTATAAGCATATTTAATGGCTCTTTAGTTTTCTACTTTAGTTTATTTATTGCATTTGTTATTTCAAACCCCTGTTCTTTAAGATCTGATATTATAGATACTGGGTCATATGTGTGATGTAGGTTCTTTACTATAACGTTAATTTCTCTTGTTTGTTTATTTTCATAGGAGACCCACGGCATATTTGCCGTAGTTAAAAACGACGTTACTTTCGATAATTAATTGTTTCTTGAATAGCATACACCGCCGCTTGAAACACAGATACATTCCAAGAGCAAAGTGTAGTTTTGTCCCGTTGGATTGCACGTAGACACCAGAGCCGGAACTGTGCTCGGTGCTGTTTTCCCATTTTCACGGATGGCAAGTCCTTACTGGGAGCTTATAATCAGAAGAGTTTTTAACATCTCACAAACCTTGGCAAAGACCAACAAAAACCAATTTAGAGTACTCACAGGCATGCTTACTGGTCATTGCAGATTGCAAAGTGGACTGCACAGGTTCGGTGTAAGGTCCAACGTCTTCTGTTGATTCTACGTCCTATCACCATAAACGCCCTCCACTTGCTCCTTGAATGTGTTGCCACATCGAGAATAAGTAGTGAGCATTCTGGCCTTGTGAAGAGGTAAAGATGCTCAGCTCAGCCCAGTATCATCTCAGGTTCATTGAAAGAACTGAGGAGTAGTAGGGATAATGGATTGTAGATCGAACTGCTGACTTTTACAATTTTTATATACATAACTAAGAGGCGGGTCGATTTCAAAATCGCTCATTGCTCTATGAAAATCGTATTCTAGGGATCAAAATAAGAAACTTTGCCGAAGGAACCATACCTCTAAAACGAGTTCTGATGTCCCCAAATTTAGGTCGAACGAAAAATCCCACTTTGACCCATTTAGAGTGCTCCAATCGATTCCAAATGTATGATCGACCCCCACTAACTTTGGACGGCCGATCCACCCATGCCAGTGGTACACCCCCTGGAACTCCCCTGGGGGGTTCCCAATACAATCATTTCAAAATATCAACATTTTTGGCCTTTACATGAGAAAAGAAACTAAAAAGTTCGACCCAAATAGGGGGACATCAGAATTCGTTTTAGAGGTATGATTCCTTCGGTAAAGTTTCTTATTTTGATCCCTAGAATATGATTTTCACAGAGCAATGGGCGATTTTTTTGCCTCCCCACAATTCGACCCGGCCTAATAACTAAGTAACGTAGAAATAAAAAAAAGCTCACTAAAGATAGAATTAACATCTTCCGCCTTCTCTACATTTACAGTCTGCTGCCATTGAACTCTGTACCTAAACAATTGCAACAACTTTCCTTATTTCTCTGGGGGCGACTTTCTTAAGCTCCACATGTACATACATACATACTACTGTATTTTTATGTAGCCAATCGACCAGCAAGCGTGACAAATCCTTTGCCCTCTGTGTATACCGAGGAAAGAAAAAAAACGAGTATTGTGTACATTTTTATTGTCTTGCCACCAACCACCTGAGTGACTTTAATCGATTTCTCATGGTGTTGTTCCGAAAGTCAATACTACGCTGCGGTTGATAGTGAATTTTTGGTTTCCTTTAGCACACCTTTGGCATGCTTTGCTGGCTCGCAGTGCTTACTCACTCACCGTGCCAGCTTGCGTGTGTTTGTTTCTATGAATTCAACTGAAATTCTATAGGATAGCAACTATCTATTGGATAATGCATTTTACAGTGGTTATGGGAGCTGTCTTGAGTGTTATTACCCACACGTCAAGGTTAGTGGGCGTTGATATTTTTTTCCTCAAGTCTGCTGCATGGAAATTTTATAAATTTGTTTTATTTTCCATTTACTTGGGTTTGTGATTTAATTAAATTAATTGTGGGCAAAATGAAAGATGGCAGATATGGCTGAGTGAATGACTGGTAGTCAGAAAAATGGGAGCGATCTTCATCTAGCGCTTGTGGAATATCAAAAAAATAAATTAAATTACAATAAATATTTTGAAATTGACCGGTAACGGAAAACTACCGAATGTTAAAAAAAAAGTGTCGCACAAAAACTTGTAGAAGTTCGTGCCTCCATAAAATTTAAGTGTAGTTCTACCGTTCAGATTGTAATCATTTGAAAGTTGCAATTTGTTATACTAAAATTCAATGGGTCTTAAAACTGCACGCCCAGAAATTTTGTAGAAATTCACCTTAAAAAAATTGAATAGTTTTTATGAGAAGCTTTTTCATGGCAAAAACACACGCGGAGGCTTGCCATGGTTGCCCGATTGGCGTTCACTATTAGAAAAAATTTTCGGATTTTTTTATTTTTCATATCCACTGTGGGCTTCGAAGGGAAATTAATAATTTTTCATAGTGAGCTTTCAAACTAAACACAAGTTCTTTCCACAGAATTCCGTGTCACCATAATAAATATTTCATCTTCTCTCTGCACGCTAAACTTCCCATTCTTATCTCTATTTAACAATACAACCATTTGTCGATTTGAGCCGAAAAAAAACTTCGTCTGTTACCTCTGTGATTTGCGAAGTTTCGCGAGTTTACGCGCACCAAGTGTTGGCAGGTCCAGTCTGGTTATTTTACACCTGTCTCTTCCATTTTGTTCATTCTTACCTATTAAACCCGGGGTGACTAGTCGAAGGATCTCTTGTGGTAGTTAACCGGTCATCGTCATCGTCTATTTTATATACCGGCATGCCCAGGAAACATGCTCTTGTTTGAGGTTGACGCAATTGGGAGAGAGGTGTTAGGTGAGTGGGTTTAAGGGGGCATGTGAATGGGTGGTTAGTATCATGCTGGATGCCTTCACGTACCGATGATATCCATCGCATACCGGACTATAATATTCTGAACGTAATTGTACCAATCTCACGCGGCAACTGAAGCTCTTCGGTGGTGAGAGACTCCCGATGAATGTGTCGTTTAATACCTGTTTATAAACTGACTGATCCAGTAGTTGTAGTTGAGTTCGGTCGTGGATTTCGTCAGTGTAGTTGAAGAAATGCCAAATCGACGAGGGCTTTAAAAGAAAAAAATTAACTATCTGGCCAAAGTTTGGCCAATCAGCTTGTTCTCGAAGGGCTTCCATTTATCACACAGTACTGCCATTAGGAATGCGTAGGCGACATGGGGATGATTTGTCCCACGGTTGCTGGCGCGATATGGAAGATCACTTTTCTTATCGATTGGGTAAGGTACACTGCGGTTCCAATGTTCGGGCATGTACTCATCAGACTTCGTTAAATTTCACGTAAAAGCCGGCATAAGCGCCTAACTAATTCTTTGCAATCGGATTTAAAAAGCTCAGCAGGAATAACATAGGCCGCAGGAGTCTTGTTATTTTTATGGCGTCTTAATGTTGTCCTGGCCTTGTCTGTGTCAAGCAGAAAGGCTTGAGATTAGTCCTTATTTACTGGTTTGGGTTCGCCTTCGTCACGCGCGCCACTGGCGTTACTATTCAATAACATTTCATCAGCAGAGGAACACGAGTACTTTGGTTCGGTGGCCCGAATCGTTGTCGGCATTTCGGACTGAGTGTTTGTCAAGCACGCTCGAAACGTACTTTCCATATATTATCAAGGCTTCCTGAGCTAACTTTTTTTTCCTTATTCACTCCGTACGGCAGAATAAGGCCTCGGTACACGGTTCTATGCTGTTTTTTTTTGCACGTTCCTATGTAGAGTCGGCATCAGCTAGCACACGCAATATCAACTTTCGCCAAGTGATCTTTGGCCGAGCGCGACCTCCACTCCCTTGCGGGTTCCAGTCCAGTGCCTTTCTCGTAATGCTCGCTGGTGGTTTTCTAACCTTGTGATAAATCCATCATCCCTTTCTTAGTTCAGTTCTTCATTCGTTGATCAATGCGTCGTTGTTTATTGACGACACGTTCTAGCCTCTGTGTGATGGTGTAGGAGACCATCCATGTTTCACTTCCGTACAACAATACAGACTACACACATAAGCTGAATATTCACAGTTTAGTGCGCCTGGAGATTTGTGAACTCGCAAATACTGGATGCACTCGTCCTAACTAACCATTACCATTTTGCGAGCGATTTCGTACGATCTCTCTTCGTTGTTCTTGAAAGTGTTCTCGCGAAGACTGAATTTTCCTAATGTCAATCCAAATATGCCCTTCTTGCCCACCTTAGCTTTAAAGTTGCCAAATGGAATTTTAATATCGTGGCGAGGGAAAAGCCTGTATGCATGATGCGAGTCGCGGTGACTTCGATCAGTATCTCTTCGTTGAGCTTCAAGGTGTTCTCCCGAAGCATGAATTTTCCGATTGTTGGATCAAATATACCTTCTTTGCAGTGCAGGGCAGTACTCGTATGTTTTTTCCTCGTAGAAGTGTTTTTTGTTCTGTAAATCTTTCCCTCTATCTATTCTCGTGGAGTCTGAATTTTCCGATTGTTGGATCAAATATACCTTGTTTGCGGCGGGAGACAGCGCTCGTATGCTTCTCCCTCGTAGAAGTGTTCTTTGTTCTGCAAATATTTCTCTGCGCTAATATGAGATTTATGTTTTGTATGAAAATCATTGCTGGAATCCAAAAAAGTTCTATTTCATTCTTGGTTATAGAGTAGGATTTTGAGATGTATATTTTTTTCTGATTCACTAAATCTGATTTAATAAAATCCGTTTGCTTCATTTGCCTTAAATCCAACGCCTATAAGAGGCAGAATGATAGTGCAAGGTAGTCCATCCCTTCACATTGACCAGCAACCATCGGCGATATTCACATGCTTCCGTGACATTAACCCCGATTTACATGTAAATGCTTTATCGCTTTGCACTCCATCTACTTAACCCGCACCACTCCACTACTCGCTCCAATTAAGCAAAGCAATTATTTATGCAATTCTAAGTAACAAAAATATAATCGTAGTAAATGACGTAGATAACTGCGTAGGGAAAGAGAAAACAGCAGTGCAGATTAAGCTGACTAACAACAGGCCGGCTATCCACACACATCATACACAGATATACGAGTATTGTGGCTATTGCGTTGGCGACAAATGCCGTAGCAATTGAGGTCAGCTGTTTTGGGGCCGGCAAAACGCTACTCGATTAACCGGAAGTGCTATTATGAGCACATGGATATCTTTGCACGTGTGCGTGCATGCGAATGAGCGTAGTAATTTACATATACATACAGTACAGTACACTTGACTACTAGTGTATGTATGTAGTTGGTAAGGCGTTTGTATTGATGTGAAACGGATGTATTTTAATTACTTGCATTTTTTTCACAAACAAACTGAAATTGCGTATACGCCATGTGGAGCGGTGATGTATTATGCTGTGATTGCAGCGGAAAAATGGAACTAACAGAAATATGCATATGGATTAGGTTTAATTTTTGCAATGACACAAGCACTATATTGCCATATTTTATGAGCTTCTTCTGAAAATTCTCGCATAAAATTTGCCACCACAAATAATTTACCAGCCGCCACTCAGCACCTGCATCCTCAAAACTTGCGGCAGAAAAATGCAAAATAGCTGGTGTACTTGTATGTATTACATATATGGAATAAAAAAAAACATTAGTATTTGTATAATTCCCCCTTTGCACGCCGTCCAGCCACTTAAACGCACGCGATGTTGAAAAGTCAAAGCGGTATAAACAATGAGTGACGAGCCGGCCGGCGGCTGGAGAAGTAATTGAGTACCACATAATGCCGACACGATACGAGTACCATATTTTAATGGGAAATGTACCGGTAATACAGTCACTAAACAATGCAGAATTCGGGTCAACGAGCAGCGAAAAAAATAATAAAAAAAAAATATTACAAAAAAAAAAAGAAAATAGAGAAACAATGAAATAAAATAAAACATTTACTAAATTACCGCCTGCCAGCCAACACACCTACCTCTACAACTACACCAACAACACAAATAGAAGCGCACTTGCTGAAAGAGGAAGGAAGTGGCGGTGAGTGTCGCTGCATTGACGCTTAGATGTCGGACAGGATATGACGTTGATATACGCGAACCAGCCACAGGGCACTAAGTCCAGCGCTAAAATACATTTGTAACCGCTTATTCCCATTAAAAATATGGAAAATCACAATGAGGGATTGAAGTTGGCGAAAACCCGCACAAAAATGAGTGCTGTGACAGGCGTGAGTAATAGAAAAAATCCGGCGAAACTCCAACTTCAATGCACGTTCCCCTTTTATTTTCATTTCTTCTTTGTAGTGAGCAAGAAATGTTGCAGGGACACGTCTTATTTAAATCTCCACCAGCGGATATTAAATACTTAACTTCTATTGTGGTTTTGTATTTTCTTGATTATTTCACAGATGCGAGCGTGGCATGCAGTAGCGATTTTCTTTATACCAATGGGTATATAAGGTGTTGAAAAGTAGGTTAACCGTACATATCACATTTTATGCAGATACCTGTATGTAGATGTTTGCCAGCCGGTTGGTTTAGGGTCCGTTGCCAGTTGTGGGCATGAATTAATATTTCATTTCATTTTATTTATTTCAGTAGGCCTTAGGCCTTTAATAGCACTTCACCATTATTATATGCAACTCGAATGATTTTAATATGAAAATTTCTTAATCTAATCATCTAAATCTGTTCATTAAAAAATTAAATTATTGGAATAGAGGCGTCTATTGGCGAACGCCACTCGGCAGGCAATGACCAAACTAAGAGTGAATTTTAATGAAAGTGCTTCTGATAAAAACTGCAGGATCCTCCTGGTGGGACAACAAGAAGAAACATACCACATTAAGCCTGGTAGCGAAGCTTGGACAAGTATCTGTTAAGTTTCATGGCTAGCAATTAAATACTTATTGAAATTTTGTTCAGATGGCAAAAGCTCCTGAATGATGAAGGGAAAATGCAGTAAATGGCTGCTAAGCGATAAGCGAGCACAATTTTATAAGAAAGCTGAGATGAGTTCAGGGGTATATCAAACTAACAAGGGCATTTTAAATCTATTAATTTTGAGTATATCGTTTCATTTCGAGGTTCTGGTTGTTCAATAAGTTTTGCGGTTCATTAAGAGAGGGCGTTGTGGCTACCCTAATTTTATTGGGTTGACAACTAAGTAATTGCGGATTTTTTTGGAAAATCAAAGACAATTTTTCATGAAACTAAATAACTTTATTCTGTAATGTATTGTCCATTTTGATCAATAATATATTGCCATTTTTCAGGCAGCATCATAATCCCACGTTCATAAAACTTTTATTAGCAAAAAACTCAAAACTGACATCATCATCACCAACTGGACGACCAGATCGTTTTTCACCTTTAAGTGAAAAATGACCAGAACAAAATTTGGCAAACCAATTTTGACATTCCCATTTTTTTAAGGCTTCGTCAGCAGCACATAACTTTTTATGAGCTTGCGATGCGGTTTTTCCCTTTGCGGAAATAACAAAAGTAGAATATGACGAAAATGTTTCTTTTGATTTTCCATTTTTCAACGAACGCCAAACGCAAACTACGTAATCTATCAAAAAACTTTTTTTACTGCTTGCTGCTGAATTGCCAACTAACTAAATAACAAAATATGTTTTACATTTGTGCTACTTCTGCAAACCTAAAAACTGAACTGAAAGCCATGTATGAGTGAAATCCGCAAATACTTAGTTGCCAACCCAATACACTTGCTATGTTGGTACACTCTTTATATGAACAAATGCAAAGCTTCATTTCAATCTGTCAATTCATTCTTTGTTTACAAGCCATTTAGTGTCGAAGTGTCACAGTATTTTCTACAATGGAAAAAATCAAGTACCGCGCAGTGATTGAATTTTTATTTTTGAAAGTTTTAAAAGCAAAGGGAATTTATAAACGAATGTTGAAAGTATATAAGAAAATTTCGCCATAAATTAGTACAGTACAAAAATGGGTTGCTTGATTTAAATGTGGCCCTACAAGCCCTGAAGACGATCCACGTCAATGACGTCCAAAAACAGCAACTACACCAGAAATTGTGGAAGAAATACAGGAAAATCATCGAGTCACTGAAAGAGATTTAGTAGAAGCCCCAGGCATCTCATTGGGCAGTGCAAGCAATATTTTGACTGAAGTATTGGGTTTCAGATTCAGTGGATTCATCACTATGGAAGAGACTTGGAGAGACCTATAACTATGATGCTAAATCTAAACAAAAGGCCAAAGAGTGGTGTGAACCTGGTTCTTCCGCTCCGAAACGAGTTCTTGTCTTGTTGGTGTTAGCATCAGGTTTTTGGGATGCAAAAGGAATTTCGTTTCTGAATTAGTAAAAAAATTCTGTTTATTACTATTGAAGGAAAAAATTCGTGGAAAAGGGCCGGGTTTGCAGAAGAAAAAAATCTTTTTTTCATTTTTGCATTTTGACAACGGTAAAAATCCATGAATTAAGGATCGCATTGTTGGAGCAACCCCCGTATTCACAGGATTTAGCCACTAGCGGCTTCTATCTGTTTTTTAGACCTAAAAAAATTCAAACGTAGAAAGCGATTTTCATTAAATGATGAGGTCATAACAGCTGTGGAAGCGTTTTTGCAGCCCTTCCAGATTCTCACTTCAGAGATGGAGTTCATATTTCATATTTCAAGCTATATTTAAACCATATTTCAAACCATAAAATTGTGTTTTTCTTATCAAATCGCAGAACTTATTGAACATGCTAGTAAATGTATACTCCATTTTATGTTCATTTTCATGTTTGTATAATTCTAAAACAAAGTTTTTGGTTCTTATTAATATTAAATAAATGATTTGTCTCATGAACAGAATTGTATGTATTTTTTTGTTTATATTAAAATTTACAAAAAAAAAAAAAATTGTTTATATAAAAATACATTAAAAACTTTGTGTTCACTTTCTATATTTTTTGTAAGATTTTATCTACATTAAACAGATTTTTGGCGTAACTTTTCTGCCAACACTGCCTTATGTACTCGTACATTCATAAGTATTAATGGAATAACGGCAGATAATGAAATAAGTAGAGTTGTTTTTGGGTTATCGTAACACAACTTCTTTTCAAAAAAACCACAAAGAAGCGTAACTAAAAGTGTCAAGGCGAATTGTCTCTGCACTCTCACCATACAAAATTTCTCTCCATGCATTTCTCCATGACTGAAGTTCACATATGACAATCACTGAACAACAACACTGGACATACAGCCATATACACATACAAAAACTTGTGCTAAATGAAAGAGAGGAGATGGTGCCGTTAACACCTTCCTTTATTTGGATATTTAAATGTGCATGGATATATCTGTACAAAATATACATATATTATAAATAACCTAAATAAATAGGCAATAGATACCAGTATCGGCCATATCTGGCACCTTTCCTGTTCTACATACGACTTAGCTAAAAATAGTATGGGCAATTGCATACAAGTCAGTTGATGGCACTTAATTATACATAGCTCATACGCGTTGTGCTCGAATGGGTCAACTGCATCGAGCAGTACAAATTGTGTGTGTATGTATGTAGAGCATGCGGCATATTACAGCTCAATACTGTTTTCTCCTGCTTCGTTACTTTTGTAACTAACTACTATTTTTAAATAAGCATTTTTTTTATAAAAGTATAGATCTTTATCCGCGGCCGCCATAGACGAATGGATTCGGCAAATCGGATTAAAAAGTTCTCCATATAAAAAAATCGACCATTCGTTAAATAAATAAATAAGTAATTGGCGCGTACACTTCTGTTAGATGTTTGGTCGAGCTTAAATGGAGGGACCTACAGTTTTAAGCCAACTCTGAACGGCAGAAACTTTTTTTGCATGAGGAGTTTTTTCATGACAAAAAAACACTCAGAAGTTTGCTATTGCCTGCCCAGGGGCGACCGCTATTAGAAAAAGTTTTGTTTTCATTTTGGTATTTCACAGAGATTCGAACCTACGCACACCCGAATGGTAGTGATGCACCGACCCAATCGGCTACAGTGGCCGCCGTTTCCATTCGGTATATGGAAGAAAATGCATAACACCGTAAAAATAAATAAAAAAAAAAAATATTGGACCGCTACCAAAATTCATTGGGCTACATTTTTTGTTTTTTATTACGAACTCGAAATTTTTCTAAAAATTTTACGAAAATTTGTTAATTTTTTGTACTTTATGATTTATCTAAAAATTGTTACTAAACTTTGTTAATTTTTTCAACATAATGGTCGAATTTTTTTAAAAAGTTTTGCGAAAATTTGTGATTTTTTTTTACTTATGGTCGAAATTTAAAAAAAAAATTACGAAAATTTGTTAAAATTTTCAACTTTATGGACAACATTTTTCTTAAAAATTTTACTAAAACTCGTTAATTTTTTTTAACTTTATGGGCGAAAAAGTTCACGATTTTTTA